>NC_042526.1:21622500-23093189 GCF_900963305.1 Echeneis naucrates | reverse complement strand
ATCCAAAGGTCTTCAGCTTACTATATTAGAAGCTGAAGCCACAACATTCTTTTGCGTTTTAACTTATAGAAATGAATGTAAGTACTAAATAATCAACTAATGTGCACTATTAAACAAACATGGCTTGATGCATATTATTGGCAGACAGTTGGTTAACCAATGATAATGAAACCTCAAAGTAAATTTTCCATTTATATTTGAACCCATTTAAACTGATGGCTGTGTAACCCTGACCCTGACTTTTCCAGGTGTTTGATTGGCCAGCGGAGCGAGTCGAGACGGAGGGTCACAGCAATGGAGGACATAGCTCAGTGAAAGAGAGAGGCAGGATTCATTCGGATGAATGGGTGACAGTGACTGCACACATACGAGAGGTGGACGTTGAGCCTCTGGACTATGACCTGGACATCAGCCGAGAGGTAAACACACCTCAATTACAGAGTGATGACATCACAGGCTGTGTTCATTCCAGGCAGTCATCTGGCATTACTACCTCTGCACACAAAAGACAATCAGAGTCCAAACTGTTCTCATCTGAGTTCCTCATGGTGGAACAACAGGAGTCTCTTCTTTCCCTCAGGCTCATCACATCAGAGGGAACTTCATTTCTTAACACTGTAACATACTTAAAATTTGCTTAACGCTCACGTCTTACGTGATCTTCAGGCAAGAACTGAATAAGTGTTCTGAGTATTTACGCTGAAGTCGTTTTCTGCACTGAAGCTTTATGCTATCCCTCGCTTGTAAGTGAATAAAAGCATCATGCGTAAATGTGACTGTTCGTGGAATAATATAACATTTTTATTTACTCTTACTCAGCGCTAAAGTATTAACTTGTATAGAAAACAATAGGCAAAGCCAGAAGCTGTTAGTGTAGGTGCCACATCTTGTCTACTATGGTAAAACACAGGTGTGCAATATAAAACTAACTACCTGTCGGTTCAAAATACAGCTGTCTAAGCCACAAAAGGTTCCCATCCCAGAGCGATATGTGGAGTCTGACCCTGATGAGCCTGCAAGTGCAGAGGAGCTGGAGGAACGATCCCGTCGGGCCGAGCGCATCAAGAACCTCCTTGCCAAATCCAGGTTGGCAGATGACACTGCGGTCATGTTGTCAGATCTTTTTTCATGAGGTTCAAATAGTGACATGAATCATCTAAAAAGTTCAGAATCATTGTCATGTTGTCATAATCAAACCACCAGTGTGTTTGTTGTTCCTTTGTCAGGTTTACAGTCCTTATTGTGTGCTTGTGTGTGTTTCCTTTCCACAGCGTTCAGAAGATCCAACAATCTGCCCCACTAGACTTCAGTGAGCTGGACACAGCGCTACAGCAGCAGGAGAGGATCATGAATGTGTCCCAAACGCTGGCTGCAGAGGCGTCACGCAAGAGCAAACTGGTCGCAGGTTCGTGAACGCACCTTTCTTTGGCTGTAACCTGAAATAATCCCATCCTTGAACAGGAAATCAGCTCTTAAACAGTAAATCAACGAACAAACAGAAATGTGTTTGCAGAAGGGCCAGCCCATGTAGTAGTCTCTTGTAGAATATCGACTTTACACTGGCAACATGTGACACTATTGTTGTCCCTGGTGTGCAGGGACTGAATGGCTGGAGGGTCGCTGAGCATGTCTGATTCAGGTATACGTGCCCATTTCCCTTTGTAGCAGTGTGACGTCACCGTCTGGTTTCTGTCCTGGGTTCAGCTGCTCTTTTCATGCTGTCAGAAATGGGTGCTTTGGTGAAATGTGGTGACCTTGTGTGTATAACTGGATCTTTAGTATGAGTTGAGTGCTTTAATAGAAGTTTCTATAGAACTATATGAACATTTCAGTGTTTAAGACATCATATCTAACCCAGGATTAAAAGTCCCATATTGCTTAAAGTGAGATGTCAAGCTATTATGACTTCTTTAACATTGTGATGACATAATTATAACAGTCACAGCTCAAAGCCATGCCTCACGTTTAGCCCACATGGATCATCCCACCTTACAAGATTTGGCTTGTCTTTTCTTAACTTTAAATCTGCTTTATTGCTATACAATCATTCATAAAACAGTGAGCCAATCAGAAGTGAGATTCAGAGCGTCTCTTCTGAATGCCTGACTGTTTGGCCTGTTGTTGATAGAGCTCCAGAGCAGACATAAGTGGAAAAATATGGGACCTTTAAAGCATCTCAATATTGTACATTCTACACTAAACTATTGTAAACAAAGTGGATTAGTATATTTTTTCCCCTCAGTTTTAATTAAACTTGTGCAATATGTCTGCAAATATGATCAATTCCAGGAATCAGATTTACCAAAGCACATACAAATATTCTGTTAAATGTGACTGACTTCACATAAGTGGTGCAAATGAAGTGTTTAATTTGCATATGCTTCTGTGACTCAAATGAAAGACATGTTTGAACCTCCAAACTGAGGCCTGTGTGTTTTCCTTTCCTCAGCCAAAGCTGCTGCAGAGCACTGACCCACAAGACTACCTACAAGAAAACAGAAGAAGAGGAAGGATCAAATCATTCTTATCCATTATCAACTAATTCACTTATTTGTAACAAAGCCTTTCATACGACTGAGAGCTACACACAATTCTAAGACATTTTGAAATAGAATCACGTCACTGCTTCTTCACAATTAATTATGGAATAATTGTTAACGCAAGTGCAATGCTTTGTTTTTTTTTTATTTACAATTGTTCATTTTTATTAGAGAATAAAACGAGTGGAATGAAAGCCAATGCCCGCATGCTTAGATTATAGTCCAGATGATTTGACATTATTTATTACATTGGTTGGCTTCACATGCTTGCTCACTTTCTACTCTGTATTTTCTCAGTGATCATAGTCCCAACAATCAACTGAAATAATATGAATAATATTTTAACACATTAAAACAGTGAGGTTATTACATAAAATAAATATTGGATGACTCAAGTAAATTCTTCTCTTTCAGACCTTTTTGATCTCAGACTTGTTTCTTATTTGCACACTCAAAACACAGTTGTCATGAGGTGGAGAAACCGCAACCCAAACTCATATTTTTTTAGATTGTATAAAGTTCACTTGTGGTTTTCTCTTTCACATTGTTCTACATAAATTGTACTGCATGGTACAGCTATAAAAGACAGACACCATTGTCCCAAGTGAAGGATGTTAAAACTGCCACATGATGGATTTAAACTTGTGAATGAAGTTTTGACATTGTCCCTATTTGAGGTCAGCATACCTTAATGGAGACTGTGGAAGGGACACTTAGAGGAAGGAGAGTGGAATGTTCCATCACACTTTGCTGACCTGCCTGACGGAGGAGATGAAGTGAACTCCGTCAGTGAGGTGTCCAATTATGCAGGTATTGTACTGGAACGGCATTGTGGAGAACAAAATGTGATTTATGCTGACTGAAGAGTTTGGACACATACTATTAAGGTTGAAAGAGCAACTTGGATTTCCAGGTTGGAGCAAGCGCAAAGTCAAGTTCAAACATTTTCACATGAACTCTTTAATATACTATATATATATGTTTGCCCTTAACGATCACCCAGAGAGGGTTCTGCTACAAACCAATAAGAGCTGTTGGAATAATATTGCAGGTCTGAGGTAAGAGAGCTGCTCGAAACAGATAGAGGAGAATGTTGCATCAGCTTCTCCCAGCTCAGTTTTTATTAAATATAAGAATAGACGACCTTAAACTCCAATTAAAACTGATTTAAACTCTGTGACACTGTGACCCGACCCCAGATAAGCGGAGATGGATGGGTAAGAACAGTCTTATGTCTGCGTATCTTAGTGTTCACTGTTGATCTCACATCCTTTTGAATACATATTACTTTCACATCACCAGTAGGCTATCAAAGAAACAAAACAGCTTTCAGAACTCAATTCAGGTGTGAAATTCTCTTTTCAACATGGAATTGTAATGGCTTTCTGAATTCACTCTTGGTTTCTTGTTTATTTTGATTAACCAATAACCTTTAACCTGATCACACAAACATAAGTTTCCTACTACCTGTCAATACCATGACATCCATTTTAGCCTAACCACTGCAACATAATCAAACCGCTGTGGAGTAGAGCAGGTCCCAAAGAGAAGAGGAAGCTAGTTGTGGAGCAGGTTCATAGACAGGAGGAAATATTAAGGAGTGCGAGGGCAGACGAAACACCGGTGAAAGGAGGTTCCCACCTGATGACCCTAAAGACATGTTAGCTGTCACTGCTCACTGGCAGTTAGATATTATCTTCAGGGCACATAAGGCAGGGTGAAGGTTTGTTGTTAGGGAGTTAGTCACTGAGTCTGGTCCATTTTTTGTCGCACATATTTCTTGTGTTTACTCTAAATTAACTAAAGCTGCTAGACTATACATTAGACTATGTGTGTGTAGTGTTTTTTTTTTTTTAGTCGCAGTAATTAGCATGGACAACACGTGTGTGTGTGTGTGTGTGTGTGTGTGTATAAACTGTGTTTCAGAGTGTGTCTGTCTCTGGTTTTTGGTATGATGTGGTTCCCAATTGGTCTAATTCTGCCAACACATGAGAAAACTGAGCTTGCAGGTTATCTGCAGCAATATCTGCTGGGATGTGAGAGCATGACTACGGTTGGCAATGCTGCAAATGTCAGGAAATGTTTGATGGACTGTGCCGACTGTACCGCTCAAAAAGATAACTGTCTGGAAACATGAGAACATCTAGAGGTGTGATAACCATCTCCAGGCAAATATTTAATTCTCTGCCCAGTAATGCTGCACCTGCATCCACAGGATCGTTATCAAAAGGACATGCCATGTTAGTGACAAAAATCGCCTATTGGACTTCTAATATTGGCCTGCTAATTTTTTTTTTATAACAGACGGCAGAATTGTGCTACTCCAAAACTGGCCTGCTGACTGAATGAATGAGGAAATCAAATACAGTGTACAGCTGAAAGAGGGTCATAGAGAAACCAGATGTTCATTGAGGAAAACCTGGTCCCGACCAGGTTGGGTTCATAGATTCTGTGACAGGCAGCCGAACTCGTAACTTCCCACTCGTGAACTATGTACTACGAGTTACGACGCATGACGTCAGATCGCTTCCGAAACAATATGGCGGCTTCCATGGATGCGGTAGCACTGCGCGTGGCACACGGACTTTAGAACAATGTCAAGTAAACTGGCACGTTGCAATCAAAATATTACACACACGATTGTGTACTACAATCTGCTATGTGTTCGAAAAGGCACCCAAATATGTCGCCGTCAAGAAATAGCTAGTTGCTAGCTAACGTTAAAAAGTCGATCGTGCTAGTTTTAAAGAAAACAATGTACAATCACTCCGCATGCATACAATGTTAATCAATTAAATCAGTCTTGTATTGTCAACCAATACAAAACCGTTTCACTCAAATGAGCAAGTTTCAGTCACCTTTGGTGATTGAAATGTTTAAGTATAAATCTTAGTGTCCGTCATGTTCGCTTGTTTACATACCAGAATTCCTTGCGCTCAAACGGAAGTCGTAACTTGCCTGGAAAAGCTTCGAGGTGGGAACTCGGAGATTTCAACTGGGAAATTTCCGAGTTCGTTCCGAGTTGTCTGGAACGCAGAAGTTATCTCTCTGGGAAAGGTTCAGCAGTCGGTGTGTCTCCTTACCAGCCCAGTCAAGTGAACTGTGTAGGCTAAGCACTGTGACGCCCTGATCAATGAAATCATGGTCCATTTGATTTGGCTTTTCGACAAAAATGTGCAATAGAAGCTTTCATGTCAAAGTGAAAACAGATTATACAACAAATTATATAGTGGAAAATAAGTGTTTAAGCATAAAAGTTCACTCCTTTTAAAGTGAACGACCTCATTCAACAGATGACCAACCAGCTGATGCCAGCAGTGTCAATTGATGTTGATGTGTGCCAAGTGATTGGAGTATAAAAACACCCTGTTGTCTGGGAGGTCCAGTCTGTGGTCATCAGTATTCCTTCTATAATTGCAACATGAAAACAAAAAGAGCACAAAAGCAACTTGAAGAAAAGAGCAAGGCAGAAGATGGCTACAAGAGGATTTCCAATTACTGAGCATCCATCATTAAGAAATGGAAGTAAATGGAGTATGGCACTTGTCTAAATCTACCCAGACCTGGCTGTCCTCACAAACTGAGTGATCAGGCAAGATGAAGACTTTTGAGGGAGGTCACCGGGTCATCTACAAACTCTCTGAAGGAGAAGGAGAGACTGTACATGCAACAGCTGTTGTAGGTCAAATGGAAGAAAGTTCTTTTGTCTGGTGGGACAAAAATGTTGCTTTTTGGCTAGACTTGAAAAGAGCTGTTCACACCCGATCCCTGTTGTGTAAGACAATACATTTGCTATACAGGCAATTTTTTTTTATTTATGACTATTATTACAAATTTTGTGTATAATAAATAAAACTGTCCAGTACAGATGAGAGTTTTCATTAAAAACAATATATACAAGAACACATATCTTTCTCTCTCTCCCACTCTCAACCCAACCGGTCGAGGCAGATGGCCGCCCCCCCTGAGCCTGGTTCTGCTCGAGGTTTCTGCCTCTTAAAGGAAGTTTTTCCTTGCCACTGTCGCCAAGTGCTTGCTCATCGGAGGATCTGTTGGGTCTCTTTAAATAATTCTATAAAGAGTTTGGTCTAGACCTGCTCTATATGTAAAGTGCCTTGATATAACTTTGTTATGATTTGGCGCTATACAAATAAATCTGATTTGCTATACTGCATGACCAATAAAGCTAACATAAGCATATGAAGCTATATTAACCTTCTATTGCTTTAATAAATTAAATCAAGATCAATCTTTTTTCTTAAAAAAAAACCAAAACAAAACACTGATTTCTACAAACTAATGTCAATTATATACAAATACTTAGGGCAAAATAAGTGATTACATAACCATTCATGCCCTTTAAAGTGGTCCATCTTCCATCCATTTGCAGCTAGTAGTCGAACTGTTAGTGAAATGGAAATGACCTGAGTGCTGTGAATGTGTCTCAATGTAATCAGTATCCCTGCAACAATTACATCATTAACATGAGAGAATTCTCACACAACTCAGAGAAAAGGTTATTGAAAAGTTTAAGAAAGCAGATGGATACAAAATAATTAATGGACATTAACTATTATTATATATTATATTATATTATTATATTCAGCATTAAGGCATGGAGGGAATATGACAAAAAAAAAAAAAAACTGCTGAGAGCCGGCTGACGGAAAAGGTAAGTGAAACACTGTTTTTCGGAAACTGACTTTAACATCAACAAGTAGCTGTACTTTGCAATATGTTATTTTTAGATCAGTGTTAAAGTTAGCATGATTCTATCAAACCTGACACTTAACTATACATCAATATAGTACAGTCACTTATTGACATTAAAACAACAGTTTCATTAAAACAACAATTCACTTACTTTTTCATTTACCCCTCCTTTTCCTTCTCTTTTCCCCAGTAACCCGGACCAATTATTGAATCAGACCGCACATTTCAGCTGGGAATTTTTCATTTGCATTCCAACTTATTATTTGCATTGAAGCTTCTGTATTTGTGTTGCAGTGTTTTCAGTGCTGTGAGCTTTTCTGAGAATGTACACACCCACTTCCTGTCTTAATGCACCCTGGACACAAAAATTAAAATCTTCGTTTTGCAGGTAAGTGCAAAATGTGCATTCCACCATGAATGTATGCCATGTCATTCTTTGCTTTTCTACGTTTTAGGAAAAGGCCTTTCTGGTTCCTGCAGAGATAGCGAAGTATTTGCGAATCCCAGTCTGAAGCCTGGATAAAGTGGCTCTGAGAATTCAGCATTGAATGTATGCAGGTGAGTCATGGCATTCGGTGATACAGCATAGAAGGACAGAGTGCCAGTGGCCCAGTCTAAAAACACTCCAACCCTTTTGAAGTTGAAGTAGGGAACAATTACAGTTGCATTATTATTGTACCAGGCAGTGTATTTGCCTTGATAGTAGCGCAGACCCCAAGATTTGTTATTATATCCAAAGACGGGGCGAAAGTTACCATCATCTTTCTTTAGAATGCCCCTATAAGCCACTCCTATACCTGTCCATTCACCAGTCCACTCCACTTCCCAGTAGCAGCGACCAGTCAGAGCCTCTTTACAGAGCACCTGTCCCCAGTCTGTGAACCTCTCTGGGTTGTCAGGATAAGGCTGAGCTGTTTCCATCCGCGTCATTGTTTTGTTGTCTTCGGAGAAGGACAGGTGTGAGTGGGCTGTATTTGGATCCAAAGTGAGCTTGCACTCATCTGATGAAAGAAATATGAAATAAAATGTTGTGGTAAGAAATAATCCTGTTGACTCCCTTGTCAAGCAAGGGATTTCTTTACAAAAGCCAATTTTTCTGTCAACTTAAAAGGAGTAATACGTACATTTCTTCAGGGCTGATTTCAAAAAGCATTCTGCATTGCTGCTGAAACTAGGAAACAGCGAGAGCGCCTTTTATAATGATTTCTTATGAAGGTGTTTGAATTTAGCTGAAACACACGACCAAATGAACTTGTGTCATTTCACTGATTTCACATTCTTACTTGATAGTGAGACTGTCAACGTTCTTTTGTACAGCAGACAGCAGCTCAATCCCCCGTGTACCAGGGTGATTATAACTCAGATCGAGTTCCTTCAAGTGGGCAGGGTTAGACATTACTGCTTGAGCCAAAAAGTCACAGCCATTCTCGGTGATTCCACAGAATTGCAACCTGAAATTGAGAAATAGTAGGGAACTCGTATTAACCCAGTGTGTAATAAATAAAAACAATAAGTTATTGCTAATAGATTTTACCATGTGCTTTAATCCAATTAACCACATCCCAATCAGTTGATTGGAAGGATTCTGATACAGCTAGTAAGATGCCATTTTGTGCCTAAGCACACTGCTCATGCATATTGCTTTGTTTTAAATTTTCTTAGTAAATAGCTTAATAATTAGCTTTTTTACAAACCTTAGTTTTTCCAGTTGACATTCTGGACTTGCCAGTCCAAAAGAGAGCTGCATTATCCCTGAGTCTTGCAAATCATTGTCACTGAGGTCCAGTTCTTTCAGACACAAAATGCTTGAGCCAAGAATTGTTGCCAGATTTTCACAACATTTCCATGTAAGGTTGCATTCTTTGAGCCTGAAAAAAACCCAAACAAACCACTGTAATTACTCTATTATCTATTATTTACTATTTTATGTGTTATGATGTATCAGTACATCATTGAACAGTCACCTTTTCAAACAGAAGCCTCTTCTCTAATCTTTATCTCATGGTTGCTAAAATGGTACACAACTATCGCTTCACTTGTCTGCACTTAAATGGTGGTGTGAGGTGAAAAGGTTAACATTCGTTACTCACACAGCCACTCTGGACTCTTTGATCACTGGTAGCAGCCTCAGAACTCCCTCCTCTGATCTTGAATATTTCCTCAGGTCAAACTCAACCAACGTTTCCTTTGAGGTCAACAACACAAAGACCAGAGCAGCCCATTGTGAAGGTGTGAGTTTGGTCTCTGGTAAACTACCAGAGCTCAGGTAGTTTTGGGTTTCCTCCAGAAGAGACTGATCGTTGAGCTCAATGAGGCAGTGGAAGAGGTTAATGCATCTTTCTGGGGAGGGATTTTGCCTGATCTTCTCCTTGATGTACTCAATGATTTCCTCATTCCTTTGTGGGATGATCTCCATTGTGGTCAGAATGCTTTTTAGCAGGGACTGATTGGTTGTCTGTGACAGGCCCAGAAGGAAACGAAGAAAAAGATCTAGGTTTCCATTGTTGCTCTGCAGGGCCTTATCCACTGCACTCTTGAGGAGGCTGGTTACTTCACTGGGAGCCTCAGAGTCAGCGGTGCTTTCTTCTGGTTCCAGCAAGTTCTGATTGAAGCGGATGAATGAGTGGTAAATGTACATGGCAGCAAAAAACTCCTGAATGCTGAGATGCACAAAGCAGAAGACCCTCTCCAGACCAAATCCAAAATCATTCTCTGACATCTGTGTGAACACTCCTGAATACACTGCAGCATCGTTTATGTTGATATTGTACTCCCTCAACTCATACTCATAAAAGATCATGTTGCCTTTTATCAGGTTCTTGAAGGCCAGTTTTCCAAGTTTCAGGATCATATTTTCCCCAATTCTAACCTGGAACTGTGTTTCAGATGCCTCTTCTCCAGGCAAATACTTCTGAGTTTTGATCAGGGAGTTGTATACCAGGAAATTGGTGTACATTTGTGTCAAAGTGTTGGGCATTTCTCTTGTGTTTCCATGTCCCTCCATTTCTGCTTCTTTTAAAATCCTCTGCAGAACTGTGGCAGACATCCAGCTGAAGACAGGTATGTGACACATGATATGAAGGCTCCTGGTTGCCTTAATGTGTGCGATCACCCTACTGGCCATATTTTGATCAGGTATTTTCTTCCTGAAATACTCGTCCTTCTGGGGGTCGTTGAAGCCTCGTATCTCTGTCAGGCGATCAACAAGATCAATTGGAATACGATGTGCAGCTGCAGGCCGGGAGGTGATCCAGATGTGTGCAGATGGGAGCAGATTCCCCTTGATCAGATTAGTCATCAGAACGTCAACTGAAGCTGGCTCTGAAACACTGCAGCAAAGCTTGTTATGATGAAAGTCCAGGGCAAGTCTGCACTCATCCAACCCGTCAAATATCAGCACGAGCTTATATTTGTCAAAATTTGAGATTCCTGATTCCTTTGCCTCTGCGAGAAAATGATGAAGAAGTTGTGTCAGTGAGCAGTGACAGCTGATCAGGTTCAGCTCTCGAAAGGGAAGATTGATTAGGAGTTGGACATCCTGGTTGACTCTTCCCTCTGCCCACTCCACATTAAACTTCTGTACAGAGATAGTTTTGCCAATGCCAGCAATTCCTATAGTCAGCGCAGTTCTGATGACTCTGTCTTGTCCATGGAGGGATTTAAAGATGTCTTCACATTTGATTGGCTTCTCTTCCTCTGCTGGTCTCCTGTTTGCAGCCTCAATTTGCCTGACTTCATGTTCATTATTAACAGTTCCACTGACTCCCTCTGTGATGTACAGCTCAGTGTACACCTTGTTTAGGAGTGTCTGGTTCCCATGCTGTGCCACTCCCTCATAAATGTACTGAAATTTTCGCAGTTTGTGCCTGAGTTTGCGCTGGCAGACATCGAGCTCACCATAAATGTCTGGATGGACAAAGAAGACAAAATTAAAAGTTTCCTTGATACATAAATTTTAAGTGCTGATGCCTCAAAAGTTAATTTGTAATTTAATCTGTAGGAATAATACTCTGAAAATTCAGGCTCATACATAGTAGCGTACAAACTCTTTTGACACATCAATGTTCTGTTCGTTAAAAACATCTTGTTCTAACATTTTCACTCAATACTCTATATTATAAAAAACAATAAACTAAAATTACATCTAATCATATATAAAATAGGATTTAAAAAAATCTGACCAAATCAGACATCAGCATTCAAAAATATTAAACACTCTCTTCTCGGTACTTACGTCTCTCCAGTTCACTGGCAAGTGCTTTCTGACCCATTTCCTTTAAGACACGCAGCGTAACCATCAGAACGCCCTCCGTGGCACCATTATCGTGATTTTTGTCCTTCATAGTCAAACTTTCTGCATCCTGCTTTTCGCTTGCAGATGATTGGAATATATCTGGAAAGAGCATCTTTTTATACCTTCGCAGGTCACTCTGAACAATCTCCATGACATGAGTTTCCACCTGCTGCAATGGAAGAAGAAAATATGGTCGTAATAGTAGTAATAGTATTTTTAATATAAAATGAACTCACCAACCTTGTTGTGTTAAAAATGATCCATTATTATAAAAGTATTTCTGTTAGCCAGTTCATTACAGCCCTTGGATTTAACACACCTTGAAAAGGATATTTGGATCCATCTCTGTAGATTCTGAACAGCCATAGTGATCCCTTAAGACAAATATTGAAAATTGTCATTTAAGATTAGAATATTCCCATGAACTGATTGAGTCACAGATGCATCTTTAAATATGAAGACTGCTACTTTAGATCTTGATTGCCATACATGTGATTTTTACATAAACCATATGTTATAATCGATTGATTTAAAATGGGCTCATTCTATCCTTGTATTCATTGTGTAAACATTTTGTGTTATCATTCAGAGAGAAATGTATGTTGTAATGTATGTAATTTTCTGAGCTGGAAAAAAAAGGTAAGTATATTTGAGCTAATCTGATCACATGCACAAAGCAATATTTGAGGCCCTTGGGCCAAAGGAATAAAACTTTTCAAGAGACTTATGAACCTTTCAGTGGCTTCCAGAGTGAAGCTATGACGACCTTCCATGGAGGCATCACTTTTCATAGACACAGAAGTTGACACAGCTGAGTCTGGTTTCTCAAAATTCCCTGAGCTGGAAACACAGATAAGTATATTACATGCAATCCAAACACTGAACAAAGCAACATTTGAGACTAAATAGTCAAAGAGCTAACACTTTTAAATAGACTTTATGAACCTTTCAGCTGCTTCTTTGTTAAAGTTATGACGACCTTCCATGGAGGCATCACTTTTGATGGACACAGAGGCGGAAGCAGGAGGCTGTCGTCTGTCAGGAAGTTGTCCAAAATCTTCTGCACCATCCATTTTTCCATAAAAGAAACCTATTTAAATTCACACTGTGGTAAACTCAGTGGTTTACTAGCTTTCAGTCAATCTTAACGCTTATTGGATTTAAGGGTATCAGTTTTTACCAGTAATGAAACTTCAGTTTAAATATTAAGAATATTGAAGTCCCATTTCTTCATAAAAAATAAAATTTTTCATTTGCATCGATACAATTTTTTACAATGTTTTTCCTTTGGCAAGTGTTCTCACAATTCATGTGCGTGTTGCTCATCTCAGCTCTTGTTGACTTTTGTCCTTATTCCCTGTCATCTGTTTGCACTGAGATTTGCACTGGAGGGTTAATTTTTGTGTGAAGGTTAACATTCAGGGGCCAGTTTGGTGCCCTTAACAGCCATGTTTTTATTTTACACGGAAATAACCAAGACTATCAACACATTCAACAAGTGGCATAAAAGATTTAAATGCAATAATAATAAGACACTGAACAAAACAAATATTAGAGAAAGTATATGTGACAACTGGAAGTCAAAAAAAAAAAAAAAAAAAAGCTGATTACAAGAATTATGATGAAAATCTTAAGAGATGTATGTTGTTTGCGATACATAAGGTATGCATGCACACTATTTGGAATTAGATTACATTCAATTTTACTGTTATTGCAATTATACACAGAAGGCTTTTTAAAAGACCTGAACTGGAACTGGCTGTCGGACCTGTCAAATTCTTTTAAAGACACTTGTGACTCTCTCTGTTTGGAACAGACAGATAATTCACCAACCCGGTTAAATCAAAAAGACCTCAATAAGTCCACCGTGATAGATGTTATTTTCACAAATGCACCCCACAAATTCTCTGCTTTCAAGTCATTCATCCATTTCCTTCATCAGAACCAGCGTGGTACTGTAGCTGTCATTTGAGTAATGACTGAAAAAGCACGGCTTTCAAACACTGAAGAGCAACATGGTTTGCTTCACTTGGCATATAATACACAAGTTTGCTTTTGTTAAACTATTGAGCAGCCTTTTGGGCCACAGAAGTCCAAATTACTGACTACTTCATTTGCCGGTAGGAGAGCGCTCCGCCTATGATTAAAATCTATAATGGCTCTTCACTTTAGCCTACTTGGTCACTGAAGACCCACAGTGTATGAATTTGTTCCAACAGAAAGGCAAATTAAACAACCATCCCATAGCTACATAGCTAATGCCAACTTTTGTGCTAACGTCTGATAGCTCTCCTCACCAGTAATAACAGCATTGGTCATGTTACTGCTGTAACCACGTGATTAATGAACAAAAGACCTGAAGACCCGTAGTTAAGAGTCATGAACGAATCATTCATCTCTACACTGAGCCTGCAAAGCAGCCATGTGACAAGTGAAAAGGAGACTCAGGCCCGAAGACCCTATTTTATGAGTGAACGAATCAGCCATTCCTACACAGAGAATATGTGTCAGAAAGACCTGATCGTGAATGGATCTGAGCCTGAGGCGCGCATGCGCGGACCAAAGATATAGAGAACGAATCACTCGAATAACTCGTTCATCCCAAAAGATTAGTTCAAAATGAACGAATCGTTCACCAACGACACATCACTAGAGAGCATTTTATTTCCGCCAGCTCGGAGGAACACTTGTTCCGGTGGAAATCAGGTGGTAGCTGATTGTCTGCCTGAGTGCGGTCACAAAGAGTCGTTGTTTGTTTGTTTAGTTAATGTAACTTTTCAATCAGTCAATATCTGTCCAACCACGTTAGTGTGACAGTACAAAGGTTTTGTACAGACTCCTGTCTATTCCATATGTTTCCACCTTCTTCTCCTGGACAGTTGTGGTTGTGCTGCTGTCATTGTGATGAGCAGTAATGGTATTATCTTTATTCATCCCGCAGAGAGCAGCCAGCTCTAAACAGGTCTAAACAGCCGGGTGTGGGGCACAGCAGCGGTGGCAACGAGGTGGAGGTTAGGGTTGGATTTTAGGGTTAACCCTAACCCACCCAAACAAACAAACACAAAACAAAAAAACAACCCTCTGTTATTTAGTAGGCTTTGCTGTGGAGTTTTGATGTTTTGATTTCATTTCATATTTTGAAATAATAGTTCTGACGAGTGTCAGAAAAAAAAAAATAAAATAGAAAAGGAAAAGTCATCGTTAATGTATTTTGCTACTTTAACTGGACGTGTTTTGCTTTTAGTCGGTATTGATATTTAACAAACTTAGCCCAAAGTTAAACCTACCGTTAGCCCGGAGCCTCTTAAACGATCCCAGTTTCAACATTCAGCTCCAAACCAGTTCACAACTCATTCTACCAGGTTTAACCGGTGGATTAAACTGTAGATATATATTTATAATATAAATATAACTTGGAGCTCCAAAGTTGCAGCTCTTTGCTTCCTTCGACACTTTCTCTTCCGGTTACGTCACCACAGGGCGCAGCTCTGTCTTCTTCCAGTAAACACGGCGCTCGTGCGCCATCACCGCGGCTTTAAAATGTGGAAATGTATTATATACTGAAAATCCAGAGGAACATGTTGATTGATGAACATTTATGAGAGTTCTAAAAAACGATCATTCATCATTTATCTGTACATACGGCACATTTAATGTTTCCCCTCAATTTTTTTTGGAAAACTCCACTATACATAATAAAAATATTGATAATGACCACTTTATCAATAGAATGCTCAAATAAGCTTTACGGAAGGCATGCCAATAAAAAACAATAAAATCATGAAAACACAATCAAAATGTACAGAACAAATGAAAAAAGAAATTTCAAGAAGAAAAAATTTATATTATCTTAAATGTATCGAGTTTCAGAACCAAAATTAATTAGACAAAGCCTCCACTCCTGGATATCCGAGAGAAATTAGTCACTGGGTCACTTTGCTCATTTAGCTGCACTGGAAATGTTGTATTAATATCTACATTTAGTTATTGTTTTCCACAGTTCCAGTATTGTGTGATTAAAACTGCAGATTGTATTCAGAGAATCCTTCAATGCAATTTGATTTTTAGATTGACTTCATTTCCTCATGAGTTCACACTCACATCCCCCCTTGTGGTCACAGTTCATTGGATAAAAATGGAGCAGAGAGATTCCTTACATAAAACCAACAGCCCATTCACTCTTAGCCCACAAGGACTGCAGTTCTAGCGAGGAAAGTGGCAAACATTACAACTGATGCTTTCTTTTATTGGTTTTTAAACAAATCACAACATTCACAATGTTTATACCAATCAATTTCAGCAGCAGCCCATTTCTTCTTACACCATTTGTGGCAAATACAGAGACTGCAAAAAAATAAAAAAACAGACAATTTGCCATCGTTACATGATATATCACCACTTAACAAAAATGCTGAGTTTGCAGTCCCAGACTTATAATTTGACAACATGCACACCACAATGCCGTGTGGTGGTGAGAGTTTGTGTATATAAACCATTTCAGCACTTTCAAAGAACTACAATGGCCGACAGTAAAATATGTCAAATTGTACAATTTTGGGATTACAAAAACTAAAACCAAAAACTGCTTGTCCTATCTGTGTCTACGCTGACTTCACAAAGGTCATTTTATAGTTGTGCTTCTTCTCGTTGCTCCTTCCGTCTGAGCTGGCTTTGGCCTGGTCTGAAGTCTGCTGTTTGGAGATGGGATCTGGGTCTTTGTCCTGGGTTTCTGTGGGTTCTTTGTCACTGGTGGGCTTCTCTGACTCTGTGTCTTTTGTCTGTCCATCTACTAGTGGAGGGGGGACCACCTCTGGCTCTGGCTCTGGCTCAGGCTCAGGCTGAGAATAAGACAATAGAAAGGCTTTTATTTCTGTATACATAGACATCTGTCTGGAGCCAATGTGTCTTCCATCTCTTTATTGTCCAAAAACTGTAATTAGCATGAGGAATGACTATGCAATCAAAAGGCAGACTGATGGCACAAACATTTGAAAATTGATCAGTCTGGGCAGGAAGTTGCAGAAGTTGTTGAAGCAGTTACATCAGGAACAATGGCATGTATGTATCTTAATGTATGTGCAATCTTTGGTAGTCACACCCTGCTCTGCACACACTATTGACAACACAAAAGATCAGAGGAGTGTCTCACATTAATAACAAATGTACTGTCACCTCCAGAGGGGCAAGACAAGTGCCACAGTTCAGGTAGGAGGAGGAACTTTACAGCAGCAAAATGAAGGTATATTCAGAAAACTCTTTCAATGAAAACATACGTTTTTTTTTGTGCATGTCTGATAATCAGTTAAAGCTGCAGCCATAAAATTGCCTCAAAACCGGAATTTTTACAATACAAAGATTGATATACTTGTTGATTTCCAAAAATCACCGATTTTATGTGGCTGACTGACAAATAAATAATTGCATTTCATATACTGCATTTACTTTGTCGCACAATGAATAACTGTAAATAAAGAAATCTCCCGCTCACTTTGCCTGTTTCTGACATCTCTCTGCTGTCAGACTTGTGAGCCGCTGTAAAGTGTAGCAGCCATCTGTATACTATGCATCTATGAGATATTAACATATGTTTTTATGGTGTGTTTCACTTTGCCATCTTCTGGGTGTGAATGAACCCTCACCTCACTGAAACCCAGGCCACAGTGCCTTCGGTTCCGGCCCGACAGCTTCCCATCCATACCCTGCTGGTACTGTATCTCCAGCTGCTCATTGATTTTCTTATCTTCCTGCCCTGCAGAGGAGACATTGGTCACAGCAAGCACACCCTGCCATTACAGGCCTATCCTTGCATGGATAGATCTGTGCGGCGGATGCGTAGTAGGGAAGCCAGGTTAATTGCATGGGCGAAAGGAAAAGGCAGCATTGGTAAATAACAAGGAACAATAGTTCCAACGTTTCTTACATGAGCAGAAAAAATCCATCATTTTCCAAAAGCTACACAATCAAGCTTACCACTACGAAAGTGGGATGTTGACTTGTGGTCACCAATCACAAGGCGTCCCGTATGTTCTTTCTGGGGAACAAAAACAATCACATTTTACATAAATATTCACATATTCCCCAAAAGTCATAGTGCTGGTATCAGGCTAAACAAAGCTTTGGTGAACTAAACTACAGGTCTACCATGAAGTCAAATGAATGTAAAATTGACCTAAAATAGATGAAACAAAACAAACAAACCTTTCCAGCACCCATCAACCGTAGAAACTTCTGTTTCCTCTCATTGCTTCCTAGATCAGCGGATGCCCACTGAGTAGACCCATCCTGCTGAAACCAACATTTAAGAAAAACATAATGATCATGTCATATATGATATTGATGTTTATTATGTATAATTTGTTCTTTACTGTATATATTTTCATTCTTATCCTATGTTGTTGGATGTCTCTGTGTGTAATGCTGCTGCTACACTGCAATTCCCCAGCCTGGGATAAATAAAGTATATCTATCTAGCTATCATCAGACTATTTTTAGTTATTTCACATCACATATTGTGTATGTATTGACACCATTTATACACCACAATAATAGCTTTTAAGCCACAAAGCCCAGTGGCAACTTAAGTTTGACTTATAAACAAAATGTGTTGGGATTTTGTTTTGTTTTCCCCTGAGCTCTGTAATTTGGGAAAATCAACAGTGGCAAGAATATTCTTAGAGGGCCATAAACCAGTTAACTTAAATAGTAAAATAAAGAAAACCGTCATTGCATATCTGGAACTGTAGCATACTACAAAGTAAAGTGGTTCCTTATGTTGCATTATATGATGCTAATGAGTTCTGTCCACTGTGGTCTGGGAGAGAAGCAAGCAAGTTCTGGATAAAAAAGGGGGAAAGTGTAACGATATACCCAAACCACATCACTAACGGGAATTAAAACACCAATTATGGTTAAAACCCTCAACTTCTTAGACACACAATCATTGTGTAAATCTGTTGAAAGATGGAGCTGCAACAAATCTTCCCTTCACGAAGAGATGAATGTTCATATTGTTGTGAAATTGTTTCATGTTGATACACCTTCCAATAATCAGGAGCATGTTGTCTGTGGTGCTGATGTTGACAGACGTCCCTAAACACAACATCACATTTTAGCAGCTTCGTCGTCTTCATGAAAGGAGGACTGTTACCTTCGACTGCTTTAGTTTTAACCTGCTGTTCCTAATAAACCGACAGCTGACTGTCACTTCAAACTATTTTCAAATATTTTCCCCGGTTTAAAACGATAATGATGATTGACTTTCTAGCAAAGTAAAGGTCTTGATAATATATTCCTGTTTGCGTCTTGATTTTGTGATTTGTAGTTGAGAATATGTCAAATAAAATAAAGATAATATGTGGCATCCAGTCATCCCTCCTCGTTGAATAAAACCCATGCAGTCAAAAAAAAAAAAAAGATCTCGAACAATATCATATACTAGTTAGGCTTAAGTCCAACCTAAATACACTTTGTTCAGGACAGAAACAAGAAACGTGTTCAGATTTCAAGATCTGTCTGGAACGTTAGCAGACAGGCTAACACTGAGATAACTCTATCTATGTGATTCAGTGTCTTCACCTACGACTTATTTTGGGTTTTTACTATTTTACTCACTTGGCTTGGAGATGCGGGACGTTTCGTTCCATGCCTGTCCTCTGGAGAACTCATTATAAACCAAGGCTATAGTAAAATGTCAATATAATACCATACCACTGGACTAGCATAGGCTAGCTGACGTTGTCAACACTCCATGTCGTCACTTCCTCCACTGCTTCTTCTTCGTAGACGCTTCACTGGCGGATCGTACGTCAGTATCGCCGCCATCTTGGTAGTGGCATTCTGTAACGTTCTTCATGGGAAAGATACCCCCCGCTTCACTTTTCAAACCTTATTCAGGGGAGACAGCTGTCAGAGGCAAAACTTAACAATTACTTCTGAATGTATTTGATGGTGTTGGAGCTATTATGATTTATTATAACGGTGGCTGTTTGTTTACTAGTTGGTAGTTTGTCTAAGTATTGGGTGGCGTCGCGGGGAATGACAGGTGTTTAAAGAGGCACACTCATTGATACAGGTGGGGCACATTTGGAGGTCTAATGTTTTTGACCGTGAGTGAGAGACAGAAGATTGCTCTTTATTTTTACTTGTTGATTACTTGCCTATGTTGTGGCAAAAAGAGGCGGAAAAGAGGAAATCGTGTTGTCTGGACACAGGTGTCAGATGGGGAATCTCTTTATTCACATCAGCCCTACTAACAACGTAGTCAGAGACAGAACCAACCAGAAAAACATGTGACATGCTTCTTATACCTAGGACAGGTTACGTGTGTGTGTTGTGTGGATAGCCTTCACCCTTATCATGAACTTCAACCATAGTGAGTGTGCAGCTCTGTGTGTGTGTGTGTGTAGTGTAGTTCTCTGTCCTGGCACCCAGATGTCTTCTACTTATTGTTTTGACTTGTCAGGCACCAGAGCAGGTCCTGATGACCTGACTTTCATATTGACGCATGAACAGAGACAAGGACTCTGGACCTTGTCTTTCTCCCACATATCCCCCCTGAAATCACAACAGTGATTTAAACTAAATGTGTTGCTTATAAATGATGGATGACATAACATTGCAAAACTAAACTAAAAACTAAAACACAAAATGATATTATCTATTGAAACATAAAAATGATATGAAATACTGGATATTGAGTAAGTCTAACATTACTGTAATAATGACAACATTCATCTGGATACACTTGGGATACATGAGACAGTTCACAACTTTTATGGGAGCGAAAAACCTTTCAGGAAAATTCTCCCATGGCCCCTTCCCCTCTGGCGACCAACTTCTCAAGTCACACCTTGAACCGTGAACCATCAACATAACACATTTTCATAAAAAACTCAAACACTGAATAATGAAATTAAATGGATATTGATATGACAATCAAAACTGTGGTGATAAATTGATTCTTACTGCTAATACCTACTTCAAGAATATATGATGAAAACAGCCTATATGTGAGCGACTGTGTGTAAGCTGTTCGTCTTTGCATATACCAGCAGCAAGCGAGTCTTCGTTGCACAAGCATGTGGAAATAATAAAACAATTCTAATACATTAGCTAAACCTTCTATATTAGGAGTGTCAACATGGTACTAGGAACAGAACCTCTTTCCTAGAAGAGTTCAACCTTCATCACTCAACTGACGACAACAAGCACGTTACCTTAAAGAGTGTGTGTGTGTATGAGTAACACTCAAACTCACATCTAAAGATTTCAGTTCATTGAGTCCATCAACAGGTCTTGCCCATGTCCCCCCCGTCGGGCTTTTTGTACTCAGAACTCCATCTTCTCTTACTCTGATTGGTCTTCCGAATCATCACCATTGTTCAAATAATCCGGTGTGACGAATCACTTCACGTTCCGCAGTAGTCCTTGGACCACTGGACACATGTGAGTCGTTTGTCCATTTGCCAGATTATTTACCATCCGAGCTCCCTGCAGGCCAATCATCATGTTCGTGCGTCTGTCCATTGCTTACAAGCACCGTCTCCTCAGCACGGGAACGATGCAACATGTCAAAAAAGAAACCAGAATTAGAACTATGGCAGCACTCATGGCTGCCACGGCCAAAATGGCTCCCCATTTTCCTAAATTTAGGTTCAGCCAATCCAAAGACAGGCTACCTCCCCAACCAGCATTTCCCCTTAATTTGTCTTTTAACTGTTGTAAATTAGTCATGGCCTTTGTGAATGATCCATCAGCATGTGTGTTGTTTGGGATACAAGTACTATAATATTTTCCAAACATTTGACACACACCTCCTCGTTCTGCAGTCATCCATTCCAACACCTGTCGATTCTGCCATGCTACTGTGGTAGTTGCATGCAACTGTTCCCCCAAAGCTCTAAACAAGTCACTGCTGTAGTTGGTTCTAACTGTATTCCTTCGTCCAGAATGAAATATCACTTTGATCTTCGAGGTTGATCTTACTCCATTTCCTGCTTGACTATTTCATTCACTCCTTCATACATAATTTGCAATCTAACTAAAGCACATAATCCTATCCACCTTAATGGGAGAACATTACACAACACAACCTCCCCACACATTGGGTTGGAGTGATTTCTTCAACGTTAATAATTTTAATTATTGGGTCAATGATAACTGTATGGACTGTGATTACTACTTTCTCAGTCATAACTGTTGGTTCTGTCGTTACTATGGTCACAGGGGTCATTGTCTTATTGGCTCTTACTGTAGTCGTAACTGTAGTTGCTTCCTCTGACTTAACATCACTTGGTATGGTCTGGGGTGTCACCCATTCCCATACAGTGTACTTGTCTCGGCTAACTTGTGTCTCAGCATGTGTTTTACTAGTAACGGTTGGTGTGGCGTGAACCTGGTGTGGGCCCTAGCACTGTCTGGATGGATGTGTTTGTTTTTGAATCGTACTCATCTGAATCATTTGGAGCGGCTCCCTTCGTGGTCTGGTGCTTTCCTTCCAGTGTCCTGCAGTCGCTTGGATCTTCTTGGGCCTGGCAGTGGCTGGTTGGCACTGGCTTCATGTGTTCCAGATTGCCTAGTGACATCAACAGGAGAGGGCCTGTCACTAGTTTTCACCACACAGTCATTCTCCTCATCGTTCTCTCTCAGTTTTATACTGCCCTTTCTGTCTTTCGGAACCTTTTTGGTGCAGTGATTTAGGTGATACCAAGTCTTGCTTCCTTCCACCTGGACAGCCGTCGGCGTTGCTCTTACAACCTTGTAAGGTCCTTCACATCTAGGCTCGTGCCACTTTCGACAGAAGACTTTCACATGCACCTGATCTCCTAGCACCACTGGTCGGGCTGGATCCTGGTTCTGGTTGATTTCACAGACTTTTTCCTGCATGTATACAAATCTATGGATAGCAGTTAGTTGTTTCATTTATGCCTTTAGCTCATCTTGCAATTGCTCAAGCGACGGTCGCTTATGAGGACCTCTTAGTTTTGCTTCAGGTGGCCGTTCATGAGTAGTGTGTGAGGTGAACCAAGGTGTTCTGTTGGTGATCTGTTGGTGAACCAACTTGTGTCTTAATTTGTCTGATTTGAACACAGGTAAAATAGGGGTATTGCATACATTATGTGTTTCAACCAATACTCCTGCGTCGATTAACCCTGTAATTGTTTTATTCACTCCTTCTTCTGCTTCCGATTTCAGTGGGTATTGAGCGCGGCAAGGGTGTCGCACGCCTGGTTTTAGCTTTACCTGTACGGGGTTGACAGATTTCACAAGGCCAAAGTCAATATCATGCTTTGAGCACAACACTTCTGGAACATGTCATCCTTCAACTCCACATTTGTCTGTTCCATTTCGTTGGTTATTAGAACAGTGTGACTTGGCATCAGTATCACCTCTTGGGGTTTTGCCAACATTGATGTGCCACACAGGATCTTTATCATGTTTGCCTCTGGGGAATGAAAAATCAGTGGGTTATCAGTTTTGGCAGTTTCCATCAATGGTCCAGAGGGTTTATCTTTAAAATTTTTGCCTTTTAGCAAGGTAAAGTGTGGTGTTGATTTTGGCATATTAAACCATTCTGTGAGAAACGGGTTACATTCTACCTGTAATACTGCTCCTTCTTGCCCAATTACAATGTACCGGGAGATCAGCTCAACTTTGATTCCTTTTGTCATTTTGTCCCATTCTTCTTCGAATTTCTCACTTTTTGTCTCATCATAGAATATTGTGCAATGATAGTCAAACGATGGCTCAGAGGCTGTTGGGCTTTGGGCCTGGATGTACTTTCCCTACTTCTCTAACACCTGTGTTACTGGTGTAGAGATTTCGCTCAGCCAATAAACATTAGCCCTTTCAGTTTTTTTTCTGGCCGTCTTTGTCAACATAAACTCCTACAGGAGAGCACCAAATTGTAATTCTTAATTTACACAACACATCTCTTCCGAATAAATTTTTTGGGGTTTGGCTTGACACTAATATTAGAATTTTGATTTTGGAATTATTAGTGGCAATTTTCACTGGAGCAGTCATTGGAATTAGCTGCTTTATTCCTGAGAATCCTACCGTCTCAACAAATTTTTCAGACAATAGGAGGTGAGTGGCATACTTTGGACTTACACAGGTGTAAGTTGCTCCAGTTTCTACCAACATGGGCGTCTGCCTGCCTTCTATTTGAACCTGCAGCATTGGTTCTTCATCAGTCCCCATGATAACCGTTGGGAACTAACCCTCCCCTTTAGGATTCTCTGGGCAGCCCTAGTAGCCGTGATTGGGCCCTGCCCATGGGTTTACCGGGCCTCCAGCTCCACCCCGTTGAGGCCGTACTGAAAGTCTCTGCCAGTTTGAGAGTGTTGGCACCGATCAGCAATATGTCCATATTCACCACAATTCCAACACCCCTTTGTGCAACCACCACCACGTCCACCTCCTCTATACATCCTCCGAGGTCAACATGACCCCTGATGACGATTGCCAGAATGTTGCATGTCATGTTGTTGCTGATAGACATTGACCACTGGTGGATGGCTGAGCATGGGGAGCTCCAAAAGCTGGTTGTGTCAGTGGGTGGGGTGGCATAACATTCTGTGCCCCCACCGCCAGGACAGGTGCAGTCAGTTCACTCGGCTGCACCATTGCTGCTTGAGTGTCGTTGGTCGTCATGACTGCAACCTGAGAATTTGCCTGCTCTTTCGTTGCAGCTCATCCAATTGCAAATGTGCAATTTTTCTTTTTCATGTTTTTGTCCTTCTCATTCATTCGTTTTTCATCCGTCCTGTGTTTGTCAACAGCATGCTCCACATGATCACGAAACTGTTCATGTGGCATGGATGTCAATCCCACAACATCATCCAACCTTCTTCAGACAGGGGCTGGCATTGCGAAACAACGTGGTCAACACCAAGCTCTTTTCTATTTCTTCCTCTGTCTCTTGTTTCCACCTCCTCATTTGACATGTTATGTAGGCTGCAGCATTTTCAGTCTCTGATAGGGGCTCCCCTTTTAACACTTTTGGATCTACTTTTGTTGGATATTCACCGCGCAGTGCCTTCCAGAGTATGGATCGATATGCATTGAACTCAGTTCCATCTGCTCTGGGGTTCAACATCCAGTCATTTTTGCTGGTTTTTAGTATATTTTGCATAACAGGGGCACCACAACACTGTGTCCATATGGATTTAATGTCCCCCAGGGCCAGCAGTTTGTCCACAGTTTCTTCCTTAAAAGCTCTGATCCATTTGTTTGCACCTCCATGGATATCAGACAGCCGGCTGACCAACCCAGCGAGGTCGAGTGTTTGCCACGATGCATAATGTCCTTCAGTTCCTTTAATTAATATTGGATATTGGCCGTCTGTGTAGCAGTCAGGTTTTTACAGATGTGGTCTGAGCCTAAAGTCATATGTTTGACCTCCTTGTTGTCCTTCTGATGATCTTTTAGCAGGTTTGTCCACGTCACTGGCTACCTGTGCTTCCTCCAGGTTACATTTCTTATTACGTAAGCTGTCTATTTCTTTCTCAATTTCTTGAATCATTCTGCGATTTTCCCCTCTTTGCAAGTCCATTTCTGTTTGGTCAAGTTCAAACCCAGTACGACTCATTATGTTTTGCATAACAGTCTAGCACTTTTGGTTGTTTTCTTTCAGTGCTACAGTATATTGAGGCCATGGCTATGTCAGTCTGTGGTGTTTGAATCTGAGATTGGCTTGCTGTTCTGTTTAACCCTGTTGACTGACTTCTGTTTATCTCAGAGTTCTCCTGGTTGCCTGCATTACTGTTCAGGACTGCATTACCATTAGCATGATCATTTCTCATCTGAGCGTTTTCTTGTTTTCTTGAGCTATCATTTGGGTCACACTCGCTCAATACAGCCTGCGGTAACAGGTCAAAGTCACCTGAAAAATTGATGACCCCAGCCAGGGATGGATACACCCCTGCTGGCTCCTGCTTGGGGTTTTTGTAACGCTTATTTTTTTTTTCTTTAATTCAGTCAAACCTTCCTTCAGAAAATTCCTGTAGTTTTCTCCTTCTTTTTTAAACATGTTTAACATTTTTATCTCCAAGTCTCTTTTATCTTGTCTTTTCTTACTTTTGTCTTTTATTTTATGATCTTTGATTTGCCTTTCCATGTCCTCACACACTGACACGTCAAATGTGCCATCCTTGGGCCATGCAGAGGTCATTCCTTTTGTTCGCTTCTCCCATTTTTTAGAAATTTTAGTAATTGGTTTCAAGTATTCTGGATACTTAGCTCCGATCAGGGCTGTTGGCACAAAACTCATCTTGCTATTAGCACTTTTTAAAGTGATGTTAACTGATGTATAAGGAAAGAGAGGAGAGAAAAAAAAGTTCTATGTCTCTGAACAGGACTTGGGAAAGCACAAGGGACGGGGAACTATTTTTAGCTTTCTGTGTCTGTGTACTTTCCTCGGCCAGTTGCCATCTGAGTAAACTGTACTATCACGCCCACACACGCCTTCTTCACTTCCCGCTGGCCACTCACACCAATCACACTTGACTAGGAGGAGCCTGGAGGCGTTCCTCTTTGCTCATTTTCCATTTTCCTTTAACTCCTTCGATTCTGACTTCCTCTCTGCGCTACAACCTGGCCTGAACACCTCACTCTGTTTGTTCACTTCCAACGGTCTCCCCTCAACCATAAAACACTTCTCTCTCATCCATTCAGTTACGCCCAGCCTTGCAGATCAACATACATTTATGCATTTTTTCAAATTAACCACACGTTGCAGATTTACCAAAAAAAGACAGCTTGCATTATAAAAACACTTTATGTTCATAGAATGGAATTTTGCTCATGCAAAATACTTTCAGAATTTTAGAGTTGCTACAGTATATTCAGTGACACAGCGTATCAGCACAAACAGCTTTGCTGTGTTCTTTTGAAAAGTCCACTGGACCCATCAGCATTCAGTGTAATACTTTCACCCAGCACTTCTCTCTCACACTTTATTCACTCTCTCCCCCCCTTTTTTTTGTCAGAAGCACTCACCGTCAGTCCAAGTCAAGTCTGGTTAGTTGTCTTTGTCAGGAGAAATTATCTACATGCATTTGTTTATTTATTTTATGTCCTAATTCTTGGGGTTTTTAAACCCACTTGGTTGTTCAGGAGATTTATGGGACTTCATTTTAAATTTAACCAACTAATTTATTGGGAGTGGGAGAACTGGCTGGCCAGACCAGCTCCACCTGTAGTAACCTGAACATTTTCTCCTGTTTGAACTTTTGTAAGTTGGAAATTAGAGAGGTCTGAAATTCACTCTTAGCTAGGATTTATACACAGGTATTATAATTACAACGTATTTAATTCTAAATTGCCCCAATCCAGGGCTGAGGATCTGACTGATTTTCTTCGATGAACTTGAACTTATAGGTTGCAGTTTAACTGCCTCTTTCTCTTTTCTTCTGCACTGCTACATAAATGCATCTGTTAAGTTCGGCTCGTTCCTTGACTAGCGGATGAACTATGACACTCCTGCACATATGTATTTATTAA
This sequence comes from Echeneis naucrates, assembly GCF_900963305.1. Taxonomy (NCBI): domain Eukaryota; kingdom Metazoa; phylum Chordata; class Actinopteri; order Carangiformes; family Echeneidae; genus Echeneis; species Echeneis naucrates. The sequence continues at coordinate 23,066,138 of NC_042526.1, read as the reverse complement.
TAAGTGAGTACAATTTGGGTTAAGGTTCCCCGGTTAAGAGTATTGCCGCCCAAAGACTTCACCATAGCCCCACCGATTTACAGCGTAGCTCACAGTGGGCTTCCCATCTCATTTAAATCCTCAGCCTGTTATCACATGCACACAAACCAGGGAGCTCCTGGCGCCGGCTCTTCACTTATCATACAGCGCTTCACTAAACTCTTATTTCCACAGCACACAGCTCGAGCATCTCCGGCTTCGTTCTGTGGTTGGACAGCTTAACTTTTCTAACACACTACAGGGGTCCAACTTGTCCCTCCTTTCTCTCAGACAGCCTATCCAAGCACTATGACTGGCCAGTCGCACTGCCAGATATGTCCGATCAGCCAAAATGGAATTTACACCTACATTGATCAAGCTGCCACAGAGCACCTTCCGTGCTTCTCATAAATACATAACCATAATAATACAACACACTTTTACAGAATATGCTGGCAGAACCTCCATGTGCAGGTTTCACCTGGGACCTGTGTCTCCCTCTGATCCTCCACCACTCTTTCCTTCAACAATGCTTCAACAATGTTTTGGCTCCAATAGCCTCAATCCAAGGATATTCATTTCGAGTGCATCCACAAAAGCTGAGACTTTAGCCGTCACCCCCCGCAGCGAGTGTGCTAGTGTAGGTTTAATTTAACCTACCTTAGGCTGCAGCTTTGTTTGGTGTGGGACATGGTGGCCTCCCTCTCAGCCCAGGATCCAAACTCAATCACGTCGAGGTCACCAATTATGTTATGGCGGAAAGAGGTGGAAAAGAGGAAATCGTGTTGTCTGGACACAGGTGTCAGATGGGGAATCTCTTTATTCACATCAGCCCTACTGACAACGTAGTCAGAGACAGAACCAACCAGAAAAACATGTGACATGCTTCTTATACCTAGGACAGGTTACATGTGTGTGTTGTGTGGATAGCCTTCACCCTTATCATGAACTTCAACCATACTGATTGTGCAGCTCTGTGTGTGTGTGTGTAGTGCAGTTCTCTGTCCTGGCACCCAGATGTCTTCTACTTAATGTTTTTATTTTTCAGGCACCAGAGCAGGTCCTGATGACCTGACTCTCATATTGATGCATGAACAGAGACAAAGCCTCTGAACCTTGTCTTTCCCCTACACCTAGGACAAAATGAAAATAAATGGCGTTTTACAGAGTTTTACAGAGTTAAAGTGGATGAGGTTGATTTGTGTGTAAAGGTAACATCTCTTACTGATCCAAGTCCAGCTGACACTCAAAGTGACAATTGGGCAGGGCTTTCTGTCAAAAAGAAAGAGTCAAAACCAACCACAAAGGCACTGCTTTGTAAAATAGGGGGTTCCGAGAATCTAAACAGAAAAAGGCTGCAGAGCTAAAAGGACAGGGCAGCGGTTGATGTGTGAGCCTGGTTGTACAAATGACACTGAAAGCAACTTTAACATATATCCAAAGTTGATCAAGGTTGCATTAGCTGCTCATAGCACTCTGCTTGAGATGTTGCCCATGGAAGACAAAGAAAATCAAGAGATATGATTCAAAACAGAACTGTTGAGTGTAAATGAATGTTTGGAGTGTGCACGTCATGTTGATGACATCACTGATGAAATAAAGCCGAAAGATTGCGTGTCAAATTTTGGATCAGACAAAAACAGCTATGTGAAAATTCACGGCCATCCAGATCAAGCCAATCTGGCAAATCAATTCAAATTGCAAGTGTCAGGGATTAAGTTTTGTTTGTGTTCACATCCTGTTTTATTTTGAAAATCTTGTTTTTGTTCGTGTTGACCTCCCTAATGTGGTTTACCTGTGTCCTGTCCAGTCACTGTATTTAGTCCACGTCAGATCCTTGTCTCTCCGTTGCTCTTGTTCGTGGGTTGATGTTGTCTCATTTGGTCTGCCTGCCTGGTTTCCTGACTCCTGCCTGGTGTCTCTGCCTGTTGTCTCTGATCTCAGTTATTTTGTAGTTTTGGTTTTGTTCATTAAAAACCTGGTTCTCATGGCTCCTGCTTTTGGGTCCTCATTCCCGCATCACCCCCACCAAACTGTGACAACAAGTGCAAAAACTGAAGCCAGCAGCACTCCGAGCTTGTGCAGCTATGTTTTTAAAAAGACAGACGCTTTGGAAAAGGAGGTGGAATCATTACTCAAACAAGTGGAGCACATGGAACTTGAGGCTGAGATAGATGCTGCATGTGCAGAACTATCAGTTTTGCAAGCATTTTCAGATCAAGATGGAATGGAATCATACTTTAAGAAGCAAAGACCAAAGGAAACAACTGTTAATCCTGGTGAAAACCCAAAGCAAACCCTCACATGTACCTGTTTCAATGACTGACAACACCATGCTACTGATTCTATGAAGGCAAAGCCAAATATCCGAAGTGCTGATAAAGCACGTAAAGTCTGTAAACTCAAGTCAACTTCCACCAAGGAAGATGCCTGTTTTTGAAGGTGACCCTCTTTAAATCAACATTTTCATGCAAGCTTTTAACCTCTGTGTGGAAGGTAAAAGTAAACCTAAAGGGGACTGCAATATTTCCTGGGAAGATACACCAGAGGGTGTCCTCGGAAACACGTACAAAGCTGTTTGCATATGAGTGAAGAGGCTTTGAAACAGCCAAAGCCTTCCCTCAAGAGCATTTTGGCAATGAAACAAAAATCACAGCATAGCATATATAGCAAAAGTTCATCACTGGCCTCCTGTCAAGGCTGAAAATGTTTCATTTCTTCAGGATTATGCTGCATTTCTCTGTGGCTGCAACAATGCAATGGCTGATTTGCACGTTAGGAGAGAATTGAACATGTCTGACAATCCCAAAGTTGCCATTTTGAAGCTTCCTTTCAAACTAATCACAATTCAGAAAAACTGCATGCGATATTAAAGAGAACCAAAGACACAAACCCAATTTCAACTGCGTCATGCATTTTGTGGAACATCAAGTTAAGCTCTTGTCCTTTCCAATTTTTGAGGCGTATCAAAATGACAGAAAAGGGAATGCATGAGGGATGCGCATCCAATCAAGCTAAAAATGAAATCAGATGACTTTGCCACAAATGTCTGTGCTATCAACAAACCTTTAAACAAGGAGACAGGTTGCAAAATGAATGAATGTGCGCCTATGTGGAGCAGTGTCATCTCCCAGCTGGCAATACTATGCATCGAGGAAAAACTGCAGAAGACCCCAGGGCAGCTTTGCGGATGAAGTGATTGACACTGCACAGAAATTTCTATGTGGATGACTGCTTGAAAAGCTCACTGTCTGTAGAAAAAGCAGTACAGCTTTCTAATGACCTTGGTGACTTTTTCCAGAAAGGAGGGTTTTCATCTTAAAGAATGGACTTCCTGCGAAATCCTGCACACAATTACTGAGAAAGAACAATCCAAAAATGTGAGTGAGCTCAATTTTGACGGAGAACAATTCCCATTGGAAAGAGCCTGAGGGCTCAAATGGTGTTTGGAAAGTGATGCATTCAAATTCCAAATGGCCTGCAAAGAAATGATGCACTTTTATCAGTTGTGCAGAAATAACTATGGCTGGGATGAACAAATTCTGCAATTCCTGAAGCAATACTGGCTCAATTGGTTGGCTGATCTGAAAGAGCTAACACAGTTTGAAGCGAGTAGGTGCTTCAAACCACATGACTTTGGACCACCTGTACACACCCAGTGAAAAGGGCTATGGCACAGCAACATACCTGAGATTACAGCATGAGCAAGTTTTTTTCCCTCTTGAAAAGCTGAGGTGGCACCACTTAAGCCACTAACAATCCCTCAGTTGGAGCTGACTGCCACCATTTTGGCTATTTGGGATGGACAAGATGGTATAAGCAGAATTATAGCTTGACCAAGAAGAATCCTTTTTGGACTGACAGCAACACAGTGCTGAAATACACAAACAATGAGAATGAAAGAAACCAAACATTCGTGGCTAACAGAATAGCCATCACAATTCTGTTAGCCACACATCATAAAATCCTGCAGATGATGCATCAAAAGGGTTGACGGTCCACAAACGTCTGCACAGAATTCTTGTGGGCAGCAAAGGAAACATGGATACACTGCAAAGTCTACAATTTATGAGGGTGATCCAGAGGTCAAAAGGGAGATCTTTGCAAACACTAATGGTACATTATGTATCATTCTAATTTAAGAGACTGGACTGCAGTTGCGTGGATGTTGAGGATAAGGAGGGCTCCATTGGAACTGAGTTGAAAAAGGAAGCAACTTCTGTTGGTTACCTCTGCAGATCTCAGGCACATCGAACAGGAGATGATGAAAGCCAGACACTGAACTGATGACCTGACAATGGCAGAAAATACTATCAGCTCTGCCAAAGGGAAATGTTTGACAGCGAAACATACACATCGTCAGCTGGGAAACTTATAAAAAAGAGTAGTCACATCGACAACCTGAGCCCTCTTTTGGAGGACGGACTGCTAAGAGGAGGTGGCAGACTATCCAGGACCGCAATGCCTAAAGAGAACAAACAACCAATCATCATGTCCAAGGATCAGCCTATATTCTGAAACAGATTCAAGAACAAACAGCACACAGTGGGAGAAATGACACCCTCTCCATATTAAGAGAAAGGTATTGGATAGCTCATGACAATGCAACTACAGTCCTGATGTGCTTTTTTGCAAGCGACACAGAGGCGGACCGCCCCAAGCACAGAATAACTTCAGACCTGCCTCCCTTCGCCAACGTGGGAGTAGAATATTTTGGGCTCAACATAAAACAAGGACGTGTATATGTGAAATGTTACTGAGTCATATTTACATGTATGGCAGGCAGGCATAATGGCATATGAAAGGCAAAAATCGAACAATACAAAACATAATCTTGCAAAGGGGAACGTTGTTCTGGTTTCAGATTCAACTGCCCCAAGAAATTTCTGGAGATTCAGAAACAGGACCAAAACATTCCCTGACAAATCAGGCATGTTGCAGTAAAAAAAAAAAAAAAAAAAACAGAGAGAGAAAAGTGAACTGTTTGCTCTGAGAAGGCAGTCCTATATTTGAAAATTGTTTGTGTATTTAAGGCTCCATATGTTAGTTGTATTGTAATTGTTTATCAGGTACATTCTGAGTGAACACAATGGAGGAGTCAGGAATCAGGCAGGCTCAGTGGTTGTGTATTCAGAAGCTTGGTGAAAACTAGGAAGGCAGAGAATCAGGCAGAGGTACAAAGGTCTGGCAGACAAAACTCAGGCAACAATGAGATATAATGCTGCAGCACTTCTGAGAAATCAAAAAGAATTGGCACAGGAGGAATGAGGAGCACACCTTATCTGCTCGAGGGAGAGGGAGACAATGTGACACAGGTGCAACACATGAGGGCAGGGAGAGGAATCACACAGGAGGAACTAGACAGGAAGTCGAGAAAGGAGTATAACACAGGCTTCAAAATAAAACAGGAAGCGACACCACAAGGACAGAAATTCAACTAAACCCCATCAAAAGAATTTTGACACCAACTGACCCTGTCATTATGTCTTGTATAGCCATCAACAATTAGGTGCTGGTTGTGTTGTTGTTATTATTATTATTTATTATAATTGTCTTTGTTTCTTTACTAGTTTTGCCATGGCAACAATTGGGTGGCGCCGTGAGGAAAGACGAGTGTTTAAGGAGACAGATGGGGCACATTAAGAGGTCTAATGTTTTTGACTGTGAGTGAGAGACAGGAGGTTGCTTTTTTTTTTTTTTTTGACTACTTGCCTATGAAAGAGTGCAAATAAAAGGACTGACATATCCGACCGTAACATTTTCTGTGGACCATATTTTGATACAGTATGAATAAACAATTTTTTGAATCACTGGAGAATCCATGAGTACGCCATCTACTCTCAGACTTCAGGCATACTTAAATGAACCAAACGCCAACAGATGGTATAACATTATGTTTAATTAGCTAATATGAAAAATGCTATGAACACCTGCCAGCAAGCTGTCTCTAATACGTTTTAGGTAAAACCATATTGACTGTTCTTAAACATTTTATTAGAAATGTTTATGTAATTAATAACCCTCAAAAGAATTCCTCTGGTTGTTGTTAGTGCTTTAGCTTTTTCTTGAGATGTTTTCCGTAGATCATGAGTTGAAGAGCTCACACTAACACGGCTGACACCATTTCCAGTGATTGGCACAAAAAGTCCTAATCAGCCTATCTATGTTAAATAACTACTTTTTTCTTTTAACCAATGTACGTGAGCTCTGTGGATGCCAAGCCTGGGCTCACCATGATGATGTTGAACTCATCCTATTGTGTATGGAAGCGTGTGCCGCATGATAAAAATAAATAAAATAATTGTGTGCCGTCTATTTGATAATTTCACTGCTGAAAGAAAAGAAAACAGATTCCCTGTCAGTTACAGTACCTTCCTACTGATACCACACTATATACAGACTTGAGCTTTTCGTCTCAAAGGTGGTCATTACTTGTACTTAATAGAAAATTGAATATAAAATGAGTGGATCAAAATCAGTTAAAGGTTAACATTGGTGCTTTTCATTCAGGAAACCTCCACTTTCCCCATTTACTTGTATGTTATTAGGGTGGACTTGCCACTGCCAAAATGACGATGTGCTGATGTGTGTGTGTCTGTGTCTCAGACAGTCAAGTTAACTGTGCTGTCACCCAGCAGTGGGCTGGGTCTCACTTGTCTGAGGCCAAATCTAATACACATCACCACAGTTACCGCAATAACCGCTGTTTGAAGGTTCAGTTTGTGTTGAAACTGTGAGATGTGAGTTGCCCTTTTGTTTATTTTAGATACTGCAGGTTCTGAGGCATGCTCTAATGAAGGTACACAAGCGTGCACATCAGAAGCAATACATCCTACACAATCAACACAAAGTTCATTCAGCAACTCTCTGTAACTATTCTTTAAAAATGAACATAATAATCTCAGTGTAATTCACTGCTAGACTATTATATCGGTTGTCCCTCCATCCATCCATCTATACCGCCTATCTCTCCGGAGTGAATCCTGGACAGGTTGCAGGGCCAATGTCTAGAGACAAACAAACGTTCACCTTCACACTCAGGCTTACGGGACATTTAGAGCCACCAATCAACCTAAAGGGGCATGTCTTTGGACTGTGGGAGGAACCCGACGTGCAGGGAAAGCATGCAAACCTCTGTAGCACCATGTGTTGCATTGTATTGCCAATTAGGTGTAACCAAAAAACTGCCAGCTGACCGCATGTATAAGTCAGTTAATACAACTTTTTTAAAAAGCATATGAAATGAAGTGGGGGTGTGGTCACATTATACTGTAAAGGGACTGTATCTTCACAAGTGTGGAGAGGCAGGCACTGGTAGTTTTTGCAAACTAGTTGGATGCTATTTCCATGTGCAATTAATAAAAAAAATACCTGCCTGTAATTTCAAAAGTAGGATAATAATTACAGACCTCCATACTCCAAAATGTGTTTAGTTAATGCTGCTGCACTCATAAATTATCATTTCACTGTACAGAACGATACAGGCGATGCAGTTTGACACTAGAAGAGAAAGAAGAAGGAACATTTCTCTGTGCCACCTTTTAAATTTAAGTCCTATAAGTCTATAGGTAATAACATTATGTGAGATTTCTCTGTGATGTGTCTTCAGGAAAACCCAAACAAGCACTGACAACTATGACAATACTGAAATAGAAGTCATCTTGTCTTGCATCTGATCCCATAGTGGATCTAAAACCTGAGAGAATCAAGTGCCAACCCTCTGTGATGTCGCCCATTGGTTTTTGAACTGTAGTTTTAAAACCTTGGGATAGTAATTAGCAATTTCATCTTTTATTTTTGAAACCAGAAGAAACCATATCTAATGTAAAAGGTGGCTGGATGTGACCTGCTCTTTACTCCATCCTGAGGCAGGCTGCCATGTGGTTCAGTGCCTGAATGCATGCCCAGCTTAATGATCTATTTCCCTCTAAATGGGACCATAGCCCTAACTCTCAGGATGCTATTTTGTCCACCAGGAGGCTTCTCTCCTAACTGAAATGCATATGGTTTTTAACATTTCATTGGTGGTGGGGGATGGAGTTGTTCACATAATGCCACCCCCCAATGACTTTAAAAATAATTCCAAACAGGTAAGGAGAAAAGTGAAGATGTCCAGGCAGAGAACAGTGAGACTTTATTGTAACAGATATTTATTGAGAGAACAATCATGCAGTCTGGTCCGTATTTCATTTTTTTTCAGTGGCAGACAGGAAGCTGATTAAGACGTCCAGCTCTGTCCTGGGATGTCCCCTTGACTCAGTGGAGGATGACAGCTAAGCTCTTATCTATGCCGATCCCCTGCAGGACACTCTGACAGCCCTGAGGAACTCCTCCAGTGGACAGACATCATAAGCAGCAACACCCCACACCCCCTCTGCCAGTATCAATGTGCAATTCCACTAACTATTTTCGTACACAATGATGGTTAAATTTATCTTTTAGATGTAAATTAACTCTATATATCTGTCAATTTCCTCTTTTTTTCTTCATCATTCTTCATTCTTTTACTTTCTTTGCTGCTGCATGCAAATTTCCAAATCTGAGGAACCAATACAGGATTACTATCTTATCTAACTTCCTTTAAGAGGAAGAAATCTGCTGTGGCTGGTTGGGTTGAGAGAAAAGGCGGAGGGGTTAGAGGACAGAGAAAGAGGGAGAGAGAAGAATAGATGGAGGGATGGAGAGAAGGAGAGTAGGAGGAAACACAAAATATGTAGCTGTAAGGAGCTTTTATGACAGGTACTCCTCATTGTAAGTAGTAAGTACATATCAGCAGCAGGTTCAAATAACAGAAAAGACAATAACGGTATTGTTTCTAATGATGCTAATAATGATAACCAACAACTATTGCAGCCGCAGGCCTCGAGCAGGAACATGGAAAAATGATTCTGTACCTGCAGGATGAGGACAGGGAGAGTCAGGACAAAGGCAGAAGCCCAAAGTAGACAAGATGGAAGGAAAGCTAATGGCATGTGGTAAAGCGTTATAAATTTCTGGGGGAAGGAGAGAACGACAGAAAAGGAAGTCCAGCCAGCAGTCTAGACCTAAAGCAGCATACCTTAAAGATAACTCAGGGATGGTTCAGGGTCACCTGAGCCAGTAAAAGGTAGAAGAGGACGGTTTTAAAATCTAAATTTAAATGCACAGAGGGTTTCTGATGCCCGAACCGACAAGGGAAGTTGGCTTCACAGGAAGGAGCCTGATAGCTGAAGGCTCTACCTCCCTTTCAGCTTTTGGAGAGTCTAGGAAACAACGAAACCTACATTTAGAGAGCAAATTGACTAGCTGAGACATGGGGGAACTTTGAGCTCTCTGAGATACAATGGAATTTGGTCCTTAAGATCTCTGTACGTTAGGAGAAGGATATTAAGCTCTATTCTGAATTTGACCAGTTCAAAGAAACTAACACGGGAGAAATGTGATCTCTCTTTTCATGTTGCTGTCAGCAGAACATGAAGCAGAATTCTGAAGAAACTGAAGACTTTTGGCTTGAGCTTTGACTCACATCGCCTTCAGTGTGCAAACAGTGAGAATGGATTTCAGTGGTGATAGCCGTGACTCGGAGTTAAAGTTTCTAAAATTAATAGTGACATTCTTCCATAATCATAGATCTTAAGATTTTCAGTGAGTAAGAGGCACATGTCATGTTTAAAGTTGTTTTTGAAGAATATCACGGCCCCAAATTATTACAACTATGATTGTTTTGCATTATGTTTGATTGATTGTTTTATATTACCTTTTTTGCTGTACTGTAGAACTTTGATTTGTTTTAAATGTAATTTTCATTACAAAGAAAGTGTATTATTGTTATTGTTATTATTCCAAGCTGAATATTTTTAGTCCTAAAACATGAGTGAGTGTTGTTAATGGGGTAATATTAAGAATCCAGAATAGTCTGTCAGTTAAAACACAATCACCAGCTGTGGGAGAAATTTAATTTTCTTTTATGCACCCATTTAGTTTTTTTTTCTTTCCATATAGGCTTCAGCCTGCTGTCCCAATAATGTAAAAGCAGGCAAAGGAACAACGTTTTATAATCTGAGCATGTTCCCTTTTTTTAGGATTTTTAATCATAAAAAGGAGCCTTTAATTGTGGAGGATAACTCACTTTGAGATAGGTGCTGGTGCTGTAATTTAAAAGTGGAGCATTATCACGTTAGGGCTTCTTCCCGGATGTTTTGTTTTATTTATTTATATCAATTTCCAAAACCTTCATTTTGCGGCCGCACGGACGCAAAATGTGCAAAATGTACATTCTGTTTGACGACCTGCTTTAAAACCGCCAAAAGGTGGCGCAAGAGTTGGTGTAATAAAAAGAGACGGGCGCTCAAACCTCCGACAGGACACTTAAACATTTCTGCAGCACAGGAGATATTAATCCAGAGGAGTCCACGTTTAGATTAATTAATCCTTTAAAACGAGTCTAACTAACCCGCCCCCACATATTTTTCCTGTCTTTTAATAATTTCGATTTGTTTTTCCTCTTGAGGAAAATAAACAAAAATTACATATTTGAGACTTCAAAATATCAGCTTACTTCAGAGAAGATTGGAGAGAAAATCATCGAAGAGAGAAGGTGATTTTTCTTTTTTAAATCATAGATCTAATTTCAAATTTCTTTTTCAGTTAGACAAAAAAAGTTTTAATTATAAACCAACGATGATGAGAAATTTATTCACTGCTCAGGCCTATGAAACATTGACAAAAACAAAAGGTTTAATTTGCATTTATATGCCAAAAAAACTTTAGTCAAAGAATCTGCCGGGGTCGCTGCGTTTTTCAAATGATTTCGTTTCTGATATTTAAAAAGTTTGCATGAAAATGTGCCCAAAATTCAAAATCAACAAAACAAAACAAAACCACAAAAAATCAATAAACCGTCTAATTTACACTCCAAGTTGCACGTGACCAACACGCGCGCGCACAAGCACGCCTTGCATTGACTTCAAGAGGGAAAAAAAGGTGAGAAGTTTGAATAAGAGGAAAAGAGCGGGAACAGGACATATTCCATATAAAATGGAAGATATTTTAATGAACATTTGACACAAAAACGGAGACACAGACAGAGAGAGATAATAAACAAGAGAGAGAGAGAGAGAGAGAGAGAGAGGGAAAGAGAGAGAGAGAGAGAGGAGGGGTTATCCTGCCTCTGCCTCTTTACCCGACACTGCCCCGCACTCTCACTTAACCTCCACGTAGAGCTGGACGGGAAGTTACTTCAATGACTTTTTAAAAAATACCCTCCAAAAGACATGACAGCTCTCCGGGCTGAACGCCTCCTCTCACAGTGACACTCAGCACTTTTGTTGTAGTTTGTGATCGTCGGCTCGGCTCGAACGGAGGGAGTTACCAAAGAGTCCCCGCCGCGCTCCAGAGATGGTGACTTTACGCACGGGATTTGAAGACTGTTTGAACTGACCCCTCTTGTTTTGGTTTCTCTGCTCTCTTCTCATCGAGCAATCCAAGGAGTTTTTTTTTTTTGTTTTGTTTCTCTCTCTATCTCTCGCTCTATTTTTTTTTTTTTTTTTGCTTATTTTAAATCCAGACGGACGCAGCGAGGTGTAGAATCAGCGGATCCAGGTAAGACGAGTCCTGTTGCGTCAGTGTGGACCGGGAGACCGTCACCGGCGGCGCGTCCTCCCGGCTGCTTGTTTTGAAAAAGTAGCTGCTGGTTCCTCCGGTTATCTGCTGCACGACCGGCAGCGATGACAGCGGCACACTCAGCCTCCATCAGAGCCTTTAAACGCGCAGACGGGCCGTGATTGGACCCGAGCAATTAGTTGGTGTTGGCAGGACCTGCCAACACTAACTCACTCCATCAAACGTCAGACAAACTTCACATTTTCCAGACTAACTGAAGCACGTTACAATAACACAACGCCACAAAAACTCACGAGTAAAGTAATGATAACAATTTGTAATAACTATTACCATGAGTTTAATTATTGTCAATTGTTATCTGCGCTATTAGTTGTACAAAGTGGCACAGTTAAGTTTTAGAGTTTTAAGTTTTAGAAATATTAGCCATTTATATTAATAACTCTTTTGGACTTTGTAATAAACTCAAACGGTCAAATTGAGAGATTAGTCTCAAATCGATCAACAAAAAACAACTTTGTAAAATTCAGCTCCAGTGAGACTCAATTTCTTTCTATAAGTAAAAAATCTAACACAAAAATCTGTGACGCTGCAAACTGCTCAGATGTGAACAGAAATCTCCAATCATTAGTTCAGTTAATTCATTTTCAGCCCCTCCACACACATTAAGCGTTTAAACTTTCTGCTCCAAATGAAAGGCGGTCAAGGTTAATTTCAGCCATAAAAGATGCAACTGTTCTGTGCACGTACAGAAGAGGATGAACTTGACTCTAACGGGGCTCGTCCTCCACTACATCCCTGTCACGCGTTATTAACGGAGGCGGCTCAGCGGCTCTGCAGCACCACAGAATGCTCCAACAGTCTCACAGCCCATTTCAGAGACATTTAGGAACAGTCTCTGCAGCACTGTGAGCAAATGAGCTTTACATAAAAACAGCCAGGTAAATTCAAACTTTTTTTCCCCTCCAACTTGCTGAAGTTTCATTTTAAAAAGCCCCTAAAATAGTACTGTGGTGCTTGAATAGTAAATTCCCACGCAGATGCGCTGGATGACACTCGGTAGTTTCCTCCTTGGCCACACAGCGGTAGCCTCACGTCCAGCACCGTGAACGCACCGCGCTGTGCCGGACCTCTGTGGTTCTTTGGTGCGCGCCCCCGGCTCCGCTGCACCTCCAGAGAGGGAGTCACAGCTCAGCGGGACGGCGACCTGCCCACACGTGCGCGCGCACACACACACACACACACACGCTTAGCTGACCCGAGTACAATAGAAAGAGAGAATACGAGAGGAGAGAGGAATAGAGGGGCGTCTTCAGGGCCCGAGTTCCCTTTCCCCCCGGAGGTCACGGCGGCTGACCCTACAAGAATGCGTGAGTCACATATGAAAATAGACTCCAGCCCTAACACGGGGTCCAGTGGGAGACAATACCGGGGGAAACAGGACGGTCCCAGCACAGGGAGGGTTGAGAGTTAGTCTGTAAGTTTCCTTTTTCCTCCTACATGATTTTCAGTGCGTCTTGATGTGACGTTGTGAAAAGTGTGGAACTTTCTGAGCGGCAGAAGGCTTCCCTGTCTGGACGGCAGCCCGGCAGAGTGTCGGCCGGCTGTGTGTGTGTGTGAACTTGGGGAGTCCTGCAGGCAGCAGACGGTTTTGTTCCGGAGTGAGTAGCCCGCTGGCCGGGGCGTGAGGATGTGACAGGGGGTACAGGAGGACAAGGCGCACGACGACGACCTGGGGAAGACCGATAAAGCCACTCTTGGGTGTTTCCCCGCATTTCCAGACACACTACTCCTCCGAGATAAGCCGCTGTTGGCCTGCAGATAAGGGACTTCTGGAACTGCGCACACACAAAGATCACACTGTCATGACACAATTGAGTTTGTAAAGCGCTCAGAAGGAAAAGTCTGGATAAGTGCTCCAGTGATTTCTGATTCATCTGAAGAATTTTGAAATCCTAGAGCATTTGAAACACTCTTCTCTGGAGAGCGCGAGAGTGCGCAAGTTCCCATCATCCACTGTGAGATAATTGTTTTTTGTTTGCGCATCAAATCACTCCTCTGTTCGCAGTGCACACACCAGCTCATGCGCTAACTCACAATTTCCAACAAGTTTTTTAATTGTTTGAGCTGTGGCAGAAACAATTTATAGCCCCCCGCCCCCCCACCACCCCCCGTCCGCCTCTTGTAAGTGAGAGTGTCTGTCTGAAAAACAATCCGAGCAGGGCGGGGGGGGGGAGGGTCGCCGAAGTTGATCTCCTATGGCATTTTGTTTTGAGCAGGTGCTGCGGGTTGAAGTTCCCTCATAAGGTAAAGTGGCATTAGAGTGTCCAAATGGCAGACTTATATATAGGCTGCCAATTCAGCACATTGTCCCGGACTGCATGGCTGCGCTCTCTCCGCTGTCTAAGGCAGACCTGCAGCTTGGTCTTTTTTTTTTTTTTTTTTTTTTTGCATCTCCTCCGTGGGGATCCGCGCCGACAACAGGCGGACCGGCCGGTCACTGTGTGGTCCAGCAGCAACAGGAAGTCACCAGCCGTGCGTAAAATGCGCATGTTTGCAGCCACTTCTAATTAATCTGCACCTGACGTGAAAAGAAAAGATACAAATTTTGTGTCTTACTAAAAAATTAACCTACGCACATTTTGTGCACTTAAATCTCAGTTACCGAATTAATAATATATATAAAACATATTCATAATTTTTTTTCATATTAAAATTTGTCAAAAAAAAAAAGGGGGGTTAATTTAATAAAGACAATTACATTTGTGATTTCACCTTTATTTCAACATCAACACAGTTTTATCAATCGCTTTTAAACATTTAGTCTGAGGTCATTTCCATTCTGAAAATCTCAACACCGTATTTCTTTTCCTTTAATCTCCATTTAATCCTTGAAAATGTGCACAGTGCATGTTAATATAATGCAAGGCCCACCTCGGCATCCAATTCTCTCTTTCCTAGAAATCCAGCCATCGCTCACACATCATGAATAATGTGCCACATGTATTTCCCAGATCCTGAGAGGCCTCCTCCTCTGGCATGGCGCAGAGGGACTATTGAAAAGGGTACAAATGGGAAAGATTAAAGGATTTGACAGATGAGACAAGAAGAGAGTGAGATGAAGCGAGACAGTGATTGTGGAGGAGAAGGAGGATTGGGTGAGCTGAATTTGGGGACTATGTATGCGAGTTTGCCTTTTTTATCAGACAACCTCAACATCTTGATGCACAAAAGAGATGTATTTGTAGTTTTTGGATGTATCATGACACACAGCCCCGCTACCTCCTCCATTCAGTTAATATATCTTTACAGATTAGTGGCCTATCGTCCATCAGACAGTGATGTTATAGATTTAAGTATTTCCACATGTTTTTGTTTTTTTTTTCGTTTGAGGATGTAATTCACCTTCATCGGAAAAACCGTCGCTCCTCCATTTTAAGCCTGTGGCTGATCTGGAGAGTCCTAATTATTTGTTGTCGGGTTCTTTGAAAAAGACACCAGCCCCCAAATTGGACATGTGTTGTACAAACACAAATTAAACATTTAGCCCTAAGTATTTCTCTCTGGGTCCTAAGTGCATATTAGTCAGCCTATACTTATCTCGGGCCCAACGGCACACCCAAATTGCAGTCTTGCTGCTGAAAAAGAAAGACTGTGGCCCACGAGAATGAGCACTTGAGGCACGCTGGCAGATGCCCATAAGTTTCTCAACCACAATGCAAGCCTAGGTGTGTGTATGTACAACGTGTGTGTGTGTGTGTGTGTGTGTCTATGGAACTTTGGGTCTTTGGTGTTTTTTGTGATTATTGACTTAAGCAAACCTGTCAAATGTTCCTCTGTGTGTGACCTCAGTGTGCTTTTGTGCAGTTTACATTTTATATACAGTTTCTTTTGCTTTTGTACTGTAGGTGTGTGTCTGTGTCTGCAGATGCTTGCTTGCCTGTTTTTATGTATATATGCATGTCTTTCTGCTCAATAACTGTAGGTGCATACAATATAAAACCGTGTTTCTGCATATCTTGTTTTGTGTGTTTCCTTTGGGTGGCCTTCCTTCCTGTATATATGTGTGTACCTGACTGTGTGTGTGTGTGTGTGTGTGTGCATGCCCTGCTGGGTGGGCGTACAGTTCTGTGGATCTCTCCTCTGTTCTCCACCACTGCATAACCTTGGAAACAGCTTCCTCATTTTTCTCCAGAATAACAGGACACAACGTTTATTCTCCACTCTTTCAATGCTCGGGGTAACCTTTTCTTTCTGCCGCTGATTCTCCAGCACCTGCTCCCCACCATCCAATTACAAAGCCCAGAGAGCGCTTACCTGACACACCAGCTCCTAATGACAACAGCATCCCCCTTTCCACATAAACACACACACGCACTCCTCCACCCACCGCCACTTTCTCTTTACATGTATCATCTTTGTCCTCGTCACATTCATTGTAGCTCATATTCCTGAAGTTCATGAACTTCACCTTCTGCGGGCCTTTTCTCTCTTTCTGACTCTTTGCTTTCTTTATGCATCAGGGTGTGTGTCACCATCCTCTGATGTCTGTCACATTAACAATGATTGTGTACCTGTGGAGGACTGAGTAAGATTCATTATGGCATGCTTTACCCAAGAGCCTTTGACAAATGATTGCTGTACTGTTAACACACTCACAGACTGAGCACCGTGTTTAGAGACAAATGGATTTGGGTGTAATCCATAATATTAGGCTTCGAGCTCTTTATTTTTTTATTGTTTGGAATGGATATTGTGCGCAGTGTTGCTTTCTTTCTGTTTGCCTATTTGTTTCATGATTTGTGAACAACTTAGTGCACCCTTCCCTCTGCTCTCCTCGTTTTTTTGTCTCCTCAAGTGGAAAAACTCACCATCATGCTCTCCATTGACGCAGCACAGCGAGCTGCCACTGCTCTGGTCTGTTGAGAGTAATTCATTCATTCATTCATTCACCTTCTAGCACTTACGTTTTACGGGTTGTGGGGGGTTGCTGGAGCCAATCCCAGCTCAGTGTGGGCGGGGGCAGGATTACCCTGGACAGGTCGCCAGCCCATTGCAGGGCCAACACACGGAGACAGACAGAGACCAACAACCACTCACACTCACACTCAGACCTACGGACAGTTTAGAGTCAGCAGTTAACCTAAACATGCATGTCTTTGGACGGTGGGAGGAAACCAGATTAAACCCAAGCAAGTACGGGCAGAACATGCAAATTGCACATAGAAAGGCCCCAGGCCTGGAAACCGAACCAATCTAACTTTTAAGACACCGTGTCACCCTAAGCTTTACTTCTTGTTAAATACTTATTTGAATTTCACATTGATCCAATTCTGCTAAAGAAGGAATGTCTAAAAATAACAAGGCCCTGATTGGTTGACTGTTCTTTGAGTGATGAATGAAAATAAAGGAGCTTTCAGGCACAGAAACAAGATTCTGCAGTTTTCGATGATGGGTCCAGGTGGGCGGGTTTTGGTCAAGCCTGATGGTGGTGACTGTTATTATGACATCACAAAGTTACAGATGTCCCGATGGCTTGTTTCAAGGCTCAGGCTGTGAGCAAAGTACACATGGACTTTAGACAGGATGGGAACTTTAAAAATACTTTAGTAATACCAAAGTGTAGAAAGACAGCACATGGAATTATACATAGTTTCATTGGATTATCTGCAATATATGATGCGCAGTTAATTGAATGAATTGATCGAGTAAGTGTGTGGGTTTTTTTTTTTTTGTGAACATCGAAAGTAGATTTCGTAACACTTAATTAATGTAGCACTGTGGGGTTTCTGACAATCTAACATTTGTGTAATTATTTTTGTCCCTCAAGAAACATATAGCTTCAGAGAGAGAAATTCTGTCTGCAGATCCACTGATGTTGCATGCAAAATAGATTAGTCTCACAAGTTACTACTCACTGCTTCATGGTCATGGAAATCTCATTATTGTCATTTTATTGTTTGAGTTGAACAAGGCAGAGCGATTGTAAAACGACATAATTTCTCTCTATTGGCAGTTGATGGACATCGAAGACGCAGTTGGCAAAGCCAAATGTTAAAACAGTGCACATCAGTCAATTCCCTGATAAGGAATGACAGGATTTAAAGCACTGTGGTCTGTTAGATTCAGCCAATTAGATTAGAGATTTTTGGTATTCCTAACAAGACAATGGGGTGACCAGGTGACTGACACTGGCACTCCTGTGGCTCTTTATATGTCATTTAGTCATTGTGGCCTTGGGCCGCGGCAGCAGCAGATGCTTTGGCAATTACACTGCTCCTGATGATTTTACAGAAAAGGGAAAACATGTGTCTGCACGTCCAGGGGTTTTGGTTACATTTAGCCTTGATAGATGAACTTACCGTAGAGCTGGAACACAGCTCAGACCAACATCCTAAGCATTTTCTGCAACCTTCTTCATTTCATAAAGACTGAAAAAAATCAGCCTCTTTTCTTTCAGTCATAATGCTATCAGTGACTCTCGTGTGCAGTACTAAGGCAGTTAGTACAGTTTTTTTTTAATACAGTTTCTTTTATTTTGACTGAGATTTGTATTTCAAACAAAACAAGAAAAAAAAAACAGGGAACTTTTTTTTTGTTTGTTTGTGAGCTGTTGTCTCAACTCAAGGTATTTGTATCATTGTTTTTCAGGGAAGTGCAACATGGTAATTCTATGGTTTGGGAAATTTTATGAATCCATGCCATTCATTATTTCCATTCAGATCTGTTCAGCAGCTTTCATTCAGACAGATGTTTTGTTTTCCAGACCACAGTTTTCTGTGTGTGAAGCATTTGATGTTTTCTGTTTCTTTGGTTCAATGAGCATGGGTTTGTTTAAATCTTTGAAATAGGAATGCTGGAGATTATCATCTGTTCACTTTTGGGGTTGGGATTAAGAGGATACTCTCTATTGGGGAGTTAAAGCTCCACCTCCAGGGCAATACTGGAGGCCATCAGAAGATATAATTCCAACTAAATGACCTGAGAGGAATCCTAACTTCTGCATCACCCCGCACTGTTGGTCACATGACACTCTGAGTTAATAGAGAGTGGATTTCATTAGCAAACATCTTTTGTTTTTTTAATCCTCTTTAACAATCATAGGGGTGAGGCTTGGTGTGTGTGATGACACAAAACCCAGAAGGTTTTTACAATGGAATGAACTTTAAGACTTGCTCATCTAGTGTTATTGACAGCCAAGCTGCCACTCTGTGAATTCTCACAACACATAAACCCCACCCCTTTGGCACTCCCTGCAGATTAAAACAAAGAGACATATTGTTTGCATGATAGATTGATGGAAGTCTGTTGATGTTAGGTGAATCGCTTCGAGATGCTGGGCATGTTAAAATGATCACCATTTAATTGTTTTATGTTTTAATCACAAAGACGTATAATACAAGTTTTCTTTTGAGCTCCCACCATAAATGAATGTGTCTGGTGATGGAAAATAAATGGGAAACTGGCTGAAATGTTTGCAGTATGAATCGGACAAATGAATGCCACTCTGACTGCCAAATCAGAGCCACACGCCACTGAACACATACTACTCATTCACAAGGGCACATATGCATTCTATGGCATACACCCACACATTTCATAAAAGATAAATAGCAACCTGGGAACAAATGTCACACATAGTTTGTTTTTTCAGACCTAAAAAACAAGCAAACCAAAAAAACCTGTTGAAATTGCTTTCTTTTATTTCTTTTTTAAGTAATAAACTAAACATCTTGATATTGGTGCGTTACAATAACAAGGCTAGGTAGTAACTGGAAGATATAAGGACAGGAAAACAAGTGTCTGTAATCTTTACTGTGACAAGAGACACCATTGCTGGCACATAGATTTCACATAATGCAACTAAATAGAGCTTCTTCATTAGATCCAGGTGGAGGCCTACATTCTTTTTGTCTTCAAGCATCCTCCAAATCACATCCTTATGAAGTCATAAGCTCTTTCTCATCGTCAGTAAACAGATCCTGATCCTGCTGTTGGTGGAGTTGTCCTTGTCTGCAGGATGTGTGATACGTTTTAGGATGAAAGTTTTCTCTTCTGATCGTTTGGTTTCCCCTTAAGATTTTCCTTTTGCTTTTTTTCCTTTGTCTTCTTTTCTTCCAGAACAGACTCAATGAATTTTTTTTTACTCATAGCAAAGTGCTCTACAGAGACTTGGTTATTTGTTGCAGAACTCATTATTCTCACCTGCGCAAACAATGTGAAAAAGATTGATCATCACTTTAGAGCTTGAAAAACATAACTGAACTGCAAACAGTCCTGGTGTGATTTCCCCGTGAGCTCATGTTTACATAGCTTTTACAGTTTGATTCCTTTCTGCTTTTAAAAGCAGGAAGGCTAACCCTCACTTTGCTGCTCCAAGTGGTTTGGAGTAATGGGGCGTGGCACCGGGGTTCGGGGTGCAAGGCCTCCGAAATGACCCTGTGGTGAAGCCGAGAGGGCCATGGTAACGTGGTCCCACCCACCAAGCCAAAGCCAAAATCCAATTGGTCGACAGCCAGCTTGTCTTTGCGGGGCGTTGCCATGGTTTTGAGGCCCCAGCAAAGTCTTTAATCGAGCCGTTGTCATCATGAGATGGTGGTGAGTGTTTGGGCTTGCAGTGGAGAGATAGAGGCAACAGTGAGAAAAGAAGGAGCGAGAGAAAGAGGGAGGCAGAGTATCCACCATGTGGCTCAGAATAGAAATGTACTGCTTGACAGACAGCTCCGAAGCAGCCGGGCTTTGTGAGAGACACACATCAGGTTCGCTCCTTGTGCCATGAAGTTCCCAGGGCTATATAGCGCCTGGGAAAGTGTTAAAAAATGACATGCTCCTGGCTCACGTCTATTTGTATATGGTATGCTATGTTCTGAACACAGTGTTGGATTAGCACAAGCGTGGAGCGCGCTGTTCAGTGATGACGGGGTGTGCAGAGGAGCGGTGCTGGCTTGGGTATCAAGCTGACTGGACTCAGACCTTAAGTTTCTGCCACGTAATCCAACACACTTTACATGGTGGGGTGGATGTTTGTGCCAAGAGGTTCTCACACACATAAGATACGCTGACAGATAGTAGAATTGTGTGTGTGTTCTTGAGCGAGCCATCTGAACAGCCCCTAAATGGCTCCCACCCAGTGTTACCTTTGTCTTACTGTTCAGTCTGAGATGAAACTACAGTGGATGCAACCAATTGGTTCCGTTGTAACACTGTATTGTCAGAGGTAGTTAAAGGTAGCTAATTTGTTTTGGCTCGCAGCCGATTTGTGTAACCAAATAAAATGGCTCTATGCCACAGTCCCTCAGGATGATGGCTCCCTGTTGGAGGGCCAGCTAGTGCAGCAGAGAAAATTGCTGCCTCAGCAAGCTATTTAGTCTCATTCTCAAGGAGCTTACACTGTGTCTCCCTGTTTAATATGGGAAACATACGTAGGGTGGCCTGTGATGTCAATTGTTATTGCTGGAGGCCGGCTATAGGAAAAATCTCATTTGCCTTTTTTAAAGCACTGTAGTGAAAAGGAGCTTATGTCATAAAGACGCTATTGTGGCTGCTGCTGCTGTATGTGCATGCGTACGTTTCAGTGTGTGTGTCATTACTTTGGCCCATACATTGTGGATTTCACGTGTGTTTTCTTCACATTTGCGCTGGTTTCAACAGTGCCTGTTTCTTCATGGGGCACACAAAGGGAGTTAAGTGGTGGCTCTTTGTGTGGGAGATTTATGAATTAGAGAGCTCTAATTCATAGCAGCTCTGCTATTGTAGCAACCCTGAATGATTACATAGTTCTTACGCCTGCCTTGATTTTATGCTTGTGTTTTCTCATTGTGCAGCTCCATGTCTTTCTGCTGGTGGAGATAATGATCATGATGATGGAAGGAGTCCTGCTGTGTATCAGCCTGAGGAGAGCAAAACATCTGTCCAATTCAACATAAACCAGACATAGTGCAGATATCAAGTCAGAGCGTGCCCAATTATTATTTAAAGAAAGTACAAGTCACTCCTCAATTTCTTCAATCTGCCAAAGTTCCACCTGTGGAGCTTTTTCTGCAGCCCACAAGGTTGCATCAGGGCAAATCCAGCAAATGTGTACATGTGTTAATCCATCAATTTCTCCCAGATTATTTAAGAGTAAAAATAATGAGCTTTCATGATAACCAACTCCAAACTGAGATGGGGCATAAAATGTGAGTAGCATCATAAAACACTGAGCACTGAAAAATGGTGCTTCAGTCAGATCAATAACTGTTAGCCATGTAATCACTCTCTCGGTCCCTCAGATCTCCAGCGGCCAAGAAGTCGGTTTCATCCGCAGCAACAGCAGCAAAAAAACACACTCATAGTCATGAAATCTCAGGAAATTAAGTAAAGGGAAAAGTCTTGATCCTCAGTAAACCTTTGCATAATGCTAGGTGTCTATAAAATGAAATATGCGTTAATTCCATATAAAAACATGTCAGCACAGTGCAACAAGTTGGAGCAAGGTGGGGATGGTGAGTGAGAAAAACTGTACGTTGGATTTCTGTCATGCGTACAAATGGGAGACGTATGGGGGAGGAGAGGAGTGAGGTAAAACAGTTATATACTGCCACCACAGGTTTTCGCTTCGTTTTTAAAGCCATTTCTGACAATCGCCTCCTCCACCTCGACAGGCCTCCCTTCTCACTGGGCTTCTCCTTGTTTTACAGAGCAGCAGATTTGTGCGCTGTCCTCTAAATCATTTCCCTCTCTCGTAGATTGCTCCCTGCAGGAATATTGGCCTGACAGCCGTTTTTTTCCTCACTCTGCTTCCCCAGTGGACTCATTTACATTTATGCATGCAGCAATTAATTACAGACTGGCGCTGGCCTTGTAAATTAGAGGGGGCCGAGGTTGCCCTCATTAATTGCCCCTGACAGTTTAAAGCCTTGTTGGGTCATGACAAGGCTGACTTCAGGCTGGGACAATGGATGCTTAGCAGTGGTTGGCTGGCCTTCATACATCTGATATCACTTTGCAGCAAGTGAAGAAAAACTCACTTTCTAGATGAACATATTATTTCACACCATCATCTTCCTTTTTTCTGCACGCAAAAAGGTTTTGCAAACTCAATTCCAGAAAACTTTTTCCTCCGCAGCCACAGGTTGTCATTCCATTCCTTTTGTTTTGTCTTTAGCATGATGGCTTCTGTGTGCTTTTTTGGGGGGTCTTTCATCCAAATACTTGTGGAGGGGTTTTTCTATAGACTCTAGGAGTCAGACAGGCGACTTCTCACGGTATTGGCCCTTTCATGCAAAGACGCTCCAACTTTTTCCGGCTCCTTCCCTCACAAGGCCCTCCTTTCTTCTCTGTCACGCAGCGATGTGTTTGTGCATACCTCGCCAGCTTGACAAAAGAAGGGAGAGATCCTATTCACTTCTGCCTTTGACATTCACCTCTTGTTTTTACAATCTTTCCAAGGCGCGCTGTTTGCACAGTGGAACAGGCTTTGTCTTGAAGGAGTGGGACAATGGTGAGCGCCCTAATGTAATCTCCTAAGGGGAGCAAGCAGAGGGGTGAGGTCGAAATGTATGTGCTGGCGCTTGCCCCTACCAACCTGCTCTCTCTCTCCCACCCTTCACTTGAGCAATATTTCATGTTAGCAGCGACTTTGGAGAGAATACATGTTGTCACTTAAGCCTCTGTAATGTTCAGCTAGGCCTTTTGTGAGTGAAACACAAAAGCTTTTCACTCATGCAAACATCCTCTTCCCTCGTTCCACTCATTAAAGGTGCTCTGAGCAGTGGTTTGCCCACCCACATCTACATCAACAACCCTTTCTCTTTGTCAACACAGCCAGAAAACATTTATATTATGTTAGTGTATTATGTTATCTATCCTCTAACTTTGCCAAGTGTTCAACACAACCACACTTGGAACACAAGATGCAAAGCACTCGAATATCCAATTTTCATTTTATAACAGATAACCAGAAAATCACAGTCACTTAGGCAGGAGTACAGCTTGGAGAAGCTTTGCAGGACTTGAACTTCTCTCTGTTGCTTTGAAGTGTCAATGTCCATATGAGGACACACTGGCGATAATCAAAGCTCAATTCGGTGTAGTCTGATATCCCCTTTCTTAACAGGTCAGTAGGACAGAGGCTTTAGGCCTCTCTTCTGATTGGCTGATTGCTTTTTGAGTGCTTCTGACCAGGCTTTATGGTAATGGACTTGAATGTGATACATTCTTAGTATATTACACCAGCTTTATAACCAGAGAATATATTATGAGATTTTTCAGCAAATCGGCACTTTGAAGGAAGGTCTGTCTGTTTTGTTTGAGTGATGGTTGTGTTTTCACACCTCCCTATGATGGCAAGGGTTTGGCACTGCCGGTTCAGAACAGCTATAAACTCTTTGACTTTTAAACATGCCCAGACAACAGATGAAACAAACTAGTTTGTTTCAAACCAAACAGTGTGTATGTCACTCTTCCAGGATTAGAAGAAAGTTTGCCAACATAATCCATCAGAAATAGTTTCCAAAACACACTAGTAAAGCAAATTATCTTGTACGTAAATCCATCTTTAGAGGCCCAGATTGGTATCTGTAACAATTCCAATGTATGAAATGCAGTGAAAGCTTTTCGGAAAGCTTGCTAATAATAGCAAGATAATTTACTGGCTCATGACCTCTGTGCCAAATCATACGAATAAAGTTAGCATGTACAATAACATCACAGTGAATGGGTCAACTCAACCTTATTGTGATTTCAAAGCCCATATGATTAGTTGGAGCTATACTCTGGTTCCTATGGTGCAGACATGGAAGTGGCAGCACGGAGCCTCATGTGGTGCTAAGCTCATTGAAAGAGCTTCTGTCTCATAGAGTTCCATTGTTCTTACTCCAGTGTGTCCGCGTCTGCACAAGTGGCATTGACAGCTGCGACAAGACAACATTTGGGACTGTGCATATTTTGTTGCGTGAATGCTTGCATTCATTGTGCAGGTGCAGGCCTCACTCCAAATATAATACAGTCTATCTTCATGTTGCACGCTATATCTTTTACCTCTCCTGTTACAGTCTAAGGCTGTAATGTTACGACATTGCGTTGCTCTATCCTTTCGTTCCTTTTTGCTCCAAGGTTTTCCTCCAGACAGGTGCTTCTTTATTTTTTCTGCCAGCTCAACGGTAGAGCAACATGTGCTGCTTTACAGCTGTTGGACAATGGGACAAAAAGGTAACTGTTGCTTCCCGCAGTTGTCAGGATGAGCCTGAAATGGCTTTATATGCTGAGTCTTCTATGTCAGCTCCCTGCTGAAGTGGAGAAGAGAAGCAATGGTTTTAACTGGACATGTGGGCAGATCATGAAGGGGAGACAGACCCCCCCCCCACACAAAATTAAACCTAATGTGCTTGCTTTCAGTGTGTATATGCCATGAAGAGAGAAAGAGAGCGTTAAGTGTTATTATTGGCAGGTGGACAAAGGACACATCTCCATTACTTGAGTCAAACTGTAGATACTGCTGCTCAAGTATTAACCCTATACAAGGGCAGCACCTCCAGTGATTTCTTGCTTTTTAAATACTCAAGTATTAAAAAATACATCTTTTATGCCAAGACTGATGCCTGACTGACTGTTGGACCTGTCAAATAAAAAGCTTGGTGAATATGCACAATCAAACACACCCAGCGACCACAAAACACAGCAATGTTTAGACACAACTTTGGATGTGTGTGTGTGTGTGTGTGTGTGACACACATAGTGTGAATGTTGCTGTACATGCAGTTTACACAAGGAATAACAATCTAAGCTAGGTAAATAAAAACACTCTTAACAGAGACGTCATTGAAACTTTTCATAATTTTTATAAATGTCAGCTGGAAGTTCTATTTTAAAGGTAAACCTAAATCTGTTTTACTCTTTAGATCTATGAACGCCACCTTTCATTTTTCACTGTATCTTACAATGGCAAATGTTTTCCATTCACAGAATTAAATGGTACAGGCGTACAGGCTCAGGGTGGTTGCTTCATTTTAATGCTAGTTTACAGCAATCACTATTTTCTTGAATGCAACTGAGTGTGATGGTAACGGAAAATGCTCAAAACATACCTTTGTCTCATTCGCAGCTACAGCTTCTTAGTTTTGAAAATAAAAACTGTTGACCTGATTTATATGGATGGTGTGACTAGTGGGTTAATGTACACAGAGAAGCTTGAAAATATACAGCTGCCAGTATTGTTGTCTGCCATCATGAACCCTCCTGCCACACCCTCAGTGTGTGCTCTGCATTATGGATTGCACACAGTTAGTTAAAGTACTGGTCTTATTATTTAATATGGTGTCGTCCTCATCTATCCTGCACCACGGCTGTGACTGGATATTCCAATGGGTGGCTTGCTTGTATTACTTAAGTGGAAGTGTGCTTTATTATTACTGGGGTGTTGATGCAGAAGTTCACTGTACGTGTGCATGTCAGCATGGTCTGATTTGTGCAGATTGCATGCATGTTAGTGTGAATGCAAGTGAAAAGTGTGTGTGTGTGTGTGTGGCAGCATGTGCGCTTTGCTGCTACACTCCTCTGCTGGGCAGCCAGCTGTCTCTGTGATTACCCAGCATCCTCCAGGTGTCAGAGCTGCCATCTGCAGATGAGTGGCAAGGCATGTGGAGCGGAGGAATGGAGAAGGGAATGGATGGAAGGTGGGGGTAATGGGCGTAGTAGAGGAAACAGAATAACTGGTTCTACAGACATCTGGAACGTGTTCAGACGGGTCAGCAAGCGCTGCAGAGTGTGAACGCTGCTCAGGGGATTCCAGCTCGCAGTCACTTCATTGAGAAGGTGGCTTCTTAAGGCTTTTCAGTGTTTGTCAGGGGATCCTGCTCCTTCTGCAACAAGAGACGGAGGAGAAAGAAGTTGTGTATTACAATAATATTTGCAGGGATGTTTTGCCGTACTGTGTTTTTGCCGACTATTTGTTATCATTATTATTATCACAAGAACTTCTTAGTGTACAAGTCTTTGAGTTGTTCTGGTCAGAATTGCCCTTAATTATGCCCTGAGAGAAAAATGCATCCAAGAGAATCATTCGGTTGTTTCAATGCATGAATAAAAGATCATACATTTGCAGTGTTGCTTTTTTTCTTCATTGTTCTCAATTAGCCTCAAATTGTGGAATCAAAGGAATGTTTGTATTGCGCTCTTTGTACAACTTAGATTCCGTGTTAAGGCGCGGTCACGATGCACAGTGCAGGAGAAATGCTGCTCTCTAAGCTGTGCAGCCTCTGTGTGTGAGAATCGGTCCTCAGCCTGTTCAGCTCATTCTTCCTTTAATTAGCGGCCCCCCCACTCTCAAGTAAGTCTGTCTCCCATCCTCTCTCAATTTGGGGCCCCTTGTCCTGAGCGGCGTACCTTCAAAGCGGCCTATCAGCAGTTTAACCTCTTTGATGTCATTATTTGTTTTTCAGGACCCCAGTTTAGCGAATGGCTTTTTGTAGTGTGTGCTTGTGTTTGTGTGAGGCTATAATAAGGTTCACTCCAGGTTAACTCCAGGAGTCAGAGTGAGCTCTTTAAGCCAGGCATCCCAGGAATTGCAAGCCATCCACTTGACAAGAGCATTTGTTCCTGCTCTCATCAGGATACATTTTTGAAAGAAAACACCAGGCATCACTAATTGTATTAAAACAGATTGTGGTCAGCGTTACGACTTCAAAGCCATGTACAAGTATCACTCTGTTTGTTGTTTGTCAGGCTTTGCCTGGCTGAGTTGGCGTTGTTGTTTGTGCAGTGGAACTGCTGTGAGGGAAGTACAGTGATCCTCTGTTGGCGCTGCCTTGCACGTCACACAGGACCACTGTTCTGTCTCGAACTTCCACTATACAGCAGGATCTCAGGTGGGCCAAAGGTGTATTCAGTGGGCTCCAGAAACACTTTCCAATTCAAATTTTCACATGTTGGCACGATGTGAAGAATTTAGTCAGTATTGGATAAAAATGTTTCCAGGTTCACCTAAAATTTAGCTTGTTAGTTTTTTTTTTTCATTACATAAACCAGATAATAGATATCTACAATTCTTCCATCCATCTTTTGTATTTAGCTGGAGGGAGAAATCTGAGAGACAGACGGTTAGATACCACTTAACACAAGATGAAAACCCAAACTTCCCCTTTCAGCTTTGAAAAAGATTACTGCTGCCCAAATATTATTCAAAACATCATAACCTGATCCCATTTTCCTCTTTTTCAGGTCACGTTCATGAATTTTACAGTCATCCACAAGTGACAAGAGGGTGTCGGAGTTGAAGTCTCTTATTTCTGTAAGTTTTCCCTCAGCAACATTTATTTCATGTGCCACCGTTGCATGGCAGATAACAAGCTCTGATGGAGAACACTTTATTGTCTCCTCCGAGCAGAACGCAGCGACTCATGCTGATGTTTGCACATGCCACATCTGACACTTTGTTTTAGCAGAGCAGCGTGTGTTAGTCCACGCTAGCCGAACTGTAGCTGACTTATGTGCATGTCCACTGCCTCTCTCCCCTCCATCAGCACATACAGAACACTTTTGATTTGTTTCACAGCAAATGCAGACCACCACTCCAGTTAGTATTCTGCCCTGTGCACCCTCAATAGCTGCTTTCACTCGGGTGAAGAAAAGGGTCTTTTAAAATCTCACAGGCAACACTCCAGGAAGCTTTCAGCCCCGGGACCTACAGTATGCCTTTTAATGGACTTTCTCTCTGTGAGCAATAAAGATTATATCTGGAGTCAAACAATGCTGTAGGTAACACTAGCCCAAATTACACTGTGAGGTTGTGGCTGCCGATCCGGATGGTTTCGGCAGAGGCAGGAGACATGAAATGTACAGATGGGAGTGATTGGAGAAAAGAGTGATCTGACCATCTGGCTAATCCCCCTGTTTAAGAATGCTTATTACAGCTCTCCAGTGGCCCTTGAGCCGTGTCACTGCTAGGTCAACAAGTGGCCTGTTTGATTCTGTCGCTCGTAGAATGGACAGATGAGCGTCAGTGTTTGGCATGGGTGATAATCTGTGTCCTGCTGGTGGGTTGGTCGGTTGGGGAGTTCAGTTTCAAAGAATTGATTTGTCGGTCGTGTAAATTGTAGCGTATAACAATCTAGAGCTGTGGTGCCCAACTAGGGGGTCAGGTCAGCTGTAGGCTCAATAAAAATTTATAATACAAAAAATGTACTGCGAAAAAACTTTGTTAAAGGTGCCATATTGTATAAAGTGAGATGCCCATGTTTTCT
Source organism: Echeneis naucrates (assembly GCF_900963305.1). Taxonomy (NCBI): domain Eukaryota; kingdom Metazoa; phylum Chordata; class Actinopteri; order Carangiformes; family Echeneidae; genus Echeneis; species Echeneis naucrates. Next base: position 23,037,303 of record NC_042526.1, on the reverse strand, counting down.
TTCATTAAAAATCAGGTCTAGGTAGTATTAATACTGTGAAAATGTCAAAATGCTCAACTTACAAAATCTGAAACCTGTTATGTTATTATTTGCTCACTAATGAATCAGTCAACCACCCAAAACAGAAAGTCAGATCCTCTCTTCTGATTGGTCCACTTTCTTCATTAGCTGATCTTTTTAGAACCAAACCTTAAAACAATAAAATCAGCACAGCCATTTATACTAAACCTCATACATATATTTTTCTATCTAACCATGCTGCGTTTCAGTAAAGGAATTGTGCCATGATTGGGGAACGTCAGGCTACTCAGGCTCACCTTTAATTTCATCCATTTATCTGGAAAGTTGAAATCGCATTATTTTGTTTCCTTCAACATGCAGTTAATTTTCAAATTTAATTACATTGTGGTAAGTTGACAGGTGGACTCTCATAACAAAATTACAGCCTTTATAGGCTACTGATGCTGTCGTGACAGCAATAATTTATAGTATCTTCGTTTTGTAAGACTTTAGATTGGAGCCTGCTGGTGCTGTGTGTTGGAGGATTTGCAAAATCAAGGGCTTGACTTACAGTATATATTTAATGATCAGAGGAGCAAGCATGTGTCTCATCAGACAGCTATGTCTTGAATCATGTTCTCATTGGTTGTAGTGTGTTTGTCTTTGAAGCGTGGAGTGTGGATCCAGAACTTTATCTGTGTATGTCAAATCTGTTTAGTGTTGGATTTAGGAAATAAGATCAGATGTGCTACTCCAGCATGTCTTTGATAGATGTAAAAGTTCTCATCTGAGATTTATTCATATGCTGAACCTGCAAAGTTTAAAAAGGCAGCTCTGAATAGCAGTGAGGAAGACTTTGAGAAAAAAATTAAAATAAAAATAAGCCTATTTGGGCTAACTGTGGAGCTGTCTGGTTACACATGGTTGCTGTAATGGCAGTCATTTGCAAAGAGTTAAAAAAGTGACCGGACAGCAAACAGCCATTGGGATGATTTGTGCTAAACTAATGAACTAATGAGCTAATGAGTCCACTGAGGTTACCTGTTTGGCTTACCCGAAACAATGTCCTCTACTGCTTCATTCTCTTAAAAAAACAAACGAACAGAACCAAGACAACGAACTTCACAGCTTTAACAGCGAAGGACTACTCAGTGCTGGTTACAGGCAGCGTAGAGCAACATTTGGTGAAGTTTCTCAGTGCTTAACGTTTTATTAGTGAGGGCTTGGACATTCAGTTAATGGATCTAATTTGCCCACTCATATGTACACTTTAGATCTAAAGTGGACAGAATGGCTTCCAAGGTGACGGCAAGGAACTTATTTAACATGGGAAAAGAGAAGTGGCCCCAGCCGTGCTTTAGGTCTGCACATTTGTTCATACATGCCAACTCACCAGCGCACGTACGATGAGTACATGTGTTTGTGTGTTATGTATTTAGTTGTTTGCCAGGCCGAGTCTGTGTCAATTTGTTTGTGTTTGTGCTTTCCGTGCATGTTTGTGTTTTGCACACTCACGCCTCATCGACATCCTGTCTGAGGCCCATCTGGTTTGTTTTGAAGAGGCTTGTGGAGCTATAGTGGCCAGGGCTTTGAGGCAGGGCTGGGCCAGCAGCGGTTCCTCCCCACTACACATAAATCCATGATGTGAGTCCCGCTGCCAGCAGCAGTATAGACCAACCCTCGTGGCTGATTCCCAAACCACCCAAGCTCATACCCCACTTTCTCTCTTCTATTGCCCTTGAAATGGGGCCTGGTCTAAATATTATCTCCCCCTGTGCTTTATCCCTCCATTTATCCCTAAGTCGGCAGAGAGAAGAAAGGAGCCGTGGGGCTGAGTCACTTTTTCCCCTCTCCTCTCCTCTCTCCAAAACCACAGGCAGTGGCAGCGGCTTCCTGGAGATGAGCGCTTTTGTCTGTTGTACGACCGCTGCGGCTTTAGGCAGATCCTCCTCTGATGAGGTAATGCACAGGCTAGATGAGGAGGCAGAGTGAGAAAGGAGAGAGATGAGGGAGATGAGCAGCTTGGAGATGGAGCTACATGTAACCTTTGATTTATGCAGGGAAAGCATTTTCCTCAGAGATATTTGGTCTTTTTCACTAACACCCTGCCTCACTCGAAGGCCACACACTCACACATCCTTAAAGACGCCCAGTGTGACCAGTTATCAAGTTCTGGCTGCTCCAGAGCATCATCTAGAGGCTTTGTGCTTTGATGAAGGAGAATTCAGTCACTGTCGATTAGCTGTAGTGATCTCACTTATCAAACAGGAACAATTTTGAAAAGTTTTCAGCTGTTGCAGTGACTCTATTTTCTGTGCAACATGTTGATGATGACACAGCCGACTGTGCTGGGAAGTGGGAACATAAGAAGAGAGCTCAACCATGTTTCCCACTTGCTGCTCTTTGTGCCAAACTTTAAAGCGGTGAAGCCCTAAAGTCTTAAAGAAACGACTTGAACTGTCTTCCGAACATAGGACACTAATGATGGAAGACAGGAGACAGTTTGAGTATGATAAACCGGTGTCCCTTTTCTGGCCCACATGTGTTGCACAGCTGGATGTGATGTTTTCATAATGATCGACTAACATGATGGGAGTGACACAGTAGCTAATATACAGTATTTCCTTCCCTCCTTCCTTCCTTCCTACACAGTAAAATCTAACTTTTTTGCTGAAGCATAAACCCTGTGACTTCAGTGCTAGAAAAAAAAAAACAACCAACCTAACCCCCAGAAAACAAACAAACAGAAAAACACATGCAATGACACACACACCAAGCCAATTGAGTTGGCAGAGGACCAAGCTGTAGTACACAAGGGATTGTCGAGGCTAAAACTGGGGAAAATCAGGGAAAATGTGTTTCTTAAATTCTAGAGTTCTTACATCAGCTGGTGAGGAGCTGGGCTTTATGTTTTCAGGAAAGTTAATTATTTTGTATAACCTACTGAGGAATACTATCCATCCATCCATCCGTCTTATACCGCTTTTCCGTGATTTGAAAATGTGTAATATCAATGCACTTGCACTTGCATAAACAATGCTGTGAAAATCAATCAAATTGTTACAAAATCTATTATTTTGAAATGTCCTGAAATATTGTGTAATAACTATTATACTATTGTACCCCCAAACAGTGTATTTCAGTTGCTATTTTGAGGTTTCTTCATCAATACAACCAAGAGTAAAATACGTTGTTTTTGTTTTTGTTTTTTTAAATTATTATTATTATTCCAAGGAAAGTTTCCTCCCAGCTCTCACAATTAGCAATAAAAAGCTGGACAGAAATTCAGAATGAGTGCAGACAGTATCAATATGCATTTAGCCACAATAATGGTCTTTCCACAAGCACATGCTCACATCTTTCTCTGATATCTGTGGTGACAACTGTTCATCAGCTGGGTCTTCGGGCCTCTTGTTGAGGGATACTACTGGACCTGCTGGCATTCAGGATAATTGCTTCCTGTTTTAACTGTCATGGGTCACAAAGGTCACGGGGTCAGGGTCACTTTCAGCTGTTGTGCTCTGGGCTATAGGGGAGACTGGATGCTGCTTAGATTGTAGTAATCCAACATATACTACTCTCCAAACAATATGCACCTTTCCTTACATTCTTCAACAGGCTTGGCTGTAAAACGGGACACACACAGCTGTTTGGTTTCAGTCAGCACTTAATAAAAATTATTTAAATAGCTTGTGTGTGAGTGCAGTGTTGCCCATATAGGTAGCAAGAGGGAAGGTCAGAGCACCATTTATCATCTCTGCAACAACCTTTGCCGAGAAGCCAACACCTATTTCTAAGAGACTTGTGGCAGCTTCCCATTCCCTGACCTTGAGAGCAGTTCACTTCCAAACACCAAAATCACATTACACTATTCACATTGCAGTAAAAATAAATAAAAAAACTGCGTCTCATTTTAAGTCTGCCGTCAGGCAAAATTAACTTGCCTTAATGGCTGCTGATTGCATTCCTACACCCATCGCCTCTCCCGGCCTCCATTTTTAGTGACCTTTCGTTTAAGTACTCTCTAGCAGAATTGAAGTCTCCTCCTTGATTAGATTTGCACCAGCTTTTAACAAAGCCAGCTCAAACTTAATCCAATGAGCTCCATTGTAGCAAGAGCTGAGGGATGACATCGCTCCTGGTTAGTTTCAAAATCAACCGCACCATCAACCAATTAGAGGCTGCGCCAATGAAGATGGCGGAGACGAATTACAGTGTTTCTCCAAGCTCACAAGATAACAAGTTTGAGTCATAATTCATAACAAGAATTACCTTTTTTACTGTGTGAGGTAGCTAACTGTTCAAAGGAAGCTCAACACTGAAAATTATTTAAATGAATTAAGGTTCAAGGTCTTGTGTCAATTAATGAATTAAAACAGTTTTGATTAATGATTAGGCCTGAAGAAATGAGGCAATGATCTCTCCCGACAAACAGAGAAAGGCGGTCAAACGTGGTGCCAGGTTTATTTAGTCAGGTTCTGGTCGTATCTTCAACATATGAGTCGATGTCCTGTTGGGCCACATGACAGACCCGACCCGCCAGGATGAAGAGCGTAGCCCAGTGGCGTGTATAGAAGTGTCAGCTCAGGCTGTGTCCTCCGCCGACACCTGCCCCTTCCATAATCACAGTTAGAGACTAAAGCGCCTTCTTGACCTGTGGCTGTGTGTCATCCGTTCAATCCCGTAATCTTCTCCTTTGTTCTCTGTCACTGTCAATTAGTCAGTACTACTGTAGGAGTCAGCCAGAGGGAAATGTGTGTGTGAGGATACATGCCCATGCCTGAAATGTTTGATCACACTTCACTCTTATAGTAAGAACACATTGTTGCATTATGCAAGTTACTGTCACTTTTCTTGAAAGTAAATATTCCAAAAAAACACACAAGAGTCAGCCTCCACGTAGATTTACTGCTTTTTTACTCCATTGTGGTTAAATATATAAACTATATGTAATTAAATATTACATTTTAAATAATGGTGGAGCATAAAAGATAATAAAAGGTCTATGTCATCGTGTTTACACTTTTAGACCAAATAATTAGTCAAAAAAAATGAACAATGAGATTAGTTGGGAATTGAAATGATTTATTTGTGGGCTTAAAGTTTTTTTTTAGGTTTAGTTGAAAACTCATTTCAACTACAACAAAAAAATTTACCAAACAACAAAACATTGACTAATTCATAGTATCGGGCTGCAAAAAAGATTGCATTCTTTTTAGGCACACACACCTGAGACAGAACTTGTTTATGTCACTTTATAGGAGCGAATATGTTGTTAGCCTTTGCCTAAGTGATAGCTCCACTGACCACTTCAGTGTCTCAATTAATCTTTATCTCCTCTTCACATCTCTGCTGTGACTGCAAACCCTCCTCCGTTCTTAACAATAGGATTTCATGCTCACTATAAATAGGCCTGAACAAGTTGGAGCTCACCTGTTCAAGCTGTAACTAATCCAGAACTATTTCTATAGTTCCCTTGAGGTTCAATGATCCGGCCCGTAAGGTGCCAGGGGATGAGCAGGCATGCTGGTGTGCTGGAAGAGAGAGGGAAAAAGAGAAAGAAAGAAAGGAAAATGATTTTGGATGCAGTCCTTGTTGGTGGAGGACTGTTTTGGAAATCAAAAGCTGTTGATTGCGGTTTCAGGATGTTTTTTGCAGCGCGTTTTCGAATGTTAATGTATTGTATTGAGCTCAGTCATTGAGTCTTGGCAGGACAAGAGAAGTGTGTCAGAGACAACATATTTGTGTGCTGGGGGTGCACGAACAGAGCATTGCTTTTTGACATGAAAGAGCTTGCATGCCACCATATGTGGTTGCTGCGTTTACAGGCAATTATTGACAGTGGCTGATATGAAGTGCGATAAACGCATTTCGATTTACTAGGAGGGCAATGCAGCATTATGTGATACAGGGACACTTCAGACTGGAGTAACACAGGCCAAATTTATGTGTGCATGTTGAAGAGGGCAAACAGCTCGGGAGTATGTTTGTCAAAGCCTTTGGATGAGGCTCCAAAATGCTTGGCTCCATTTCAGGCTCTGGATCACTGGCTGATAATAGAGACAGAGTTCTCATCCTGTTGCCGGTTTGTACTTATTAAGAGATGCATGTTTAAAGATGTCATGAAAACTGCAGCATACAGAAAAAGAAATATTTAAACCAAAATGATTCATCATTTAGATGCTATTAATTTAACCCATGGAGTCTCATTCAATAATTAATATCTATTGGCATACGACCCTATATGCCATACAGTAAACAGCATGTCTCATAACTATGTATGAGATCTTGTAGTCAGCTAATATATGGCTGAAAGGCCCAGGGACAAGCCCTGGGTCTTAATAAATCAGCCATATCTAATGAACCCCCTAATTGTGATTTACAGCCTGCAAGCCCACTGCTGAGATGGAGAGACACATGGCTGAAGATGGAGAGAGAGAGAGAATGAGTTTGTTCTTGCCCAGAGTGGTGCACCGGGCAAATAAAGAAACACTACTTTATTAAAATCATTGCTCCTTTCCAGCAACTGTCAAATTCTTGTGTGAGTCTCATGAGAGGTTCGCCCAGATATGATACATAATGCCATAAAAATCAGAACAGCTGGACAAGTAACGGTTCCACTCTCAGTCCAGCCATCAACAGATATTCATGCACTCACTCACAGTGGTAATCCGAAGGCTTCAGGTGAAAAAATAAAAAATAAAAACCTCTTCCGCTCCATGTGGTTATAGAGCTTTTGAGTAGAGGCAGCATTGGTGGTGCTGAGTTGCTCTGCTGATGGTCCCCTCTTATTTATTCCAAGCTGTAACTCAAAACATGCGGCACGTTGTTTCTGTGCCAGGATATTTTTCTCATTAAAGATCCATCGGCATCAGCCCTTCTGAACAACGCCATGTTAAAGCTTTTACGAACCGTCTGTGTAATACAGTCACCACTGCTTTAAAAGCTACTGTGTCCACACTGATGAAACTCTAGTCATTGATAGGAAAGTTTTAATGCCTCATAGATAAATACCAGATTTTCCACTTCCCCGCTTTGGACTGAAAAAAACAAAACAAAAACAAAAACAAAAAAACAAACACCCAACTCTTTAACGTTTGTCCCAATTCAGGAGCTTACCGTAGGCCTGTGTGAATAACAGCTGCAGTGATTGGCTGGATTAACACCCTACATGGCTTGGTCTTCTGAACAATGTATATTTGCTGTGGGCTGGTAAAGCACAATGGTCACCTTGTGCAGTAGAGAAAGTAACACACACTCTCACTCCTCTACACTGTGTGTGTGCTTTTACATGCTTTTTACATGCTCTCACTTTCAGAGCGAGGACGAGCAAGACTTATTCACTTTCGTCACCTGCTTTTTCTTGGCCAGTGTGAACTGGCCTCGGGACTGCCTGCTCAACATTTCTGTTTACTGAATATAGGCTGCATGTCCGTGGTATCAGATATATCTTATCAGCTCACACGTAACTGTTTCGAATCACACAGCCTGTTTCCCATAATACACACATACAGCGAAAGGCATTCACGTACACTGTATAACTTCTGGACTCAACAAGAGCAGGGGACACACCATGGAAAGGATTAGTCTGGATTGTGGCAGCTCGACATGCCGAGGGACACTGACATGCCTCCTGCTGCCAAACAAGACAACTGCTCCACGAGAGGAGACGTTTTCGTGGTGCTCTGCTGCTGGTTTAGCATTACCTCCCACTTCATGGGCTTTTATGTCCGCAGTGGATGAGTGGGATTTAAAGAGCAGACAGAGCTTGAGTACCATGTCATATCATCATTAAAGCAATCTGGGATGAAATCCTGTCATTTACTTGGACTAACCAGAGTTCTGTTTATTTGTTTTAAGTTTTATCTTTATTCTTGTCAATTTTACTCCGGCCTTCTTTGCTCTATTTTTGCATTTGCAATAAAAGTGTTTCAAATGCAATAACAAAGTTAATAGAATATCAATATGCTGTAAAAAAAAACAACAAAAAACTTTTTTTCTCTTTTTTTGTGTCAAATTTACTGTAAAACCGTCCGGGCAAGACTGTTGAACAAACTCGTGATGTGTTAAAAATGTAATTATATTGCAGCACGTTTCCGCTGCCCCTCTCAATCTTTCTGGAAATTAAATCTTGTGTCCTCAGCACAGATGACTTGTTAGAACCATCTGCACACATTACGGATTCAGGCCAGTCAATAATTAAATAAAAATATGTTGTTTATTGACTGACTAAAAGTAGCATGTATCTGAATAATGCAGCCATTTCATGCTAACAAATCTGAGGAAATCCTCAAAGCTCTTTCTCAGATAGGGAACAAAGCTCATTGTCAGAGGATAGAGAGGCAACTGGGATTGCAATGGGGGCATCCAGTGAAACGACTTGTCAGTCCTAATCTGGGATTAGCAGGCTTTCGCGCCTCCAGGGTGCTCTAAAAGCCACCTGTTTGGATGCCCCTGCAGCTGATGTTACACCCTAGAGCTGCTTGCTTGATGATAATACTTTTGTTTACAATAAAACCTTTTTTTTGTTATTCAATTGATTTGAATTGAATTCTAATTAAATGAAAATTGGCCATTTCTCAGATAATCTGATTGTCTACATCAGCGGTTCCAGTAAATTCACATACTCCTCTCTTTTATTATTATTATTATTATTATAATTTTGAACATGTATGAATGATTCATAGAGCTCTCTTTTAAGTTTTCAACAAAATGAGCAGTTAAAACTAAGAAATGACTAATTGTTTCTGTGCTTAGGTATTTAAGAGCATTCAGTCCCTCTGTGCCATCATATCATCTTAACTCAAGTTTTCCTCAATTATTAATAAGAAGTGTGGATGGACAAATGCAGTAAATCAACAGCATTGAAGAAGAGTAAACATGGATGTCTGGTGATTGTTCTCAGCTGCAGTGAGACCGCTGAGTTCTGTAATGATTTATTGAAACTCACTTTTTTGTGCTGCTAGCCTCAGGGCTAATGCAGGCACTCAGAGAAATGTGTGAGGGCAGCTGTTGTACTGCCATAGGCTTCTTTCATGACTTTCTACTGTTGATGTCACCCTGAAATAAACTTCCAATGGCATTTTTGAAATGCTACCCTTTGCAAAATTATCCTACTCTTACATAATTGTCTTAATTTATTTGACAGAAAGCCCAGCAAACATTTATATATATATATATAAGGCGTCTCCTCCTTGGAAAAAGGGTCTCTATAGTCTCATCACTTTTCTAAAGATAATAGGATTTCCTCTTGTTTACCTCTCTGTCAATATATCTAGGAGTCCAACAAGGATTAAAACTTGTGTAACAAGCGTATTAGTGCATCACAGTGGCATTAAGTTTGTCCCCCAAAGGGGTCAAAGCTAGTGCGATAATCAGGATAGCTTGATGTGAGAATCCAGGTGGCAGTCCAGTGCTACTGCTTTCACTTTAAACTGACATCGATCAGAAGAGGAAAGAGGTGGAGAGAAAGAGATGAGAGAGAGAAGGATAGAGGAGTGTCACTGCGGGGATTTAAATGAAGACAAAAGATGATGTTGGCTGTTCAGTTGGGTTTACTATCGTTGTTGATAGAATCAAAGCTCCCTGCTGTCTTTAAAATGGGAGCTAATCTATTTAGATTTTTATCCTTTAAGGGTGTTATTATTTATCTTCAAACTCTCCAAGAGAAAACATTCCAAGGTTTGGAGCTCCTCACGTACCAGAAGATTAGTTTGGCTATCTTCATTTAACATATTGCCCCTTTTATGTTCTTCTTTGTATTTTTTTAATGCTTTGAATCCATTTCTAATTAATAATTTCATAACTTGTGTATTTCATTGTACTATCAGTCATGAAGGTCTTTGATCAATTCAGTCACTTTATGGGATTAGATGCTGATTTAACAAATAGAATGATTTTGGACAAAAGAGCCCATTCAGTGTAAATTTCAAAGAGGAGACATGAAGTCTTGTAATGTTTCACAGTTAAGCGACATAACCAACTGACCCACGGAGGCTATAATGCCTAGAACTCCCCACCAGATAGGGTCATCTATGAAACATCTGAATGAAGCATGTGGCAAAATGTTTGGTTGTTTTCAATTGATCTTTTAACATATTTTTTTAGCTTTTAATATAAAAAGTGGCAATTTATTTCTTTTTTAAAACCCGACAATGTGATGTACTTTGAGGATGAAAAGTCCAAATGCTGACACTAACCAGGTCCTCTAAGTACGGTGGGCGGGAGTTAGCAGACAAACAGTCCTTTTGAGCCATCAAGTGTTGACTTTGGTCTTCAATGGCTTCTTTAGCGGTTTACTCTGTAACATTGCCATGAAGTAGATAAATGTATATGTGTACTGTATTTGTGTTTGCAAGGGGTGTGTTCGTGTGCCAGGAAAAATAACAAGCACAAGGGAGGGTATTGGTCAATAAGGCCACTTCTGGATTTCTGGGGGTCTGCGGTTTTGGTCCAGCATCACCTGAAGCACAGAGCCTCAACACAGAGACCAAGCATGGTAGGGTATGTTTACGCCCACTGTACAAACGACGCATTCAGAATTTCTTGAGTGCTCCATCATTGGCTTTAATTGAGATTTTCCATCGGCAGGACTAATGGAGACATCAGAACCCAGGTGTCCATATGATGAGAAACAACCTCCGTAAATTGCAGTGTTTGTCGTGTTCGATGTTCCCTTCCATGCTGGAACTCTTCTATCTTACTTTAAAACAAAATATTGTCCACTTCTCTGACTTGTAATATATAGGAGCCAACTCGACTATTAGTTACCTCCACATTTTTACGGATAGTATTTCATAGATTGGACCATTTGTATCAAAGTATTTTCTTGTAAATTGGTATCGGTACATCAGAATAAGAACACGTGTTCATGTGTTTTCATCAATGAAGTCGAAAAATATGTTTACCTTTGACATTTATCAACCGACTTAATTTCCACAGGGCGCCACTGTCGGCCTCCTTCAGGTGATGAACATTCTTCTGTGTCATCACTCTTTCAGATCTAGTGCAATGTGGCTGCACCACTGACATATTTAAACTGGTGTGGGGTGTCTGCCATGCAGAACATGTCAGTCAAACACAGAGGTTGGTACATTGTTTGGTAAATTTAATTTAGAAAAAAGTAATCGATAAAATGACCCAATGATATCTCGCCTTGGCTTTTAAAGAGACAAGAGAAAAACACCAGATAGAAAAGGATGTTTCTTTCACAGAATCTTGTTGTGGGCTGTTGTAACGAAGCCAACTTTCTCAATAATGGCTGGCTGTCAGAAGAAGAAAACTTGTATGTATTTAGTAATGGGAGGTAAAGAGGTAGACAGAGTCCATACATGTGTATATATATATAGTTTGGGAACGGTATAAGCATTTTAAAATGAGAGAGCTCATTCAGTCGTGCTCTGCACCCTGACTCCTTAGTTGTTGTAAATGTTTTCTCCTGAAGTGAGTTCTTTAATGTAACATGTTCCTGGTGACTTCTGTGACAGCTGATTGATGCACATGCTGCTCTGACCAGATTATCTCACACAGCATCCGCCCTCCACTAACCTCCCTTTATTGTTTCACTTCAGTCATGAAAAGGTCACAGTATATACCCTAAAATGAGGCACTGCTGGTTTGAAATAGAGCAGCTACTTGCCGGCTTTTATATCAACGGAGCTACAGAGCTGCCTCAGACGGTTAAAACCATGTTAATGGGCTGGAATTTCTGCAAACAAAACTGCTTTTCTTGCCGTCATGGCAGTGATGCAATTGGCCGATTTGGGGGTAACTGGTGTTGCTGTTGAACGTGTCTATTTTGGGAAAAAGAACTGGGCCGAGGGAATCTCTTGGAGAAAACAGGGCAGCATGTGTGTGTCCACATTCCACATATCTGACCTATGACAGTGCCCTCTGTTTACAGCGCAGTGCGATGATCTAATGAGAGTCCAGACAAACCCAAGATTAAGGAACTGGGAGAGTCATTCTCATTCAAGGCCAAGTATCCTCAAGCTTTATTTCATTTATTTATCCAGAGAAATAACTGAGCTCACACCATCTATTTAGCAACGCCCTGCTGCTTGTTCATGCCTGGGAGTTGCCTTTACAACCACGGTTGCCGGCTGATGGCCGCTGAACACTAGCACTGCAGCCATTAGATCTGAAAGAAGTGGGTGTCATCAAGTTCAATCTGGCCATCATTTCAATTACATGTGATGCATTATCCTGGAAAAAGTGATTACTGACATTGGGTGGCGTGGATAAAAATGATTTATTCAGCCTTGAGACTGAGATCCTGTTTCAACCTTCACCTACCACACTTGCCATAGTTTGCTGTATGTGATGAGGGATTGCTGTCAACACTATGGGTGTGTTCATATTCCAATAAAAACACAGTAAGCACTGATGTCTAGTGAGGGCTTCATGGCTGATAAAGTAATATGTGTCATTAGATCTCATTTTTAACTTTGGCACAGTCAAAACTGATGTAACGGACCTTTTGTTTATCTTGTTGCCTCGCTAAAGAGCAGATAAGGGAGTTTTGTAAGATGCGTATGTAAAATGGATGCCACCAATCATGTCATCTTATTCAGTGGTTTAGCTTGTGTTGTCGTCATTTGTGCTTGCTGCAGAGCTCCGCTGTGTGAATCTAAACCTTAAACCTTCAACAGCCTTTCATTGTACTTTCTATCAGGAGCGACAGACAAACAATTCCAAAGAAAGTCCTTGCTTTTCTTTCTCCCCATCTTCTTTCTCCTTTCTCATTCTCTGTCTCTCTTTCTCTTTGGCATTTCCCACTTCCTCTGTTTCTATCCAGCTGGGACGGCTGGAGATTTTACACCCAATTGGTTGAGTCGGAGGCTCTTTGTCGGAGGCCTCCTCTCGCTCCACAAGTGGCAGAAGGGACCTGAGTTGTGAATGGTGCTTTGTGTACTGTTTTTCTAAGAGGGGGCCCTCTCGCTCCTGCTCTCATCTGTCACAGGTCCCTCTCCGTCCACGCTCCACAATGCCTGATTGTTTCTGCCAAGTCGCCAGGTTTCAGGCCAGATCTGAACAAGGCTTTCCTGCCAAATTCTGACCCTGTTTTAGTTTTTTTCCACAAACAAAGGGATTCTAAGTTTCTGTCCGTGTTCTAGAAAGGGGTTGGCCTTGGCTACTAGTAACAGTGTGGTGAATGTGTCTCCAAGTTCAAGGCTGAAAGATTTCTTATTGTCAACAATGGAAGGGTAATTAGCAAGCATACTTTCATTATGATTATTAATTACACTATGCTGCATGCAGTCAGCAGGTATTTTCTCTTAAGGCGACTAATTATAGCGGTTGGATAATCCTCCTGACTTCACACGCTAGAATGTATAAGGAGGAAAAGTTATGACTCTTCCATCAACAGTGCGTGCTGTATTTAGTTATCAAATAGGCCATCTCACCAGTATCACTTTCCAAGAAGTATTTCAGATAGGAGAACAGTTTTCAGGGAAAGGTTTGGTGCTTTCCTAAATGTCTGACAATGTGAAAAGGCTTTTGGGAAGCCTCAAGGCAATGTGTGTGAAAAATGAATTTGTTTTTCAGCTGTCAGTGTAACATTATCTTCGCATTAGTGTTTCAATCTCTGCAAATTCATGCTTAGGTTGGTTTTGCTTGAAGAAATGTGTCTCTTTCTATTTTTATTTTTCTATTATATCCTGATATTTTCTGACAGAAAAGATGCAGCCAAAAGAATAATAAATAAAACAAAATAAACAAAATAAAAATAAAACAAACAAAGAGAAGCATCTTTTTGGTGCAGTATTACTTTTTTTGACTGTCTCAAAGGGAACCTTACTTCACCGTGAAATGTTACTGAACAATCTGAATTGTTGTGGTTTGTAACAGGCCTGCAAAAGTAGTGAAGTCCTGTTTCAGAGGTTGCTGACATCTCAAAATACAGAAGACTTTCTCTCAGTTTTTCTTCATGTCATGGCAATAACAGCTGGAGGCTGATGGCAACGCATAAATGGGTTGGCTAGGAGTTCCTCTTTTTACTTTTGTGTTGATTTATCGTTGTTATCATCATCCAAACATGTTGCATTGAAAACAGCTCATCACCCTGAACCTAACAAGTCATATAACAGAAAGCTACTCGCTCATAAACTCACTCCAGAATAATGAATTGCTACAGCTGAACACTTACCAGTTTCAAGTAGTTATCTTTGATTTCTTGTGTGATAACGAGTGCAGGAAGTAAATTGCAGCTACCAATCACAAGAGGCTTTGTAGCATGCTTACCAACAAACCCCAGCGCTGTTGCATGATGAAACCATATCAGTGGCAGCGAGTTATGAGGCTGGGCATTCCTGGCCATATGAGACACCAGTTCCAAGAAACCAAGTCTTAAGCCCCCCTGTAAACACAGCACCAGCAATATTGTCAGCTAAATATAGGCTGTCCCCTGTCTTCTGCCTCCCCTGCTCCCTGCCGTTCTCTCATCACCGCAGTGTGGATTGCACAACTTGATAATGCACGAGTGATTTTGTGTTTGTTGGTTGTCTGGAGTCTTGTAATCTCATGTACTGCTGTGTAAAAGAACGAAGGACTGGAAAAATTCCGACCTCTTGCCAACTGCTGTGACTTTTAGAGCCATTCAAATCGTCTGTATAAACGGACTGTGGCACTGGTGGGAAGTTGTAAAGATAAATAACTACAGTAGTTACCAATAAAACTATCGAGTTAAGCTCAGACTTCCCTAAAGATTCTCTGAACTATAACTAACTATAACTTGCTCCTAAAAAATACTTTATCTCACAAGAATTTTAACTGAGTGCAAAAAAAAAAAAAAAGGCATAAACCCCGCATTTCAGCAGTTTACGGTCTGGTTACTGTTGCTGTAACTCTGAGGCCACGATGATGAGGATAATGATATCCACAGAAATTCTCTTTCAACTTGACTTGAAGTACATTGATTTGAATGAAAAATAAAATATATATATATCACTTTAAAAGAGAACAGAAACCTGCGAACACAGTCACATTGTAAAATCTTGCAAATGTATTTATTTATTTAACCATACTTACAGAAAGGGAAGATCACTGCATATCTGGCTGTTCAGCTGCTGTGTTCCACTTTCTTCACACCTTTTCTCTCAAAACCGCTGCAGCCTGCATCGGGGGAAAAAAACAGTTGAAAGATGCAAAGATGTCTCAGATAGCTGTTGGAACTGTAGAGCCAGGCGATAATCTGTGTCATCATACATGTGCCATGTATGTGAATATTTGGTCAATTTGAATTAAAAAAATCTGTTACAGCAGATTTAGGCTCATGCTCTTGTTTGGACCAACATATATTGAGGTAACGATGTCATAAGCTTCAGTTCCCTTGTAAAGCATGTAATGTCAGAGCTACAGTCTACCAAAAACTATGTGATTATGATGTTAGAGGCAAAATAAAAGAAAAGAAAATTGGAAATGGCGCTTTAATGAAACAGAGAGAATGGGCTTCTATTTGCAGGGCAAAACAGATAGTATCACAGATGGTTTTCAGTCTCCAGGAGGAGGTGATGTAGTTACAACAGTGTACTATTAATGGGTCTCCAGCATCCTCAGATCAAATTGAGCCAGTCTCAGCTTTCATACCACGGCTCTGTCCTTTACCCTCCTGTGATTTTAGCTGCAATGTGACCCAGGTAGTGAAAGACAGACCTCCGCAACCCTTCAAAAGACTTTTTTTAAACAAAAACACACATGGAAATGAACTCTTTCATACGTAGCATTCAAACTCATTTGTTGGAACTGCACATTTAGATGCACAAATTAGCAATTAAACATCATGCAGCACGTCTCTCTCTAACACACACAAACACACACTCACACATATTGCTTATTCACTCTCTAAGTTGTACCTTCATATATTTTCTCTTTCACTTTGCTTTATATTCGCTTTTGGTTTCAGTCTGTTATCTCGCTCGTTATCACTTCTGATTATAATAATGTATTGTCACCTTTTTTTACCATACCCACAAAATGTGTGTGAACTCGTGTGTGTACATGTTGGTGTGTTTGTACTTTGAGTGTCAGATTTATGTTTAGGGCACCCAGACCCAATTGTGTCTGATGACGGTTTATGGTGGCATTTCTGCTGCTCTGTCATTCATCACCAGGCCATTTTTTTTGTGGCTGTGTGTTTGTTTTTTGGAAGTGTTTGTGTATATGTTTTGTGTATCACTTACAAGGACCCATTTGCCATGTAAGGACTGAAGGATGAAGGAAACACTTCAAATTGGGCTTCTGTTTGGTCTTAAATTTTGGGCTTGGATTGAGCTGCTGAAGAGGTTGGTTTTAGGACATAAATCAGGCCGATGAAAGTCTTCATAAGAAAAGTGAAGCAGGGAACTCATTACAGTAAATGAAGTATTAGCTTAATGACACTCCCAGTCTGAGGCTTATATGAGTAAAAAGAAAGAGTTTTACACTGAATTTTTTCAGCTCTGTGGTGATTAGAGGCCTTGATGCTGCTCAATAGATTAATAGATTATCCCTATGTGCTTAATGTGTGTGTGTGTGTGTGTGTGTGTGTGTGTGTGTGTGTGCGTGAGGGGAGCATTCAGCATGAATGTCATGATTTGCACTAAATTATTTTAAATACTATGAATCTAGTATGTATTTAAGTTTCTGGTGTCTGTATGAGCTGTAATTGCAGCTTTAGCATTCATGTTTGCATTTTGAATGAAACTGCTTCTGAATTAACTTTTCGAATGCATGTTTGTAAAATCCCCAGCTATTTTTTTTTTTGCGGTTTGAATATACTCTCAGTAGTGGGGAAAAAAAAGACTGAGCTGGGAGTATTATACAGACTGTTAATTCACAATAACCCAGCTGCAGCAATGGAAGCAGTTAAGAACAACAGCATGCATCACCGTGGGCCACAATTCTTGAACCATATTTGGAGGATGACTGTATAGGCTGTCTGTCTGTTTACAGACCAAAAAAACACATGTATGTATTCACAAATTAACACGTTTCAATAATCTAAATATGGTAGTAATAAATAAAAATAAAATCGTGTGTTGAGTCAAAAACAATTAAAAAAGTCATCCTTTGAACAGCATTTGGTTGACACATAAGCACATTAAACGGAATACTCATGATGAATAAACAGATAAACTAAGTACAGTATGTGATGCACATGAAGTTTCACTTGATAACTCAAGAAAGATAAAGAATAGATTTACAACAATACTTTGACTGTATATAAAGTACAGTCATGTAAAGTAAATATTTTAACATACATTTGAGATGTCACTGGTCTGTCATATGCCACAACAGCCCTATGAAGACTTCCCCTGAATGTTTTGCTTGCTGTCACTGTTGAACCGTGTCTTCCCCTTGTTATCGTTATGGGATCAACAGTGCAAGTTTGAACCTTTCTCCTCTCCTCTCCTTCCTAAATGTTTTTTTTTTTTTTTTTTTTGCCCCAGACAGAATGATGTCTTCCATGCGTGCAACGCCTCCCTTTCACACACCATCCGAGGAAGAGGAAGCAATAGGTCAGGACAACGCATCCTGGGCCAAAGAAGAGCGAGAGGGCCCAAAAGAGACGGCTTCGCCCTCTTCTCACGACCAACCACACCCCGACGAGCTGCAGCCAGTCAGAGAGAAACCGACGGATGTAGAGTGGGAAAACGTCGGACCTGCTGTGATGGTGAGAAGTGAAATGTGCGCCGAGCTTGGAGAATGACCTTATTTTAACTTGAGATATGTTCCTGTAACTCAAATCAAAAAACAAATGTCATTTTTTAGTGTACAGTGTACACACTCCGGGCACACGGCTCATAAAAAAACGCCCCTGGAACACATGAAGAAGTTCACAGGGTGTGCAAATTCATGTATGAACCATCATGTGTAATGATGATTGCCCACAATTGAGTGCACGCACACTAATGCAAGTATACATAAATACACACAGGACACGCACACTGGTTGTCTCTGGTCTGTGCACTGCAGGCAGCCCAGTGAGAGTTCTCCACCAGAGAGTCCTATCCCATGATTCTTCTTATATCGGCAGATGGTTTTCATGTGTGTGTGAATCTATGGGTGTTTGTGTGTGACAGAGATAGTGTGTGAATGTGTGTACGTGCACCGGGGTGTTAGTTACTTGGGTTCGGGTTCTGTTTGTCCCTCATGGACAAGGTGTGCTCAACTTGAGGGGAAAGAGAGTGAAGTTTCCTGATGTAGAAGTGTTGCGGCAGAAAGTGTTTTTCAGCAGGCCACTTCTGATACACAGTGATATATAAGAAACAGAATAGTCGAGAATCGCATGACTTCAGTATTACCTTCAATCCTTTACTTAAAGTGACGCATGTGTTTTTCTCTATCACATATTTTCTTCCTTTGAAGTTGGCACAATAAGCAGTTAGCCTGTCCTGTTATTTTGAGGACAGAGGATGTGGTGTTGCTCAGATTAAGTTTGATTTGCCACGATTAAAACCTTACATTGTGACAGCCCTTGTTTTACAACCATAGGGGAGTGATGGATCAGAAAAAAAGAAAATAACCAGGTATGCTGGTTCACGGAGCATGAAGAGGAGCAGAAAAAAAGCTTGTCGCCCTGTTACAAAGAGACATCACCTACTGCAGTGACACGGCTCATTAATTGACTGAAATGTTTGATGCACTTAGTGATTTTTTTTTCTCTTTCAAATGAAGCGTGTTGCCTTTACATCCACTGTGACATCCAGTGCAGTGACCAGATCAGGGTTTAGTGCCTTGTCCAAGGACAATTTACAACATCGCAGGCTTTGTCATGTGCATTCATTGTCTCCTGCGCGGAGAGGATACTTGACCTTTGAATTTATAATTGGCACTGACCATCACACCATCTGGCCCAAATCATCCTGCTTGTGTAACTCTGATGTGGTGTTATGTATGGACCTGAAAACTAGCACCTGAACTCTCCAAAAGGAACACACTATCTTCTAATCCTCATTACAGAGGCATTTTCCGCTTAAAGACAAAGTGCACAACAGGGCCCTCTGGAGCCATTTTCAAGGGCGTCTTAAGATCTTGCTGTTAGCCAAAGCCCCTTGTCTTTGAAACATAAGCCTCCTAAAGATCCCCCCACTCTGTAAGGGGAGGAGAAAGCGTCCAGAAATAGCTATGGTGTTAGAACACCTGTGCTAAAGTGTCTGTTGTGTGGGACAATGTGGTCGTCTTCAGGGGCTTATCGTCTTGGTAAATTTAGACTCCTTGTGCCTCTTGCTTAACTCGTAACCCAGCAGAGAAAACAGCAGCGGGAAGCAAACACTGCGGTCATGCTGCACAACATACGAAGGAACATTAGTTGTGTGTCATTCACTACTGACAAGTCTTAAGATAGTCTTTTTGTCACCTTCACTGAAACAAGAACTAATCAGGAAAAGTATCTTAGGAAGCCCACAACTAAACTACAGTATTAGTCACCTCTGTGTGCCTTATCAGTTTACTTACTTCCTTAAGGGCTACCCCTCGTTGTGACAGCCCAACCGGTAGCTGTCCCAACATGCCAGTTTTTTTTTTTTTTTCGTTAAAAACATGCGAAATTCCATCAGTTACTGACTCTGTTTCCACAATTTTTCCAATTTATTGTATTCAATTTATGAAAATCTTTTGAAGTCATAAGTTTTTATTTAAGTAATTCCAGATTGTCTCTGCCATTTTCAGCAGCTTTTCTATGTTTCTGTTTCTCACATTTGTGGTGGATGATTATTTTTTTAACTTTGTTAGAGCGTCACAAGCAGAGGCAGGAAGCCAGGAGAGAGTTTTAATAATAGAATAATAGATACAAGAGAAGGCCCAATCCTTATAAAGGAATGTAATGAGGTGACACTGCAGGGCTCCTGATGACAGAGGGTTCAAATAGTGTGATTATCATGTTCAGTCTGCAGCAAAATGCAGTCCTAAACTTGACCTTTCCACAAGTCACGCCAGGCAACCACCTACTAAAGGGAAGCAGAGCAGAGCATATCCAGAATAATGCCATAATGACACTGATTTCAGAATCATGACGCGTGTTTGTCTGAAAAAGTAAAATTATTCACTGAAAAATCATTTAATAATGGCTTCTATAAAACAAATGAACAGCTTCTGACCTTGAATTGTCGTGTGCTGATTTGTTTTCCAGGACAATGAGAGCAGCAAAGGGTGCTCAGTCTATTCCTACAGGACTAACTCTACCTCTCCACACAAGCCGGAGGAGTGTTCCCGGGATCGCGGGGAGTCCATGATCGGCCTCGCTTTCGGGACACCGGAGCGCCGCAAAGGAAGCTTGGCCGACGTGGTTGACACACTGAAACAGAAAAAGCTTGTGGAGCTGACCAAGACAGAACAAGATGGTGAGAGAAAGTTTTTGGTTCCGTTCGTGTGTGCATCTGTTTGTTATTTTACTGTGCTCCCACTCAATTCAAGTATAGATGCTCTTCCACTTAACGAGACGTTGCATCACTCATTCATGTTGCACATTTAGATTTCCCTTCATGGAGCAAAAAAGTCAAAAACCTCTTGTATATTTAACTTACATTTATTACAAAGCAGCCAGATATTGTTGATTCTTCAGCGCAGATTTTTTTGGGGATGGCCTGGAGAGCTGCTTGTCTGGTTGTTGAACTGAAACGACTGTTGCAGCTGTTATAAAGTATCTTGTCTAAGTGTTACAGCTGAAGTCCATTAACAGAACTCACTCTGGGAAGACAACAAAGATGGCAGAACTACCAGAACAGTGATTTTAATGTCACTCCATGTTGCTGCGTGTTGATGTAAATAAATTCATAGATATATGAATAAATCATGAAATGAACCAAACATCTTTGATTGATATGCCACAATTACTAACTACTGGAGCACAGAATCTTTCTTCATTTTGTGATACTGAAGCAAATCACTAAGTGTGATTTATATGCGTGTAATTTCCAGTATAACAGCTTTGACAGCTTTCTGGTCCTCACGTATGATGTCAGACACAATAAATAATATTAATGATTTATATTTGCCAACCCAAGACAGATATTAGATTTAAATAACTTTGCAGCAACAGTGGTAGTTGTGCTGTAGCTGTAAAGTGACCTTGATATCGCCCTAATGTCAGACACGTCTGACAGGTTGTCGATCACTTACTCCCCACTTGCACATAGTGCAAAAGCAACTATACCTGTATTTTGTTTTCCCTCGCTGAACACATCCGCTCTAGAGGATCTTTGAACATCTAAAATTGCATCTGACAGATCCCTCTCTCGTTAGATCACAATATCAATCAGTGAAAACACAGGTTTCCCTTTCTCCTCTGATCTACACCTCTAACACAGGAAAGAGCCGGAGTCTCCCAGCATGCCTCAGCTCGCCCCTTCCAAACCCCACAGCAAGACAGATCTAAAACCATCTAACACCCCTCTTTACAGTTATCTGCACATAGTAATTGTGATGATATCAGAGGAGTGCTTGATCTCTCTCATTTAGGGGTTTTACTTTGTTATTGATACAGTGAAGTGGGCAATAGAGGGACAACCAGAGGCGTAATGCTGTGCAGACAGTCTTTAGTTGAAAGATAGGCAGCTTCTTCTCTTATCTGCGGAAAATGGTTTGAAAGGAAGAACTTAAGTGTATGTGTACGTTTGCATGTATGTGTGTGTACGTTCAAAAGTGTTGTGACATCGTCTTGTCAGATCAAAGGAGATGTGAGTGGAAGGAAAGGTTTGTATCTTTTCCATCATGTGTGGGTCTCACTGCCCTCATCCAACCAACTGGGTCTGACCCTGCTCAGAGTTATTTAAACATATGAGATCTATATTATAATATAATATAATATTGTTGACTCACGATCTGTCCCAGTGTGAGCTGGGATTGGTTCCAGCACTGCTGGAAACGGATAAGTGGTAGATAAACGAATGAATGACTAAATATTATAATATTTCTGTTTGTGCAGCATTGTCATATCCGTCATAGTGAAAACATTCATTTCGTTTTTTCAGGATTTCTTCAATTTCACTTAATCTCATTTTAATTGTATGATCAAGGCAATGGATACTAGTTATATGCTAAACAAAACAGAAATGTTTCCCCCTCCTGTTCCTTGAAAAATCTTTGATCATATGACTCTCTTTCGCATGGTCTCTTCCAGAAATGTGCTTTCCAAAATAAGGAAATCATTATTTTCATTATAATTACGCTGAAGGACCATAATGACATAATACATGGCTATCCTGAAAACAGCTAAAACCAAATACAATAATAACCAAAAACAAATGTGAATATACTGCTATTGCCTATATAATGTATATATATAAATATGTATATATAGTGTTTTTTTGGGGACCCAAAGGGTCTTTGCCACTTTTTGTTTTCTTATTGCCTTGTTTTACAATCTGTGGACTGAATATACTGTTACCAGAAGGAAAATTGACTAAGATCCTGAATGACTTACAGACAACACAAACAGCGTTTCAATAGTCAAGGTTATGTGAAACATCCAAATCCAGAAAATTAAAGCATGCTGTTTAAATTTGACGATCCCTTATAGCTTATATGGAATACAGATTTTAGCGTCGAGATAAACTAACAAACAAAAACGCAGCTGTAAACATTACGATGATATATCTGAATTAAAATAATTAGAAGATGCTTATGTACACTTTTCATTAGATTCTGCCCAGTGCAGTGTGTGAAAAAATGATTTTATACAGGGATGAAATGGTTCAGATTTCCTGCACATTTCACCCCTTAAAAACAGCTATTGAGTTCGGGTCTTTGCTGCCTGGCATAGCTGCTCTCCCTAACAGGTGTCACTGATCATGCTGCAAACACTTAGCTCAGACAAAACAACAGGATAAACCTGTGCAATGCAAACAGGTTCAGTGTACGAATCTCACAGTGTAAGCATGGATAATAACTCCGCCTGTTTGAGGACCTTGTAAACGTTCATATGAATTGCTCTGATCCTTGAGGACATGATGTAAAAATGTCTTTCATGCTGTTCTGTGGCAGCATGTATCATTCTGAGCCTAGTGTAACTCTACATATGAAGACTGGCAAGTACCTCTGCTTTTTTTTTCCCCAAATCAATTCAGTTAAAAGGGAGCAATTTATGAATAGACGGCTGAGGCTGAAAGCTTCATTAAGTGAGTTCACCCACAGTTCAGAACTGATGTGTGACAAAGCTCATTTAATTACACCTTTCTCTCCTTCACCTTGTTATTGTCTTTAAGGTTTGTTTTTGATCAGATGTTCCTGTGCCCCCCTTTTTTCCTCCGAGCTCCAGCAATCTTTCAAACCACTCATGGCACATATTTGGAATCTTTCTTTGAAAGGCAACCTTGCTCACATCCTGACCTAAAGCTATGTTGTGTATTCTTGGTGCAGGCCAAACTCAGGTTTCCTTTGCATTTGATTCAAGCCCCCCCCCCGACTCATGAGTGGCATGTGTTGACCTAGACTGACACTTAAAACATGGTTCCCCTTGCAGTATGACCAGATTTGATTATTGGTACTCAGGTGGCAGGCGCATTAAAGCCTGAACAATGCTGTCCATTCCATGTCCATTCCCAGCTCCTGCTGAAAGGGCTTCAGATTGGCTGTATGATCAAATAGAGCGCACCCCATTAGCCACGGAGCGCTTCCTTAGCCTAACATGACGAACCCCTCTGTGCACTGTAGCAAGGAGCGAAAGTGTGGATGATGTCGTTGTTAGCCTTTGTGCTGTTCTCACCCCCTGTCGGCACACTGTTAGTCGCCTGCTGTTCAGAGGAGCCCTAAGTGCCTGTGACAGTTCTAATGAATAGACATGGCCTCACTTTGCAATGTTGGAGAAATTTTTTTCTCCATCCAACTGCCACCTCAGCTTTTAAAAGCCTTAGCAAGAACTCTTCAAGACTGCGTCAGCCGGCTTTATTACCACAGCTGGTTGCTGCAAACACAATCTTTTTTGCCTGTTGACTTTCACACCACAGAGGCAGAGAGGGTGAAGGTCTGATGTTTTTTGTTGTTGTTGTTGTTGTTTTTTTTGACAATTTAGCATTTATGTTGAGTTGTGTCTCCATTGTGTTGAGGTTTAGATACAAAGGCTTGCCACATACAAAGGGCCTCCTCTGTACTGTGAAAGCGCTTAAACTGGTAGGCTTGTTATTGAATAGAGTGTTCAAGGCCAGGATGAGGGAACATCAGAGGGAAAAATGTGGGCACTGGACATGCTGCTGAATGGAAACACTCCTCCATCCTCTGTCATTTTGTAGCTAAAAATATGAGATAGAGAGGATGGGGGATAAAATCCTGGAATAAACAGAGAAACAACCCAAACAATAAGCTGTCTCTCAACACAAATACACGCTTGTTAGCAGTCATTAATCTGAATTCACTGTGTCTCCTTGAGCCCTCAATACAAAGAGGGAAAACGTGGTCAGGAGTGGACATTTATCAACCCAATGTATTATGGGATGCTGGCTGATAGATATTAAATCCAGTGAAGAGTGCAATCAAGCTTCCTTGGTGTAAAATAACCAAATTACCATTATCTTTATTGTTGAGCCTCAGTGGGGCCGAACCACAAACAACAGGCCCTGGCATGGGCCGGGGGCCCCCGTGCCAACTTAGTCAGCCATCTAATGTGCTTAGAGCAGCTCTGGCGCCTGGAAAACACTTAGCATCATTCTAATCCAACCCTAACCCCTCCCTCCCAACTCTATATGTACGAATTGCTTTGCTATTCATGTGTTTCATTTGCAAATAAGCTCTGGCTCATTACCACATTGTACTCCATCAGTGTGGTTATAGAACAGACACCTGTGTGATTTAGTCATGAATTCAACTGAAGAAGTTTAACTTTAGTGAAGGACACATCCTTCCTCTGTGGCTCAAAGCAGATAAAAGGTCCAATACTGCGTAATAACATACATTTAAAAAGGTACCAAAAGCTACCTCATTATAGTTTTACATTGACTGATTGGTCAGTTGACACACTGACTGTCTGCTGCGTAATTCCATTAAAATTAGCATCATTATTTGATTTGTACACAAAAAGAAACCAAATTCTGCGAGATTGTGATTGATGGACCTCCATTTCATTCTAAGGAACATTTTGTGAACTCGTACTCAGTACGAAAGTTTTACAGTAACAATATAGAACTGAAATTGCTCCAAATGTCATTGTACTCCTGGAACAGTGATAATAAAGTTCATTCATTCATTTATCTGATATGTATATAAAAAAAGACCCCTACAGAGTTCCAGTTTTACACTCAGATCTGATGGGATGCTGCTCTCTCATCTTGTGCTTTTTCACGATTGCTCAACACTGACAGGCAGTCAGACACTGTTGACAGTTACCCATCAGTCTAAATACAGATTTGCACGCCATCATTTGAATGCGTATCATCATCTTTTTTTCTTTTGCCTCACCTCAATACATGCACTAGATATTTATATAAACCCCAACTACAATTTAAGATTTGCGAACACCACTAACTGCCCCTCCCATCATATGGAAGCGGCCAACATCACAGCCTTCCATCTGGCGTTAGTGGCATCATGATGATTCATTTCTACTATCCAACAAAACCAACTTTATTTTCAAAAGCCCTCATGTCTGTCTTGATTTGATTCATCTTTGTGGAAACTTGAGCTTATAATAACATCCTATTATCAAGTGTAAAAAAACAAAGCCTTTACCATCTACTGTACTTCCCAACATAATTCTTTTTTGTTGTGCCTAAGCAATGAATGGCTTGTGTCTGTGGAAACACATCTATTCAATCAGCTTCTCATAATGTGGAACGTGTTCTCTCAGTGATACAGTTTTTCGATGACTGACACTCTATATTTATACATGCAAAAAATTCTGTTCAGTCCCCAATCAGAGTTCAGCCATATCTGATAAACGCTGAAAAGCTGGTTGCTTGTACGTTGAGGCCACTTTCAACGAAAACTGATCAGACCACATACACACTGATCCTAAAGTGGTAAATACTAAAAATACCAAAGTTCCATTACGAATCTTGTTGTTGACTGTGTGTTTAAGTCCACCTTGTCCAGTTTAGAGGAGTCTACTCTGTGTGTTGGGTTTAGGCTAGAGCAGAACTGTGCACCGAATCACCCGTTTAATGGCTTCCCCAGCTGGACAGGGAGGTCAGAGCGAGGCCAAGCCTTCCTTTAACCCTGCTGCTCTGTGACAATGGAGACATTTTGCCAGGCTTCGCTTTGTTCTTGCTCCCTGCTGAAAACTTGTTTGAACATCTCTGCTGTTTCCACCACTCAAACTCTGGAAAGCATGTGTACTCCTCTGAAGGGGGATGTGATGAGCTGACGTGTGGTCTAAAGATGTACATCCTTGACTGTAACTCAGAAAAATTTAAGTAATGCTCAACCTGGATTAAAACATTAGCTGAAATGTTCCACTTACATTTTTTTTTTTTTTTTTTGCAGAAGAATAAATGTATCTCTCTTTAAATGAGCAGCTTAGCCATTAGCCCAGGCCTGCCAGGAATATGTTTGAAGGTTAAATAGGATATAGGCTCTTGAGCTAACCCTTGAGCTGCAGCTGAAGCTATACTGAATGACCAAACTTTGAACTTACAGGTGCAGTGGTTAGCTCTGTTGCCCCACAACAAGAAGGTTGCAGGTTCCAGCTCCTTGGTCCTTTCTGTGTGGAGTTTGCATGTTCTCTCTGCATGGGTTTCCTCCCACTGTCATGCATGTTAACTGGTATTAACATGCATGACTGTGAGTGTGAGTGGTTGTTGGTCTCTGTTTGTCTCTTTGTGTTGGCCCTGTGATGGATTGGTGACCAGTCCAGAGTGCACCCTGTCCTCACTCAGCGTGAGCTGGGATTGGCTCCAGCACCCCCACATGACCCGGAAATGGAAAAGTGTTAGAAGAATGAATGGATGCGCTTACAGGGTATGTGAACCTTGTGTGGCTTACCTGTTTGTGTGCATGTGTGTGATTATGTGAGTGAGGGCTTAGGGATCCATACGCTCAGGTGGAAGTAGTTGTGATGAAAGCTTAACAGCGGAGTTAGGTCAGCCCTGAGAGTTAAGCTTATTGGCTCTCGCACTATGTTTGCCTTACGCTATGGGATTGGTAGCTTGAGCTGTGATTGTGTTCAGCCAGAGGTTTTGTGTCTCCGTGTGTGTGTGTGTGCATATAAATCAGGATTTGGGACACTAGTGAAGTCCCAACGTAAAGCTCATTCTTTTATCTTGAACTTCTAATCTACACGCTGTCGCTGCGTGTGGTGGTCAGCTCTGCTCTCCATCAGGTCTGCCAACAGGTCGACTCCCACTGGACTGCTTGTGGCTGGTTTCAATCTCTGTCTCTGTAATTGATAGGGATCTCTTTACTAATCAGCCGCTGCCTGTTTGTCTTGAATACAAATACAGGCAGTGGGATATGCCTGGTAGCTCTCTCTGGCTCAGTCTGGCTACCGGCCAGCTAGCATATGTTCAGACAAATACAATGTGGTTTGCACAAATAGTTTTGAGTGTCGTCCAATCAAATCAGATTAAATTGTGATTTTATTAAGTCCCCGTTCTTTTACTAGGATTACAGTTAGATGCCAAATTGTTCAGCTGATCTTCAACATCTGGTGAAGACGGACATGATATAACTGTAATGAAAGATGGATCGTGATGGACTTGAATCTGTTGAAATGTAAACTCTTTCCAATGAATGTCACAGACATGCCTTAGTGTGTAGCGTCCTACATCAGAAATAAACTTTTTTCTGAAACAAATGGCTGTTAAAATTAATAATGCAATGGATAATGATATTTAAAAACACCATTAGCTGCACAAATCATTGCTTTCATGAATGAATCAGAAGGCCTCTCGTGCATAACCACAACTAATCCTGTCTGTTTGTGTTCTTCCATACTGTGGGGTTGTCAGTGATGAATTGCAAGAATGATGACCAAGGAAGGAGGACATGACAATGGAACTGATGTGCACTCACTTGTTTTTAAATTATGTGAACAAATCACATGGTGCGCCTGTAATTTCCGGTAGGCACACAACTGGAGTGTGTGGTAAAGCACTCCCTTGTCACACTGCACACGCTGCGCCAGTGACTGAAGAGGCCAGTTTGAGACGGAGCACTGCTCTTCAATGAAGCAGCATTTGGATTTATGGAACAATAAAATTGTTTGTCCCTAATAAATATGAGAAAGTAAAAATGTTAAAACCAAAAATAAGTGCAAAGTTAAAAGTTAATTTTTATACAAAATAATGCGCTTGTTGTGGTTTGAGAAAATGTTTTTTGGCGATGCACTTTGCTGTTGGACAACACGCATGCTGAGGATGGGGAGCAGAGGTGTCCTATGCATATGTTCCCTCTCTCCCCCCCCACGTTTCTGTTGTGGTTATATCAGCAGGATCAGGACTGGGTCAGAGGTGTTGTCTCTCTGTGACTTGCTCCCTGACCCCCCACCATATCTCTTCTGTGACCCAAACCAACACCAGCTCTCCCGTGGGTCCGAGCCAAAACAACGCTTCTATTGTGTCTCAGCCACACATCATGTTGATCGTGTGTGTGTGTGTGTGCTAAGTAGGCTAAGGTTTCATATAACATGCCTAAAGTGGAACCAGAAGTCTGTGTTTTGAATTGCTGGTTTGGAAGTGTGTGTTTGACAAAGAAGTAATTTTGCACCCTGGATGTGCTCATATTGTTTTATTTATAGACCATATCTTTGATAAGTGAAGACCAATTCAAATGTTCACCTTGATCACGGATAAAAACGTTCCACTCCATCCTATCTAACGGTTTATTTACATTTATAATTCTAAAATAAATAAATAAATAAATGAAGCCCTGAAGACATGAGACAGCAAACAAAATGAAAAAAAAAAAGAAAAGAAATATGAGACCCCCTTAGAATAACCAGTGAATAGATGTTAATTTAAATTAATTAAATCCCGAGTGATTTGACCTTGTTGTTGGAGCGTCATACGCCCCTGCTACAGTTCAGTTTTTAAAGCCCAGCAGTCACTTCATTGTTCTCCAGCTTACTCATAATACTGAGCTGAAAAACTACCTGAAAATGTTTGAGCTTTTGTTTCCTCATCAAACAAGTGATATCTGAGAAATGAAACCAACCGCTAATAAGATGAACCATCTGTTCTGGTGTTATAGTCAGCGCATCCTCATCAGGCCTCATCTTAGCTGCAGTGTATTTTCTGTGTGCGTTGAACCTCCACCCTGAGGCGTTGAATGTTCAGTGGCGGTAGTTGGTCGGCATTTGTGTCAGCGCCTTAATTCGCGTCAGGCCTGACCTCTCAGGCTGCACAGCGGGGATCAGCAGTCTGGCTTTTCTAGCATTAAACTCACACCTTCACTTGAAACATTACCCTTTCTCTTAATTTGGGGCTGCAGGGTTTCAACCCCGTGCCTTCTGCTGCGCAGCCACATCATTTAAAATAAAATGCTTTACACTTCTGGGAGTATTTTTAGCATGTGGTTCTTAGTGACACCCAAAAAGCCTCTGTCAGGGGATGCAGGGGCCTGAACTCACTTTCTCTAAGCTGCAGGTGAAGTAAAATACATTAATTATGCAAATAGGTTTACGTCAGTAGAGCATCAACTTTGGATGCACATCAGTCCATACAGGAGCCCATCTCAGCAGGCTCTGCAGCAACAACTGTCAGATGTCATGGTATTATAAACATGACAAGGGATCCACAGTGACACAGGTAGTATGTAAAATATGTTTTTGTTGCAATTCTGTTGGAAGCATTATAATGAACCTGGATCACAGCATCTGTTTGAGGTCTAGCTCCACTGGTCACCTCACAAAAAATAAATGAACCTATATAAACATCTATATTTGCAGATCTTCATACTTTCCTGGTACAGTGAACTCAATATCAGTGGGTCTTGAAATGTTCACAAACAAAACAAAAACATTTCTTACATTTTGTGGAAAATTGCTGTTTTGCCCTGTTTTTACAGACCAACCAATTCATTGAGAAATGAGAGCATATTACTGGCAGATGACTCGGTAACAAAAGTGAAGTTGCAGACCTTTACTAAAAAAAAAAAAGCAATACTGAGATTTTCCTTACTGTATAATTACGTTTTATGACTTGCATATCGTTTTCTGGAGGAATAATAGTTTATTCCGCTGTTTGTTCCTTTTTAGGCCAACATGGATTAGAGTGCCATGTAAAGAATACATGTGGCTCCTCCAGGTGGCCTGGTCTTCCTGGGCACACTGGGTGCACTGCTAGGCGAGACAAAAAAAAATGTGTGTGTGTGTGTGAAGGGAGGTGATGTATGAAGAGGTGGTTGCACAGACTCGACTATGTCATACACCCACCCCCATCGGCCCCCTGCAGCCAGCAGGGCCGGCTGCTTTCTCAGGCCATGTTCTGCGACAAGAGAGTCTGGGTGTCATCTGACCGATGAAAATAGTGTGTGTGAAATGGAGACCGTGCTAACACGCAGCTGGGCTAACCACTCTGCAGTTTAATGGTTTTACAACACTGAGTGAGCAGCGTGAGGACACCCATCGTGTGTGAATGTGTGTGTGTGTGATTGTTATAAACCCTCTCTGTGGCATTAATCGTCTCAACAGTGTAGCGGTATTCTTTAATCAGTGTGTGTGGCACACATGTATGTTCTTTAGAGTGTAAAAGTGTGCTCACATCAGTGTGTGTGTGCGCTTCTTCCTCTTGGCTGGCCTGTCTTCTCATGTTTGGACATATGTTGAGTTTTATTTCACTGAGACATCAATCCTGCTGGCCAGCTGTTCGGACAGCTGCTCTCTCTCTGCCTCTCCTGCTCTGTTTCTCTCTCACTATCGCTCTCACTTTATCTGAATCTTTTGCTTTATCACCGTTTCTTTCTTTTTCTCTTTGTCTTTCTGCTCTTCCACCGTGTCTCTCTCTTTCGTTTGTTCCTTCATTCTTTTCCCTTTCTCTTCTCTCTGCCGTGGGGTTTTCAGTCGAAATTGTACCACTGACATAAATTTGGAAGTGCAAAGTGTAGCTGTCAGCTTCCATTTACACGCACTCAGTAGCAGAGTGAAGACACAATTTTTTTTTCCACTGTGTGTGCATTACACAAACACTAGGGACCCACTCAAACATTGGCCTTTGTTTTTTTAACATTAACTAATATTTCAGATTAATATTTTTTTCTCTTTACCTTGGCATTCGACTGCAGACTCCACAGATCCTGAGCTCTG
This sequence comes from Echeneis naucrates, assembly GCF_900963305.1. NCBI lineage: Eukaryota > Metazoa > Chordata > Actinopteri > Carangiformes > Echeneidae > Echeneis > Echeneis naucrates. The sequence continues at coordinate 23,006,156 of NC_042526.1, read as the reverse complement.
GCATAGTACAAAGTGTGTGTTGTTTGTGTGTGTGTGTCAGAGAGAGAGAGTGAAAGACACACTGTTTTCCATCCAAATGTCAAGTGAATTATAAGGAAACTTTGAAACATCATCAAATATAAAACAGAAAAAATAGTCAGATAAACTGGTTTCTTTCATGAAAGCGTCTTTCAAGAAATATAATTATTCTTCTGTCCATTGAAGTGAAGGTCATATTTCATAACACCACTTGTATTCATAAAGAAAAATATATCTATAGGGATCATACAAAAAAAAGAAACTAGTCTTATCAGTATGTATAAGAAACAACACGTCTAACACTGTGATGCCACTTTCAGACACTGTTTAGCTGCTGAATGATAATGATCCAGAAAAACTGCATTAAAAGATGGCGAGGTGGGGCATGAAAGGTCTAAATCATGACAAAAACAACAAGTGATTGGGCCATTTCTGAGTTTCTTCCAGTTTTTAAAGCAGTGCAAAAGATGAACAGCTTGATTAGAAAATATCTGAAAGAAAGTGAAGTTTAAGGTCCCACATTGTCTGAGGAGTCTGCTTTCTGACTGATGAAATGTAAATGTGGTAGACCTACCAGATGGGCAGGCGGGTCCAGGTGGGCCAAGTTTGGATTGTGGCTGAGGCCAGTGACTGCTTTGTTGTGGCATCACAAGTTACAAGCGTCCTGACAGATCATTTCAAGTTTCTGTATATAGGCTGTGTCTATTTCAGTGTGGGCTGAACGCTGATACTTTTTACAGTAATAATGTGGACGCTTTATAATCAAAGCCTACCTTTATACTATATGGGACCTTGAAGATATGAAAAACTGGCGGCCATCACATAAGTTATGCCTGGGAGACTCCTATGATTATTTTTTGAGAAGCACTGAGGATATAATTGAAGCTAAATGTTGACATGGCGTTATGCTACAGGTTTTTTCTACTGAAGGATATTTTGGTGAAGATTCGTTCCATCAGACGCTTCTACACACATGGAAACAGAGACAGAGACAGAAAAACAGAAGGAGAGAAACACGAGAGTCTGAGTGGAAGCCTGTGGCAACTCTGTTGTTCTTGGCAGTGGCTGTTTGGGAGTGTTGATGTTTGCCTGCCACGCGCACACACGCACATATGCACGTACGTACACACACGTATAGTCAGTCACTGTAAGTTGCCTGTGGCTCATGTAAAACACCAATAACACTGTCTCTTGGCAGGTTGGTGTTGGGACGGGTGATAAAGGCGTGTTTACCCCAAACACTCACTACGAGTCCTTGTCTTTAACCCCATCTTATCTCCCTCGCCTTCCCTCTGCATCCCACCTCATCATCCATTCTCTCTGGCTGTCCGTCCTGCATTTCTTTGCTGATGGCAAAAATGCCTGGTTTACAACCAATTAGAAACTGATTACTGGTCAGAGAGCCACACGATTGTGCCAAATAAGTCCTGTTTTCTTTTTCTTTTAGGAAAAAACTTTGGGTTTTGCAGGAGATTTCTCTTTACTTTCTTTTCTCATTTCCCCTCTTCCATAATCTCTCACTCAGGTCATCCCTCTCTTTTTCTCCTCTTCCTCGACTGCCTTTCTCCATTCGTCCCCCTACGTCTCCTCGTCTGATCTGTTTATGTGGGGTGGGGGTATAAATTGTGCATCAGAGTACACACAGTGATGACTTGATGCAGATGTGTCCTGGAGTTACAGGTTGTGTTTTCCTCCCTAAGTGTTCCCATAAATTGTGTGCCCTTATTTTGTTTTATTTGCTGCTTGCTGAAGAAGTGCACTTTAGGTCCCGTGAAGAGAGAGACAGAAAGAAAAAAAAAAGAAACCCTCGTCCTGGCCCCATCCTCCAGCTTTCACCCTTCATCTGTGAAGAATTGGGTAGATTCCATTGTCTCAAGGGGAGGGATATTGTATTAATGACCTTATTTCACCAAAGTTTGGGCCCACCTGTCTGGAAACATCCTTTTTTCTCCACATATGGGAAATCATCAGAAGTTAGTGAAGTTTCAAGTTGTACCTTTGTGTTGCAGCTTGTCTGCTCCTTCTTCCCCCGCTGCCATCGCCTCCTCCTCCTTTGTTTACATTGATCACATGTGATCTGAACGGCTGCATTAGCTTATTTACAACAATCATAATCCGACTGTAAACATGCAAGGCTTTAATGGACTCAATGAGGAAGCTGTGCTTGGCCGGTGGACGGCATCTCATGACCACACAATGGGCCCATGCGCACACACTAAACATTAAGCCATGCACAATAGGCCATGTGCCCTTATGACTGCCTATAGCGCCTTTTGTCAGGATAAAGGTACCACAAATGAGCTATTGTTTCACTTAACCATTCTAAATCAGGCAAGACCTCAGGGGCATGTTTTCCACACAGCACAGAAGAATGCACTCCTTTTTGTGTGTGTGTGTGTGTGTGTGTGTTTTTGCGTGTGTTCGCCATCCTTGGTGACTGAGGCATCAGCGTGTCCACTGGCACATAAACACACACAAGTTAATAAACATGTGCCATGAACATACAATGCAGCAAATTCAGGTGATACCTGGAAGTGATGCTTATGATTATACTTATGATCATACTTATGATTCTTGGCCTGTTGGCCTGTTTCCTTGGAATAACCTCGTTATCCCAGTGATGTGGATTGTGGTTGTGAAAATTGTACAGCAGAAAACAGTGTGGAAGACAGCTGGCTCATAGACCAGACTGTCGTCACATTTGAGTCTCCAAACTTAGAACCAAAACAAAATGTAAGAATTTTTTAGTCACTCCAAATAGATGCTCCTCAATAATTCAGCCATCCGCCATTTTGGAAGGAAACAAACATTCAGTCCAAACATTTTATAACATATCAACACATCCCCTTCTTTTCAGTGCTAAGTGTTTCCCAGAAACTGTATTGGTTCTTAAAATAATGAATAATGATGTAAGTAAATCTTAAAAGTTGAATTCTTATGATTTCAGTCCTGTTGGATTGTCACCTCCCATCCTGTTTTCTAGTAACCATCATTCCCTGAGGAACCCTGCACCTGTAAGCAGTGACTAACACATGCAAGACATAGAAAAGAGCAATTCTGCATGTGTGTAGAGAGCAGCGTTTGGGCGAGTGGATCAGTGCCGCGATCACAGCGTCGCGGGTTCGATTTGCAGCCGATACCTTTTCAGCAGGCCATTCACTTCTCTCTTTCCCTGCTTCCTCTATGCCACTTACTATTGAAAAAAGGCTCATTGTGTGAAATTGGTTCATAATAAAGAGGCAAAAGAAGACAATGCCTGATGCTCTAATCCTCTTCACCACGTGAAATCCATGCATGCAGCAGGCTTCATCCAGCATGGGCATGCTTCACTTCATATGAATCTTGTGCCTGAATATGTGACAGGAATCTTCTTTGTAGTCGATGCCAAGGACAATGAAACCTTTAATAGCGACTTCAGAAAATTTTTGAGCATGAAAATAATTTTAAAAAGCGGTTTTATACTTTGTGAATTCCACCTAAATCTGCGATAGAAATTGTGTGTGTTACAAATGCAGCATTACTTTCAGAAATGAAGAGTGAAATTTAAGGACTAAGGTCACTAGTAAAGTAGATGCAGTGTGTTACATTTCCCAGCTGATACCTGTCAGCATGCATACTTCTCTTTGTGTGTCTGTTTGTCTTCACTCACACACCTCTAACTGATGCCCTCATATGTGTCTCAGAATGTTCACAGCAAGACTCCAACTGAACAAATGAGACCTTATGAATCTTATGAAACCACGTGTCTCTGATGTCTATTATCCTGAGGCTATGAGACACATTGTGAGAAAGCAGACAGACACAAATAAGACCCTGTATCAAAAACAATGCTGACATTCTCATTTGGTCAGCTGGATGGCTGCTTCATTTTTTTTTTTTTTTTGAGGACAGGAAGGAGAGGAAATGGTTCCTTGGTCTTCTTTTTGGGAATCTAACAATTCAATTGGTTCATTTTTTTTTGTGTTCCTTTCCTGTCTTCTTTTTATTGCCAACTTTTATACTTCTCTGGTCAGAGTTGGTGTTTGTGAGAGAGAATGACTCAGTTTTAGTGGCTTCATTGAAGAGCTTTATGTTTTTAAAAAATCCAGCAAACAAAGAATATGCAATGTTTCTGATATGACTTTAAAACCATTTACAAATGTGAATAGTTCCCATTTCAGGTTTTTGACATTGAAACATTGAAAATTAAAGGTGTTTATGTTTTGTCTTTGTGTAGAACCCTCTTGCATGGAGAGGCTCCTTTCTAAGGACTGGAAGGAACGTGTCGACCGGCTGAACGCCAATGAACTGCTGGGTGAGGTCAAAGGTAAGATTGGAGCAAAAATACAAGACCCACAGCACAATGACACAACTACAACAAAATATACTTGTACGTTTCAGAAATGCGAAGCTGCTCAGCAACTAGACTATATTCTCTATGGATGACCCAAAAACAGAAGAGAGTTATCATCATGACAAAAAAAGCACATAGAATATACCCAAAAAAGGACTTTGTTCCTCAAAGTTAAAATCAGGCGCGCTTTAATTTTCTTATCCATATCTGTACATTCAGCATGTTTTTGCTTGTGAAAGCAAAAGAGGGTAAAGGGTTTCCAGGCCTACCTGTCAGTGTAGAACAGGGTTAGCAGCACAGGCCGCCTCTAACAGTCCAAGTTGTAATTGTAACTTTGATTAAAGGGTATGTATGAAGGGGGAGAGGCTGCAGATATATTTTGTCTGCGTCAGCAAATAACGTTTATGAAGCTATAAATTGCTCCAAGGCAAATGTATTCTTGACCTGCTCTGGTATTCAAAAGTGAAAATAGCAGCATTGTGGGAGGTGGCGACGGGGAGGGGGGACGGGTTGAGGGGAGGGGGGTTGTCTCATGTTAAAATTACAGTCAGTGGTTGCAGTGGGAGGGGCAAGTAGAGAGGGACTGAGATGCATGTCATCCTCCAAAGATAAAAGCAGAAGTCATTTATAAAGATATCACCGAAGACGAGAGTATTTTCTGTCTTAGGATGGAGAAAGAAGAGAGAAAGCGTTAAGTGTAGCTATAAGTTATTGGTCAGCTGACTATTTAGATCATAAATGCTTCACAATTAACACCAATTACCTCCACGTTTACTGTCTTCGTAGACTTTTGGAGCTTGTTGTGTTTTTCAAAGCAGCCGTGCAGAGTGTGATGCTGAATTGCTGCTCGGTCTAGTTCAGCAGCATCTTTGAGACACTTAAAACTAAACTATATATTATTACCTGTGCAAAGATTATTGGCCATTTAGTGGCAACCTCCTTTCAGGTAGCTCAAAATAAGAGCAAACTCAGACTTGCCAACAATATCTTTTCTAACTCCTCACTCCTCTGAATACCAACTTTTGCCCTCAAATAACAGTTGAGAGTCCCTCAATTTCATGGCAACTGGCTGAAGAACTCTTTCATACATCACTCCATCCTGTTGCTAAACTGAGATCTGAATCCAAAGGATAATTTCCTGTGGTGTGTTGTTGTCCATTGATGTGTGCCATGTAGGTTTCATTTACAATTGTTTATATTTTGTATCATTTTTGTGTGTGTGTGTGTATAAATTAGGTTTTTAATTTAGGTTTTGTTGAAATGATAAAACGGTGCATTGTGGGAGTGCAAGACAAATTTAAATTTTTTTATAATAAAATCATATCTTAACTGATTATCATCGTAGTACATTACCATCATATACATTCCACTTTATTGAGGAAAAAAAGGGACTATCTTATCAATCTTATCAAAACAAAAAGATTACAAGTAGATTTTTCACTAAAAACATTTGATAGTGTATAAAATATCTTCTTTTTTAACTCACTTTAATGGGAACAGGTGAATAATCAACAGTTAGTTTTTATCATCAGTCAAACCGTTTTATTTATTCTTCAAAAGTCGATATCCATCCATCCATCTATCCATCTATTACCTATATCGATATAATCCAGGGAGGCTGGAGCCAATTCAAAACATTTTATTAATTATCCTTGTTTCAGAATTGTAGAATATCCTTTCACATCATCTTCTTGGTGTGAAGGATGTGTGTGTAACAAAAGAAGAATTAAAAAGGACATTTCAAAACAATGAAGACTGGACCGTGGTGCTCATTGCTTCCATTAAGTGCTCACCGTGTTTAGAAAGCTGCTAATACGTAAGCATCTCCAGGTTATTATCATTTTTTTTCCTTTTTTAAATTGGTAAAATATGATCAGCCATTTGTGCTCACATTTGCCGATGACTGAATGTGGTGAAATACATAGCAGTTAATAAAACTGACACAGAGTATGTATCCCGTCCCCTGAGCTCCAGAGAGTCCTGTCTGTGTGTTGTAATGTGAGTTGGTAACAGCTCTGCAGTCGATCTCCTCTCAGTGACAGGAACCGTTTGTGATTGTACCCCGTTGAATATGAAAAGCATTTCCTCTGTGGAGAGAGGGAAAGAGGGGGATTACAGAGAGCCCTGTGCTGCAGAACAGCGCTGACACTCACTCTCACTGCGCTCTCCCTTTTCAGACCAGCACCCTCCATCTGCACACACAAACAAGCTCAAAGCATCAAAGAGAATCTCACCCATTAAAAGACGGTCTGGACTAATCACCCATAAGAGCAGAGATCAAAAGATGAAAAGTATTAAGATAAAAATTTACTAAATGAAAATTATTTTCATTTAAAAATCAGTCAAATAATTTATATCCTTAGAATATTATTTTTATTTGCCGCCAATAAAAACACATTTTTTGGTGTTGGGTTAAACTTCAATCCATCCTGCTTTGTCTCAAAAACTCAACTTAGTTAAAAAAAAAAAAAAAAGAAAAAAGGGCTACACTTCCTCTCCAAACTTTTTATTACAAATAAAAAAATGCAAGGTCATTCAGTTTTTTTGGGCTCATCAAAAAAAAATATTTGCTGTCTTTTAGACTTTCAGTTTCAGCTAAACTTTTTTTTGTTTTTAATGTGTGTGTGTGTGTGTGTGTTTATGTTTTTTTTTTTCAGTTTCATAGCAGCCCTTCTCATTTTTTATCCTGTGTGAACATTTACTTGTTGTCGAAATCTGTAAATAAATCTGAAGCACTAAATAAATTAAAAGCTAATTTACGCATGATTAGCATACAGATCATCATAATGCACACATTGGCTGAGGGAACAGTAAGCAAAACATCATCAAGGCTCTGACTTTTCTCTCTGATGAACAGCAAGAGGAAGCGATAGCAAAAAGAAAATCAATATCAGCGTAGAGCCCAAAGTTGAATTTTTCAGGTGGTACAATAATCCTTTCAATCATTGTGTGACGATGCTTCATCAGTGGGAGTGGCCGACCAGAACCCCACCTGTGGTCCTCTTTAGGGCGAACCCTAAGTACATACTCACTCTCGTTCATTCATCCTCTGCTGCCTATCTGTTTCCGGGTCACGGGGGGGCTGGAGCCAAGCCCAGCTCTCACTGGGTGAGGGCGGGGTCAACCTGGACAGGTTGCCAGACCATCACAGGGCCGACACACAGAGACAGACCAACAACCGCTCACACTCAGACCTACGGGTAATTTAGAGCCACCAGTTTACCCAAACATGATGTCTTTGGCCGGTGGGAGGAAACCCTCACAGGCACAGGGAGAACATGCAAACCCAGCACAGAAAGGCCATCGCTCTGGGAATTGAACCCATGCTCTTCCTCCTGTGAGGCAACAGCACTAATCACGATGCACTGTGACATACATTTTTGACATACGTACTGTATATTAAATACCTGAACATACCACTTGGACCTGTACAGCATGTGTGGAGGTACCCTCCTAGAAACAGTAGAAATGATGTAGCCCATCAACAAATGTCCACTGTGGCATAATTATGACAGGATGCCCAACGATAATGGGTCAGAATAAGCCCAATTTATGCCAAAATTGCAGGGCATATATGAACTTGTAGTGACCACTGCTTTATTTATTTTGGTCATGGTTAAGAATCTGGTGGTGCCTGACTTTTAACCAAATCTAGGAAAATCATAAAGTTTTTCCTAACCTTAACCAAAATGGTTTCTTTTGCTCAACAAGACACAGGACTGGAAAATGAAGCCTAGACTCAGGTGTCCTCTCACTGTTGCATCTGATCACCAAATAAATAAATGCAGCGCTTCATTCACTTGAAAGACACTGCAGCTGGACAGAGTGCAGTCATTCAGTGAGTTTATCTACACAATTGTATTGGCAAATCATTTAGTCATATATATATATATATATATATATATATACATATATATATGTGTGTGTGTTAAGTTCTCCTTGGATTTTTCTGACATTTTGTTTTCACATATTTAAGTCATTTTTTTCTTTACATTTAAAGCAGCCAGCAGAACCAAGAGAAGAGCATGACTGTCCTATTCATAGACGTGGAATGTGCAGTTTGTCAATTGTCTGTGTTAAATGGTGGTGCGAATAATCATCCATAAATAAAGCATCTACCAAACATGCAACATGTACAAAAAGTATTTTTGTGTTTCTGCACCGCCCCCCGCCTTGTACAGCAACATTTGTCGGGACCCATAACTGACATGGTGCATTCCTGTTGCCAAACTTTAACCTAATTCACACTCCTACCCTCAGGACTTATCCTTCAAATAGTAGTTTGGTCCCCAAATGCATAGTGAGACAGGACCCACTCCCATATCGCTGCTCCTCAAGCTCTGTCCTGTTACTCTTATTGAATTCAAGCTTCACAGTCTTTTATTTCTTGATGGTTGAAATGAAGCCCTGCCTGTCTGACCTAAATACACAACTGTTGCTCTGTGTCGCCTCAACAACCTGAACCTATTTGTTCAGTCGCAGTTATTTTTAGAGTGGAGAAAACATGTGACCTCCTTTTTTGTACCGAAACATTAATTAGTGATGACAAATGTATTTCAACATGTATGTAGTTTTTACAGTGTCTATCCATATGTGTATAGTGTCTATATATATCAACGCATTTTTTTATTGCTTGTAAGTGTCTCCCGTTTCACACGTAAAGTTTAGCACTCAGAGACATCAGGGACATCACTTCAGTTTTGTGATCATTTGCTCACTTAACCTTTGTGATGTTGTTAGTTTGCAGGAGTTCAATCTATTTGATATACTTTTTGTTTTTTTATTGCAACATAAAATGTAGAAACAGAAGAATCACAGACTGGTTTAGTTAAGTGACAATGGAAAGAAATGATAAAAAAAGAAAACAACAAAAGATTAATACGTATATTGTATAGGACAGTTTATATAAAATTTAAATTCTATAAATCAAACTGGCAATTTTGTTATGTTCATGAAAGAGTGTGTGGTAACAACAGTTCAGCACTGAAGTATTCATGCTAAAGAAAACAAAACAAAAAGAAGATACAGAAGCAGGGCCACAAACTTTTCCATTGGCTGATGATTGAACTTACCAAAACTAATGCACATCACCAAGAAGGGGCTGGATGCAAAGCAGAACAGATGGATGGAAAAATGGATGTCTGATTATACTGACAGATGTAGGAGCTTGCACATCTGGCAGCAATAATCACACCGAGATTTCACATCAAGTCACTTAAATCAGGCATCTGATCCACTGCAACTTTTCATATATATGCTGCTGACAATTTGGGGAAGCGAGGAGAAGTGAGCTGTTGGTGTGCGCAGTACGGCTGACTGTACACAGATCAATCTTGATATTGGGTTTCTCTTTGTACCCTGCTGTCCACAGGAAATTATGACACTTGTTTTGAGAAAGATTCTGTGATCATATTTATTTTGGGGCCTGTGGTTCTGATGGGGGGGGGCGCTGGTGTTTGTTGTGGTGTGACAGTGAAAAGAGAGTTTAGTCATCCAGGGGAATGGGGGGAGTTTGGCTCACAGTCGGCATCATGAAACATGACGGTTTGGCAGAAGCTCACGGCAACATGAGGTGTGATGATGTGACAGTTTGTGTGTGTTTTCATGGGTGGTTTTTGTGCCAGACTGTGTGTGTGTTGTAATGTGTGCATTATGTCTGGTTGTGTGGAAAGGAAAGCAGCTGAGACAAATCCTTGTAATGTTGTGTGTGACTCAATCCAATTAATGAAATGAGATTTAATTGAATGTCATAAAAGAATGACAATGGAAAATACGCATTCACTTTTCATACCTTTATTTCTGACTTGATAAATGATAATGATGAACATATACCACACACGTACATACAGACTATGCTATGACTATTCAAACTATATATACATTTTGAGCAAATAATAAATATTTATTTAATAATAACAACAAATGTAGTCAAATGGAAAATGTGAGATATGTACAGTATATCAGTGGATTTCTTTTGTTGAACTGTTAATTGAAGATATAATTGTAATGAAAAGAGAGGCTCCTCTGATTGGCTGACTGAAGGGGTCAGTCAAGGTGTGCAGGGGCATGTCAGAGGGTGGTGACTGCTGTGTTGTAACGTCACAAATTTATAGAAATCCTGGTGGCCACTTAATGTTTCAATACAATCTGTGCCCACTAATACTTACACAGTATTAATATAGAAACTAGACCTGCTTTGTAATGAAAAATGACATGGACATCTCACCTTATGCAACTGGGGACCTTCAAAGTATAGTGAGCATTTTTATGACCTACTTAATAAATTCTCTGTCATGACAATGTAATTTTATTGGTTGAGATATCAATACATATTAAATATATTGAGATGAAAACTCAATCTTGATCTTCCCATAGATCTTAAATTCCCATAAATCAGAACATTGTGCGACCAGGCAGTAAAAAATATCAAATGTTTCATGCAGAAGTCTGTCTGCTCTGGTTGAGAGACAGATTGTCCGGATCATCCAAACAGACTGAGAAAACATTTAATTTTTCTGTTTTGGCTGGTGCCATCAGCAGGTGTCGGGAATGATCCTGGTGGATGGAAAACAGAAAACGTTAGAGATGATTATTGGTGCCAGAAGTGCTGAGGGAACGCAAGGAGTTGCGATTGGAATGTGCATCCCATAATCTACGAAGATGAATAATGATGCTGTAATCACAGTTGTTACGATTACACAATAGACTTTACTTCACTGCAAGGAATGTAGGGAAACAGGAAGTGTGTGTCTGTGTGTGTGTGTGTCTGCCTGTCTGTTTGTGTGACAGGACTATAGCGTATTCATCAATGTTGCAAGGCAAACTTGGCTAAAGCGACTGAGGGCGGGATGAAAGGGAAAAAAGGGAACCACGGAGGAGAAGAGTGCTGATAAGATGCAATGTGGAGGAAACAGGGATGAGATGATTCAGAAGACTGACGAGAAAGGAGGGGAGGAGAACTGAGAGAGGAAAAGTGATGAGAGTGGAGAATGAGGAAAAAATAAATAATTGAGTCAAGAGAGAAGAGGAGATGAAGGATGTGAAGAGGGGAGAGAAAGGAGGAGAAGTAAGAGGAGAGTGGAAGAGAAAAGATAAAGTTAAAGAAAGTGATGAAAGGCAAGAAAAGGAGAAGAGACTGAAGAAAAGAAAGGAGAAATGAGAGACCAGGAGAGATGAGGACAAGAAGAGTGAATAAACTGAGGAGAGGGAAAGAGGAAATGCATAAATCCTGAAGGGAAGGATGGAATACTGGAGAGGAGAGGAGTAGACTGCTCATTGTAACATGTATAACTGTGCACCTGATGAGAAAAGACGATCTCATCTTATCGAGAGTAACTGATGGAGATTTTTTTTTTTTTGGGGGGGGTTGCTGAAAAAGCAAGGAATGACTGCATAAAAAAGAGACAAGAAGAGGAGAATGTTTCCTTTGATAGAGGGGTGCCGAGGGGTGCTTTCTCTACACGTGTGTGTGTTGGGGAGATGGGGGTGTTGCGGTGTCGGGTGGGGGGACAATCTGGGGTACAATAGGTCCCTGACAGGATTACAATGAAGACTCTGTTAGTATGCAGGTAGTGTTGGGGCCACCCTGCAATCTCCCTACATGGCCCCAAGGCAAGACCTTACACACACAGACAAACACGCACACACACACACACACACACACACACACATACCCACTCAGAGGCCAACTCGCATGTGTGTGAAAACTTTTTCACGGACACCAACAAAGAAAATCAACAACATCATGGCATGTTGACTGAAACAAAAAGAATCACTCACACACACGCACACAACAGGAACTGTGGCTTCAAGGTCAGACCTTGTTGTGCTGCTTAAACTGTAGCTCATGTAAATTAGCCCGGGGGAATCTGGGCTTCCACCATCACACTGTGTATAGCCCCCATAAGCATTGCTGGGGGAATGAATTTTCCTTCCTCTGTGTTGTTGCATGGACATTTTGCTGAAACAATTTAAGTATGAGTGCTAAAAAGCGTCCCTGGAATCCACTTGAATTTCAAAAGCAACACAGCCTTTTGTCTGGACCATGGTTGGCTTGTTATGTGGTTGACTTGCAACACAGAGCAAAATAATAGTGGAGTTCTGTTTTCCAGCCACAAGCAGGAACACAAGACATTTTTAGCACTTGAATGTCAGATTGGGAAGAACACTGAAGTCATGTTGAGTGACCTCTACCTCATTGCCCACCTTATGTGTTTCTGCTTAGCCTGAGCAATAAGCGGGTTTTTTACACCGTTTGCTACGAGTGGTCAACTTGTTGTCAGTGTCTTACTGAAATGTTTTTAGCCTGGCTGAGGCTTTGACACATGGGCAGTGGTGCATTTGAACTGCAAATGTCCCTTTGCATGGTAAGAGATGCACATGGATTCTGAAGATAACGTCCAAGGCTTTACTGTCAGGACTGTTTGCGGGTTATGAGTGGGAATCCAGTTGGGATCATCTGTTTATGTGCACAAAGCTACTGATACACTGAGCCATTCATTAAACAAAGTGAGAATGTCCAAGTTACCCCGTTACAGTGACGCAGCTTGATGAAGACACCATGTATGCACCTTCCCAAAGCTAACAGAACTTGCTGTGGATTGTGGAGGGAATTTGGTTTTAAAAAAGGGCAAAAAGTATAAGGACAGAGCAAATAGGGAATTACTGTTCTGGTTTCAACTCAAAACATTCCTTGTGTGAGGTGACCGTGCTAACCACTTCACCACCGTGCTGCCGTTTATGAAGTAATTTGAACATAAAATATCAAGTTCTTGTTAGCTGAAAATAAAATAGCTGGAAATAAATGCAAAATGCTGGCATCATTATTGTTGCCTTTTGTGATAGCTGCAAATAAATCTACTGGCTGGGAGTCTTAGTGGTGTTGGCGCTTCTTTCTCACTCAACCTTCCCAAGAATGTCTACATCATAAACCTGACAAAAGCCTGTGACACCTGCTTATTTGCAAAGGTTTAGTTAAACAGATTTTATTGTTCTTGGGAGCAGACAGTGAGCGATAAACACAGATGGCATGCGGAGACAAGACCGAAGATAATGAGTAGTAAGATGAACTACAAGCCAGGTGATTTATGGGAATTTGGGAATGAGGGATTTTAGTGAATATGTCTGTCTTTGTGGTGCACAGAGGCTTTTGTTTAAGTTCCATTGATTGATTTTGTATGAATGAAAAAGTTCCAAGGTAACTTGAGCCCAACAAGAAAGTCATTGCTGTCATGTCCTCTTTAAGCTACACCTTGAACATCATAACGAACCTCCATGAAATGTTTTGTACTTGAAAAGAGTTTGAGCATAAAATGAACCAAGTTTTTTCACGGTAGCAAAATGAACATAAGTGTGAGTTTTAGCAGACGGCAGACTGCAGTGAGCAGGAAGTAAACACCCCATACTTTTCATTTCAGCCATCAATCATTCTCAACATTCACTGTTCAACATTCAACATTCAACCTCATCACTGTGCTTTTGTCAAATATGGCTCTGTTGAAACAATCTGCTGACTTCAATTTGTAACACTTCCTAATCTCCGGCCCAGGAACGCCAGAGTCTTTGGAGGAGAAGGAACGCCAGCTTTCTACCATGATCGGTCAGCTGATCAATCTCAGAGAGCAGCTCCTCGCTGCCCATGACGAGCAGAAGAAGATGGCTGCCTCACAGCTGGAGAAGCAGAGACAGCAGATGGAGTTGGCCAGACAGCAACAGGAGCAGGTAAGGAGGGCTGGATGATGTGTGTGTTTGTGTCTGTGAGGGTGGCATTGAAGTCGAAGTTGTGCGAAAAGAAGTGGGTGCAGCCAGTGTATGTACAAAAGCTTTAGAGAAGAGTGAAAGGATTTTTCAGTGTATTTCTGTTTGGTTTTGATAACACCTACAGTAGCTGCACAGAGAAAGTTAAGTAGCAAAGAAAATAATGTGTGAGTGACAAAAAGTATTGGAGATGTCAGCCTCCTATAAACTCAAGAGATGAGCTGAAGCCGCACTGAAATAGACTATTATTATTCCTTTTAATTCAGTTCAACTCAATTCAGTTTGATTCACTTCGGATTCATTTGTATGGCATCAAATCACAACACTCATTATCTCAAGGCATGTCACAGAGCGAGGTCAATACCTTCCAATGTAACAGTGCGACAACAAGGTAACAGTGGAAAGAGAAAAAAGACTCCCTTTAACAGGCAAAATAACCTCAAGAAGAACTAGAGAGCAGGATGAGGAGAGGGAGAGAAGGTGAGAGATGAGAAGGGGGAGGAAGGGGGTGAGGGATACCAGGAACAGCTGTATATAGCATTGTTTAAGTTTCATTGAATGTTAGAGTGAAAATAATAATTGCATTATCCATAGAAGTGACGGTATCACAATATCACAACAGCAATAGTTATACAAATGATTATGATGCTGAAGTGCAGCAGATGAAAGGATTATTTCATCCATAAAGAAGACGGGGGCAAACCCTCAAATAACTGCCCCTCTTTCTTTTTAATTAGGTTCTGCAGACTGCCCGGCCTAAGCAGGTCACTGTTAACAAGCATTTATTATTATCACCACTCACCTGCAAATAAAATGAATAGATCTGCTCTTTTCATCCTTTGTCACCTCCTATATGTGATTTTTTGTGATTTTTTAAAAAGGTTGATTTAAGAAAAACCAAGAATATGTTCAGTAAATCTAAAGTCTCTTTCTCACATGAGCCCGTATCTCCTGCTCTGTTAAACCTCGTTCTGGTTTTATTCCTGATAAAGATGATTTAGGAAATGATATATACCAGAAAGCAGTGACAACCGAAATTCCCAGTTTGCATCTCGAGTTGTAAAGTGAAAACAAGCATTACGCATTAGCGTATTTGCATGGCTGCAGAAGTTATAAGAGAAGTTCCTGCTGTTGGTGCATTACTTCAGGTGTCAAGCAGAGTAAAAAAAAAAAAAACTTGCACGTGACAGAGAGAGAGAGCCTAAGTAAAGAAGTGTTTAGGTGAGCTGCTCTTTGTTTTTCACTCTTTGCCGACACGTTACTGTAGGTCGGCATACGGCAGGCTCTGTTTGGACAAGTCCACACCTCCCATCACAACACATTCCACCTTTCACAGACTCACAAAGGATCTGGGAAGATGGAGAGAATGAAAAGAAAGACAGATTCCAATATCAGCCAGTCATTTGGCTGTTGAGACTTGATAGGATAATGCCCTGCAGACAAACCCTGAGAAATCTGCCTTTAATGAAATATGACATGTGTGCAAATGGGGCGCCGCCTCCCATTCAACAGCCTATAATTACATTTCAGAATAAATATACTAAACGACTCCTCAAGAAAAAAGAGAGGCAGCTGCCCCACTTCTCCGACTCAGGGTGGGCGAGATGAAATAGTTGACGGCTGCCCCTTTAAGGGTTTTTTTTTTCTCCACACAACTGGCTGGTCCGAGCTGCCCGTCAAAACTTTAACATCTGACTTAAGATATTCTTCGAAAAGACAGTCTTGCATCAAAACAACAGAGGAAGAAACAACTAAGCATGAGTACTGAAGGGTATGTGCAAAGGTGGGTGGGTGGATTGGGGGGGCATGCTGGATGTTGTTGGTTGGCCCAGTAAACATGTCAATCTCACAGATTCACAGTTGGTTAAGTGAATTGTAGAGGAACTTTCCATGCCGCTGATTGCATAAATTAGCTGTGCCATCCATCACACGAGGACAAAGCCCTTTCAGATAAAAATCTGAGGTCAAACAGACATATAAGCCAGCACCACTCTAATTCCTCTCTGATTTGCGGTACTGCATTCAAAGAATTTTTTGACCTCACTGACAATTTTCAACAATGTAGCCGAGGCTCTGTTTGCCATTATTCAGCTAACTTTGTAGGTCAGATACATCGTGACTGAACATGTCACGGCCACCAAACCTTTTAACTTAGTTTTCCTTGTTTTTCTTTTTTTTGACAAAAAAAAAAAAAAAAAGAAGTAGATGATAGAGTTAAATCCTGAAGTTGTTACTTGCAGTTACAACATGCTTCTCTGCAATGAAACGTATATTTTAATTTGATTTTAATGCTGCAACAAGCTTTTCTGTCACTTGATAAAGAACAATTCTCAATAAATCACAGCTCTGGTAAAGAAAGAAATGAATGCAACTGAAATTCCTTGATGTTAGTATCAGAATGCTGTTCCCATTTAATATCCAAAATAACAGAGAAACCTTGCTGTTCCTTCTTCTATCCTATTGTGTCTCTGTGCGCGTGCAGATCGCCAGGCAGCAGCAGCAGCTCCTGCAGCAGCAGCAAAAGATCAACATTCTCCAACAACAGATCCAGGTTAGTAGGCAGATACACCTCCTGACTGCCCCCCCAGTTACAACACAGCACTTTTCACATGGAGGCATGTGGATACTCACACTCTATCTCGCTCGCTCAAACACAAAAACGCACTACGGTCAGTGACCCTGTAATTTCCCTCGTTACGGCTGATTCATTTACTTTTGCATTGATTGCTCAGTAGTCGATATTACAGCCTCCTCTGGGCTTTCTCCTTTGGCTTCTCCTTCGCCAGTTGCCTGTTGATCAACATGTGTTTCCTCTCCTCGCCCAAGCGCTGTCTCCTCTCTCTGTCTCTTTCAATCAGCGGCTTCATTTCGCCCTCACATTCACTTTTTCTGTGTTGTTTCCCACTGAAATGAAAATAACAACACAGAATTTATTGAGACAGACATGCAGAGAAAGAAAAAGCCTGTTTCTTTTTCTCTTAATTTGCCCCCCTCTTCCTTCCTACATCTGTTGCTCTGCTCTCTGCATTCATACATACTGACCAAGAAATTACCGCCAGCTGTGAGCCAAATGCTGGTAAATTAACACACTGAAGTCTGGTGGGTAGTTAGCCAAATTGTTTTTCATCAGTTTATTTATTTTTAAGTGGTTGGATTGCTGCTGAATTAAATCAACCTGTGAGACAACTTTAGTCCACTTGCTGCTTCATACTCGATCCCCCGTTGCCCCCCCCCCCCACCGTGGATCTCCCCTTGCTCCGGAGGTGTGATGTAGTTTAACAAGGGCTTGCCCTCCCTCTCCTCTTCTTCTTCTTTTTTATTACAAGGCCCCACCCTTGGATCTTAATAAAGCTCGTATTGGACTTCATTAGGCCCCCGAGCCCCAGGGCAGAGTGAGACCATAAAAACCAGCTCCTGCTCGGATCCTCTTTCATGCTGTGAAGCTCGGATACTGTGTCATGTTTGGTTTTGAGGATGAAGGGATACGGAGAAAATAGCTGTTCAGAGCAGCATGTTATCATATAGCGCTTCACAAGCATCTGCCTTTGTTTCACACTTATGTTGAAATTGATTTAAAATAACCAGAAGTGCTTGAACCTGCTGTTTAGCTCAGACACAGAGAGGAATACACAAAAGACACAAAAGCAATTTGTTTAAATTGTAAAGGCGGTAAATATTATATAGATCACAGCTGGATATGTGCAAACTTGTTATTTAAGTTATTTTTAAAACAATAGCATTTCTCGGCGAACACACCCAGCTTAGTAAGGAGCATATGGTCTATCTACTGTACAGAGGTTTAGAATTATTATGGCTAAGCTCCAGGGCTTAGTCACTGGGGTACAGGCTGTTTACACTGTGTCGGATGTGTGTTGGCCTTAAACACACAGGCAGCGCTGCACCGGTCTGTTTCCACTTATCAAATCCAGACCTGAGCTCCTCTCAGGCCAATACTCTGAGGAGCTGACCAAATGCTACTGTTTCAGCAGAAAAGAAAAGGCCTCAGTGTGGTGAAATCACTTTTTAGAAGTGCCAGTTATTGTCCACATCTTAATTTGAAACACTACATGTTGTTTAGATGGAAAAAATAAGTAACTGTTTTTGCTAGAAATGCGCTCACATGCAATCTGTTGGACCATTGCAGCGAATAAAGTTAACCAAACATATAGCGATGAAAGAGTCTGAAGTCTTTATGACTTTTTATCTGACGTTTTGAAAGTTACATAGATCAGCACTGATGTGTAAGAGAGTGAGGCTCATCTGTGTCTGATTTATGAATGGAGACGATGAAATCCCAGCTGGACGCTGCCTTGAAGCCATTTTTTTCAGCACCCCCTCATCATTCCATCTTTACCCTCTGTCCGTGGTTGGTGTCAGTGTGTTTGTCAGCAAGTGCAGTGCAGTGTTGTTGGGGAGCAGAGTTCAAAGCGACCCAGGTTTCCTGTCATGTGGTTTTAAATGGTGTGGAGAGCCAGCGGGGGACGTCCATGGGTTAAAGAAACGCTTCCGAAGGCCCCACACTGATAGATATGGTTACACACTCACACACAAACAGACACATATGCGCACTAACAAAAACATGTGAAGAAACAACAGATGTTCATACATAAAATGTGCATACATGCACGAGAGCACAGACATAAACAATGTTATAGGCATGTGACATTAATATTTAAAAAGGAGACGAGCTTCACCTATTCCTAAATGCACATGGGGACGATTCATATTCCACCGACACACACATACATATAAAGAAAACACATGGAAGCACACAGTGATGGTGGGTCCTTTGTGTGCCGTAGGCAGAGCGGCCCAGCCCAGCCTGGTGGCTGACAGGCATGTGTCTTTGTTAAGTCAGTTCCTATAATGGCTCTCATATGTGGCCCATTTCCTTCAGGCCCACAAAGGCACAGGCCCTAACCACACCGCCCGGGCCCTAGCTAACGGGCTAATTAATGACTGCAAAGCCGCACTCCTCCTCCTCCTCCTCCCTCTCTCTGTTCTTCATTTATAACTCCTCTGTCTCCTCCTCCGCCTGCCCTCCTCCTTTCTCTTTCTTTTTTGTCCCCAGAGTGTTGTTTTCGTTTTGCCTTTATGTCTCTGTCTAATCCTGCTGTATTATTTTGCTCTGTGGACGATGTCGTCCCCATGATGATGTTGCATTAATTACACACAGCACTGTGCCCTGCTCCCAGTGAAACCCCACTGAATTAAATCCACCTATATCTTTAGACCATCTGTACTAATTTGGGTTTTTTACCCAATTTGCACCTCAGAATATTAGTCTTTTTCTTTTATGGCTGTTTGTTTCTTGCTGCATAAAACAAATACTGAAGCTTCTCTTGCAATGAAGTGTCAGTTTTGAGAGAGATTCTGAAGAGTCAGGGCTGATAAACCTGCGTTAAGACAACAGGCTCAACTGCAATAATCCAGACACACATATACACACTTACACACATATATAAGAACTAATGGGGCACACAAATGGTTACTAGATAGACAGACAGCTCCTACATCAGCAAATACAGCTTCAGACACAATGACTCGGAAAGCCACAGAAGGCCCATAACGTCAAATGGACTCACCAACTATGGAGAATGGCTACCTCTTGACTTTAAAACGGTCCTCACTCCACTGTATTAACCTGTGTGTTAGCCTATAGAAAATGTTGTAAGCATAGTGTAATTATGCATGCTTCAATTAAAATCAGCTCTCGTAACTTCACTGTGAATGGAGCAACCTGGTGGACAAACACAAACTGAGCATTATAATTATTTGAGGGTAAATAGAACAACCTCGAGGGGACATTGCAGTTACATCACTGCAGATGCAAGAGCATTGTTTTGGCAGAAAAACAGCAGAAACAAATGGAGGGAAACAGACGATATCCCCATAAAAAACAGCTTTGTGATATTTGATGTTGGAATATGAATACATAGCATAATCCTCAAAGACAAACTCTTTGCAGATGTTAATAGTTACAAGCCATCAAATGGACAAAGTGGAACAATAAAGTCTTCACTGTTTATTACACACAAAGGCAAAATCAATGATGTAGTTGATTGCAGTAAATTATACACAGTAGCAACCGCAAAACTCAGATTCTCAGTAGGCTGTTTCATAATAGAAAACACCAATGTTCACAACGTTAGCATTTAAGCTGAAGTAGCATGTAAACAACCCAAGTAGCTCGTAAAGATTTAAACTGTAACCTCTTTCAGTATTTAGTGTGTGAGAAGGAATGTTGCTACAGTGTACAGTGTGCAGTGCGGTCATATATGTGATATGACATCAACGTGACACTACGACAGAAACAAAGTCTTCGGAGAGCGTAATACACAGCATAATACTGTGGTGAAGGTAACAGCGATGACTGAAAAGGACATGGATCCAAAAATCAGACTTTGTCCAGATTATTGTTGCCCCATTGTCAATTTTTCCACTCAACCTCTTCTGATGGCAAACTAATACAATAACTGCACATTGCTGTGGATTAGAGAGACATTAAAGAAACAACAGCACCACAACCCTGATGTACCATAATCTTATCTAGTTGTGATGGCAAATGTGGTTTGACTTGTGATAAAAGGACAGTCTTACTGACTGCTGAAAGTACTGAAAAGAAACCTCCCAATATTCTTGACCTGCGTTATCTCCAGTCTTCTGAACCCATGTTTGACCCCCTGTGTCTATAGCTACCTGGATACTGTCTACAATGGCTGATCCTATTTAATCAGACTGTATTTGCTGAAAAACACTGCGTATAGTTTGATAGTCACGATACTCAAATCCAAAAGTTTTATAAAGGCAGGAGAATGAAAACAATGAGCCAGTTTTTGCTGTGTTATTAATCTTCTTTTTTCTGCTCAAAGATACTGTTTAAAAGTGAGACATATTGTTAATATTTGGAGGAAGCCATGAGATGAGATTTTGGCCTTGGGAGCACAGAGTTGCCATTGCTGTGTTGTTTCCGTGCAGTGATCATGTTCCTGAACTTGAATAAAATTGTTGTTTCATTTGTTTAATTATTTTGGTTTTTTTTTTTATTCAAGAATCAAGTCAATAGCATGTAAACCTAAGCTGAGGCATTTTTTTTTATCCCCTTGAGCCACAGAGAGTAGAAAAACATGATTTACTGGCATAAACTTGCATATTGTTGCCTCAAGTCAAGAGGTGGACAAAGTCAAGGAGCACTCATTCACATCCACGTGTGTGTACCTGTCAACTGCCCCACCAGACATGTCTTTCTTTCTCC
This sequence comes from Echeneis naucrates, assembly GCF_900963305.1. Classification (NCBI taxonomy): domain Eukaryota; kingdom Metazoa; phylum Chordata; class Actinopteri; order Carangiformes; family Echeneidae; genus Echeneis; species Echeneis naucrates. The sequence goes on along the minus strand of NC_042526.1, from coordinate 22,984,794 downwards.
TCCTTCCTTCTCTAACACATCAGCATACAGACAGCCAGCATTCGTACTCATTGCCCCTATCCTTGCAGCCCGCGCACAAGACGACCATGAATTCTGTGTGTGTCTGCACGTGTACACATGTTCCCTACACCTAGGTGTGTATGTTGATGTGTCTGCTGGGCAGTTAGAGGAAGGGGCCCTTGTGTTTTCTTAGGGGCTGAACAGAGCAGGGGCCCCTGCAACACCACCTTCCCCAGTCCATTCATCCAGGGCTGCCCCCCTACCCCCCATCAGAAAAAGGAGATCTTTGTGTGTTTGCGCTAGTGAAGCAGCCCCAGTCAGTCCCAGTGTTCCCAGAGGAATACAATGAATGGGAGCATTTTGTCCCACTCTATAACCCCACCACCACCACCACTTCTCTCTTCTTCGTCTTTTTTTTTTTTTTTTTAGCCATTCAGACACACAGACTTGTTTTTCTTCTCTCTTCACTCTCTTTTCTGCGTGTCTCAAGACATCAGAACACTTGTCTGAGTGTGTGTGTACGTAAATGCCCCAAATATACCCCGAACGTCCAATGTGTGTGTTTGTCTGTGCGCAGATGTTAGTGTCTGTGTGCACATCATGAGGGCCTTCTGAACTATTTTTTTTTTTTGTATGACCAAAACAATACTGTCTGAAGAGCTGGTCATGTGCTTAATGTGTGACTCCACGCGAGCTGTGAATAAGTACAGATGTTTGATGGGTTATGGTGGGAAAGACATTAGGGCATACACACATACATGCACAATCTAATTTTAACTTAGACACTTGAGTTGAGCCTTTAGCTTCAAACTGTCTTTGGATGAAGTGAACACCAACCAAAGAGTTCAAACTTGAACAAAAGCATTGTTACTCTTGTGGAATTCTGGTTTGTACAAGTACAAGACCAAATAACATACAGAGTCAAACGCAGCTCTTTTATTTCAAGGAATTTCAGTTGACTAAGTTGGGTTGTTTTTATTCAAGGTCGTCTTAAGTTAGCTGCGGTAGTGAGAGGTGGTGAGTGTATATGGACGCATTATAAAAGCTTGAATTTGTGTATTCATTTTTATGTATTTTTTTTAACAACCGTGATGATACAAAATATTTAATGCATAAAACAAATATTCAAAGATTTTGACAAAGGACATTTAAATGTCCCATATTTTAAACTTTTTATTTGATGTATTTATATTCATAAGAAGATAAATTTGGGATTTTAAAAACCAAAAGCAATCCTGATGATGCTCAGTCAGGCTTTTTGCTGGAGAAACAATAGATCAGTGAACCAATCAGGAGAGAGGCTCTGAGCTTTACCTCGAATTGGTTGATTGAATAATAAATATCAGAATGAAAGTAAACAGTTACGGAAACCAAAACCTGCAAGGCTGGAAGGGGGGTCCATGAAGGCTGGGCTTGAGGCATGGCTAAGAACAGTGACTGCTTTGTTGTGACATCACAAAGTTACAGAGGACCTGACAGGTTGTTTTGAAACTTACCTTTTTCAATATAGGCTGTGTGCATTTCTCTGTAGAGTCAGCACTCTAATACTTTCACAGTGGTAATATCGAGGAGCTACACTTCCTTTATAATCAAAGAAGACACGCACGCATACAATATTAGACCTTTAAATATGTTGTCACTGAGTGTAATTGTGAGGTTTTCTAGCTCCCATCTGTCATTGCAGGATTTATTCTTTATTAAACATCCATTTTGTTGAAAAGGAATTCAGAATAAAATCTTGCATGTTTTGTTTCAACTGAACAATAAAGATATTCCATTTACAGTAGATACTGTTGATCCTCTTATTGATCAACCAATTAATAATACAGCCTTTCAGCAAACACACACCAATGAAGGATGGCACTGTTCAACTCCTCTCTGTTTACTCCTGCTCTTTGAACCTCCCTACCACAAACACACTTTAAACATCCCAGAGGACGGTCGTCTTGTTCAACTAATTCAGCAACGTAACCACACAGCACAAACACAGTGGAATACTGTAAGCACACAACATGCTGATAGAGTAAATTTGGGCACTAATGATGAACTGTCCCAGGAGGACAGTGGGAGGGAGGCCATGCGGTTAATGAATTGGTAGTAAAGGAGATGAATGGAGGCAGACAGCATTGAACGGAAGGGAGGAAATGGAAAGAGAAGGGAGGTGTCAACACCAGAAGAAAGAAGTGAAAAGCAAATGAAAGCAAAGGAGATGTAAAATAAAGAACTGATAAAGGAATAAAGTGGACTAAAGAATTGAGCAATTAAAGGGTTGTAGTGAAATGAAGACAAAAGGTGACCACGAAAAAAGGATAAAATAATGCAAAGAAAGCCAGAGAAAGAATCCTTAATTGAAATGCTGAAGATGTAGATAGGCTACATAAAGAAATGTTGAAAGCATTCAAAAGTGATGAGAGACTCAATAGAAGAGAAATTATCAGGAGGTGAGAAAACAGGGAAATAATAATTGGTTGAATTTACATTTGGCTGTAGAACCTTAGCTAAAAATGGCACATAACTAATTTTAATTTGAAGTATAAATTTTGTCAGCTGACAATTTGTCTTCTCCTGAACCCCAAATTACCTAACCCAAACATTCAACATCTATAATAATGTAATATAATATATATTAAATAATATTGACATGGAACTGACAGGATCTGAAGGGGTGAGAAAAAAGAAAAAAATCAAACCACAGCAAATGTTAAAAAAAAAAAAAAGTCAGAAAGACAAGAAAGGGAGATGGGAGGGGAAAGAGAAAAACTAAACATGGACTAAACTAAAGGAAGGAGAGCGGAGGACGAGATAAAGGGGCAGATGGAAGTGAAGAGAGTGAGGCAGACAGATTCCCACAGGCTCATCTTTGATATGTGGAGCCCACAGCGCCTTAACTCAGTCCAACCAACAGTTTTTATGAGTCTTTCAAGCTGACATGAAAGGCAGCAGTTAGCTCCTCTGTTGTTTTAAAGAGTTTTTGCTGCACATTTTTACTCCTGTCTTTCAAGAATGAAACATCTTTATTTGTTGTTTGTTCTCTTCTCTTTAACTTTGTCTCTTCAACCCCACTAATAATTTTTTTTCCGTCAGTCATTCGCTGGAGACGTATGTGTGTGTTTCCTTTTCCTCGTTTCGTTACCTCTTTGATTTTCTTATATGTCCCTCGTGATTTTTAGAAAGAAAAATAAAGAAAGATTAAAAAAGTGAGTTTTAATTTCATTTCATTTTTCAATTGTCAACCTTTCCTAATTTTTCTTTTCTCCTTTTGACTTTCTTGCTTCACTTTTCTTTTTTTTTCATCCCTCATATTTTTTTGAATCTTATATTTCTGTCTTTCTGTTCCTCCCACTTTCCATTGTTTTCCCAGTTCCATCTTTATTTGGCTCTCTTCTTTTCCATTTAACTGCTGTTTGTTTTGTTGTGCTCACATGCGTGTACATGCATCAATGCACCATTTGTGTAAAGTGGTTGTGGTTGTGTATTGCGAAAGTTTTTTTCTTTTTTTTTCAGTTACCTTTTCCATTGTCACGTCATGTTTTACATGGAGACTACAACCCTCCCTCTCTTTCAGGTCCAGGGTCACATGCCTCCTCTGATGATCCCAGTGTTTCCTCATGACCAGCGGTCCTTGGCTGCTGCGGCTGCTGCACAGCAAGGCTTCCTTTTCCCACCAGGCATGTCCTACAAACCAGGTACACTCCACACACACACACACACACACACACACACACACACACACATATATCTATTGAACTCATGACAGATGACTCACTGTTGAAATGTATGTTTTCTGGAAAAATATTCACCCACCTCAGACAAAAGCTCCACGTCTGTCATGTCAAATACAAAAGAAATAGGGAACCCCCCGCTCCCGCTAAGACACACACACATGCACACAAACACAAGTCTATGTTAATGAGGTGTGTCAGGTGAGGAATGTTCTAGAAATGAGCAGAGAGATTTACAAGCCTTGCTTGTTCACGTCAAGAACAATACATTGGACACAGCAAGGCTGGAACGTCTCTTTTATGGTGTGCTGAAATCATGTCAGTTGCAAAACACATCTGCGACATGGAATTTCACACTTTCTCACACACACATACACTCATGCATGTTCTCCTGGTGCTCACAGTGCAAACATTTGAGGGTGATGCAGACAGACAAATCACATGTATTCCCAGAAAAATGCATGCAAAACACAAAGGAATTTGGAATTGTTGCATGTTTCAGCAAGGATTTTGCGCAAACAGCCACAACAAAATCATCAAAGACACACCTACATACACGCACGCACAAGTGCACAGTCATCGTTCCTGCTGGATCCACTGCACCACCTGCTTTCTTCCTCTCTCCTTGTCCGTTTCACATTCCTGTCTTCCATGCATTCCTCCAGGTGCTCACCTTGTGGTGCACATACAGAATAATCAATGTTTATTCTTACTATGTGAAAACACACTCCCACAAGGGTGCAAAGAAAGGCAGAAATGACGAAAAGGTTTCAGAAGCCATTATTGTACACTGTCCTTTGACTTTGGCCTGGTTTCAACGGAGTCTCACACATGGAAAGCCTTTTAGGAACAAACAGCAGGGGTCATGAGCAGTACTCAAATATGAATTTGAGTTCTAGATGTGAATTTTTCTCGCTCGGGTCCCAAGCACCCGAGCGCACCGACAATGAGAGTTATTAACCTTCGGATAAAAACGCTTGTGACCCTTTACGTCTCATTTGACATAAATAAAAACATGAGAGGAACAAGGGAAGAGACAAAGAGTAAGACAGAGACAGACATGGGCTTGTCAAAGGTAAAAGAAAAAAAAAATGCAGGTTCGCTCTTGTGCAGTAATCTGCTACAATATGTGTTGTTTTCCTTGTTCAGCAGGTGAGAATTACCCCATGCAGTTCATTCCTTCGACAATGGCAGCTGCAGCAGCATCTGGACTCAGCCCATTACAGCTACAGGTAAGACTGAAACACCTGGTTCACTGGACGTTCTTCAAAACCATTTTAACCAAACCAGAGCTTTTTGCATGATAACCCACCCTTTTAGGAGTCACACTACAGGAGAGAACCTACCCTTTAAATGAAAATGCACAAAATCAGGGAGTGTGTCTTTATGCTGCATGGCAGGACAGGAGAGTTTCACAATGAAGCAGTGAAGAGGAGGTTTGAGGTTGGTGGGCATATGTCATAGCTGAGACATGCAGTTGCACACTCAAACTCATGAAAACATTTATTGTTGTTGGCAAAACAATTTCACATTTAGTCACAAGTAAAACCACAAATTGCTTCTGTTATGTCAAAGACATAACTCCTACCTAAACCAATGTTGTTTCAGTTAAACCAAAACTCAAAGAAATGTTGAGTTGACCAAGGTTTTAAAAGACAACAACAACAACAGAAAAAAAACAGTGGTCATAATAAATCAGGAGTTGGATGCTGTGTCAGAGCAAAGGCCGGCAAAGCAAACTAAACAAGTGCCTCTTCAATATCTCTGATGATCATTCAAGTGAGCATTTCACAATCATATAAACAGTGGAAGTAGAGACAAAGTTTCAGAACAGCAGCAGAAACAAGGACAAGGCTTTAAGGATGAGGGTTTGTACATATGACTCTAATCCTGAGGGTGTAACTGGCAGGCCAGAGCCCAAGACAACCGTGCAGGAGTGGGAGGATAAATAGAAAAGACAGTCAAGATAAGAAACATTGGCAAACTCAGTGAAACTCCTATTCATTCCAACCTCGCCCTGAGTTCAAGTGGGAAAAAAACTGCAATATTTTTCATAAAATAAAAGACTTTTTAATGCTTCCTATCCGTTGTCGACTCTAAGAACACAATGGTAATTTAATGTATACCTGACGCATGAAACCTTTTATATCTAGCCTGTGATCTGGAGGCCAAGGCTGATATGAATTCAACATGTCTGGTGAGTTTTACCTGGGAAAAACCTCAATGTTGCCATTGAAAGGAAAAATCTAGGTATTTTTCATAAGAGGTGGAAGCCATCATGACTGTAGTGTTAAATAAGCCAGTGTTGCTGACAGAAGGTCTTATTTCAACAACGGGAACTCAAAGACAGAAGCTCTATGCTACATGACTGACAGGTGATCTCTGGCAAGTTGAAAATGTCAGCCACAATGAGAATGCTAAAAGAAAAAATAAAAGTTGCCCACTACCACGACTTATTTCCTCCCTTCACTGCTTTGTATAGCCAGCCAATATGCTCAGCTGCTCCATGTTGCAGTATATGCTCATAAATACATTGCACACCCATTAAAGCAAAATGAATGGGAAACACAAATGGAAGCTGGAAAAGGCCCAGCGTGCATTAATCGGCTCAGATCACAAGCTTGTTCCTTAATGAATATTAATGGAGTTAACTTCTCCCAATAAAACAGCATGACACATTGGTTAAAAGATGAAGCTCCACGGGCCAACGCTAACCTGCTAGCTCGCTTATCTGCAGCCTGTCAGCTGTGTTAAACAAAAGCTCTTATGATGAATCACAGAGGAATTCCGCCCCACCAGCACAACACCTGGCCCAGGCAATTCATCAAATATTTTATTGCTGCTTGACACCTGTGGTTTGAGAATGGCACTTTTCCATAATGGTTATCATAGAACATATTTGCAAAGAAAAAAAAGAAACGAAACAAAATAGAGAAAAAGAAAATGAAATCTTTACTCCCTAAAGGCGGGTTGAGATTTCACAACACGACCCCCGTCATCCCTCCTTCTCTACCTACTATCAGAGAAAATAGTACTGGCAAACAATATTGCTTCTCCATCTCAGTCATTGCCATAGCACAGCTTTTGGATGGTACAAGAATCATTATCTAAATGTGTTTAATTTGTATTGTGGTTTTTGCTTATCGAGGTCTTCATTAGCTGCTATTGACTTAGCAAGGCGCCGTGCTGCGCTGAGGGGGACCGCAGTCTCTGCGTAGCCCATTTCCCACTCTTGGCTTTGAAATTATCAAAAGAGCCGCACAGTGCGTGAAAGGTAAGAGGATGAATAATGTCGGAGATGCAAAGTCATTAACATTTAAACGCAGCCTGAGACGTTACGGGGGCGAGTGGAACCTGAATGAATGAGGAAGCTTCTCATCACAGCAGCAGCGGCTGAAATTGAGTAGGAGACTTGCAAAAGGAGGGAGACAGAGTGCGCTGGGGGGAAATGTTTGTGAGAGAAAAAAAGGGCTGATTATCTGAGGAATTTTTGTGAGACGAAGGCACCGGCTTCCAGCACATGTTTGGACATTGTTTTGACAACAATGCCAGCGCCAGAAACAGTCATCATGAGAGTTATGAGTTTTACTTGTTGAGTTATGTATCTTCATTTCAAAAATGTACCTGAAGCACTCTTCAATACTGAATCTACATTGGACATAATAATAATAATAATAATAATAATAAGAAGAAGAAGAAGAGGCAGAACTGTATGGTGCACTAACAGCCTGACAGTCTTGCAGTAAGTACTTATTGAGGTACATCAATACCCGCTTGTGTCCTTGGTGCATATGTGATTTGCTTGTTTGTGTGTTGGAGAGCTGGAGAACAGCAGGGTTTGCCTTAGCAAATAGTAAGATTATAACCACTGACACTAAGAGAGGTAATCTGAGGAATCTGATGGATCTTAATGCACAGCAACCTAAGATCAGGTAGTCAGATAGTTCCTGTGTAATGAGCTAAACTACAGTATATAACGCATGAGCCCTGCAGTGTGATGGAACTCCTCTCCATGTTGTCATTTCTTGTATCCGTCCTAAAAGAAATGCTCAACGAACATTACTCCAGCACAACAAGCACAGCAAATTAAATGAGTGGAATTGAAACAGTTTTTCTACTTCCCGCACTATTTTAAGCCCTTTGGCCTGCATGTAGCCACTGCGGTTACGCTGTAGTGCCACAGCGGCGCTCTCTCTCTCTTTCTCAGCTCTGGCTCTGCTTTATTTATGGGCTCTGCCTTTGGGAGGTGAGGGACAACAATGGCAGTGAAAACTATTTTTTTTTTCCTCCGATTCACTTTTAGTGGATGATGTGCACCCAGAGCCTCACTAACATATTTCCTCCAATACCTGTCTCTGGCCCTTTGACTCTATGACAAAACAGTGGGCTAAACTGCCCCTTCTGTAGCTGGATGCGTTAATGAGTTATTAATGATCATTCATAATCAATAGTGTGATTTTTCTTTGCTGCTTGTTTAGCAAATGACTGAACGTCTTTTGGTGAGTCAGTCTAATGGGATTTAAACAAGGCTCTACTGTAAAGGCAGCAGTGGCTGTCCAGTGCGCACACTGAAGTCCATTTTTGAGTGATCTTTAGTTGTTAGTCTCAGCTACGCCTCCCCTCACAATGGCCATGACTCCAGCTTGTTAGTGTGTGCATTATAGCATAAATCAGCATTGTAAATAAACAATTACACCCTGTTAGTTCTACGTTAGCAAACTCCTCTGCCTAATGTCGCAGTCAAGTGCGTGGGCAGCTGCTATCAAAACCCTTCTAATGCCAGATCTGTGCTCAGCACAGGATGGACAGATGTTGTAGCCAGACTGCTCCAGATGTTTTTTTAAGTTGAGTCCTGGAGGACTCTTTCAGACAGCTGGCTGGCACTGATGGTCAAGCAGACATAAGCTGGGGAGCTGGCAGAAAGAGCATATTCTATTCCACTTCCACAAATAATCAGAGATGACAGAAGATGTTTGGGAATTTACTGCAAGAATCGATCACTTCTGTCCTTTTAAGCCGTCATCAATTGAAGAAAACAACGTCAAATTAAATAGAATCATTTGGCAGAAGTAGCCTCGCTGCACATGACTGAACGGACCCAGCAGTTTCTGATAGAACAAATGTCGTGCTTTCAGCGTGGGAACTTGATCAGGCCAATTGTTTCCAGAGCCTCGGCGTAGACCCCTTCACAAACAGTGGATTCCTGCTGAAGAAAGGCCCCCTTTGTGCACAGCTAATGCGAGGGAAATACAGTTGCTTAGCAGACATTCTTGTTGAAATCATAAGACATCTTTCGCTATCTGTCTTTGTGTTCTGCCTGTTTCCCTGTGACTTAGGAACGGAGACAAAGGTGAGAAATAAACTTTTGTTTCCCTCGTTGCCACCATACAGTAATGAGGTCAGGCTGATTTTCTCCTGGATGGGAAAACCATTAGATGTGACTTAAACATTTAAGCACTTCCCACATTACAGAGAAGTGGGAATGAGATAATGGTTGTCTTTATGCATCCTGCCTCTCTATGTATCTTTTTCATGGTTTTGGACAAAGCTAACCCTCCATCCTGTGTGTGGGCCGCTGACTGGCAGTCAATCTTTTTACCCTCTCCCCTCTTCTTCCTCATCTTCCTCCCCCCTTGAAAACCAGCTGGAAAAGACAAAACCTCATTTGTTTTGTGTACTCTTGAGATCGATAGCGGCTCAACACTAAAAGAGGCCGGCTGGAGAGATTCACTCAGTCCTACTCACTCAGTCTGTAATGGGACAGGCTGGTCTGAGCACAGAGGAGGCTCCTGGCAAGCTGCTGTTGCCCACACCCAGACCACAACAGCATCACCATCTCTTTGCTTTCTTAAGGATAATGCCATACTAGGCCAATGCTATTTTGAAAAAAAAAAAAAAAACGTACGTAAAAGTACTTATTGGATGATCAAAAGAGGATCAAAAATGTCACACTAATCATTTGGATTTCAGTCAAATTAGCAATAACATCCACTGGTCAGTCAGACAGACCAGACAGCCGAGCCAGTTCAAGGCCCTCTTTGTCAATTTGTAATTTAGGAAATTGCGGCATTGTCTTCCCTTGGGGGTTTGACTGAATGGTGAGAGCTCTACTTGGGCTGTTTACGCTGCACATTGGCCTCCCCAGTCACCAATCAATCTCAGAGTGTCTGTAAGAAACAGAGGGGGGAAAAAGAGTAGAAGCTCTTAGTTTCAGGCTTTTGTTCCCTTCTCTTATTTGAAATTGCTGACGGAATTGCTGCTAACAGCACAATAGCCGTAAATTTGCGTTATGTGTGTGTGTGTGTGTGTGTTTTTCTGTACTGACACGGGTGCAAGAGCTTAACTGTGTGTTTTACCTCAAAGACTCGTGTGTCTGCCCCAACTCCCACTCCCCTCAGAGCCATAAGAATATCAGGCATCACCAGCAGTAACTCTGCGGTCGGCTTGATTGACGCGAGAGGCCTCACCACCAGCCATTCAAGGCACATTCTTACGGGGATCTCATATCGCCAGGGGTTGGCCCGAGCACTCCTGGTGCATTCCAAGGAAAATAAGCGGCGTGACATCAGGGCTTTGTTTCAACGACTAGGCCCCTTCTGTTTGTGTTTAATATCTCTCTGAGAGAAGTGGAAAGAGGGCCAGCCAATTTCTCTGGCCTGACTGCTGAGCCGGGCGCTTCGGCGTTGAAGCGATGGTGATCTCGTGTGTCTGCAGAACAGCCCTCTGTATCCCCCTCTCTCCCTTTTCTCGGCTGCACTCTCTTTACTTTTGGATCCCTGGTCTCAGGAGGCTTTGCAGTTTTGACTACAGGGAAATCAGATCTCACAACACTGAGGGCTTTTTAGGCTTGAAGGGAGAAGAGAGTAAAAACAGAGCAGGAGAGAGAGCAGCAGAGGTGGAAATAGAGATGGGGGGAAAAGATGTGAGGAATGGTTTTGGAACAATACTAAGAGGCAAAAGAAAAAGGAAGAGTCGGAGAGAGATCAAAAGAGAGGGGGACAAAGGAAAGACAGAAGCAGAGGAGGAAGGAGGGATTGGGGGGGTTAAGTATAAATGAGGTGAGAGTAATGAAAAATGAGAGGAAAGTAGGAAAGCAGAAAAAGAAAGAGAGGAGGGAGTTTTAAGTGAAGGCCAGCCACGTCTGGGTGGTTTTCCTGAGGACAGGCTCTTTGATACTCCAGCACTCACACTCCAATGCATTTAGACAGGGGTTGACAGTGGTTTCAGGCAGCGGTTTGTCTGGCCAGTTAGCTTTGATTTAGAAGACCCTGGACCAAGAGCTGAGTATTTGACTCTTTGATTTTTGTTAAGTACCTTGGATGGAAAATCGGTACTCTTTTTTTTTTTTTTTTTTACTACGAATTTAATGTTCTCATCGCTACCCTCAAGGAAGACTGCTTATACTTTCCAAGTCTTTTATTTTAAGTTTTTTCTTATTTTAATACTATTTTATTTCGACTCATACGCTTAAGATTTAATTATCTGTACCTACTTAAACCTGATTGCCCCCTATTTTGCCCCCTTTGTTTTGGACTGACGTTAGTGAAGAAGTGTCTGAACTGTTAGAGCAAGGACTAACCACATTTGACAAGGTTATTCTCATGGGCTAAGGTTAAGGGTTGAGACTCATAAAGCATTGTTTAATTTATTTTATTTTATTTGACCATTACCAAGTTAAAGGCAGGACTTACAAAAAAAGGTCAAAATGCGAGGCCTGTGTGGTTTTTTTCCATTGTGGTTAACATTTATTGTTCCTTGCGCCGAGCCAGACATTGTTTAAAACGCTTATTTCATTACTTACTGTAGACTCACATACTAATGCACAATTGAGGATAGGATATCCAATTTTGACAATAGTCAGTATTAAACTTAAGGAGGATTCAAGTCAAGTATTCAGAGGTTTCTCTAGTTATAATTTGGATTTATTTCTAGATGCAAATCGATGCTCAAGCTGCCTCCAGCATCTGCTGAAGGAATAACTGTCAGAGATAGATCATATATAATTTAAAATGAAAATGTTTTGCTGGAATGTCTCTCTGATAAATACTCAAACAAATCTTCCATTTGTGTGGGACACTCCCGATATAGGTGTGTGTGTGTGTGTGTGTGCGTGCGCGTGTGCCTACATGCACATCTGTTTCCATATGAGTTCTGTGTGTGTTTGGCTCGACCATACTCCCACAGGAGGAGAGAAAAGAGAGAATGAAAGAGGAAAGCCACTGACTAGCTGCTGGCGAGCAATGTTAATAGTCTGTCGGTTTTGCTGGTTTCTTCCCGTTTTGCAGCAGCTGTATGCAGCCCAGCTGGCAAGCATGCAGATCTCACCGGGAGCCAAGATGGCTTCACTCCCGCAGGCTCCCAACTCCTCCGGTCCGCTCTCACCCTCCGCCCTGAAGAGCGAGAAGCGAGCGTCCAGTCCTGTTGTTCAGATTAAGGTGAGCCTGTTCATGCAAAATAGTTCATGTGCAATCACTGAGTTGTTTTTAAATTATTCAGCAGGATATGGACCAGGAGGACACATTTGTGATGGATTGATGCTCTAATAAGTTGTGGGCAAAGACAACAGAATAAGGGAAAATTTGATGACTGTGAGGAAACAAACAAGTACGAGGAAGAAGAAATGCATTAACTACATATATGAGGGAAAAACGGTGACTCTGTGGTGTATGAAGTAAGGCAGTATAATAAGACAAAGGAAAGAGTGAGTTTATAATATGACAAGCACAATGATCAGGATGTTGGTTAGTGCATGTAAAAGGTAAAAAATGAGGAAGCTTCTGCAAAGTTAATCTGTGAATGGCCCTGTGTTTTGAGCCATCAATTCGAAACTGATTATTTAAAAGTCACGCACTGACACACACACGCACATACACAAACTGACACTGGCGCTGGCTGCTGTTTGGCATGAGCCCAGACCCCTTCCCTGGAGAGAGCGCACGCCTCATCTTTGCTCGACGGCGAGGCAGTAATGGAAACCATGTGTGTGTGTGTGTGCGTGTGGGACACAGCTGCAACCGGCGTCACAATAGACTGGCGTCAGAGCTCACCGCACTCAAACAGTAGTGCTATGCCCCTCCAATTGCCACACCCTCCGCTAACCCCAGTACTTGGCCACCCCCCCCACCCCCCTTCCACACACACACACACACACACACTTTGGCATGCCACCCGCAACCTAACCTCCCTCCCTCAGCTCCAAATTAGCCTCGCGTTCATTAAGTGACTGCCTCCAACACAAGAGCCCCAGTCAGTTTACTTCTTGGCACTATATTTCCTTTTCCAGGGATTTCTTCTGTGAATCAATGTGGTCATGATCCTTTGATTAGAAATAGAGGAAGAGACGCAAAAACAAAAGTGCAATTGTTCAGATAAGGACTTCTGTAGGTAAAGTTCACACAAGTTGGCTGTGGGAGTCGCTCTCTTTTTTTTTTTTTGGAAGGCAAAGATCTGATGGGGATGACAGATCAGTCAGCAGGATAATTACTAATGAACCGAAACAGCAACTTAAAAATCAGCGGCAGTGTTTGGTTCTAATTCACTCAGTTACATATGGCCAAAATATGGTCAAAAGCTTATTTGTAAGTAGTTTGAGATTGGTCACTATACTTGGAAGACACTGTGTATAAGTAAGACAGTACTGCATAGAAAATGGATTTCTGATTTCTGATTTCTGTCTCGACAACACACCTCTGTTATAATGTGAATTAATTGTAATAGACTAAATGTGTTGTTATCTGTTTAACAGCAAAGAAACCTTGGGCTCCTGACACCCACAAAAAAGTGTTGTAAGAAATCTGAGAAGATGACTTTGGTATAAATTCAGAAAGAACAAACAAGAAAAATCTACAGTGCATTAGAGTGTCTCCATTCTTGAGGGATGATAACTGTGCTAAATGTTGTTTCTGATCGCAAAAAAATGATTTGTGCAGAATTTTGAAACAATTTGAAACCTATGTGGTTTACATATATGCTGTCTTGCAAGCCCTCTGCTTATGTGTTGCCTTTGTTGGTGGGTTGATATATTTCTTGGCACATGACTGCCACCATATATCATTCAGTGAAGTTGCATGAAACTAATAGCAGGAACATACATCGAGCTAATAACAAACTCCAGGTTGGTGTTAGAGATTAAGCTGCTGTAGTTACACTGTCATTGCTGTACATTCCTACTCTGCTGCAATGTGTGCAGTTCACTTTCCAAATCCCTTTAGCAACAAGTTATGCAACTTGTGATTTCTGCAGAGGGCTTATATTCAGTCAATCAATTCAATTACAATCAACTGAGCACCATCCAGCAAACAGAAGTATAACTCAAAGGCTTACGTATGACTGTGCAGTCCTATTGTCCACACACCAATACTGACATTATGGAAGTCAAATGTTACTCCATAATGCTACTAATGCTACTGATGATCAGCACACACTCACAAAGCAAACTTTGAAAGATTTCCATTCATCAGTATTCCATCTGACACAGGAGGAGGGATCCACGCAGCCACTGAACCTCTCAGCTAGACCCAAGACAGCCGAGGCTCTCCGCTCCCCGACATCCCCAACACAGAGTCTGTTCTCGGGAAACAAAACCAGCCCCACAGGCATGGGCAAGGGCCGCATCCCCAGCCCCATCCCTAACATGGGCAGGAACACATCTCTCGGTAGGTAACAAACACACACATCTCGCTGGGGTGCTCTCACACCAGCGTTTCCTTTACAGCCTGGTGGATGAGGTGGGCCACCCAGACCAGTGCTGCTTTGCCTACAAGAACATTAGCATTGGCTTCACTGACATGTTCAATAATGATCACCAGGTCTAATGTTGCGTCGCCATGCCAAGACAAAACTCACAAGGGAAACAGTGACGCACTTTCACATACATGCTCTCTCTCACATACACTCACACACACACACAAACACTCTTGCACTTGCATGCGCCACCTTATTGTTCACATCTGTACTGAACGTCTATCCAGAACAAACACGTCCTCACTCCAGAGTAAAACTGTTCTTCCCCTCATCCGGAAAAACAAAAACATCTCCCACCCAAACACCTCCCTGCGCCCAGCCACACACAGACAAACAGAGCGCAGTTGCATGCCCTGATAGACTACAGACACCTCAACCCCATGAGCAGACCTGTGTGTGTGTTTGTGTTTTACAGGAGTCCAAAGCCCTGTATTTAGCCCCAATGAAAACCCCAGCAGCGGAAGCAGTGAAACCCAGCACACGTTATTTGGTTTTTAAGAGCTTCCTCACATCATTGTCTGCCCGCGCTAGACCTTTTATACCCCTACCTCTGCTATCTGTTATTAAGGCCAATCTAAACCCTCTCATTATATCCCCCCAGAAAACAATTTCACCAGCTCCTCTGGAGTGGCTTTGAGGACGCGTCGCTCGTGTTCCCTGCAAAGTTATTTTTGCCCATTTTAACGGCCACCCAAGCATAGAGTGCTTCCTACTTGTCTCCTAATTAAACAAGGAGGGCGACGGAAACTTTGCATCCTTTTATTTATTTTTTTCTCCTTATTCTTCAAATGTGCATTGGCTTCAACAGTGTGAATCACATAAACACGAGGGAGGAGATTCCATCGTGTTTCGACACAATTGGACTGCAAAAACAACTTGAGCATTTATGTCTGAAAAGGGAAAAATCAATTTCTCCCTTTCTCCCTCTTTTTCTCTTTCAATCAATTTCAGAAGAATTTGTGTGTGATTGTTTTCAATTTTTTTATTTTCAGTTCTTTGGCTTTGTTCTCGAAGCTTGATGTAGAAGCAGCACACAAGGTTCTTCAAGGTTTGAGTTATGGTTCGACAGCATCTGAGTCAGAACTCTCTGAAAGTGACAGATGAAAGATAACTCTCAATTCAGGAGTTTCAGATGGAGCCAAATATGTATTTTTGATTCGTATGCCGAAGTGGGCAGGACGAAACACAGGGAGGCCAGGAATACAGTAAGAATTACTATATTTAAGAATAACACAGAATTGCTCAGAAGGAGGAAACAAAGCCAGAGTTGATTACCAGAGCGGGTAAATGTCCCACAAATAAAGAACAAACTAAGGAAGGGGGCAGGCGGGTTCAGACAGTCTCAGCGAAACATGCTGGAGCACGCAAAGTCCAGAATCCACACGTGACGGAACAGCAATCTCACAACCAGGGAGGGACCGGACAAGTATAAGAAGCGTGTGCTTGATTACAGAATAACGGTCAGCTGTGATGCCTGCTGTCACCAACCTCTCCCCCGACTACGCCTCCACCTGCGCAGCAGAGAGGGAGAGAGAGCGCACCAGCCAGGCCTTCGCCAACCAAAAACAACAAACAGGACACAAAACCCCCTTGAACCCCCCACAATGATTTAAAAACCAGCAGGCATGCAGATGAACTCTTGGTGAACTGCAGACGTGACGCATAAAAGCACAGTTTAAAAGCTGAACTGTTTTATTTCATTTCTTTGTGCCATATTCTTTATTTTTTAGCAGGTTATCTGTGACAGCATTAACCTCAAGAAGCGTTTTCTGGTACTTGTTTTACAAAGACTGCATAAAGATTTTGAGGAAATTGCCCACCTCAGATAACATCATTTTCAGTTAGTCTCTACACCGTAAAAACCTTAAGGGAGCCCTTTCCTAATGTAGTTACATAATTGCCAGCTTCAAGTTCAGCATCAAACTTTATTTACTCACTAAGTGTTATTTCTAGAGATGGAAAGTAATGTTAAGATTATTCCATCATCCAGCGTGAGCATGTTAACCAGCTAGTCCACTTTATCATAGGCACCAACCAATGGCTGAAACTATCGCCACCACCCACTCCACCTGATAGATAGCCCCTTTAAACTTATGAAAAGACACCTGAAAGCCCTAAAACCTAACATATGCTGTGACTTTTAATAGCATAGAGTGGCGTCAACAGTAATGTTAAACTCTTGGTTTTCTTGTGTGTGTTACTCTGTCATTTTGTTGAAGTGGTCCAGACAGAATGCAACAATTGAAACTGAGTATGATGCGGGTTACAACTTTGTTGTAAAATACTATCTATAAAATGTACCATTCCTCTGTCTTATCTCGCTCCCCCTCAGACATTCTGTCCAGCCTCAACTCCACAGCACTGTTTGGAGACCAGGATGCAGTGATGAAGGCCATCCAGGAGGCCAGGAGCATGAGGGAGCAGATCCAGAGGGAGCAGCTCCACCAGCAGCAGCAGCAGTCGGGACATCAGAGTCTGGAGGCCAAGCTGTCCACTCTCAGCAACATGAGTCTCAACAACGGCAACAAGGTTTGAGGGACACACCGGTCACATGGGGAAAAATAAGAATCACATGCTCTACATGTAAAGGAATGATTCTGATTCACACACACACACAAGCTACTCAAATGCAACAACATACACACTCAATAATACATTTGACACATAGTACATTCAACCAACTACTGTACCGCTCTGAGAAACTGGAATGTGAATAGTGAATGGCTAAGCTAATGCTATGATTTAGCTAACTATGGAGCTTAATCTCTACCCCCTAAAAGACTGTTGTTGAAATAAAGGTCCCTTTATGTCGCAATGTTTTGATGTTTCATTGTGTTGATATCCATAGAAAGGCGAGTTTAGGCAATAGCTTACAACAGGCCCTGGAAAGGATTTCTTATGAAGTCAGTTTCATGGACTGGAGGTTACGAGGTGTGAAAAGGTGAAAAAAGTTAGGATGTGTTTTTCATCAATATACACAAAATGTGGCATTTAAATTAGTACAGAAAAGGTAGACCTTCCTGGCCGACTGCACATACTGTGCGGCAGTTGCTATGCAGTTGCACGGAGTGTTTTTCAATCACAGAGTGACGTGTGTCTGTGATAAGTCATTTTCATGTCATAGCTGTAGATTGGCCTCATTATTCAACACCTATGAGCCAATCAGAGCGCTACATTTCAACTACCCATTTTATAGTTGCGTTTTAAGAAGATAAAAAAACATTTCATTAAAATGTTACATGTCTCTCAGATTTAGAGAGGAAACTATTTTCTGATTGATTGAATTAATTTATAAATACTGATTTTAAATTAACCCAGAAAAAGCAGAATCTGCAAGGCTGGATGGTGGGCCAAGGATTTACAGGATTACAATGAATCGCTTCCTTTTTTGTGGCATCATAAAGTTACAAAAATATGATGGCTGCTTTTGGGGCTCAGTTTCTGAATGCAGGTGGTGTCCATCTCTCTGTGTATTTTCATACTTTCACATTTTTGATGTGGAATCTAAAGCTGCTTTATAATTTTCTAAAAGAAAACAACAAAACCTCAGCACTGTATTGGGTTGTTTTTTGTTAACTTGCCTTTAGATTAAGTTGTTTCTCTAAATCCAATAGTTAAAGGGTACGCAACAGCATGCCACAGAATCACTGCAAGCTATTACAAAAACTGTAGTTCAGTTGAGTTTAAATGATTTGAGATTTTATTTTTACAATGTGGCATACATTTCCTAAAATATTAATCTACCACAGCAATATGGTGAAAAGATCCTTTATCTTTTACACATGCACACACACACACAAACACCGACCTCTATGGACTCATTACTATGTCATATTGTCTCCAGTATTTTAGTGGCCATCTTACGCACAAGTCTGAAGAATATTCATCTACAATATTTTGTGTCATTTGGAACAGCCTGCAATTCTTGAAAACTTTCTCTTTTTGCCTCTCATCTCCACGGCCACCCAGAAGCCAACAGCTTTGAAGAGGCAGCAGCTGGGCCAATGACAAGTGATGGTTTTGGCGTGTGAGTGTGTTTGTGTGCCTGCCTTGACTGAGACTGAGTGGGTGTTTTTTGGAGAGGAGATGGTGTTAAGTTTAGTCGCTGTGTGTGTGTGTGTGTGCATAATGGAGTCCGTCACTCCACTTGTCCTGGAGGGGGATCCCGGCCTCAGGGTTTTAGTCCAATTAGAGGGTCTTTTACAGGGACAAGACCACCAACCCCCCATGCTCACCTTTTCCCCAAGCTAATTTCTCTCTCTCTGGATGAAGGAGACAGAGCCTTTGTACCAGGATCTTATATCCACGGGGAAATCCATATTCCAAAACATCTTCAATCAGCCTGATCAGCCAATCACAGATTCTACGGATCAGACATTCAGTAAAATAGGGAACATGATTAGACAGGCTCTCCTGTGCAATTGATCCCATGTTGCTTGGGAGGATGAGGAGAAGGAGGAGGAGAAGAACTCATGAATATTTTAGGGGTGGAGACTTTGAACTCAGCAACCTCAAGTAGGTCATGATTGGTGCACTCCAAGGATGGGCTGTTTTGAATTTTTTTGGACTTGTTTGCCTTGCATCTTCAGCAGGAAAACATCCAAAATCTGGCAAAATATATCTCTGCTGTACTTATCCTCAGTCTCAAGTTGATTTTTTTTTATGAGACATTATACCAATAAACAGCGAGAAGCTCATAAACATAAATTATACAACAGCCTATACTAATAAATTGTTTATTAAGGTCTAATGTGAGTTGTCTGCTGCAGGTCCAACCAATATCATATCCCAGAAATGTTCCCAAATAAGTTTGTGCTTCAAATAAATCATTTACCGTTGAAATGATCACAGATTAAGGTGAGTGTGTTTCAGGGAGAGCTTGACACACTTCTTGAGCTCTGCATTTTCCAACTTTATAAAGACAAAACCAAAGCAATGCAGTAATTTGGTTTATAGCTCCATGCCTCCTAATAAAACGCTCATTTGGAAAGTCTCAAAGTAATTGTTTCCGGTTCGAGGATGACAGCGGGTCTCTGTGTTTGTTGTCAGTTTGTTATTCGTTACCTAACAACAGCAGCTCAAAGACTCTTTCTCTTAGCTTTAAATACATAATTTTTTTCTTTGGGATGGAGGAGTTTGTGTGTGTGTGTGTGTGTGTGTGTGTGTGTGTGTGTGTGTGTGTGAGAGAGAGAGAGTGTTTTTTTTCTCTAAAGCTCTCAAAGGCTTTGCTCTGTCTTAAACAATTCATGGATGGAACTTGCTGGATACTGAGAGTGTGACTCACCCGTTCCACCTCGGGAGGTTACCAGCTCTTTTTCTTTACCTTGGATTTGTGTTTTGTTTTCTGTTCATCATATAAATTTGTTACTCAAATCCTCCCATCTGAAACTTTGAAGTCTTTTTGTTTTATGACATTGTACTAACGCAGCACATTCGGCTTCTCTGGAGGGAATGAGACAACTGCTGTAAATTACTATCTCACAGTGATGTTGAATGCTGAGCTATTTATTGCCTCAGCTGATTTGACTTAAAGGGAGTCGTCCCAGTGACGTCTGAGTGTGTGTTTGTGTTTATTTCGCTTTCTGTTTGTGTATTTTGTCTCGCAGTGTTCAACATAGACATCAACTTTTTTGTAAGAGTTGAAAGTGATCATGTGCACTGTGTGTGTGTGTGTTTGTGTGTCCTGGCTCTGTACTGGCCTTGGCCATGTTAATGTCATTATAGCTGGTGTACAGACGAGAGGCCTGGCCAGTTAGTGGCATTGTTGAGTATCACCTTACGCTTACGTTGCTTCCAGCTGGCCTGCGGCTGCCAAAGCTCACTGAAATAGCCACTGTGTATGACTGTGTGGCTTTGTGAATGTATGTATGTTTGTGTGTGTGTCGTACGCAAAAGATGGTGCATGTTTTTTCATCTAAACAGCCACAAAACACTCCCTAAACCCACTTAAAGGAAAACATCAGTTTCTTGGATGAAAACACCAAAAATCATCCATGTTAGAGTTTTCACTCGAACTAAACAAAAAACAAAAAAAATGACACATAAAAGTTCAAAATCTGCGTAAAGGACCTGCATTTCCAAATATTACACTTCCTGTGCTTTATTTGAGGTTTTGCTGTTCATATGAAGATACGTTTGTGCTTTTAAGAATGAAAAACCATCTTAGTGTAGTTGTACTTTACATTTACAGCCTTAGCAAGAAAAGGGAGCATAGCTGACGGTGGGGACATCACAAAGCTACGGAAATCCTGACCACCGGTTTTAAAGCTCAATTTGTGAATACAGGCTGTGTGAATTCCTTTGTGGACTCAGTAATTTGACGTTTCCAAATAATTGCTATAAAACCTAAACATGCTTCATTACCAAAGATGCATGAATATTTTTGTTTCTATAGTACAGGAACTTTAAAATGGAGTATTTCTACTTTGGAAAAAAAAGAGCTTCGCGCTGTTTCAGTTTCCACAGGAGGTGAACATGGAGGTGAACGAGGAGGAATTTGAAGAAGACATTGTAAATGTAAAGGTCAAATTACAAGGAAGATTTTATATTTCTGTTTTCGCATTTTGTGTGAGGCCATTTATGCACACAATCACTCAACACCTGATTGAAAAAGCAATGGTGGGGAGGTGGATTTTTTTTTTTTTTTTGTATGTCTGTGCAGCCAGCATATTTGAAATGAAATTTTTGATTAAATTAAAAAGTACCAGTCATCAAATAAGCCAGGCTAACGATTAATGAATTTGAACCCCCTCTTCTGACTTATTATTTACTATCTATTATTTTTATTTTTATCTATGTGTTTCTATACTCTTCACAGTTCTTCTTTAACATTCACATATCTCCCTTAATTTTGTTCCGTTTTGAAGTTTACCAGATCTGTTCATTCTCCAGGCTTTAATTTAGAGTAGCCCAGTGTTTTGTGTGTGTGTCCTGTTGAATAAAGTCGGTCAGCATGCTTGGAGTTTCTGTTGGAGGAGCAGAAAAGTCTGGATGGAGGAGAGGCGGGAGGAAATGGTTGTATAGACGTTTATATTGGCACCGCTGGTAAGTTTGGTCTTTGTAGGAAGCGAGCCTGTGAAACCGACAGCTCAGACGGTTCCAAGTCTTGATTAAAGGTCGACATAATGTTGCTGCATTTGAAGCCTGAATGATATACATTATAATAATGTATACTACAAAGCGGAGTCTGGCACCTGCAAATAGACTGTTGAGTGTCTACTTCTTTGGAGATTGGAGCCTTCAGGGTGGGGGGTTGGTGGTGGGCTGGTGGTAGGGTGTTGAGGGCTATGAATAGGAGGAATGGTGAAAAGGAGCAGGAGGGGGGAGGAAGAAAAAAAAAAAAAAAACACCGAACGGGCTTGACTGACAGCTCTATCGGCACACAGCAAAGTCTGGAGGAGGAAAGACAGGGAGAGAGCCATGAAGAAAAAGGAAGAGAGAGGGACCCTGGGAGGGGGAGGGGGGCGCTGAGGAGGCTGCCAAACTTGATTGGTCCGGGAGGAGACAGTAAACGGTTGCGGGTCAGTTGGAGGCAGACCATGCTGGCGGTGGGTAATGAGCTCAATACGGTGTGGATGAAAAAACAAAAAAAACAAACACACACACACAAAAAATCCCACAAAAAAAAGAGCAAAGTTTAGAGTGTTACCCTAGCAACAGTGGAGCGACGCAAACGCCAAGACCAGGAGAGACCAGGCGGAACAAAAAGAGTCGGGTGTCTCTTAAATTTAGAAATATACATTCAGCAGCACTATTGGGCTCCAGACCCAGTGAAAGAAACAGTGTGTTAAAAATACTGTAGCAGCACAGATGGTGATTTGTTTCTGCAGGGCTTGTTTGTACAGATCACTTTTCATCTGTAGCTGAAATTCAACCTGACATTTTTTTTTTTTCAGTCAGATTTTAATCTACATTTTTTACTTGGTTTAATTCATCTTCATTGTGACTGATTAATTTAGTCCTTGGTTAGTGAACTCATCTCAACCTGACCGGTCGAGGTAGATGGCCTGGTTCTGCCCGATAGGTAGTTCTGCCTCTTCAAGGAAGTTTTTCCTTTCCACTGTCACCAAGTGCTTACTCATCCGGGAATCTGTTGGGTCTCCTTAAATAATCTTATACAGAGTTTGGTCTAGACCTGCTCTATATGTAAAGTGCCTTCATGTAACTTTGTTATGATTTGGCGCTATACAAATAAATCTGATTTGATTTCATCATCACCCAAGTCAAGGCTGAATCAGAGCATGCAATCAATGAGTTTCACTGTGTCGAAGCCGTTCACATACAGCAGTGGCTGAGTGAAGTTTTTCCTGAACAGCAAGCTTCCTCTTCGCTGTAATTGAGCATCAGGACTGACGTAGACTATTTTTAACAGGTAGCCTGTATATTTTGAAGAAGAGGAGCAGAGTCCAATAGTGTACACAACACAAATGGAGTCGCATGAAAGAAAAAGCCCCTCCCCCAAAAAGGTCTATAATGCTGCTCCAGAAGGCAACCATCCAGTATGAAACCAGCAGGCGCACAAGCCAAACCTATTTCAATCTTGACTAAACAAAGCAAAGACAGCTCCTTATTGCATTTGCCACAAGAACTTTAAAGTAGAGTGGAGTCGACCAACCGCAGGGAATATTTGCAGATTTTGACCCAGGTCTGCTGTTAATCTGTAGTTTGGATCCGTCCACTTCTATTGATGCTGCCCTCGTCCATTTTCCAAAACCCTAACTCTACTCTGCATTAGTTTTCCATTGGTCTCCTCCCATTTACCAGCAATATTCAAAGCTATGTTTCAAACTGCTTATGATGTTTAGAAAATTTTGGCAAAGTCAACGTGTGGCATTATTTTAAGAATTTAAACAAGGAAAACTTTCAGCAAAAGAGCACCAAACTTTTAACGGGACTCAGACATTATTCTTGTCTCTTCACTAGTTTTCCATTCCACTCATCTTCCTCTTTCTTTTGCGCTCTCTATCTCGCTCTGTCATTCTCTCTTTTCTTTAGTCCTTTGTTAGGCGGTTGCTTCCTGCGGTGAGCATGGCACTGCCCAGGCACATGTTCTGTGGTGGGCCTGATTACAGCCCTGCCGTAGTGCTGACATTGGCCCGCTCCGGCTCCTCATCTATAAACACACACACACATACACAAACACACACACACATACACACCGGCTCTTAAGTTCCACCAACTCTGCCAGCGGCTACCGCGGCATGACTTCACCCGGCAACCATTCCTTGCGTCAAACAAAATGCCTCTGTCACCAGAAAAAGGAGGAGAACGGAGGGGGAGAGAGCGAGGGAGAGGAGAGGAGGGTAGAGAGAGCATAAGAGGGGAGACGAGAGCAGAGGAGTGTGGATGTGCGGTAGCTGTGTGGAGTGCTCAATGTTTTCCACCACAGTTTTGGAGCGTGGTGAGGTAATTTTAGCTGGAAGGCCGTGGGGCAGGCTGCGGCCGGCAGGAAGACAGAAACACAGAAATGGAGTGTATAATGATAGGAGACCGAGGAGGACACCACTGATCATCATAGCTTTGAAGCAGCTATAACTTCTCTATTAGCTTATCACATCACCGACATCATGGCTCATTTTCTTAAGCAACTATAAAGCAAAGATAAAATCTAGGCTGCAACAAAAAACATTTTTTAGTTGTGTCTTTTTTTCAGGTGACTTAATCCAGCATCAAAATATTTATAGTTTTCACTTTTCCTGTGTTTTAGTTCAGTGTACTTTTACATTGACCCTCCCAAGCCTCTCTCTAGTTAGTGAGCCCATTGGACAAGAGTCTCAGAGCCTCTCTTCTGGTTGGCTGACTGCTGAGTCATCAAATGACCATTTCTGGCAAGCACCCAGCGAAACCAAATTCTTTAAATCTGTGACGTCTCAAAGTTACGGAAGTGGTGACGGATTATTGTAAAATCTCATTTTACAATTTCACATATTTCATACATATTTCAAAAGCAGAAAATACACAGAATTTTCACTTTGTACACTTAAACTCACATTTCTCAAAAGGCTTGGTTTTAGTAACCCTTCAAACCTTTTCTCGCGCTGCAGGAGCGCCTGCACTATGAATCGCTGAGCCAGCACCTTGGGAAGCTTGGGGAGGATGCTGGGAAGATGGTCCATCGAGTCATCGACCTGACAAGACCAGAAGATCTGGATGGTAAGGGCCTCTGCTTCAATGTCTAAAAGCAGCAGTTGGAATTATAACTTTTGAAACTTTCTTCTATTCATTTCCTAGTTTACTGGCTTTGATTATTTAGAATTTAGAATTCAGAAAAACAAAAAACTGGATAGAAAAGGGAAGAAGAAGTTGCAGGAGTTCTCGGAAGCAGCGTCAAAGTAAGAAGCAGTGACATCCTGTTCAGACTAAATCAATACCAGTGACCGTCCACTCCGTGGGCCCCCACCAAGAAGAGGCCTGTACCTCTGGGGGCCTCATGTCTCAGAGCATCTGCCAGAAAGTCAGTACATACAGGTATTCAGCACAACACAAATATTTATTGTGCTCTTAAAGGAGCGATGATGAAGGACACCCTCCACAGCTAAACACAGCACTCAGTGTCAACATTTTACTCTCTTCAAAAATTTTACACTGTTATTATTCCTGCAAGTACATGACAAGAGGCTGAATTCTCCTCCCACTTTTCCGCAGCTCGTGTTTGTGACACAAGATCCCACCCAGTGCAAGTATGCAAACAAAAGCATGCAAAGATGGACAGCAAGTCTGTTGTAGTTAATTCTGGTCGTAGCAAATCATTTTCATCAACGATAAGAATCGAATGAGCAATACGAATTGGAACGTTCCTGCTTTGAAGAATTGCTTAAAATGCAACCTTGATGTCTTTCTCTGAACCCAGTGTAAGGAAACAAACTTTGTGTTTCCCCACCTGTTTCTCATAAAGCACCACTGTTTACAGTCAATGAGGGGTTGAGGAGTGCTCATCGTGCTTTAGTTTAGAGACAGAGGAGTAAACACAGAAGCATAGGCAATGAGATGCTATCTGTCCTTGTGAGTATGTCAAGGGCATCCCACCAAAATCCCCATCGGACCTTTGTTGCACATCCTCTCCCCAGAGGGCAAAAAGGGCCCCCCGGGCGTCATCTCTGCTGTGTCATTCAGTATGAAACAGCGAATGTGTCAGCATACTACAGCAAGTGTCATTCTTTTGTGTTACAGGAAGTAACATCACAGAGGCGCGGGTGTTCAGGGAGGCACGGGGGAGGAACAGCAACGAGCCCCACATCAAGAGGCCCATGAACGCCTTCATGGTCTGGGCCAAAGACGAGAGGAGGAAGATCCTGCAGACCTTTCCCGACATGCACAACTCCAACATCAGCAAGATTCTGGGTGAGACTTCAGAGGAGAGGCTGCATTCAGCGCTTAACCAAATTCCCAGTCTAAAACTTAAATCCATGATATTTGTGTTCGACTATTTTTTATTTACGCATCAGACAATATTTTGGTCATATGGATTCAGAGTGCAAAAGCTTCGTCGTTTTGCTGCAAACACATTGATCTGTAACTTGACAGTTCAGTCTGTTTTAGTCTTATTTGATAAACATGAACAGGAAATCAGCAGATCAGGTGCAGGTCACTTTTTTATGCTTAAAGCATTCCTTTCATTCCTTTAAATTCATGTTGTTTGGATTAGTCTGTATTCGATTTATTTATAAATGTGTATTTTTTTTGTGAAATGAAGAAAAACAGTGAGCCTCACAGTATATCAGCAAAAAAGGGGGTGGGAGGATTGCATTTTTCAATTACAGTATCTCAATCAAAGACTGAGCATCGGATTGTTGATCGTCATCACAGGTCGGCCTCATAAGCTTATAGAGTGCCACTGTTTTCCTCCAGTTCATGGGGTTTCTCACCAGTCCTCCGCTGACTATAAGAAGGACTACTGTTTCTCAATCTGGAACAGTCCGCACACAGAGCTCCGCTGTGTCAGCCAGGGCAATGTGATGGATGCATTCAGTTTAAAAAGCAGCCGTGTTGATACTAACCTCCCAGACACAGATAGCCATTCAAGGAGTTCTGAGCATAACGGTTGTTCAGGAAATATTCTTAAGACGTCTACCGTCCAGCGCAAGGCTCCACTGAGCTCAATGTGAATGCACCTCCTGAGTAACATTAACAAATTATTTTTCTTAGGGATGCCGGCCTCATTGACTCAGAGCTTTGAATGGGCTGTGATAAAGAGAGGGCTTGTGACTAAATATCATTTTCAAATGATATTTAAACTTTATCATTTTACTAACATTGTTTGTTTAACATATGAACAGTAAAATCCTGCTGGCAGGAAGCACTAAAAGATAATTTCCTAGATATTTATCAGCCGTCTTTGGTAACAGTGGAACAAAAAGCAGAGCTCAAAGTGCACAATTCTGTATGTGTATACAAGACTATGTGTACAATGCATGTCTTCCTAATGTAATAACACAGCTGGACTCAGGGGAGTGGGTGGCTGGCTTAAAATAAACTCCTCCCTGTTTCCTGTGTCACAAAAGTATGAGACTAGTTTGTGATAAACCTTGGTAAACAGAGGAGCGAGGCGGACTGTGTATAATGAGTTGTCAGAGTGCTTCACAGATGTGCTGCATTCTTGCAGGAATGGCCCTGTCCACTTCTTCAGAAGGTCTTCTTACCAAAGAAAATTATAAAGTCCACAATGTGTCATTCTTACCGAGCCAAGAAGGAGCAGAGTGTAAACCACTCCTGAATTTCCCTGGTTAAAGATTCAATGGCATCTGTTCAAATGATAATATTCAACCTTAAGAAACCACCAGAGATGTTGAAGGTTTATGTATAGACCAGGGCTGTGTCGCCCTTTTGAATGAAATAATGTGCAGCTGAAATGACGGCCCATTAGCCCTGTTAGATCACTGACTCAGAGCCCATTTCATCTATTTTACACAAACCCATGCTCAACTAACGTCAGTGAAACAGCTAAAAAAAAAAAAAAAGCACGTCAAAAGCATTGTCATGACTCCCTCAAATGCAAGGATATTTTTCACATTTTTGCCAGCCCACAATCTGAATTCTGTAGCATGCTAATATGTTTTATATCTAAGTGAGACACATTTTTCTCCAGGCTCTCGCTGGAAGGCCATGACCAACCAGGAGAAGCAGCCATACTATGAGGAGCAGGCTCGCTTGAGCAAGATCCACTTGGAGAAATATCCCAACTATAAGTACAAGCCTCGGCCCAAGAGGACCTGCATCATCGACGGCAAGAAGCTGCGCATTGGAGAGTACAAGCAGATGATGCGGTCACGACGCCAGGAGATGAGGCAGTTCTTTGTGGGGTGAGTGCCACTGCTGGCCCTGAACGTCACTTTACTTTAAAACTGCTCGCAAAAAAAAAAAGAAGCTGCAGTTTATTCCTTTACGTGGTTTTAAAAGTGAAACTTTAAAGGAACCCATTTCATATTCCAATCCCAAAAGCAGTATGATATGAAATCAGTAAGCCACTTTCTTTTTCACTTTCATCCCAAATTTTTACGTTCAAAAATTAGAATATCTCAGTTACAACAACTTTTAGTATGAACCAGGTATTTATCACAAACCTGGATTGTCTTCTCCATTTTTTTTTTTTTTCATGCAGCTGCATGCCTAGGATGGCAGACTGACTCAAAAATGACTACTGTATTATTGTGCCTGTGATCGATCAGTCAAAAAAAAAAAAAAAAAACAATTAATCCTGTCGTTCACCTTAGCCTGAATACATTTGCTGACAAATAATGAAGTCAACAAAAATATATATTTATTATTATTATTATTTTTAGATATGTGCAAACAATGGCTTTTTTCACTTTTATGTCAGATCTTTTATGAAATGTCAAAATTTGTATAAAATAAAATTGTTAAGTACCTTTTGCTAGAGGTTTGTAGGAAACCATCAGGGTTTATTGCCCTTCCTTCAATTCTATTCTAGTACAATTTCTTCTCTGAGCCTCGTGTGGCTCTATCTGTAAAACCCTTTAAACATTTGCTGAAGAGCATTATATTTCTCAGAGTATAGTCAGCGAAGGGAAAAACAGTGGCATTGTCCTAATAAGAACCAGCCATGGATGTGTTTAAAGCCATCACAGTGGCCTGTGTTTGAGATGGATTTACCAGAGGCCACGGCTTTGAATAGGAGCGATTTTTAATAGCTTGTCATTTATTAAATTAGGACAATGCGGGGCGCTTGCGGGCAGTGAAATTGGACACAGACATACATCGTGGAATATGAAATGTAAGCAGATGTTTGAGAGGGAACCAGAGCAAAAGCAGACGTCACAATCTAAATGCCACATTTACTGTGTGTGGTCAAGCAAAGAGGGAAAAAAAAAAGAAAAGCGCGTACAGTTCTTCAGGCCTGGACTTTCAATCTAAGTTAAATCAAATAACTTCTGGAAGCCGGTACACAACCACTTTCTGGCACATTTCACACACGTAGACCGGTGTTGTTTTAAAGGGTTTAATGTGAAAATGAGTCCGTCAGGGCGGACGGCTGTAACTGTTTCAGGAGACAGAGGAGGGAAAACTGTTAAGTGAGAAAAGTGACAGCAATTTTCCTGCTTTATGTGGCTCATTTGAGGAGCCAGAGGGCCTGTTTGAGTGATGTACGTTTACCCTCATTCCATCCCCATCTGAACAGGTTATTTAGCTGACGAGGCTGTGAGCTGGCAGGGGGAGAGCCGAGTCGGGACATGCCGGGATGAGAAGCTGGGCTGTTATCTTAAGTGCCTTCAGAATTAGTGTTTTGTTCAAAGCAGTTTGTACAAAGGTTGAAATGAATCACTATTTGATCAGTCAGGAGCTGTCAGGGTTGTGGTATCATTAGAAATTGATGTGTTGACCTTTGGTTTTTTATTATTATTTTTATGCAGTGTGTTTATTGTGTGCTGAAATGCGGACAGCATGACTGTCTCAGTGAACCCAAAATGAAACATCTTAACAACTTTCAGATGGGTGAAATATGGACATTCCTTCCTCTTGGACTAATTTCTCATTTCTCTACTGTTTTAAGCCGTTCATAATCTGTTTATAACAGCAGCTGTTTGTAAGTTTTGCTATTGCATTAGCATTAGCAGCTGCTTAGTCAAGAAGAAAATATGTGAATTCAGCATGGAACTCCGAACTATCGGGGAGAATGGGTATAGTTAGAACACTTTATGCTTCCTCACCTGTAACTCAGCGACAACTCTCAAACGTTTACATAAAATGCCCACATTTGTTTCTTACAAATGGCACCTATACAAAGCCCTGCAAGAATATCACAGACCTCATACATGGCTGCTTCGTTACAAGCTACTTAGAGTTATAACACTTACACAGGAGAACCAAAAACAGAGACCACACCGTAGCGTTTCAAAATAGCTGTTTTGCAGAAAAAAAAGAACAATCCAGAGCAATGTCTGTGTCTGTATGACCGATCATAACTCAAACACACTTTCTGCTTAACTCAGGAGGGTGCAAATGAGTCGACTAAAACAAACTTTCATAACAGTAGGAATGCTTCATGAATGCTACGTGGCACCTGTATGAGAAGCCCACTTCCTCTGGCTTTGAGTAGTATCTGCTCAGTGTTACACGGCCAATCCCATGTTTCTTCTGCACTCATCTGACTGATTTCTCCTTCTTTGTTACCTCGTCAGATGCTTTTTATTTTTTTATTTTTGTAAACATCAGCAGACACACCTCTATCAGTCTTTCTTCTCTACTGCCCAGGAAGCTATGAAATGAGTAAAATCAAGAAAGTGTTCTTAGTTTTAACACTTTTAAAATATGTTAAAATCCACCCTGTCAGCCATTGTTTAGCTAACTTATTAACTAACTTATTAGCTAAATTAGTCGTTTGAAATGAGCAGGGGGGAAATACATCACATTTTGCCTGAGAGGCTTAATCTACTGTAGGCCCCATTATTTTATGTGCAATAGTCTAGGTACTCAACAAAATTTTGTTTTGGTCCGAAATATTCCTTTCTTACCCCAATCAAAACGCACAAAATAATGTTTTTCCTAATAAAAGCTGCATGAACCTGTTTCCAGCCTTGACAGCCTTGTCTTATAAACACAGTGACAGCTGATGGCAAAAAGTTGTTTAAAGTTATTAGTAAACCGATGATATGTCTTTTATTTCTTCCTTCCTTCCTTTCCTTCATTTGTCTTTCAGGCCTCAGCCACAGATTCCTCTTGGCAACAGCCCAGGTGGGGTAGGAGTTTACCCAGGTGCCATAACCATGGCAACAACCGCCACGCCGTCCCCACACCTGACCTCAGACTGCTCCAGCAACTCAGCCAGCCCCGAACCAGCCATACCCGTCATCCAGAGCACGTATGGGGTCAAGTCTGAGCCCGGTAATGGCGGAGGCAGCAATGGCGGTGGAGTTGGAGCGTTGGATCTGCCCAGCGTTCCCGCCAATGGAGACGACGACATGGACATGTACGAGGACTTCGAGGATGAGCCCAAGTCAGACTATAGCAGTGACCATGAGACACGGGAGGCCGTCAGTGCCAACTGAGTGTGCTCAGGGCAGCAGTTTGTAAAAATAGAAAAATAAAAACTCCTGTTATACTCAGAAACACTTTTTAAAAGCATAGTTTATTACAGAGACCTTCAAGCGACCTTTCAGGACATGCCGCATCGCGGACTGAGCATTTAATCTCAGTGGACATGCTCAGAAAGTTCTTGGGACAATGTATCGATGGACGTCCATCTAAAGAGGAGGGCTGATGGGAAAAAAAAAAAGAGCCGTGAACACAAGCCGAGTACACATTCGGACATCCAGCTGAAAAAGAACTTGAGTTTCCTACAACTTTGACAATCTTAACCAGAGCGAACAAGCATTAGAGGAGAAAAAGTGAGAGAGAACATATGAGCAACAAACACTTCGAGCTGTGTGGTTTGGAAAGAGCATGCATGGATTTTGAAGCATCAGGAATTGGTCTTCAACAGCTATTTGGTCTTAAATGTTTAAAGAGTGATTTAGTTTTTATCATTATGTATTTACCTTTTTTTGTGTTTTTTTTCCCCTCTTTGTTTTTTGTTCGATAGACTTTTCTGACAGGTCACTGCCTGTACAAACTCTGGACTGTCGGAACTTGAAATTTGAAAAGTTTTAATATAAATCCTAGCTCTTGTAATCTTATAGTCTTACTTCTGTTTGTCACAAATTCAGTGCATCTACATCTTTTTTTCTGACAAACTGCTTATATTACATTACTGTTAGATTTTTTTTTTAAATACCCCAGCTCAGGTATGATGTGCCAGCTTGTGAATGTGTTTTTTTTTCTGTTTTGTTCATTTTCATACAAAGAGAGTGGTAGGACTTTTCAGATTGTCAATGACATAAAGGGAGAAAATCCCTTATATCACATTATTATTATTATTATTATTATTATTATTATTATTATTATTATTATTATTATTATTATTATTATTATTATTATTATTATTATTATTATTATCATTATTATGATGATGATTATTATTATTAATATTATTAAGTACCCATACATTGTACAGATTTACTTCAAATGTGCCAAACCTACATTCACATTCACTTGGGATGTTGTAGTCTTAACTTCCAATGCTGCAAAAAGTCTTATACAATAATTTTTTTCTATCTGATGAGATGAGTCTGATCCTATTTGGTAAGTGCTGGCTCCTCTCCTGGCCTAATCACAGGCAGCGCTCAGGGAGGATGTGCTCTCATCACGCACACACACACACACACACACACACACACACACACACATTTCACATCAGTCTCTGGCAGCCCCTTCGGCTTTCAGGGATAGTCGGAGGAGCAGCAAAGTGGTGGCAACGGAGGAGGCTGCTCTTCTATTCCCCTGCATTGGTGCTTTCATAAACCACATTGCCCACAGTTCTTCAAGGCCAAACACTTTGTGCAGCAAGTGCAGTACGGTGACCCAAACCTGGACATTTAGCATTTGTCACTTTCAATCAGGCTAAAGGTAAAGAAGTTTTTTTGGCTTAATTTGTGAGACACCGGATAATTCAAGAGTCTTAAACGTGAATCTTGAGCTCTGTTCAGTCAGCATCAAAGGGCAGGGGAAGGAGCTGCCCCAGGAAGAGCCTACTGTAGGATTAGAATTTAATATTCTGGATCCCTTCACTGTATTTTGAATTGTGTTTTGAATCAGAACAAAAAATTTTACTATTTTTATCAGCTTGTTAATATTTTTAAATGTCTTTTCAGCATCACGCAGGGAAAGATACACCAAACTTGTGTCAAAAAAAAAAATATAAAGAAAAAGATTGGGTTTAATAGGTCAGAGATATTTCAAAAAGGCTATCTTTTTCTATGTTGCACGTACACTTTACACACGAGCAAATTATTTAGAAGAGAATGGACAAAACAAATGTAGTAAAGGTGCACAACTCTCACTCAGTGTCTCAGTCACACCAACCCCCCCGGGTCAGAGCACACACAAGTCTTTCCACAGTCTGAAGCGAGATGTTCCTCTTTTCGTCTTGGTGTGGCCCAGTGGTCAGCTTTGAGCTGGGCGTGCACGGCTTTTCCTCAATTCTACTCAGATGTCACATTCTTTCTCTGAAGACACGTTATGCTTTTTTTTTTTGTCTCTTTTCACTACACTCTCAGCAGTTCCAACATGTTTCCATTTTCAACACCTGTGACCTCGTGGTTTCTGGGTGCTTTGTTGAGCAGTTTTCCTTCTTTCCGCAGGTCTTCTTTTTGTGACCATATCTGGCAAATTCTTTTATTTGTTTATATTTTTTTATTTGTTTGCTTTTTTTTTTTTTTTTTTTTTTTTTTTTTTACATGGAAAAGCTTCACAAGCTGGGACTGAACATTGGTTTTTGCTTCATGCATAGACAAAAAGCCTCATGCATAGAAATTTCCTTTAGTGTCATACACATCCTAAGCACTGGATATAAATTCTATGTTTGTTTTTTTTTTTTTTTTAGTATTGACTAATGTGAAGTTGTTTGATTTTCAACATGATAAATTAGAACAGTCAGACATGGAGGAGGCCTTGTACATGCCAGGCACCAGTAAATGGCCATTTCATTAGCATTTCATTTATTTAAGCAAAACTTTTGTTGCTGCAGCTCTAGCGCCGGCTGAAGGGGTCACATTACCTCTGACCTCTTTGAAAAAAAAAAAAAGAAAACCTAACCTCATGCTCTTGTCAGTTGTGGCCTGCGGAAGCAGAACACACAAGTTTTCTGGTCATACACATTTTTGTGATGAGTATTGTATTTGAAATTCAATTGTGCGTTTTAACATTTCATTGTATTTATTAGCCAGCTGTGGCTCTAAAAAGTGTCAATAAAACTTGGTGAGAAAGACAATCAAAAAAAAAAATAATAATAAAATAAATAAATAAATAAAAAGTTCTGACTGGATTTTCCTTACAAACATGTCCCCTTTCTTTGGCTTTTATGTGCACCTATTGTGTTTTCTTTGTAAAGGCTCTGTGCACTATTTTCAGGTAGTGCTGTGTATTTTTTTATTTTTTTATTTTTTTTCCCCATTACTCTAAAAGAGTGAGCTTACTTTCCAGGGTTCTAATAATTTCCAACACAAGACTTTCTGTTTCCAAAGTAGAGTTATTCCACTTGGTCTTTATATTTTGGTGGCCTATTACAGTAAATGTGGCCTATTGTTCCATTGTGTGTATGTCTTGTGTGAGTGTATGTACGTGTGTGCTGTGTGAGGTAACGCCACACATACTGACTGTGCTGTGGTGTATTCGCCACGGCGCCGGTGCTCGCTGCAGCCAATCCCAGCATTTCAGAGACAGAAACAGAGAGCACAGCCATATGCAGCCACATCATAAATCTAATTGTAATTCCCAAATCAACTGTAGCGTCACCCTGCAAGGGGCGCCGGCAAGTTTGTCACACACTCCTTTGTGTGCATTCATGTGAGTGAGTGTGCACACGTTCTGCTATAGCTCTTGGTTGGGAGGGGTGTTTCAAATCATACTTGTGCTCTTGC
Source organism: Echeneis naucrates (assembly GCF_900963305.1). Taxonomy (NCBI): domain Eukaryota; kingdom Metazoa; phylum Chordata; class Actinopteri; order Carangiformes; family Echeneidae; genus Echeneis; species Echeneis naucrates. The sequence continues at coordinate 22,950,359 of NC_042526.1, read as the reverse complement.
CATGCTAATCTTGTTAAATAAGTCATCATAATTTACATTTCCTTTTTCCTCAGGATGAACATTTAGCTGTTTGCAACTTGACAGATTGTTTCTGTGTGTGCTTGCTTGTGTAAGTCTATGAAAAGCTTTCAGCACCTTAACAAAGGATTGTGTCGTTCATTACAGTGCAGAGTGCAGTCACAATTTCGTAGCCTGACAAGTTTCTCCTGGTACTAAAATGTAAAGAGATCAACCCTGGGAATCATGGAAAGGTCATTATGTCATATTTCAACAAATACATTGTGTACATGTAGTGTAGAAGCTATGTCTGAAAACCAGAAAAATAAGTACAGTTGTTGGGACAACTGTAGTTTCCATCTGTAACGCCGCTGACAAACAGTTTAGCTTCATTGGCTTAAGAAATACATCCATTCAAATACTTGCATTAATTCTCTCATCCTCTTGAGATAGTGCACATGCAGTAGGATTACACCTTATTAACGTAATAGTTTGTCCATGATTTGGTGGTAGTGTCTGAAACTGAGCACAGAGAATGTGAAAACTCTGCACACAGGCCCAAATCGATCTGTGCAGTGAGATTCAAATGTCTGTGTGAAGTAGCAAGACCAAACTGTTTTTGGGAGGAGGGGAAATTTAAGGAAGCTCTAGATTTGCCCTCACTGTTACTGAGCCATATCCTTCTGAGTCAGCTTTCAGGGATCCTGTCTGATGGGAACAGATTGGTTCTATTGTTTATTAAGCATGAAACTGAAGTTATTTAACACGTCATCGCTGAGACCAGACAAAGAAGATAAAAAGAAAAGACATGTCTCTGCCAGAGATCCTGCGGGACAGTTTTCCCAGTTATTGCACTAATTGTTCTTCTCAAGTGAGGGAGAAATTGACATAGTGGTAATTACACACACTTTGACTTTACCTGTGTGTGTGTGTTGAGATGATGAGGCATAATGACATGTTTTCTTCATGAAAGCTTGGTCTTGGATAGACCCTCCAGGCAAATTCACTTTTTGATTTTTGAAAACCATCTCAGAGAGTAGAAAAAACTAAATCCTTTCTCTTCCTCTCCTCCCCTCCTTACCAATCGGGCCTTTAGATCAAGAGAATTATAAATTGTTATTACAAAGGAGGAACCCCCTTCAGACATTCTGAAGAGGCTCCTTCAATGAGGCATCAAAGCTACCATGTTTATGATCATGGAGGCTCCGGTACTCATTAAAACACACAAAATGGTCACGGTGCTGCAACACACTACCGTTGTCTTTGAGCTAAGAGCTCATGATGCTTAATCATTCAAGTGCCTTTCATACAAAAGGGGGAAAATTGACCCCTACACTTCCGCTGACTTGATCATGTCTTACAATGAGCAGTTGTGTGATTTTGTTGCTAAAAAGGCGTCCAGATTTCCTTTTATCTAGCAGATTTTTTCAGTTATTCAACACAACACAAGTTGAATCTTGTCCAATAACACCAGTCTATGAGTCTGGCTCATTTGAAATCAGATTTCAAATAAAAAGCTACAACACACTTTCACAACCCTACCTTCATTTGTCCCCTGACAGATCATAGCTGGGAAAGGACCGAAGTCTTGAGCTCAGACTAAAGGTATTGCCATTAACTCTCCATCTATTGATGGATATTGATGACGACATTCATGACGTCCCTTTGCCTGTAAGTCAAGGGTAACTAAATTGTGAACGTGAGCATGATTGTTGTTTTGTTTATCTCTTGTTTATCTCTCTGTAACAGACGTCAAAACTTCAACAAACTCATCTGCGAGAGCAGTGATGTTACTGGAGGGGTCACGGGGGGTGGACTTCCTGGCTGCGGTTGTCTAGGACAACCCCTCCACCCGCTCCATAACCTGCTGGCCAGCAGGTTATGGTGAGCAGCCTCACTTGCTGACTGATTCCACTGAGATGAACTACTGAGCACTACAGGAAATCATTCCCACCACAGCCTGTAACTCCAACTGTCAATCATGAATAATGGGGCAATGCAATCACACCTTACATACCTAACACTTATCTGTAAAATACATTATTTTTGTTCCAATAGTTCCACTGCTTTAATCTATCTCATACTTTGTACTTTCACATTTTATTTGGTGTAGTACATTATATCTACATTATAACTCTTAACTTCCTGAGATTCAAGCTTTTTATGAGGTATGCATGTTGATGGGAATCTTGATTGTACATTACTGTATCACTCAATTGTGCTTTTGAGACAAAAAGATGACAGACAAAATGCCCACAAAGACTAACAGGTCCAAGTTATGAAAAATTCAAAACAATCAAGTAGAAACAAGAAGGTCATGGGTTTGGTTAGCAGGCCTGGGGCGTTTCTGTGCATAGTTTGCATGTACTCCAGTTAGTTCGGTTTCCTCCCACCATCCAAAGACATACATTTTTGGTCAGTTGGTGACTCTAGATTGTCCGTGGGTCTGAGTGTGAGTGTGAGTGGTTGTTGGTCTCTGTGTGTTGGCCCTGTGATGGACTGGTGACCTGTCCAGGATGTGCACCGCTATCGCCAGGAACATTGGCTGAGATTGGCTCCAGCACCCCTGGTGAGCCGGAAATGTATAAGCAGGAGAAAATCAGTCAGAGAGAGAGCAAGAATCCAAAATGTGATGACATCACTTGAGGATGCAGGGTTTTGGGATTCATATTTATAGAAATATTTCTATTTGATTTCTACTCTTTACTTACAACAAAGCCAATTTTCCCTGGGAATTAATGATGTGTTCTCATTCTGATTCTAAGTCTCTGATCTGGACTCTTTGCACCAATGTTTCTAAGGTGCATCCTGCAGCGTACTCAAGTTCAGCTTATCGCAACTGTATAAGCAGTAAAGCATGCAAAAGTTGAGCTTTCAGTATTTTCCTTAAATCATACCGTGTGATGACACAAACAAAAAACTCCTGCTAATACTCTAAACAAATCAATCTAATTTTAGGAAAATATGTACTATACATTAGACTTAAAACCTTGCCGAAATGCAATGTTGGGCAGGTTTTAGATAATGAAAAAAGATAACAATTATAAATTACAAGGGGGACTTATTAGAATTCCAAAGGTCAGCAACCTTGGGAGGCTTTCAAGAATAACTAAAAAGCTAAATGCATTACCTGGATAAAAGAAAATCATACAAAAAAATCCTTTGAAAGGAGTTGCTTTAGCTGTGTCTGTGTTTCTGTGTCTTTGAAATGTTGCATAAAGGCCTATACTTCTTTTCTTTAATGCTGTTAGAACTGAAAAAAAAAAAAAATTCTACAGCACTTATTCAGGAAAATGGGCAACGGACAAAAGGACAATTTTTCCTTTTTTGAGGCAAAATCCTTGGGTCGTTTTAAGTGCATTAGTCTGCTAATTAAATATTATAGGTTTAACGAAAAATGCCACTTTGAAAGCAGTTGGATTGTTTGACTCAAAGACACGGCAGTAGCCTTGATCAGCGGAACTGTGTGCGACCATGGGGAGGTAAAGTACGCCATTGTTGCCAGTCCTCCCCTCATTTGACCTGCTGTTATCCTCTACGCTGATTTTACAATCACATTCTTGTTTGTGAGTTCCTAAGAGATAAAGACACTAGACACAGTCATACACAGGAGGAGTTTTGTGAGCACATTGCATCCATCTGGCATATTCTGATTTCTATTTGTTTCACCAACTAAAGATTAATTTAATCTTCTCTGATTCAAAATGGTATGAAGCAGTCAGAGTTACTAAAACAAACTCAACAACCTTGTAATAAAACAACAGGAAGTTAATGTTGAATCAAAATTGCGTTCATTTACAAAGTTGCATATGTGAACTTATTTCAATCCCTTTATAGTGTAACATTTCAACAATCCATCCGCTGGACAACGACTGTCTAATTCCCAAATAGAGAAAAATGCACAGATTGCATTTTCAAATTGCCAGCTAATTTTCAGACACTGCTAATCACTGAAAAGCATGACTAATTTTTACTATTTTTACATTATATTTGATGTTTTCATCTTGGTTAAAGTATTTGCATAGTCCTTTTTTCCTGCTTGTAAAATTCCCCCCGATGGAATTATGTAAAGGATTTATAGTCAGAAGGCAACATCAGCCATAGAAAGTAAAGGTGCGGAAAGGAGGGACTCATAAAGCAAACAGGCAAACTGTTATAAGCTTGAAGGCTGGAAAGAAAAAAGTTCAAAAAATCCAAAAATAATGAATGCAGAATAATCCGTAGCAGTCCTCTACGGAATCTGGAGCAATCCGTAGCTATAAACAAAATGTCTGAATGGCTAGAAGCGATACTGGATCAAAGTAACACAAGAACAACATAGAACAACAATATAGTGGGAATATTTATAATAATTACAAATGTGGACCATACAAGCCAGAAAAACACTAAAAGTAACATTGTTAGGTGTTACTTTGGCGTGACATTGGCAAAGTGCCCCTCAGGTGGGAGGGGCAAAAGATGAGCTTAAAGGGTTTGAAAGATTTTTTCTGAGAATGAAGGCTCAGTTTGAGTGTCTGGTCACTGGGTTCTTTTCAAGTGGTCCAAAAAATAGGAAATTGAAACAGCTACAATTCCATTGCAAGTGGTCAACTTTTGTCTTCATTTGTTTTCCCTGCAGTATCTGTTCCTGGCAACTAAAGGCTGATTAAGGGCCTCGTGATTATGTTTAGGCGACTCAAAGCACTTGGTTAAGGTTCTGGAAACTTTGTGGTTATGACGAATATATCACAAGGTTAGGCAACCAAAACACTTGGTTAAATTTTGAGAAAGGTTGCGGTCTTGGTAGAATATTGAAGAAGCCAACACTGATTTGACGGATTAGACTGTCAAGCTAATGAGCTTTGTACTCTCCGCCATTTACTCTGCCTCACTCCCCACAACATACATATATATATATAACTTGTTTTAGTTCAGGACAAAGTAATATATATATTACTTTGTCCTGAACTAAAACAAACCCATCGCTGTTGAACACAATCCTGGTGGCATCATATTCGCCCCTCAGCGCGTGAAGTTAAACAAATTGTTGGTGTGTAAAAATCAATCAAAGTAGACTAGGGTGTCATGTGACCTTTGCAGTAGAGTGACTGTGATACTGTCGCCTGCAGTTCTGAGTCATATGAAAGTATTCAGACCTATAAATTACAGGTTTCAGGAGCCACATTAACCACAAGAGAATCAACTAAAACTGCAACCGATATCACACAAGCATTGAAGAATTTTGCAGCCTCAGATCACCAGGTAATAAGGAACATTTGAAATACATGGAACCTTTCAATTACACTTCTAAACTGCTGTTTCTCAATAGCGCTTTGATATATAATCATCTCACTTATGCAGGTGACTGAAACATAAGGAGGAGAGCGTTGCTCAGTGGCCGGTGATGAGCACTTGATCACAGTTTTGACTTGAGAGGGACCTGAAAAGCAGCATCACAACATAATATCTCAGCAGCATACATGCTTTGATAATGGGTATCTACCGTCTTGTTTCAGCATGACCGGCCTTGGTGTTAGCACTAAATATTACTGCCGCTGTCAGTTCTTAGAAGTCTTAGAAGCAGTTAACATGCTGCACTGTGGTGCTGCCTGTCAGGTGAGATGCGGCCAATAAAGGGAATTCATGGTGAGACAGACGTGCATCTCCAGTTGGTGCAATTTACTTACCGGTTTATATCACTGCTCATTAGTTTAAGTATGCATTTACATGAAAATATGTTTAAATTTGCAGTCTATCTGCAGCGTGCAGTCAAGCCAGCCAGACAGATGTGCAGAGCCCGTCTGTCACTAAGTGAAAATGCAGAGGCAACCAGAATCAGCAACTTAAAAAATCAATCCAGAATAAAGAGAAAATGAGAAAATGAAAGGGCAGAGAAGCACTAACCAAGTTTCTGGCCAAATATAATGAAGTGAAAAAGCACCACTGAACCTATGTTTCCCATATACTAATTTATTTGTGGGAGCTGCCACATAATCAGGCTTCACTACAACATATGGATTTACTTTAAAAAAAAAAAAAAAAAAGAAAGAAAATACTGTCTCGAATGGGTAAAATCCTTTTTCCCTCCATAGACACACTGACTGTGAGCAGTTTCACCTCTCTGTTGACAGGCTGCTGTAAAAAGGTCAGCACAAGTGAGAGACAGCCAAAAAAATAAAAAATAAATAAAGACTGAGCCGTAGATTTCATCAGTGATCAGTTTATTTGTCACATTGTACTTGACAATTACAATATTTGCAGTGGGCCAAAAGATATAATGTTGCTTATTATTTAATGGTTCAATAACGTATTGATCAAACCTGAGCTCTGACCCAGGAGGATGCTGGAAGAGTCATGGGTGCAGCTTCCGTTACAAATTTGGAAAATTTTGTCCCCCTGGCCAATAATTCCTAATGGCTAGTGTGCCCCTTTGCATTTTATTTCAAAGACAAATGACTTCATCAATAGCAATCGCATTTCAGCAACATGTGGAGCTTTGTATTCATCTACCCACTGCAAAGGTCACATGATGCTTACTCTTTATTGGCATCAGCTGATCAAAATGTCTGTGTGCTTTATGTTCACTGAGGCCCCTTTGACATCCTGAAGCCTGTGCTGGCTTTGAGCCTGCTAGGTTCTCTGACTGTGTATAGTTACAATCTCTGGAGCAGAACAAGGAGTCGAGCTTGAAACATCACAAATTCTGAGGTGGAATCAGAGTCGTGGGATTAATCAGACTGACACAAATGACCCTTCTCATGAGTACAGTCTATTGTGACATCATAGCAGCTAGTTTTAATGTGCCACAGTGGTGTGCTGTCGGGGCGAAAAGGACAGACAGCGCCTGCCCAGCAGAAGCTAAATATAGGCACTGCTTAGAATGATATTGGAGTGGAAGAGGTATCTCTTCGTATCTGATCCCTGATCAAAAAGGAACTGAAGCCTGTTTGTATTCATCATGTGATCCACTGCCCTCTTGTGGAAGCAGGGTATTGTCTTTGACGGCTAGCTTGACTTCCGCTGTAGTTATTGTCTCCATCGTTCACAAAAGCTGGAGCTTCTCAGTCAGAGAACACAGCAGCATCCTCATTAATGCATCGTGGGCTATTTGAAGGGGAACCAGCAATAATTAAAGTGTGCCTGTCTTGTCCATGACTCAGCTTCTACCAATCTGAGATCTGTTATGTTGCATTGTGCTCAGACATGTGGAAACTAAACCTGTGCATTAAGCAAGTAAACAAGCGAAAGACTAATTGAAATATTTGAGCAAGTTTTAGAAGATGAGGAAATGTTTTCACAGCAGGTCAGTACATAGGTTGCTTGCATGAGGTGGGGGGGTGGAATAGAGTCAGAAATACTCCAGCAACCAAGAGAGAGCTTGTTAGCAGTGTACCTCTGAATAGTGCGATGAATTAACTTACTACTGTATAACTGTACTGGAGTCACAACTCAACTTTGGTCCAGATGACGGCCAGATGATGTCCAGTACGTATGTAAGCTTGTCAGTTCTAGGTGTTGACTTCTCTCCCCTTAATTTATTCAATGCTTCTAACAGCCGTTCTTTTCCTGTTAAGGCAAAAACCAACAGCTTCTGTAGCCACTGACGCTGCAATGCCTTTTATGTGGGAAAATGCACTTTTATCTTAATGAGGGGAATTATTAGTTCGAAGTCTATTAAGGCTCCACATTGTTTGAAGTGATATTTCCATTTTTATTATGAAAGCAGATATGTGCTACTCAGAAACTTAAATGAGCTGTCAGGATTTTGTAGATTTGGGATGCCATTGCTCTCAACCATGCCCTGTGGATTTTATTTGTGTTTTTAAGTAACACTTCTCAGAAAATTATTTCCTTCTTATATTTCAGGTAAGAAGAGTACAATTTAAGTCAGGTAAGGTTGGACTGAGTTGAAATTAATGAAACTGATTTTTTTTTTTTTTTACAATCTATAAAGATTTGTTGATTGAACTAAAATCTGATTGGATGCCTTACATCCTGCTTCCTACAAAGCAGCTTAACACCAAGTCCTTAAGCAGCAGGCAGATTTAAAATAACCCACCATTTGGTGCAGTAAGTTGAAATGAAAACTTGTTTTCCATCAGAAGTGTGGCGCGCTCTGGAAATAACTCTCTTATGCGTTTTATGATCATGCTCCGTTTTTGCGGCTTTATGCGACCCGGCTAAATGTGGGAACAATTAATGTGCTCCTGGCGTCAGCTTCAATTCAATTTGCCAAATAAGCTTATCGGCATAGTGACTGTGGTAAAACAAATATTTAAAAAATCACAGTGATGGCAAACATATTAACTCACACTTCAGCCTGAAATAACAAACAATGGGGAGCCCCTTTATAAGCTTATTCAGTGCCTTAATTTCACTGTGGATCCTGCTCAGTATTATATTACAAGAACAGACAGGCTATAATAACGATGAAAAGCAACAAAAAGCTGTTCCTTTATTTTGAGTCTCTAGCTCATTGTCAGTCCAAAATATTCGTCTTTCTTCTCAAAGTAGAAGTTGAGTCGTGCCACAGCATATCTGGGAGGAGGACAAAAGAGAGGCATCAGAGAATGCAAGCTTTTTAAGTACTTAGCAACTTTTATAAATGTACAACTTCCAGCAGCACTTGAAGTGTTCTGCCCTCTGCTCTGTGTAGGATAACAATGCACTCACTTCAAATCTAAATCTGGACATTTATTGCACATTCCCTAATGTACAATACAATATAATAACATGTTCCCTTGGCCATTATACTCTACCCATACAAATTAAGTTAAGTTTCAAAAGCACAGAAAATGGAAGGCTGAGAGAGGAGTCCTTTAATAGTTGCTTTTGTTGAACTCCTTTATGCGGAATCAGTTTTCTCTCACTTATTGCTGGATGAGACAAAAAGGGAATTCAGACACATGCCTTTTAGTTACTTGCAATCCGTCACTCTGTTCCCTACCTGTGTCTCAGTATAAAAACCACTCTCTAATTATTGTGTCAGAGTCTGGCTTCTGTTGTCTGCTCTTTGAAAATTTTCTCATGAGTCGTCCCTTTCTTGTCCTTTCTTAGCTTGGGGATTGTTGTTAGGTTTAGAACACACACCAGTAGCTTGTGATAGAGATATGTGGTACAACATATGTTCAACTTCAGCCCTGTCTCTTAAATGTTGTGTTTTCATACAATTAAAGTGTTAATAAAAATTTGGCAGGGTAGAAATGCTGGCAGTGGACCCAGAGTACAATTTTCACTTCTCTCATTGTGGCTTGGCAAACTCATACAGGCGTTTTCTCTGGGCAGACAAAATCCTAAGTAAACCATGCACTACTGAGGATGATTGGCAGTTCTCACATTCACTCAGACAACTGGATGAAATAGTCCTTCTGCTGATTGGACAAAAGCAACACCTGTCGGGCTGTCACAGAGGAAAGTCCATGGCAGCCGCTGAGAACATCAGATTTCTCCATGACGATCTTCTAGGATCGTTTTCTGTTAATTATTAGGTAAGAGACTGGCAGGATCATGGATCAGAGTCAGCTCAAATAAAGAGTCTTTCCTCCTCTTCTCAGGCATTTCGCTGTGTGTGTGTGAGTGAAAAAATAGGGTGTCATGAAACTCTAACTTCTGACTCTCAGAAGTCAGAATCAAATGTGCTACTGAATCTTTAACAGTATGCTTGCTTCCTTTGTTGTTTTTTATTAGCGAAGATTTGTGTCCAGAAAAGAAGAAAAGGCCTTTCATCAGGCCGTGTGCCTGACCAACATGGCTTCTAGTTTTAGGTTGACAAGTGAAAGAGCGTGAAGTATCAAGTTGTTTAGCATCAAAGGAATCATTGCAGAGGTTGGTGCGAGTCTCAGCCAAACGCGAGACCTGACATCTGCTCGATCTTCATCTCTCAGGAAACAAATTGCCAATCAGAATAGAACCTTATGGCCCTAACATCACAGCCGGAAGCGACGTTAACATGTGGCTGACAGTCTTAGTGGCTGTGCCCCTGCACACTTTCACAGTTTATTAAGCCACATCCCCACAAACTGATCAACCGGTTCCTTCTACTAAGTATGAAACCCTGAATCTGTTTTTGAGATTTCCAACAGAGCCATTGGTTCGCTTAAATTCAAGGTGAAAGCCATGGTGTTGCTTTTGCTCTTTATGTGTCTTGTATTGTATAAATAACAAAATGTTGGGCATTAACAAGGTTAAACCTTCATTTATTTTGGAGGAGATCTTTAAACCGGGAACTTCTGAATTTGGATAAATTAGCATGTGATGAAATAACATTTATAACATGGAGTAAACAATGGCTGTTATTTCATTGTATCAGATACAAATTGAATAAATATATTGGATCGTTTTTGGGATTTGGATCAAAAGCAAAAGAACTGTTGTTGTTTCTGTCGCGGCACTTCAGACTGTGCTTCATTTTGTCAGCCAATTCTCCAAGTTTAAAAGTGCAAGCAGAACACAGGTATGCTACCTACAGACCCTGTCACTGGTCCTATACAGTGCATGGTAATGAGTGCCGTGTAAGAAATGCAGTTTATATATTTGGCTGAACAACTTGTCCCAATTGACATGTCCTCAATCACATGTGGTGAAATGACTTGAACACAAGCAGGATGAAAAATAACTACCACCACTTGAAAATTTTCAAAATCAATAAACGGACATTTAGTAGGCTCAAATAAAAAATGGAAAGAGGTTCAATGTTATCTTAACCACTGGTCATAGCATATTTTTCCTTTAATCTAATTACCTGTGCCCCCGACACCCTTTGAAAGTGAAATTGCATTTGAATATACCCATTTAGAAGAGCTGCAACCTTCACAGACAATCCCATTCATCCCTGCTTTTATTAAGGCCGACACCTAAAACTAGGGTGTTCAACGTTTATCATCATCAGAGATGAAATTGAGATGTTTTTCTATTTAGCAGAAGTAGAGGAAAATGAACTCCCTCCAAAGCAGGTATTCCGTTTCACAATGTGCTTTTGTGCGCAATTCCCCCAATTTTGCAGTCATGCTATTCCAAACAGTGGGCCTCCTCATCATTCATTTCCTCATAATAATGTCTTTGTCAAATAACGGTTCGCCTTGCCAACATGTCCACAAATCTAAACCACCGACTCGCAGACACTTTCAACACATGAATAAAATCATATAAGGAAAGTAAATACCCATGGTAGAGTGAGGGCGGGTTTTTGCATTCCCCTTGTGGCTCCCTATTGTCACATCTACATCTGGCCCTGGTTAAAGCACAAGGCCTGGGCGACGCCTGTCACTCGATGGGAAGTCTGCAGAGATTTGGCTCAGGGGGATATTAGTAGGAGGAAACACTCACACACAAGTGTTTTAACGCTGCAGCATACGGCCTATCACGTCTCTCAAAATAAAGGAAACAAAGTGGTTAAGATACAGGAAAGTTTGTGATTCGATGAACAAAAATATAGCTCAAGCTGCTTCAAATTTTATTTATGTTCTATCTCTCTCTCTCTCTCTCTCTCTCTCCATATATATATATATATATAACACACACACATACATATATATAATGCATTTAAATCTTGAATCAAAAGAACTGATAAATATTATCTGACTCTTCACAGGCCTTACACAGTAGCCTGCTTTGGCATTGTTTTTGTTGCACAGTTGAGTCTTGGCACTTTCAATCAATGGCAAACAATGAGGTTTTGATATGGTGCACTAATGTGCACCTGATGTAGAACATCTTAAGAGGCTTTTTACATTTGAGCAACCTTGAATTTCAGAGGACTACATGTGCATCTAAGCGATACATTCATGCTGCAAGATGAGACCATGCTGATGGAAGTGGTCAAATTTGTCCTGGCTTTTGTCTTTTCCATATACATCATTTGTTTACATGGTTTCAAGTGTGTATTTGGGGAAGCAGGCCTGGTTCCCCATCATTACTATTGCTCTCAGAGCTCATTTCAGTTTAACTCTCCAGTTAAGAAACGTAACCCAGCCCTCACCCTGCACTTTAGGACGACCTCAGCCAGCAGCCTAGAGGAGCAGACGTCTCACAGGCGAACGTGGCCCAGCCTGGGATGAGAGACTTATATGTAAGCGAGGACCGACTGAATGGAAACAATAGTGCCTCTGTGCCTCAGCACCCCTCTGGATCACATTTCCTCTGAGGTCCAGATCGAAATGAGGTAGGGGCCCTGTCGCTGATCTAGCAAGTGGGCAGAGAAAGCCACACAGAGGGGAGGGTGCCGTATGTCAATAGTGATTAGGATCACGATCACAACTGTGGCGGGTGCAGGGCACTGAGGAGGGAGAAAGGAGAAAAAAGTGAACAAGGAGGGAGACACATTGCCCTCCTGAACTTTATTGTCTGGTTGCTGGTAGTGAAGAATGTCTCCTGGATCTGTTTAATGACAACTACTGGATGGTAAAAAACAAAATACATTTGAATGCCTTTGTGGAGGCTCAACCTTTCATCACTCTTTTTAATAATGACAGTGTAAGAGCAAAGAAAAGCAGAGAATTTCATGTGTAAATATTTTGTCTGCATTTAGTAGTGACAAGAGTTGACACAGTGTGCTTGTCCTCCCTGTTTCATGAAAGTTTCAAACACACAGTTCTGAAGCATTGCTGGAAAAAAAATTATATAAAAAAAAAAAAAAAGTGAAATATTTCCACACCCTGGGCTCAAATCCCCAATCTTTTATTGCAAATGCTGTGCCAACAAATTCTTCGCCGGGCAAAACTAACGAAGATCCTGTTTGTCTAAACATTAAAACGAAATGCTCAGAGGTCCAATTCAATGCTCAGGTTGTATTTTTCCATTTGTGTTTATTTAAGTGACGAATGATGATGTTAAGTGTTGTAATAAGGTGGTCCAATGAGTTGTAATTTTCTTTGCGGTTTCATGTGTTTTTATATTAAATAGCTGTTGAGGTGGTGTTAATGTGAAGGTGCTGCTCATGTCAGAGAACGTCCATCTGAACATTAACAATTCCAAACCTGACACACATCACAGTGCTTTAGAAAACGACAACGAATGTTCATGCAAAGCGACACAAGACACACACTGCCAAAAACACTACACAAGGTAGCCACATGGAAAAATCTCTCTCTCCCTTGCTCTCTTTCTTTTTTTTTTTTTTTTTCCAAGTTGCTTCTGTCAGAAGTACAAACCTTTGGAAGTCAAAATCAATCGAGGAGAAGCGTGACTGCAGGATGGCCCAGAGACCCCAGAAGAAGTTTGATGCCTGAAGGAGAAAACCGAGAAAACAGTGAAGCAGCGGTAAAGGAAGCTGCTTAAATGCTGTTGACCAGAAAGCATGTTGCCCGGATTTTCTGTCTGGTCTTTCAAGCAGATGCACTTTTACAGAATACCACGAGAAGTTCAAACTTTGCTTGTGTTAATCAATAACAGTCGGTTGAAGTAGAACTTCAAAAATAAGTAAATTAAAGTGTTACAAGGCCAGACTTAATATGACATAATGTATTGTGTAACTCAAGTGAAAGTTTTAGAGGTTGAGTTCCTCTTTTAAAGATAACTTTAAAACAGCGAGTGAGATTTTAAATAACCCATTAATTATGCATTGATTTTGTGTCTGTATGTATATATATGTATGCAGTATTTACATACATATATCCCACGACCCGGAAACTGATAAGCGGTTGAAGATGAATGAATTGACATATATGGTTTAAGTTTAGAAAAACTGCAACACTAAACACTGAACGCCATGAAATGCGTCTGCATGCTTGTTGTTTGCTGCATGTTCAATACATGATGTTGTCTTTAAAGGAACAGCAGTTACAACGTGACGATCATGCAATCCTCAATTCCTCTTTAATCCAATTAAGACTTCAAAGGCACAGCCTTGTTGGCCCACCACTCCTGCAGTGAGGGTTACTGTGGGGTCAGATGTCAGTGTGTTCCTCCAGACCACGTCAGCGGAGTAAATGCTGGCTTAAGCGAGACCGGAGCGGAGTCCTGTAGCTGAATGATAGAGCCATTAAGTGTGTGCTGCTGTTGCTGCAGGACTGGGAGAGTAGAAATCTAGATTAGGTTGGTGGTTTTACATTGTTGTGCACTTGTGAGAGTTTTATGCTGCAGACTAAATGTCACAGGCTGCTATATGGGTTCACAAATACTGAGCTTTGTTTTTTTGTCACATTGCTCATTAGAGCAGAACTACAAAAGCACCCTTCAGTGACCTCCACCTGTCATGTTACAGCTGCAACCATAGCTTCTGCTGCTGCTGCTGCTAAGCGCCAGTTACACACTACTCCGTCAGAATGACAAACTTCTGTATTGAATAGTTCCCTCCTTAATGGCTTTGCTCACTTAGGCTTGCGGACTTGATGCCTTCATAAATTTCTGTTGTTCTCCACCCTTATTGTAAATCTTCTTGGTAGGACCACTAATAGCGAGTCCTAATAAGATCCAGACAGGCCTCTGTTCTGTGGCCCAGTTATATAATCACATTTTTATTTGATAATCAAATAAAGGGTGGAATGAAATACTTGAAGAGCAATGTGCGGTTTTCCTTGGCTTTTTTCCCCTCGCTGGCAGATTTTCATCTCTAATCTCTGTCTTTAGTTGAAGAGAGAGATTGAGCGTGTTGCTATTATGATTAATAACTGCTCTCCATTAAGAGTGCATTAGTCTAACACTGAGCAGAGACCATCAGTGACAGGGAGCCATTTAGGAAAAACAGAGTTGAGAGACATAGGAAATGTGACATCACAGAGCCACAGGCCACGGCCTCAACATCACCGGGGATCCCAGCAAAGGAGCGGATGACACCCCCTGATGTCTTGGCACAGTTGTACCAAGATTAAGATGGGAGAGAGGCATCTTGATGCTGCAGAGCTTTGGCATTTGGCCAGGCTTTGTCAGTTTCAAGCAGCTTCCTTCAGAGCAGACTGCTTCCCTTGGTTCCTGGGTTTTCACTACACATGCCATTAACTGCAGAGACTTCACTATGGTGCAACTTCAGTGCACTTTGAATATTTCCCGCTTTTAGCAGGTGATGTGAAACTGACACAAAATAATAAAATGACATTAAAAGTCACAAAAAAGGAACACACACAAAAAAACGGCAAGAATGATTAAATTCAATTAATAGTTACTGATTTCTGTTTCACTGGATTAATCATATGTGATGTAAATTAATTTCAAAAGGTTAGTGGAGCTGTATGGAGCGGAAGGCAAAACTTCACAATATACGGTGTCCTTGAGCGCTTAATGCGCTGCAGCCTCTTTTTAACCAAATACAAAGTCCACATCTTAGCAGCAATTTGTTAACACGTCTGCTGCAAATACGCATCCTAATCCTATGCAATTAACAACAGAAACAAATACACAAACTTGCTGTTACAGCTGAAGTGTTTCCATTGGAATGAAGTGATGAATAGGGTCGGGAAACACTCGCATGCATGAAAATGTAGAACAAAACGTCCATGTGCACTCGTCATTCAACGTTTTGAATTTCCAAAATCACAAAGCGTTGAACAACTTTTTTGTGTCCCCTGGAAACACCGCTGTTGTCATCTTAGCTACTCATGGCGTGTTTCTGAATCAGTATGTACCATTCTTAAGTTGCAGTGCAACTTCACTGACCCTTCAGAGCCGCTGTATATTTCACATCTGAAGAACGAGTGACTAGCACTCGAACAATAATGTCATGGTCATTGTGGTGTCATTGATTGAACTATTTTATGTACTTGCAATTTCCCAAAAGGGTAAAAAATGGATTATATTTTTAATTCCATAAGCAGTTTGGTCTGGACCTGCTCTTTTTTAAATGCCTTGAAGGAACTCTGTTATGATTTGGTGCCACATGAACACATTTCATTTTGATTTAATTTGATTGATATTTAAGATCTAGATAAAACGCACAGAAACAGATAATTATTCATCAGAACACCATGGAATAATGAAAAACAGACTGTAATTGTTATTTCATTTTTGTTCTTCAATTGAAAAACTCAGTGTCCCTCACTTTGACATGGCTGTTGTCAAAACCAGTGGAGCTGGAAAGTTGGCTTGTCAAATGTCAGTGATCAGTTTCTCCCACTTGCCCCCACGAGTCCTCTTCGGTTTGTCATAGAAAATCTGATTTCAATCAACATGATGTTATCGCTTCTCTCACTCTCATTCCAGGTCATATTTCTTCCCCCTCTCCCTCTCTCCTCCCTCTATGGTTTTTGGCACACGTTACTTTAAAAAAGTAATATGCTTCCTTATCATTTTTGGACTATTTCAAGAGACAATCACACCGCCACTGAAATTGCTCAGACAATTCCACATATTGTGTTGAGCTATGAAAGTGCTTTTAGTCAAATAGACCAGCACCACTTGAGTCACCAAAGAATGAAAATTGTGGTCATAAGAAAAATAATTTGGATCCTGGCTTTCATTTTTTCCCTACGGCAGTTTCTAATCAACTCAGATGGAGTCCATCAAACTCTGAGCAGCAGTGGGTCAGCTGCTGGAAAAGTAAATTGTGAAGATGTGATGGGGAGGTGTTGCTGCCCTCTCATTTCCGAGGGCTGCATAAACACATATGGATATTATTGAAATGCACACACTGATATCAAAATACTGCGATATTTTAGTCCCTCCAAGAGCACAACTTTGGGAAAGGAAATAACTGTTGAGATTTGTCACTTTTTAGACTCTTTCCAAAGTGCTGAGGTGCAACTTAGATATTTCATTATTTCAGCCCAGTCGCTGGGAGCAGAGACTTACCAGTGAGAATTTGCAGACTTGAATGTAGAGCTGTGTAACTTCTGCAGCTATGACTTTGCCCTCGCGTCCTGTGCTTTGCTTGTAACTCTCCAGATAGGCTGTCAGCCAGTCCCTCTGCAGCTCCAAACTCGGATAGAGGCTGTAGTTAACGTCATTCACACCTTCAACACCGATCCAAAACACACAGACACACACGATAGTGAAACTGCTGAAGATATTAAGAATGAAATAACAGAATAGCAGAGTCTCAACACTTCGGCCAGCACTCATGGCTGGAGTCAATATGATAGCACCTTAATCAGATTCGACGACCAACCTACAGACATTTATATATTGGCATAATAATCAGCACTATTGATTGAGTTGAAAAAAAATTCTGAATTGAGTGTTTGGTTTAAAAAATAACAGAAACTAGTGATAGGGCTTTCCCAATTTTGCTGTCATACAACACACTGTCAGAGTATATGTTTTAAGTATCTGCACTACTTTTTTTTTTTTTTGGAAATTACTCAACATAATTAAAAGACATATTCATACTCCACTTAAGTTGCTTTTAGTCAAATCGGAGGAATAACCTTATAATGGCCTTGTATTAAATTAAACCAAATTGCAATTGAGACAATGCTGAGATAACAAATGTTCATTCCCAGGTACACTTTTAAACAGAGAGCTTGAAGTAGTTTTTATGTTACAGTTTTTACACTGACTTATGACCATTTCATCAGTTTGGCATTTTATTTTACAGGCCAGTTAGACCTTCACTTCACTCAAGCTGTGTATTTTGTGCTTTCTACTCTGCTGTATTTATATTCATTTTATATGTAGATAATAGTTGTGAAATTTGACATCATCATCAAGATACATTTTCCTGCATTTAGTTTTCATACTAAAATCTTATTTTTTATTTAGTAAGTGAGGTTATATTGCAGGAATTTATATTTTTGTGTAAAAAAAATGAAAAAAGTCATAAAAAAAAAAAGTAGCGCAGATACTTTCTCTCATACAGGCCCTGAACGCAACCTGCACATTAAATTTCACACATCGCAAGAAAGTACGACGCTGGGACCCGTGACGATGCTGTCAGCTGACGTCAAAGCTTTGGTATTGGCCCATCACATCATAACATTTATGTGGCATTTTGCTCATTTTAGTAATATGGCGTTCAGTTTTTGAGGGTTTGACAAGTTTGCAATTTTTTTACAGGACCTCAGTTTCAGTCATTTGGAGACAATGACTGTTGACATGAATTAACAATCTCAAAGTGTTGAAGTGATGATGTTTCCACAAATATTGACCCTGTCAAGCCTCATTTCAACACAGCTGGTACGTCAAAGCCCCTATTTTCCCCACACAGAAAACACACTGAGGCCAGCCGTAAAGAGGAGGACGAAGTTTCATGGGGTATATTGTCAGAAAGATTAAATTATATCACAAGTGCAAAAGCACAAACTGAACATTCTGCGTATCACATCATGTGCACACCAAACTGAACTTTTCATCACCACACAGACCTACCGGCAAATTCATTGAAGTGATTTCCAATATCGAAGGCCTGGTAGTTGTAATCGGCATACTCGTAGTCAATGAATTTCAACATCCCTGATGGAGGAAGAGAGCAGTGGTTACCAGGGCAACATGGCAAACACATCTTAGGTGTAGCTAACCCTCCCTCCTTTTATTGAAAGTACAGAAGTAGAAGTAGAAGTCAAAGGAACAAGGAGTCTCTTTTGACTGAGAGTCACCCTGGGCATCATGTAAAAAAAAAAAAAAAAGTGGGAGAAATAAAATCATAATAAAAAGTAAAAATATTAAAATAAAATACAGTTTCAGCGGTCCAAAGGTTCGCCTCTGCATGCAAAATCAACAGAAGCAGTATGAAGACTGTGAGCTGCATTATTTCAAACTGGAGAAAGGAGTCGCTTTCTTTTGATTCAGCAGTAGCTTCAGTGGTAGACTGAGGCTGCATTGGCAGAGCGCAGAAGAAGGCAGGCCTTTATTCCTAATTATATTCACGCGGTTTTGTCAAATGGAGTTGGGCTAGCTGGTTCAAATCTGCTCATCAGTAACGTGCAAGGCTGCTCCTCACCCTCTTTGTGGTTGTATATTATGTTTTTCGTCAGGAGGTCGTTGTGGCAGAGGACAGTTGGCGAGTCAATTAGTGATAGGTGTCTCTTCAGCGTCTCCATTTCTGCTGACAAAGTCTCAAAGCTAGGGACCTCATGCTGAGCCACGGAACTGCAAGATGCAAAAAATAACATGACTTACTTTTTTTCAAAATGGAGAGAAGATTTCCACTTTTAATAGTTAGGGTAGTAATAGTAGTAATAGTATAGTAGAGTAATAACAATAGTAATAGTTATAGTAACAGAGACATATTTCTTGAGCAAGGAGCGCCTTGTACCTACAAGTGTGTTTGTTTTGTCGTCTTCAAGTTTTAGACCCAAGAGTCATTTCAGACAATAAAGTTAATGAATTGCACATATGCTATTCAAGATAAGACTCTTAGCCAATGTGTGCTGCTTCATTAATAACAGTTTCTCCTCATTAAATTTGTGATTTTGACGTCATCAACATTTATTGCAGCTTCTCATTTTGTTTTGTGCGCACCCTCTTTTAACTGCAGCACCAACATTGTATTACACAGAAGTGAAAGAAAATCCTGTATTATACATACGTACATATATTGTCTAAATGTATAAAGGAATATTACATTAAAAAAGTACGTAATTTGTAATTTGGCAACTTAACGTTTGACGAGGTTCTTGTTTTGCTGATGGTCTTTTTTACTGTTGCTGATAAATCAGTGGGTGTAGGTATGATAGCTGGTGTATTTATATAAATCACATTTTAAAATACAGAAAACATTACATGAGCACAATCTATAAACAATCACTGTTTAACTCTGCAACGGTTTGAAATTCGATGTATGAGTGTGTACATTCGGCTCGTGTTTCAACAAAGCAGCATCGAACAAAGCACATGGATATGGATACACATGTGAAAACTGTTTAGAAATCTACAATTAAGAGGATGAATTTGGATAAAAAAGTTGAGTATCTCCAGAGGGAAGTTGTTCCATAAAAGACAAGTACTGAAGTTTTGAACTTGAGTAATTGTCCTTTGTATAGAAAGCCTGTGCGATGTGGGTCGACTAGTTTGTTCAGGATAAAGACAAATGCCTGATTAATATGGTGATTAAAGTAACGGAGAGGCATTTAAATGCCTCAGTCTACTCTTTGTTTCTTGCACAGATTTTCTTTGAAGGGTTCAATCTACCTGAGAATTTCCCCTCACACACTGTGACTTACCTTGGTTTAAAGCCTGTTCATCTGCAAAGAATTTGACTTGTCTGTGGTTTTTGTGCTATTTGTCTACTGAAAGTGTTTCACTGTAAGAAGGGCAAAAGGGTAAAAAAAAAAAAAAAACACCCAAACAAACGTACTACCTCTACGCCTTTTCAAATGATCATGTTTTAAATCCAGGAATCTGGGTTTGAGCATAGTGAGAAAGAAAATGTGAATATGCAGCAGCTGAGGGGGAAAAACGCTTAACATAACTTGTAGGTTGCATCAAAGAGAAATCTCATGATGCAGTCGGAGGAGGGAGGAAGAAAGTTTGCTGAAAGACTGGAGGACCAGGTTTGTCCTGAACTCCACACTTTTCTGCTCAGAACATGTTTGTAAACTGAGGCAGTTCAGGGACCCTTGTAGGGTCACATGCCTTGTTTTCACTCCGTTGATTACTCGATCTATCAAAGACGGCACTCATGTCCTTGGATGGAAGAAATGCTGCATAAGCATCCGTCTCCTAATTAATTTTCGTGTTTTTCTTTTCAGTCGTTGAGCCACGACAAGAGGGTAATTTAAACAGTGTAATTTAAACACTACCTATTTATTCAAAGGGGAACAAACAGATGCTCCGGTATTATACACACTTGTGGACATAATTTAGTGAGGCCTGTTAGGAACGCACAATAAAAGCGGGGGAGCACAGCAGTGTTTACAGATGTGACACAAACTCCCTCATACAAATCCTCCTACACAACTGCGACAACACAACAGGCCATTTTTGTAGATTATCTTCCTTTAAGTCATTCACCTTTTCCTTCCTGCTGTGGGCAGACAGACAGGCGCAATAAAAGAAGGCTGACGTGTAAACTTTTTAATCATTTTTCATACTTTTACTCAAATAGAAAGAGTTATTTTACTTCTATGGCCTCCCAAAAAGGGGCAAATAGAATTAAATTTGAATTCAAATTGCATTTTCAAAAAAATGTAGCTGTCTCTCTGACATCTCCTCATCTGTGAAATCTTTCTCTTAGTAGAAATCGACCCTTCTCTGCCATGCATAATTTATCAATCTCTCAGTCTAATGTGAATTAAAATACACAGCCGAATGGTGAATCGCCCTGATTCCTTTTCAAACCATCCACTTCTTTAACTTAACAAACTGACTTTACCATAGAAACTCTCGATTACTCTCAGTCAAAAGCTAAATGAAAGACCTCCATTGGCTTTAAATGGAAACCTGTCGTCTTGCCATCAGATCTTTTCCTCTCTCTTTTCTGTCCTTTTCATGAGGCACAGCACATCAAGTGTGTTCGCCTCCTGCTACCCTGTCATGTCTCTGTGAGGTAATTAGTGGAATTTCCTCCTCTGGCGCTTCATTATCAATGTGCCTTATTTACATATGATTTCAAACACCAGCCGAGAGCTGCTGATCTTTTTTTTTCCACTTTGCAGTTTTGCACAATTCATGGATGTGCAAACGAAGACGTAGCAGGGGGCCTTTGGGAGAAGAAGAGGTTGCACTTTTGCTTTCCATTGCTTTTCTCCCTTTTCTCTCCCATCTCTCCCTCGTTCTCCCTCTCCGAACCTCGCAGCTGCTGCAAGCCTCTTTTGCTCCCCCCTCTCTCTCTCTCTTTGTCTCTCTGTCTGTCTCTCTCTTTGCACAGCGGGTGGCTTGAGAGCTGACGACCTCCTCTGCAGGTGCAGCCTCTTCCTGCTCTCTCTCTTCGCCTTTCTTGTAGTGCTTCCTCTGAAGATCACATTCATACCAGCACTCATACACTCAAGCACAAAAGTTTCTCTGATGCCTGTTTAAAGCCCCTCTTGCATTCCCCCCATTCTTCGTCTTCTCTGTCCCTGCCCTTGTGTGTTTGTGCGTGTGTCATGTCACACATGCAGTTACACACTCAAGAGACCAAGTAAAACACAAACAGCAACATTAACCACAGTCTTGACTTTTAAGCATCAGTTAACCTTAAATATGAATTTCAAGCTTAATAAATCATAATGTGGCAATTTTCCCCATTTGTTGATCTTCTTCTCTACCTCTCTTTATTTTACTCCTATATTCACAGATCATGGATTCCAGATAATTTTAAATTGTTCTGCATATATGTCGGTGTTTGAGTAGCATCTGCCTGTGTTGAACAATTTTGTCACACGAATGTCTCACAATATAGCACCATCTATTGGAGCTGTGAGTGCGGTGCAGTTTGCTCTTAAAGATGCATATTTTCCAAGTATGATCCCATATTACTCATTTGCTGCTTTTCTTATCTAATGGTATGAAAAACAGCACACTTTTCAAATTTAAAATCTTTGGAAAGCTCTGCATAACACTAAAGCTAAAGCATTCACATATGAGTGAGCTGTCAGCACGAATAAAACTAAATCTCTTTAAAAGTACATCATTGTTTTTCTGTGCTTTGGCAGTGTGCGTTGAATTCTCAGAAAATCTAATGTTTACACAACACTTTGATTGTGTGGTGATGCATTTAAAAATGTGAGATTCAAAAGCTTTGGCTAAATTGATGCAAGATTGATTCTAGCCTGCTTGTGGTAGGTTTTTTTTTTTTAATTCACCAAAAAATTCCTGGATAGTGGTGAAAAGAAAAACAAATTGTCCTACAGAAAAAGACAACAAGTAACCGGATGAACCCCAAAATATTGATTGTTTCTGGTCCTTCTGAAGAAGTTTAGCCATGGTGGCTCTCTCTTTGTGGGTTCTTTACTTTTCTGAGAAACTACTTTTTATCACAAATGACTCTCCTGGCTCAGTCCTTTCTCTGCGATGCTTTTTTACAGCTGAAACTTAAGCAGGTTCCAGCTGTTGCAGCGAGTGAATCAGATTCTCTGGACCTTGCAGCGTCAGTTTGGATGGACTTCCGACCCCTCCGCTGCAAACCTAAACAAGGTTGAACATTTGACTGATAAGGGATAGCTCTGCAGGAAGCTTGTGGCCAAACATCTGTTTGTAGTGTCTGAGCACCCCCTCTCACCTCTCACCCCATGACCCCTGTCAGAGATAATACAATGTCATTGCAACAGAGGCCACACCCCCTCCTTGTCCCACTGACCAATGACAGCTCACAGAATCTGCCTCATCCTCATGGTGAGTGGTAACATGCCAACACAAAAACACTGACTATCCAGTAATTTTGAAGGCAACATGTGAGTTGAAAGGAGCAGGTTTATTTGGCATGTGAGAAAATGATAAAGCATCTGTGGAAGTGCTGCTGCCTCAAATGTGGCTGGTTTTTATCAAAAGGATGACAGCAAATATCTACCAGTGAGTTACAGCAGCTTTAAAACTGTTGTACTTGTCAGTACAGTGGATGATAAACATCTGTCTTCTTCACTGACACTTTAGCTTACTTTTCTTACAGGACACCTGACACCCCTGACTAAACCCCCCCGCTCGCTCAGTGCGGCTTTCTGATAATGAGCTTGCAGCTAATGACAAATTTTACAAGTGAGTAATTTTTGAAACAGTGAACTTTTGATTTCAGGTAGAAATAGACAAAGGCTTCTCAAGTTATTGTGGCGGGTTTGAAAAACTGTCACCAGCTGGTTCTGGCTTATCTATTTTAAAACACCAGTCCTGCAAAATGGCCTTAAATTTGGACAAAATTAAACCTCCAAGTGAAATAGTTGTATCCCATCTTCCACACATTCGAAAGATTTTTAAGGTGATGTAGAACTGGCATACAAGTATGCTAACCATCAGTGGGGCTTTTTCCAACATAACGTGACCACACACATTTAGTGAGTCGATGATGTGTTGTTTGGCCTTTGTAACTTACTGTTTGTTCCCATGTTCTAAAGTAAATAGAATGTTTTTAGAAGTTGGCACAGTTTGTTTTGAACTAGGTAGACATGCCACTCAATCCAGTCCACGCTTTAAACTCTTGCTTTGGTGTTTTAGGTTTGAGAAACAGATTTAAAAAATAAATAAATGAATAAAATAAAAACTTTTTGATGCCTTGTATCAGTTCAACATGTAGGTTCATCTGAAACTTGACAGGCCAAACTTACTTATAATTGCTATGGTGAAATCAGGAAATCACTGTTCAGGGGGACAGATTTAACAAACGGCCGACTGGCCTGGCTCTTGTTGGTTTTCAGCATCTGATTTTCAATTTGGTAAAAACATTCAAAATGTTTTTCCAAATTTCAGTTGATATTTAACAGGCCTAAACTTCTGAGAAGGTCTTGTAAAATATTGTTGCTGAGGTGATAAATAAGTTTTACAGCTGTAGAGTTTCAGTTAAATCTACAACAGTAAAATATTTGCAGATCCCATTATCATCCCTGACCAGGAAGAAAACCAACAAAACCACTACCAGCTAATATATTTCCAGACTTGAACGTATGTATGTTAAGCACCGTGAAATCATTGTGGCACCATTTGTACCTTTTCGTGCAGCGCTGCTCAGCTGGGCTGCTGGTTGGACTCCTTTGCAACAGTGTGAGAAAGCGGGACATTTTTGTCCAGAGAAACGGTTCAACAGACAGCCCACGTTTTGGCTGGATCGAGTGGATTCTCCCCATCTCTGCTGCGATCAATCTGCAGGGAGAAAACATTTTCTCAGATGAGCCTGGCTGACGCTGTTATTGCCCAAACAACCATTATCAGAGTAGACTCAAAACTCCCTTTCCATTTAGCGCTCTTATCTTGTTCTTCTTTCCAAAAAATGGGCCTTGTTGCATTTGTGACCTTTTGACCACCAAAGTGCTCATTCTTGAGGCATCTCAGTGGTGACAGGAGATTTTCTGGGTATTCTCCATGCATGGTATCAGGCTGAGCGTGGTGATTGATGTCTATCGTGGCCCTGGCTGTTCAGCCTTGGCGGCTGTGTTTTGTCCTACTGTCCTGTGGTGAGAATAATGATGCTTGCCTGTTATCATCACAGTAATGAATGGAAAAGGGGCCGTGACCGAACAACGTTGCTCAACATGAAACATGACTCAACTGAAATAGTGAAAAAGAAATAAACAAACAAAAAATATACCTGCATCAGCACGACTGAACACACACAACCTCCAACTATTTCCTCAGAAAACAAATGTCCAAAGTCCAAATGTCCATTTTTAACAATGAGAAATCTGATTGTTATTTTATTTATTTATTTATTTTTTGTGTGTATGTATGTCTTTGATACTGGGGCTTTAATTTAAGTAAAATCTATATTGTGCTCTTTTATTACTCATATTGTTTTTAAATCATGATATACAAGTACCCCACACAGAAACAATATAATAATAGATGCTATATGATTTGAAAATGTTGTATCTGTCTGTTGTATATTTACTTGAAATGTATGTATTTGTATGTGTATGTGTGTCTATGTTCAGATAAATTTTGATATAGAGCTTTCTTATTTAAATCCTTTAATGCTCAGTCTTACTCAGTTTTTAAATCTAAAAGGTGAGTGCACATTTTTTTTGGTGAATTATTATTATTATTTTTTTTTTTTTTTCACTCTGGATGATGGTCAACATACTGTTGCATGTTTCGGCCATGAGAGCACATATGTGATCAGATCATTGTCTGTGTATCAAATCAAATTTAAGAGAAGAAACAAACAAAAATGTCAAAGCTGCGCTGGCTCAGACCTGTATATGGAGGGCTGCCGGAGCAGCTCATCATCCAGTACTGTTCCCCTGACAAACTCATAGCAGATGCCGTTCTGGAAGCTGCAATAGATCTGTGGGCCGCAGCCATGGGTGTGGAAGACCTGGAACATCTCCACCTCTCGGTCCCGGTTCACATAAAGGTCTGTCATTCTGCCGTACAGCCGCACCAGAACACAACCAGGCTCTTGGAGAGAGCCCACGTAGCATCCAATCAGCTGGTTGGTGATGCCCTCAGTGAACGTCTGGTTGAAAAGGAAATCAAGACATAATAATATAAAGAGAAATTAATATTGAAACTCAGCAAGTAAAACATCATATGGTATATTTTTTCCATATATGGTTTCAGCACGAGCTACTTGACTATATTAGGCAGTAACTGTCCGTGTGCCAATGAGATACATATAAATGTCAATCTCTAACTCTCATTAACAGCAGGCTGAGCTGCTGTTTGTCCATAACAGTGTTGAACAATGACACAAAACATGGAGCTTTATTCTGTAAATGCTTGCAGCCAACAGATGCCATATGTTTGATTTTAGGACTCTGGATTACAACTTCTGGTACAGTATCATCTTACAGGCCACTAATTCCCCTCTGTTATGGCCCATTACCTAAAATTTCCTTTAAACCTCTCATTAAAGACACAGTCTTATGAAAAATATCAAAAGTTACAGAAATGGAAGGAAGATTTTCCAGCAACTACTGCTTTGAGTATCTAAATGACGCCTGATGTGCTACATCGGAGCGCATTTAATCCTCAATTTCTAAAATATATAGAATTTATGGGGTGCCCTGATGGCTGACCTGGAAGAACGATGGCCACTAAAGCTGTGATGTATTTTTGCAACGGCTTTTTGCTACCTCTCTGACTTTTCTCTGTCTCTCTCACTATCCCAAAACTGGCAAAAAAATGCCCAGTGAAGAATAGAGAGGATGAGCAAAGGCAGAAAGAACATACAAGATATGAAAAAGATAACACACAAAAGACCCTTTGTTTCATTCCTCAGTGACCTCAATGAGGTTCTCATTAGGAGTTTAATCTACCGAAATTCATGTAACCAAGTGATTGGAATTTAAATTTGTATAAAGAATACTATATATATATATATATATATGATATCTCAAGTGCCTTAAAATGACTCTTAACTGTAGCACAACAAAAAGTTCACTGTGCAGCTGTTGACTTTTGACTTGTGGGGGTGTTGGTGTTCAGGCAGGGCCTTAGTAAACATTTTTGGTGATGGACAGGGTTAACAAGAAAGTAAATCTGTGAGCCACATTTATTTGAATTAATTGTCAAAGTTTTGTATAAATAATGGATATGAACAAAACGAGACTGACATGTAAACAACTGAAAGAATAGAGCCTTATAAAAAATCAAAAAATCAATCCAACAGACAGATATAAACAAGTAGGTAAATACCAGAAATATTAATAGACATCCAGCTGCAGAGAACTTCAAGATCACACCTCCATCAAATCCTTGCACAGCTCTCTATGTGTACACAACAATCCCACAGTGACCACTGTTTGCCTGCAAATGTCTCATCGGACATTTGTTGTCATTCAGTGGTTTCTCAAAGGCTCTCATTCTCGGCCACGGTCTCCGAGGCATTTCCTGAGTTTCAGATGGGTCCTGCCGACAACAGCTTTTCAACCAGAGGTAAAGTGAACGTACCTTGACATCTGACCAAACTATTCACATAGCAGATGGAAGATGTTTGTCACTGACTTTGAGGATGTTATTGATCCAAGACCAATATATCAGATTTCTAATGATGCTATAAATATGTAAATGTATGACATGTATGAAAATACAATACAGCAAATGCATAAATTGTTTGTTTGGAAACAAAAACTTGGAAGCCCAACAGAGAGCGGTTTACAGGGACACGGTTAAAAGCACAGGTGTGACAGCAGGAGCAGTCTGCCCTTCCCTTTACGCTTTGTATATTTCAATCAGATGAACACAATACATCATTAAAGGGGCTGTCGGGCCTGAGGGCTGAGGGGAAACATCAACTTCTTTGTGTACATTACTGGACCTGGTGTAGATTGAGAGGTCACCCATCCAACGTGCTGACACATAACAAACATAAAGCCAATTTCTCTGAAAGATTGGACCTTGTGTTTGCACATGGGACCAGAATGGGATTATTCTGTACTGAACAGATGCTCTGACAACATCCACGCATCTGTTTCCAGGGTTTAAAAAAGAGAAGGAAAGAAAAAACAGTCTCTTGTTTTGTCCAGTTACCTTGGATTTCCTGCTGGAGTAATAAATTCAAGACGTCTTTCTATACACTGCAATTTGAGACATTAAATTTTTTCCATTCCTTAAACTAAATATTATATTTTATTGCGTTGTGCACTTCTCTATTGGCACAGTGAACTCTTATTTTGAAAACCAAATAAGTTTTTATTATTCAATATGCAGTGGTTGTACTTTAAGGAGACAATTTTTCAATTTTAAGGAATAAAGGGGGTTATATTCTTTATTTGTGTCAGCTGAAGTGAAATTTTAAAAAGGCTTAACAGTGTCCCCAGACAAGCTGTCTGGGGCCCTGTCTTTTCCAGAACATATTATTCATGGAAGACTGGAGTTACATCTTACTGATATGAGTGCTTTCATTGTTCAATACATACACTTATTGATTTAACTTATTCTGGATGGTAAGAGAGGAAGAACAGAAATGGGGTCGAAGAGTACTGGGCAAGAACGACAGAGCTTCTTCTTTTGTTCAGATGGGCAAAAAAGTTTGTCCTGATCGCTGACTGCTGAGAACTAGACTTTCTTAATACTCAAAATGTTAACTTTTGGAATTTTATACTTTCCGTATATGGCATCCCCAGCATGCAGTGCATTTGCTGCAGGAGCTTGCTGAGCTGAAAAGCCAATCGGAGCCTCAGCCAGTCAGAGTTATCCTGCTTATAGGTGTGATGAAAACAAGAGAATCAAGATCAGTGTAAACAGAACGGCTTGCTGGAAGGGTCTACACTGGACACTCCTGTACTCACTAAGTGAGCTAACACCTGGGAGTTTTTTCAGGGGTCTGAATAGGCAATGCTTCACTTGACACTGCACAAACATTACGCTGACTCTCACATGAACACAATCCTATACAGTCTGGATGTGGTAAAAGAAAAAGATCCAGTTGTTGTTGTTGTTGTTTTTTTTTATTTTCTCTCAATTGAATCTGATTCTGCTTGTGATTATATAAATGGTGCATGATGTTATTCATATTATTTGAAATGCTGAAATTGATTAAAATGAAATATAATTTGATGTTTTATCCAACATGTCTCGCAAACCACCTTATAAACAGTCAAAGTGACATTCACCACAGATCATATCACAGTGATGATTGAATATAAACTTAGTGAAAACTAATATGTAAATAAGGTTCAGGAACCATGAGACATAATTTCATGTAATTACAAGTAGCTCAGTCAAAGAACCTGTATTTTTAAGTCAACGATGCAGACACATCAACAGAATGACTGCAAATTAGATCAAAATAAATCCAATGTTAAAAAGATGCAGTTTCTCTGATGACAACACCTGAATCCAAAACTTTTACACTAAGATTAACTTTGACCAAACCACACCAAAGCAACCTAAAATACAAATTAAACTTCTGATTCTATATTGTGTCAGTTGCTGCTTTGACTGTTGAGTGCAGGTGATCAAATGTCAATCTACCAATGAGTGAAGATTTGATTAACCAGTATAGGAACATATGGACTTGATAGCTTAACAGCTATTAATGAATGCCAGATGAGCCAAACATGAAACTCACCTTCATCTGAATGTCCTGCACCCTCCAGTGAGGACGGAGTCTGCTGAGAAGGTCCAGGATTCCTCCACGTGGGTCTTGCTCGTTAACTTGGATGTCCACATGGAGAAGCTGGTTCCTATCGTCAGCAGACCCACTGTCCATTTTCAACACGGCAGATCAAGAGCCACAGAAATCAAACCTTCAAATGCTTCGAGACAAAGAACTCCTTCAGTAATGCTCTGGCCAGTCGTATTCTGTTCTTAGTCCAGCTGAGTTATATTCAGAAAAACCAGCTCATTAAAATCTAGGGCCAAATACACGCCAGTTCTTAAAAAAAAAATTATTGTGATATATAGCGAGTCAAGAGCTACCAGTTCTATTTGAAAGGCGCTGTAATTGTCCACTTGTATGTCCAGCGAGTCAGTGACAGCTCGGTTTGCTTATCAGGGGCCAATGTTCCTATGGGCATCTTCATCCCCACTGCTGCACAGGTTACATATTAACCACCAGTGTTTGGCGCTCTGCTGTAGGCACGTGTGTGCGTTAAACAATTAAACGAGTCAGTGGGAGACAAATGTTGATTTTGAATGTAGCGTGGTGGCTAAAGTTCTGCTGCATCAAGCGCTTACATTTTCCTTTATCCACTCATCTAATCATCTGCCAGAGTCATTCTAATGTGCCGTTAAAAGGGAAGACCAATAAACCATGTACCAATTCAATTTATAAAATAAAGGAAAGACTAAATTTCACTGTAACATGTAAATATATTATTGAAATGATCAATTTACCCAAAAAACATTTGAGTGTCATTTTCTGTGACAGAGTCCATTGAACTGCAATTCAAAAATAAAGGCCTGCAACTAATTAACTTCACCGTCAGTTGTCTGTAATCCATTCAAACAGATGGCAGTCTGCGCTGTCAGCCACAAAGCACAGACAGTTGTGTCCTAATTGAGCTCAACATATTTTGTCTACTGAATCTGAGCTCTCTGTGTAAGTGGCTCTCAGCGCTGCTCCCTGATGCCGGATTCCCTATCATGTGTCCTAACATTAAAACTTCTCTGCAGCAAGTACCCAAGGCGATATCTCGAATTTAGGTTACAGTTTACTTCATTCAAGAAAAAAAAAAAAGAAAAAGAAAAAAGTATCCAGCAAAAAATCAGGCCAACAAGATGACTTTTAATTCCCTAAACATTTTTCAGATGTATTCCATTTGGCTCGTGAGCACCAGCAAAGACTTCATAAGGGTGGAGTCTATTGTCTGACCAAGTCATCGTGAGAGGACCCACACAATTGGTTCATTCAAACATGACCTTTTTTGCTAGCTCAATGCCATGGAACATTTCAACAAGATGACTCTGTAAACACAAGATGAATTTCATAAACATTGGAGCAGCATGTTTTCAGTCTTTTAAATTATTTAGATGTTGGGCCAATGTTTACCATTTTGCATCATTACAGCAACTGCCTAGAAGTCACGAATGTGGTGATCGTCTTGAACTGAATACTTTGCAAGCTTTTAGACGCAAATGAAATTTACTTGCAATCAAAGGGCGTCTCATCATCAAAGATGTTGTGTATTGAAAGAGAGATGAGTGTCTTGATTAAAAATGTAAGGGTCAGGCTGTAGAATGGAGGAGTGGAGTCAGTGTTCGTCTTACTGCATGTGCTCTCTAGGATAACTACGCAGACAAACACACACACACACACGCACAAAAAAAGAGATGGCACTCCCAATATCCCATGCGTACATTTATACTGCAATAACACTTCTCAAATTAACTTCCAGTGTTCCTGATGTCTCATTTTTTTTCTCCCTGAACATTGTTAACATGGAGAATGCAAACATTAACATTTGGGTCTTTTATCCTTGAAAAGTAATCATTTATGAAAGGATCAACAAAGTAATAGTTAGACAGAGAAACACAACTAGAGTTAATGTTGCTGGAGTTTTTATTGACATTTTAACATCATCCAGTCTAAGGGCTTTTCAGCCAGGTCCTGAAACCACAAGTTACATGAATTTGACAAAATGTGGAAATAAAATAAGTATAGAAGAGGACATTTATTACATTTTTTTGCAAAGGAAATTGTGTTGCTAATAAAAGATTATATGTATTTGTTTTTGCCTTGCCTAGAAAGTTAGCCAAAATGTTTTCCATGCTTTCTGAATAAAGATTTGATTGGCACAAATGAGCTTATCCAAATACATGCAATTGACATGACCAAAAATTATCATTTTAAACGATTCAACTGTAGGTATTCAGCACTTTTGATTATTGAAAATTGGTGTTTGTTGGTGATTCTTGAATTCCTTCCCATTTCTGTGACTGTTCCACGTCTATTCATGCAGTCGGTGACTTCCATCTATCTAAAAACTATTTATCAATATGCTTCCTCTGAACTTCCCTGTACAATGGACAACAAAAGGCGGCCTCTCAGGCTGTGACAGTAATGGCACAGGTAGCACTCTCCAAAAGGGAAAGTCTACACAGCACCAGAACAAATGAACATTTACTTGATAAGATTTCTTGAAATAAGACTCTGTAAGAAAAGATAAGAAAATTTGCAGGGAAAACTCATTCTTTGCTATATTTTACTTGTATTGTGAAGTTTTGTTTCTCCTAATAGGCTTGTGATGCTCAAAAGAAGATTTTTTTCCCTTAAAAGCAAAGCATGTATTTTTTTGGCCTCAAATATTCATCCCCTTCATTAAAAGTTTATTTAACACATTTTTAGTGGTGTAATTGTGATATAAGACAAATATCTTGATGTTAGCATTCCTATCAGTATTAGGAAGTGCTGCCCCTAATTCTCCAAACTGTTGTCATCAAAAGTATAATTACCTTACAGCATTTGTAACACTGCTACAGTAATGCTAGATTCAGGACATTCACTTGCTTTTTAAAAGACAGAAAAAAATTAATTACTCTTGCAGTACAACCAACAACTTAATTTCACAATAAGTCAAATAATCAAAGAGGGTTTGACAAAAGGAAAACTGTTTTTTTTTTTCTTTTTTCTTGACATTTAGGCTCACAGTACGCATGGACGTTTAACAACAAAATAGCAGAACAGGCCAAGTATGCAAGTGAGTTCTCTCCAATCAATCCAAACATCTCTGTGTGCTCTGAATACTACAAACTGCAAAATCTTTGCTTCTTATAGGAACACTCAAACTGTAGCCAGACACATTACTGGACACAATGAAGCTGTACAACCTTAAAGATTCATTCTAGATATCATGTCCTTATTGCTGTAACATTGAAATAGATTATTTTTTTTTGCTTACATAAACATTAACTTTTGCCCAAACTCTTCACTACATCAGCCAGAATTGACCAATATTTTCACACGCCTGTAATCAACCCTGAGCTATCGGCCTAATTCCAACAGAAGATCAATAACATAGCAGTATGCATGGACTACAGCAGCCTTAGAGGAGGAGAGGAAGAGCTATCCTCAGGTCCAAATCTGACCACTGTTTTTATTGACCAATAAATGCTTTCCACTCAACTATGTTCTTCTTATAAGGTGATGTGAGATCTAGTCCATGCATTTTATGCAAGACGGCCTCTGTCTGTATGACTGAAAGCACAGTGGAAACACATTTAGGGTCCACAAGATATAGGGTATAACAGAAGGTCATCAAATTGAATCAAATCAGATTTATTTGATGTACAAAGTTACATCAAGGCACTTTAGATGTAGAGCAGGTCTAGGTAATGGTTGGTCAAACGGTATTAGGCACCCTCAGTAAGTTTGTCTTTTGAAAATGTGGTTATCTGCACGTCTCCTACCACTAGGACACAGTTGGATAGACTCATAATCAGGACTGGACCGGAGAAAGGGAACTTCTCCAAGTAGGCATTGGAGGTCCATTATCTCAAAACTCACTATTGATATAGCTGTCTTTCTTTTGCCACACAATCTTTCCCCTCTTCCTCAGTATCAAAATGCTGCGTGTTGCTATATAATTATTTTGATTTGTTGATGTGGTGCATTTTCCACCAATAGGAAAGCAGTTGTCATGTTTCTTTCTGCTAATAGGCACTTTCCTTAAAATTGCCAGTTCTTAGCGTTCCTTGCTGCACCAAGGGGGCAAAATGATGGAACAGTGGTTAGCACTGTCGCCTCACAACAAGAAGGTTGCGGGTTCT
Organism: Echeneis naucrates; assembly: GCF_900963305.1. Taxonomy (NCBI): domain Eukaryota; kingdom Metazoa; phylum Chordata; class Actinopteri; order Carangiformes; family Echeneidae; genus Echeneis; species Echeneis naucrates. Next base: position 22,916,801 of record NC_042526.1, on the reverse strand, counting down.
TTTTCCGGGCCTGCGTGGGTTTCCTCCGGGTACTCCGGTTTCCTCAGACATCATGTTTGGGTTCACTGCTAAGTATAATTTGTCCTTCAGTCTGAGTGTGAGTGGTGTGTGTCTCTGTCTGTCTCTGTGTGTTTGTCCCGTGATGGACTGGCGACCTGTCCAGGGTGTATCCTGCCGTCACCTAATGTGACCTGTGATTGGCTCAATTTACTTCTGGGACCCAGAAATGGATGAGCGGTAAAAGATGAATTAATGAATTAATGCTGCACTAAACATGACAGCAACATTCAGTCATAATTCATTTATCATAACTGGGTTTTACTTGGCCTATAAACACAATTTACAAACTGGTACATAGTTTGAAGTCCACGCTTCTGACACAAGTTCAAACAGAGACTTTGCGATGCTGCTACATCTTCTTAAATCAGTCTTCTGCTTCAGACGCAAATCAAATCAGATTTATTTGTATAGCACCAAATCATAACAAAGCTTATTTAAGGCACTTTACATACAGAGCAGGTCTAGACCAAACACTTTATAAAATGATTTAAAGAAACCCAACAGCCTGCCTCTTAAAAATCCTGTAAGAGACAGAAACCCCAGACAGAACCAGGCTCAGGGGGGCGGCCATCTGCCTCAACTGATTGGGCTGAGAGAGGGAGAGAGAGAGAGACAGAGAGACACACGGGGACGGGCAAAGTTGGGTAGAGTAGGGAGAGAATGACAGCAGGAGGAGGGGGTTCAACACAGGTGCAGATGCAGGTGCAGAACATGATGCTGCATGAAGTTCACAGAGTCCAAAGGGTTAAAAACATAAGACAGGCATCCTTTCGACAAAAGCTCAGTACTAAGAAAGCTACATCAGCTATTCCTAACGCATTTACACTTAACATATGTCTAGCCTTCCAAATCACTGACTACTCAGGCTCAGCTAGTCTTAGTTTTGTTTTTTTTTACAGTGAGGAAACCAGATACCATGCAATGCATCTTTTTTTGTGCATAATGTGACATTGAGACCAACAGGCATCTAACCAGTAAAATTCTCTGTCCAAAATCAAATGTTTCAGCTGTCTTTGAAGGCTTAGAACATACAGCATGTAATAGGAAATACCCTTTCAGACCTGCAGTCAAAATGATCCTGCAACATTTTCCATAGCTCACCTCGAGGACATGCAGCAGAGCCTCACTCACATCTCATACCCTCTTTGGAGGAGCAGATGTGGACGGGGAACAATGTTGGCGTGGCATGTAGGATCTCAAGAGCCTGTTCAGCTGTAGTGGAGAAGATTCATTACTTCAACCCTTTGACAAAATGCACAAGGTCAAATCTGATCAAAGGTGTATAACAGATATAATGCTTTTACTGAAACTTCAGCAAATTATGGGGGAGCCATCATGGAGGAAAAAGAAAGATGACAAGATACTTGACAAGGCACATGTACTTGACAGTTAACATGCCAGAAGAGACAACTTTAAACCCTGATCCCGAATAACACCAAAACATCACTGATTACCTTTCTTAATTCCCATTGGGATTTCAGTATTCGCTTCCACACACCAAAAAATGGCGCCTTCTGGCAGGAGTCATGCCGTTGTTCCTTCAGGCACACGAGTGAGGGTCGACATGATGAAGTGGTTATACAAAGTAGTGTTGCACAGTAGATATATAAAAGACAGCACCACAGTATTACAGCTGCTAACGTGTCAAAGACCTATACAGACCAATAAAGCCTGTGTGTGCACTCAAGAGAACACGAAACAGCATAATGCATAATGCCGAATTTCAGTTAAATGGAACAAAATAATCAATAAATTGATAATAAAATAAGCCACATCTTGACCCAATAATGGGGGTTTGTTAGGTTATCTGAAAATATAAATATCTCACAAAAGCAAATTTTGTAATGGCAAAGTTCACTCACCTCTTTTTCACTAAGTGAGTCTGGGCTGCTGTTCCTTCCTGAGAGATCCCGAGTGGTTGTGGAGCCCCTTAAATCAATTTCACCTGTGTCTGTCAGCTGCTCCAGACAGAGCTGCAAAGATTAGCCAATTCATCGATCAGTTAGCAACTATCAAAATAATCACCCAGAGCACGATTGATTATCATAAGTCATTACTGAGTGATGTCCCAATAGGATTTCAACTTCTCAAATGTGGGCGTTTCTCCGCTTGTTCAGCTCTCAGTGGACTGAAAGTCTTTAGGTTGTGGAAAAACAAGACATTTGACGACATCAGCTTGGGCTTTGGGGGAAAAAATATCAGGCATTTCATTGATTAAATCCTGAGATGATTCACAGATTAATTGTTGATGGAAAATAATACTTGGAAAATTACTTGCAAGCTTACCCCTTTTGATGTCTCCCATTTGGAGTTTTTTCAACCCTTTGTCAAAAAATGTAATCATTTTCAAATTGCCTCTAAAAATGTGCCCTTTGGTCATTGCTTGGATTTATTTCGTTTACTCATGTGCTCTCCAGGCCTTTGCCCCACAGCATGCTGTAATTTCTGGCTTTGATGGGAATCTTTGTGATTCTCCATTCCCTTTTGCCCTTAGGATTGCACTCATACTAGCCATGGTATTTCAGATAAGCCAGTATCTGAACTCCTTTGACATTTGGCAGCTGTGCCATTCATCTGTCTTTGACAACTCAAAGTATTGTTGTCGGACTTACTCAAGTTCATTATCAGTGTGCAATACATATTCAGGAAATGATAGCTTAACTTTTTCAGGAGTTGAGAACTTCGCAGCAACTGCATTCACAGGAATGGATGTCTGTCGCATTGGTGACTCATTAATGGAGGTACTGACCAAAAAGTTTGAGTCTTGGGGCCAGATTCCTATGAAAAAAAAAAATCATTTTTTTTTTTACTCTCATGATTACACATACCGCAATGCAGCAGTGACAGCTCTGCTTAAGTGTGTTCCATTTTAGAGGCCAAATCTCTTCCAATAACTAACTTAAAATCTATTAAATAAATAACTAGTATTCATATGTTGTAAAAGAAATTACATTTCATTAGTTGAAGCACTGTCACTACTCAGTATATGTGTGCATGTGTTATGACAGCATTCATTTACTAAGGCCTTATTTTGGAATAAGTAATTAGGTCCAACGATATTAATCAATAATGCTGAGTTACTTAAAAATAGAAACGCTTGTCAACAGCGTGCTGTAATATGGAAAGAGACATTTTTTGAGCACTTACTTGATCATGAGCATCATTTGTCACAATCCATTCCTGGTTTTTCCCTCAACCACCCACCTACCTGCCTGCCTACCTCTCCTAATCAAGATCATCAGACTCCCCTGTTCCTCCCAGTTGGGTTTAATCACTCAGCCTCCTCTTAACCAGCTAGGAATCTTAGGCTAATGTTTGTAAGTAATGGCAATAGCACTGTAATTGATGATAGTATTTCTTTCACTTGCCACTCTTCTCTGGGAAGTAGCTCAGTGGTAGTGCCAGTGGCAGGCTTGTGCCAGTCCCAAGCCTGGATAAATGGGGAGGGTTGGGGAAGGAAGGACATTCTGTGTAAAAATTCTAGCCAAATCAATCATGCAAGTTACAGGGCTGATAGGGAAAAAGATGAATGAGAGAACAAGACAAAAGAAAGAAAGAAAGAAAAAAAAAAAAAACGTTTGGTACAATTTGTCCAACAAGAGCGCATGAGAACAGCTAAGGACACAAATTCCCACCTTTTGCAATTGTCTGCTTTCCACATTGAAATGACATAGTTTGATGGAAATGGCCACACTGTACTGTATGTATGGTCAAAGTCATTATAATGGAATGTGTGAATGTGAGTCAGTATTTTTGGAAAAAAAAAAATAATAAAATTGAAAACAACGGCAAATAGCCATCAACAGAACAGAAAAGGGGACACACTTTGTCCTTCAGTTCTTTATGAATAAAGTCGTCATTTGCATGAGGCAGATTTTGTTACAAGGATTGTTGAGTTAGTTTAATGGTAATGTTGAAAGCTAGCTTTTGCACATTGAAAATGCTAACATGATAATAAGAAGGTAAAATATGTACTGTATCATATTACCTCTTACTCTGGGTCAGTGTTTTAGGATGCTAATTGTTGCTAATTATTACCAAACACAAATAGCTTTGGTTGGGAGCTGCTGGGATGCAAGTCGGGGCCTGATCAACCCTGGCTGGGTCAGCTGGGTGAGGGTGTAAGACCTGAAACACCTGATGACCCCAGGTCACAACACTGATGGTGTGTTCCAGTGCATCCTGGAGATGTCTGTTGAAAAGACAGATTAGTCTATTAGAGTTTGATGGGTAACTGTTTTGTTTGACTCGTCCATCGAGTTGTGTGGTAACTGGGCCAGACAGAGCAGGAGCAGGGTGAATTTAATTTGATTGGTTGTCATCACAGCAAATTAACACCACCGTTCTTGTTGCTGTTGTCAATAAGTCAGACGTTTGGAACATGATGAAACTTAGACCTAACTCCTTACCTGTCTGTAAGAAACACAGATAAAACATGTTACACAAAACAAGATCTGTGTTGAAATGTTGAGTGAAAAATAAATTGCTCTAAGCAGATGCTGTTCTGCTGCTCTCAAGATCAAGAGGGAAGTGGGGATGCCAGCAAGACAATGTGCTGACAGTAGTGATGGATGATACCACACTCTTACAATTCGATGTGATAGCAATGACTTCTTTTGGCATATTTATTCAATACCAATATTAATAATGCTTTCTAGAATTTTTTTAATCAAAATATACACAAGACAAATCACATGGCAATTCATATCACACAAACTACACTTTGCCATGGATTATTCCACAAGTTAAATGTATGCCCATACCACACTCCCTTTTCCCTCAACAATTGCTTTATATTGCATTATCAATACCACAGCATTGATACCCGCCTCACTAACTGACAGCGGTGTATATCAGCCCAATGAAACAAAGAGCAGAAATCCGAGCAACAGCAAAACAGCAGATCCAGATTGACGTGGCCCCCAGAGACAGAACCAAGACCGCTCTTAGAGCCCAGGCCAAGCTCCAGTGTCAGGGTGAGGTGAGAGATGATACGCTGTCGTGTTTTCAGCCATATCAGTCACCATACAGGTAGGTAACAATTACAAGAGAACAACCAAGGGGCCATTGAAATGATGGCTTACAGCTCACTGATAAATTGGTTTATAGAGTAACAATAACTCTGATCTTTTCTCGAGGATGAAACAAAACAAACAAAAACTGAAAACATTAATGGCTGCCCTTGTATTTTCAACCCTGTTATAGCTACTGGTGAAATTAGCCCGCCTAATGCCAGGGGGCCCAAGGCAAACTTGGCCATGTCTTATTTAATCTTTTCTCGAACTGGGAATGTGTAAAAACTTTTCTCTTTAGTAAGACTATTGCAGAATAAAAACACAGTCCATGCAAAACGCTAGACTCGTGAGAACACTGTAAGTGTTTTTAGTTTTGAAAATGTTTGCAATTGCTAGTTTGCAAGAAATTAAAATATTTACACCACATTCTGAAACATCCAATGATAAAAATCTACAAAGACCCAGAACAAGCCTGAGAGAGGGGCTGAGGGACAAATTATTATTATTTTTTTTTTATCCTGGAACAACCAAAAGAAACAAAATATGAAAACATGCAAGAAATGGGACATGCATCTGTCTGAATATAATCTTATCTGGCACCTTAAAGTCTTTACTTTATGCCCGGGGATGTAGCTCAGTGGTAGAGTGCATGCTTTACATGCAGAGGCCCGGGGTTCAAACTCAAAAAGGCCACAACGCCAACCAGTGGTAGGCCAGTTGTGCCAGTCCCAAACCTGGATAAATGTGGACGGGTTGCAGTAGGATGGGCAGCTGGAAAAAATTAGTTAGGTCAATCATGACCTGCTGTGGTGACCCCGAATAGGGAGAAAAACTGAAAGAGAAAAAAAAAGAAAAGCAAAAACCTTTAGTCTTCATTTTTTGTATATTATTTCATTCGTTTATTTTGTTTGGGGTTTTTTTTTCAACAATGTATATTTTCACAGTTTCTATGAGTAATTGAAAGCGAACAGACAAATTCCAATACAAGGTTAGATGCAATCTATGTATGAAATGAAAGCTTTGTGTGTAAAGAGAAGCTTAGACAGGTAATCTGGGAGAATTGTCAGCATAATTATCATCAAGCGTGAGAAATAAGGTTGCTTTTAAAATAAAGCCTACTGAAAGTATAGCCAGATTTTCTTAGCATCCTGATTGTCTTTTTCAAAGTTCTTTTCACTTGTGCTCTACAAATGTTTGGGAAAGAACATCTTTCTTTTGACTTCTCATCAGCTTGGCTGAGCTACACAGTCGATGTTGCTCATACACCAGCGGTTCTCAAACTTTGTCATCTCACAATTAGACCATAGATCCACATCTAATAAGTTTTTGCTTGTAGATGTTTTGTCATATAAGAAACCCATGACCAAAGAAATAGCTACAAATTCTGTCATTGTATTTTGAAATTACAGTGAGAATAAATGATTCACCACGAGCACCGTCCTGAGGGAACCTCGGACCCCCCTTTGAGAACCACGACTACTGATAACCAATTTATGAGGATCACACTGATCTTTCGCCAACAAGAGGATGCCGGTTTAGAGAATTGTGAGTAAATATTAATTTGTGTAATACATTCTTTAGAAAAAGTTTTTTACAAGTCTTTAAGAACTCCGAACTCCTGTTCAAGGAAAGCTTTCATTCATTAACACCACCGAAACCTCTCTGTGTTGAAATAATGGTTATTAAAATGCAGAGGAAAAATGTGCAGACACTAAAGGAGAAGGTTGCTTGTTGTGCATGTCATTTAGTCAAAGTATGAACTGTGCATTATGCCCACATACAAATAATGTGTCCGTCTGTATGGAGGTGGATGAGATGCCAATGTGTTTAGTAATTGTACACATGGCCAACTGAAGTTTCTGAATAGAGAAAATTCCCTTTTATTACAAGGCAAACAGTTGTTGGTGTCCTTCATCAAACAGCTCTTTGGAGAGAAAAAGAGAGAGCTATGCAGACATTTAACCTTTTTATATAGTCTTACAATTGGGGCTCTCAAGGCCTTTCATTTGTGAAGTTCCTGTGGAAAAATCAGGGAGCTTGGACTCATTTCATCTACCGGTACAGTATATTTATATTTCAGCTCCAATCAAGGCTAGCAAATATGCCATCCCTATGTATTTTCCCCTCTGAGCCCTGCCTCCCCACTATAATTTCCACCGACATTTTGTGTGCAAATGCAGTAATAGACACATTTATCACATCAAAAGAGATTCAATTTTCTTTTCAATCATCCACCGGTATGAATAGCGCTACATCCTCTGCGGCCAACAATGAGGGGCCATTACCGTGAGCCAAGGGATGGCTTCGCCTTCTCTATGCATTCAGGGGAAAGTGTGTCAAACTATTTGCCGACGCGAACATTTGTTCTAGGCAAATGGAGACAGCTTTCAGACAGGTTAGTATCCAATTTTATTGTCAGACAAATGTCATTTTTGTTTGGGGCCGCGGTAATCATTGGGCTCAGACACCAGTGTTCCTCGACGGTAAAGCCGGCAGTTAGTCCATTTAATACTCTAACTCTCATGTCAGTAGCAGATTGCCAAGTCCAGACATGACACCCGCTGTCTCTTCATTATATGAAGAGGGTGACATGCAAGATTCAGGCCTCAGCCTGGCTGGGAGGGAGGGGGGGGCTAATTGTCCAAGACATTATTGATCTACATGGAGAAAGAAAATATTTTGCAACCGCAATTAATTGTTCCCTGCGCTGACAGATCAGAGAGGTAGATGGGACATTTTCGGGCAGATTTTCTCTGCAGTGACATGTGTCATGTTTTTGATAGCGTTGTGCTTCACTGATGTTCACTGCAGCTCTTTCTCTCAGTTGTGCTGTGAAAATCACTGCTTTAGCCAGGCAGCAATGAAGAACTAATAATCCCAAAATGAAAACGGGAACCGTATATTTTCTAATTTGACAAACACTATAAGTTTCGGATTTGGTTGATTGACAACAACTTGCATTTATGATAAAAAAAAATCTATATATTATTTCATAGTTTGGAATCAATAAAGTATATCATTCTATCTTCACACTTAAATCCATCCAGCTCACTACTTCAAAGACATACATTTGTGTTTAATGTAATAGTATTTTTTTGTGTTCTTTTTTTTGTCTGCAACTATATTTAATATACACTTGGCTGTTTTAAACAGCCAAATTGTTTCCAAAGGTTCACTCCGCTTGAATTTAGTTTATCAAATAAAGTATCTCTAAGGATCAAACTCTTGCCAGTGTCGGCACCAACACGCGCTTTATGGAGAAAACCTCTCTGCTGTGTTTTCTGTCATCTCCTGCCACAGCTTATACACAGTCCCTCCCTGCCAAACCACCCAAGCCACAGCTGATGAGGTCATCTGTGTAGCCAGCACCGGACGGGCCCCGAAGCTCTGTTTCATCTGATATCACTGGCAGAAAGATGCTTAAGCAGCTCCATCTCTCACCACACTGTTTTGGGGTGTTCGCCGTCCAACAATGTTGTCCACTCTGTTTCTTAGAGGTGGCTCAGAAGGCAGAATCATTCTCAGTTTGTACTGCTTGAAGTCCACAGAGAGTCTGTGCTCGTGATGCAGGCTTTTTGTGAGGAGCAGCGTGGTAGTTGGTATGGCGTTTATGGAGCATGGCGGCACGGTGGTAATGCTGAAACAATTTAGAAATGAAGAATGAACCACAAAACCACGTCAGCACATAAGGCGGAGGTAGCCCATTTACTTTTATGTTAAGTGGAGTGCGTTCTAGTTGCGGTCTGGCCTCCTGAATTATGTTGGAAGTGCAGGAAATGAACAATCATCCTCTGGATTTAGACCCCACAAACTGAAGAAGAAAAACATCTCTTATTAATGACGCATTGAAAATGATAAATAATGCTGTGTAAAGATGCTATGCAGGGATTTGAGTTAACTGTGTAATTTATTTCACAGGCTGAAATGAACAAACAGCAGCTGTGGATGATATTTAAAATACAGTATAGATGGAGCATCCAGCCACATACATTCACACTCTGTCTTTCTCCATTAAATATGTATCACATAGGCTTGGGCCTCTGACCTTGGCTTAGGAGAGAGCTCGCATCATTTCATCTTGAAATAAAAAGAGAGACTGCCAGCAATTACAGAACGTTAATTACATATTCACTTTCATCTGCTACAAAATCACACAGCTCTGCCCCCAATGCTGCTATTGGGTCTCTTTTGATGGAAGGGAAAAAGCACCCTGCTGTATCTGAAAAACATCTGTCAAATGCCCTGTCTTGTTAATATCCACTTGTCCTTCCTGGTTTTAGTTACAAGCACAGCTCTTGTTTAATCTCTAAGGGTGATAAAAAACGAGGACAAGGTGGTGAATATGGAATCAGGACCAAGAGATGTTGAACGATTTTCAATTTAATTTAAATAACATCAGAAACATCAACACCTGTGAGGAAACATCCTCTACCTATGGAATACATACATATACACACACACACACACCTACACAGACAGTCGCTCGCTTCCTCTCTTAATGAAAGACTCTTTATTCTGTCTACAAGTGTCTCTAATAGAGAGGGCTGACCAGTGCTCTGTTTAGCGGCTGTTGTAATTTCCCTTGTCAGGGTGTGCGAGGAGGAGGTGGGCGGGAGGGGGGGGGCTGACAAACACTCTGGCCCCTCTATCTCCTCCCCATCCTCTACCCTGTGTCAGAGAGCGATTTACACACAGATGGTAATGTCCCTGCCATGTAAGATCGGAGAGCAGTGGTGCAGAACAACCCAGTGAAGGAGGAGGTGGTGGCTCCGACGCATGCTGTCGACATACTGGGGTTAAGAACAGAGGCCATCCCTGTGCTGAACAGGATCATGTCTGCATGTGGCTCCTACACAGAGCTGCAGGATAAATTAGTAAAGGTACACCATCGATTTCAAATGGAATAAAATACTGACCAGTGGATTATGTTATTTAATGACGATTTAAAATGACAATGCTGTTACTGATTCCATAAAATGAAGAGTTGAAGTCCACCCAAATTTTTTATTTCAGTTTGACATCAGCCTTTTCTTTATCATGCCATTTTCACTTAAAAAGGGTCTCAACATCTGTACTTGTATCACATTAATCTCCTTTGTTCTAAATGTTCTAAGTATTTGCACTTTTAGTCAAAGACTTTCCTCAAGACCTTCTTTAAACTGTGTTGGGATTGCATTAACCCTGCAAGCAACCCTCTTCTTATGAGCATATTCTACTAATGTGAAAATGTGTTTTGGGTAAATATATACATTCTTTTGAAATTTTTTAAGTATCTGCAAAGTTGTTCAATGTCAGTGATGAATGTTTTTCAAAAATATTGGCCATTGAAGAACAACTGTTAGCGCTTGGTGCTTTTGAGGTTTGTTGTGCCACTCTTTCCTGGTTAAAATGATCAGTGGTCAGTCTGAATCATTTCCTTGAATCCAATTACACAGAAAAATGGCTATATCACTTACTTATCATATTATCATAGCCTCACAAACTCAGCATTTGTAATTCTTTATGTGATCTACAAAGTGGAAATATCTGCACACACACTCACAGCCACTCCAAGAGGACAAACAAAATCGGCCATCTGTCTTAATGTTTAACCAGGAGTGTATTCAGGATACAGGTTAGAAACAGGATTCAATCTGCAGGCAATCATTGTGTGTTCCTGGGAAACGCTACATTTAATCACATTAATTTGATTTGCCTTATTACCATCTTTACACATTTGTAAGTTTAAAATTTGGAAACCAGAAACATTGCTTCACAAAATTAAAGCTGCATTAAAAGATAAAAAAAAAACAAAAAAAACAACTGCATAACTTGGACATTTTTTTCACAGCTGGCCTTTCATCACATCCAGTGCAGATCAGAAACATCAGCAGAATAAAGAAACATCACACATGTCACTCAAAATAAAAAAGTTAAATTAAAAATAAATGCCCTGGAGATTTGAGACAGCTGCTATCAATCCAAAACAGTGTCAAACATTCTCAGGCTTGTTAGCCATATAAACTCTAAAGGCTACGGGTTCTACGGCGCTGTTACATGATATACGCCGTCATAACTGTGGACGCAGACGGTTAACACACACAACCCAGCGGTTTGCTACTGTCTGCAGTTACGGGCAGCGATACAGAAAAAACAAATACAATTCTGCTGCCTGGTCGTCTGCAGTTGAAACAATCTCTCCACAAATCCTCAGAGACAGAAAGGAAAGAAGAATCTCTGAGTGTGTGCATGTATGAAGGGGAGGGGAAGGGGCAGTGTGGACTGGAAGACCTGAATGGAAAAGGCATTCTGCAAACGCCTGTTAATGAGTGTGTGTGTGTGTGTGTGTGTGTGTGTGTGTGTGTGTGTGTGTGTGTGTGTGTGTGTGTGTGTGTGTGTGTGTGTGTGCGTGTGTGTGTGTGTGTGCGTGTGTTTGCATACCTATACCACAATGGACCTCACCATTGATACGAACTCACTAACAGTGAGCAAATAGGGCACAATGCAGGACACCATCTGGTTTCCTGTTACATGATCTAATGTTTGTAGCTCTCTGGAGGCTGCAGCAACATTGACTTTATGCTTCAGGTGTAGCTGGCAGAACTAGAACAATACATTGCACTGCTGACATTTTAAGGTGGCAAAGCTTGGCCTTCAAAAGCGACCTCAAACCTTCAAAATCTTCACCAACTACCTAAGATGTTAACTCTTTTGTCAGACATTTGTCCTCAAATGTAAGTTCTGCTATTTGAGAAGTTTCTATTCTCTCATCAGAGAGATATGCTCTATTTCACATAGCTGCACTGGGTCACCGTAATCTGCCGAAGGCAATTCAGGGTTTTTCTTTGAACGCTAAGTAAGGATTCAAAAGCTCGAGGGCAATGTGTGAAATAGTCCATAACAAAATTTAGTGTACAACTTGGAGGTGCTAAGGTTCAGTTTGCGGCTCAGTGAATATTTAAATATGACACCCAAGGTGAAACTGACAAGGAAAAGTATGTGTTTCATCATTCAAAACATCAACTGCTACGGTGAAAAACAACTGTATGTTATCTGAAACTTCTGCACCTGGTGTAGAAGTAAGTTTAGGTTAGGCAACATAACTTGTGACCTCTGACCATCCATGTAGGGACATAGTTAGAATTATCAGGAACAGCAATGTGGCCAAAAACTCTATATAACTGTTGTCTAGAAATCTGTAACTTGTAAACTCTGCTTGTATCTGCTTGTAGGATTTGTCTCCTATAGTGCGCAATATGTCTATATATTCCTTCCCACAAATCAGTGCTTTTTCTGTGTTTACTGAATTGTTGTTCAGAGTGCTTTTAGCTAAAAACTTCCACGAGATTTTGGAGGTTCCACTATGGACACTGGTTGTTCATCTGTGGCTGATTTCTGCCGAATTCCTCTGGGGGCTTCTGAATGTTTTCTTTTTTGTCAGTACTGGTGACACTCCTCTTGTAAGTGTGTGATCATGTTTCCATATGAAACATATTGCCAGACGGGTTAAGTATTTAATTGGGAAAAATTAATGGTCGTGTGAAGGAAATTATTGTCATACAAATCATAAATTTTATGCGTTTAGGTTCAAACACACACTGATTTGGTGGAAGCTTTCCAAGCTTGGATAGAGAATTCCATAAGTTAGTTTCTCTGGGAAAAAGAGCTGGGATCTCTGGCCAAGGTCTCAAAACAGAGAAATAGAGAAATAAAGAGAAGACGCCAAATAAAACGTATGAGAGGCAGGGAAGCAGGCATGAAGAGAAATAAGAATTAAGGCTGTTAACAATGCTCATTTGCAACTTTGAGTGATTGGTTTAGATACGTACGAAAGACCTGGTAGGAGCAGCCTACTTTAAAAACAATAAAAAATAATTTAAAAAAAGATGCACAGTTATTCAATTGTTGTAGGGCTGGCCTGCCTGTCTGGTTGTCTGCCTGTTTGTCAGTATTTTGTGGTGGTAAAAAAGAAAGAATAAAAAAGGAGGGCGGGGGGGGGGGGGGGGGGGGGGGTCACTATGGGTGCTGCCAACAGTTGCCATTAAAGGGTCCAGCTAAAATTTTGTATGAGGAAAATGGTTGTGGAGCAGTGCAGGTCCTACCAAAATGGCACTAAAAGTTGGGCTGAAAATCCTTCAAAGAGAAATAGGGAAGAAGTTTGAAGACAAAATTAAAAAAGCAAAAATCTGTGCATGTAAAAAGTAGCTGCTCGGTAGACAAAACAACTTGAGAGCTTGAAATTGTGGGAATAAAAAGAAGCAGTTAGTAGAGACAGAATTAAGGAAAAATTGAAAAATGTAATAGCCTTGGTCTCTAGCAAATGAAAGAACTATGAACCTGACTCGAAGCGCTCCCGTTGAAACCATTACAAGTTCAACTTACTACACAGCACCATATTATTGATTTTTCCGACCTGGCCACGAGATGGCTCTTTCAAAATTGTTACATGAACTCATAGTCTCATGGGGTGGGCTGAATGAGACTATGAGTACATGACGAAGTGCCTTGGGGTATGGGATGGCATAAATCGGAAGGTCTGTCATACAAATCAATCAGGTTATCATAAAACCGTTTTGGTTAGTGGGCATAAATGAATGATATTGATCATTATGAAACTGTGAAAGCAATTTCAGCAGCTAAGAGCCGTGGCATCTCCAGTGAGAAACAACAACATGAGAACAAGGTCATTGTTCCCATGACCCCCCCTCCTTTTAATTCTGGGCTGTTGGAGGAAGTTTTAGATAACCTGTCAGCTGCAGACATGATCTGGGAAGAAAAGAAGGGACAAATCGTTCTCGGGGCCAATGTCAGAATGTCCTGATGGATGTTTACAGACCATGGAAAATAACTGAATTACAGTTCATCAATGATAAGCTGCCAGAGACTAAATATAGTGGGAAACATATAATGGTCAAATCATTTGGATAAATTGGTTGCCCAGTGTAAACTCACAATGGCTGAGCTTCAACATGTTTGTGCGACAAAATTAGGGCTTGCCTGGGGAAAGGTTGGACACCTTGGTGAACTGCTTATGCTTCTCCTTGCCAGGTTCTGTGCCATGCATTTGAACAAAAAGCATGCTGAAACCAGTGTCCGAGACGAAAAGTCTCAGCAGGCAAAGAAAATCAAGCAGACAGCAGAAAGACTCCGTACACTCCAGCTGTTTGACTACCACCATGTCATCAGAGGCAGAGGTCGAGGGCTTCCACTATGGTAACAGAGAGGACTCTGAGGTATGTTGGAGATGTTTTAAAGCCAGGAACTATTCTACAGAATTACCAGAAGAGTGGAGTCGAAGGCAAAGAATGGCACGTCCACCAGTGGGTCACCTGTCTGTAAACAGATGCTTTGGAAATAGAAACCAAGAGCTGCAAAGGACATGACGATCAGAACATCAGATCTTCTCTGTGTGAAGAGAAATGAGACAGAATGAGGATGAAACACTGGTTGATTCTGAAAAAACTGAATTGTTCTATCTCTTACGCTGCTACAGATCTGGAGACCCCCCATTGTTTAAGATTAAAATCTATGGACTTTTCTATGATATGCTGGCTGATACTGGAGCTACCGAATCAACGTTAAGATCAAAAACAGACGCCTGTCTGTTGTCTTAAAAAAAAAGTAAGTCTTGCATTGGCCTTTTGGGAACTCCTGTGACGTGAAAAGTGACTGAACCGTGTCCAGTTGAGTGTGAATCATTCATTTGTCGTTGTCCGGTAAACCTAGCTGTGAGGGATTTATTGTGTGCTTTGGGTCTAACTATTGTTTGTAATAAGACTGGTTTGGTCTTGAAAAATCTGATCCTTCGGACGACCTTTCCACTAAAATGGCATGCCATTTCCCAAGATTCTTTACGAGTCTTTATTTTTGGGAAATTGAGCCTTCTTCTATTTCATTTGATTTGTGTGAGCTTGAAGAGGGTTGTAGTGGTAAAACTCTACAGAGACTTGACTCGGATAAATATAGATGATTTATGAGGCATATGGCTGTATGGATGACTCTTTTGAGAAAGAGTGGAAAAGCCTAAGAGACCAAGGACAGGAGACCAAGAAGTGGAATAATGGTTACAAAGGATTTTGGTGTTTTGCTTACTGATTTTGGTGAAACAAAAAAGAATATGTGTTTGCCCTTGCCAGGACTTTAGATTTGACAAAATATGATGTGGATTCAGTACTAAGGGAACTCAGTCTGTCCATTCCTGACACTAACAGGGGAATCACTATTCAGCTTTTCCACTGTGTTCAAAAGCTTACAAAAACGTTCAACTGTTAGAGACAAGTCTATCATCAATGGTTCAGGATTTTTTTTTTAAAACAAATCCAAGAACAGAAAACTCTCACCTAGCTTTGGATTGAGTTCCTGATCATTTATGGTGAAAGAACAAATATCTATCCATCCATGCATCTTCTGCTTCTAAGAGTCACGAGGGGTGCTTTAGCCAATCCCAGCTCACTCTGGGCGAAGATGGGGTACCGGAGTACCTGGAGGAAAACATGCAAAACCTGCAAACTCCACACAGAAAGGAAGAACAAATATGATGTGGGCCTAATTAAAGATGCGAGTCCAGTAGTAGTGGTCCCCAAGAGTGATTATAGACCAAATAAGCATCAGTATCCTGTAAGAACAGATGCAGAAGAAGGCATGACAATAAAATGCAGGTTTCCTATTCAGCATCATCAGCTTGTTAACAAGCTTCTTTAACCTATTTTACTTCCATCTCAAATAGTTGTAGTTTTTAAGTGTCAAGCACATGCTAAAGTTTCTGATGAAGTGTCTTGAGGAAATTCTGCTAAAGTGCAGCTTCATTCTCTAAAGTAGAGGTCTCCAACTCCAGTCCTGGAGAGACGGTTCCCGCTCCAACACACCTGATTCAAATGAGTGGCTCCTTATCAGACCTCAGCAGAACTTGATGATGAGCTGATCAGAGTTGGAGACCACTGCTCTAAAGCATTATCACTTCACTTCATGATGATGAAGCATGTTTTCCTCCACGCACATCTCTAAAGTCAGGGTCCATCAATGTCAAGTTGTCTGTTTTATCTTGAAAGCACTGTTTCTGTCTCGTCCCTTCCGAAATCTGTGTCTTACCCCTGTGTTCCTGTCAAGTTTCCCACCTTGTAGATTGTTTGCACCACCCTGTGTCTCGATGTATATCCTTCCCTAATGTTTCCTGGGCCCTCGTGTGCTCACAGTCTCTGATTCTTGCCTGCTTCCTTTTGTGCTGTTGCCCTGTTCAGACTGGTTCGGACTCTTCCTGGTTTTGACCCTTGCATCGGAATATAGGACTGTTTTTACTGTGATCCTGCTGGCTCCTGCGTGTGTCTGGAAAAATGAATTTGGAAGAAACATGGCTATTGTAATTCTAACGGTGTGTGGAGAGGTCCACATGACAAACCTTGGCTGCCAAAGCAACTTTATCCTTTTATGGCTAAACTACCTTCAGGATTAGTTCATGTTTGGAAGGGAGGAATGGCTGATTTTATTGCAAAGGGCTGGGATTCCACCGGGTTCAGCACATTTCAGATGACTGGTTTGCGCGCAGCATAATTGGGGAAAAACTCCCAATACAAAACAATTGGCATTTCCTATTCCTGAATATCCATTTCAACATGTCATTTTATTGAGTGAAACTCTGCCAGAGGATATAAATACTGTCTAGTAGTTGTAAAAATGTTCTCTAAATGGGTAGAAGCATTTCCTTGTAGGCACTCAGATGCAACGACAACAAAGAAAACTGTTAAACACTTCAACATGTGAAGTGTTTGTGTATCTGGTCTAATATCTCCAAGTGTTAGAAACTGGGTTCAGTCCTTTAAATGCAGAAGCTTAATTGATGGAGTCATCCCTTTGTAACTCAGAGACCAGTGCATTGTTTTGAAATGCCTTGTTCATCACTTTTTTTTACATTTATTTTTTTAGTGTATTAGAGAAATTTACCCTTCGGAGATGGGTTTCGGGTTAAAACTCCTATATTCTCACAGACATAACAGTAATAAATAAAGTGTAGTGCTAATGTGAACTTAAATAACCATAAAGAAAGAGCTGCAAATCCAAAATAAAATAAAGATTAATCACTTGTTTAATTTGTTCGAGTTCAGATTATTTTCAAAATAAAGTCTGTTTTTTGTTGAGTAAATTGTATTACTCTCGAAAAGAGCCACTCTCCCAACAGAGACAAGACCACATAAGGGACTAAAATTACCATTTTGAGGGTTATTCAACCAAATTATAATCTACCCATAGTTCGGCATGATTCAGACCTCCCCATTAACAGCACCATATCTTAAGGAAACTATTCATGAGTTTATATATTGCTACATAACTTAGCATCAACAGTTGTTTGTCGACCAGTAAGGGAAAAAAGTTGTTCTGCATCAAACTTCACTTCTTTGCTCAGTCGTGACTGAACTCCAATGTTAACTCATTTCCTTTATTTGAAGTTAGCATGCTAATCATGCACCCGGGGCCAAATCAGCCTGCCTCATCACATTCCAATAGCAGCTCACCGTAGCCTCCGATCTCCCCTGAAGCCATAGCACAGCTCCAGAGACGTATTGTATAATGATGAAGATGTTGAACTGAATGAAGTGTGGATTTGATAAAGACTGAATGAGGACTTCTTTCATGTCATTTGTTCATTCAGTTTCATTCCACTGGACTGCAGCTTTAATATTCAGATAAATAAAATATACATTATATATTTTCAAATTTTGAATGCTTGATATATTATGTCTTAAAAATGTAAATTTATCATGTTGCAGGGTTTTGGCTCAGTGGGCATGCGGTGATGATGGTTAAGGTTTAAAGACAAGAATCAGCTTTGCCACTAAAGGTCCTCGTACATTTGTGGGTACAAATGTGTGCATGTGAGGACACAAAATATTCAGCGTATCTTTTCTCTGCTGGTGTAGCTCCAGTCCTGAAAGAGCAGTGGTCTCATACTCACAGTCCCACCAACACACACAGACAAAAAAAAAAAAATGCAAAAATACACACTTAATAAAAACAACCCTCGAAACTAACAAGACTGTGGGTGCTAATATTTTAATCACCACATTTCATTAATTCATTCCTTTTTTCCCCCAAGCACACCGCTCCCTGTCCAATGAGCTACTGTACACCACACTCAAGAATTACTTTAGTGAAAGATAGAGACTGAATATGTTCATTTTCTTTCACTGAAAATTATTCACCATTGTTTATCTTTACTTTACGCTGTGAAAAATAAATTGCAGCTGTAAATATACTGAACATCTCATCAAGGTTGCACGTCTTGAGACAAAAAGGAGCTGTTTGAGCCTTGACGCAGTGCTTTTATTTGAACGTCATTCTGACCCCCACAGAGCAGCCTCCCGTCGTCCTGCCTGGCACGAACAAATTAAGGTGCACTCAGGCAACAATTGGACAAATTCATGGCAGTCCACCAGGAATTCTTTTCAACACAAAGCAGAAAAAAACAGGTTTTGTTTTACCTTGAAGGTCTGTGAAAGTAAAGATTACGGTACAGTTCGTAGTATCTGACTTACTTCAGTGGTGCTTTTAGCACACATTAACATGCAGATGCCTTTTTTTCTGAACTGCTTGTTGTAGCTTCTTGTCAGTGAAAGCTTTCATGCTGCTGGATTTTGAAGAGTAGAGTGAATTATTTTGTTTGCCAAATTAAGCTGTATCAGGACAGGCCAGGAAAATAAAAGTGTCTTTGGGATGTAGGGTTATGAGACTATCCGTAATTCTGTCAAGGCACAAAACAGATTGCTGTTTTTTCAACGGAATCCACTGGTTTCTATCAGAACATCTCATAGTGTTTTTATTGTGGTTAAACCATGGTCACACACTGATCACAGTAAAAAAGGGGAAATGTGATCTCATCATTATCCAATTTTGTTTGCCCAGGAGACCAAATGAAGTTGAGGAGTTTATTTATGACATTAATAGTATTAGCAATTGGATTCCTTTGAAGGTTTGGATGGACATGAAACTCTGCTGGTTGAATCATTAGTGCAAAAGATGAGCAAATGCAATAGAGAAAGGGTCTGTGGAAGGCTGCAGACATACAAACGCAGTGCAAACTAAGAGCTAAGTCTCTCCATGGTCACTCATGGCAATGGCTGCTGAGGCACCCAAAAATGTAACTATTCATGGCCATCCATGCGTGGCTCCCTGGTGAGGACAGGGTGGGGCGGGACATGACGGGCCGTCCCCCCTCTCTCTTTAAGGGTAAGGAGAAGGAGGAATTTTGCCTTTGTTGGCAGAAACCCCTTGCTGTTAGAGGATGCCCACACGAGGACAAATAAGGAGCGCCATGATCACTATAATGTTGCCCAAGAACAGAGGTACAGAGTACAAACAGAGGAAGGGGAAAAGGGGTATAAAATGGGCCCTTCCAGGAGCCCTGAAGTATGCTGGATGGGGCTGGACTGGGCCCTGCATGCTGTGCTAGGATTTTTAAAAGTAATACAATACCAATACTTTTTGTTACCAATACAGTTATTAAGCTGGGATGCACTGTTTCCAAATAATGACATTTTTTTTTTTTTTTTAGAAAAACAAACAACAACAAAAACAAAAATATCCATTACACCTACACTTGTATTACAAACACACGTATTATAAAAACTATTTGGTATTTTTCCACACATTTGTATGCTTTTTCAAATTGATTAATTGTTTATGTAATGAATTGCACTTTCTATAGAACATTTCTTCCTTCTCAGTAGTATGTGTAGTAGTAATGTACATTTTCAGTCTTTTGTTCCAAACTGAAACATTTTGATGCACCCATTCATATTTTTTTAGGAATCAATACCGAATGAGTAAGTTGTGAGTATTGAAGCACTGATACAACAGGACTGATCCAGTCTCCCTAGACAGGGTACACTGTGAACAGGTCATCAGTCTATCATCTGACATGTAAAGACAAATAACCATTCACACAAATGTTTACACCTATGGCCAAGTTTCACTACTTTTTTTTCACGTGCATGTCTTTGAAATTGTGAAACAAAGTAATGTCTATCACCATGCCCCCTATTCCAAAGTTTAAATAATTAAAACTGATCACCACTGACGTAGGGAGCTTCTGCATCAGTGTTGCGTAAGTCATTGTCAGCGTCATTAATAAATGAAATACAAACAAATACGACTTTGGAGGGAGTGCTAACAAAAACAGCATGTCTCTTCCTTCCATATGGCATAGTGTTGGAAAATTAAGATTTTTATGTTAAAAAAAAGAAATAATGCAAATAACCCTGCCATGATAAGACAAAATCTGCAATCCAACTTGATAAAGGGCTCATTTATCGTAACTTATTCTTTATCGCTTCCTCCTGTTAAGACGGAAATGTCGTCCTCAGGTAGGTTATAAATGTGCACATGGTTTTGATGCTTGTTTTTGTCATGATATTTACAGTAGCTGGTTCACGATCATAGCAGTTTGATAATATTCTGTTTTCCATCCAAAACAGTCAAAGGATAATCATAGTAGAAGCATTTCTTTTCACATTAAACTTTTAATTCATGGTTTCACATTTAAGTCTATACTTCTGCGGTTGGAAAGCAACTGGAAGGCAGTATTTTCTGAGAGAAAAGATCTGTATCACGCTGTAGTGTGTTTGGAGGCAGTGACAGGTATCAAATAAAACTCATTCTCCAGATCTGTCACTCTAAAAAATGCCATTTTAATGTCAGAAGACCTGCCACTGGTCTCCTTAAGGGACAGGGAGGTGGAGACCTCACATAGTAGTTATAGGAAATAATTGAAAATGGACCGTCTCCTTTCATAAATCTGGTAATTAGCGACCCTGTACAACCTGCACATACTAAACATCTCAAGGGTTGTTATGTTGTCCGAATTCAGTCAACAACTACACAATCATTTTAATTTACTGTTTTGTGGAATTCAGTTTACATGCCTCAAATGGCAGACAGTAGAAGGGCTAAATTTATATCAGACAGTGAATATTTGCTTTTCTTTGCAAGGCATCTTCAATTAATTTATCTGCAGTATCAACACTGCACAGATACTGAACAGCGCAATCATGAAAGGGGTTATTACAACACACTGGGGAAGACTTTATGATGTGGTAACGCATGGCAGCTACAGAATAAATCCATATGACCTCAGTACACAGACCCTGGAACATTCTTGGCATGAGGCTTTTACTCTCCACTGACTTCGGCCAAAAGTTGTGGTCGCAAAGAGCTGATATTAATTTACGCTCTGTGTTGTGGTTGTATTTCAGCAATTAAAATCCCACTGGACCCTCTAATGGGAGTCAGCTGGGGACTGGACCAGAGATATCAGTAAATAAGAATACTGCTCTCTTAATTGGCTGTCCAACAGGTGATGGCACTGAAGACACAATTAGTCTTTATATTGTGAGGTCCACATGTACTACAGCGGGGTGCTAATGTGTGTGTGTGTGCGTGTGCATGTTTTTGTGTGTGTCTGTGCTTTGCGAGAGAGACTCAAAACTGAACTTTATAGGCAGCATGTTTGAGAGTAAAGTCAATGCAAAGCCACAAGTTAATGTAAATGCTTGGCGCCCTGGCAACTAAGGTGACAATGATATGTATCTCTGTTTGCATGTTGAGCTGAGCTCATTGAACTCGATGCGATGCCAGTCTTGGAAATATACCCAATCTTTTCAATCTTTTCATTGTTGGAAATGTTTAGGTTACTAAAATTTGGTAGTAAAAGCAACGTCAATGCCTTTTACGGATTTTACGGCCAGATACTAAAGTAACAAATGCACTGAAACAGAAAGTGAAATTAACACAGTGAAGTTAACACACCTTAGTGAGAGGTCATCTTCCACGGGCTGTGTTCTGCTGGCTCCTTGAAATTATCTCCCCTGCTGATGGCATCATGAGGTGTCATGAGGCCCCCAGTTCTTTGTGTGTAAAAATATGAGAAGCTTTAAATAACTTTTAATCCTAAATCCAAAGGAATTTGCCTTTTGAAGTTTGGCAAAATTATTTCATGCTAATTTGTTGAGGTTTTTTTTTTTTTTTCCAAAGTAAAATCTAACGAATCAAGTTCTGAAAGCAGTTTCAAAGGATGAAGACATTTCAATAATTTTTGGCACTCTGAATTAAAAACAGCAACACAGAAAGAAACTTTTCAATGTCAGAAGCAAAAGATGTGACACATAAAATATTAAAGCCTCAAGAGGCTAACACAGAAGTGTCTTCTTGCATTAGCCCACTAGTCCTCAGATCCTCTTCTTAAACAAAATGTCTGTGATTTATGTTCCAGAACAGTGAAAATGGCTCTGCCTGCTTAACCCTCTTAAAATAGCTAATTATAAGTTTTGCTGATGCTACGTACCATCAGCATTAACAGCTGTTTGCTCACCATTCTCCTAAATGTCGCGAGTTTAATGTTAAACTTATTGTTTTGCTCACTATGAGATGTGTCCAGCATTGCAGTGTTTCTATTGCTGCTTTTCTCCTGTTTTATATAGCCTGCTAACCAGCTAGCCTTGACATGTTTCTGTTAGCAATCTACTCCAGCCTCCAATCAGTACAGCCAGGAATGGAGCTTATTTCTTTCCAGAGACAATGCTCGCCAAAGCTCAGGTTGAGAAACAATCACTGCAGCAAGATAGCATGTTCATCAGCCGACAAATGTGACAAACAGCCCTTTGATTTGTATTTATGATCTGCATCTCCAATTATTAAAATGTTTTGTTGATATTCTGAGACCTGCCAGTGACCTTTTTGATACCAGATAAAAACCTAGATAAAACCTGTTTGGTGGGGTTTTCATCACTCAACCTCTACCTTGAAACTTTGTTCACATTGCCAGTCGGTTTAAACAATGAGGATGGCAACAACACACATAAAGACGACAGTGAGTGAAAGTTCAAGAACTTGGAAACTAAGAAAAGCTGAAAAACTCAGAGCTACAATACTTGGTCTCATGGTCATGGTCGAACCAAAACAATTTCAAAGGAACCTGTGTTTTTAGGCCGTCTGTTTAGTTCTTCTCTGTGTCTATACATATTTTATTGGGTCTCAACAAAGCGAGGCAGGAGCATATTGTATCACAAAGGCCTCTGAACACAGTCCCACGTGTATGCTGGACAACACACGCACACACACACACAAAGCAGCTCAATTGTCTCAACACTGGGTGAGGGTGTAACAAGTCCAGCCTCAGTATAAGTGCCCTTAGGTGAAAAAGAAGCTACAGAGAGAGCAAGAAGGCCCTCAATTGTCTCTCCAAGGAGAGGAAGGCATATGGAGAAAAAAAAACCTGGGTCTTTTCATCAAAGAGATGACAATACAAAGGACAAGTTTTGCAGATAAGTCCTCATATATTTCTTTGCTATCACTAGCTGCATCTTGTCTCAATCACTTTTGAGTTAAAACTTGGGCTTGCTCTCGGGATTGTGGATCATTTTCAAAGCTATTATGAATGAATGAATTCTCACTTTGAAAAGCCGATGACAAGTTTTTTCTAATGTGCACATTCAGTGCTGGTATTCCTCCCAATGAGACTTGGAGTTTTTGAAAAGTTGGAGGCTTAAATAGCAAATACCCTGTTGGTTCATGGAGGACCAACAGGTAGAGCTACGGGCCCACCTTCTCCTCGTCTTTCAGCCTCTTTCTCTCTCTGTGAGCCATCCCTGTGCCTGCATACATGACTGCGTGCGTGTCCTTCCTCAGAGATAGCCTCAGGTCAGCAGAGTCTTCTGGGGAACTTTAGCTGCAGGGACGCTCACCCTGTTAGGCTGATGTACCAGTGGTGTTACACCATTCCATCTAAGAGCAGCAAAAATGAACAGAAGTTGGACTCTTGTAAATCTGATGAATGTAAATCGAAACTATTGCCAACATAGATTGTAGATAAAAAACAGACGCAGTCTCTTTATGTTTCAGAGACCCAGCTCTTAAGGTCAGAGTATGATACTCCGTTGCCGCCAACTTGTCAGGTGCTTACGCAAAATTACGCCACTCGCTCAATCATGCATAACTTCAAACACGAATAAAATTTTAATTGGTGAGTTGTATGAAAAGTGGCACTATGGCGCAGTGGTTAGCACTGCCACCTCACAGATTCAAACCTCAGGCCTTGGGACATTCTGTGTGGAGTTTCCATATTCCCCCTGGAGCCGGAGTACCCTAAACTTCCTCCCACAGTCCAAAGACGTGTGCATGAAGGTTCATTGCTGCCTGTGAGTGGGCGTGTGAACGCTGGAATGATATGGAATATCTGTGCAATTCAAACAAGTTGACATAATTCAGTAGACATTTCTAGACATTTTTAAGCTCTTAAAGATAAAATAAGATAAGATAAAGACTTAGAGGCAGAGAGTGTCCTCCCATTCATCATTGACTCTTCGGGCAGATTTGCTATTTGCGATTCCTTCAGACACAAACACAAAGTCTGTCTGTTAAACTTGGCCGGAGCTGCTGCAAATGAATGCTATCTTAGCAACATTTTCATTGTCTTACCTATCAGCTTCACTGCAGCGTCTCCTCTGAATGGATGTTTCCAGAGTGGCGTCTTTTGCTTCTTTCTGCTAAATAAACTCATTAAACTTGATTGATTCACCTGCTGGTTGACGCAGATTTAAATCTTAGCGCAGCTCACTGATGCATGGCAGCTTGCCACTGTAGGAACACGTTCACAATGAGCCACAACTTAACTCTGCACATACGCCATAGATACCTGTACTCAAACAGATAGCACTACATTTACAACCCGCTAGAGAAACACATATCCTCTTTCGACTAAATGTAAAAAGAATTTACAGTATCATCATAATAATTTACATCCTTATCATATCAATATGAAATACAGTCATTCACTGTAATAGATATTGGTGGTGTGGAAGTGATATCTCTCCTCAGAGCTCTGAAGCATGTTTTGTTGCTGTAAACGCACTTATATTTTCCTGTGTGAGTTCATCTTGTAATTTGCAGCTGTCCTGTGGCCTGTTATCTGTTGAGACAAGGTTGACTAGCAGCCATCTCTATCATTCTGATCATTTTCTGTAGCTTGTGAAGAAGAGAGGGGATGGCCATACGCACTGAGGATTCATTTGCTTCTTTGATCGGTGACGAGACATACATGGGTAGGACTAGTGTGCTTGTCAAGCTGTTCTTGACTAGATCAGCCATGTCATGGCTCGCAATACTGTGTGGAAACTTACTTTGGAAAATGACTTAAAGTGTGATTTATTCCTCAGTGTTAGGAGGTAGCTGTAGCATTAAACACAAAATTAATGTAATTTACGTGCTCACATCGAACCTGATTGTTATTGTGTGTCCTTGTCCGTTGATGATCATTTTTGGGGCTAGCTATGGAAGGGATTATTTTTTTCTTCTATGCAACATATTCGATATGTTTACTGACACTTCAAAAGAACAAGACTAATCCGAGTTCAGACAGCAAGGAGTGCAGAAAGGAGAACGTGTCCAGGCCAGAGAGAAAGGAAGGTTGCACAATGTCATGAAACCAGGACGGAGATTTACTACTGAAACTTTCAGTAACATGGCATGTCTCCCAAATGAGGAAGCTCATTTGGGAGACAATTTTATTTATTTATTGTTACATGTGAAACATTACAAAAACTTGAAGGTTTTATTATTTTTGTGGGGGGGGAAGTTTAGTGAGAAGCTGAATTGCAGGGATGAATCTGGGGGTGTGAACTACACACCAGTTACGAATATCAGTCTTACACAAATACAAATACAAGGTATTCCCTCTCTCTTCATTACTGTTCTGGAAGAAGTACTTATTGAAACAACATTCTCAATTTCTGTGCTTAATTTTTGATTTGTTTTGGCTGTTGTCCAATGAGAAATAGAAGAATATTACCATACTGGTAGTGCGGACATTTAACAAAGCTTCAGAAACATGTGACAGTCATTCACAGCAATTAAACACACTGACCATTAGATGATTGCATTTATTCCATGCATGGCATATAATAATGGAAATTCTCTTTAAATAAAAAAGCTTTTTTTTTACATTTAATATTCAGATTTACTTTCATCCAGTAGTAAATATACCGAATATTTGAGATTAATGGCAAATTTATTCGAAAATGCCATATCATGCGCTTTAACAATACATTGTACACCAGGACAAAAATCTCACAATCTCACACAACTCAATTTACAAATTTAAACCCAAAAGGTCAATTAAGGTGTACAAATAACATAAAAAATGAAAGCATGAAGAATCAATGTTGAATTGAAATAATTTAGTTGTAAATCATTATCCAAATAAAGTGTCTGCTTAATGAAAACATTAAAAAATGCTGTATTTTTGAGAAGTAGAAAGAGTGAATGAGAGATTAACCAGGCACACACATTGGTATGAATCAGGTGTTCATTTTTGTTAGAGGCCCCCTATTATCCACTGTCTTCGAACAACACCAAAATCATTGCACAGTGGTAACATATAGTGTTTTCTATCCTGGAAAGGTTGTACTTTCCTCTTTGAAAAGTAGCACCTACTCATTCTAAACAACTGGCATAAATAACTGATGTGAAATTCTCAGGTGAATAAAATTAATAGCTTTTTTAAACATTCATTGCATTTAATGTGATCACTGTCCTGCACTAGGCAGCATGTCTACCTATTTGTACATAAATGTCTTCTGTATACAAGTGACACAATGCAATTTCACTCCATTCACCCAAATCCAGAGTGTCCAAACATGAAGTGACAAAGCGTTGGAGTAAAGCTGCTCTTGTCGTGAAACAGCAAATGTATATGATCTTCCCCAGGAACTCATCTCTCCGCTCTCAGTGTTTAATGTGCGAGCCATCATACAAAGCTCTCCTCCATGTTGGAACACAGCAGGAAAGAGTCGACCAGACGCGGTTTGATGAGCTGCTGATGATCGGCTGCCTCGATGCTGTCTGGGCACCCTGCTGCAAGCCTCCTCAAGGCAGCCTGGAACCCCCCCCACACACACACACACAAACATATATATATGTATATATATATATTAGTACATGTGTGAAAAAAAAATTAATTGGCATTTTCTCATACAGCATGAAGTTAATATTGTAGTATTCATTGTAAATGTGTGTCTTTCAATCATGAATATGTGCAAATGTAATCACACTTTAGACACTCTAGACATAATTAGGAGCAAAGAAAAAACTAATGCAACCTAATACACAAACAATACTTATATTACACATATCCAAACACAACTGTACAACCTAATCTAGAGAAAACTGAAACTACGTTGAGTCGAAAAGCTATTTCGGTAACACAGTGTGATTTTTTTTAACAAGAGTGCATGAATCGAATGTGTCACGTCTCAAACCCATTCAGCCAGGAGAGCCGCAAACATTTATATTTAAGATTACAAATGATCTGTGAAAGCTGGGCACCCTTTGAAGATGAAAATTCAACACCTACAAATGCACTACTTAACCCTTGGCTAAAAGGATAAAATAGAATCATGTTAAT
This sequence comes from Echeneis naucrates, assembly GCF_900963305.1. Taxonomy (NCBI): domain Eukaryota; kingdom Metazoa; phylum Chordata; class Actinopteri; order Carangiformes; family Echeneidae; genus Echeneis; species Echeneis naucrates. The sequence continues at coordinate 22,889,303 of NC_042526.1, read as the reverse complement.
TTGAATAGACTGACAAGCGTGGATACAGTGAAGAAGAGGGCATTTCTCAGCACAGTGAGGCAGCCCAATTAAGCCCCTGACCCTTTCACGCTTCAAATCCCCTCATCAGCCCCAAGATCTGGTTTTAATCATTACGATCAGATTGAGAGAATGCTACAGTATAAGCAGGGATTTTATTCATGATATGTGCATATTTAAACTGATAATATTTGAGATGATGTGAATCAGTCAGCTATCTCACCTTGCCTTAAAGATGTTGGGGTTGTGATATATTTTCAATTTTCACACGTTGCCCCGTGGATGTAATTAAACTGAACAGACATTTGCTGTACTGATGTTATAATGTACATGCAGGACCTATGGTATAATGCCCTCAGTTTATTCCATTGAAATTCATAATGTTTTAGGTCATTTAGACATATCTAAAGGTCTGCGAGATGCCAGTACATAGACATTCACTTCATACCCACCAGGCAGGCGACCAGCACTGAGTCGCTGTTATTCCTCTCAGTAGGGAACCGGCACAGTTCAATAAGACGAGGAACAGCTAAGACATGGGGGAAAAAAATCAGATACAGCTTGTCCCATACATCAATACTGATATCAAACAGAAACGCAAAGCAGTTGTGTGTGTGTACAAAAGACATTCAGATTAATGGATTTCTGATAAACTCAAGAACACACCCAGAATACCAGAAGGTTATTCTTCAAAATTTAGGATTTCTTTGGTTTTACATACTTTTCTATTTCTTTACAACCATCAGCATGTAGTATCACCTTCCAAAAAAGACACTCCTCAGTGATCTGGGTTTATAATACGCCAGTATAGATGAAAGATAAAATGATGATAAAGTATTCATCAAGAGCTGCTTCCCATGAGAACACGAGGTATGCAGCGGAATGGACGGAGACTACGTACAGCACATTTGTATATTAAAGATGACATCTAGCTTGTGTATTATGTGAGGCATTTTTTACCTCAGTGTAAATAAATGTTCAAACCTAAAGGGGATAGAGAATCAGGGAATTGTTTGCAGTAAGTGATTTTGTTGATTTTGCCTCATTAATTACAGATGGAGTACCTCAAAACTCCACTTTTATTGTATTGCACTTACAATTCCATTGACCTTATTTGTTTACAAGATTTTGAGCTTGAATGTATTTGGGTCCATTTCTTCAAGGAGATCCTTTCAAAATTTCAATGAATTATTCTTTGTCTCTTTTTTTGCTCATGATATTTGTACAATCAGTAGTCTCTCTATGTCTAACTCAGTCAGTGATATACAAACCAAATTAGCTCTCAAAGCTAATTTGAGAGCTCTGCAGTTGCAGCAGGGTCATAAAAAGGCCCAAAGTTCGTCTTCATCTTGAGTGTGTCTTGAAGATTTTTTTGTGTAGCTGATTATGTGTATTTTATTTTAACACATCTAACACACATGTATTTTAACATGTATTTGTGAATTTTCCTAAACTCTTTACACAAAAATAAATACTATGAATAAAATAGAATTACCGAAGCTTTCTTATGCAAAAACAGCAGAAGCTGAAGTACCTTTTAGCTGGATAGCCGTCAGGGCCACATCAGAGTCTCTGCTCAGGCGGGCCAGTGTGACAGCAGCTTTCTGTTGGACACGCTCACAGGCAGCGCCCTCAGATGGACTGGAGGAAGACGGCTTTTCTCCCAACAACATCAGCAGCCGCTCTATTCCTAAAACACAATGACATCCAGCACAGATTAGCCTGGCAAGAAACATCAACAGGGAAGAATGAATAGTATTGAAAGGAAAAGGGAGACAAGAGAGCGATAACGGAACAATGCAACAATGACACAAATAAGCATATTAACAAGAAAAAAACTTTGATGAAACAAGAGAAGAAAATTGAGCATGCAGCATCACATTAACATCAGTTTGCCACTTTTTACACACAAGTTACACAATACGCAGGCACAACAAGAAGAGTGTTAACAAAGGCTGAATTATACATACAGCATTTTCAGAGAGGCTCTACATCGAAACTGTTGTTACACAGAAAACTTATTAGGCTGGAAACATGAAAAAAGAGAAAAGATTTGATGAAAAGAGCTGAGGCCAAACAGCACAAATTTGCTCCACAAGGTTCACAGCATCAGCACAATTCAGTTTTAAATAACAAGGACAAAGAATCTATCAACCTGACATTGAAATACATTGTATGTATGTGGTACAAAAACACATAGTTTTATGAATTCTCAGTGATTCACTGAGGGACCCACAGACATCAATCAAGAGCTTAATGTTCAATTAGTGTTACAGATCCAGGCACAATCAGAGACTGTCATACAATGACCCCGAGCTATTGTGAAAACATCTATGTATTTTACAATATATGACTAACACAAGGTTAGAGTTAATGGAAATGGTTATGCAGAGATTTAGATGAGAAACCACAAAGAGAAAGAAAAACATGTTTAGAAAAATTACATTTAAAATGTATGACAATAATGTTTCAAATATCTCAACATGCTCAGTGCTTGATTTTCTACAAGCTGACTACTTCACAGAGATTACCCGATGCTGCCATCTTAAGGATTTAAGAGGAATTTCACACATTTTTCCTCACTTCAAACTCACTCAAAGGGTGTCAGCCCAGTTGTGTCTAGTGTGTGTTCTTCCAGTCAATGAATTTTCCCTCAAAGAGGTAAAACTAATAAATCAGTAATAAATAAGTTACCTTGCTCTTGCAGGACTTCAGTAGCACACTGCTCTAAGACAGAGAGATTTGCCAAGATTGTCACCACCTGGACAAAAAAACAAAAACAAAAACAAGCTTGATGACATAAAGGTCGTCATCTAATAATTTAATAAAAGCGCACTTTTCCAGTGAAAATGTAATACATTACAAACTATTCTACACAACAATCACAACTGTCTGCTGTCCTGCTCAAGGGCACCTCTAAGTCATTGACATTCAAACACCTCTATTATGTTCTTCTGCTTGATGTTTTCTGAGAAACGGCCAGTAGATGCCCATCTGTACCTGATCTTTGGAGTAAGGCGTGTCCACCCTCTGGCGGTCTTTGCAGGCTTGCAGCAGGATGTGGATGGCATTAAGCTGCAGCAGGATCTCGCAGGCCATGCTGTCAAAGAAGGTGATGTTGGCCAAGGCTGCAGATGCGAGAAGGAACACTTCACCACAGGAGGCGCTCTCACACAGCTCTGAAGGAATAAGGCATCCCTTATCAGTACAGTGGTTCCAAAATAACACAATAAGAGACACAATGAAGTTTTCCAGACCAGACCATTTGCTAAGGAGACATTTTGGGATGAGATTTAAAGTAACTCCTTATGGTACCTTTACTCTCCACCATGCAGCTTCTGCATGTTAAGTGAAACAGCTGCAGCCTAATCCAGTTAACTAATTCCCATCCTCAAGTGGATGATGCTTTATTTTGTGGTGTTGTTGAATTGTGTTATACTGAGTGAGGCTTTCCAATTGTCATTGCCTGAAATCCTATTCTATTCTTATATTTACTGCCTCCAAAACTGGATCAACAACCTACCTACAGCAGCTTAAAAAAACCTTGAACCTTGCATCAGACTGAATTGGTTTTCATTGAGGTGTCGGAAATAAACCGACATTTGAGTGAACCTCTAACAACAACAAACTAAAACTAAAACCCACACTCAACCTCAAAAGTTGTTCATTTTCTCAAATTATTATCTGTGCGGTCTGGTTTAAGTTAAAGGTGAGGCGCGACATCATCAGTGCCCTGTCAACTCACTGATGAGTGCAGTGACAATGTCATGCATGCTCTCCAGGAAACTGGCGAGGTGCTGAGTAGACGTGTGGTGAGGTGAGGTGATTTGAGCCACGACCGCAGCTGCCTCGGCCCGGGCTGCTTCCACGCTGCTGTCATCAGTCAGGATGTCCGCCAAACACAGGATCCCATCCACCTGCAGATCAGATGACACGCTGTAGCATAGCTTCAATCAACAATACTACCCAAAGCCTTCAGGAGAATATGAAGTAATTTAGTGAGTAAAATAAAAAAGATAATGGTGTTCAAAATGGATGTGACCACAGCCTATTTATTCTTTTTGTATCCTCTCTTCTCTTTGGTCAGTCTGGGGTCGCTGAGTCTGCTCTTGGTCTGGATCTGTCTCTGCTTTTTTTCTCTGACAGTAAAGAGATACTTTCGGTCACAGTCTTGTCTTAGAGCCAGATAGCAGTTCGGTTTGCTAGGAGCTCTGGTGTGATTGTGCCGATGTTCCGGATCAGCATCTTTCTATCATTTAATAATTTGGTGTTTACACTGATTAGTGGTTGGAAAGCAGTGCTGGTCTGAGGTCAGACATTACTGGCTATTATTTGTTCAGTAAGTCTCCAGACCAGCTGACTGAGGGGACTCTTGTGGGTGTGAAGTTATTGGGTTGTGGTGCTTGAGCTCTCAGTGAGTTCTTTATTTCATGATTGCAATAGAAGGGTTAGGAACAGAATCTCAGAGGGATACTTCTCCCCTCTCCGCTGTCAGATTTTAGCTTTGTTCATGCTATTATCTATTTCTTTCTGATACTATAGTTCTAGAGTTTCTAATCACCATGATGTTGAATCTTATATACATTTAATACCTTTATATGTTTCCTTCTTCAGTCTTCAGTGCAGGTGCTTTTAGTCAGACCTGCTCTCTTTTTAACAGCCAAGAGGAGTGTATTTGCTTGAAATAGTGCAGAGTATAAATGTACTTCATCATCAGCAATTCATTTGCATTAATAATTTATCTTTTATAACTTACAGAGTTTAGGCTCTGTCATTGTTTTATTTCACTTTAAGTATGCATTATGATTATTATGATGATTCAATATCGTGGTGTGCAGTCTGAGTCAATGCTCTAATGAAGGAGGGGTCCACATTGAATTGGATTCAGAGGCAATATGTTTATTTTTATTTATTCATTTTTTTCAGCTTGAAGAAATTACTGCTGTTTTGTCAGCTATTCATACAAAGAACAAACAAAGCTGGTCAGCCACTTTGGCTAGGTAGCCATAGCTTCCTTCCATCTTTTTTATCTGGTGATCTTAATTTATCTTTTTTTCAGATAGATACTTCACAACCATGCTCCCACAGGCTTTAAGTTTAACATAAAATATTGTTTTAACACTTGATCTAAAAGCAAAGAAACGATTTGCTAGGCAAGCTGTTAAACTTGACTGAGTTCCTTATGGTGTGTGGCAATTAATGAGTTTCAGCAATTCTGGAAAGAACCTATTTTCCCTCGTACTCCTGTACTTTTACCTAGTGTTGTTATTTCTAGTCATGAGCTCGACTCTCATTTCACCTTTACAGGAAATGTCTAATGGGGCCTGTTTAAGTCACCACAGAAATAGTTTTCAACAATAAGATCACTGTAATCTCTGTGGGAAATACACTGACTACAGGTCTGCATGCTACCATTTGGTACTCGAGAAAACGTGCCGATCTAAACAGGGGTAGTCGCACAATATATATGTTGTATCTCACTGATAACTTATGTGATTTAGGCAGTATTTGGGAAGTGTCATCAAAGTTTTCTGGCTGTCTGCTTGTTTTGAAACAATTCAAAACCAACAGACACAAAACATTCCAAGCCGAAACCTCAGCCTTTTGCACCGTAAGCACAGTGACCCCATAGTGTTTATATGCGGGCCGTAGGATATGAGATATGTGACTAACACTGTGTCTGCCAGAGGTAGTTTTAGCCTCTATTTGACTTTCTGTGCAGTTAGTATCTTCCATATTGTGGTAAATTAGATGGAAGCAGTGGCTGCCAGGATGGTTGAGAGTCAATCTAGAAATAAGAATGAGAATATGACTCAGGTGAAGTCATGCCAAGCAGACTAGAACCAGTTTTACTGTAATGTACATGCTGAGAATGAATAGCAAAATGGAATTATTCTATGGCACCATTAATTAGAATAATTAACTTTTTGGACATTCAATAATGAGCAACATATTTAAAAAAGAAATAATGGTAGATTGGAAAATTGATGCCAAAATCTATTTCTTTGATATTTGCTACTGGGATGCTTTTTCCGATAATGTGAATGACATAATATGTTGTCGATATCTACTGTGCTGGTTTGCAGATTTATTTGTATGAAATGCAAGACGCATGAGTCAGTTTCACCTTTTTACAGGGCCATGAGGTAATGCTTGACCGTCTTTGATATTTCTCTGTTTCTGACTAAGTAGAGCTTGGAAGTCCTGACAATGGCCTCAAGGTGTAGTAAAGATCGTTCCCAGCTGGGGGCAATGTTGTACAGTTTATTCAAACAAAACAACATGACACTCAGCATACACTCCACAAATACAGTCTAAGCATTGTTCTCCACACCAAATCAGCGTTCAGTCACCATCAGCCAACTCTTCTGAGAACAGTAGTTTTGATTGGAGCATCCAGAGTGAGGCAAAGCGTCAACTATCAGCCCGCCTCACCTGTCAGCGCCTGCTTGCCAAGCTTTGCAGTGCGTTTCCCTGTTTTTGTGTCTGTGGACGCGTGCAGCAGCATCCACTCTCGCCCCCCTCCCCATTCATTTCCTGTCCCCACCTGTTCATCCCAAAGACAGAACGTTCCACTTAACGGATTAACCCCACTCCAACATTAAATAACTACATACCACTGTCATTTTCCAAACTTTTCCTAGTGATTGGGGGAAACAAGTTTAGTGTGTGTCTCCGTAGCTGTCAGTGCTGATATCTTCTTGTTAATCTAGTCCATATAAAGCAGATTTAGTGTTGGGAAAAAAAAGTTGATCAGGATATGTTTAAACTAACAAGGACTGAGGGGTTTGAGACTAAACCATGCGTATGGTTGGTGCTGTAGAGAGAAAAACACACTATTTAACAGATAACACACACATAAAACTGGTTTTGAACACGCTTGCTTAAAAGGTCTGCAAGACTAAAATATGGAGTAAATATGGGTGACAGATTTGCACACGACATGCAGCGTCAACACGTACACACTTCAGAAAAATATTTTAATTATGAATCTAGATTATCATGCCGTGCCTCCCTCTTGAGTAAATGACAAACCACACTTCTATTGTGTGCAGAAAGGATGCAACGTTATCCAACACATAGACCGTGTGGCACACTTCTTTGTTTTGTTGTGTATAGTAGACCTGTTTGCTGAAATAAATATTTTTCAGTGTAGCCTGGTGAAGTTTTTCTTATTAGCATATGAATGTTTAAAACTGCCAGTCTTATACAATATTACAGTGCAGCTTTTTAAAATTTATTGCACCTTTCTTTGTGCGACTCTCTCACAATCAACACTTTTCCTATTCCCAATGTTTAAATCACGCAGTGCTCATGTTGGTAAAACCAAGAAGCGTACTGTATATTCACCAATGAGCAGTGGTGGTGCTTACCAGCCCCTTTTCTCAATCACCCTTCAACAGTGACAGGTGTGTTTCTCAAGCCTGAGCGGTTGCCGGTGAGCGGTTGGTGGCGTAGACTTGCTTGACAGCCTCTCCCTTGGGATGAGGATGCCAATCTGGGGCGGACTTTGGTTCCCCGTTAAAAAAAAGTTTTCACATTTGGATGATTCCTGCTCTCCCAGCTGCTCTATTTGTGAACACAGACACCATTGTGGCATCATTATTCGCCAGCAATCAGACTATATTTGTTTTCCTGTAAACGCTCGCTTGACACAGGTTCCTCTGTTGTTTATTTTGGTTTCTCGATAGGGAGAAAACAAGGACAAAGAAGGAAGCCTGCATCATTAGTTTCCCTCTCCCCGTTTCACCTTCTCTTTTTCTTTGCACACATACGCCAACACTGAGATGGCATTCAGGTCTAAATGTTTGACCTGTCAGCTCAGTGGTTGGAAGGTCCCGTATAATAATCTCATTTGCCACAGAGTCTCACTGTAAATCATGACTCATCCTTTTGTGTAAGTGCTGTATAATTCTGGCATCAGAAAAAAACACATACTTAACCTTACACAGTCTGATGCTTATTTCCTTACTGCCTCCTCTCCAAAATGATACAGCTAGAGTTTAATGGCAGTTCACCAGCTCTGAGGCAGCTGAACTTGGTGAACCTATTCATGAAAATTACATAAAAAATAGAAATCACTACTACTGTAGTCAAAACTTTCTCCAAAGTAGTAGTCAAGTAATACATCCATGGAGCCTGTGCGAGTTAATCACTGCCTCAAAACAATATAAAGGAGTGATATGTGGCATTAATTATTAATTTCAAGCCATAAAGAAGAATGGTAGTGCTGTGGAGTTTGGTAATATCTGTCAGATATTACAATGGGATCCGCCAGTGGTGATGTCACACGCTGATTTTAAGTTGAAGTTTTTTTGTTTTTTTTTTACCGCAGGAAACTACATTTAAGAAGAAGAAGGAGGAACTGTATCCTGGTTGTTGTGTTTAGCTGGGTCTAGGCCTGTTCTGTATGAAAGTGCTTTTAAGTAACTTTGGAAAGATTTGCCACTATATAAATAAAATTACTTTTTAATTTGATTTCAGTGTTCATTGCAGGTTGCCTTTGCCTTGAGCCATGACTTAATGCCTCTCCTGCTTCGTGGTCTATGGTTCTCACAGTGGGGCCATCATTTAAAAAGTGGACATCATGTTGTAATAGAGAGGTATTGTAATCTGGGACAACAAACTCATTAGGTAAACGTTAAAATGTTTACTGAGTTAATAAATTAAATGTGAAGTAGAGCAATTTCCCATAGTCTTAAATGCAAGTAGACTTTTAGCTGTCTTTGAAAGCAGCTAGTAAAATCACCTGCAGTATATGTGTCCTCTGCATTGCTGCCTCATTTGCACTAGAGGTGGACATGTAGGAGTGCATGTGATCAACTTCCATGCACATGCTCAGTGCATCTAAAGTAAACACAAGAAACTAGTGCGACCCCTAACAACAAACCTTCACCCTGCCTTATGTGCCCTGAAGATAATATCTAACTGCCAGTGAGCAGTGATAGCTGTCAAGTCTTTGGGGTCATCAGGTGGGAACCTCCTTTCATTGGTGTTTCATGTAGTTCGGCCCACGACAACTCCAGGAGGGTCAACAGTGATCACTGCTGTCCCAGAGTCACCCCCCTAATGCCAGACATCACTGCTCCTCACACAAAGACAACTATCTCACACAGCACTACCATCAACTACTCTGACCTCTCACCAACTGCACCAGTGAAAGCAGGGTGGGGATACAGACCTGGTTCAGGTGGGGGCAGGAAAGTATAGAGGCTGCAGGAGGTGGAGGACAAGCTACACTAGCAGAGTCAGCAACCAAACTCACCTGAACAGTCCTATACTCAAACCAATCAAACCAATACAGGCCAGCTCACCTGGACTAACCACCTGGTCTCAAAAAGCCTCAAACAGGCCAAAACAGTGAGATCAACGCAAAAGGAATAGCTACACATTAGTCATCATTGGCTTTATAATAAAGCAGGTCATTTTATGTGTTTTCAGGGCAGATTGGAGGCTGCAGGGAGTTGCTATGGGGAAAATCTGACAGGGCCAGCTGGTTAGTGTGCTTACTTTAGAAGAAGAAAAGATATGATAGTGAGTTATGACTAATGCATTCCAGCTCATACACAGAGTCTCTTGTCCACCTTCCAAAGACAAAATTTTTCATACAGACCCTTGCAGCCCCTCACATGCTTGTGGATGGAAAAAGTAAAACTGGCTTAAAAAAAGAATTAGGTTTTAAGGAATCATGTCCTTGATTATAGTAAATACTATTCAGTTGCACTGAGAAGTCAGCTTTATTGGGAACTGTAAAGTAAAACCAATGTATAGATATTTTGGATTATGTGTAAAGAAGAAAATATATGATTTAATTTTTTCTCCCTAAATCTTTCATTCAAATGTTGATCTTTCAGTTTCATGATCACGGAGTGTGTCTGCACGGCTGAGCCTCCTCCTGCTGCCTTTGTTGGCTGACGTTCATCTGTGAAAACAAACTACAGCCTCCCAGTCATAACATGGCAGGAAGGAGACGGCTGGATGTGGACTCAACAGAATATACTGTGCTGCTGGAAGGAGGAGCAAGCTCCTGTCTGAGCTACAACTTTCAGCTGATCAGTGTAAACATAATCTGTCTGGACTGGAGGTAGCCAAGCTATTTTACTGGAAGTACTGTACTTACTTAGTTTTGATTAATGTCCTCCCTCCCTCTTTGTGCGTCTCATGCACATCCACATACCCATTTTTCTATTGCCTGAATCTGGAATAGTGTTCATGCACCATTTTCTTCCCCCACTTTAATTGAATTTTTACATGTGGCCATATATTACACAAGAATATTTGCCTTCAAGGCCAACTATTGTTCATTTAAGGACAATAAATCATTGAAAAAGTGGCCACTAATCATACTTATTATCATGCTTAGCACCCCCAATCTTAGAGCTGTAGGTTTTGGTGAACCTTCACTCATCTCTGTGATGATCAATTTTAGGTTTTAGGTCTTAAACGGGTTGAAACATTGAGACAGACCTTTGGAGGTTTGTTTGAGGGTGATTCGTTCAGATCAGGGGACGTGGATGATTTTAGGGTCAGTCACAGGTGACAAATTAAAGATAAAACAAAAATAAAGTTTTTTAGTCCAATGTAGGACGGCCGTAAGCAACCAGAATAGCTTCAGTGGTTCTTGGCATTTACTCTATATAAAGTCTCTGATCGCTTCCTACAAAACACATTCTTTCCCATAGTTGTTCAACTTGGTTCAGATCTCACGACTGGAAAAATCTAATTGTTTCCATAATTTTCAAACTCAAACCATCAGTTCATCCACCTGTATTTGTGTACATGCGTGTGAGAGAGAATGAAAGAGATGCACCTTGTCCAGTTGGTTTATGCCCTCCTCCACACAGCAGATGGAGGCCACTGTTCTCAGAGCGTGAGCGTAGAGGTCTTTGAATCGGTCTTGCCTGCAGATCTTAAACAGTGCCACCACAGCTCCTTCCTATGGAAAAGAGGCATGTAAGATTTACTCTTAAGGGACACAAGTTAGGGACCACACATAAATATAGATCAAACATCGTGATTATGTGTATTTAAATAGGTCGGCTGGCGAATTCTTGGTTGGGCATTGCGTGAGATGAGTTTTTCCTTGAGACTATTAACGCATTTGCACTGGAGGAATGGTTCAATGCTGATCTAACAAACATTCAGATGGTTAGCACTGTTAACTTACAGCAGTTTCTGGTTTCAAAATCTGCATTTCTGTTTGGAATTTGCATGTTGTCCCCGCGCCTGCTCCAGCTTCCACCCCCAGTAGGTGTTAATATAATTGGTTGTTTGTCTCCATATGTCAGCACTGTCCAGGACAATTTGGCATCTGTCATCCTCACTCGATACACACTCCCAGGTGGGCCACCTGGGAGTGTGTATCGAGTGATAAGTCATATAGCATATGCATGGATTATTTGTTTTCTCCTCTTTAAGACCCTGCATTCTTATTAGAGGACATTATATTTTTGCTTTTGGTTTTTTGGACCATTATTCTTAATTTTGCTTAACTTAGACTGGTTCCAACAATTGTATCATGTTTATATTAATGCAAATCAGTGATCTAATGCGGTTTTAACAGAATGCTCAGGAACAAATTAAGTTTGGAATACCTTTTCTGTGAAAAGGGCCCAGTGGCAACACATAACAGTAAGTTAAGTAAGGAAAGGTTATAAGAGGACAAAAAGCTGGTTGGATCAGCACAACAACACTCACTGAACTCTCATTCATTGGCCTGACACCAGGGTTCATACCACCAAAACACACACCACACTTCATAATCAGCTCATCTTCACGCACATGTTATTGTGCAAAATTATGTATCAAAGTCCTCCTCGCTCAGACTGTGCTGTTATAGCCATCAGGCCCTGCTGATCCAAGCCAACAGCAGCATGCTGGGTTAATGAAGTCCAGTAGACCCAAGCTGACCGATGGATTTAGTCAGCTTCGCTCAGTGGGCCTGCCGACCACAAAGTCTTTCAAATATCCCACAATTCATCATGTCAGACAAAAACTGCCAAAATATACATATTTCATGAATGAAAAACACTGAGTAAAAATAAAGATGATTTCCTAGTCATAACAGCAGTATTTTCTGTTGGATTGCGCTGGTGTAAACAAACAGAAATAGCTTCTGTATTGGCTCCATTTCTACACTATAGCAGTGGTCTTGCAGGTATTGGATTCTATTGACTGTGCAGATGGACAAGCCGGTAACTACCATCATTATCCTAATAAGGCCATTATACTGGGCTGGTATTTCTCATTTGCTGTGAAGGCCATGCTGCTGGGGCTTGGAGTGGCTAATCATCCTACCCTTTAGCCTGACTGCTCTTCCCTGTTCTCTGCCTACAGAGTATTGGTCCACCATACCTGGAAGAACTACCATCACTATCAGACAGGTTTCAATAAACTTCTGAATCTCTGAATTGCCTCACAGGTGGATTAAAGCTCTGATGAAAAGGCTGTTGAACCTGATGTTTTTCTTTGACACAATTGTTGCTTTAGCGCAATACTAAGAGCTCATCTGTGGAGAATTTCTAATTGGGTCTAATGCAGTTTTAAAAATAATAACTTCTGGATGGGGCAGCATGGCAGCATAGAGGTTAACACTGCCCCACAACAAAAAGGTTGTGGGTTTGTTTCTGGCCTGGGTCCTTTACACGTTCTCCCTGTGGCTGTGTGGGTTTCCTCCGTCCAAAGACATCATGTTTGGGTTAATTGGTGAATCTAAATTGTCTGTAGGTCTGAGTGTGAGTGGTTGCTCGTCTCCGTCGGTTGGCCCTATGATGTACTGGTGACCAGTCCCCGGTCTACCCTGCCCTCACCCAGTGTAAGTTGGGATTGGCTCCAACACCCCCCGTGACCAGGACACAGATGATGGCAGAGTGAATGAATGAATAGCTTCGGCACTGGGGTGACAAGGGTTAGGGTTAGGGTTAGACTGGCGACCTGTCCTGGGTCGACCTTGCCTAAAATGCCAGCTGGGATTGGCTCCAGCACCCCTCGTGACTCTGATGAATAAACAATTGAAAATGAAATGAAATAAAGCTATATATAAAAATCCCACAACACAAGTTATGACTAAGTGATTTTCCCAGATAGCAAAATGAAACTTCAGGTCCACTTTACAGTGAGGTTTTGTGGCTGTGTCTGGCCCAGATGCTTCCATCAGGGTGGATTATGGCATGAACCAGTGTCGGCAGACAGCCAGAAGATTTTCTGTGTAGCAGCAGTGATCCAGATCTAGAGGAAGCACCTCACCATGATGCTGTGTGTAGGCCAGACTTGGGCTGTGTGACTACACGTGTACTGGGCCAGAAGAAACATGACTATACAAATTTACTACACATAATACATACATTACAAAAATGCTATATAGTTTTTATGTCCCTAATACTGACAACCTGTCTTTACAGTTTTAATATTTTTATGTCATACTCTTTCTGCAAAGTATTACCTTTGGGATGAATAAGGTTATCTTTTATTGTATCTTACCCATCTGAATATGACAGGTACATCAGACTGTGCTGGTTCCTGTGCTGCTTACTGGTCAACTTGCTACAAAATCAATCATGATCACTCTTTCTGGTCATTTGCACATGAAATAAACAATCAATAATTGAGACCCTTTTTTAAGACCTTTTTAACGCCACAATCTGACTACCGTACAATTCTACTCAGAGAGTTTCTGATGGAAGTGCCTCTCTGTTAGTTTCATCAGTACAAATTTTCTCCTGATTTTCCTTTTCATGGATTGTTGGGCTTGTCACTCAGTTCTTTCCTTTTCCCCAAACAACTTGCAGTTCTATTGTTTCCACTGACTTCATGCTCATCTCTTAAATGAAGCTCACAAAACACATTTGTTCCCACACTCATGCATTTTGGTATTTTCAGCACTAACACTTGACTGCTCGTCTAAAAATGCTTCTCCGTCCGGGTGTTTGCATGTGAAGGCCTACGCGGCGTGTAATTTCTTTCCATCTTATGATTTTCTGAATTGGAGTCTGTGCTCCGATGTGTTGTACTTGCTCACACACGCAGCTTCTGGATTTGTAAGTGGTTGCAGAACACCTGATTTGCAAACAAAACGTTAAAAATGCTGTTGCTAAGTGAATGAAGAAAAAAAACCCTCTGTGTTCAACAAAAGATAGGTGGGAGAGATTATCTGAAGCTGAACTATGTTTGTCCCAGAAACACAGTTCATTCTTTTTCTAGTGTTTCACTGTGAATTTCTTTTCTCTCACTACCCACATTGGGAACTAAAGAACTTCATAGTCATCTGAGCTCATTACTTCAACGGAATTCAAGATAAAAGACAGTTCTCCTGGTCACCGCCACTACCTGTAAAGTTTTTATTTTGTATTTTTATCCCTGATTTTCTGTTGCATTTGTCCTGGATTTTGAGTGTAGTGTGTGAATTGTATTTTATTGGATGCATTGTAACTCTTCATAAAGAGATTTTGATCAAAATGAGTTTTACCTGGTTATGTAAAGAGCATCGACATTGAACATAGTTTTGATTGCTTCTTAACACTCACAGGCCTGACTTACTCTCCCTCACCCTACAGTCTAAGGCTGGTAGTGTCACAAGAGCAAGTGCCAAAATGGACACATTCAGCTCAGTATCTGTCATGACAACGTAAACAATGAGGCATGCTCGTACCTCTTGAAGCTCCATAATGCTCCAGCTGCTGTTTGATTTAGGATGTGGCACCTGGCTCAGTATAAAACACTGTCAGCTCAAAACATATGAGTTGGTAGACCAAGACATCAGTCTTTGGTCATAAGTTACAAGTCTGACAAGCTGTCAATTTTGAAAAGATACTTCATTTTGTAACAGTATAAACAACACATCAGGGTAAAGCATGTTTTTATATCACAACTTGCTATAATAAGAGATGAAAGATGATACATCTTCTTTTTGGAATCTTTCCAAGATCACTCTTGCTTTACTTGCTACTCCTGACATAAGTACATTCATTTCATTTGATGTCGATATTCAAAGAAATTAAATTACTCCGCCACAAGTTAATGCATGTTTTGAAAAAAATGATTCTCTAATTCACTTCCTATAATGGGCTATAGATCTAATTTCTTCCACAGGTTATCTAAAGCAACATTTTTTTTTACAGCATTATCAAATTATTACTTGTCTCACTTATAATTATCATGCTAATCAACTTTAATTAGCTCACTGAGCGTCTTTCAGCTCATTGTCTCGTTTTGGTGGCAGAGTGGTTGTTGGTTGGGTTCCCAGCCTGGCGCCTTTCTGTGTGGGGTTTGCATGTTCTCCCTGTACCTGCATCGGTCTCTTCCCACAGTCCAGACACATCATGTTGTTCTAAACTGTCTGTAGGTGTGAGTGTGAGAGGTTGTTTGTCTCTGTTAATCTCTGTGTGTTGGCCCTGTGATGGACTGGTGACCTGTCCAGGGTGTACCCTGCCCTCACCCAGAGTGAGCTGGGATTGGCTCCAGCGTGACCCGGAATTGGATAAGCAGTAGAAAATGAATGAATGTCAGCTTTCAAATTTTCTCCAGCAGCAAACAGCTCTTTGATTAAAAAGATCAACGTTTATTAACCTACTGTACGTTTCTTGTTTGGCAACAAACAGCAGATAGACAAAGATAAGCATTTCGAGACCCAAACAGAGCCAAAATGAGAGTAAACATGGGACACGCATTCTTTCCTTCATGTAATGTTGTATCATAACTGTAAAAAACAACATCAAAGTTGTCTTCACTGGTTGTTTCTGTTGCCTGCAAATGCCCCAAAATATTTTTTTTCTAATTCTGATTCATTCATTGAATAAAATCCTACATCCAAATAAATTTAATGTAGAGAGGTTTTTGACCTAACAACAACCTGGCCATGCACATTGGTAACAGGCAACATAAACAAAGGGAGCTGACAGTGTCATCGAGCTGGAGGGATGTAAATCATAATGAAAGACGTGATTATGAAAACAATCTTATTTTTATTCAGGAGCTGCCACTGCCTTAAACTGCCCATGATGTATTTTAATATTTTTAAACTCCACCCATCTGGGGTTTCCAGCACAGTGAGCTACACAGTAAAATAATAAAATCTATTTAACATTAGGCTCTATGTATCCACAGAGCTGCATCTCTATTCATTCTGCTGTCCGTTTCGATACTACATATTTAACCTACACCCCCTCTCCTTTCCATACACAGAACACCACTCATTAAACCCTGGCTGTCAACAGCAACACTGGTAGAGAGACAGAGGGAGGCAGAAATATCAGATCCCCACCCAAGCATTGAGAGAGCTAATTGCTCATATTCCAAACAAACGCATGATTTAAGTGAGCTGGTTGTGGAAAATAATAATGAGTGAATAGCTTGGATATGAGCCGGACAATATGTGTGGCTGTAAAAGGTGTGCATGTGATAATCTGACAGACACGTGGAGGCTAATAAACTGAGATGACAGGTGGACAATGTTCTGCATTGGGTTTTTCATTAGTAGCCTTTGGCAGGCAGGTTCCCCTCAGACACCTCTCTGAGGCTGCGGCCAGCAGAGCTACAGAGGAAAAGCAGAGCTGACAGAAAAGTAAAGCAACCTCCACTTGTGATCAATGCTCCCTCCTAATAAGAACTGACAGAATTGATCCTGACAATCTGGGAGCAAAGAGGTGTGTGTGGGGGGACATCAGGAAAACTCTTATCATGAGAATCCTGAAAGCAGCCAGCTAACTAATGGCCAACCAAGGCAGGGTGTCTTTTCTGTCTTGCCGTATCTTGCGCTGAAATAGCCTTTTAGAAGCTTGTATCAAGAGATCACTGCAGGTCTGCTGTTCTGGATGAGGAACACTGGAAAAAGGTGGAGCTGATGGTAACAGGGGTGAGGCCAGAGAGAGAGGTAAGGGGCGGAGATGGAATATCAAATTAAATCATCTCGGTCAAAGAGTTGGTTGGACGTCTGCTAAAATTTTGAATTACAGATTTAATACATTATGCTGATGACTTGTCTTTGACGTCAGGATTTCAGACCTCTCTGGCATTTTTACGCTCAAATGTAACGGAGATGGATTAATCACAAATGTACATTTCAGTGAATGTTCCTGTTCGCCGTCTCTATAAATCAGTTTCCACATTAATCAAACGCATCACTAAGGCTGTATAAATGGCCAAGACAGCACATATTCTTGTAGTGTGTACACCGTACCTTGGCAATGATGCTGCAGAGCTGAGGTCCGTCCTGTGTGAGGGACAGCAGGTTGCTAATGGCACTTCCAATGGTGTGGACGCTGTCTGATGATTCAATCTGTTTGATCAGGACCTGTGCGAGGAACAAACTTTCAGCACTTCCTTTCATGGAAGTTCTTCTACAATGCTTCACCGTGTTTAATAATTCATCGACACTATATTTGCAGTATAGTGTTTACAGATATTACGGCATATTTGAAATAAATTTTTGTGCTTGTAGAAAAATAAACTAATCTAGCTTGAAGCCCGCAGCACGGTGGTATAGTGGTTAGCGCTATCACCCCACAATAACAAGGTTGTGGGTTCGGTTCCTGGCTTGGGTCCTTTCTGTGTGGAGCTTGCATGTTCTCCCCATCCAAAGACATGCATGTATAGGTTAACAGGTGATGCTAAATTGACCGTAGGTGTGAATGTCTCTGTCCTTGTGTGCTTTGCAGGGGACTGGCGACCTGTCCAGGGTGGACCCCGCCCCTCTCCCGATGTGTGCTGGGATTGGCTCCAGCAGCCCTGCGACCCGGATACGGATAAAGCGGATGAAGATGAGCGAGTGAGCTTGAAGCCCATTCATCTGTCTCCATGGGCTAGATATCCTATCCTACCACAGGATGGCACCAAAGTCAGAATTTGTCAGAATAAAAAAAAATTGAACTCTCTTTTAATCTGCAGGCATCTTAAATGCCAGCCACAGGTACTGCTCAAGTGTAACGTCAGCATCCATTTAAGTGCAGATCAAAAATTGCCCTCTCTCCCCTGACAATGCCAAGATGCATTGAGATGCGGCTTGTATAAGTTTTTCAAAAAAGCTTTTCAATAAATTTTGCAGAATGCGTTTTGCACTGAATAGCAGCAACATTACAGATTTTCTCCCTCGGTTCTCTTGAATCTGGGCTTCTAAGTTGAACTTGGCCAATTTTGTATTGAGAATCTGCCGCATTCTTTCTTTATTTCAGGCCACACTGTGAAACCATTCAGATAATTAGGCTTTTTTGCGAATTGACTGAGCTCATATGATCCCAGGGGAACCACCAAATTGTGCTTCCAGTTGTCTCCCAGTCTCATCCCTTAGCTTTGCATCTTCTGTAACTGCTGCTTGACTCATATATGGCACAAACTATATTTGACTGAAGAATGAACAATTACCTGTAAATAGTAAAAAATGCACAATCTGAACACATAAATAGAAACGTATCTAAGGCATGAAATCCAACCCCACATTTTACCCTCTAACTATGCAGAGCATACAAAAATTATTTAAGCCTCCATTAGTGAAGCCCACATAATGCTGGAACCAAGTTTATTTTTCATTTATGGATGGTATATAGTTGATCAACTGGGAAAATGCACCTTGGTTGATTCACTGGCACAAACACATGCATGTGTAATTCCATGTTTAGGTCAAAATCCAAGCACAGACACTCAGATTAATAGAGCCACACTCTGACGAAATGTCTCCACTCTCTAAAACTCAAATTGATCAGTACAACTCAAATTTTTTGCCATCACTATACATCAAGTCTGAATGTGCCACAAGCTTCTAAATATCAATGTTAAATGGTGTTAAAACTATAAACTGGAGGAGGAGAGCAATGGGCCCTGCGATGGACTGGTGACCTGTCCAGGGAGAGCTGGGATTGGCTCCAGCATCCTTGTGGCCCAGATACAGATAAAGTGGATGAGGATGAGTGAGAGTGAGTGAGTGAGTGAGTGAGTGAGTGAGTGAGTGAGTGAGAGCAATGGGTTGTGTCTATTCAGTTAATCTGTGCTCTATGTTAAAGGGGTTGGGAGATGCACATAGATGCTGGTCTATGTAAAGTCCAGTGTGGGGCTGTACAGGTGAATCCCTTAAACCTACCATTCTCAAACAAAAAGCTGCACACAACCTGAACTCACTTTCATTTGACATAAATCCATCCATCACAGTCAGGGAACTAAACACAAAGCTTAATACTCATTTAGCTATTCGATATTACAGGACATACCCGGATCTCATTGGCTAAGGCCATGTCGATCATGTTGCTGAATGAATCACTGACATCAGTGAGGATCTCATGGATGGCCTCTCTCATGGATTTAAGGAAGAATTCATCGTCAGTGTGAAGGCACCTGTGAGTTGAACACCACATCTATTACCTTGGTCTGCTTTGATCCACTTCTTAATGATCATGAACGAGCTTTTTGACATTACCTCTCTGTTATATTGGTCAGCTCCATGCACTTCTCCAGAAGAGATTTCTCATACTGCAACACAAAGAAACAGAGCATCACACTGAGACATGGAAAACACAGAAGAGCATGGCAGAGAGATTCCCTTCTTTAAACGTACCATTCACACAGTGGAAATTAAGATGAAGACTTTCAGTGAGTTACAGACTGTTGTCAGTATAATTAGATGCATGCTGTGTGTATTCAGTTGTCTAACCATTGTTACAAAGGTGTTACCACATATCAATGAATCATTTCAGCGTCTCACCTGCCAGAGAAACTGGCAGCAGACGTCTGACAGCAGATCATTTACAGATTTATTTTTCCTCCCCGTAATGCGAAATGTTTTATCCCTCTCTTAAAGGTTGTCATGTGTGCACAGTTATGCATATTTATGGGGGGGTTGTTTATTCGTTGTCTTTTTTGCTCTAACTCTGCTGGGCACTCTCTTCCACAGTTTAACCCGATTGAAGGCACCTGGATCCTTTCACATCTAGGCCTAAAAAGGAGAACTCGAAGTGCAGAGGGTGGAGAGGGACTTGTTGAAGTCGGAATCGAATTCTGCATGGCTTTTGACCTCTATTCTTTTCTGTGCATTTTTTTTATGCTGAGATATTCCTGGAAATCCAGTTGGCTCAAACGACCTCCCCATGTTTTGTTCATTTTGTCGGGAATTGCCCCCATCTTTTGCTTCTTTAGTAGCCTCCATTATTCTTTATACAGAAGAGTCAGTTGTATTTCTTCACTTCCCTGTGCTGGCATCATTGAGATGTTTTTGTCTCCATCAGCCCTTTTAATGTTAAGATCCTGTATGAAGGGTAAATGCTTTAAAGGTTATGGTACATTGTACCACATTGTTTCTATTCATGAACACATCATACTATCATATGCCAGAATCTTGGTTTTCTATTAATCTTTGAGATCTGAAGATTTTACACAAAAACCCTGACAGAAAAATTACCATCAATCAGTAAAGATCACTTCTTGTCCCTTTGTTATTTGGTAGTTTGATGATAGATGTTTCCTGGAGAAGGCTTGCTAACAATATGAAGCAATCTTCATTCTGGTTAATCAGGAAGTCCTAACTCTCTCTAATACACTGACTTCACATTCCAACTACACCGGAAGTCGACTGTCACCTTCTGCATTTCTGGTGGCGTGCTTCGGGCAGCGCTGTACTCATGGACCAGAGAGCGGACGTGGCAGTTAGCCCGTACGGCAGTGCTGTGGACCCTCTGCCAGCGTCCTTTCTCCAGCCGCTGGAACATCTTGCCAAGCTCAGTGCTGACCACCAGTGCTCGTCGGAGGAGTGTCTGAAGGTTGTTCCTGGCCACATGGTCCCCTCCACCGACGCTGGAGCCCACAATCAGCTCTCCTTGCTGGGAGTCCTCCTCCACTCCTATGGGCTTGGCTTGGAGAACACACATACACTCCACCTCTGTCATGTGGCGGAGGTCCTCCATCCAGCGCTGGACAGAGTCCACCTGGAGAGACTGCATCCGGGTGCTGTGGGAGAAAGTAATATTTAGAGGTTGCCTCTTGATTTTTCTAATGAAAGGGTGTCACGTTCATCGATGGGTTTTGGGCTTGGATTTGATTACAGGCCTGTTGAGACAAAGAGAATGTAGGACGTCAATTTTTAACTGCATGTTGTTGCTTGACAAGAGCTCAAGCCTTGATTACACACTGTGTCTTCAGGGCAGATTGTAGGTTGGAGTCAAAGTGATGGGCAGGCTGGCTGCTTATGATAACTTCAGTGGGAGAGTTAATACTGGTAATGCTTTTGTTCTCTGCATACAGCTGTTGATAAGTAAAGAAACTAAGTTTGATTTTAATGTTGACAAAAGAAAAACTTTTTATCTACATGAAGTACGCACATTGAAGGGGCAGCAGCGTGCCGCAGTGGTTAGCACTGTTCTCTCACAGCAAGAAGGCTCTGGGTTCAAATCGTCTCCACGTGGTCTCTAAATGTCCTCCCTGTGCCTGTGTGGGCTCCAAGTCTGTACCTCAAACATTTGGCTTTCCTGAGATTGGGATATTTCTGTTATATTTCGATTTATTGTTCAATGAGTTTCTGTTATAACTTGAAGAAGAACAAGACAAGTCTGGTCAGGATTCCCAGTTCTATAGATTCTTTTGGATTAGGTGCATATCACTACATATTCAGTTTGTTTATATTGATTGTGATGATTGTGGTGTGACTTCAATCTTTTTCTTTTGACTTGAGTTGCTGAGAGGAAATTGACCTTGGTACCAGTTCTTCTGTACTGATGTGAGAATCAAAGATGCAAATTACTGCACAAAAAGAGCCGCATTTATACAAAAACTGTAAAGTGCTCAGTAGGAATCCCACGTATACTGTCTGAGATGTGGAGAGTCGTGTTCTCTGACCTGACTGGTGAATAAGCTCCAACTAATTTATATTAGAAAACCTTAATCATCTTTGCCTCCTCCACAAGAAATAGCATGCTTAATCAGCAGAAAATGAAGCAAGTGCTTACTCATAAAGCCAAACTGCTTGTTTGGACAATGACACATCATTGGCTGCGCCACTGCTTTTCCTTCCTTTGCATCATCCCTCCTTTCCATTATTTCTTGCAAGCATAAACTGTTGTAGGTAAAGACTCTCAATTCATTTTCTCAGTTTAAATGAAAACGTATGAAAACATGTTTGTAAAACATTAAAAAGCTTTTCTACATTTTTGCATACTTGCAAATGACATCTCATGTGTTTCATCAATTGATAACTTTTTGCCTTGGACCTCAGTGTGATGATAAAATATAAAGTACTCTCCAGTGTTGAAGGCGGTAAATTGAATAACCACCCTCTGGCTTGAAAGCAGCACCAGCTCTTCTTTGAGATCAGGTGTGTGTGGAGTCAGATCATCTGCTGCCGTGCTGCCCTGGTTTGTTTTCTTTGATGTTTCTTAATTTTGGGTTTAATTGTGATATTTTGTGTGAAGCATTTTGTTAACATTGTTTATATGAAGCACTGGAGAAATAAATACTTCTAGTTTTTCGTCTTCTTCTCCTTATTATTATTATCATCATCATCATTATCATTATTTTACTAGTGAGTGTAATCATTGAAATCTACAGTTTTGTCATATGAGCCTATTTAAATGGAAATAAAATATACACCTTCATGCTCGACAGTAAAAGTCTTTTAATACCATGTTATAAAATTTTGATGGCCTCTGGAGACAGTGGTGCTCAATGCAGAAACGCCACAGCATTCTTAAAAAATAACAATGTGTACTTGAAGTCAATTATCCCCCAATAACAGCCTGTGTCCATACGTGTTGGTGTAACGGGTCATATACCCCCAGCTTCAACAATGGGCTGCGCAAAGCAAATGCTCCTCCCCAACCAGACTTAAGGGGACAATTCAGTCCTGCACCGAGAGAGAGGTCCCTGAAAGAGGACAGGTTGATGGCTACGACAGCAACCTTGTGGATCTGTAGTGAGCCTTGTTAATTCCCTCTTGGCTCTCTGCGTATCTCTGGGCCTTCAGTTTATAAGAAACTGCAGTTCACTGGAGACATCAGGAATATTGGCCTAAAAGAAACTACATAGTTGTGTGTGCACCCAAAACAGTGGTTTGTCAATGATCAACCACAACCGGCAACATTACATAACATTTTGAAGCTGGGTATTGGCTTTCAGATGTGAGCCGGAGTTGGAGACATGGGACCAATTCATTAAAAAAAACCACAACCTCCATTATTTCTGCTATCAAACCATATGGTGGGTCTCTGCTTACTGAAGAAAATCAATGTGGAGTTTGGTTAAGATCACAGCAAGCTCTCAATAATACCTGCAGCAGATTAAGGCAGAGAAGAAATGAAAAAGAAGAAAGAAAAGAGAACGAAGAAATATGTAAGGAAATTAAAATTTTACATGTGGTCATTTGTGCGGGCATTTTAATACAGTTAAAATAAGTGAGAAGAAAAATGGAGTCACAAGGGGAAAAATACATCTGAATGAGGAAGTCTTTCATTATCTGAATTTTCTACTTCTTACTTCATATTCAAAAAGAATTTAGTTTCTCTAGACAATGAGGAGCATTAAAGTGTGTTTGCAGTAGAAATGCATACTTCCACAGACAACCTGTATCAGCTGTAAGTTTATGTAAAGTGCACATGCAGAGAATCATCTCTTGGCTGAAAGGAGGAACAAATGAAAAAGGGGTCAAATCTGAAGGCAGCTGAGCTCACCTGCTCAAAATACATCAAATAAATCTCCCTCAGTTCAGAAAGAGGATGAAGCTATAAATAGCTGTTAATGTGGACTACAATAAATAAATGCTCAGTGCTACTCTTTGTGGTCATCATTAACATTGAGCTTGTTCTGCTGAGAGGGGTAAATGGCTTCCAAACCGTCAGTGAAACTTCAGAAAATGGGTGAGGTATGAGTTTTAGTTCAACTCTGAGTGATTTCAGAGAATTCATTTATCCCTAATGTTCCAAATAAAATATAACTGAACCCACCCTCTAAAAACCTCTTAAAGACCAATGCCACTCTGCGGCAGTGTCTCCTGTTAGAGATTCATCACACTGTGACTCAAACTACGTCAGTCACATCAGCCGCAAACAGCCTGTTCACCAGTAAAGGCACAGCTGAGGAGGTAGATAAAGCCCTCAGTTAGTAATTGGCATCATTTTCCTATATATTTCACCCATTTTCCCAACACTTTTATTCTATGGATGGCTTATCTGTGAAATGTTTCCAAACCCCACTCTGGAGATTTATACACATTCATCCAAATCAATCTCCAGAGTAAAAAATGTGCAACAAAATACCCGATTCTCTTCAAAGCCATCCCAATCTGTCAATTTCAAACCATTTTCCACAGTTATATAACAGCATCACATAAGGATGCGAACCCAACAAGCCGCAAAACGCTCCCCTCAGCGTGGGGGGGGGGGGATCATAATAATAGGTTTGTTTTCCAAAGGAGGGAAAGCGGTACACTTCAGCTCGGAGGGAATGACAAATATTTACATGCAGGGCAGTGTGGGGGTCAGGCGACAGCTCCAACTATTATCCCAGCCAGAGATCCACAGGGAAATGAAGCATCCGTCCCTCTTATGAGCTGCTGGCTGGCTGTCAGCGACATGAGGGACGGTGGCAGCAGCAGCAGAAAGGAGTTTAAAGGAGATATCCTCGTTTTGGGTGTTAAAAAATGCGGCTGTATGATTTCACGAGCTCAAGATTTTTTTTATTTACCATAGAAAGTCTGTTCATGTCTGTGCTATGATTAGATTGAATGTTAAGTAATATTTTTGAGTGGCCTGTTTTCAAATAGAGGTTTATGACAGAATCTGTGCTGTTCTTTCATAGCAAACTGGTTCCTTTGTTGATCTCATGACCGTATGTTGTGCAAGATTTAATGCCATGGAAAAAAAACAAAACAAAACATCTTACTGTCCTTTAAACATGGTGTTGCAATGTGTTTTATGAAAAAGTTAATTGCTTGCAAAAGCAAAAATTAACAAAGAGATAAATAAAAAATTATAATGAAAAATAATAAAGAAAATCTTTGGCAAGAAAAATCCACATTACATAACTTTCATATGGAAACAGCTACATGCAGGAACCTGATTTGCTGGTGAGTGTTGGAAACAGCTGAATCCCACACAGGCTGACGGAAAATCAGGCCGGTGTGCTAGTGAAAGTGATAACTTGTGCATTTAGATGATTCATTTTAATCAACTTTGCATGTACTCGAAGCATTGATTTGTTCCCAAAGGATGAGTCATTGAGATGCTGTTACTTGGTTTGTGCGCACGTGTGTGTGTGTGTGTGTGTGCGTGTAGCTGCACTCTTAAGAATATAAACTTAGCACAACAAGTAAGGAAATTTGCTTTTGGTAGATGATTTCTTGGTTGTAACAATGCTTCTCGGCAATAAATCTGCTAGCCTGTTTATTTCATTTTTAAGTGGTGCTACATTTGTAAGAAACATGCATTTGTGGAATGAGCAGCATGCCCTTGAAAAATTTGTCAAATCTTCTCTGCCAATGCCAAACAGCTTATTCTGCCGTTGACTCTTGTTTGGTGTTTGCTGGATTGGATGCTGCATTCATAACGATTTATTTATTTAAAAAACAGGAGCCTCAGTAGCATGTGGAAGAAGCATACACAGCCACAACAGCCTGGCAGCTCCCCCTCATGCTGGTCACCAGCCTGGTCACACACAGCTGTGGGATGCCATCCCATTCTTCAACCATCAGTCGACGTGATTGTGTTGGTCACTCTGGCACGGACAGCACGCCCAAACTGATCCCACAAGTGTCCAACGGGACTGCTGGCAGCTCCACTCCCAAATTCTGGAGGTAGTCTCTGAAAAACTGCTCTGTGGGGGCAAGCGTTGTCATCTTGGAGGATGAATTTGGTCCCAGACTCTGAGATATGGGATTGCAACTTGATGTAACTTAGTTAGAATTTGGCACTATATAAATAAATCTGATTTGATTTTATTTAATTTGGATGCAGAATCTCACCTCCCTATCTCTCTGCATTGAGATTCCACACTTTGACCCCATGATCCCACGGTGAAGGGCAGTCATGGCAGGCTTCCTGGCAGCCCTATGAGACTGGAGACTGGCTGCATGCAGTCTGTTCTTGATTGTTTGGTCAGACAGCTGTTGGCCATATCTTTGTGCAAATATTCTGTGGAACTCCAAAAACGTAGAAGGCAGCCTTCGGTACCCAAGTGCTGACCGGGCCAGGAAACAGTCTTCTTGGGGTGTCGCCTTTTTGGGACGCTCACTTCGCAGCCCGTCTCTGACATCCCCCGTTACATGCCGATTCTTGGAGCAGACAGCTACTGACCACTGTAGCAAAACAAGAGTCAGTAGCAACAGCAAAATAAGCTGTTTGGCATTGGCAGAGATTTTGCTAATTTTTATTGGGCTCCCGTTTCTTAGCTCTGCTGCTCATTCCACAAATGCACGTTCCCTACAAATATAGCACCATTTAAAAGAGAAGAGAGAGAAATAAATTGACTTTCCAATGGAAGAAGATCTACTGCCAAGAAGCATTGTGACAAGAAATAATCTGCCAAGCCCAAACCAAACCAGTGACTTTTTGCACTAAGTTTAATTTTTCTGAGTATAGACAGAATTAGAGGCTCAGATTCGTATAAAGATATGAAAGAAACCAATTAAGTTTGTTACTCAATTTGCAGATAGACTGCAGCGTTCATTTCATGATGTCACCGTGTTTTTAATCTCTTTTCCTGCAGTTGTTTACTGCTGCCAGCCAGAGAATGAGTGCTACTAGCTGTTCATCTCAATAAAGCCCCTCTGAACTTTCAGTAGCATGTTCAGTATTGACATTTCCCGATTGCTAGGCAATTTATGTTGTGGAATGGAATGATGTTTCTGTGTAATATCTTCATCAGTTCTGACTAGCTGATTTCAGATAACTGTGCTACCAAATTTGATAGCACAACTATGAAATGATTTGGCTGGTAAACAGCTCAACAATAACACAGCGATACATCATACCTCTCAGCTTTGGTTCATATTACTTTTCAGTTTTCACTCAATATGGATCAGTGTTAGTCTGGGATTTAGCACTCTTATTACTCTTAACTTTACCTAACTTGCCTCTGGTCTATATGATGATTAGCGTTTATTTTGATAAACCTCTGCTAACTGTTTTAATGTAGTAAATCAATACTCATGCTATAACTAGGCAAACAGCTGAGGCTCCAGACCACGCCATACTCCATGTGTAAAAAAGTACTATTGAAATGGTTGGGTTCTCATGAATCTCACAGAAACTAAGTCCATTTTGTAAAAACTTGGTTCTGTGACATTTAAACATTTTGTCTGCGGACAGAACACCCTCACCCAGCAAAGGGGAGGGAAGCACGAAAACAATATAGTGATTCTAACTGAATGCCTCATTGCAGGGTTGAGTCACTTTGTCTGAGGCTAAAAACAGCAACTGTGTCTGCATGAAAACACAGTGTGCACCAATCCTTGTTTCTGTGCACTCCATTAATCGAATCATGAAGATAACGGAGAAAAAAAAGAAGAATAATAAGAACCTCCTTTAACTATCGTGGCAGTCACATCTTTGCCCTCCATATTGCAACAGCCAACAAAATGGTGCGTTGCTTGTTAGCAGGTTTGAGACTGTGCAGCACAGCACCTGTTGTCGCTCAAGTGTAGCAGCTATCAGACAGCAGGAACTAATTTGCTCTTCGAGGGTGGCTGCCCATTACTGTGCTTGTTCTGCACGTCGCTAGAGGCTTTGAGTGATTCAGGTACTATGTGCAACACTTCACACATCATGAGCCCAGGCTGAGTAATGTCTGTTCCTCTTTAGTCGCTTGATGAATAGCTTCCCAACGTGTTGTGCTACCCTGCTGTCAATGGCAAAATGGCCCCACTGATGTTTTGAATTAAGGCGTTTGCCCCCACCTGAGCAGCTCAGCTTGGCTTACTGAAAGTGTGTGAAATTAACAAGGCTTTAAATACACATAACAAGATGCAGACACCTATTTTAAAATATTCTTATGTGTGTATACTAGTGGAGTTTTTGAGTGAAAAAGCAGGTAATGTTTACATTGACAGGGTCTTGTAATAGATTTAAAATTGTGATTAAGCACAAAATCAGAAATTTCATTTATTAGTCATTCAGCACAGTATAAGTCAGAAAGAGCCCCTCACTGTCGTCCTGTGTCTGGTTTGCATGGATAGAACAGTCTGACGCCTGATGTCACATATGAACAAATGGAAATCTTTCTTGATTACCACAACAGAACCACAGTCTAGAGGGGCAGAGTGAATGGAAATTTGGGCAGAATGAGCTGTGAGATGTCAAAGACCAGATCATTGTGGCTTTGGCTTCATCTGACAGAGGAAACAAGGACACTCTTGTCCCAAAAAGAATTAAATATGGGGGCATATGTACAAAGAGATCAAATGGGATGTTAATGCATTCCTCTTCTGCTCGAAAACCAGAATTTTACGAAGCGTAACTCTCTTCAAACACGGAGGCGACAGCTCCACTGGAAGCTTACATAATGCAAGCCTTGGTTTTGTAGGCGACTCTCAAGTATGCACTCCTAAAGTAGTGTGTTCTAATGGGATACTGTGGCAACTGGCTGGTACAGTTGAATCCCAGCAGCAAGAGAAGACATCTGATTCCCAGATGTTTCAGGCGGCCTCTAATGTGTAGCCAAGACCAGATTCATGTAAAGCTAGTTTATTTCTCTCTTCTCTCGCTTTCTCTCTCAGTCTATTCCACTAATTCTCTCCATAATATGTTCTCTCTCGCTCTGACTCGCACTCCTACCCAAACACATGTCTGGTTGCATGCACCAGCTCTTGCACGGATATGTGAATTCACTGTGTCTTTTTATCTGTGTCTCAAACCCTATCCAGTTGCCTGTCCAGGTTTGCTTTGCTTTTTTTACTCTCTGTGAATGCTTCCTCATATCAGCAAACCCACACTTGTGGAACTTTCGTTAAACTCCTACACGCGCTGCAACCAAAAGCTGCAACATTAAAAACACACAT
This sequence comes from Echeneis naucrates, assembly GCF_900963305.1. NCBI lineage: Eukaryota > Metazoa > Chordata > Actinopteri > Carangiformes > Echeneidae > Echeneis > Echeneis naucrates. The sequence continues at coordinate 22,860,331 of NC_042526.1, read as the reverse complement.
GAACAGACAGATGATGTCACAGAAACATGAACGTGAACCAGCTTTTGAAGTAATGACTCATGAGCCACATTCATATTGTAACCTGAAGCCTTGATTGTCCAGACAAGCCTATCTGGGCAAAGAGCTGGTACTGTTGTGGAAATGTTTGTTTGCTCAGTGTGTGTGTGTGTGTGTGTGCGCCATCTGTGGTTGCTATTTATTTTAAGACAATTCAGTAATTTGGCTCTTTTCATCAGCTGACTTACTTCCCGTGTGCAGCACAAATAGGATTAATGTTTGAATGTGTGTATGAGAGACGACAAAGAAAGCGAGTCAGAGATGATCTGTTTGTTAATGTCTGTGCGCGTATGCGTGTGTCTGGTTGCCAATGTATGGCGTGACAGCGCTACTGATTTGATATACAATGGCATTCACTGTGCATGCTCTGCAACGCTGTGTAAGCATTTGTAAACACAAAACTGTCAGAAGATATATATTCAAATTTATTATCAGTGAGTGAAATATCCTCAGCCATGGCATCTGATGAAGAGGCTTTTCCCATTAAAAAGACGAATCAGCATCTGGCACTTTCACAATAAAGACATAAATCACTCCTGTGTGATAAGAACAAAGAGTTTTGGTAGGAAATAAATTGGTTAAATCTAAAGAGCAGCCGTCCGCTGCGATGAAAACTGTGGAAGAGATGGTTGAGCAATGCAGAGTCCGAGTGAGGCTGTCTGGAAGGTTTGTCAGCTGTTCATGTCTGCTGGATGGTGTGGAAGCGTTTCTGCTCTGTTTTAACGCCAGTTGTTTGGTATGTGCGCGCTCCACATGTGTCTGGCAGGTTTTTCTGCATTTTTGGTTGAAATCTGTGGTTTTCATGTGCGTACATGCACTCCAAATGCAGAATCCAATTGGCAGATGCTTCTGCATCATGTTTGTGTGTGTGCGTGTGCGTGTGCGTGTGTCTGTGTGCATGTATGTTTGTGTGTAGGAGGGGTTGATGGGTGGAGCATAAGGCTCTGTGAAATTGTTTGGCTTGCCACTAAGGATTTGACCTGCTATTGACTGCCTCTAATTTGTTGATCCAGGATCCCCATTAAGGCCGATATATTGGTTTGGGCTTGTTGAACAAACAAGTCTAATCAAACATCAGGTTTTAATATTTCCCAAGGTCGATATGAGGGAGAAGAGGGTGGGATTTTTCTCGGGAGCTTCTGTAGTCGATAGCACTGGTTTCTTCCTTTCTTAATGGGTGAAGCTTCTAAAGTTGATTTACTCCCAATTTCTGTTCATTTCAATGATGATCTACCCTCAGGTTTTGAAATTTCATATTTATCATCCAAAAAATCTTCAATTTGAAACTGATTGGAATAAGATCAGTCACGGGTGAAATGTATGTTATCACCAATGAAGCTACTCAATAACTCTGAATTTCAAACATTTTCCTGTTTTGTTGTAATCTTCTTGCCTTGAACTTTGAAGTTTGCTACTCATCGCTCTCTCTCCAGCATACCTGATAGTTTGTGATGGTAGAAAATAATTGAGCTGCTAAAGAGCCAGACATTTAGCTGGAGTTAGCAAACCAAAATGCTAACACACTGAAAGCAAGTTTTTAACTTTAACAGATTAATAATGTACTTTATTGTAGATTGCAAGACATGCCATTACTATAATGAGCAGTCAAAGCCATAGCAGAGTATTTCTACCATGAAATCAAAGACCCTCTGATAAAAACTGAGTTGGACAGCCAGCGTTGTATACATCATATACCAGTGTAAAACTCAAAAAGAAAAACCCTGGATCCCTGTCAGTACAAAAATGTGGCTTTATCACGATGTCAGCCAGATACAAGCTGTTAACATAAACAAAAGTTCACACCTCAAATGCCCCTGCAGTCAGCGGAAATGTCAGCAGCGCTGATGTAAACACAACAGGTGGATATGCAAGACTTTGCCCCATTTCTGTGCTCTGAGGTCTGTCACAGTTTATAGTGTACACAAGCCTTTTATCTGTCCGACGAGGGTTAGGGGTAGATAAAACAGAGGCTCCAACACCTAAGGAGTCTAAGACAGGGATGAGATGTAACAGATTTGTTTCATCACTTTGCACAGCAGCCAGCAGATCCCTCTTTCTTCTGTGTGTGTGTGTGTGCGTGCTTTGTGATTGTGATGACATTCGGGTTGTCCTGCTCAGCATACCCTGGCAGGTTTATCAGCATTTAAAAATGGCTGATTCTTGCTAATTACTGTTATGGCTTATTATAAATAAGAAAAAGTCCTTCATTCAAGAAACTCAGACTTGCTCAAGCCCATAAACTCTGTTTCCTGTTATTTTAGCATTTGAGGAGGAAACCTGATTCAATACTCTTCAATGCAAGAGTAGTGTAAGGGATTTTATTTGTAGTTTTATTGGCTGTTGGCAGCACTGCGAAGAACCGAGTATTGATGCAGTTGCACCTTCTAGTTTTTCTTTATAACTTTTAAATAAATTTGTGAGTGAGTGTGTGTAATTGCCGACATTTCCGACTTTCAACTCATGTACTATCAAGCCCAATATGCAACCTGCTTCCCTCTGTTGCCAAACATGCCTGTGATTCATCACCACGCAGCTCCTCCCAAACCACTGAGGATGACTAATGACACATGTAGACCCCGTCACCACTGTAAACCTCAATCTCTGCTCCAATGACAGCTGCCATGATACCAGCATCTCTCACACCATCGTCCCCATTACAGCACATTATCAGGGGGAGATAAGCACCAAAGTATGCCGCCTTTTTGGGGGGCCCATTTCCAGATGAAACAAAAGGGTTGTTTCTTGCTATCATGGTTATTATTGACAGCATGTTGTTTTGTTGTGTTGCATCAATTTGGCCATAGAAAATCACATTCAACATGGGGAATAAAGCGTCATATAGATATATATTGAGCGGCTGTTAGGCTATCCCTCAGCTAACTGTTATGTCTGATCCATAGATTTTGGGGGCATAACATGAGAATAAACCCATCTTCCCTAAGTCTCAAACAGCCACCAAAACTCTCCTCTAATAGATGCTACTTTTTCCATTTATTTATTTATTTTAACACTTTTTCAGAGATTAGAGCCCAAAATTGAAAATTTTTGCCATTCAAAACTGTGTTTCCATAGTTCCTGTCATTGTTGTGTTGCTTTTAATGCTTTGTGGTCTGTGTGTAAATTGGTGAGTATGCAGTAGGAGTGAGGGGAAGATCCATTTTGTCGTCCTTGAGGAATTTTGGTAGCATTTCTGTATATCTTCCTGCTCAGGTGACACTTCGTGCTTCAACCCGGGCAGAGTTCTAAAACTCCTATATGAGTTTCCAAGGTAAGTTTTGTTTTTTGCTTTTTTGCTTTTGAGATTAATTTCTCTTATCAAATCAGTCCATTCCCTCACCGGGTACTGGGGTGATACAACTTACAACTTATTTTTTTGGTTTTTGTTTTAGCCGCCAATGGAGTTAAAGTCTAAAACATATCTGTGAGTAGCAGGAGAACTTGAAAATGTTGATCGTGGAAGAAATCAAATGTCAGTGTGTTGTTGACATATCATAACATGTCACATGTAAAAAAAAAAAACTACTCTAGCTCAGCCAAAACCTTCTGTACATTTTCAAGAGAATGTACAAAAAAAATTGCTCTGTGCAAACACACTTAATGCAGCTGTGCTTAAAAAGCAAGTTTATGATGCTTTGATCAGCACAAAAGAAACATTGTTTCAGTAATTTATTTCCTCAATGAACCATCTATGACTGTGTGCGCCCGGATCAGGCCTGCTGCTTGTGTGTTTGTGTGTGTGTGAGCTGCTTCAGATCCACAGTGGTCAGACAGCACTGCTGCTACTTACCTCATCGGTGAGGATGAGAGCGAGCTGCTCTGTCTGGAGCTGCTCTGAGGAGTTGCCATTCTGTCGGAGGCCATCTTACTTCAGCTCAGCACCTAAAACACAAAACATGCAACATGTATGTCCAGACTGGAGGGCATGAACGATGGTCTCTTCCTTAGTCACAGTGAGAATGCCTTAAAGACGTGACATTTTACTACAGGTAACATCATTGCACAACATACAGTGTCACAATTTAAACACACTTTGAATGCAGAACCATACACACAAGCACATGTTCCGCATCCTGCTGGCTGTGTTGCTGCCACCGCAGCACTATCCACTACAGTATCTCCTTATTGATCTGCCTCCAAGCTTTCTATTCTTGTCTTGTCTTTTTTTCCCTCCAAGTAATTCAATTATCAATAAACCGCCCTGTTTTAAAGAGCTGCAAGCTGCTGGTGTGCCAGTAGAATAATATTTCTTATCTTCTAATTTATTGGCTGGCTGCCAGCCAGTGACTCTCTTCTCTACTTTGAGCCTGGGCAAAAGGGGCTGACGCTCTTAAGTGCCTGCAACTTTATTCCTCCGTTTTATTGATGTATCCCATTTAGATTAGTCCATTTTCAATCGGGGGAAGCTGAGGATGCCCTCCTGCCTGAGCCACACTCTAATCCTTTTAGTTAATGATATCCTGCAGTGGTGTGGTTACGAATTTCATGTTTGCCATGCAGCATAATTAGCAGGTAGTTACAAACTGACACTATCTCACTTTCTCATGAACACAATCACACTCCCTGCCAGTGTCACATGGCAGGTTTCAGCTGTGGTAGCCCCCATTTTATGGAATGCTTCCTGTGTTGTGGTGATCTTTTGCTGCAGAGAGAAAAACGCTTGAAAAACAGAGAAAAAGCATCTGAGAGGAGCGGAATGTGAGATGTTGCAGGTTCGATCACATGTTTGCCTGCTTTTTCAGTTTCGCAGTAATGGAGCCGACCTACAATGACCGAGCGGCACATCAGAGGAGTCCCCGACTCTGGTTCAACTGTTCGCTCCACTTGCTCCAAAACACCCCAGGTTACGTAACTACGACTAAGAAAGGAACTAGTTTATGATGGATAAGGAAAAAAGCTGCTTTTTTTAAGGGGGCTGGACGACTGAGTCATTGACATAGATAAAGAGATATCCAGAAGGATTAATTGGTTAAGAGATATATAGTTGTAATAGGGACAGAAAAAGAGGGAGAGAATAGAAAGCAGATGCAGAGAGGGAGAGGAAGCAAGAGAGGAGGGGGTATGTTAGCTGCAGCGTTGGCATGGCTCCTTCAGGGCCATTTTCAGAGCGAGCATCACGGCTTATCAAAATGATACCACCGCTGTGCCGGGACACAGGAAAACTGACAGAAAAAGCTATGCATGAGGGGAGAAAAATACACTTCCCTAACAAATTGTAGCGACAGGCCAGAATACCATCAAATGAGCTCTGGTGTAATTGCAGTGTTAGATTAGTACAGTAAAAGTGTAGGTAAATTATATTGGCACTGTGATTAAGTACAGTTAATCACCACAGCCCATGAGACGCAGATGCAGTAGATTCCATTACATGAGCCTTCAGCTCATAACACAGCTCTTCAGTGGATTACCATACAAATGGAGATGAGTTGTCCATTCACGCAATTCAGTCTTGAGCACTTAGAATGTGCCACTAAGTGCTGTGTTAAGGACCACTGTGCTGGAAGTGATCTCTGTCACTGCGAGTGAGTGGCCACTGGCTGCCCGCGACACACAAGGGAGGAGGGAAGGTCTGCTGAAATTGTTTCTTTCACAGCATCCTGGATGATTCAGTGTTGGCGCAGAAAGCATTTTTATGTCATTAGAATTTATGTAATGAGGTAAGGTAAGAGATAAAGATGTGTCTTTTCTTAGTTTGAAATAAAGCCTGTATTATGTGGTGCACATGCCAGAGTCCATTATGGTAAAAAAAAAAAAAAAAAAATGCCACAGAAATGTGAGTTTCCTCAGCAGATGGTCAGCTTTGACCAGAATCTGGCTAATTTTCTTGCAGTGGTGGACATTTCTTTTCATGTCTGGGCTGACACCTGAGTGGCCCTGAGGGTTTCCTGACTCGGTTGCCGTGGAGAATGTGTCGACTGTAGGTGAGCCAAACAAAGGACACCTCTGTCTCAGCCTTATGTCACACGCCGGGTAAGAAAACAACCACTCAGTGACTTGTGTGTGTAAAGGAAATTGTCAGAGGGTGCTTCTCAGATTTACTGCAGCACATATTTATCCCTTGCATGTGTGCAGAGGGGGATTTAAATGTTGCTGTGTCTATGTGCACATGTTTCTGTCATTTTCAGTTTTGTAGGGATGTTTTGTGTGGTGTCTGTTCCTCTTTAGTCACACCAACTTTGCCTTTAACACAAATATCTCTCTCAAGAGTTCCTTCCCATCTGCCTTCATGAACATTAAGACAGAACTTGTGGGTAATAAGGATAATTGAAAATGACCAATGAATCACCCTATATTTTTTTATGTTGGCTCTTTATCTTTAGACAAGAGATCAGGAATAAGTACAATATAATATAATATATAAAGTGAATTTCTTTTTTTCAGTGACACCATTTTCCACAATAAATGCATTTCAAATTTTGACATTTTGACCTATAAAAGGCTGACAGACTGACAACACATTTATTTCACGGGATGGAGAGTACACAACATTCCCAGTTATCTGAGAATTCATTGTGATTGTATAATTACAGAGCTGGCAGAGCGAGGGTTTTAAAATACTGTGCTTTGACAGTATAACAGTATGGTCATTAAACTTGGGGGCAATTACACAGGACAACAATATTTGGCTGTCTCAAGATGACTATAATTGATTGATTGTTCAATCCCAATATTTCAGATCAGCTGACTGTGATTAAAACAGTCTACTTGTTTTCTCTGGCACTAAATGCATCACAGGATGTGGTGATTGACAAGATCTTTGGCTCCTGTTTTTGTAAGACAAAGGGTTCTACTACTGATCAGCTTTATGTCTTCAGGGCAGAATGGAGGTTACATTGAGCCGCTATCAGAAAGTGGCCAGGGTCAGCTAGTTAGCATGCTAACTTCAGTAGGAGAAGAAAGTGACACCAACAGTTGTCAACATTTGCATACCTCTGTAATATCTGTAGAAAGCTCTGACATTTCCTCTTGGCTTGTAAACAGCTGTCATGGCCCACCTTAGCCATGTACTGTATAGGGTTGCCAAACATCCCTTGAAAAACAGAATTGTTCCATATTGGGACACGTACCAACTAGGTGTCCCTTATTTATTTTTCAGGGAGTTGACAACCCTTGCTATGTAGTAATACCGACAGTCACATATATTTGTATATTTGTCTGGATACTAAATAGAAATTTCAAGTAGACACGAAACCCTGATCCTCTTAGCTTCTTTCTTATGTAGCTATTCTTTTTGTCAATGTCTGAGCTGCAGAATCACCCGTTAAAAAACATTCCAAGAGCTTTTTACGATGCTGTGGTGAAGCTGAATGCCTCTGCAGATTCTAGGTAAAACCACTGAAAAAAATACAGTAACTGTTGAGCAGAAAACAGTACCTCACCATGCTCTAGCTCTGACAATCCCTTTTTCTTTGACAAAACCAAAAGAAATCAAACTCAATTTCAGACACTCACCATTTTGAGAGGCAAAAACCAGGCTGCCTCAGTGTGATGGAGTAAGCCAGGCTACACAGTCCACATTTAACATCCTTCTTGTTTCAGGAGTCCCTCATTTTATAACCAGTTCCTTATGGTTTGGCTTTGTCTCAGGGCTGCCAGCGATTAAACGGCAAGAGTTTCTCTTTTTGCTGCTATCTTAACTGACAGACTTAAGAAAGCCTCTACCAAAGCATCTGTCCCTGGCCTCTGGCCTCTAAATACAGTGGACATGCCCTGAATGGACGACTCTGGGTGCCGTGCTGCTCTTGTCCTGTCATTGAGCCGGAGACTAGGTTTGCAGGAGGAGACAGCGGTCACCGTCTCACCACAAGACTGTCATGTGAAGAGGAAAGCAGAGCTCGGTGGGTACTGCATGGGTGGCTGGGTGGGAACAAGCTGGAAGCAGCCCGCGCTCAGCCATGGAGCTGACATTCTCATCCCACACACAGTGGGCCAGCTGTAAGTGGGCCCTTGTACTGGGACAGAGAGACCCACAGAGAGGAGCAGATAATTCCTGCTGCGAACTGCGACTGCTCGACGGTTGAGTCAGCTCAAGTTTCTCCATTATGGAGCAAAGCTTTTACGCCATTCCCCTGACAGGCTATGTTCGTGGTTATTAAAATACACAATAATTTCATACATTAAATTCCTATTTTAGTGCCTTATAAAGAAGCTTTTAAAAGCTCTGGAGAATCCTGATGGTTCGACTGTTTAAAAAGTGGTTGACTGGATTATACAGCCCATGTTTATGATAAACTGACTAAATGAAGTCGTCCATCAAAGTGTTTCTTGAACACATGAGCCAGACTTGTTGCTCCAGACACAACAGCCCAGTTACCCTCTTACCCATTATCACAGTGAGTCTAAATCCAGAGCATTTCACTGATAACACTGGCAAGGCCAAAGTATTTTAAATTTAGATTATGTCATGCCAGGCTAACATTTTACAGTCAAACATGTATATCTTCAAGAAAGTCAGCGTGGATTTTTCCTTTTCCTTTTCAAACATTATTTGCTGACAAACTTATTTTCTTCTAAATTTACACTCAGCATGTTTCTGTTAAAGATCTCTCTTTAATTTTTGAATTTTTCATTTCAAAGTCAATCTAAGAAACCCAGATGCAAAAGCTAACTTCCCGTGTGACTGGCACAAAAAACGTGTTGCTTTAATGACACCCAGCTACTCGTTTGCATAACCACATCAAAAGTGAGCAGAGCAACTGGGAATCATTGCATTGCATTGTTGGCTGCTCACATTTTCCCAGACTGTCAAGGGATGTGAGTGACCTTCTGAGGAAACTTCTTGGATATGAGCCCAACCCTCAGGCTACCACCACTCCATTCAGCGCTGCTTAACATAAAACTTGCACACCCACTTGAGAACTATGATGAATGTCCATGCAAACAGTGACGACTATCTTTGGATCAGCTCTAGTTTCAGTACAGCTACATTGATAGTGCAAAAAAGAAAAAAGGAACCTGCTTCTTTAAGTTTCAGAGGCCTTATAGCATCAAAAAGCTGAAAATTAGCATGCAAACAGAGCGGTGGTTTTGGTCACCTTGAAATCCTCAGATCTGCAACATCCATAACTTGTCACAACTCTGTTGGCTTTTCTTCTGAATAATACACTGCTTTCAAGTTTAACTCGACTTTCGAGTGCTTAGTAGGGATGAGTGAGTACACCACTTTGTATCTATTCAACCATCTACATTATTCTTACTGGGAAGGGGCGGGACTTAAACAAGAAGTGGGCGTGGTTTTGATGAAAGTTGTATTTTAAGCCTGAAATTGATATGGGTTGATCAGAAGTTGCTATATTTTTTGTAAGCCTCAATATATATGGATGTATGTCAGCTCTGACCATTCAGTGGGGCGATTTATCCATGAAAATGAAGGCAAGCAGAAGGGACAAGGAGAAAGACCATACCATTTTTTCTCCGGTGCAGCTAGTGTGTTAAAATAATCATCTGACATGCTGAAATAATGTTTTAAGATAACTACTGGACAGTGGGCGTGGCTTTCGGAGTATGACGTGTCGCGCTCTGTCCTATCACAGGACGCCCTGAGGAGGATTTCCTTCAGCCCAGCAGGATATTGACTGATGTTACTCGTATGGTTCTGCTACTCGTCACAATTGTCTCAGCCAAGTATCCAGCTCACCCCTAGTGCTTAGTACATAAAGAGTACATGTACTACAGTACTTCAGAGTCCTTGTCAATAAAGTTAAGGAAAAACCAACATCAGTGGTAAATTTACCGAAAAGGAAAAAACAAAACACACACACACACACAGCTATCTAGTAATTTGTTATCCAGTTCCAATTATTGTCTCTGGGTTGAGCCTTTGCTTGTTACATAGACTGATTGCAGTTAAAGTCAACAGAGGTAAAATAATAATAATGATAATAATAATATACCGGACGTGTGGTCAGGGGAGGCATGTGAGGCTCATCATGAGAAGTAAAAAAGAAATAATTAAATATTACATATATTTGTCCACTGGTCTGTGCTTTCAATGCAATTTCGGTGTGGTTCCTATTAGTTTTGATCATTTTTATAGTCAAAATCGCTGTAATTCTGTGGAGATGAGAGATGAGGCAGTGACAGGCCATGCCTCACCCCAGATCTCTCACAAACTGGATTGAGCGCGTGCATTTGGCGCGTGCTTGTTGCCATTTCGCTGCATGTTTCTAATATTTCCAATAATCATGTTTGGAGACACTTTTATTATACGTCTTAATTTCCATAGTGTTCGGCGATCGTATGTGTGTATGTGTGTAATATTTCAGTCTAATTGATCTGACATGAATCCACAAGAAAAATCAGCCAGTACCGCTGCCTCAATGTAGGGGGCGATAGTGAGCCTGCAGTTCAAGGTTACGACTCGGTTTACTCTTGTGAAAATTCAAAGAACATCAACGTAACACCTGCACTGGATTTTCACCCTGAACATGGAGGATTTGGTTTCCACATTAAGGAACTGATAATGTTTAGTAATCTTGAGATTACTGACAAAATAAACTACCCTCAGGCTTTAGCTTAAAGCTTTTAAAAACAACAGGAATAGTTCAGTTCAGGACAAAAATGGGTTTGAATTCAAACTGGTTGTGTTGTCTTGTCACATTTTTTGTCAGAATTGGAACTCTGTTTTTTGCACACTTTTGTTTGTATTTAATGTTTTTGTACTGTGGAATTGCAAGAGCAAATATGTTCCTTCTGAGTCGCTATAAATTTAACTGCCAAATGTAGCCCTACTTGTGTGTAAGGATTTCTGATATGAAACATAACGAGCAGTCAGAGTAAAATCTGCCAACTGAATTGCGAGTCAGTGCCTCCCCAACGACAAACCTCACATCACTGATGTACTGTATATGTATATATTTCAGTTTGACTAAACTTAAAAAATTAAAGTTCCTAAGTAGGTTTTTTTGCGATCATGATATGATAGATATCATATAGAATCTAAATAAATCTAAATAAAACATATCTAAATGTTTTTACTGTAATTTCATGACTTTAATCTGAGTATTTTCTCTGAACCTCTCATAAATTATTATTAATTTCATTTAGTTATTTTTATTATTTGTTTTACTCACCATACAAGAGTGTGTTCATGCAAAGTGGATTTTGCTGGATGTTTGAATGGATTCATTTCATACTTTATTTCATGAAGCTTGGGTTAGGGTTCAGGTTAACCCTGAGCAAACCCACGCAATCTGCTGTGAAGTATGCCAAAACTTAATACTCAATATTTTTGTCAAGTATGTTTAAAATAGCAGCCTGCAGCTCTGCAGCAGCTCTTCCTACTTCCTGGTCTTCCGGTGATCCGTCAAAATAACACGTACGCCAGATTTCTCCTCAATCATATCTGTCACCCAAGTCAAAAACAGTGGGAAGCACAAAAAAGTACAAAAGACGCACAAAATCATATTCTATAACTGTGTGGCTAATGATAGAAAAAGTGTCTCAACACATGTCTCTGGGTGATGGTGACAGGGGCTTGGACACCGTCACAGGTCTGACTGTGACACACCATGATGTCAGGAATAATTATGTAGGCGGATGGAGAGGAAGCACTGCTCCCATTTCCATATACTTTTTACTACAAAAAGTGGCTGCACAGTGTTTTGGAAGGAAATTGGAAGAGTCAAAAGAAGTGAGGAAGATGAGAATATAACAGGTAATGTGGGAGTTGGATTGTGTAGTTTGTAGTGAAAGTGTGCTCCAACATGAATTGCCAGAGACTGTAGTTACATTAACCATTCTCTGGGTTTTTCAGAGTAGGGGTTCGTAACAGGGAAATATTTCTTCAGTACTTGAGTTTCAGATGTGGTGGAGACCGCAGAGTCTGAACACTGCAGTGAGCCACACGCTCATCCTCATGATGTGAATACTTATTGAGACGTTGCTTTGAGGGACATCTTGGTGGGCTCGGTCCCCGAGACACTGATCGCTCATTCCATGCTCTCCACACATCAATAGTTGTTTGTTTTTTTAATTCAGTCAATATTGATTAGCAAAATGCATCACATTGAACACAAAAATGTACAGATGGCAAGTAACAACAATGATAATTATATGTTTTTGATTATTATGGACTGCAGCTGCTTGGTGCGTTCATTCAAAGTGTTCATAATTTGCCTCTTATTCAAACACACAAACCACAGGTCACTACCATGCTGTGCACAAGACAGATAGATAGACTAACCATTGCAGCAACACTTAGAACACAAGGATGGGAAGCAGCTTAGGAAGCAGTGGGAAATGAAGATACCTTGCACCAAATAAAACCCAGGAACTGATAGGTGATTCTGATGTAAAGGACAATGATGTGTGAGTGTGAAACACCACAACAAAATAAACGAGTGAATCAGGAGTTACAAAAAGTTTCTGTGAGGGTCGCATTGGTCTGCTACTCATGGTTTTAGATAAAAGTGTTGGTGGATCTGCAGAAATTGGGCTACAGTGCATCCTTAATGGAACACTTGAGTCTCCGACTCTAAAAATCAATTCGGGAAAAGGAGAGTCCCTTCAACATCTGCCACCAGCCTCCACAGAGAAGACGGTCTTGAATGTCATGAAAAATGCTCCCCCTGCAAAGAGTCTGACAGCTGAACCACAGTTTTGCTCCGCTGTACTTCTGCCATTTGTACTCTATCTGCTGCGGGTCTCAAGTTGCACAGAGCAGGAACATTTTATTTTGGCTATTTTTACCAAACAAAAGTTTTCTTACTTTTTCAAGCGGCAAACAGTCAAATGTGGCAGTCTGAAGGTTCTTGGATGAAACACTAGTACCGAGTACTCTAGTATTCTATCTTGGTGCTTATTTATTTTTTATGCATGCTTTTAATCTCGGGCTGTGAGCACACATGCATCTAAGTTTTGAAGATCATGTGAAGTTCTTGAAATGAAGCCCCACAAAGAAGGCGGCCTCTCATATGTGACACAGCATGAGTTCAGCTGTTTGTTGACTAGAGCATCATGGGCCCAGTTGCAATGCACCCCTGACACCTAAGGCCTGAGCCTAAATGAGACGACTGCTGCTTTGCTGTTTTCAAACATCTACAGGCTTGTCTTCCCTTCAGAGACTTGAGATTGGCTCCCATGTGGGATGTCTTAGTGCATCGGTTTCTCATTTAGAGGGCTAGCTGTCTGTTTCTTGTACATCCAAAGTAAATGGGGTCAATCCTGATTTTTTTTGCTCTGACTTTATTGTGGTGTCTTAGAGTAAGACAATTAGAGCATTTGAGGTTTTACAGCAGATTTTTCAACAGATTAAGAATTTATCATCATACAATCTTTGGACAAATAGATAACATGACAACATACAGGTCTGGTTCCTGTCCACCAATGGCCTGTGTCTTTATATTTACAGTTCTTTTGTATTGTATCTTTAAATTTGGGTTTGTTGTTTTCATACTTATTTGTTAATGGCTCTTCTATACCTTATGCTTTTTTATGTTGGTTGTTCACAGCCTTTTTTTTTTTTTGTGGGCGTAAAGCAGCCTTTATCTGTAAAATTTAACTGAATCTAAAAGTATTGACGAAATAATCTGGTCCATGCAATGAAATATCTTCACTGCGTTTTTAAAAAAAAATCATCAACTGAAAATCTTCGCACGTTTCAGTGCGAAAATAGTAACAATAGTAGGCAGTGCAATGCTTTGTCCGTCTTCCCATCAGGCACACACACACACACAGCTGTTTTTAGTAGCAAATACAGTAGAAGCTCTATAAAAATAGCTTTACTAGAAATTAGGCCAGGTTTGTTTGTTTTCTGGAAACCCTAATTGCCCTGCAGTGCACCAGTTTGAGATTTAGAAATTTAGTCTCCAACACAGTGCTGAGAAGACATGACGGGAAGATTCCCTTGTAAGGCAAAAAACTCAACAATCTATTTAGGTCTGGGAGCATTCCTTATTCTGGTTTAATAATACGGAAGCTAAATGCTATGCCCTCATACGGTTTCTAGGCAACCAGCATTGTATATGGAGATGATCAGATGGCGTCAAGTTGCATGAACACTCAAATACTCAAAGACCTGTCACCCCAAGAATGGTCTATGATCAACAACACTTTTTGGTGTCACACCATTGAAGGGGGGCAGGTTGCTGTGACTGATGCTGGAATCATCACAACAGCTTTTGCTAAATCATCATTCTTCAAACACCAAAGCAATCTGGGAATATTTTCCCCAATAAGATGAAATTCAGCTGCATAAACAACTATACTGCTTTACCACAAGCCTGCAAATGTACTGTTGTCCTGGAACTTTATGGTCAGCTATAAAAGTACCCATAATTCTTAGTTTCAAAGAAAAAAAGATGATTGCAGCACCATACCTCCTGAGAGCTCAAATAGCCCCAGCATCACGCCAAGAGAAATATCCAAGTGCATTTTAAGTTTCTCCACTCCATGGACAGTTAGCCCGATAAATAATGGGGAAATCAGCCAGGGAAAGAGACAACATCCATAGTTGACTTAAGGTTTTAAAGTGGAGTCCAGTAGCTCCAGGAGCAGCTCTTTCTGGTCGCAGACTGGAAATGGATCCGGACACAGTCTGGTTCACTGAGGGGTATTGCACGGGTACCTGACACCAGCGCGACGAAGGCATGCAAAACATCACAAGCTCCTTAATAATGAATGTGTAAGGCCTGTAGAAAAACACACACACCACATGGCTAATAGGGAGTCAGACTGACATAATTGGAGACTGGCGTACACTGTAGTCAGATAAAACTAGGGTATATGACCGTAATCATTTAGAGCAACTCGACACATCCTGCTAACAAAGCACACCGTGCAGCTCCACACTTTTACACACAGTGAAACCAAGTTTAGCCATGATATACTCAGACAGATTCTGTCTATTCCTGTAAAACCTCTTTTGATCATTTGTTTAAAAAAAAAATCAGTAAGTTATAAACTTTTGTGGTGCTCAAAATAACAAGATTGATGGGTGTTGTCATGTATGACCTAACTGTAACCACACCTCAGAGATAGAATGTGATTGGCCAAGAGGCAGCCCTTATGGCAAAGGAGAGGGGAAAACCAAATCAGGGACAAGCAGTCGCCAGCTCTGAGAAACAAAAGTAGAAACCACTTTCCTCCGATGAAACGCCAGCTGAGTCATACTGGAGCCGGGAAAATAACAAACACTGAGGTTGAAACCAGGAGACAGAAGTGCATCAGTTTGAAAACCTGTGGTTTGACTGGTTGGCCTTTTGTCAAAAACTAGATGAAATCAGCAGGGAGAACCAAACCAAAACAGATCCTGAATGCAACACAAAAGAGAACCACAGTGTCATGAAAAGTGTGGCTGGAGTCTCTAAAATGTGCCAAAGGTGCTGTTTGCTTTTTTTTTTTTCCCAGCGTCCTCAGTGCAGTGTTCGTGTATTAAAATGACAGAAACATTGAACTACACAGAATTACAAATGCATCAGATCACAATTTGCTGAATAAGGACTCGTCCACATCCCAGTTCTGACAAACCTTGAAAAACTAGCTGGAACACTAGAAACACAATTTGTAATTGCAATTATAATAAATCAATTTTGAATGAAATAAATAATTTTACTTGTGGTTTACCTGGGATGGAGGCCACACCCTTCTGCTGCTGCAATTCTGATATTAATATATCTCGTGTCAGGGACATAGCTGAGTGGTACAACATGTATGCTTTGCATACAGAGGCCCCAGGTTCAGATCCCAGCCACAATGCAAACCAGTGGTAGGTTTGTGCTGGTCCCAAGCCCAGATAAAGGAAATAATGTAGCCAAATCAATCATGGAAGTCTTGGAGCTGGCGTGCCGTGGCGACCCCAAGTAGGGAAAAACTAAAAGGAAAAAAAAAATAAATAAAAAAAAATAAAGATCCACGACCAAGATCATCTCAAGGGGTTAAAAAGGCTCATTTCCAATGCATGGATTACTGTGCTGTAATGAAGATGGGAACAATAACCCCTGTTTGAGTTAAGTGTATATCACGAGCATGTTTTATTGCCTATAACAATGGCCTTTCCCCTACTATAGCCGCTGTTGTAGACACATGCACATATTCAAGAAGAAGCTAGCATTTACAAGAATTAGAGGTTTTGCTCTATATATAACATGCCTTGATGTAACTCTTGTACGATTTTTGATTTGATTTTCCAGAAGCACTTGTCTTGTTGACATTTGCTCGGGTGAAGGGATTGGCCCAACACACACTCAGCTCCACACCTCTAACTGGCACCGTCAGTCTGTGCACAGCTTCTAGCTTCTTCAGTAGGAGTGCTCAGACTCAGCGTGATCTCTCAATAAAACAGCTTAGTAAAAAGGCTCAGCTTCTCTAAATGACAAAATGTCATGAGTGAGTGAAATTTTCATTTATAGTGTAATGTAACTGTTTACAAAGTCTATCAAAAATAACACATCAAACACATCGCAGTTATTGTTTTACTTGTTTACTGTTTGTCATCTCGTGTGCATTTCGTTGATAATAAACTTTACCTCACAACTTATAGCACATTGTGTCCTCTAGTCTAACAACTGAGACCATAAACTCAGTGGGAAAGTTTTATAAATCCAGTGAGCCAATCCAAGATTTGCCTCCCTGATAATCATTAGATACAATTCAGGTTTGAGGCCCCTAAAGACGATACTGTGGGGGTTCAAAGGTTGTTTTAGGATGTGTTGTCTTTTGTTTAGTTTTGTTTGTTTTTGTTTTTATTTTGGCCTTTGTGGCATTATGCTATAGGATAGCTTGAAGAGTGAGGGAGAGCGAGCATTGCCACATTCACTCTCTTGTGTTTGAGTTAATATATGAATTTTAATATAATACATAATTTTATAATACTGTGATACATACACAGACATAACAATATTGCAGAAAACTTATTGTCAGCTATCTGATTACACAGCAAGTTTATTGCTCTTTCAGCATTGTCTTGAGTGTTGCGGACAGAGTTTTAAAATTGTGATAAATTCTTGAAATTTGTGTCATCAGCTTCCAGGTCAGACATCAGACGTCAGGCCAAAGCAATTCTTTGAAGCAGATTCCCGACAGCAGGAGTTTTCAACCCTCGGCATCATTACCTGATCTTCTCCTGTCAATCACATGGAGAATGACCTCACTGGCATTTATGTAACGCACATCCACGAGTAAGATGGAGTGCCTTGGAAATGGCATTGGCCCAGTTGTGGGCCAGCTTTACATGTAAGGAAGACCAGGAAGCTACAAACCATCGGAGTCAAGCACGATCTATACGCACAATTTATGGCCTGCTGTCTGTCTATCCATCTCCACCCACGGGCACCTGCTATGTAAATTCATGACCTCATATCCAACGCCTAGATCATAAATAAACCTTGGATGGATACTTGGTTTGGACACTACATTCAGGCCGGTGAGTGACCTGAGGGGCCACACACACAAAATTCCTGAGAAAAAGCGCAGAGGGAAGGAGGGAGAAGTAATAGCAGCAATTCCTTGCGAGTCAACTCTACAGCTGTTTAGCATTAAGAGGTGGGAGTAAATTAGGTGGGCTGGGTCCGTGTGTGGGTTTAGGGGAGAAGGGAAGAGCAAGAATCAGGGGTGGAGGATCGGTTCTCTGCTCAGATCAGGGCCCAGGAACACAGGCAGCACTTCAGAGCAGCGCAGAATTTTTTAAGGCGTTTTCCTCTGACTGTTATTCCACCAGTGAAGTAACGGTGCAGGTTAAATGGGATACACATGGGGTGAATGTGATAAGTAAATATCAGCTGCAAAAATCGCAAGCAATGCAAGAAAAGGTCAGTATGTGTCCACATGTGAGCCTTCCAAAAGCCATTCCAGTGCTATTTTTTCTCCATTTAAAGCAAAAAAAAGTAAACACACATACACAAGTTCTGTAGGCAATTTAGTCTGGCAAGAAATCTGCCATCTCTTATTTAAGTTGTTCTAAAAATTCACAGATACGAATATTTAAAGTGTGACTTTGTTTTCCACAATGTCTGAGTTTCAATTCATTTAGTTTCCTTGCATAATGAAGTGATGTGCAGTCAAAGGATAAAACCCGAAAATGTCTTTTCACAATTACAAATCAATGAACAGAGAAAAGTTATATCTAAAACTAGACTTAAGACTAGCAGTCAATTATTCGATTAATCATACACAAGAAAATGTAGTCATTTTTTAAAGCAATTTTACATAAGGGCAGCGCTGCAGCATAGTAGTTAGCGCTGTTGCCCCACAGCAAGAAGGGCATGGGTTCGGTTCCCGGCCTGGGGCCTTTCTGTGCAGAGTTTCCATGTTCTCCCCATGCCTGTGTGTGTGGGTCTGAGTGTGAGTGTGAGTGGTTGTTGGTCTCTGTCTGTCTCTGTGTGTTGGCCCTGTGATGGCCCTGTGATGGCCCTGTGATGGCCCTGTGATGGACTGGCGACCTGTCCAGGGTCCAGGGATTGTTTCCAGCACCCCCCCGGGACCCGGAAACGGATAAGCCTTTAAAGATAAATGAATGCATGAATTTTACATGAACCATTGCCTCATTATTAATATGACATTGCAAATGTAAGAATTTGAGTTTTTGGTCCACGTATCATCCATTCTTTCAATAGTTAGACGGTTACATTTACATGAAAAGTTGCTGTCCATTAGGAAATATAGTTGCAGTTTTAAGACGTAAACACTATCTCAATGTCTCACATGTCTCTGGAGCTGTAGTTACATCTGATTGGTGAACTAACAGGATCAAATAACTGAGCTTCTGACTAATAAACATGTAGCAAATTTCACATGAATACTTGTAGAGACCAAATCCTACAAGGCAGTATGGCTGGTTGGGCAGGACAGGAAGTGGAGTGTAGTACCTGTTTTGTTCAAACATCACAGTTCCAAAAGTCAAAACAGCTAGATATTACTATAATTTGAGGTATAAGGGTTGCATTAATGTCTAGAACATTAAAATGCTCCCAAGAAGTGGCACTACATCATGTGAAAATGTGC
Source organism: Echeneis naucrates (assembly GCF_900963305.1). Classification (NCBI taxonomy): domain Eukaryota; kingdom Metazoa; phylum Chordata; class Actinopteri; order Carangiformes; family Echeneidae; genus Echeneis; species Echeneis naucrates. Next base: position 22,841,338 of record NC_042526.1, on the reverse strand, counting down.
TCTGGTGGATGTTCTATGGTAGGTCACAAAGGGGTAATACAAAATGTATACCTGCTGTATAATCAAAATAACTCACAAGTTTCACTTTATACAACATAAGACAACATACAATAAGTAGAAAGTTCCAAGAGTCAAAACCCAAGTGAAGATCCGCAGTTTACAGATCATAATCACCTTTTACTTAAGAACATAGTGAAAATGTTTGCTTTCACTATTTAAATTGCTTAGCCCGATTTGTCATTGCCGCTGTATGAAGCTGTATGAGCTATGAATAGACAGCTGTAGTGAAGGTGTGGGGGTTACCCAAACAGAAAATGATACCACTCAAGAGAAGGAGTAGTAACTCCTCAAGGCTCCCAGAGGTGCTCTCAACCGTTTGAAGACTTCTTCCCAACCAGGAGAGAGGTATGGCTCCTCTGTCGTCTGTGAATCGCACAACAAATAGACGTGCAGAAGTACTGAAGCCTCCATTTCCTCTCATGATCTCCCCAATGAACCGTATTGAGGGCCACAGAGCAAACCACATAGATGGCAATCTGAGGAAAAGACAACTAAACAGACTGAAGCCCAGGGAGCCATGACCTCAGTGCAATTAGCAGATGGAGATGGGAACAAAAGACAGCAGCAAAGAAAACAATGAAAACCAATAGAAGCTCTAAGTTGACAAATTCAACCAGCCTGATATTGATTTATCGCCCAGCCTTGGGCCCCAGAGTGGCTGCCATATTGGGCCCTCCTACGCAAAAATTTATTCCTGCACTCTCCTAATTGAGTCCCCACTCCAAAGAGAGAGGCTCCACTGAGTCACAAACATGACAGTCACCATGGCCCATAACACAGCAGCGGTGAAGATGTACAAGCATATGTGCAGCGTCTATACTTAGCGATGTGAATGAGAATAAAGTCATTTGTGTTCAATATATATCATACCGGGGTCTAATTCACTGACAGTTAAGTGTTTGAATTGACTGCAGGAGTGTGTTTTTAGAGAAAACAATCTCCTGACACTTCTTACACAACTGTCCTTTGATCGCACTTGTTTAAAAGCCATAAAACTTGCTCTGTGTTGAGTTTCGGAGACAGGCAGCTGGCTCCATATGGCAGAAGAGTTTGTCTCTGTTGCTCCAGGGTCAAAGGTCAGCTCCTGCTGTGGCCATGTTAGTGGAGAAATTTATTACATTTATCAGCGAATGGCCTGGACCTGGACTGCATCTCTGATCACTGAAGTTCTGACATGCTCAAACAACAATTTCTGTACTGGTAATAATTGCAGTGTCATTGACCCAACGGAAAATCAGCGACAGAAACTTTATTTCACTTTTTAGACATAACAGAACACCCCACATACTCCCTGCAATGTCCAACAATACATTGGAAAAGTTTCATTTAAATAATCCATTCAATATCTCGAAAATGGACTACATTAATACAATGCTACCGAAGGTGATGGCCTGGGCTTCAGGTGTTACTAGGGGAACTAGGGCTCATTATCTATATGTGCAGGCTGAGCCAGAAATCGAACTAGTTCAGCCATCTCAATGTCTTTTCACTTACTTGAAAATCCTTTTGAAAGTTTGCAGATTAACATATGGTATTAATATGTTCTAAATATAACCCACTTCAAGCGACTACTGCAGTTGTATTGTGGTATTTATAGACAATTAGGTGTATATTATAATATCTTACCATCTGATGGAAAATAGTACAGAAAATTTAGAGGTAATGGGGAATAATCTTGGGAGAAGAACTGTTCTACTGTTATTCTACTTTAAGAGATGACTGGGCATCTCGGTGGAAAATTTCTGAGGACTGGCTGAGCAACAACTTCTGGGGAACACCAGACTTGTGGGAGGAGAACCAAAATGACCTGGTCCTGACTCCAGTGAGGCCACATAGGCACAATGAGGGATGGAAAAATAGCAGCAAAGAAAGAAAGAAGCTACTAATGGAGAATGACTTGGCCAGGTGCAGCTCTGAGAGTGAGCTCTCACTTTCAGCCGATTCAATCATGAAACAAGTTTTCATGGTGAGGTGAAATCTAGTTCTGTTAAACCAGGATAGCGGGAAAATGCTTTGGCGTTCCAGACTTGTGTGCAGCTTCACAGTTCCAGGTTTAGCTGTTGACACAAAGTTCAGTTACACCCTCAGTCGCAGTCACTGCTCATTAGACGCTCTCCTAATGTCTTGAGACAGTGAGTACGGGGATGGGACTGAGAAGCATGCTTTTCATTGTGGAAACCTTGGGCTTCGCAGCTGGGGAAAGAGAACCCAATTAAACAGTGTGGCAGCAGAGTGAGGGCCACACCTGCCTGTGTGGTTGATGTTTGATGTTGACTACACCACACCCACCTCAGCTGTTCACCAGGCAGGCAAGAAGAAATTGCACGGAGAGCTACTGTGCATTCAGATATATCACCGGCCGGTCATGTCTTATTAGACAGAAGTTGTTTAAGTTGTCAGCTGATGTAAAATAATCTGTTAAAACCTTCCTAAGGGATGGGCTTGCTTTTCAGATATTTTTTACTTAAAACAAGTGTTGCTAAGAATTGCACTGAACTCGAAAAAAGCTGAAGCTAGTGGGAATATCATTAGTTTTGCAGATGTATTCTGGGCCCTAATAATGGCACAAGATTAAAAGAAGCAAAGTATTCCAATTGATCCTGAGGGGAACTTGGATATTTGAACCACATCTCATGGCAATTCATTCAATGGGTTTTAAGTCATCTTAGCAAAAGATGAAAATATCAACCAAATGGTGGCATTAAGGGAACATTTTGCTGATCAGTAGAGCTGTAGAAGTCATCCTCTGGAGAACATCAGTGTCTGTGTAAAATGACATGACTCCAATGTTTTGTGAGAATACTGGACCTAGCTAGGTGGGATTGATAAAAATTATGAATGAAGGAATTTGTCTGAAGGAAAAGTAATAATTTTATAATTATACCTCACAAACCAACTCTGTGTTCTCAGTTACTGTATCATGTACTTACATGGTGACAACATGACTTTTATGGCCACAAATGCCTGGTCCAGGTCACAAATTTGGTGTTTAGTTCATCTGATCATTTAGAGCCATTCCTCCCTTTGAAGCTTATGAGGATTCACCGTGTGAAGGGCATTGAGATGAAAAGGGCAAAGACATGATTCAAAGATCTGTGCCACTGATCTGTTTTTATTGCAATCTCTGAAGTGGTTGTTGGTCTCTGTCTGTCTCTGTGTGTTGGCCCTGCGATGGACAGGTGACCTGTCCAGGGTGTACCCTGCCCCCACCCAATGTGAGCTGGGATTGAGTCAAGCAATCCCTCCAACCCAGAAATGGGTAAGCAGTAGAGGATGAATTTGTCTTGCTCCACCACATCACACACACACACACACACACACACGTGGTGCCCGTGTCTTCATCGCCACCGCCAGCCTCACTGTAATCCTTGTTTTTTCCACAGTCCCAGCTACCACCACTCCCACACGACCAGATAGAGCTACTCCAAACAGCTCTAGCATGACTCAGAGGAGAAATATAACATACAGGCTTGTGACTGACTGAGCAGCCACTCATTCATATGTATCTTGATTGTATTAATTAGTAAGTGTTAGTTCTCACAACACAGATGCTAAGAGTCATAATCTCAGGCAGTTATTTGAAAATAAGTGCATTCAAGAGTTTGTTGTTTTTTTGCTTTTTTACAGTGCATTATAAAATGTGAGCATATAAGAACCAAATATCCACACAAACATGACTTTAGCAGTGACTGTGTTCTCACTGCATTTAAAAAGACCAACTGAGTCAGCTAACAGTTGGGATAGGCCTTTAATTGCAGGCTTTACATAACTGTGGTAATAAGCCTGCCATCACAGTGACGTACAGTGACTACACAAAGGCAAGACGAACTGAAAAATATAGACCAGAGTGAAACATACCTTTTCATGACAGAGCAGTAGTAAATTAACTCTCTTAGATTTGGGGCCCAGCTTGTATTGTGGTTTTTTGCTGCCCGTCTTTTCTGGACCTTGAGAGTCTCTGTCTGAACATCTGCCTTTCACCTGTAAGTTTTAGGATTATTTATTTTAACTAACAGTGAATTTATGAAATGTGCAGAGGAAAATATCTCAGGTATATTTAACATATATGTAAGCATGTATGTGCCAGTGTAGAATCCTGCAATATTCTTCCTCAGTGTTGTGAATCTTTCTTATCTTATAGAGTGGACTGTAGGTGGGAAGAATGGGGCACTTCGGAGGAAGGATCACAGAACTAATTTTGTGACAAAAAGCCCAAAGTGCACATACATTGCACTGCTTTTATTCCAGCTTCACTACAACCTGCTAACTAACTCGCCATCTCTCTTTTCTGGTCGCCAGCAGCATCACTCTGTCTCCCAATATGCACAAAACTTTCATATAGGTATTCCTGAATGGAATACACCACACTATCCCTGTTACAATATTTAGTCTCAAATTTATTGGTTGAAATGTCTTAAGCAGAAATAGCCTAAGTGTAATTTGCGTGTTCATGTGCTTCTGCTGTCTCAAAGCCTGAACCCTTGATGCACAGATATTATCCACACATTTCAACATCTGCAGGAGGCTCACAACTGATCTTGAAACAGCAGAAGCTGAGTCAAAGACAACTTGCCTACTAATTTGTGGTTGTAGCTAAACAACTTTTTTTAATGTGCATGCACTAAACCTCCAAATTAAGCCGCTTTGCTCTCTAAAATCTGTCCTCGAGACACAGTCAGAGCTCTGAAAATGATATCAAATGAAAGAGCGGCTGTCAAGCTAACTCGCATGGAAAACACTGTAATCACGAGAGAGCAGCCAATCACATGATGAATGCAAAGTCAGATCCTACAGTCTGCACTTAATTCCTGAGGGTAAACACAAAGCGACACCATGAAAATGGCACAGTTTGAGTAGTGTAACCCTTGCTCAGGACCTTGAAGGACAGAATGAAGACAGCAATGCCACTGCACACGACGCCACAAGATCAGACACACAAAAATATTCCATTATCTATATCCTGCAAAATCCACAAGTACCGATAGATGGAGAGTCACTCTGACTCAAACAATTCTGTTTTTGGCCAGTTGGTAGAAACTGGTGGACAAACTGCATGTGGCATTCCCATAGCAAGAGCAAATTACATCAGGGTCATGGTTACTATTGCATCTGTCCAGCTAATCTGTTGTCTGTGGGAGCTACATAGAGTGAGCAGATTTTGTCATTTAGCTCCACCCAGACCTCTCTTTAACATTACCTATCTCTCCCCAAGATTATGATTAGTTTAAAGACATGCAAACATCTCAGACTAATCCTCAGTGCTAATACAGGTGTAGCTATACAGCACATACGATCTTAGGTTTATTATAGATGTTTTGGTTATAATTTATAAGAAAAGGCAAACTTCTTGGAGAGGGACAGACACATGATCATCTTTTGACTCTTTTGAGATCTTCAACAGCTTTCTGCCCACTGCTTTGGTTTTGCAGCCTCTAAAGTTCCCACTCTGGTTCGCTCTCATCATTTCCACCTGCAGAAGATAGCTCTGGTAAACCCGCTGTAGAATTTTAAAGTGATAAGTACTGGATTGTATCAGCCAATGAATGTATTAACTCTCTGCGTTTCTCTTACGTGAATTTATTTAATGTTTGCAAGAGTTAGTTTTTGGAAGTTTTTATGTATTTCTTTATATTTGTTATGTTGAATTTTATTTGTTGTTCTTGTAATGTCTTTGGCAAGGATGATACTGTAACATGCAACACTGTAAATGAAGCTCAGTGCTGCTGTAATTTTCAGTTAGAACCGTTGTTACAACAATGATTTCTTTAGAAAGTTTTAAAGGTTTAAGTGATAAAAAAGGAGAGTTGGACAGCGGTCAAGAGCTCTTTTAGAGAGAAAAGGGGCTCTGACGTCAATTTGGTGAATCGAAGGCACTTCAAGCACTCAACAAAATACAATAACTGTATCGCCAAATGGAAAAGCTGCTGTTGTAATGTCTGTCTGTCCCTGAACAACTGAACAGCTGCATTGCTATTGAAGGTGTCTGGAGGATCTGACAAGGATAGGATCTCCTATAATCTACAAAATATCAAATCAGGTGCAACATACTGACTGAAAAAAAAAAAACCCAAAAAACTTTCAGATGTAAGACTCAAAATCTTCACAACTTTCTCCAGAAGTTGAAATAAGAATGAACCAGTTTTCCAAACTTACCCACTTCGTAACTAAAAGATGAGGTTTTCCCCTGGAGGGTTCATAGTTTCAGCTTGTGGTTCTTGTCTTCTCTCCTGCAGACTGTCTGTCTCTGTCCTCTCTTTCACTCAGTCTGACTTTGTCTTGCCCTGTTCCCCTTGTTGGAGCCCAGCTGGGCCAAGCAGCTCTGAAGCCTGCTGAAGTGCGACTGCTCAGAGTCTAAACGTGACCGGCCTTAAAGGTTTTTCTTGGGGAGAAAAAGCCCACATCCCACTGTCAGTCAAGCGACGGAGCATAGTTTCAGCTGGGCCGCCATCCAAACAGACATGAAACTATTCTATTTCGGTCTGCCATATGAGCAGTGCTGCTGTACAGAGAAGGGGGGGGGGGGGGGATTCTGTGCAGGAGCATGTAATTGCAGAGTGACCAGTTATGGTGAGATGGAATTGCAGACCTCATCAGATGGAGAGAAACTGCCAGCAAGACAAGGTAAAGGACTTTTAAACACGAGTAAAAAAAAGTAAGAAACAACACAGACCACATGAGGGGCTGGGTTCCAGATGTGGCAGCGATGGGAAGGGAGGAGAACAAAGAGAGGGAGGGACAGAAAAGAAGGCCAGATGAAGGAACTGCCGCGGCAGCAGAATGAAATCCCATTTCTGACACAGTGAAAGGCTGTTTACCTTCCCAGGAACAGTCGCACAAGAAGGAAAGGGGGATTGGGGAAGGTGAGAGGATGTCGGGCCGGCCTTATGTTGTTTCTGGCCCTCCACCATGAAGGCTCCTGGGTGTCTGGTTTCACGTCAGCCTTGGAAATGACTGCCCTATGGAAAAATTGGGAGCTTTAAAAATGAGGAAGGAAAATGAAAATATAAACGGCAGTCGGCTGTTTCCCATTACAAGCAAGATTCAGCTGGTCTGGGCTGCTGCAGTTAACAGGGCTATGTACTCTTGAGTGAATAATTACCATGTGATTATGTGAAGGGGGCGGCTCCAGGCACACTCCCATGTGCATATAAGGGCTTGTTACACTGCATAGAGTCAATCAATATTAGCTTTAGCTTAAATATGAATACAAACAGCTAATTTCCTCACAGATTTTACCTCATTTCCTGGTGAAAGCATCAAGAGAGTGATCACTGAAGCGCATTGCTATGTGTGAAGGTAGGTTTCTCTATTGAGGAATCGTTCAGCATTCTGGGAAAGGAATTTTTTTATGAAAACCAAAGCTCTGAAGTTCCATTCAGAATACCCTCATCAGAGCTTTCATCACAATAAGTCATTTTTCCCACTCTTTTAGCTACGCGTGTAGTCAGTTTCTGAAATATAAATATAAATATACAGCTTGAAACAAGCAAATAGTTCAGCACGAAGATTTGAAACATGGCCCGGCATTATCCAGAGAAAGTGTTCAAGAGTAAGCTGTTTCTGATGTTTAAGATCTCACAGAGTCCTTTTTCTTTCATCAGGGTTTGACTGTTTTCCTGTTTTAAGTTAGGCTAATCAGTCCTGGCTCTGGCTTTATACATATCCTGCACAAATAGTGGTTAGGGTTAGGGTTAGAAACTAACCTGAAATGAAACTGGAACTTTCAAAAATATGGAAACTAATTTGTATCAGCTTAAAAATGAAACAAAAAAAAAAAGCCAAACATGAGATTGTGCAGCTGGTTGTTGGGTGTTAGATAAGGATAATGATAGGTAAGTCTGCTGGATAAGGACCATCATTAAAAATATATTTAACATGTCTTTGTTTTCAGGTTGCAGGTTAGCAATCACATCAACAATCAAATGTTATAACAAAAAACACTGAACTTGCCAGTTTTAGGCAGAACAAAAATTTTATATCAGAAAAAAGTTGAAAATTCTCAATCGTTCTAAAATCTTACAAAGCAATTCAGTAGAATCACAAAGTTTTCAAGTCCTTATTGTTAGTCTTTTGTAAGGTCTTTATGATTTCAGAGAGACAAATTACAGAAATGTTGAATGAGAGGCTGTGTTCAGTTACAGAAGCTGGTGGAACACAGTCTAGCCTGGATTTGACGTGATGATTTTAGCTCTCAACTTCCCAAAAACGATTCAGTTAAACATTAAAAACCAGGAGCATCATCCAAATCCTTGGGTCTTGAAATCCATTTGTGGTTTAGTTTTCTGGGAACTGGACTAGAGGCACGTCTTGTCTGTGGAAATGGGGGCTTGCTTCTCGGTTCCTCTTATACCAACCATCTAATTTCCAAGTGGAGGGGCCCCATTCATTGCAGCTGTGTGTCATTAGGACTGCTTTTCTCATTGGCATGGTGGGATTGTTAGATTACTGCCGAGAAAGAAGCCTAAACCCAAGCCGACCCAGGAATCAGCCCTCAGCCTCTCATCCCCCTCAATTATCAGAATTTTTTTCCCCTCCTCAGTCATGCACGGAAAGTTTCCATGTGGATTCCAGGATGGCTCCGAGTTCAGCGCTCATTGTCTCCAGACAGACAGACAGATAGTGAGCGGAGGAGCATGAGAGCATGAGTGGAAAGGCTGTAAAACAACTGACAGATGAACGTTTTAAGGCTTGAGGGAGAACAGAGCACAAATCCCCTTTTCTGTTTAGATTCAAACAGCATAAGTTCACATATTAGTCATCGATATCCTCTCATCTGGGAATTAAGAAGTCATCCAGTTGAACATTTGACTTCATAACAAATCATTTAATGTCTTAATGTGTACAGCATGGACACAGCATGCATGGTGCTTTTTTATGATAATTCATCTGAAGTTCTTTTTTTTTTTCTTACGAATCTACATCTTCTGTCTCAGCACTCACACTTCCTGAGTACTTGGGGGCAATGCACACAGTGACAAATATTCTGTGTTTGCTCTGTTGCACACTCGGCATCCATCCGTGCAACCAAATAGGATCAAGTGTATCCTGTTTTTTACTTTCACCCTTATTGAATGGGCTCATTATCCCATCAATTTTCCAAATCTACATCCTGTGTTTGTCATCTGAAATGAAAAGGGTCTTTATTTCCCATCCTTCTAAATACTGATACATAATATTTCTGGAAACACTGCACTCAAATAATTTTAAATTACCTACAGTGTGTACAGGGTGTGATATTTTGAGGAAACATACCATTTAAATGTATAATTGCTTGAGAGCGAGTGGCATTGGTTTATGCAATTAAAATAATTTATGTGAAATTAGTGGTTTATTTCCTTTGATTACCTTTGAGAGTACATCAGGATTAATGTTTAATTTTCCTCCACCTTTTCTCAAACAGCATGAGAATCTTGTACTTCTCATACTTCCATGAGTGTTCAGTGCATCTCCGTGTTACTCTTCATTACCGTCCATGCAAGCATAGAAACTTTCATTACTTTTCCTTTTCTATCTCCTTCAGGGTTGAGAGCTTCATTTAGTCATGCAGCAGCTTCCAAACACCTGCTGAGATTTGATGTGCTGGAGACGTTCCCCTTTTTTTGTTTAAAGGGTTTTTTCGCCTGGAGTCAACTTGCGAGGCTCTGTAGTGCTGCACTCAAACGTTTGTAAAAAAGATAATTGTATTGCCATCTATTGGAATTCTGCTGTAAAAACAAGAGGACCCCAAAGTGTGCAGCAACAACACTGTGTCCTGGCAATGTGTCTGCGTCAACGCCAAAAAGACAATCTGCACTTGTATGAGGGAAACAAATGTCTGCTTAAGGCAAAACATGTACATGGATTGTGATTGAACTGAGTGGCGCACATTTAGCTGCATTGGAGCTAAAGAAGAACAAGTCTGACTGCAAGTTTGGTGGCTTTTTATTAAGCAACTGACCATGCAGTAGCTTTCATTCTGGTATTATCATGTTTCTCGACAAATCCATGCTGCTGTGGTGTCAGTCAGAAGATATTCCCAATAAATCTGATGTGTTTAAATCTAACTGTGCTGCACACAAAGTGAGCCACACTGAACAACAGTCTATTGTGTTTCCGTGGATTTCACAGTGCAACAGATTATCAGGGTGAGAGTGTGTGTCTGTCAATGGGAAATATCATGAAATTAATCAATTTATCAATTACAAATCACTCTGGGTTCTACTTCAGATTGATCATTTATAATTTATGGGCAATGTTTATTATTATTCCAACAGTTATTGTACAAATATAAGCGTTTCAATCTTGAAGTCGTCCAGTCTCTTTCTACCCCTAAATGCTTAAAAACCTTTGAAGAACAACACAAGTACCCCAAACCCGAGTGTATCTAAAATACATTTTAATCTTGCTGAAATTTGTTTTCACAATATTGTTTACAATATCAATCTTCTTTCTCTTCATCCTTGCTTGGGTCTTCTTAATCATCTTGAAACAGAACTGTACAATCATGTTCAGGTAAATTGTTCTACATCAAGGCACAAGACAACAGCCGTTGTGGGGGGGCCTTGGGTAGGCTGATCTTTAATGGCGTCCCTCTGGCACACAGAAAAACAGGGAGGGAAGGAGGGGGTTGGAGAGTGTGGGAGTATGGATCTCAAATGGGAAGCATCGCATGGAAGAAATGTGCTCTAACCAGGTGAAAGGAGAAGGAAAATAACGTGATAACCACTACTGTTTTCATTTTATTTTTCCAATCATAGCCATGTATAAAAAAGAGGAACCATTAGGATGTTTGTTTTCTTCAGGAGTTCATTTGTTCATGTACATAAACTAAAGTGCTTTTTTTTCTTTCTCTTATTTGCCAAAAGCAAAAGGTTTCACTAACAGTATGGAAATAGGGACATGAGTCCTCTTGTAGCTTTTTTTTTTCCCACAAGAAGATGAGAGAGTGGATAAAGGGCCAGTTCGGTGTTGTTTTTTTTCCACTTGATTAAGTTTGTTTTTGTAGGATTTTGCTCTCAGGTTTTTGTTTGTTTTTTTTGTTTGTTTTTTTTTGGGGGGGGGGGGTTCTTTTTTCCACCTCTGAAAGACATAAAGACAGAAAGAAAGCCAGAAATTATTACAGGTTGAGCTCATATTTCCACAAATTTATTTTGTGAAATAATGTAACTAGGATTTTTTTTAACTAGGCAGGAATTGGAGTCACAGAGCAAAGATAGAAAATAGAATCTCTCTTTTTACCTTGTCCCCGACAGTGCTCACATCTGGACACTTCTCCTCCGCCTTCCAAAGGCCTTGGCGCCAACATTGGTGGGGACGAAGTTGCTGTTGCCCATTCCTCCCGACCTGCTGAGGAAGTCCGCCAGGCGGTGAGTCACACAGGTTGCTGTGTTGCAGGCTCGCTTCTGTGCTGTAACGCTGTTTAAGATAGCAAACAAGTGATTAATGGCCAGATAAGGTGCAAGGCTCATCCTAAGAAACATATCTTACAACAATCATGCAGGTTTAATCAGGTGTTTTCTGAAGTCATTTTTCTTACCTTTGGACTTGATGAGAGCTTCAAAGATCATTTAAGGGCTCTAAAACCCTATTTATTTCTATTCAATGCCGTATATGCAAATGAAGCCATGACTGTTTGAAAGTGTCCATAACAATGAAGATGAGCTAAGGCTTCCTGGTAGAAAAATACGTTTATTGGACAACAATCATGGTGTCACATGAGTGAATCATTTATTAATTGTTCTATTGAGTGATCTCTCTCAAATCTTAAATTTCAAGGTCTTTGAATTGTAATCAGATGACTCCACGTACAGCGCACAAAGATGTCTTTATGAACCAGATCCTGAATTACATTTATGAGAACTAATTCTGATTGTCTGAAATGGTCATTCTTTGCCAAACAAAAAGAAGGGGGAAGGGGGAACTGAACAGTTGGCTGCAGTTAAGGGCCATATTATTTTCATCTCAATCAAGCAAGTAAGTCAACATGCACTTGCCATACTAAGAACAGAAAGTAAAAACCTGGGATGAAAGAGAGTTAAAGGAAACAAATGGAGAGGAAAGGTAAAAGATGGGGATGAGGAAGGGTTAGATGCTGTCAACTGTCTCGTCGTAGCTTGCATAGCTGTCGCTCTCAGGCGCATTGCGCTTCTTGCCGGGCGTTCCTGCTCCCACGTTCGTGCGAGGGAACGTCTGCAACTTGTGCAGCTCCTGAGACAGTTTGCCCAACACACAGGTGCTGAGGTTGGAGCAGCGCTTGGTTAGGGGCCTTTCCATGCTGTCGGTGAGGGGACACACAGAACACATGCAGAGAACAGGCTCATAGATAGGAGAAAACATGCAGGCAACACTTTGTTCATCCACATCTTTGTTTTTCCTTCAAATCACATCATTTCTCTCACATGCGTTTCTTTCTCATGCCATAACAGGTAGCAAAAAAGTAAAAATTAAAACACCGCCCTCCAAAGACACGCACACACACACACACACACACACACACACACACACACACGCTTTGGATACATGCTTTTACCCCTTTTCTATCATTGAAAGGACTTGTCATCCATTCTCTCATGCACCAAAACATCTATCCCCCACCCTCTCTCCCAGTCAATCCCCTCTTGTCACATCTTTTGCACCCACCGAACAAACAGAAACCAGTCACTTCCCACTGTCATGCAACTGCACTTCATTGACAACATGCACATTTATTAGTTCCATTAGACACACACTGCTCACATGCCCGGCAGGCAGGCTGAAAATAGTTCCTTCAAACAAATTCAAAATCAAACTCATCCATGCAGGAGCAGGATCAAGACGGAGAATAAGGATTTAGTTTGTCTGTGTGTGTGTGTTTATTAGCATCTCTTCTAGGGAATAATGTTTTCTGTCCTTTTGTCTGCCATGAAGAACATACCTCGACAGCTGACTGAAGTCAGGGCTCTAAAATTCTCAGAAACCAGAAAATGGCTTGTTTCCAGCACCAATACCCAACGAGCATTTGATCTTTTAGTTTATGCTAAGGAAGTTGACTTTTACCAGTTACCTGTTTCTGCATAGGAAGAAAATCAGAAGAGAGAGATGCCATCTGTACCTGTTTCCTTCAGATTCCTGCTGCTCCAGCTCCTCTGCTGTCATCTGCACAAACTCCTTCACGATGGCGTTGAGTAACCTTCGCGCCTCATAGTCCGTAAGCGTGACTCGGTCTGACATGGACTCTAGACCCGGTCTGTGGGAGAGAATCGGAGACTTTACCGGTCAGAAGGGTTGGGGGAGTATTGAGATCAGCTTTGAATTCCCTGCAATTGAATTATCCCCTGCAGTAAGAGAAGGGGTGGGGGCGGTGTATATTGAGGGTGTTAGGGTGGGGTAAGGAGTTGGTGGACTGGCTGGATTAATAGGATGGGTCCAGGAAGGAGATGGGGGAGGAGGGGTGTTGGCAGGGACGTCACAAACTCTGAGAGGGATGACGCCTGAGTCGGAGGGCCCCCAGCCAACGCGGGGAAACAATCTGCGGAAAGTGCCCCATCTGAAACAGGGGGCTGGTGTGCAGTCCACTTCAGATTTATTTCTAAATCAATAGTTTCATGTGAACAGAGTGGGGAGTGGCATGATGGGGTTCACATAAACATATAGATCACATTTATTTCCTCCAGAAGTCAATTACACTTTTTCAGTCCCTGTTTTTTCTTAGTTATTTGGTTATATTTTGTAATATGTTATATCATATGGTAATACTGGTTATGATTTTAACATTTACACACATAAAGAATTTATAGCAGCACGTTACACGCTGTACTACTGCTGTAGACTGTATCTTTGCATGTTTGGACCTCTTCATGTCACTTCTTTTCCCACTTGCACATTACATTTTTTTCAGGAGCTCCTAAAATATTTTCACAATATTTTCTTAACTACCTGATCCACCAGAGAAAAATATATACAAAATTTTCTGCAGTATCCTATCTCTCCATCCTGACGTACCGATTGCTTGTACTTAATACTACTTGCATTTTGAGTAGCTAGAAAATGTGTCAGCTGAGTGAGAGGTGATGTGGAGCATCTCACCTGGCAGGGGCGGCTTGTGAGCAGTACATCTGGCAAATGACCAGGGCGTAGGCAACGAGGAAGGCAGAGATCTTCAACATAACCATGGTCCCCTGCATGGCAAGAGAGATATCCCCCGTCAGCCGCCTGTGCAGACTCACACACCGCTAAAACATGTTTTCAGGTCACCTTGAATTCATCAATATGTGTCTAGAATATATGTTTCCCATGTCTGATCTCCTTGTGCTGTTGATAAAAAGTTGCAATTAGAAAAGAAAGCTTTTCTATCATCTCCGGCGCAAGCTGTGCTCAGCTCTACCCACATGCCAGCTTTCCACTATTTATCTCTGGTCTCCAGCTGAACGTCTTTGCTTTAACTTCCTCACAACACCCATTCAGACCAGAGCCACAAAACAATGCCCCCTGCTCTTCTTCTGCAAAATGCACTGTTTCTCCAAAACATCCAGCCAAGAGCACAGGACAGGCAGCTCTCTCGTGCCGTGTGCCCTGGGTCTCAGAAAGTGGTATGGCTGTGTGTGTGTGGGTGTAAGACAAGGTGGGGGTCCAACACTGAGTGATGCATGTAGCACTTGCTAGTGCTGGAATAGGAGGGGTAAAGAGGGAAGGAGAGACTCCAAGCTTGCCAACTCCCTAAGGGACAGTGCATTAGTGTAATGAGCTGCCAGCACTCGCTCTCTCTCCCTCCCTCTCTCACTCATACACACACACACACACACTTAAACCCAGGTCCTCCTGTCCATCTCTTTTCCCCCCTTATTCTTGCTGTTGTTTGGCTCAGCATCTTCTCGTTTTTGAGTCCCTCTCTTCCTCTCAGTCTGTCTTCCCTTTTGTCATCTTTAAGCTGAGTCTTTGGCCTTATAGTGGACTGAAGTGCCAAGAAAATGGGTGGTGTTGATACCAATGACCCCAGTGGCCACATTCCAATCCCATTACCAACACCATCACGTCACTGCAGTCGAACGCAGTGACTCTGTGTCCATAACCCCTCCAATCCACACACACACACACACATGCAAACATCTTATCAGGTACATTTATATTCAAGCTGCCATTCCAACTCTTCGGCCAAAAGAATGGGTAAAGTCGGCACTTACCTTCAGTGAAAATCACCCAGCGAAAAATAAATAAATAAATATAAATCTCTATGTATCTCTTTGCAAAAGTTGACTTTCTCTGAACTTGCAGAACAACTCTTGATTCTGTTGCTTCCAGCGCCAACGCACCAGCCTATTTATCCCACCACTTGGATTTGTGCATTGACTGTGTAGGTGTTTAATTATCTGCCAACAGCCAATCACAACGCTCTGATGCTGCGGTGAGCCAATGGGACACCTCCCCTCAGCCCTGGCTCACTAATAAGGGATATGGCTTTGCACTGACGTCATTCCTTAGTCACTAAGTGCTCCATTCACAAAATCCACCAGTCATTTTGACCATTTGCTATCCCCAATTTGCATTGATGTCATTAATTAAATAGGAGGCAAAGCAACCTGGTGACTGTGGAGAAACTTCACCAGCAATAAATATTTTAAAAACCTTCCAAAAATGTTACTTTGCATGCTATATCTTAAATGCCAAATCGATAACGACCCCCCCCTCGCCAACGCCCCCACTTACACCACCACTGCTACCATCCCAACTAAGCACTTGCAGGCGGGGCCATCTACTGGGAATGGATGTATACTACACAGTGACGCACTCCTGGGTCTTCATTCATAACGCTGTTTGGATAGCATCAACTCCAGCACTGCACCCACAGCACTTCAGCTTCACACAGACCATCTCCAATCAGCTTATGAAAATCACTTATTTTTTCGATTCACAAAATGAGGTAATTCATGGCAAATGTCTCACATTTCATATACATGGATATGAGTCAACTCTGTTACAAGTGTTCATCAAATTTGTCTTAAACTGCAAATCATCAAGCAAACGTTTGTCCTGTCTTCTCAGTTAATTTCCGTATTGTTTTGTGTCTAAGCTGAGTATGTCAGTCCTCCTCCCCACAGCAGCGGATCAGCAAACTATATTAAATTAATAAAGTGATACCACAGTCAGTCCAGTAATGATCACTGCCGCCTGGACCTTCTCCCACACACTGAGTAAACGAGTAGTCTTCAGCCAGCTCAATCGATGACCGCTTCTGACAAGAGCCGTTTCTCAAAAGCAATTACACAACTGTTTGTTGTGCACCATCATCTCAATTCCCTTCCTTTTCATTAGTGTGTGTGTTTGCACAGTACATTGTGTTGTGTGCACATGCTGGAACCTCTGAGTGCACACAAATAGGCACGCGTGTGTGTGTGTGTCTGTGTGTGTGCACTCAGAGTCTCTGTACATCGAACAAAATGAATGGCTGTACAGTAGGTGTGTGTGTGTGATAAAATATGTGTGTATGCGTAGGATTATATGTCAGAGTAAAAGAAAGGGAGGGGTTGCCTCGCCTTGTCTGCGTCATAGAGGAACCCCATTAGACAGGATGAGCCTTTTAGTGCTATTGAGGCACAAGGCTCACCCATGTCAGGTGCTAAATCACTGCTGAAAAGACAGCTGCCGGGCCTCAAGCCACATCCACGTACCTACGTTGCTCTTCCACCTGCACATCCTCTGCCCTGCAATAACTAATCCTGGACAAACGGAAACATTGCAGGCAGCTACTCACTTGTTAGAATTATAACTTTCTGTTTAAGTCTGGGATCAGTTTCAGCCTCTTGACCTTCCATACAAACCTGATGTTCTGTTGCTCAACCAGCAGACCATGGAAGACTTCAAATGAGACACATTATATCCTAAGTGAAGGAGGTTCTTTTCAGTTTTTCAAGATCAAGTTCAAATGATCAAAGCAAATGGTCAGTGTTATAGAAATTGCTCCAGGACAGCAGTGATACTTTCATAAATGCTTAGCATGCAATGTTATAAATGCTTTGGAAATAAAGCGGGCTAAGATAAATGTGCACACAATCTGATCAATTTAATTCTGTTACGGACTTACCAGAGTAAAACATAAGAAAGTGTGTCAATAAATATGCCAAGCCCTCAAAAATATTCATATTCTTAAGTAACCTTTATTTCTAAAGAATTAAAGACATATTTGATTTATTTACAGGTCTGCAGCAAGCAGCAAACTTCATCCCTAGAAAATGAGCACAAGTGCAAAAACCATTAAAAGCCTCAGGTATAAAGCCCACAAAGCATGCATGAAGAAATATCAGTTCAGTCCATGTAGATTGTACAGCATTTATAATGAAAGGAACATCTGCAGTTCCTCAAATGACCATCTGAGGCCCCATAGACTCCTGCCTCAGAACATCCAACCTTACGGCAACAATTATGTTTATATTATCACGGAAAAAGGCTGTTTCGGCTCTATATGTGATTTCACCATTTATGATCATTTTACTTTGGTATATTTTGAAAATTGGCAAAAATAAATTATATAAAATATAATATAATATATATCTATAGTCTTGGATTTATGCATATTTGAAGATGTGACACTGTAAAGAGCGTAAGGTTGCAACAAACTGCCATGCACTTAACACATCTGCCCGACATCATTGCCCACTTTCGGCTCAGCTCAGAGACAACTGCAAACTGAATGTATGTGAAGCTCCACCCTGCAGCTTGTATTACTTCAAATCGCTTTTTTTATTTTCTAGTCTTCCTCTGAGACCCACCTATCTGTCCAACAATTAGCAGACACCCACTTGCGGTGAGGTCTGACAGATTTGTGGGGACCTAAACGGTGGACACCTCAAGTTTAAATGGCTGTTTATGTGTTAAGGCTTGATTGTAGCAGGTTGAGAGTCCGTGCGTGAGTGTGTATATGTATCTGTATTTCAAAATCAATTGGACAAACAGCTTGGTCACAGATAAAATAAAAATAAAATCATCTTTCTCTCAGCCTTGGTGATGCAGTGTGTATGCTGTAAATTGTCTTTGTGGGTCTGCATTGTGTTCCTGCGTGTGTGAGAGTGTATCCACACTGTGCCTGCTTACGTATATGGGATCTTTTTTTTTTTTATTTTTTTTTTTTTAATTTCAGGTCACTTGCATAATACGTCACCCGAGGGAGCTGTGCAGGAAACCCTGACTCCTCCAAAGTTTTTCCCTCACTTCCTGAAAAACTTTGGAACATGGAGTCGATATGGTAACCTTTGAGGCTGGGCCTCCCCCAGCTGAGCTGCAAACGCCTACTGTTATGTAAGTTATTACTGGAGCTGCAATAACTACTATGTCTGCTCCAGATCCACAATGCTGTGGTTGCCCTAAACTTTATGTGGCTTCAAAATGGCCAGCCAAACAAGGACTTACATTACAGTCCCAGAGTGAAAAATAGTCAAATTCCTTTTAGAACGAAAGCCACATAATATGTTGTGTTTATTCAAGGGGGATGCCTCTGTGGATTTTCATCTCTTCAACTCCAAAAATATTTAGACTGAAGTGAGTCTGATGTTGGAATTAAAATGTCTTTTGGATATTTGTTGTTACATTAATATGTGTATTCGTACAAAAGGAACAATTTACAACCACTGGTTTCAATGCTTTCAATACTGCCGAAAGATAAATGAATGCAGTTCACACCAGTTGTCCAGGGCTTAATAAAGGCATTCGGGGAAACACAGAAAATCACTAAGTACCCAGTGGAGATTATTGACATTTGTGGTTCAGTAGACCTTCCTTATCTCCTACCTAAAACAAGCCAATTAAAAAGTTTTTGACTTCTATCATTCCATGTGAAAAGAAGTTTTTGTTACTACTACTAATATCACTCTGCATCTATTCTGTACTGATACAGAAGCATTGTGGAACAAGCCTGACCAAATGTAAAAAGATGTTTTGTCAGAAACACTGCAACGTGTTGAAAAGCTCAACATTTAATCTAAAATTAAATGATACCACATTCAGCAGTAACCATGACCATCCTTCTCCTTCAAACATATCGTTTATTACGACCCCTAGTTTAATTTGAGAGTGAGGTGACCTCTACTGGACCCAGAAATTATGACAGGAGCAAGAAGTCAGCTCACAGAGATTGTAAACATGTATATAACAATCATATTTACATAGGCAGCACGGCGGCATAAACAGTAGAAGTTGAATGTATTTAAACAGCGTTTTTCCGGAGACTCCTAAAAATGTTGTGTTCGTGCCTGTAACCTTAAACACAACAGTTTCTCCAGGAGGAAGACAACGCAATTTTGGAACAAAAGGTTCACGACTGTGTTATGTGGACTGAATTCATTTGAATGAAATGTGAGGGAATATTAAAAAAGACATATCACAATGTCTAAAATGTTTCTATTAATCTAAAACAACTTTTAACACACAATTTAATATTGCTACATTTATTCTAGATTTATTGTAAATGTTTCCAGAAAATTCATTCCTTTACTCAGTTGTTTTTCATAGTAGAAAGTTACACACTCATCTCTATTGAGTCTTTTTTTTTCTATGTAAATTAGCATGCTAACCAGGCCTGGCCAACCAAGCCTATCTCTCTGGGCCCCAATCAGCCATGAAGACGACACATGTAAGAACCCATTGTCCTGTAAAGCAGCAATGGCCATCACCTGTGGAGACCACAATTACCAGCAACTAACAAAAAGCTGCTTTAATATGATTGATATAGGGAGTTTTTTAGTATTTGAAAAAAACATGTTTTCTACCACTTGACTGAGCTACCAACTTTCAGCTCCCTTAACATGTGACCCAGAAATTTCATAGGACAGCTGACATATTAGAGACACACAAAGTGAAGGACATGAACAAGTGAAATTAAGGTCCCATCTCATAACCAGTATTGTAATGTCATTCTCCTGCTACAGAAACCATAAATCACCATTGGGAGGACAGAGAGTGTTGATAGGGTCACAGCAGGGTGATATGATCTATCACTGCTACTGCTCACCATTGGGTACCTCCAAGTCAGTAAAGGCCAGGCCCATCCAGATAAATCTCTTCCTGAAGAGAAAGGAAAGAGAAACAGCACTTAAGTCATCAGCCTCCACTAATGGCTCTCAATCTCCAAATCTAATCAGTGGCTTGCCACCACAAAGGCTGCTCTGCACCTGATTAAATATAAGTTCACATGGTGGACCTGGTGTCACTTTGTGCTTTTACATCAGGGGGTCAAAGTGACTGTGTTTAAACACCTGAGATGGAGTGTTCACTGGGATCAACAGGAACAAGTAGAGTGGAATATATGTATCTTAAGGCAGGTGTTCCATGTTGAACATGTTTGTTCATTCGTTTCCAAACGCAAGGCGCGCTAAAACATTGGAGCAGGTCATCAGTTAAAGATGCATGTCCAATGTCAAGGAGTAAGCAGGTTATTCTAAGTTTCCAGGCATTCAATGTTGTTTAAGATCCAGACATTAGAGAGATTACATTCAATCGTTGGGACCTCAATCAGTGGCCATCAGTGAGGGCCAACATCGCAGCGTAGGAGGGATGTTGGCCCACTGGCACTTTGTGAACGACCGGACATGCTGCTGCTCCACATTCATTCAAGAAAAGGAAGCAAACCAGAAAAAGAGACTCCTCAGCAGTCGATAGCTTGACACTTACAAATGCTGTGGACCAACAGAACAACACTAAGGAGGGTTTGTGCTTCTGAAAGGTGCCTGTTAGGAGACCCATTTATAGTGATTACACAATAATGAATGAAGTGACCTGAAGACCAGAAATGTGGTGGAATTGGAATTGAGCTGCGCAGTGATTGTGCTTGCCAGCTTGACTATATAAAACATTATGATAATCGCTCAATCATTTATTTGATCCACTCTCATTTCCTAATAAAGAGGAGACCTCTGAGAGTCCTAGATGATGATGCACACAGAGCTTAGCTCTGATTCCTGATTTCATTTTTGCGACATTACAGATAACTGCCAAAATTCATACAGTAAAATCAAAATTAGGTGTTGAAATACAGTTGTTACAGGGCAGCAGTGCAAACAAGTCCTATCAGTTATGCTGCTTGAAGACAAACACAACACTGAGTCAGTGACCATCTGCAATATCCATCTACCAGCTTCGGCAGAGTAGCCATTTGGAACTAGTAAATTTCTATTTATTCATTTTAGTGTGGGAAAACACAAAATCTTCAGTACAGTCTGGGACCGTGGAGTACGCCCTGAGTATGGAATCTGCACAAAGTGGGAGGGGTCCAGGTGAGTTAGTTTTGGGAGAGGAGGAAAGTCTTATAGGCATTCTTAGTGACAGAACCAGATGTCCCTGCTCTGATAGCGGCTGGGGACAGGAAACAAATAGACCAGTCTGGGCTGTGAGTGCTTTGTGTGCAGCGTTGGAAGTGCTGGGCAATTTTTTTTAAAGGGACAAGGGAGTCTGAAAGAGGCATAAGCCAAGTAGATGGATGTACACCAAGTCCCTCTGAAGGGAAGCATTTGTGACTTGAACATAATTCAGATGGCCTTTGGTAGCCAGTGAAGGTCAATGGTCAGGGATTAGCCGATTGAAGCATTCTGGATCAAGTCAGAAAACCAGTCTTGTCTTGTTCTCAACCTACTTAGCAACTAATTCGCTCTACAGTAGAGTGGAAGAGCAACGGCGTCTGCGGCTAACATTTTTTCTACCAATTATTTTCAATGCATACTTAAGATGCTTTTGACTTATTATTTGAAGTGTTTTTTTTTTTCCTGGTGCTAACATCAGCTTTATGAAAAGCATTTTTAAATTAATATTTCAGGACATCTCCCAGGAAACCCCCCTTAAACCAACTGTTGATCAACTACTCTTAAATAAAAACAAACGGAGTTCAAGTGCCCTTTTAAGATATTCAGCCTGCCTGAGATTATGTGCGTTGCAGCCATTATTTTTGCTCAAATAACTGTGATGCACCTTAAGACAGCGTTCAGTGACTCAGGCTGGAGCCCTGTTAAAAGCTGGGCAGAGGCAAACAGTTCCTCTGAAGCATCTTAAAGAAACTTGGCTCACGTCTTTGGAGTCATTTCAGATTCAATCACACTTGATCAACCTGGACCGCATCCCATGGTATTTATAGAAAGTTAAACATTATGCGGTTATAAAGCCCGGCCCAGATCCAAGAATCTGCCATAATTTCTGCCTCTGCAGTAAAGCTGAGAGTTGGAAATTTTTGGCTCTCTGTGTGGCTCAAAGATACTCTAATACTTACAATGATACTCAGAAGGAAAATCTTCATAAGTGGATAAAAATCTATATTTGTAGAGGAATTATTGGTTTGCCCTAAACTAAATTGATTCAATGTCTATCAGCAAAGGTCTCAATCACCGTGTTCTCCCTGTAAATTTCTGCAGTGCAGTTCCACCAACCTTCCTCACTTTCTTTTTATTTAGACGTTTTTTTTTTTTTTTTTTTTTTTACCATGTTCTTTCATTATTTCGGTCTTTTTCCTCCATCTTCCACCTACAGCCGCTTAAGACAAGTTTGCCTTGCCAAAGTGTACTCATTGTTCTTTGGAGAGCTCGTTTTCCCTTTCAGAGGAAAATATCTCAAATTGTGGACCATCAAATTCCTGACCTGTGAACCTCTTCTTTCCCTTGTTATGTCGGCCTCATTGATGTAATTGAGTCTACCAGTTAATGGTTCGGCCAGCATGCCAATGAAATTAATACGGTGTGTTCAGCTGTTGCATTTCTTCTTTCTGCTCACCAGAAATGCGACACTTTCCAATCAGTCAAATGCAGTTAAAAGCACCCTTCACTCATAAAAGCCATTATTGTGACATCATGGATCCTGAAGCACAAGAGCCCATTAAGTGGGTGTAATGAATAGATTAGCTGGAGCAGCCAGGTGTCTCCAGAACAACACTTGATCACACACCCACCTAAACAGTGCCACCAAAGTGTCTCCTGCCATTTTGGTGCCACCTGACACAAGTTCCAAGTCAGGCTGACAGGTCTATAAATGTAAAAACAAAAAAAAAACAAAAAAAAAAAAACAACTTTATATATAAAGGTAAAACATTCTTGCTGTGATGGTTTGGAGAAGGCTTGCTGTAAGACACCCAAATATGACAGCCAAGAGCAGGAGTCAAATAGCATGAAATCAAATTGGGGTAACCTTTATCTTAGAACCAGAATTCCTCTGTGCACAGACCGTTTGACAGACTTATACATGTCTGTGGGTATTGACTGGCAGCCCTCCCTGTCCTCATCTGGTGACATGCTTGTTCTGCTGTATCCAACGACACATAATTAAACAATGTCCTGATAAATCCCACCATTGGAGCCAATGACGTGATCGCATAGCAGTAGCTCACATAAATCCGTCGATATCTTTTTATAGCAGCAAGTAATCATTTAAATCAGTCACGCATTCTCTAACTAAACCACTAGCTTTCATATAAATGCAACATTAAAACACACAAAGGTCAGATCACATTACATTTAAAGCAGGGGATATTTTGACTGGTTTTGCTGTGGGGCTGTTGTACTGTTTAAATGCATTTATCCAATCAGTGGTTGAGATGTTCTGCAGAATCTACATTTAGGATCTTGTTTAACTGTCTAAGCCTTTTGTTATCAACACAGTTATTTCCATTGTTATACCACGTTAATATCACTTAAAATACATCCAGCAAATCTACTGTTCACTTAAATATTCAGTCTGCCTATGTTGGTTATATAACATGTTATAACATTACAGATTGCAATATAATCCGCGTTAATTGGTTGATAATTCTTGGTTAGTGACCATCTGTTCTGAGTTTTCTTTTTTTTTTTCATTCTACATGGGAAACATTGAGTCCATTGTATTAGGTTATTCTCACTATACACTTTGACAGCACAACCCATACAGCGAGCTCTGATTTCGAATAGAGCCAGAGATTACATAAGCATTGAGACTTCCCGCTCTGCATTACAGATGTTCTATCAACCATTATTAATGTGATGTGGACAGTCTTTGTCTATCTTTGAATGTAATGAACTTCACAATGCAGATGAGATGAAGATATTTCCAGGAACATTTAAATGTAACTGTATCAGGTTGTCTGGGGAGAATGAAAGGAATGGTTCAGGTATGTGGATGACAAGTGGGTGAAAATCAAAACCCAAGACGTACAGGCTCAACTCTGTGGACAAAAGTTCACTCGAGAAGATGTTAAAGACAACCAGCTAACTTTTTGGATTGTGATGTAAACTTTGGCGAGGACAGGTATACAGGAAATCCACACACAGACCATTACCTTCTCTTTGACAAACTGGGAGTTGTCAGAACCATACAGTATAAGAGTATAAGCATTTAAGGGGAGCTCTGAAAACTGGACCTTTAACAAAACAAAAATATGCTCCAAAAAGAATACCAACACAGAGGGTGTTGAGGAAGGGAACAACAAAGGCAGAAACATAGTGATTCCTTATGTGCCTGGGGTGTTGGAGAAACTCAGGAGGATTTTCAACAAACATGAAATCCCTGTATATTTCAAACCAAGCAACACTCTCAGCCAAAAACTGGTACCCCCCAAAGACAGGGTACCACACACTCACAAAAGCAACCTGGTATATGCAGTCCAGTGCAGCGAGGAATGGAAGGACCTACACATTGGTGAAACTGAACAACAATGAAACAAACGTATGGCCCAACACAGAAGGGCCGCCTCCTCAGGTCCAGTTCCAGCTGTCTACTTACACTTAAAGGAAAAGGCACACTCCTTTAGGAACAGCAATGTGAAAATCCTGGACAGGGAGGACAGATGGTTTGAAAGAGGAGTAAAAGAAGCCATCTATGTAGAAGTGGAGAAACCTTCTCTCAACAGGGGAGGAGGTCTGTGACACCACCTGTCTGCCATCTACAATGCTGCCCTGTCAACCTTACCCAGGAGAATTAACAACTCAGCCCCCAACGGAGGCCCGAAACTGACCTCATGTGACTCCAACGACCACAGCGACCGTCGCTCACTCACTGAACCTCCACTAACGGGCTATTGTCACAGGGAGCTTTGGGAACACTCCCACAGAGGTTAGAGGTTCAACTCCACTGTTTTGAGGACTAGTCAGCCCCTTGCATAAAAGGTGTGACTTCCTAAGTCCAGTTGCTTTCGATTCAGTTGTTGGCCGGATATAGAATGAAAGGAAGGAAAGAAGCCAATGCAGAGCAGAACATTCTGGACCAATGTACAGTATTTAAGCTGTTGACACATCAGAATCACTCATTATCAACCTGTACACTACGCCCCATATGGTCTAGTCGTCAGGATTCCTGGTTCTTGCCCAGATGGCCTGGGTTTTACTCAGTATGGGAATTTACTTTACAACAATGGACCTACAAATAGCAGCTAGATGTTCAGAAGAAAAAATAATTTTTTTACAGTCTAGGGATAGATAAATGTGTGTCGTTAAAGATTCATGTCAGAAGATTCTCTAATAGTTAATTGAGAACCATGAATAATAAAGTTGTTTAGAAAAGCCTGTAGCAGTTGGCTTTAAGCAGAGCAGTGCTCCACTACATTTCAGAACGTATGCAAACTAGCCCACTGCACCATGTAGTAGGCTCGCTTGCAGTTCAGAAAAATCCTTGTGTACTGCTTAGCACCAGTCTCTATATGGAACCATTTAGGCTGGCTTCACCACATAAATGATGAAATTAACAAGCATAATCTCTTGTTGTTTTGCTATTAAATAATTTGGCACTTGTAGTGCTATGGTATAAATGCCAAATGAGTGTCGCTGCTGATATTCAACAACTGCAGTGCTGCATTAATATGTAAGCGAATAGGTAAAATAAAACTGGACAAAATGGCGAAACAATTTATGGATAAATTAATATATATTAGTAATATTAGTGATGGTGTGATTTGGCTGTTTTAAATAGCAATTTAAATTCTGAGCTGCTGCTTTTATGTTTTATTATGTTTGCTTTCTATCTTTTGTCAGTAACAAAAACTCAGCATGAAACTATGTTCTGTGAGAAGAGCAAACGGCATAAATACCTACGTGACGCCCATGTGAGGATCGAGACCTGAATCTAAGATGAAGCAGAAGTCAGACTGATACATCGCACAGCATAGCACAATCACCTTCCGTGAAATAGAGCTCTGTCTTCGAAATTCTGATCCATGTCAATAAAATAAAAAGGGTGACTCACAATTAAAGCATAACCTAAGCCTCCTTCAGCTCGCTCTATCATCAAACTATATATCATCGTTGAATGGAAAGAGACTGACAATCTGTCACAAATCAACTCAATCACGAGGTTTGAGGCGATTTTGTGGAATCCTTTTTTTTCTGTTGTTGCTATTAGATAATCATTTGTAGACATGAAACAAATCAGTGCAGCAGATCTGAAAAAAGACAATGCTCTCATCTCCAAAAGTGGTCCCTCACATTAGTTTTATTACAAAACTGCAGTGCTAGATGAGCAAATGCAATTAATGCTTAGACATTTGCTGGAGAGCCAAAGTAATGATTGGATGTCTCCGGTCCGTGGGCTTGGCATCATCAGATGTTTCTGCATTGACACAAGGGATGAGGAATGAATAAATGGTTCAGCTGTATTAGTTTTCAAATTAGTTCGGCCTCATCAAAAGTCAGACATCTTTGAAATAGTGTAGCTTCCTTTTGCCCAAGTCAACGAGAAGTGACAGTTATGATTCTACATCACTTAAGGGGATGTAGGCAACACTTCTCAGTCCATTTGTGCTATTTTTAAACGCACTGTTAGTTTTGTCAAGCATACTATTTACAGCCCAGGTTAATTCCCTGTTGTGTGTGGATGGAAGATAAACTGAAGCGTAAAGATATGCATCAAGCAGACAAAGACACACATTTAGCAACGGCACAGTGAATGTCATTACACCTGAAACAGAAAATTAGCAGCTCTTTTCTGGCCTTACTGACCCTCAAAGTGCTCTACACATTTTCTGACACATAAAGAGCTTCCCTTCCATAAACACCTACACATAACAAATGGAGCTATTTAAGGTTCAGTATAATGCCAAAAGGAAACTATGACATGCAGACTGGAGGACTAGGAATCAAACCACTACCCTCTCGGACTGGCCACTCTTCCTCTGAGGCCACAGCTGCCCCCAAACATTGCCTATTGGCATGCAAGGTCACCCAGATCACTGTGTACTATGTACAATGTCCAGGCTGGGTTGTCTTCTTTCATTGCCTGTTGTAAACAAAATACTCATGTTGGATTATATCTGATGAAAGATGATTGGAATTCAATAACTAACAAATACCTACACACAGTTCAAGTTAGTTTACACTTCAAGTTAGACAAAAATTTCTTTTACTCATTTTCTTTTTCCATTGAACAATGTTATTTACCCTTCAACAACTCCAGGCTTCCCGTTGTAAGCTTGCCAACCTTATGTTAAACATCACAGATGTAGAAAATAATCGCTTCAAGCAAAGTTGTGTCTGAAATCACTGCTTGTGTGCTTGTGTTGTATGCATGATGGGATTTATTGCTAGGTTAGTGACTTTAGGTCATACTTTATTGGACAATACTGCATTATGTAGGGTATAATAATTCTCACTATACACTATACAAAAATGAACTTGGGCATGTATTAGATTTTTAAGAAAGGAACAAGTTCTTATGAAAGAAAATAGTAGCCTTGTTTCCTCCGAGTGACTGCACACTATCACAAAGCCCCGTATGTTGTTGTCGAGCCATCCTAGCAACTTCGTTTAGCATGTAGCACTGACCAGCCTCATTGAGTTTGAGCTACCCAGCACATTTGAGTTAACTAGTTGTTCAAAATGTGTACAGTATTTTCTACATGCTGCACTTCAATGGATCTTTATTTATTACTCATTTTTATTTTCCTGCCGAGACCCAAGTATGGTTTTATTTCAAAAGAACCATATTGTTTGGGGAGTTGTGTTATGTTTCAGGTATTCACTGTTCTATCTTTTAAAATTGACAATAAATTAAAAACAAGTTTTATATATATATATATATAGTTGTCAACAATGTATATATGTTTTTTTTATTTGTGACAAAAAGTATTCCAAGGTCGTTCAGAGCCAACATGCTGCTTCGGCAGGGATTAGCTGTTTTTAAGATTGTTCAAACATTTTATCTCTTGAATGCTGCTCCTTGCTTTAACTGTTCTTTAACTAATAAATAGAAGATGGAAGGTACAATATTAAAGTAATGAAAAAAGTTGTTACTTTATATTATTATTGTATGAGAAATGAAAAAGTTTTACCACAAAAACAACTCAGTGAAGCACTGCCCTCATGCTCTGAGCTTTGGGCCCTCTCTTACAGCACATGGCAAGGTCAAATATTTTGACATGCTTTTGTTTATCTGTTAGGCCTGCGTCGGTTGGCTTTTGAAGAATGGGAGTGTCGTGCCCTCCTAGTGTGTGTGGGTGTGTCTCTCCCTTCCCCTTGACTGTGCCAAATTCCAGGAGTGGACACAGGTGTGTGGGAGTCAGGCGACCAGCTGTCCATCATCACAATCAACTCTGCTATAAAGACCAGTCCAACCGCCACCATGCTGCCAAACCATAGATGCTGTTACACACAGGCAGCTGTGCGCTGAGCTGCACAATTATATGCCTGTTCTTTTTCAAGTTTGTTTAATCCCTGTTCTCTGTCTCCTGCCTGGCTCCCCTCATCGTTTCCCCAGCCCCAGCTTCATGCCCAGACCTTGGCCCAAGCCTCTCAGCTACCCATTGGCAAGAAAATAAACAACTTTTCCTACACTGCTTGCTGCCTGCTGCCTCTGTGCCCTGCTTTTGGGTTCACTCGCCTATCTCCACAACAAGTGGTCAAGCTGTATTGATTTGTGTTTAATTGCCATTACCCAGTGTTTAATAATTATGCATCTCTCTCTCTGAATGTTTCCTAATTGATACTTGCTGAAATTACACTGATTAAGGCTGCTTTTAACAGACCTTGCTCGTAGGGTAACTGATGTTAATGCCAACTGCTGCTTACCTGTGAAAGGCTGCCGATGCACAGTGGGTCTGCATGTCGCACACAATGCTGACCACGGCTGATTAAACTTTGCTTCCTTGAAATCCTCCACTCGCTTGTTTTTGTAAACTTTTTTTTTTTTAGGCGAAGAAGACTTTTGAGAAGCTCAGAATTGCTGTTGTGGGACTGGCAGCAGTGACAGCTGTCTGCCTGACACAGATACTAACACAAGTACATCTCTGAAAAATAATGCACGAGTGTCTGTATAAGAGGAAAACAAACAATTCAATTTGTGGCAGGTGATTATTTGTGATGGGCCACCTCAAATAAATAAATATATGGGAAACACTGCATCTGTCTGCGTTTTATGAAAAATGTAAGAAGGGCAGTAAAGTTTAAGGAGCAGTAAAAGAGCAAGACATTACAATAGTAAGGGCTTGCAAGATTCTATAGTCTGTGAGGCAGTAAGCTGCAATGCAATTGGGCTGCTTTTTTCCCACAATTATATATTATCCTGCCCGTTCCCAGCCTGTATTGCGTAGTTGATTAAATACTGTATTTCTTATTTTATTACATGCTAATGCATTTTTTCTTCTCCAGAGAGGATCGTGTTGTATGTGCATGTATGTAAATTGTCCATGTACATTTAAGACGTGGAGTGGACTCAAAACCAGTGTTTACAGACAATATTCACAACGCTTGCACAGAGAGCTTCCTCTTCAGTAACCTTTAAATGTGAATTATGTGGATATAGGGACTTCTCCATCAAAAAGGAATTTTTTGTTCATATTGGAACACACCTACAAAGTAACGAGACAGTTGCGTATTTCATAATTGCCTCAAGACTGATTGTGTCAAGATGAATATTTACCAAACATATTACACACATAAGAACAGGAAACATCATACACACACTTTAAAAGATTTAAATTCCAGTGTGGTTACGTTTGTGGACACAGTACAAGTGCCAGATACCTCTGAAGGCTGGCAGTTCTGCTGATGTATCATATAGTGAAGCAGAAACTGAGCCAGTGACAGAAAGTGATGATGATCATGATGTCATTGAGAATGTACCAGATGTAACTGAGCAAAAATAGCATGCATATTGTTGAAATTGGAACATATTTTTCATAGTTCAGCGAAAGGCATAGAGGAGTTTTTTGAGGAGTGGCATTTTTTGTTAACTTCAGCTTGTGCATGTGTTACAACATGTAAAGGTCCAAACCAACCACCTATTTTTCAATAGCCATACCATCCATATTAGTCAGGGCATTATAGAAGAACTCGCTGATTTGGAGTGCATGTCTAATGCTGTGACTGGACTGGGAATGTATGGCCACTTCTTACAAGAGAAAGCAATACCACCATCAAAATTTTATAGTAGTAGAGCCCGTTGAGTATTTTTTTTGTCTGTAGACGAAAGAAGGACATTTCTGTCCATCCCTCTATTGGCATGAAGAAAAATTATGTAAAAAAAAAAAAAAAAATACAGAAGATTTTAATGGTGATCAGTGGATTTACAGGTGCTATAGAGATGGCGTGCATTACAAAACAAATAACCTTCCAGCTCCTGAGGAGTTGAGAATTTCCATGAAACTTAACATTGATGAGTTTGAGGTCAGTAATCCTCTTGGGACCTCTTGCAAAAAGAATATGTTTTGTGGTGTACAGTATACTGAGTCTCAGGAAATGTGCCTCCTGGCTCTCAGTCTGCACACTCACCCCTTTATTTGACTAATCTGTGCAAAAGTCAATATTTGAGAAAATTTGGCTTTGAAATAAAGGTTAGGACCACTTTTAAAAAGATCTGGTAATGCTGGAACAGCACAGTGTTTTCATCCGTCAGCTGAAGTGTATTAAAGGCATGGTTAATTGTGTCATTGTTGACAACTTAGGAGCACATTCGCTGGCAGGATTTGTGGAAAGTTTCTCTGGTGAATCCATCTTCGGTTTCTGCACAGCTAAGAAATCAGTAAAGTCAGCCAACGACTGCTGGTGTGTTTGAGCATAGAACATTTAAAATGTGCACTGGAAACAGAAACCTCGTCCAGTGGAGTTAAGGGAGATTCTGTTTTGAGTAAGAATCTCACCCATTTTCATGCCACTGTGAACTACCTTCCAGATATTGCACATGATTTGTTCGAGGGCATAATCTCTGTAGAACTTGCTGACTATTTTTCTCTTTAAATATCAAAGATGTGTTTCACCTAAGAAAAACTTTACAGTTTGAGCCATAATTTTGAGTTCAAGTTGGTAGACAAGACTAATCAGCTTCAATCAATTCAACTAGCTTTCTCAGTTAAAAAACACAAACAGGGTCTTGCCCATGATAACTAGGTTCTGATTATTGGTCCACTTATACCAGTGGATGAAACTTCATGGCAGTTGTGTTGGATCTTAGGGGCATAGTAGAGTTCATTGTTGCCCCTGTTCACTCTAATGAGTTGATATCTTATCTTGAGAGCAAAATCAGTGAACATTGGCAAAGATATCAAAAGGTCTTTCCAAACAACCGTGTCCTCCCTAAACATCGTTATTTGGAACATTTTTCTCTTCTGATTCACCTCTTTGACCCTCTACTACTTATATTTAGGTTTGAATCTCTTGAAACAGGTTGCCCGCCATACCAACTGTTTTTTAAACATCACACTTGCCAAAAAACGCCATCTCATGATTGCCTGGACTTGCACTGCTCTGACCATAGGAAATCTTTTGTGGTAAAAGTGTCTCATCAGTACCAGTTAATGTTTTGTACAGTGACATTTCAGATGCTATAGAACAAAAATTACCAGATTAGATGAGGAAAGATTGTTGTCCATGGGCAAGTACGTGGTCCACCGTGGTTTGTGGAAATCCTACTAATTCTTATTTTGCAAGGAGAAGACACATACACAAGTATGCCCCATACGGAACAATTCAGCATGAATATATGTACAGTTACACACCTATTATATACTATAAAATAAAAGTATCAAACAGATGCACTTAAAACCATGGTTATACACACACACACAGAATATATACCTGTCTTGTGAAATATAAAACCTGTTTGTTTAGGTTTCCAAAATGACCCAACCTTTAAGACTGAAAATCATCCTTGGTGAACATGATGCCAAGAAGCGGATTCTACCAGCAGGGCTACCAGACTCCATAGAGAAATTGTACGGAAACAATAGCAGAATTTTGGCCTGACAAAAAACTTTCAGCTCCAGTATTAAGATGAGGATTTTGGAAAAGCCTTCATAAACCTATCAGCAATCTCTGAAAAAAATTACAAAGCAACTCTAAAGTTAATCTTCTTCAAAGGTTCGACAGAAGATGATGCCCTAATATGTCAGGCCATCGCAGTCCAAAGCCAAGTCCAAAAAGATACCTCATCAATCTGCTTGATGGGCACAGAAGATACAGAGCCCATTTCATCTTCAGGTTCATCCCCATTGAAAAGGCCTAATGCTCAATGCAGTGCCAGTGGAACTCATTTGAGCCCTCCGCCTAAACTGAAATCTCACATTTTGGAGGCAGAAGAAATTATTAAATCCAAAGCCTACCAAATGTATAACAGTCTTACTGATGTTGCAGAAGCCCTTGTGAAAAAGCATCCCTGGGAGTAGAGATCCTTTAAAGGCTGTTGCAGGTGGAAGATTAGCCTCAAGTATAAGATGGCCAACTTTAGGAGCAAACTAAGAGGCCTTGGATGTGGTAGTGACAATAAATTGCTGTCAAATGTTGTGTTGGCAAAATGCATTTGAAAAACAGTTGCTGAATGTTAAATGACAGAAAGTGCATACATTTTGCATTGCCATTTAGGACGTTCTGGGCCGTGTTCAAAGCAGACAACACACAGCAGAATGCCTTTAAATAGAAATAATGATGTATTGAATTAGTGTTGGACCTATGGCAGTAATTATAGTACGTTGAGGTTTGTATTTGTGGCAGCTGATTGGGTACCTCCTCTGACACACCCACCAAAGGAGGAAGCTCTTCAAAGCCTGTTATGCACTGTGGAAGAAATATGTTCACCTCAGAAATTGGAATGGTGCCTACCAGTGTGGTTTTGGCCTACGTATGGAACGGTTCTAAATGTACCTAAAATTTGTTCATCTGTATGCTAACCCAAATGGTGAGTTCATTCAACAAGACTGACGTTGGTGTAACAGACCAAACCTGAAGTTTCATACCACAAGACTGGACTTTGCTGAACTAAAAACCAATGTACACTACATTTAAATCAAGTGGACTAAACTAACTACAAGGGAGCTATTTCAATGGAAATATTCCCTCGGTGTGCTGTTTAAATAACACAGTCAATATAGTCTGGCTTAACTTGATTTGTTTTTATGGAATATAGGTGCCACAAAGAAATTACGTTCCTTCAACAAGTTTTTATTTTGAGTGCAGAGATCGTACCGTGAGAACCTTCTAACTGTGAAGCAACAGCGCTAAGCAGTCTTCGGTTCGAACCAACAGTGTCAGAAGAAGAAAGTTTGAAGTAGAAAAGGGATTTCTCTGTAGCTGGTGTTGCGGTCAGTCCTTATCTCATAAGTCACTGAAGCAAAAGTTTTAAGAGCAGCCAAAAGAATTTATTGTCATCTCCTACTTTTGACTCACTCATGCCAGTATGTACCGATCGGATAACTGAACAAATGTCTTACTGAAAAATATTTGTGTGAATGCATTGACCCTTCTTGCTCTAGTATAATCTTCTGAAAATGTTTTGAAACTTAAGTTCTGTGGTCAGATACAGTCAGTGCATTAAAATGATGGATTCTGGTACTCAGGCAGTGATGTGGGTCCATTTCCTGGCATTAAAACAATGAAAATGATGGATAGGAAAATTCTAATTACTGTTAATCAACTTCTTCCAGGGCCACATTTCCTTCTTACAATAAAGAGCACTGTTTGCCAGCAAACTGCATGACTCAAGAGCCATTGTGTATGAACCTAAAGCTTGTTCGCATCATGTACACTTGGTACACAAGTGTAACACTTTACAGAGACCAACTGCGTGGCCTGGTACACATTAGCCATGTATTCAGAGATCATTAGACTTAGCTTACTGAGACTACCTATTGAGCCACCAGTGTTATTAAGTGCTCCACAATGTACTGCCTTTTTCTTTGAGCCAGAAACAGCCTGTTCAGCCATTTGACGCTGAAATGCTGCATAAGCACTTTCGTCAACACCAAGAAACTGACAGCAGTGAACATGAAAGGATCTCTGCCAGACTCGCGCTTCACCTCCGCTCTCATATGTATGCTCTGACTTTTTCTAATAAGAAAACCTAAAGTCGGGGACGACCAACAGTAATCAGAACTTGAAACTTCTAGAGGGGACGAGTTGAGGTGGCCCTCATTGGTTTGCTGCAATGGTGCTGACCCCTGACCTGCCTTGTTTTAAGACAGCTGCCAGCTTAGTGCAACCTTGGCAGAGCTGCCACCTTTCTTGCCCATTAGTTCAGTCATTTTCCAGGCTAAAAGTTGCCACTGACCCATTTTTACTGACATGGGGATGATACTTGAGGGACTTAAAGCAACAAAGAAGGTGACGTTAATTCTGCATTAGGTAAATGTATGCTCATTTATAGACCATATATGTACTGTCATCATTAACAAAAAAGCAGCTCAGGGCATCACATGTTGAAAAATAAAGAAATTCATTGTTTTATCTCATTCCATAAGGAAGGTTCGCTCTCTGGCTGTATGAAACTATGAATGGGTAAAGAAATGGAAGCATTCACACTCTTCTACTCTTTAAAACACTCAAGGCTTCCTTTTCCCCTACCAAAACGTGCAAGAGCAGGGTCCACAGTGTGGCTTGCACCCGTCACACAGTGACTCAGGCTGCTCTCCATTTGAAAAATTAAATGGGGGGCCGTTTGGCAGAGTTAAATGAGGCCCCCAAGGGAAAAAAAAAAAAAAACATGCTGATCTCAGCGCAGCGCCTACAATCTCAATCACAAAGGAGGAGGTTGGCGCGCTGATGTAATGGCCGCCGCCGCTGTCGTGCTGCTGCTGCCTTGGCAGGGCAGGAGAGCTCGTCAGCACAGCCCCTACTAATTCATCTCCCCCCTCCTTCTGGATCAAGGGTACATCAGATATCATTAACAGAGAAAAAAGCAGAGCAATGGCCAAGCTTAGACTTAGACACAGACAGGATGAGGCCATCAGTGGGCATTTCTCAGACTGCAGAGATACTCCCCATGGAAAGTGACAGAAAAAACCCCTAAAACTTAAAAATGACCACAGATTTGTTGAGTCACTGAAGATGGAGGATACAGGCCTGCAGCATGTGTGCAGAAGAATGAGTCATTTTATTACAGGCGCAGTGGTAAACTTGCCACGCACGTGGAAGTAGTTATCCACCTGTAGAGCAACACCATAATCATTTAACATCCCTCATATAAGAGAGCAACCTCAGAACCATTAAAAGCAATGACCTCTTCTCTGAACAGAAACTGTAACCCCAACAAGTGAGCCGCTCTCCTATTAGGGTCCTGTAGGTGAGTCGGACACTTTATTGATGGTTTGCATGAACAGTGGCAGAGGTTACCATCCAGGACCCCATCAGGGCACAACAATAACCTGAGAGGGTCATGAGAAGAAGAAGGGAGAAAGTCTTTGGGTGTTTGTTTGTGTATTTGTGCCTATATTTGTTTTTTTACAGGAAGAACAAAGGTTTAAGAAACCTACATCTGCTCGACAGATGCAACATGAAAGAAGGGATGGCAAATAAGTGTTGCACCATTTTTAAAAGGTCACAGGGGAGAAATGCTGTAATGTTGTTGACATAATAATTGAGTGTTTGTATAGGGTTAGGGTTAGGGTTATATTATTATTTACTGCTTTTTCTATCATTTTCAATGAGGGGCTTTTTATTTCTGTGATAATCACTGTTAAAGACACAGTGTGGTAGGGTCATCATGACCCATCAGTGAGGCAGGGATTGCAAAAAAGCATTCATTCTCACTGTCATCAAACTTTACAACTCCTTAACTATTAGCGAAATAATATGCCAAACATCAGAATTTACATTAATAATGTATATCCGATTCTGATCATACTATCACAACAGTATTCCAGTGGGATGACTGATTCTGATCTGTTGCTCTAAAACAGGTAATGCCTTCAAAAAGACACAGCCATTCAAAATCTCTACAGTTTCATTTAAGTCACCCTTACTTTAAAGACTGTGGCACTTGTGGCTTGCTGAGGTTAAAATATGTCAATCATAAAACATTAAAGACATGTCTGGACCAAATTTAAAGGCCTCAGGACATCTGTCAGCTTTCATGCAGTTTCCTAAAGATAGAATCAAGAATAAAAAACTTGCATGAGAAGAAGCATCAGCAACATCTTCATAGACAATAAATAAGCTTCTGACTCAAATTCCAGAATGTCACACTAAAACCATACGGTCCAGCTAAGTGTCTAAGCAGCAGAGTATCATTTTATTCTAGTTTAAAGGTCATGTATTATTTTGTAAGTTCCAGTATTGACTGAAGTTGCTCTGTGACACAGAAATAACATACGTGAATTATTAAAAATGGGTGGTGGCATTTACCTCTAAAGAAACAGCCTGCACATGAATAGCCACTGCCTTTGTTATTCAGCTGCTTTTTAGTCCTACTGTTATCTTGACTGGTTATTTAAATATTTACTTACTTATTTACCTCTCTGTAAGTGAGATATTTAGTTTAGTTAAACATCATAGGAAGGACGACACTGTTTGAAAAGTAGCTATATAATTGTAATTTGGGGTCAGCAGGAACAATGATGTTTGTTATTCCTCTTTTTGAACCTATCCACCAGTGTCTTCAAAACCATTGCACTGTTTTGTAAGTATTTTTAAAACTGCATAAATTCATTTACAATGAATGTGGACCTGCATTATTATAGTTTAAATCCATCAATTTTTCATTATATTACGCAGACTGACTTCGCCATAACAGCCGAAGCAGACAATGCTCAACAATAAAGTCAGCAAACAAGCCAAACAAGCATATAAAACCCCCCTATTGTCATGTATGGCACTAATTTCTCCTTTTCTTCAGGAAGTTTTATGTGTATACAAATTTTCTGCAACATCTTTGAATAATTTGTGCCTCTTGATGTTGTCCTCAACCCAACTGCAGCTCACACAGACCTACAGCAATATACTGCTGCCACCCAGTGTTCATGCAAAAGTACTGTTCAATGTAGTGCAGGAAAGGAACAGTGAGTAAATTTATTCATTTGGATAGCACATATAAAAACAAGGTTGAGAAGTACTTTACAGTATGTTGTTCCGGGACTGCAATAAGACAGGAAATGAAACTATGAAATGAAACTGGTTTAGAAGATGTTGCTGAGTCTGTGTCATATCTCCACATATTGTATCATAGCCCAATATATAAAATAATAACCTACTTGTGAAATTATTAAACCTCTTTTTCATGTTGTTGGAAGTTTTAGTCCATGACTTTGACCCCCGCCCACCCCCCATTCAGCTTTTCCCTATTTGGGGTCACCACTGCAAGGCAGCTCCAAGACTTCCATGACTGATTTGGCCACAGTTTTTACGGTGGATGCGCTTCCTCTGCAATCCTTCCCATTTATCTGGGCTTTGGACAAGTACCAGCCTACCACTGGTTTGCCTTGTGGCTGAGGTTTGAACCCAGGGCCTCTGCATGCAAAGCACGAGCTCTACCAGCTACGTCCCTGGGTCTAGAGTATAGACCGTGATTGTGACTATTAAAGAAAAAAAGGTGAATGTACATTATATATCCCCATTATATTGAATAATAATTCAACCATCATAACGTGTAAATATGTAAAGTGGTAAATCCTACAATTATGCGTCAAAAATAAAGCTGTAAAGTCTGTGATTGTGCACCTTTTATTCGAGGTTAAAAGATAATCATATTTTACCAGTATAAATCCGATCATTTTATGTGTCATTAGTTTCATCAATACTGCTTTTATAGAATAATGTACTGAAATACCGTGGTAATTTTTGTCTCTGGGCTCGATTGTTTTCCCTTGACGTCTGACGTCAGCAAAATAATTCAAGTTCGGATCCCAGCACCGGCGGAGAGAGCGACACATTGAGTGGCAGAGATGGTAAGATTGAATGAAATAAAGTATACAGAAATGTTAGCATCACGTACTGCGTCTTCACAGAAAGTAAAGTAACTGCACTACAAGCTTATAACGAGATGTCCAGACAGCCATAGTCCGTTACTGACTCTTAAACCGCCATTAAGAGCTAGCTAGTTTGCACTGTGAGTAAGCAAAACATCTTAGCTAGCTGCTAACGTTAGCCGCGTGGAAGCTAACGTGTCTGTGCGTACAGTGAAACGTTTCTTAGCTAACATTTCTTGGAAGACATCGTATTGAGTCATGTTCATAATTAACCCGACTTCTTTTAGTGTAACGCTAATAATATATCGCCATCGCCCTGTTATTTTGGTACCCAACTAGGAAGTATCAGAATTTAGCCAGGTCAGGAGTTAGCGTCGCTAAAACAGGAGGATGGCTGGAAGCTTTTACTTTCGTTTTCCTCGACTGATGACTTAATTTTATTAAATCAGCGACTATAATCTCACTTCCTGGTCATTGCAAACGTCTACATAGTTTTTAATTATCACTTATCCAGCCAATGTTAGCTAGCTTTGCTCAGGTCCCTGCGCCGTTCGCTATGAACATCATTTACTTCCTGGCTGCTTATTCCGTTTCCCTCTATTGATTCCGTATGGTGAGGGGCTGTTCTAAAAGCTGGGACCATCAATTATTTAGTCATGGGAGTAATTTAAAACCTCAGGCTAGAAGAGTCCGTGTTGGGGACGGGTTCATTTTTTATTATCTGGGTCTAGCGGAGAAACCTGCTGATTATGCAAGACAACTATGTAAGATTCGCTTTTGTGTGTTATGGGATGACTCTAATGCTTGATTTTTGAAGAATCTGTTCAGAATTTTTAATGTGTGTTATTTTTAGTTCCGCAACCAGTACGACAACGACGTGACAGTATGGAGCCCGCAGGTGAGTCGTTGTCAGACCTCACCTCTGACTTTCATTGACCGTGCAGAGTGAAAAAAGTTGTGTGTATGATTAACATTTAAAAGATTGATGTATCAGCATTGTTTCTTGTGCACAGGGTCGTATCCATCAGATCGAGTATGCTATGGAGGCAGTGAAACAAGGCTCTGCAACTGTAGGACTGAAATCCAGAACCCACGCAGTCCTGGTTGCACTAAAGGTTAATTGATTTTGTGTTTTTCCATTTACTGGTCTCATTCTTCAATAATTTTCCAATGTAGAACTGAACATTGGGACAAAGCTGATCACTGTCATAAATTTAGTTTAAAATTACAAAGAGACTAAACGTGAATTGATGTAAGTAAAGTACTACTACTAATATCACAGTCCTGTAATAAGTCTGATTTTGAAGGTTTTAATGTTTTTGTTTTTTTTTTGTTTTTTTTTTTTTTTTTTTTTTTTTTTTGATTGATGCAATTTTCAATGTGGTTAAGATGTTTTACAGTATATGGAAAGGGCTGTTGTTCAAGATTAATATCTGGTAATTGTGTGAGACTGCACTTGTTTTTTGTTGTTTTTTTCTAAGTATACGTTCTCCAGAGTGTTCTGCTAAAATGAAATGTATTGTTCTTAATGCAGTGCACTATAGTCAAAGATTTATGGTGTAGCCAGCTAATCCCTGGCATCACAGGAATTCTGTTGATCTGCTTTTGTCCTCAAGTAGCACAGGCAAAAGCTTTCCAGTCTCATCTTACCATGAACTCTTTAATATTTAAATGAATACAACCATGATCTCTGTCATTTAATGTGAGCTGTAAAATAAATATATCATCACATTGACAGCTATGTGTAGAAAATGTGTTGAAAAATGCATCACAGTCAAATATTGCGTGCAGTATGTGACATAATTGTTGCATCTTGTCACATCTCTGCAGAGAGCCCAGTCTGAACTGGCCGCCCACCAGAAGAAAATCCTTCACGTTGACAACCACATTGGTATCTCCATTGCTGGATTGACTGCTGATGCAAGACTGCTCTGGTCAGTCTCACACTTTGTTGATCAAAATGGGAGTTTGTTGGAGTAGCTGGATATTAAAATATGCCGTTCTCTTTAAATCAAACTGACACTGTGTCTTCCACAGTAACTTCATGCGTCAGGAGTGCCTGGACTCCAGATTCGTCTTCGACAGGCCCCTCCCCACATCACGTCTCGTCTCACTTGTTGGCAGCAGTATCCTTTCTTTTGTTAGCATGAAGTTCTTTGATGTAAAAATGCCATTCTGCTGCTAAATCCTTATGGGCTGTGTGAGATATTAAGGGCAGCTGAGTGCAAGTGTCATACCAGTTGAAATAAAAAAAAACAAAACAAGGATTCTGCAAAGTTCCTCCAAAGCGTCAACTCCCTCCTGAAGAGTAAAAAATCAAAATTGAATCCTTGACTGAAACTCCAGAAACCCAAATCCCGACACAGAGGTATGGAAGGCGGCCCTATGGCGTTGGACTCCTCATTGCTGGCTATGATGTAAGTTTTCTCTTACACTGTGTCATTAAAATCATGAATGTGAAGTTTGATCACAGCTCTCATTTGTTTAATGTGCCACACAGGACATGGGACCTCACATTTTCCAAACATGCCCATCAGCCAATTACTTTGACTGCAAAGCCATGTCAATTGGGGCCCGCTCTCAGTCTGCACGCACCTACCTGGAGAGATTCATGGACAAGTTTTCCGACTGTAAGATGGATTTAAATTTTCTAGCTTCACACACTCTTGTATTAGCTGTTAAAATTTCACATTTGATGATGAATTTTAACAGCTAAGACACCTGTGGATATTTTCATCATTACAGCTGCTTTTTGCTTCTGCACACAAATTGCTCTTGGTGTGTATCCCACCAAGTGTATTTGACCATGTGTGATGTGTCACCTTTCTTCCTCAGGTAATCTGAATGAGCTGGTCCAGCATGGCCTCCATGCTCTGAGAGAAACCCTCCCCACTGAGCAGGACCTCACCACCAAGGTATGCCGACTCCCCCGTTTTAATTTTAAATTTCATATTGGAACTTGTGGGCTTGTTTTTTTTTTTTTTTTTTTAAACAATGGATTCACAGTTGATAAGTGCATGGCATTGGTGATGCTACAATCCTTTAAATGCTCTCCTTTGATTTTCCTTTCTAAATTCTCCATGTCTCCACGTTTTTCAGAATGTTTCCATTGGCATTGTGGGTAAGGACATGGAGTTCACCATTTATGACGACGATGATGTTGCCCCATTCCTGGAAGGACTGGAGGAGAGGCCACAGAGAAAGGTGCAGTAAAGGTCCACTTTAGAATAATGAGAATCATAAATACTTCATTAATCCATGTTGGAAATGCAGTCATTTCTGGGGAAAAATAAATTTAATATCACACTGAACTGTATTACACTGTATTACTCCAAAATTCAGATGCACCACAGCTCTTGTTACTGCAGCGAAGACACATTTAGGGTTCAGGGCTAATATTTACACTGAGGATGTGTGTATTTCAGGTCGCCCAACCTGCAGATGAACCTGCTGGAGATGCTCCTGATGAGCCAATGGAGCACTGAGGCAAAGATCTACTTCCTGTAGATCCCAGACCAACCTGACACTTACTGCAACTCACCGGAGTAAATCTAAGAGGGAGGAAGTTGTTATGATGTGCCACTCACTAAACTGTAAACTCAAAATATTCTCTGCTGACATCAACCGGTGTGATGTTGCTTTTGTATGAGTAATGTCTATCATTATACAAGTAATAAACTTTTTTTTTTTTTTTTTGGAATTGTGTTGCTGCTTTACTTTTATTCCTTTTATTTCACAACAAAATCTTTTTAAATACAACATCAACTCTGCAGTTCACAAACTAAGTTATGAGAGTCTGACTTGGCTTGTTTACATTTTGAAACTTTTACTGTAAAACATCAAACTTGAGTTTTAAGGAACACAGAAAACCCAGAAAATGTTATTGACAGTATTTTAATGTGATATGCATTCATAGGTGCTTTTCTTAACAGTTAATAAATTAATCAGTTTAACAAAGTAAAAACAGTGAAATATTTTCGAATTGAAAACAGCAGGTAGAATGGTTACTGGTTACAAACACTGTTGATCTAGTGGACAAAGTGGACAAGTTAGTAATGTCCTATATGAATTGAATTGTGTTTTCTATTCAAATATAAAGGTGTTTCATTTAATCCAGGGTCTCTGTTTGTAGATTAATTGCACATTGGACAGGAAAGGTGCAGGAAGCTTAAAATGACAGTGATGAAAGTGTTTTGCTCAATACATGTTAACAGTGAGGCAAATAAAGCACACACCCCTCAATTATAGTAAAATAAGTAATGTGTGCAAATATAATCAGTTGTTTATTTTCTTTAGACTCAGCCCTCATTAATTACATAATTCCTGTTTCCTGAGTCAGCTAAAATGACTGGTCTTTATGTCTGCATTTGCACATGTATGTTTTGAAGTTTTGTTTTCCATCCAATTTTAATGCAACTCAATGTGACTAGTGTTAATCCTTTTACAGAAAAAAGAATCATGTCGAGAAAACCGTTTCAGAAAGTGACATATGAAAAGTGACGCCATACTTCCCTGACAGAATATAGACTGCAGCAGAACTTATTGATGGTCATCAGCCATTATTGATACTTTTTACTTTATTCTATTATTAATAGAAGCTTTGCTGGCAATTCTTTTTTGTGTGAACTGGCATTCTCATAATTGACTGAGAACATTTCAACAAATTAGTCATTTGTTTGAAACACATAAAGTGTATTTCGGTTTGAAACCGTTAACGTCACTCATTCTTTTTTTAGCCATTAAATAAAGACAGAATTCATAAAAAACATTTTCTTCATGTAAAGATCAACAAAACTGGCAACCCATGCTCACGCTGTCATGCTATGCATTCAATGGGAACAGATGTAAAAAGAAATCCTTCATTAGAGTCAGTGTGCTTTCTTTGCTCTCCTCCTCTTGTTCCTCCGTCTGACCTGGCTTTGGGAAGGTTCTGTCTCCACTGGCTGCCTCAGGTCTTCTATCTTGTCCTGTTCCATCATGGAAGTCATCCTCAGTGTGAGCTCGAGCTCCTCCAGGACACCCAGATCGATTTGAGCCTTTCCCTTGTTTTCGTGCAGGTCAACCCTTTTGTTTCCACCTAATTCGCTCTGTGACGTTACCTCTTCTTCAGGCGCTGATGTGAGGTCAGATTCTCTCACAGCATCTATATTCGGATCCTCCACCTCCTCAGCCTCTCCTCCATCTGTCATACCCTCAGCTGGAATGTTTTCCACCAGGATGGCTCCATCTGCCTCAGTCCTTTCAGCCTCTTCCTCCATCTGTGGACTGTTGTGCTGCTGACCATGCTGACAGCAGCAGTGGGAATGTTGCCAGTAATCATGAGGCTGTTCCAGATAATCTGTGGGTGGAATCATGAAGAATTTCATAATTGATTTCCTCTTCAACCATGAAGCTGCATCTTCAACTGGTTTGTATAACCAGTATGCAAAAGACTGGAATTAGCTAGGAAGCAATTCTGTGTCATTTTATGGCCATGTAGTTTAGTTTCAACGTTAACTCCGGCCATGTGTCCAGGTATTACCGCATCAACACCCATTTACAAAGAGGATTCTCACCACCATCCCCACCATAACCCTGCACAGATCAACAGAATGGATGGAGATGGATGAATGGATGATTGTGGGAGAAAAAAATTGGGAAAAATAAAAAGGACCTTGGGGGGGGGTTGATTTTCCAGATAAAAAAAACTATAAAAGTTTAAAAAAAAAAAAACTCTAAAAGTATTTTTATAAAAACTGAAATCATTATTGTCTGTGGCCCACAGAAACAAAGAACAAGAGTTCTCAGTCACCTCGAGACTCACTCTCTAAAACCTAACAATCAGATTAGAAATCTAGGGGTAAATTTCAGACCTGCACTTTAACAGCCACATTAAATCAATAATATTAGCAGCTTTTTATCATCTAAAAAACATTCCCAGAATCAAAGGAATAGTGTCTAAACCAGACTTGGAGAGACTAATCCATGTGTTTGTCTCCAGCAGGTTAGACCACTGTAACAGCCTGCTCACTGGACTCTAAACGAGCTGTAAGACAGCTGCAGTACATCCAGAACACTGCTGCTCCAGTCCTGACCAGAACCAGGAAATACGACCATATTAGTCCAGTGCTCAGGTCTCTGCACCGGCTTCCTGTTGCTCAGAGAATAGACTTTAAAACAGCTCTGCTTGTGTACAAGTCTCTTCATGGTCTAGCACCAAAGTACATCTCTGACATGGCAGAGCCATATGAGCCATCTTGGGCTCTGAGAACTTCGGGGAGTGGTCTCCTGGTGGTGCCCAGAGTCAGGACTAAACATGGTGAGGCTGCATTCCAGTTTTATGCTGCTCAAGTCTGGAACAGTCTTTCAGAAGATGTGAGACAGGCCTCAACATTTAAATCCAGGCTGAAAACAGTTCTGTTTAGGTGTGCATATGACAACTGAAAGTATTTTACCTGTTCTTTTTTTAGCTTTTAATTCATTCATTGATTATTTTATGTGTTATGTAATGATTTGATCTTGTATTTTTTTTCTGTATCTATAAAGCACTTTTTAATTACCCTGGGTACGAATTGTGCTGTATAAATAAACATGCCTTGCCCTAAAGGCAAACAAAAAAGAAACCACCTTTTCTGTAACCTTTTGTCTTCCCA
Organism: Echeneis naucrates; assembly: GCF_900963305.1. Taxonomy (NCBI): domain Eukaryota; kingdom Metazoa; phylum Chordata; class Actinopteri; order Carangiformes; family Echeneidae; genus Echeneis; species Echeneis naucrates. The sequence continues at coordinate 22,796,602 of NC_042526.1, read as the reverse complement.
GATGAAGGACGATCACTTGCCCCTGTGGGCTTCCATACCCCAAAGAGGTAAGTGAAAAAAACATTTGGTGGGTTTTTTTATTTTCACAGGAAATAAATTGTTTGGCTCACAGGAATGCCAGTATACATCCCTGTAACCAGAAATATACACTCAAAAACCATTTCACTACCTAGCTCCCAGTACTCAGCACTCTACATATCAGTGCACTCCCTTGAGATCCATGGGAAGAGGTCAAGGAAGGTGACAGAGAGCCTTGGATCTCAAGGGTCCCAAGGCTTTGGACCAAACTGCCCAAGAAAATCTTTGGGTATGTATGAATTCCTTAATGTCCCTTCTTAAAACTTACTTTGAGAGGTTTCTCTGGTTTCCCTGTCTCTCTTTTTGATTTATACTCCTGATAGTTTGAATCTTTTTATTCCTTGTGGGGGGTTGAAATATGTTGATTTCATTGATTTGGCAGCATGGCGGCATAGTGGTTAACACTGTTGCCCCACAATAAGAAGGTCACGGGTAAGTTCTCGTTCCTGGAGCCTTTCTGTGTGTTTTTGCATGTTCTCCCAGCGCCTGCATGGGTTTCATCCGGGTACTCTGGTTTCCTCCCACAGTCCAAAAACATGCATGTCTGAGTGTGAGTGTGAGTGGTTGCTGGACTGTCCAGGGTGAGCTGGGATTGGCTCAAGCACACCCCGTAAGCCGGAAATAGATAAGCGGTAGAAGATGAATGGATGAATGATTGAATGATTGCATTTTCTTCCTGATTTAGAAATATTTGGGAAAACATTCTATCAATAAAGATTATTATGATTATTATTATTACTTAAATTACTTATTACATAAAAATAGTTATGGTAGAGATGTGTAAATTATTGCCTAACCCACAACCTGCATGAAATAAATAAAATTATTTTTCCCTTAAAGAATTGTAAAAGGAACAGTGTGACTGTCGTTTTCCAATGTGTTGCTGTTAAATGAAATGCAACAGATCTTTTTCACTTTACTTTGGAATGGTGAACCAATGCATCTTAAATGCGAACAAACAGAAAAAAGTTTTCAGATACTCCACAAGCTCTGCTGCTTTGAAGACAGTAAACAGTGCTCCAGATGGGTGTAAAGGTCAACCCTTGTAATGCATATATTGATGCTGCGTTATGAAGTATTCACGTACCGTCCCATTTTTGCTGAGGTTTCATCTCTGGAGTCATGCCCTCCACCAGCTGGCCCTCCTGCATCACCCGTGTTATCTCCGTCAGCTGCTGCACGAGGCTCTCCTCCTGATCTGCCATCACTCCCTTCACCCTGAAGCACAGGCAAAAAAACATACACCCGTGATTATCAACGGCTTCCCTGCTTCTTTTGCTCCGTCAAAATTAAGGTCGCATAATTACTTCAAAATTACTGCATGCAATATACATCTTTGGCCTCATGGTCCACCTGTCATAGCTATAACGTGAAAACACATGGCCGTATAGCTCAATGTCTTCAGTGCAGAGCTGCTCCTTGACCCTGATGTGTCCTGGGTTGCACCTTCTGTTCACAAACATCACAATACCACAATACTGTAGTTTTCTCCGGCCCCCTCCCCAATCGGACCAGTGATGACATGTACAGCCGCATGTCGTCATTTAACCGCTGGCTATCGAGGTGGTGTCCCCAAAACAGATCTACACAGGCTACACAGATAACTGGAAGTCTTTCTGGGGGAGATGGTGTCCATCCCACCGCGGACGGGGCCGCTCTCATTTTATTAGAAAGCCAAAACCCTGACAATCCCGAGTCGACACCAGGAGGCAGAGCTGCAGTCAGAGCGGTCACCTGCCAAGAATAGAATAGAGTCTCTGTCTATGTTTAGGTTAGGGTTAGGGTTGTGTCTGTGTCTGTCCCCCGACCACCTACATTTAGAGAAGTTAATAAATTCAAATTAAACAGAAGAAACAGAAAAACTTAACTGAAATCAAAACAGCCACAAATTCGGTCTCAAATAACGCTGCAATTAAATGTGGACCATTGGATATTCAATCACTATCATCAAAATCCCTACTAGTTATTGATCTCATAGCTGATCACCATATTGATTTATTTTGTATAACTGAAACAGGGCTGCAGCAGGATGAGTATGTTAGCATTAATGAAGCTGCACTCTCACTCATGTTAACTTTCATTTCCCTCGTACCACAGGTCGAGGAGGGAGAGTGGCTGCGATATTTCAATCAAGCCTATTAATCAACATCAGACCAAAATCTGGCTGCAGGTCTTTTGAAAGCCTCTCTCTTAGTCTTTCCCACTCAGACTGGAAAGGTGAAAAACCAGTTCTGTTAGTTACAGTGTACCATCCACCTGGTCCGTACTCAGAATTCCTATCAGAGTTTTCTGAGTTTATATCAGAGTTAGTACTCAGTACAGATAAAATCATTATACTGGGAGAGTTCAATATTCATGTAGCTATAGAAAGTGACAGCCTTCGTTCTGGGTTTCTTTCCCTGCTAGACTCAATTGGCTTTTCCAGCATGTGAATGAACCCACTCACGTCTACAATCATATCCTTGATCATGTTCTAACATATGGCATTGAAATTGACAAGTTAACAATTTCTCCTTAAAAACTCTCTTCTGACTGACTATTACCTCATTACATTTGAGTTTGCTTTAATTGACTGCACAGCATTGAGGAATAAATTCAGCTATCGGAGATGTTTATCTGAAGATGCTGTGGCTAAATTTAAAGAGCACATTTGGCCATCATTCCCAACAATGCCATATCTAAATTCAAATGAGGATTTCTCATTCACAGGTTGATGACCTTGTGATTAGCACTTTGGCCACACTGTGTTCAAATCTTGATGATGCCGCCCCTCTAAAAAAGAAAGTAATGAAACAGTGGAGACTGGCTTCCTGGTATAATTCCCAAATCTGTGCCTTAAAGCTGACATCAAGGAAATTAGAAAGAAATTGGTGTTCCAGTAACTCAGAAAAGTCTCACTGAGCCTGGAAAGATAGCTTAAAAAGGTATAAAAGAGCTCTCAGCAGTGTTCGAAGTTCATATTACTCAGCACTGATAGAAGAAAACAGGAACAACTCCAGGTTTCTCTTCAGCACTGTAGCCAGGCTGACAGAGAGCCATAGCTCAGATGAACCAGTGATCCCCTCAGCTCTCAGCAGTGATGATTTTAGGGACTTTTTTACAGATAAAATTCTCCCAATAAGAGAAAGAATTCATCAGCTCTTACCTACATTAGACAATAATCTTCTACTGAATACTGAATACTTACTCCTGAAACAACTGCAATGCCTATTGTACATCTGGAATCATTCTCTCCTCTGAATCTCTCAGAGCTAGCTTCTATAGTCTCATCATCCAGATCATCAACCTGCCTATTAGACCCAGTACCAACTAGCCTCTTTCAAGAGATCTTTTATTTAATCAAGCCGTTCATTCTAGATCTTATTAATTTGACCTTATCTTTGGGTTATGTACCTCAGACTCTTAAGACTGCGGTCATCAAACCCCAGCTTAAAAAGCCGAATCTTGATCCAGATGTTTTGGCAAATTATAGACCCATATCGAACCTTCCATTTATTTCTAAAATCATTGAGAAAGCAGTAGCAAACCCACGACCACCTGGATGGGAACAGTTTGTTTGAAGAGTTTCAATCAGGATTTAGAGCCCATCACAGCACAGAAACAGCGCTGGTTAAAGTCTCCAATGACATTCTAATGGCTTCAGAAAATGGATCAGCCTCCATACTTCTCCTTCTAGATCTTAGTGCTGCATTCGACACCATAGATCAGAATATCAAATCCTATTTATCAGATAGACATCAGTTTGTTCATGTTAACAAAAGCTCCTCCTCATGTACTGTAGTCAGTTATGGGGTCCCACAGGGCTCAGTACTTGGACCAATCCTCTTCACTCTTTATCTGCTTCCTCTAGGCAACATTATCAGGAAACACAGCATCAACTTTCACTGTTATGCAAACGACACTCAGCTGTACCTATCAGTGAAGCCAAATGAAGTCAGTCAGATAGTCAAACTGCAGACATGTCTTGAAGACATGAAAGTCTTGATGACCGAAATCTTTCACTTCTCAAATAACAACTGACAAAACTGAAGTTATTGTACTCGGCCCTACGGCATCACTTTGGCTTCCAGCTCCACTGTATGAAACCTTGGAGTAACCTTTGACCAGGACATGTTCTTTGTCCCTCACATAAAACAAGTCAGTAAGGCAGCTTTCTTCCAGCTGAGAAACATTAGGAAAGTCATCCTTTCTCAGGATGATGCAGAAAAACTAGTCCATGCAATTGTAACTTCTAGGCTGGACTACTGTAACTCATTACTATCTGGATGTCCAAACAAATCTCTAAAAGGTCTTCAGTTAATTCAGAACGCTGCTGCATGAATATTAACAGGAACTAGGAAAAGAGATCATATCTCTCCTGTGTTAGCTGCTCTTCATTGGCTGCCAGTAAAATACAGAGCAGAATTTAAAATCCTTCTGTTAACATATAAAGCTCTTAATGGCCAAGCTCCATCATATCTCAGAGAGCTCATAGTTCCTTACTGTCCTAGCAGGCCACTCCGCTCTCTAGATGGAGGTTTACTTGTGTTTCCTAGAGTCTCCAAGAGTAAATCTGGAGGCAGATCGTTCAGTTATCAGGCTCCTCTTCTATGGAACCAACTTCCAGTATCGGTCCGGGGGGCGGACTCTTTAGTAATTTTCAAGACCAGGCTTAAAACTTTCCTGTCTGACAGAGCTGATAGTTAAAAAGTTAAAGTCCTCTACTCTTTAGCTATGCTGCTGTAGGCCGAGGCTGCTGGGGGAAGGACTGAGCTTCTCTCTCTCCATCTCTCCCTCCCTCTCCCCTGCATGCGTTGATAAGAACCATGCTTCTTAAAAATCACTGTTTCTCCCAGTTCTAAGCATTTGTACTGCATTTACTAACCCAAGTCTCTGTCTCTCCCAGTTCCTCTCCTCTCTCTCCCTGTCCTCATCCTGCAGGTGGTGACTCATCTCCATCCCATGTTCCTGCAACGCCTGCTGCTCCTTTATCCTCATGAATTCTGTACTACAGCATCATCTCCATGAACTTCATGTAGCAACATGTTCCTGCCTACACCCCCTCCCTCCAATGCCTATCTCACTCTCTCTCTCTCTCTCTCTCTCTCTCTCCCACTCTCAACCCATCCGGTCAAGGCAGATGGCCGCCCCCCCTGAGCCTGGTTCTGCTCGAGGTTTCTGTCTCTTAAAGGAAGTTTTTCCTGCTCATCAGGGATCTGTTGGGTCTCTTTAAATAAATTTATAAAGAGTTTGGTCTAGACCTGCTCTATATGTAAAGTGCCTTGATGTAACTTTGTTATGATTTGGCGCTATACAAATAAATCTGATTTTGATTTGATTTGATTTGAATACCTCCTCTTTTCTTCTTGTCTGATCTCACATGGTGAAATCCGTCCATAGACACGTGTGACTCCAAGGTGAGTCCGTTCAGCCATGATTCAGTAAAGCACATACGCTGCACTCCTGGTACTCCCTCTCCAGTCCGATTAGCGCCGTTAGCTCCTCCACCTTATTGTTCCCCATAATAATGGAAGGTAAACAAGGTTTTATACCTTTGTTTCTTCTCCTGACAGGATCTGGACATAGAGATGGTGGAGGAGTACAAATACTCGGGTGTTCACCTCAACAATAAACTGGACTGGTCACTAAACACTGACAGTGGTCTCCACCTACTGAGAAGACTGAGGTCCTTTGGAGCGTGCAGGCCTCTGCTAAGGACTTTCTATGACTCTGTGGGGGCCTCTGCCATCTTTTATGCAGTGGAAGTTCAGAGAGCAACAGGAAGAGGCTCAACAAGGTGGTCCGAAGAGCCGGACCTGTCCTGTCCTGGACCTGGACCTCCATTGAGGAGGATGTTGGCCAAACTGACACTTTCATGACACTGTGGGAGAACTAAACAGCTGCTTCAGCAACAGACTGTACAACAGCTCTCTGCTGCTGCAATAACATCCGTGCTCTGGACGAATTACATTTACATCACTTTTTTTTTTTTTTTTTCGCACTACACTCACTTTATCATGGTCACTGACACTTTGTATTTTTCTGGTACTTCCACTCCTTGTTTCTATTCTTGTATCTTTTTCTACACCTGTAGTTGCTGCTGTAAGGACAAATCTCCCACACGTGGGATAAATAAAGTGCTATCTTCTGTTAAAGCTTTCAAAAGATTAAACTCTTTCGCACATCTAACTGGCTCTGCACTGGAACAATTTATTGTAATGAGTCATTCATTTATTACAACTTTAAAATACAGTTCAGTCAAACATTTAAAAACAAAGGACATTAACTTTATGGGAATATCATTTTTGGCTTGGCTGTGCTATGGAAAAGATTATTGTATGTATGTGTGTGATTAAAATTACAAATTAACAAATTAGCTCAATCGGGCAAGTAACTCCTGTCAGGAAAAGAAATGCAGGAGGCCAGCCGATGGCACACACCCACCTGTCAGGGCTGTGGTGGGCATTTAAAACAATATTCTCCATCACCAGCTCTGTTTCCCTCAGTTTCTCCTGCAGCTGAGCGAGCTGAAAGTCAGCTGGGGGAAGCAAAGAGAAAGAAGTGAATCCAAAGACTGTACAGAAAAATGGACATCAACTCTGGGTCTGAAAACCGAAGCCAATGCTGAAATGTGTATTCTATCTAGGAAGATTCTTCGTCAAAGCAATAGCCAGAGACATTGTTGGGTGACAATGTCAAATAGCATGGGATTATGGGAATTGTTGTTTTTACCACTGTTGCGGTCAGCTTGTCCTAGTTTAGATTCCTTCAGTTTCAGCTGTTGGAGATTTTTATGTGAAGTTGAATAAGCCAGAAATAGCAACAATTCTCAAAGGTTTCTAAATTCTAAAGGAACGAGTATTATTTTTGTTAAGTGGGAGCAGCAAGACAGTTATTGGGCTGAATCAGATCTATGGGTTCTTGTTCTGCAGAGTTTGTCTGTAGAGTATGTTCTCTTTGTGCCTGTGTGGGTTCCCTTTTAGTATTCTGGTTTCCTCCCAGAGTCCAAAGATATGCAGGTTTAGGATAACTGGATAGGGTTGGGGTCAGGTGTAAATGTATATTTTAGCCCTTATGATAGACTGGCAGCCTGCCCTAGATCAGCTGGACTGCAGCCCCCCCTGTGACTCTGTAAGGATAAGTACTGTGAAGAATGTTTGGATGGATGCTGTTGGATGGTACTCACTGATCTTTCGCTTCATGTTCTCTGAACGAACTGAAGGAAACCTGCCTTCTGACGACTTGTTGCTGCCCTTTGACGTGATCTAACAGGGAGACAACAACAGGGTGTAAAGTCTGAAAACAGCACATCACGATTAACCTCGCAGTCAAGTTTCTGTCTGTGCTGGAACAACTCTTTAACTCATATTCAGGTCTGTCAAACATCATTTTACTGCAAAATGTAATGAGTTTTTTTTTTTTCATGGCACTATATTTAGCTCAAATTTGAAAGGCTTGTGATTTGTGACATTGCTGCTCCAAAAAAGTAGCAGATGTTGTTTAGAGCTGCAACAATGAGCTGATACATCAACAGAAACTCAACTGGAAACTTTTTTTATGAAGAAATGAAAAAACATTTGATTCCATTTTCTCCAAAGTGGTTTCCTCAGTGTCCCAAAATTATGAACTAAATATCTTCAAAAACATTTCTATGGGTTCTGGGACCATGTTTTTATCCACAAATAAGTGAGGAAACATTCATTATAATATGACATAGTTACGGAAACTAAGTCAGCTGTAGCCTTGACTCAAATCAGGTAATGAGAATTAAAAAAAAAAAAAAAAAAAAAAACAAGGTTGAAAACATTCATTACTGGATTGCAGAACTTTGAGCTACAGGTATACACACTGAGGGGTGTTATCTAGCCCTCCCATGTGCTTAAATTAAGACTTCAACATTTCAAATGAAAGGATTCCATCTCCATTAACTTAAAGATGTACTTTATGCATGAGCTATGCATGTGCTTCCCAATAAAATAAATTCAGTAAAAATAAAACAACAAACAAAAATAAGCTAACACTATGAGCTGTGTATTGCATCTCCAGGATTTCACCTTAAACAGGATGTAGAGAATGTAGAGTAAGATCCCAAAGCCATACACAGGGATGATCTGTCCTGCTAGGTTGGATTTCCCTCCAGTTCCTGCTCCAGTTCCTGCTCCCTTTGCCTTGGCTATGGCCTCGGTGTTGTGGGCTCTGGAGAAGCCTGCGCTCGCAGCCCTTTGGCTACGACCCTCGGGGGCCATCTGACGGTGCATCATCGGAGGGAAATGACCTGAGCCTGCAAGGAGGGGAAAACAAATGGAGAGGAAACATGACCACAAATGACATCAGCCTGTGTTCTTTGTTCTATGGCTGAAAGTCTCCTGCTTTCTAAAGTCTTGTGTTTCTTTTTAATTTTACATTGCCGTTATTTATATTGTATCTCTCTGATGTGTGGCTTCAGTTGCCCTTTTGCATTTGAACACACAAATCACACACACACACACTGACACGAAATACCAACAGACTGGTTGTGATTAACGATTTAGTTACTATTTTGTGGCATTTTGTTTATCCTGCACTTGTTAAGGAAGCTAAGGAAGTTAAGGAGACGGTGGAGTTGAACATGCAAACGAAGTTTGACCATCCATACAGCCATACAGCGTCACGATAACGTGACGTCAACAGCAGAAAAGATGTATCAAACTCCAAATGACTAAATTCCAACCAAAAATATGGATCATAAGCCTGTAACACTCATTTGTCATTTTCAGTTGAAGAATTTCGAATGAAGATGAGAATGAATCATATTAATGATTTATTTTGTTTATATATATATTTATATATATATACACGATCAGAATATTTTGTGTGGATGTAAATATGACTAAAGTTATATATAAAACTATAAACATTACCTGTAATTTATTTTATCTGTCCCGTTAATATGAACGTGCTTCATATCTATCCTATACAATCACATTTTTAACAAGACATTTGAAATTATTCGAAACACTTGAAATGAATAAAAAATAAAGCTTCGGCTGCATTGGCGCCCTCCTCAGGGAGGAAAATGCAACGACGACGATACGCCGATGCTTCAGCTTCAAACACAAAACGAACAACATCACCACTGTCAGTTTTTTAAGCAGAGGATGGAAAGCCTCCGTGTCACGGAGCGACGCACCGTCCGGCCGCTCGGCAGCATCCTTCCTCCCTCGAGACAGCAGCAGTTTGGGGAGCAGCAACGCGACGCACAGCACGAGACACGTCGCGAGGGTCACCTTCTGAAACGTGGACATGGCCATCCCCGACACGGAAGACACGGAAGACACGGAAGACCGGGGACACGGTGAAGGGACGGTGATGTCGCTCGGCCGGACTTCCTGGTGTAGACAGAGGGGGCGGAAGTGGAGCGGGATGTACCTGCAGCACCTCACCGCTGGGTGGCGCTAAAGGACCAGCAGCCAGTAGGCAGCTAGGGCAGAGATAGAATATAAAATAAAAGGAAGATCAAATGAAAGTATGATCAGTGTTAAGTTTGTAAAGTGGAGCAGTGAGGCAGAGTTTTTATTCATTCACAGTGTCGTCGTGTGACTCAGTATTTAAAATGTCAGCAAAGGAAGTATTATAAACTGTGGATTTAAAGGCAGCATGTGTGGCCTATATACAGATAAATACAAACTTTGGGCGAATTACATCTTCATTATCATTATTTTTGAAATAGGAAGAATCAAATGCAACCCCTGCAGTAAAAAGACAGTAAAATCAGACTTTTTAGTTAATGTTGTTCTCTCTCTCTCTCTTGAATTAACTCAAAAAAAAAAAACAAAACAGAATGTGTGAGGAATTTTGAGGAAGTTCTTCAAATAAAATGGGATAGTCCAGGAATAGTAAAAACTAAAATTATAATCAAATAAAAGAAAGTCGATGGACTTTTTGGGAAGATCAATCAAATATACAGCCAGATTTTAGAATATTTTGTCAATGAAAACGAGCAAATACAATGTTATTGTTGTATTTGTTCACAATCATCATATGAGATATAAGAGTTGTAAATCTGTCCAGTGACTCTGACGTGCTATAACTGCCCACAATATATTACACATTACAATATATTTTGCATTTGCCAAATATTTTTGGATATTCCTTAGGCCACAGTAACAGACATTAATGTTTTGGAGTCATTAAGATGTTTCCTCTACAGCCTTTTTTTTTTTTTTTAATGCAATTGCCCTTAACCACGTCCTGCAGCTTCTCATCCTCTCCACAGGGATGATAAATACTTCACATAAACCTTTGGTTCACATGTTTGTTCTGCTTTCTACCCACAAAATATAACTCATTAATGAGTCAAATACAACAGCAACCTGTGAAAACTTTTAACATTTTGTTAAATAGCAGCAGAAAAAAAGGATCAAATCCAAACACAGGAGAACGATTTATGTGATCCTGTATAATGGCCTCGTCTTCCAGCTGAAGCTGCCGATGGAGCTGATGAACGGGCTGATCTTTCATCTCAGCCAGTCTCCTTCCAGTTACAAATGCTAACTGATCATTCGAGTGCTTGACATGAGAGGATGTAGGGAGGGGTAGATGTAATGTTGGGCTTTTGTGAATAGTTTATTGAAGCCTCTTTTGTGGAAAAACACATCAGACAAATTAGTATTGAAGGCAGAGAATTTTTAAATGATTTCCTCCCTCTGGTGTCATGCCCCTCTCTCACTAATTATGGTCGTCCCAGTACATAAATAATGAGCAGCACACAAACTGAAATTAAAATTCAGTTTAATCAGTCGAGAGAAAACAGCTTGAGATCAGAGAAGAAACAAAGCTATGGTGGGTTTGAAATCCTGCTCAGGCCTTCAGAGTCGAGAGGCGAAGAGACAGTTGATCCTCCTCAGTTGAACAAATAGTATTTGCAAACATGTTTCAGTTTGTTTTGGGACTTCCTCGTGCCAGATGGGCGGGGTTCACCACAAAAAGACAGTTTAGTGACTGCCAGAAGGATGTGATAATCACCCCGAAGTTAGTATTTTTCTCTGATGGATGAGTTGGTTGATGCTTTATGCGGCTTGATTGGTTTCACTCCATTCGTCTAGTATTTCAGGTTTGGTGAAACTAACTTTACAAATTATTTCCAAACATTAGTTCACTCTATTTTTGTTGAATGCCAAAAAAAGAAAACGGGGCACAACCACAAAGTCCACATTTAAGTGCTCTGGAAAATATCCTCCTCAAAGTTTCACTGTTCCATCTTGGTCGATCTCTGGTCGGGCTGATCAGAAACTACAGGTTTCAGGATAGTTAGCGTGCAGCTCTGGAATAGAGAGTTCGAACAAGGGCTGCTGGAAATATGTTATTTCCACACAAGGTTCAGTCTGAAACAAGAAGCTGCTGTGAGTTTCACAGTCCAACTGGCTCGCAGTCTATCTGGGAACATCTGCAGAGAGAAGAAAATATAAAACAGCTCGCTCAGTGTGGTTTCACAGTTTCAATAAAAACATACAGTAAGATATAAGCATCCACTAATCATAGTATACTAACACAAATGCTATTTGTCTTACAATAAATTGTGGTATATGTTGTGCATAAATGCTTGATGTTTGCGGCACGGGCCATTTCAATCAAATACAATAATGTGAAAGACAAGGACAGTAAAATTCCTGTGCAACAATCTAAAATGAGTCATATATTTAAATTACAGGGGTTTATTATTCTAAATAAATCTAACGGTAAAGTACTGTCCTGTAATAAAAGTCTCATTGTTGTAGTTAAAGTCTGATGGTATTCTTTGATCCACAGAGCTCTATTGTTATTCCAGAATAGTTAAAAACATATGAGTGAGCCACAGTACTGTACTGGATGGCATGTTCCTGCAACACACTTTGGTTTATTCTGATTCAGTCCCCCAACACACACACAATCCTGCTGCTTTAAGTACTGACCAGAACGATGTGTAGAAATAGTCCCCACCAGAGAAATTACATCATGCTGTTTGCATCCTATCTTATTAGTTATAACTCTGCAGTGTGACTTACGTGTTGATTATTCAATTTTACCAAGATCAACATTATGGGCATTTTCATTAGATTTATACGTGAGTATGCTGCTTTACGTGTCCTAAACCATTCTGCTCAGTCTCGCTTTGCTATGTTTTGTTGGTTTGGGTTACTTGCATGGCAACTTGTACCAAATGAAAAATATTGCTTCTGTATCTTTGTCGTTTCCTGTTGCCCAGCATAGCTTGTGCACGCTTTACTTTGTTGCTGTTACTTTGTGGCCTCTCATTTCTTTCTGTCTGTGGGTTTTAACTATCAGTGGCTTCTCACCAAAAGGAGATCACCTGGAAATTAGCCACTGTCTGCTGTAACTCTAACCACTATCCACAGAAGGGTTGAATGATATGTTGTCCTATAGGCGGATTGAACTGAAATGAATGTTGCATGTTTTTGCCTGATGCATCTTTTAAAAACAGGCCAAGACTGACATTTGCAAAAAGGCAAACCTAATTTTCCAAACTGTTATAATCTCCCCGAGGAATTAAACTCTTTAGTTTAATCCCTTGAGTTTTACACACTTCATGCACTGTAGCGCAGCTTTTATGAAGTATAAATCTAATTTTGAGGTGCCTATGTGCTTCTTATTTTTTTGAAGCATCATAAACAAACAACCTGGGAAGTTGAAAAACAACAACATGCACTTATTTCAAGAAATAAATTCAGTATTACTTCTGTAAAATGTGTTATTCAAACTATTATTCTATATCCTGAAATTGAAAGATTATTATTATATATTTATTATTTCATGTATTTATTTACGTTATGTAGAGGTTATGGATTCTTCTACATATGTTTGTCAGCAGGATTAGATAAAACCATTTTGCAGTGAAGGTAGCTGAGGGAACCATTACGTTTTGTAGAAAATCTGGGTAATTTTCTATGAATTTGAATTTTTTTTCTCTGAAGTCCAGTGTACACAGCTTGATATTGGTTTTGGTGGTTCATGCTCTCCAAGTGCTGTTCTAATTTAATTCTTTATCTTCTCCTATAAATAGCCTACCATTAATAATCATTCCCAATAAAATTTCACTGATATTGTACTGGCAAAAATGTAATTTTTATTCTCTTCATTTAACTGATTGACCAGATGTGAGTACGTGGTGTAAAGGCCATATTAGGTGTGTGTGTGTGTGTGTGTGTGTGTGTATATATATATGAAAACCAAGAAAAATACAAATTGATACACAGTGGTCAAATTTATGTGAAGTTGTATAAATCTATTTTTAAAAATCCAATATCAACAGAGGTATTTTGGTCTTGAGAGGGCAGTTATAAATATTTTCAACATCTGGAATATAAAAGACCTTCACTGGAGCCTTTATATGAAAATTACAGAGTTGGAGCCACATCTATAAAACAGACTCCCATTTTAACACGCTCCAAACAAAATATACAGCGAATGAAAAGCGGACAGCACATATTAAAAACAACTCACTTCTCAAATCAGTCAACTGTTAAATTGACTTAACTCTCTTGTGTTGATGCTGTCCTCATGAGTACGAAGAGTTCTGTTTTGAAAAAACAAGTTGATTTCCTTTTCAAATTTTGAGTTGTTTCAACATGAACTCTGGAAAACTTGAAACAAACCAAAAGTAGAGACCGACCACATCTAGAGTCGACTGTGTTGTGTATTTTATGAAGTGTAGTTGTACAGTTAGTATTGTAATGATAGGTTGGGTAGTTAGTGGCCTTGGGGAATGTTTTTGAACTGGAGCAAACTTTGAAGCCTTCATAGCTGTGGTGTCTGTGGTATTTGCTGCACTTGCTTTCAGTGTTGCTCCAACAGTCTGCCCTTGCAGTGGACCACTGCTCACACCAATCAAAACACTCAGAGAAGAAAAAGCTATATTTGTCTCCTTTGTTTTAGAGAGACATTTGAAACTCCATAGCTTCTCATGTCTCACCAGTTTTAAATGTGATTTCAGTCAAATCACATATTTGATGCTTCAAGCTCAGCTTCCTGTGGACAGACAGCTCACTCCCAAAAAGTGAGCCATTTCGTTTCGTTGATGCGAAAGAGGCATGATTGGCATTCAGTAAATATGTAGCCGGCAGGTAAAGGAACATGTTTTCATGAAATGTTACAGGGAGAAGGGCAACAGCTTCTCTGTCATTCATGATTTACAGCTCTTCTATGTAAATCCAGCCTTTTCTCAGTACCAGAGAACAGAAAGTATGTGCAATGATGTTTTTTTTTTAACTATCCCACCGTGCAAAATAATAATAATACGTGCACCGTTAACACTTTCCCTCACGGCAAGAAGGCTGAGAGGTTCAAACTCACTCGCTAGCTGAGGACCACTGTGGGGTTAATGTTGGGAATTCTGCAGCTTAACATCTCTAGATTGCTCAAAGGTGTGAATGTGGGGAGTCTGTCAGGCCTGTAATAGCCGCCCTGTCCTCAGCCACAGTCAGCTGGGAGAGGATCTAAGTGCTACAGCAAGAAAACATAAAAGAATGAGAATTTTATAATTTTATTATTACTTTATGGATAAAAGCACTGTAAGTAAAACGATTAAAACCAATTGGCTGTTGTTCTGGGGTTGATTTGAAGTTTCTATCTTTATTTGATCATGGCTTACGCTCATTCTTTTGAGCTGTGATTATGTTAAAATCAGCCCCAAAGCTTCAAGTGTTAAATACCTCTGTCACCATAATAAACTCTGAACAAGCGTCGCTCTGAGATCATAACAATGCAGAACTTATCTCATTTACTTTGAGTATACAAGCATCTGCCAGCTAGACCCTTGTATGAGACACCCACTGGAGCCAACAGAAGTGAATCACTGGCAAAGATGATGGAGGATAATCAATCAACAAAGGAACAAAAGTAAAGATGCAGAGGGCCAGTCAAAAGGTTTGATTCTCCAAATCTCATCTAACTTTGTTCACATGTATATTGACTGCGGTATGTGTCATGCACAGAGAAATTAGGATTTTTCTTTTGTGGTGAAGCAATGATAATTCTTTATAGGTTTGTCAAAATGAAACTTTAAACATGCCAGTTTGTTGTATCTGGTGTAGCTTTATGGTATGTTTTAAATAAAGCCTGAAGGCACATAGTTCTTAAAGTTGGCAACCACGCCAACAACTAGTTTGGCTTAAGTAGTAAATTATTAGACATTCAGTGAGGGGGTTTTTAGGGACAGGGTTCAATTTATTGCTGTAATGAAGACACATCTGGCTCTCAGCCTGTTCAATGTGAGCTTCAGATACTGACACACAACATGAATTAAATCATCAGACTTCAATCCACTGTCATAAACTGCCCTAAAACTGCACATATGTACATGGATCCATAATAAATGTCACACAATGCAGTTTTTTGAAGATGTTTTGCTGGAACATATCTTGGCATGGATTCTCCAATGTCAGCACCCTCTGGTCTGAAGTCTCATGTCTACATATGGTCATACTTGGGATGAGCTCTTGAGTCCACTTGTACAAGTTCCAGATACCTCAGTGCATGGTTTAGTTCAAACTGTCAGAGCAGCTGTCTGGGACTGTTATTTATCGTCATCGGAATATTACCTCTTATTGAGGCTGCCTCTCCGCGCCGCCGTTAAGATGGCCTCCTTCGTAGTCCAGCTGGCACAGGATCATGTTGTTCTTGAGGAAAAACTTGTCTCCCACGCAAAATCTGCAGTGGAGGATGAAAAAGATAGAACTGGGTCTTGATTCGTGCTAAAGCTAAAGTGAATCATGGTCCCTGAGGAGCATCTCACGGATATTTTCGGGACACTTCCACTGCTATGATAATCAAAAAATTCATCTTGCATGATTGCTGCTTGATTAACTGTCCAAGGCATATACAAAGTCATTAACCCCTTGAGGTTTTACACTGTGCTGGGAATTTCATCAGATTCTGATTGCAGTGAATGCTCATGATGACCAGTGAGCTCACAAGTACACCTCCATGATAAGTCAACTGAATTTGATCTCCCCGGCTAATTGCTTCCCTAATCTTACCTCTGGCGGCAGAGCTGACAGGCGAAGCAGTCTAAATGGTAGACGTTGTCTCTGGCTCTCATCACCATCTCAAAGGCAGGGATCATCTTACTGCATGCTGCACAGTTCCCCGTCACCCCAAAGAGCCTGCAGAGGGAGAGAGGGCGACATATAGGCCTCCAGTCTGGACGTACTTAGATACATTCAGCCACAGGGGAGGAAAAACTAGCAAATGAAGAGAACCTTGAAGGGAAATCGGTCATGCATGAATGTTTACATGATGTAACAATACATTGTTTTCTTGTGCTAGGACAATGCGATCGCTATTGTTCTACATCAGCAACTGTATCAGTCTCGATTCATATGAGGAGATGACTTTACCTTAAGAACCAGATCAGTGTTTATTGCTCAGAGGACATTTTTCTGAGTAAGCACTCGAGAGTCAATTTATTACACTTTTCTGGAACTAAGAATTTATGTGACAGCATTTGAACTTTGTCCTCAAACTACCTGAGAGCAAACCCAGTGTTGTTTTTCATATTTGGCGACTCAGTGCTGACCAGCTGCAGATCACTTCACCCCTTATTCACCTCAGAAGGAGCGAACAAACGGCTCCCAAAGAGCCTGAAACACATGAAGGTAAGTGGCCGCTGCTGATTTCCATACTCCATTAGAGGCCAAATAGAAAAGGGGGCTTGGGAGAAACCACTTGGACAAAAAAAGGAGGTAAAGCTGCAAGCATGTGTGTCCCAGAGCCTGGGATGACAAGTGAAAAACGTCATCAAACGGGTGACCAACACGGGAACAAAAGCGAGTCCTCATTAACAAAATGTTCTGATCTAACGAGCCTGAGTCCTGAACAGGCACCTGGTGGGTTTTTTTCCTTCTCCTTAACAAGGCTGCGAAGCTCAATGCTAATTCTCTACTAATGGTCCAATTAAAAGAAATCACATGGTTTTAATCCCGCTCTTCAAAGGCTTTTGGTCTGCACCCTCGCAATGATGAGGAAAACAGGAGGCAATCTAGCCAATTTAACTGTCAAAAGGGGTTTTGGTCTCTTAAGTGCAGCACAGCTAATGAGAGACTTAGCTCCAACCAAATCCAGCTGGATTGTACATGAGACTAACACATGAGTTCAGCAATGTGGCTGAGATATCAGGAGTTCTCCTGCTGACCTGACACCAGACGCCGTTATTTCAGGCAGGAAAATGAAGGGTATATAACTCCCAGAGGAGCTGTACGAGCCAGATCTAGGTTTGTATATACGTGGTGTCATCAAGATTCATGGTCACGGTCTGATTGTTGAGGTGGAAAGCTGTTCAAAAACATAGTTACCCAATATGTTAATTGCATATTGCATCACACCTGCAGAAGATCAGGTGATGAATAACCTAACTCTGAAGGGTTGTTCAGACAACCGACAAACAGTTATTTCTATCTGAAGGGTTCTTAGGGAGGGTTTGAAGTGCTTTAAGTGTTAAACACATTACAAGCATTGTACACACTTCCAGCTGGTATCTCCTTGACTTAGTGTAATGCAATTGAAGCAACAGTTTGATATTTTGTGAAATACTATAATAATATAGTGCTGGAACCAATAGGCTATTAGCTTAGCTTAGCACAAAAAAACCACCACTTTGACCCTGCCAAGGGAGGAAAATCCGCTCAGTACACTTAACAAGCTTGATTATCGGACAGAATCTGTTTGTTTCATTTGTACAAACACTGAAGTGAAGAAAAAAAAGTTGTCTTATCGGGCTGTTATGATCAATCTATTTCTTGGCTGGACGACAACCAGCGAAGAGCAGGGAGTTACTGGCTCCTGCCAAGACATTGTCCAGCACGTACGTAATCACCCCTTATAAAACTGCAACTTACTAACCCTTACTAGCCCTAAGACGCAACCAACAGACAGAGCCAATGTCCCCCTACTTCCAGTCTTTTAGGTTAAACTAAACCAACCACCTGCTGGTGCCAACTACCTACGACTATCTGTGAAAGTACGAGAGCTATTAACTTCTTCCTCTAATGGCTGGCAAGAAACTCGGCCAAGTTATGTCCCAAAAGGTTTAACTTCTTCTCCTACAGCCTCAAATTGCTGCATTTTGATGCATTATTGCATGTCCACTATGTCTCTGTTAAGATGCTTTATGGTCTTTTTAGCTTCTTTCTCTTTAATAAAAAGGTTACCTTTACCAGAGAAGGCCCAGGAGTCATAAACCACCGGCTGCACTGTTGTGGCTTTGTTAAAGTCCTTTAACAAATACCTGAAATGTGCTGAAAGGTCAACAGTCTGCTTTTACTGTTACTGTACACTACAAATGGTTTTAGTCCGGACTGTGTGAGTTCCCTGTTGACTGCAGCTTTTGCAACTCTTATTTTCAATTATTATTATTACTGTTTTATTTTTTATTTATTTATTTATTTATTTTTCAATATATGGCACATAAAGGGATGTCAACAGAAAAGACTGGAAACTTTTACTAAATTATCTTAAATGGAAATATAGTGATAAAGCTGTTGCTTTATATTTTTGTGTTGTTGTGGTTGTTGTGGTATTATTGTGTTTGTAAATGTATCAGTACAGTCAATGGAAGCCCTCAGGCTGAAATTCATATCTGTGTTCCTACACCTTCTTCAATAATCTACATTATAAGATTATTCTCTTTTCAGTTGACACTCAGCCACAGCAGTCTGCTTCAGCAACTCCTCTCAGCTTTTTACAGATTCCAACTCACCATTGTTTGGTTACTACGAACACTGAGCTTAATCTCTGAGATCATTTGTTTTGAAGCTGCACGATGCATCCAGTCATCTGCTACACCTTCCTAACACTCCCGTAGATGGGTTAGGGTTACCTCAGGTAGTCCCTGCGGCACAGGATGAGGTTGGCCCGGGTGTAGAGGGTGGAGCCCATCCGGCCCAGGTGGCAGTCACAGCAAGCGCACTTCAGGCAGTCCTCATGCCAGTACCTGTCAAGCGCCTGCAGCATAAAACGGTCGCGGATCTTCCCGTTGCAGCCAGCACAGCCCCTTGGCTTCTCTCTAGACTGGAGAGACACAAGAGACACACCTGGACGGAGACGGTCAAACACGTAGACAGCATGACAAAAACAAACAGAGAAAGAGAGAGAAAATGCCAAACATCCATCAGTAAGATTAGTAAATGAATCAGTGCACATCTGAAAAATATCAAACAAATTATCTTCTTAATTTGGTGTAAAAGATAAAGAACAAGAGCAAGAAACACTTGAGTCGCAACAGTCATCAGCTGTGATGTGGCATTAAGGATAGTCAATAAGAAAAAGAACTTTTCAAGCATCTGTGCTAATAATCAGTGTAATGTGTTTTGTCACACAAAGTTGTTTTCTGGAAATATAGATGAAAATGGAAACATGCAAACGTTCAGTGGTCACTTTATTAGGTTGACTCTTATGAACTATTGCAATTGAGCATAAATTCAGCTTGTGGTGTTTGTGATGACCCATTTTTGTTAAAACATGTTTTTATTAATGTCCTCATTAGATGTGGTGTGGCACTGAGCTGCTTTACACTGAGAGGTGTTTGTAATTTTGCGTCCTTCGTGTTTTAAAAAGGAATGTCGTTAATGCAGCCACCACAAACAATGTACACATAATTAAAGCAGCTGCTTTTGCACTGATAGCACAGCTGTGCCTGATAAAGTGGCCGCTGACTGGATGTCATTCTGTCATCTCTGTACTCACTCTCCTCCTTGTCCAACACCATCCTTGTGGAAAGCGGCGGCAGTCTTCGAGCGGCGGCGGGGACAGCCTGCAGGACGGCAGCAGCTCGGTGAGCGGCGATCGGCGCTGAGCAGCTTCACTCTCTATCAATTCCTCAAACTCCAGCTCCGCTCCTCATAGTTCCGAGCCGAGACGAACAGTATCACCTCCGAACAACACCGTCAGAGCAGAAGCTGCGGCTGCTCCCCTCGAATGAGCTCCGCTGCACAGGCTGAGCCTCCAACACGGCTCCCCCTCCCGCTCCGCGTAAAAAACTCCCACAGTCAAATGGTTTTTTCAACGCTGCGTGCTAATTATATAAAGTCATTATGCCCAGATCTGATAGTAACCGCCCCTCCCTCTCTGAATCAATTATTCAATAGGCAGTCACACACCAGGACAGCTCGGGCCTGAGGTGTTTTAGAATGAGCTTATTCAACTCCAAGGACACCAATTATCTCCAGGGCGCCCTGTAGTCAAAGCTGCGGCTTTACAGCGCGCCAGATGCAGCGCCTTTCCGTGCGTGTGACACACATACTGCATGTGTGCCTGTGTGCTTTCAGGGAAAAGTAACAATAACTTAGATGAGGGAGAGAACGTGATCCACGCCCTGTTTATAAATAAATACACAAACCTCCTGTGCTTTGCAAAATGGTAATCAGCCATATTAATAAGGACAGAATTTGTCATTGCAATGTTCCACAAAGCTTTGCAAAAACTAACCATCTTTATTTATTCATCTATTTATATTAAGGATAGCAGCAAGCACATCCAGGAAAATAAAGTAGCCGCATCTCACTCGATATTTCACAGTTATTATAGCGCTGAAGGATACAAAATAAGATAAAATACAACACAGTAATAGCAGTGTTGAGCTATGGCTGAGCCAGCAGGCGTAGAATGCACATTATAGAGCATAATATCACAATACCCATAACAAGTTACAGCAGAGTAAAAGACACTGAGAATGCTGTAGTGATATCACTATAACATCCCCTGCAGACCATACTCCCCATAGGTCTCTGTGACGTTGACACATATGTCATAAAGACATTTCAAAGCTAATGCAATAGGCCCAACGCTTGACTTTGTATTGGAGCTGCTAGAGTATGTATATGAATACTTTAGAAATGCAGAAGATGAAAGCCCAGCCACTGCTTTTAAACCGAATTTGTATATTATTGTAATGTCCAAGGACGCAGGAGCCACCATAACAAATTGTGAAATGAAATGATGAGTAATCTAAAAAAAAAATGTTTGCATATCATCCTGGTTTTGGTGAAGACAGTAGTCAAGAGGTTGCCATTTAATTTGAATAATATTCTGCGAAACCTCACTTACGAATGCTGTTGCTGCAAATTTTATTTTATTGATTTACTGATTGTACACGATATTGCAAGAGAAATGATGCACTGCTAAGCAGCTCTAGGTCACTATAAACTCAGTATGCCGCTTTGTCACGTTGCAGGAACTTGTTGGAACCCAATCAGAATATTCAATGAGATTACATGCTGTTTGTTCATAAGAAAAAATACAACAGAGTGAGTCATTGGTCACTGTAAACTCAGCTGTAGACCGCTCTACCAGTTCTAAGAGTACAGAAACAACAATTATATACAGTAAATATACTGTATAATGGACCGCACGCTGTGAGGCAGCAAAAAGAATCACAGCAATAACATTGATGGAATCTAAATACCCTTGAAAGGCAGCGTTAACTCCCAGACTATATGTCACTATATTGAGGAATCAGGAATAAAAACAACACAAAAGACTGTAAAGTCATTATTTAAAATGAATATTGAGCACCGCAGGGACGTTATTAGTCCCTGTGGATAGATTATTGAAGAATATTAGTGATTTTCTTTGGGGTTTTCAAGGCCAGCACTGACCTCAGTCCATAAACAACTATGTAGCCTGCCTCCAAATAGATCATCTGGCCTTAAATCTTCCTCATTAGAATGTGGCATAAACAACAGTTCTAACATGGCCTCTGGATCAGGTCACACTAATTAACCAGCACCATCGACCGACTATTCCCTCATTATCCGCCTTCTCATCTGATCGCATATAGACCGTCAAGACAGCTAACGATCAACAGACTAATTAATCAGCTGATGAGGTGCAAGTGAAGCTCCAGGTTCCCTCTTCATTTGTGAGACACATGGGAGCTAATTAGTTCAATTATTAATGCATCTAATTAAATAGTTTCTCTGGGTAATCGTGGTTACAGTCTTGTCCTCCATGGGCTCCAGTGATAAATGGATCCGTCATGCATTAGACCCCTCTTGTCCTCTATTTTGACATACATCAACTCCAATGCAACGGCTGGCCTGGGCTAAACATTACAGGCTATTCACAGGCCCGGACCCCATTAGACTAATTGTGCTAAAAGCAGTCTGTGGCCAACATTAAAGGTGAGCTGTGGTTAGGGCTCTAATTAGCAGTCTGTGAAAATAGGAAGCCTTTTTGGCCATCTGCTGCAGCTTGCCTTGCTGTCATGTCCTCAGTGTGAAAAGGGCAGGGACAAATTTAGAAGATGTTTTGTAGAAGGGCTGTTTGTCAGACATAATGCCACGAAAGGCCGGGTCACTGGGAGCACATTTCATACAGTTACAGCTGAATTTGGAGGCGGCGATGCTCAAAAACTGCAGTCATTTGTGGCTGGCTGTGTATGGTTTTGCATAGGAAACCACAGCCAGCTGTTTCTTGTCAGAGCAGAAGAAGAAAAACTGTGTTTTTTGACTTCCAACTTATACTTCCATAATTCACATTTTGAATTTCCATGATTTTCAAACATCTATTTTTGAAATAGTCGGGTATCGGTTAGACTTGAACTGCTGTCCCCGGTGAGATGCATTAGACGTGACTGTGGGATGAAATTTGCATCATTTTTTGATTTTCTTCTTCGTAACATTGGTGGTCAGTAAACTACTTCAGCTCACAACAACATATTTCCACACCTGATGCATGAATGCTCATCACATTATATGTAAAGTCATGCTCTCGAATGAATCTCAAGATTTTGGCTTGTCCAGTAAATTGATACAACAATGCATAGATGCAGAGCCAAAAAACCTCCCATGAGCCTCAGCTCTACTTTGTGTAGAAGTCTAATTAACAGCAGATGTTTGCATGAAAACATGCTAAGTAACGTGGTGAAAATGGGAAAAACTGCCGAACATCTGTGTGCTAACAGTGACATTGTGAGCATGTCGACATACTGATGCTGATGCATGCTGATGTGGCAGCAGCAGGTGTAGCTGTCATAGCTGCAAAAATTCACACAGTGACTGTATGTCTGGTGTATCTATATCTGTGCCCATGGTTATTACAGTAGTGGTCAGGGTTTGGTTTGGTTTAGGCACAAAAATGACTGTGTTTAAGGAAAAGATGGTGATTTGGGTTAAAATAAGCATTTCCTCATGAGAGGATCTTCTTTGTCATGGTTACAATAATAATTACCTGTCCACAATATATGTGTGTATTCCTATTTCATTTTGACATATCCAGCAAACTCTTGATATTCTAATCTCCTTACTTTTTCTACTTTACATATTATTAATGTTTGACAAGAATTCTTCTGTGACAGCTGAGCTGTCAGAAGTTCCATACCGACTGAGTAACTGGAGTTGGAGACTGTTGTTTGGTGTTTGTGCCCATGGTCAGTCACTGTCAAGATCAGATTTTCTTTCCTTATTTTTCTTGTCAGTTAATTGACAGCAAGCAAGATATCTCACAATTCTGCAATTATATGAAGTATTGTACTTTGCAAAATTAGATAAAGATCAAATCAGAAGGACCTTGACCAAACCAAATGAAAACATCATCCTGTAACAAGTTAGTTCCATTAAATTTGTTTTTAATTTACTGACGGAATGAAATTTCTGAGTGGCGATAAAATGTGACATCCACATACATTCATTCAGTCTGAATAGAAAGAAAAGCAAACATAAATCAAATAAAGCTACTCTTACGATTTGCATTTTCAGACAAGCTTTACAAGCAAAGAGCTTAACAAGGTAAGCTTATCTGACAGTGACAGAGCTGCACTTGTGCCCGCAGGTCAGACGACTGAGGAGAAGGTTGTTTTCTTCAAACTGGGTGGGAAAATCTGATTTGTGTTTAATTATGTTGAGCAATAGACTCATATGGCCAATGTGAAGCGTGATGGAAATGGCTCCATCTCACATGGACACATCATATTGTGTGTATTATGTATTAATTAGTCAGGCGTACAGTAACTTTGAAGTGTGATTGAAACTGTTGTTTGAGGTAAGATTATGTTATGTATATATCTGCAGATATAACTTGTCCAAGATAATTATGTATGTTTGTACAGTAAATGTGGGTAGTGGCTGAGAATGAAAGCTACCAATTAGAGTGGGAAGGTATATAAGGTATTTTTCTGTGTCTTTGTCCTGATGCTGCACAATAAATGCCCACACAAGGGCTCACTGCTGCAGTCTTAAAAAAAATCGGATTTATTTGTATAGTGCCAAATCATAACAAAGTTACATGAAGGCACTATACATATAGAGCAGGTCTAGACCAAACTCTTTATAAAATGATTTAGAGACCCAACAGATCCCCCGATGAGCAGGAACCTCGGGCAGAACCAGGCTCAGGGGGGAGGGGGGGCATCTGCCTCGACCGATTGGGTTAGAGTGGGAGAGAGAGAGAGAGAGAGAGAGTCTTGACACTCAACATTTTAAACACCACCCTTCACGTGAACCATCTACATTTTTTTTGGCGCTCATGCTCTTCTGAGTTGGTGTAAGAATATTTATAAGTCGGAAACAGATTAATGTGCCACCATCACGACACTACCACTCTTTTAACCTTCGTCATCTTTTCAAACCAGCGTTGCAGGTTGAGGTGGTGCATGGAGGAGAGGAAATTTCATGGCTTGAAATTTTCCATCAACAGTCTTTGTTCACTTGTTATACTTATATCCCATTTCATGTGTGGAATAAAGCTTTCCTGAAGGAGATGGTGTACATAATATTTATTCCATTATTCCTTTAGGCATATGCCTATCCACTCCATCTTTGAGTGTGGCTGCATAGCAGGGATGAGCACTTGTTTGTGATTGTGCAGTTGTACAGACAGAAGCTTTCAGGTGTGAATGTGTGTGACGGCTGTCAGAAGGTTACTGCTGCCTTACATTATTGGTTATTGTTCTGTTTGTCTTGGTCTCAAAGCCACATTGTATGATGTAACTTGTTGGGTTTTTGTTTTAAACTGAGGAAAGTCAGCTATCAAGTATGTCTCAAAGACATGCCTGCAAGGGTGGTGCATCTACAGTAAACACAGTCCTCTGCAGTTTTTGATCATTATCCAGGTCAGAAGGTGTTGTTTCACAGCTCTAAAAAATGAAGAGCTCAACTGAAAGAAAGTAAAGTTAAGCTTGAGCTGTGATGATGTTTCTTTGAAATCCTAAGAGAGACATGATTGATGGGAGCTGACTCTCCAATAGAGACACCTGTTAAACTTCCTAATCCCTTACTTCAATAAATACTGGTCTCTTTGTTCACGTTGTAAATTATGTGTTTGATGATAAAGGGAGCAATAAAGATATTACTTAATGGTTGGATGATATTACCAACATCAATCACATTTCAAATACCCTATAAATCATGACTTGTCTGTGCATAAATATTCTTCTAAATGGTGTCATGGAGGACTGAAGAAGCTTGTGGAGCTCATGTTTAAATCCGTACATAGTTTTTTTCATGAAGTTCAAAAACCCGCCACATATACAGCACTATATAGGCCTTTCATGGATCATATTTTGCAAAGCATCTTTGGCACTTTCATGACATTTTTGGGCAATGTTCCTCTGCTGCAGATGTAGCCTGCCGCACTTGAAGGGGATGTCTTTGATCTGTCAGCCTAAAACTTGGCAAGAAAACTTTAAATACAGTTGCGCAAGCACAAACCTTTCCAGGACTGAAACACATTGTAATGTGGTATGGCTCTTCACACCTTCTGTGCCTGAATGAGTCAGACCCCTGAAGCCTCCATGTGGTAAATGGAAAGCACTCATATGGGGCTTGTCTAAGTCATATCGACCACTCAAAGCACTTTACACAACGAGCAACATTCATTCATCCATCCACACACACACATACAGTGCATTTTTGTCTCAAACTCTGGATGGCACTGTGTGTCAGAGCCATTTACCAACAACATGCAATAGACTAGAAATGGAAATAAAACCACCAAACCTCCGATTAGTGGACGACCCGCTCTACCTTCTGTGTGACATCTATCCAAATGAGGGTGTAAAATGACAACTCCTCTGCCTCAGCAACAGTTCCCAATTATGTGGATAATGTGTGCATTTCCAAAAAGGTAAAAGGTAAAATGCTCAAAAGTGAACAATAAAATGGCTGCAGTCACAGTCTTTTAGGGTTTAGCGAGACAACAAGATTAAGAAGCGACTGCTGGATTTACGCTGTCGCTCCACTTTGCACTGCTTATTAACAGCATTTGTGTTCCATGAACAAGCATGGCTTTTGAAACTGACAGATACATACAACCTTTAAAGAGATGACAAGTAGATTTTTCTATTTGACGTTTTTGAAGTAGGAAACTGAAATTAAAATTATAATTATGGGGCTCTGACAAAAGTTTGAATGTGGTCCAGCCATTTTCAACAACGTTGGCCACAACCAAAGCTATCAGGCACTGAAGCGAGGACCAAGGACTACAGGGAGGTCTGAGATAGGTGCTATAGTCTTAAGTGATTGTTAATATCTGTTTACAGTGGAATATTAGTGTGTTGCATGTGTAACTATAAATAGTATACACAACGATTAAAATGCTGTCACACAAACAATTAGATGCCATTTAAATAAAATGATTATACATTTAATTAATGGTGCTTAGAAGTATTTTGTCCTGTAGAGGTAGCTGTCCAAGTCTCTAAAATATTCTGAAGTCCAGAGAAAAGCGCATTCAGTCACAAACTGTGTTTTAAACTTGGACCACCAGGACTTTGTGTTGTCACAGCGATAAATTTACTACCCAAAGTGTCTCTGTGTCTCTACCACAGTATACCTGAGCTGATTTGTTTCGAATAACTTAGCTTAGACAAATCTGAGCTAAGTTATAATTCCTAAAATCCTTAGAGAAGTCTGAGAAGAGACGTTAAAACTACAAATTTAGCTTCTTGTGAATATCAACACTTTGTATTATTAAAATGATATATATTTCACGTTAAAATAATAGTAAAAACTACCATTAGATTAAACAAGTAAAACAAACAAAAACAAACAACTGGGATAAAAAAGACATTTTAAATAGAAGGCCGTTGGCCATTAAAACACTGAAGTGTGTGTTGTCCTTTTTTAAAGGAAGATGGAGCGACTCTAGCTTAGAATCATAAATACAATTTTTCCTTTTCCTACGCCAGCAACATCTGAGAAATTAAATCTTCTTTTTTCTCATTCACTGCAGTGTAAGCTCTGATTCATCAGCTGACCAGAGCAACTGAGAACATGGCTGTGGCATCCACTGCCTTAACATATCCACCTTATTTGTTATTTTAATTTTGGCAGGGCAGCACGGGGGCATATAGGTTAGCACTGACTCACAGCACGAAGGTGGTGGGTTTGATTCCCTGGCCTGGGGCCTTTCTGTGTGGAGTTTGCATGTTCTCCCCGTGCCTGCATGGGTTTCCTCCCATCGTCCAAAGGTGACTCTAAATTGTTTGTAGTTGTGTGTCTCTGTGTGTTGGCCCTGCGATAGATTGGTTGCCTGTGTAGGGGATACCCAAACGTCGTCCGGTATGTTAGCTGGGATTTGCTTAAGCACCCCCTCTGAACCTTACGGATAACCAAAAGAAAATGAGAGCGGGGGGGCTTAATTTTGGCAACATTATTTTAAGAAGATATCAACATTTAATGGGCACAGTTTAGCGCTCAGGCAGCAGGATATTTTCTTTGGTGTAACAGGATTTTCTGACCACAGACATTCATCAGATAAAATGCAGTGCCTTCAATTAAAGAGCCGCTTCAACTTCTGTCAGTGTTTCATAAAACCAGAGGCCCCAGATGTTACTCATGAAAAAATTTTAATCAAAGGCCTCTTGACACTAAGTTCAGCCATTTTTTTTTTTATTTCCAGAGGATGCATCACGTTTTTCATAGCATATAAAAGGTCTCACTTTAGAAACTCATAAAGTAGAATATATAGGTATAAGTCCAGGCAGCAATCATTGTGTTCACTCATGCAGCATGTTTAAATGGTGAAAAATGGCCCCTTGAGCAAGTCATACAAGCAAGTGTTCAGACTGACCTAAAGCCATTATAGAGGAAATATTTTTCCATCAGAATCATCCCTGTATCTGTATCCTTCTTTTATTTAAAATGGAAACAAGCTATTATCGGGCTGATTTGTAATTTGTACTTATCAATTTTTATGGAAATTAAAGTCTATTAGTCTTGAAGTTATGATCACAACCACAGACGTACATGGAGAAAAGTGATTGAGGGGCCCTGTGATGTTGCACAAACTGTTCCCTTTCTGAAGTGGATCTATTTCTGTGGAGGTTCAAGTCTTCGGAAGCTATCCAATCCCCTGTCAGTCTGACTAAGCTGCCGAGTTTTAGATTGGAATGGGGATGTGCTCACCAGCTGTGAGATTAAGGGGAACTGATCGATGGCCTTTCTGATTGGCTCTCATGGTGTCCCAGCAGCATCCAATCCCCTCAGTTCAGATGGTTGTCCTCAGCCGAGCCAAAACCAATTCTTCCTCCACACAGGGGCCAAATAAGATCACTGACCTGAAGCTACAAGACCACGCTTGTAGACTGTGTTTCCTTCCATCTCCACTCCTGATTTCTCAAAAAAAAAAAAAAACCAAAACCCTGAGCCTGAAAGAAAACTGGAGTGAGAAATGAGTCTAAATCAATAAAATCACATTTTAGTGATCACACATTTGCACAAATTTCATGTGTATTTCTCCGACATTTTTGTTATTAGGTGCTGATGTCAGCAGCATGTCAATCCTGCTCTCTTTAAAAATTACATCACTTTAACTCTGTGGGTGACGCTGGGATGTCTTTTTCCTCAGATTTCCTCTTCAGTCTCTGTAGGTGGAGCGCTTTTCATTTATTTTTCTGTTCACCCATGGTAGCTATGACTGCTCCTGCCAACCACAGTGAATGTTTTTTGTTTTTTTTTTCAATTCAAAGCAAACTGCTGCTGCTGCTGCTGCTGCTGCTGCTGCAAATGTAAAATGCATGACTTCCTGTGTGGCAAAGGTTTATATATATATACTTTTTGAAAGGAGAAATTGTGAGCAATGCATCTCTCTAATAATGTCAGGGACCATTAGTGTAAAAACTAAAAACCAGGAAAACATTTAAAACCAAAATAGATGCAGGACAGCTGCCTAATAAAAGTAAGAATCCACGTGTTTAAGTATGTAAATTTGTGTGTCTAGTGGGAAAGGGGGGATCTCAGAGATTCAGCTTTCCTCAGCCACCTGAGGTGTGATCATCAGTGTGCTGCCAGAGCTCAACAAAAACATGCCCCTCCACTTTTTCGACAGCTTCTGAAGCAGCAGAATATTCGCTGTTGTCAGAATCCTGATGGAGTACACATTTGTGTCAGTAAAGCATATGTTATGCCAAATGACAAGAATTGTTGTCAAGTTGAGATTTTAGGTGTAAAGGTCCTGAAAAGGGCTCAGGCTTTGTTTTTTGAAAGTGTGAGCAATGTTTACTTTGTTTGAAGACCATCCTAATGAAGAGGAGGAGCTGACTTTAGGCACAGTATAGAAATGTATCTGTCTGCGATCGCTGAGATATTGCATAAAGTAGGCTGAACCCTTTTGCCACCATCTGAACCCATTGCATTCTTGGTCCACTCCATTATTTTACATTGTACAGCATTCATCACACTACTTACATTTTTGGAGTTGTGCCCTTTTAAAAACTGTTTCATGTTTGTTTTTCTATCAGTGTCATTGAGATGAACAACAGTAAGTACTGACTGCTGAAAAGCTCCTTTTTAAAATATTTTCAGCACGACAAATAGTGTTGTATGCAGGGTTTTTTTTTGTGTGTTTGCACGTCTTGGTTTTTTTACAAAATGTCTTTATACGACAGTTCCCCTTTGCAAGATGTTGCCAACCTAGTTAAATAGAGTAAATACCTCTCGGCCTCAGAGGAGGCATAAACTTTTCTCTTTGGAGAGCAAACTTCATACTTACTCTATTAATGATTAATGACTCCTTTAGAGAAATAATTGTATTAATCAGAGGAAAGCATTGACTATAAATGATTTTATATAGGCCATTATGTGAACACAACGTTTAAAGTCACCAGTGCGTACACCTTCCCCTCCTGCACCACAACACGAACACATCACTTTCTCTCTCTCTTGGTTTTGCTATCATTTGTGACTCACCTGTATCTAATTTCACCAATGCACATTTTTGCTTTTTCTTGTTTACTTTCCTTCTTCGCTAAAATATGAGTTGTGTAACAGGTCAGGCCCCATGAGCAGGAAGTCTTTACAAGTGGAGACGAAAAAAGGAACTTACTTTCTTTAGATGTGCTACCATCTAGTGGAAACCTTTGGAACTTTACTTTGTTTTGGCAGCCAAAGAATTCACTGTGATAATGGTGCATTTCTCACTTCTCCTGCCTCCAAACCTGCTATTTTTAGCAGTAGCACACAGGAAATTCCTTCTCTCTGAAGGCCTTAGAGAATTGCTTCCTCTCACGGTCGTCTAATTAAAGTTAAGCTCAAAGCGAAACGGTTCTAAAACAGGCATCTTATTAGTCAATGTTTAACTTTAATTTCCTGTGGAACAACCAATGTTTTCACAGTATTTACAAAGGGAGCATTCATCCACAAAATGCTGAATGTGTTTTACTTTCTTATTTTCATAATGTGGTGTACATTCTTTCTGTACAGCATCATGGTGACATAACTGAGCAACCCACATTGTCCTGAATGAGTTAATGTCAGTCCACATTCAGGTTTAAAAGTTCTTGACCCCACATTAAAGATGTTTGTAATACCTCTTATTCTGGGAAAAGCCCAAATATATGACTCGCTACATTTTCTAAACTTGATACACGCGATCAGATGGAATGTTGGAAACTTTATTGTACATTAGTAAATATGCTTTGATGGAACTTTTTATCATACTGCCACATGACAATATGAACAGTGAGAAAGGGAGACTCACAAAGGCTGACTTTACAAACCTGTGAGCTTACAAACCCTGAAAGCAATTTACTCCAATTTCTTTCCACATTGGACTGATCATATATGTGTTAGATATTTGTTAGATTTTTTTTCACCACCAATACATCTGGCATATTTTACATATTCAGAATACAATATTTATCTTATAGTATAGGTCCCATAAAGTTTAAAGTGAGATCTCTATTCGTTTTGATTATGAAGCAAACTGTATAAAAGCCTCACCCTGCTCAGTAAATGTGACAAAAAAGGAACAGTCTGTATTCAGAAACTGAAAAGTGTAAACATGGGACCTTTAATAGTTGTTGTTCGTTTAAAGTGTAAAAAGTAAGAAAATAGTGAAATTCAAACTGAATACTTTGTAACTTCTGCAAAAGGAGCACTTAGGTTGAAAAAAATCACTCACTCACTCACTCACTCATTCATTCATATTCTACCACTCGTTCCTCCTTTGATTTCCAGCTCACATTGGGGTACGGGGTACACCCTGGACAGGTGGCCAGTCCGTCATAGGGCCAGTAAAAAAATCACTTGGTAATTCATTTCCTGTCAGTTGACTAATTACTTAACCAACCCAGCGTCTCTCCTAAGAGTGACCTACTAGTTGTTTGCATTAATGTGCGTCCAGAAATAATGAACCTGTGTGACGTCAAAACAGCAGACAGGAAAGCAAACCAACCAACCAAAATCGAACACTAGGGCTTCCAAAAAGTAGCGCTGATAAATAAAAAATATCCATGTATATGTTGTTTCCTAAAGTGCCATTGAAATGCATTAAAACTGTCTTTTCCCTCATCTAAATATGAAAACTGCTTAGCAGCAGGACGCACAACGTGAGACATTTTCCACGTTACTTGCAGAGAGACAGCTAAACAATAACGGTAGTCAATGCCTCGACTGCACCGAGATGCTGAAAGCAAGCCTTAAATGTGGCATGCTGACATGTTCTGTCAGCAAACTGCAGAGATGGTCCATAGTTACAAACACAGAACATCGATGGAGA
This sequence comes from Echeneis naucrates, assembly GCF_900963305.1. Taxonomy (NCBI): domain Eukaryota; kingdom Metazoa; phylum Chordata; class Actinopteri; order Carangiformes; family Echeneidae; genus Echeneis; species Echeneis naucrates. The sequence continues at coordinate 22,764,580 of NC_042526.1, read as the reverse complement.
CTGCAGTGTTGTTGTGTCAAGATGAATAGATTAACTGTTTGTTATAGCTTTTATGTGAGAAACCAGCCAGCTGCTTGGAAAGACTCAGTATCTACTCTCTGCATCAGACAGAACAATTCTGTATTAACCCTACTAGAAAAAAAATCAGTTTTCAGTTGCATTTTCATGCTAAATAGCTTTTAAATTGTTCATTTAGTTTCTCACCCCAAAAGGAACAATTTGGTTTCTGAGAAAAATTCAACTTAAAAATATTCAGTTCAACATCAGAGAATTTGGAATACAGTTGTATACAGTTGTAGTCTGAGAAGTAGCAGTTTGAAGTAGTATACATTTAGAGTTGCAATAAAATGTGTGTGTATGTGAATGCATTTGCACTCAGAGAACAATGGCTGACTTTTATATATCTGTGGACAGATTTTTCAGCGTGATAGTGTCACTGACAGAGATTTTATTCATCTAATTTAATATTTTTTTTCCAAAAATATGTACATATGAGAAAGGCCCGGTCTCAGTAATAACATTTGATTTGATGGATTTTGTTTCTGTCTCAAACCAAAGCAACAAACCGTGCGTACAACTCTTTGTTGGTAAATTGTGTATACTATCTATGCAGACCTCCCCTCCAGCCACTGATGCTGCACATGGTGTGTGTTGTTGTTTTTTGGACCACCATGCATACGCAGTACTCAGTACAGTTCCCTTTATCTCACTCAGTCCCATCGGTGTTTGTCACTGGAAGGATCACACTGACTTCCTCCTCTTTCCAAACACGTTGTTAATGAGCTTGGCCATAGACTTGGAGCCACTGTAGCGCCGTCTGTCAGCTCTGTATTTCAGGTGCTCCATCACCTGCCGGATGAGTTGTGTGAAGAGGTTGGCGATATCCTGGTAGCTCTCGGCCGCTGAGACCTCCTGGAAGTGACAGCGGTTCTCCTGTGCCAGGCAGCGGCCCTCGTCCTCGTGTACCTGCCGGGCGTGGCACAAGTCCTGCTTGTTACCCACCAGACACACAGGAACCTCCATCTCCCTGTAACACAGACATGTCAGCGTCGACGAGCAGTGACTTTATCTTAAACAGGTTGATCCCTGCTGAACCTCTAGCTACAACATTTCATCTGAGTACAAAGGATCAAAGTTTTAAGTGACAAGCTAACATCCATATCGATGTCACATAGCTAGATGAGAGTTCAGAGAAGCTGAGACAGAATACTGATAAAATTATTAAAGATCTCTTCATACAGTCAATACAAATACAAACATTATCAATAATAATAACCTGTATTTTAGATCTTTTTGCACATGATTGATTATGTTACTGTATATTTATATTAACTGACGCCTAATGTGAGTGAATTTTAGACCCTACTGCTGGTCAGGGGGCTGTCTTTTACTTTGTCTAGTACTTTAACTTCACTTTGGGGGTTTCTACTTTTACTACTAATTTTAAAATACTTTCTGTAAAAATTTGAAGTATTTTTTTAGTTCTGACCCTGAAAGAAGTCCTCTTCATGAGTAATGGACCAAGTGAGGTTAAAGATACTTTGATTGCGTCCATCTGATATATATGTACATAAACATAAGTGAGTCCGATAGCTCCATCAAGTACTGATCCCTGATCCATTTTTGCTCTCACATACTTGACACTGACGTAATAAATTGCCCCCCTCAGTGTTATCAGGATACGACAGGCAGTCTGATGTTGCAGTTGGCTCATTTTGCAGCAGACCAAATTCTAGTGCCTGCAGGTTTTCAATGAATCATTCACTTTTAACATGAGCATTCCTCAAACTCCAAAATGCATGAGGATCCCTATTCAGCTTAAAAGAAAGTACAACATGAAATACTCTGGTTCTGTTTTTCTATAGCAATTCTGGTAATAAGTACTTCTTGGTATTTAATTTCTTTTCAGGTTAAAATCTTGGTGTTCTACTTTTGATCATTCAAAAGGTTTCAACGGCAAACTAATACACAAAAATCTAAGCAACCGTTCAATAAATACATTTTCTTTAACTGTATGAACTATGAAAAGCAAAAAAAAACAAAAAACTTGTGTCCACTGTTCACCCCATATTCGGCAAGCAAACATTGTTCTGCTTCTGACCCTTTGCAGTTTTCCATGCGTGTCTCCCGAATCTGTCGCAGGATGTTCTTGGCATTCATGAAGGAAGTGCGGTCGCTGATGTTGTACACCACCACAAAGCCATCTGCCCAGTCCACAGGCTCCTCCAGTATGCACCTGACCTCCGAGCTCTGCCAAGGACAACAAGGGCTCTTATACTGAAATCACACTGGATTCACAAATGGATTTTTTTGTTTGTTTGTTTTTTAAAGCACATTCAAATTATTAAACAGCCTTAGTTGAAATGAAGCTAGGAAAAAGTTCCTTCAGGAAGACTGTCCTTGAACATGCATTCTAGGTCACAAGCAGTTTCCCGCTTATTGAAGTTCCACCAGCTCATTTACGGCTTCATCCAATCACAATCCCACAGACTCTCCAAACTTCTCTCTGAGTTCTCTCTTTCTGCTGTCAAATGTCATTTAGCTGTCAGTTCAGCACCGTGAGCACTGTGTGACCCACTTCCACCCATTGTGTTCCTCATCATCCCCTCCAGCGTCAAGGCTCCAAGGGAAGTTTTCTACACCGCACCTAATTCGCAGGACCGCCTCCCATGGCGGTCTACCTCGGACCTCTGTTCCCATGAAAGTTTGTGCAGACATTTGTGGTGATGGATTGTCATGAAATCGTTCCACAAATTCAATCCCCTTCCTCCCTCAAGGATGAATTGTAATGTATTGTACCTGCAAAACCAATTCCCACCAGCCTCAGCTGTGCTCTGCGAGCTCAAAGCACCTGCAGACTCTCATTTAATGTTCCCATTTCTCATTGGCTGATACCTCAGACATGGCTCAGTTTAATCACGGTTCAAAATCAGTCTTTAAGGTGTATTAAACTGCTTGTAACCATAGCAACAGAACATGTGCTAAGTTACTAAGTGACCAAACAACTTGGAGAGCCTTAACTTTGAATGTGATTGACAGGAAACAATATTTTTCACAATACACGTAACATCACGTAACAGACTTAGACTGTCGTCTGCGATGCTGTTGAATTGTGTTTGTGTATTATGTAGAGAGGACTTTCTGTTGGCGGGATCTCAATCATAAAAACTATTTGCAGAGCTGAATAGAGTTGAAAAGCGGCAGAAAGTGCAGCTGCCAAAGAGCTGACTCAGCAAAACTGAATGTTACAACCCTCATGAGTGTAGAGTTCAGTGATGAACAATTTTCAAATTAATTTTTTTTTTGGCTGGATTAGCTTGAGTTGGGGGTTCCACTGAATGTATATGTACTATGATGTACTGGAACGGACTCAACAATAAACTGGACTGGTCTCTCAACATGGACGTCTTGTTCAAGAGGGACCAAAGGTTGTTGTTGTTTTTTTAATGAAGCAGTCGAGGCATCTGGACTTCTCTTGTCCGGCCTTCACTGAGTTCAGTCCTGGACTGTCCTCTGGGCTCTGTTAAGGACGGGGAGGAAAGGAAGATGTTGTCCAGGGTGGCAGTCATCATGGACAGCCCTACTCACACACCGCATTGGAGCCTTGAGCAGCTTTTCAAACAGCAGACTGCCGCTGACCCCAATAAGAAGGGGTGATACTGTCCAACTGCCTCATTATATATATGATATATGATGAGATGAAATCATATGTAGCCGATATGAATTCAGTCACCAATCTTTTTCTTTCATGCTACGTGCCGTGTGTGTCTTTTGGAATTGCACACCATACTTCTATACATTTATCTGCATGTGAATGTTTTTAAAATCAAATTTCTTCCTTTTTCTTCTATCTGTCTGCTTTTCTATCTAACTTGTTTCTTTACAGTTTTTTACTGTAATTTAAATTACAGTTATTTTAATTATAGTGAGCTGCTGCACCAAATAGTTCAGGCTCTTTGAGGGATCAATAGGATTATCTGATCTTATCAGAGATAAGGGGCTTTGTTCAGTGACCCCTTTATGTTGTATCATGAGTCAGTGTCACATACCGAAATGAGCTATTGCTTTTATAAAATAGTTACGAAGTTTGGCACAAAACTTTGCCTCAGTTTTTTTGGTCCGCCTGCTCTTTCATTAGCTCTGTGTGTCTTTTTTTAAACTTACATTTCTATTGTTAACTATCCAGCGGTTTTCGTTTTTCTTTCTATGTATGAGTGATACTGGTCTGTGAAAAGTGATTTGACTTCGTTGTAGATTGTGTTCATTCTGTAACAGCTATCAATCAATCACTTGCTTGATTTGAGCCTGCCATTTTATAATGGGCAATAAGGAGCAGGCAAAAAGCCACCACAATAAGAACACGCTGATGTGCAAAATAATATGACACAACATGAAGTATTTTTGTACTAAGCAGATGAGGCTTCTCAAAATTTACCGCTGAAATGATTAAAATTGAAATCTACATCAGCTTGATGAAAACACTAGTGTGAAAGTGTCATCTATAAAAGCGTAAGCGAAATTGGTGCCAAGAATCAGTGGGTGAATGAGCGGGTTTAAACTGAGGAAATAAAAAAAGCATTTATTGACTCACTAGACCTCAATCTGCATCTTGACCTTGCCTGTGCTAAATCATTACCCTCTCTATTCATGTTATAATTTTTTTAGAAAAATACAAAACTGACATATTTTTCTAAATATGCCCTCCACATCCAGGACCACAGCACCTTGAGCATGCCGGTGTCTGCCTGTAGGGGCCTAGCAATGCCCCCAGGTGGTGCCTCCAGCTTGTCCAGTGGATGAGGGGCGGGGTTTTGGGGGGCCTCCTGTCCAGCTCCTGTGTGTGCTTGCTTGGGTGGTTCAGTGTTGCTTTCCTGGGCCTCTGACCCGACGTCATATTTAAAGAATGCCCACATGCATGTGTGGTGTCACTTGCCAGCTCGTGTTGGGTCACATCATGAAGAACTGATGAATCCTGCCTAAAATGGGCTGCGTTGTTCTTTCATTCCATCACTACGTACCCTATCTTTGACTCAGATCCTCTTTTGGGACACCTTCACCTACCCAGTCTCACATTTCTCCAGAGTTCTACACAGAAACCCTCTGGACTCTGATCCTTCCCTCCACCTGCCTCCCTTCCCCTGCCCATCCTTCTGCACCTTTTCCGTCCTTTGTTCCCCCCTGCATTCACTGAGGTGTACCACTGCCGTCCCTGCCACAGAGGTCATTCACTCAATAAAGATCCACAGACTAGCTTCCCGGGAGAGCTGGTGATGGTCACACACACACTGAAATAATCAATTATTTAGCTGCAAGACTTTATCTCAACAAAAAAGCTGACACAACCTGTGCTGTTAAACTATTCAGACAAATTCAGGCAACAAAAGAAGAACCTTTCATGACCTTGAGGTAAAATAGTGTATGAAGGACAGGAGGCCCACAGACATGTCTGACCTCAAACAGCAAAGGCTGAGCACTGTAAAAACCCACTCATTCTTCTGTCTTTATTGACTCCATACTTTCTTAATGCAGTCCATGTCAGAAGGTCGGGACATCCACTCTGTGTTTCTGATGAGCCCGCGAGGTTACAGTGCATTTAACAATGAGCAGCTCCTTGGTATTCCAATAAAATACGAACTGCAGTTAAAGGCCTCCCGGGTTTTTGGTCTTGCTGAAGGAGAGGTAAGCACGTTATATGATGCTTTTCTTCAAAGACAAAGCCACAGACATGCATCACCTCGTGATACTCCCATAAATCCTCTGAATATCCAACTTTAAGTGCTGTGTGGATCATGCACGTGCTGGCCCAATCTAAATATCTGACCATGGTTCAGTCAAGGTCAAAGGCATGTGTAACAGCTTCCCCAGCTGAAGAGGCTTTTCTCACACTAATGATTTGCCAGAATTTTTAGCAACTGTAATATTGCTGTAGGTAAAATAAATATTGTCCGAGGCCAGAGCTGTAGATGCTATTTAATCATAAGTCACAAAAATTGCAGTTGTGTGAAAGTTAATCGTCAGAGCGATGACTTGAGGGCATTTTTGTGAAAATACATAATCCACTTTTCTCTCGGGTTAGTTGTGAACCATTCTTTTGCCTTGGATTGTTATCCATGCATTAAGTGCATTTCCAGTCCTCCTGGTGAAATGCAGGAGAAAACCAAGGAATTTCAAAAAGGAAAGTTTATAGGCCCCCCCGCAACTCTGCTTTTTTTAATCAAAAAGCTGGGGGAAAAAATGTATACGCATAGCTGACTGTGCAAAAGCTTGGAGCGGTGAGACGTGTTTGATATGTGCTGTACCTGAGAGCAGGGATCAAAAACCTCCAGGTTGAGCTGCCTGCCGTCGATTGACAGCCTTTTATGGTACAGAGAATCTGTGATAGGATTGAAAGAGTCAAAATATAGAACAGAAGTTTGAAAAATATGTTTGTCGGTACAGTATGTGTATTCATAAGATTTTATTACATTCAAACTAATTTAAACTGATATTGTACCCTTGCCTCTTAAAGAAACGTTCCTTTCTAATTTTGAAATGTTTCCCTATCTAACTGTTACCTTCACTGCCTCCTGGCTCTGCTGCCTATGACAGGAGACTAGAGCCAATCACAGATTTTTCCATGTCCCATCAGATGTCATGTGTCGATGTTATAAAGCATTTCAGAGATGAAGAGACCTCTGTGTACTTTATCTGGACAGTTAGCAGGCTGCTGCTGTATCTAGATGGGTTTTTCGTGGTTGATTGTTAGTTTGCTTTACCATGACAGTAAAGGTGATGAGTGGTCCGACTGACTGTTAACAGTAACCAAAGGCTTATGGCTGTATCTGTGGTGATTGTGTGGTGTGCATATGAAAGCTTGCAGGAGGGCAGCTGAGTTTTTCCCCAAATTTCTGCTTGCTTCAGCTTAAAGCCCATGAATACTGAACCAAACTTTATGTCTGTTCCTCGAGCAACATCTCCACAACAAAAACTAACTCCCATCGAAGTCTGGAAACACTTACTGGTGTTTGAGGCATATTCACCGATGAAACGCCTGGTCAGGAACCGCACAAGGACAGCTGGAGGAAATAGACAAAATGAATCATGGAATCATTACACTCTCCTCTCTCACAGGTGGCAGCAGTAGGAGAAAATGACTCTCATTCACCCCTGCAGGCGCAACACAGTGCCAAGGGTGAAACTTTAGTCTCACATGAAAGAGGCCGTATGGTTTGGGTAGAGGTTCTGTGTGCATATTTGGCATGCTGAAGGGGGGAACGTATCCCCTTCCAGGATAAGAGCAACACATAACTGAGGGCAAAAATCAGTTTCGAATGAAAGTTGAAGTTCCATTTTTAAGTAGCGCATGTGGCTGATGGTGGTCACTGGGCTCTGGAAAGGTCGTGCGGGGGTTAAACTCAGGCAATGGGGACACAAACATCACAAGACAACTTACCCAGACATGCAAGGTACTAACACAAAGCACAAACGAAATTTAAAGAAACACTTGCAATTCTTGTTTCCACTAAATGATATGTTTAAAGAACTCAAGAAAATGACAAGCAGACAAGAAAAAACTGTTCAAAAACATCAAAAATGCACGCTTTTGATTTGTTTTTGGTTGAAGTGTTGGTATTCATAAAGCGATTTCTTTGTTTTTAAAAGCAAATACCTGAAACAGATATCTCAGTACAGTGTTAAGATCTCCTCCCTCAAGTTTTACTCAGGTGCTCCAGTAACAGCAGGCCAATGAGCCAGTCAGCGGAATGAATCAGATCGTCTCTTTTTAGTGGTTGGCTGTTTCTGAAGGCTAAGAATAAAGACTGGAAAGAAACTAAACTCTGCGTGAGCTGGGCTTTGAGCCTGGATTAGAATGGAGACTATTTGCTGACATCACAAAGTCCTAACAGCTGTGTGCATTCTCTCTGCGGACTGAGCACCTTCTTTCTCATATTTTCACAGAACGAAGATAGAACCTAAACCTGGACATCTCACTTTGGGACCTTTAAATTCACAATTGCACATTCAGCCATCAGAGGCTGAAATATCTGCCCAGGAAGAGTTTTGCTTCACGGCCAGGATGTAAGAATGGAGACGTCCCATTGTTTTATGAAACTCTGACACAACACATTGCCAGTCACCCTTAACCACCACCATAGAAAATGATATACGCAACAAAGACCCCAAGCAACAACAGGGGTCCTGTAATTGCCTTCTGTGGCTGGGCAGCATTTTTCACAAGAGTTTAAAAATAAAAGGGAAAGGGTTTGACCTCGCAGACTTAAGGAACAGTCATATGAGCTTGTGAAAGTCTTGGAGAATGAGCATGTGGAAGCTTGGGATGTAGTTCATACCAAAATACAACCCTGCTTCCTTATTACTTCTGTCAATAAAGAAAAGCGGCACCAACTGCCAGCACAGAACAGAAAGCCAAGGAAAAAGACTTGATCTGGTTAATTACACCAAAAACAAGATCATTTAAGCGTGCCTACAGTAGAGCGCAGACTGCGTGATTTACTCTCAGCATACCTTGCATTCGCTCTCCTCCAGCCTTAAAATCTGGTCTTTGACAGATTAGTTTTCATTTTACAAAGATGGGGGTCAGTACAGGGGCAGAAATTATTTCATAATTTCACAAAAAAACATGGTTTTTGTGTGGTTATGCAACACTAAACCAAAGTCCCGACAAAAGAAGCGTTTAAGCTGTTACTTCTGATGAGATGTCTACTTATGAGGTTGATTGCACCTGAAGAAGTGGTAGAAAACAGACCTTTTTACACTTTTCTTTGCCAAATTTTGTTTAAGATTTATATTTACGGGCTTGTTAGCTCGCAATGAGCAAAATACGTTTCCATTAATACATTTTGATTCTGGTGAGTGAGATCAAGGCTTTAAATTACCAACACAAAAATGTCCACTTAAATGTGTATACTGAAATTCTTGGCTTTCCTTTGGGGGAAATCAACGTGAAGACAAGTGGTGCTTTCCAGATACAACCCAATATACGAACACCACCAACAGACGTTGGTGTTGTTAAACTGAAGCAAGTAACTTAAAGCAATGCATTTAACAGTCACTTAACAGAATCACGCACATAATTCAAGCAGAATTGATCGATAATGAATAAGTTTTAACAATTTCGGTGACTCATTCATTGCTTCGGTCATATAGGAGGTAAAAAGCTTCTCACATGGTTCTTTTTCTTATTTCACGCAAACTAAATATTTTTGCAGTTTTGGACTTTTACATCAGACAAAACAATTAGATTTTCTGTAAATCCTGTTATTTCAGAAACCAGACTTTTACACAAGGTTGAAAAAAATGAACAACAGATGAAGATTATAGTAAAACGTGGACACGTCTCATTCTAAGAACTGAAGGGCTCGGCTCATCTTTGCTCTGACACAGCGCCCCCATTTGACAGTTTTCTCTGCAGCATTCATTAAGGAGATATTGAACTTTAATTGTTCTCACCTCTATTTGTATATATTTTAGGAAATATTACTTGTAGCATTACTTTTTATGTTTAAACCTAAAGTAAGTACTTTCAGTGCTGGAGTTGAAATAATTGGTGGAAAAATGTGTTAACTGACATGCTGAAAAATGCCAAACATTCTCTGATTACAGTGTCACTAATGTGGCATTCATGCTTTTGTTTCTGAATGGATAATCAATTAAACAAGAAAATGGCCTGCATCTTAGTAAATAATAGAGTAATTACTGACTAATCACATTTTACATTTCGACCCCACCTCACTGGTGGTGAGTTGTTATAAACATCCAAACAAGCTGATACAACAAAATCTGGGTTTTCACTTTAAAATAATACAACTTGTGTAGATGGTAAACATGCAAGTTAACTGAGGTGTCACTCTCATAGCTCCTGCCTTCTAACCTGCTGAAGGCCACAGACATTATTTGAAACTAATTTTCCAGGTTTAGTAAAACACTTTTTTTGTCAAATAGATGTAGCGAGGTATGTAAATATTTTTAAATGTACTGTATTAACAACATTTAAAAGACAAGAAGTGATTTATAATTTATCAAAATATAGGTGCAACATTTCAAGAACAGTATGATGACGAATCCTGCACTGTTAGGAAGCAGTTAATAGCTCTGCTGAGCCGCGTCATTACAGTCCAGAACAGTACTGAGACGTGGACTGTAAATCCCTGGGTGTAATTTGGAAATAAAATCCACCTCCAGCTACTCACCTGATTTCCCAGCCCCCGGGCTCCCCAGCAGGGCCAGTTTGATGTCGTTCATGCCTGTGCTCTGTCAGATCCTCAGCTGGCTCTCTGTGTTGTGTCTGGTGTCTGGGTTAGAGTCGGCAGACTAACTGCTCCTTACAGTCCAGGCTGGATATGAGTGCAGGACTGCCCCCCCACCTTCCTCTTCAAAAGGCTGTTAGACTTTTTAAAGCCAGAGGGAGAGGAGGGAAAACAACCCCCCCTTTACTCTTTCTGTGTGTGAAGTTGCCTTATACTCTGTCTCACACCTCTCGTCTCTGTTTTCTCTCTCTCGCCTGCAACATAGTTCATGCGTACTTATTTCCCTCCATCCATTTTTCTTCTTTCTTCCCTCTGTTGTGTCTATATATCTCTTTTTCTGTCTCTTCCCCCTCCTACAGAGAGGGGTTACTCAAAGGTCATGGCTGACTAAACCTATTGTGCTGTTCTGGCTTTAACTGTAGGCTGGCTGCCATCTATGGACAGTTTTTCATAGAGTGACATTATGGAGGCACTTTCCTGCCAAAAAAATTATATAAAAAAAAAAAAACATGCAATGTCGCAATCACAAGAAACTAAGTGAAATTTGTGCATTCTTGCCTTTCTTAATAATTTCCTGAAAAAAATTTACTTTCCTAAAAAGCAGTGCTTCAGTGAAAAATCATTCATAAACATTTGTCAAATTCTATCAAGTTTCCTATAAAGACCAACAAAAACATTTGATTCTTCACGCCTTTAAACAACCAAATGCAGTGACAGCTGGTGACATTTGGTGCAATGTCATCATATTTTTATGTTACTTATATTATTAAACATGAATGGTTTATACCTGACCAGGGATGTTCAACAGATACTCCGCTCTACAATGCAATGTTAACTTTACCCAACTTTCAAAGCTTTCTGCTCTTTCCAATGAAATATGTTTCCACTCATATTTCCTGACTTTGTCAGAATGGCAACCATCTGTGGTCGAATGTTTGCCGACTCATCGTCCACTATTCACCCTGATATGATTACTGTTTGTTTGTTTATTTTTTTTTTAAGTATATTAAGACACAAGATCAGGAAAAGATTGTTGTCTTATTTAAACAGTGAAAAAAATCTACTAACTAAAGAAGGGCCTTTTACATTTAATTTAATAGCATCTTTAATTTCTCATAGTCTGATTGTTGACTTCTCTGTGATAGAACATGATCACTTCTTCCTGCGCTTATTCTTTCTTCAAGGAAAAGTTATCTTACAGAAATCGACAATGTATTTTCATGAAGTGAAAGCAGTGATACAAAAAGGAAAAAATGTTGATGACTTTAGTGATCTGTTTTATTAGCTGTACAGTCACAGCTGACCAGGCTGAAGCAATATAGAAGATTGGAGGCTTTGAGCACAGTTTAAAAGCAAAATCATGAGGAGGCCAGCAATAAAAACACTGATTAGAGCATCAGTCATATTCCTGACATCAAACTGAGTCAATTCAGATGAGTAATCCATCTCCTTTAGCTTCAGCTGCCACACAAAATGTGGCTTCTACGGGCAATAAATCATTCTATGTTCAATTTCACAGACAATAATGTCAGCCGATAAAATGTAAATATTCTTTAGACTAAAGCCACATTTTTGCTCTTAGCATCTTAGGCTTGTTTTCAAACTGCTTTCATTTGCTCTTGTCTTAGTTTGCATGCAACCCTGCTCCAAGAGATTGCCTTCCCCAGACCTCAGAGAAGCCCAAAAGCTGAATTTGCTGCTCTTTTCTTGGTGTTGATCACACCAACACTGGGTGGGCCATTATAGACTATTTACATAGTTACTTTATAATCATAATAGTTGGATTGAAAACCTCAAAATTCGTGACTGTCGTGGCCTGAGCCTTTTCACCATTACAAATATAAACAGGGCTTCTACAATGTAGAAATACATTTAAAACACACGTTAAGTCATTCATCAACAAACCTGTCAATCAATCGTAGAATGAGAATTGTTTCCAGATCTCCTTTTTTGGAGTTGGGCATGCTCTTCTGTTGTTGACGTAAGGATCACTGATTTGGATCTTTGCAACAAAAGGAGCAACAATGAAATAAAAACATTCTGACCACTTTATATGCTTCCAAATCCTTTCATAATGTGCAACAGGGATGGGCTTTGAAATGTTTACCAAATAATACTTTTCTCCCATTCAGTTCTGTTTAGATATCATATATCCTGAAAACTAGCTCACATGCCCCAAAATAATTGGTACCACATTATTTTACGTTTTGCGAGTTCAGCTGAGGGCTGAAATTACCACACGTCACTGAAATTCTTTGACTCTCTCCTCAGAGAACAGGGGAGTGTTAAAAAATTAACATTAATACTGTATGCTTGGAAAATATGCTTTTCCAAATCACATTTCATCACCAACCATTAACAAAAAATTATAATCACCCTTGATGCAGACACAGTTGAGAACTAAAATAATAGCCCCGCCAATGCAAACATTTTAAGTGACAGTTTTCACTGTCACCTTTTTTAATATTGTTGTAATCGGAAGAGGCAAAAACTTGGCTTTTACTTCCAATGCACACAGTGGAAGACCCAGCCAGCCATAGCAGCTTTAAATCAGGCAGAGAGGGAGAAGCCATGTCTCCTGAGCTGATCAACACGTGGCTGCAGAGACTTTCACATGGGACGACATCATGTGCTCAAAAAACTACACACACAAGAAACACGTTATTCTCACCAGCTCTTCACACACACGCAAGACTTGAACAAATCAACATCAAAGGACACCACAGCAACATCATTACATAACGTTTGTTCACCAGAAATCTGTCTGGAAGGTCTCTGTTTATTCTGGCCAAGGAGATCTTCAGCCATGTATGACATGGGAAAAGATATGTTGGCATTGATATCTCCATCTGACTGGAAGCCAAAACAGGAGATGCTATTTCAAAACTATATGATGATGGTGAGGGCCTTTGGAATGAGCAAAGTAGCCTATTTTTTTATGTCTTTATCTATAGAAACTCAATCAGATCAAGAAAGGTTTACATTTTTTTTGTGTAGTTTTTGTAGTATAACTTTTGATTTAACCGTATTAGCTTAACTTATTAGTAAGGAATCAAAAAAATAAAAAAGAAATTGAAACACAAAGTACACAAATGCTTCTCGCTCATTGTATTCCAGCTTACTTTGCCTTTGTCCCTGGATCTTAATTAGGCAAAAATTATCTTAACTAAAGGTATTTAACTTGGCTTATCTTGTTTTCTAGCTGTTCTCTAGCTTGATCTGGTCTGCTCTGTACTCCTGACAGTAACATATTAACCCGCTAAATTCAGTAATGGGTGAAGGACAGCTTGTCAAACAAATACAAATACAACAAGCCAAAAAAGATAGGACAAGATCAATATAATCTGACTTGACCAGGTTAGTCATAAAGAAAAAAAAAATTATAGCTAATCAAAATAACAATTATCACGATCCACAGATTCTTTACACTGAGCTCTACTGGAGCAAAACAAAGAAGTTGCTTTGTTCCACTGCAAAATCTGAAAAAACAAAACAAAACTGCAACTGCAGATGATGGAAGAAGTGAACAATCACAATGAGCCCTATTTATCTTTTTCAGGAAAGCCAAATGGAAATTAAAAGTAGAAACGATGAATTAGAAGAAAATGTGGTCTGAATTCCACAGAAGCAACACCACTGGTGGCTATCAGTCATTTTGACAGAGGTCTCGCTGACTTTTGTTCCATGAACCTGAAGTTAACGAGACTTCAGTGTTTGAAATACTCCCTTTAAATCCAATTCAGTGTTTATTTGTATAGCACCTTTCGTGCAAAGTTGCAATTTGAAGTGCTTGACAGTGCAGAAGAAAGCACAGATGCATAACATATAAAATGATGAAAACAGTTCAGTGAATCATGCTCACTCACTCAGCTTCTACCGATTGTTCCTGGCGCTAACCCCAGCTCGCATTGGGTGAGGGCAGGGTACCTGGACAGGTCGCCAGTCTACTGCATGGCCAACACGTAGAGACAGAACAAGCACTCACACTCTGTGAGGCACCAGTGCTAGCCACTATGCTGCCGTGCCGTCCGTCAGCGAATTACAATCACATTAAATACAAAGCACGCAAGCAACACATGGTCATCTTCAACTGTTCTGCTACTTTTGATTCAGTGGCAGTTGCTCACTGTCACTGTCCTTTGTGGCAGACAAAGGATGGACTGATGAAATGCAAAAGCAGTAGCTGTCTGACACAATGACTTCTCATGGCACCTTTAATTCATGTTCGGATGTTTGGCCCCAAAGGCCCAATCTCCTCCTTCTCATTTCCCCTCCAAATCTGGGCATCAGAGGAGATGTTTCAACATGTTTCCATAGGTCATTTCCGAATTTGAAACTGATGCACTGATGGTGTGTTTGTGGTCTTTGAGCATATTTTGAGGTTTATTGCTTTAAAAGCATCTAAATCTCTGTCTTTGGCGCAAAATTGTATTTTAAAGTTGAATATTAAAAATGATGTGCCACATTATCTTTTTTGTGTTATATCCCAGAGCCTTTACGCAGAGGTGCAGTCAGAAATACAGCACAATAACAGAGCCAACTTTTTTACTCCAACTGAGATGAGCTGATCATAAAACTTATAGGTGGTTCAATCCATTACCAGGAGTGGATAATAAACTATTGGCTCTACTTTCATCACAGTCCAAAGAAAACTCCATTCACTTATTCCCCTGCCAGACACAATAATTCATACACACAAAAAAAATGCTTTAAGGCAACAACTTGTCAAGACTGTTAGTGAGGAAATGAGTCTGAATGAATCTAAATAACAGTTAGAGCTGTGGCAAATCTTAGCAAAGAACGTTTTGGAGGAAGTATACATCTGTAAGAGCAGCTCCAATGTGATTTTATTCATATGAAATGAATGAAAAACATCCGTTCTTCCATTGTGGCTAATGCAAGCGACCATAGTTGGTTGCAAACTGTAGCTGTAGGTCTTATGTCAAAGAAAAAGTTCTCCTCTGAAGCTAGAAAAAACTTTGTTGTTTTCCTTTCAGCGCATTAGTGATTCATCCACCTTTGGACGTGAGTGAGTGGAGCTGCATGGGGGCTTTTGATGTTCTTAAATGAAACATCTGTGCATTACAAGACAGAAAAAAGCAGCCATGTGACTGAGGTTTACTGGGCTGAATGAACTGGGTTTAAAAGACACAAGCCGGGAGTAAACCTCCCTTTGACAGGCAGACGGTCAATTTCCCCCCATTTTATTTCAACATTAGCCACAGGGTTGCTGCTGGCCTTTAAAATCTCCTTCTCATCCATCTCTGTGTGTCTTCAATTTGATAGCTGAAATAAATTTAGTGGATGTACACACAGATCAAAGACACCATATCATGTTTATAGCCAGACCAGAATGGGTTTTTATCAGTGTTTGCAATTTAGTCCACCTGAAAGTCTCTGGCAGAGCACGAGCTCTGAGGCTGTCGCTTTCCCAAAAGATTACATTACACACACGTGTCAAAATAGGAAAATGCACCATCAAATGACCATCACCATAAAATATACAAGGCAGTCACTTTTTTCTGTTTTCTTCTTGACAAATCACACTGAGCTGCATCTTGGAAGAACAAATTGTCCTGAAACATATTTTATATAAAAAAATACAATGTTTAAGAGCTGAAAACATGAAACCGCAATCTTGTCACCAACAGCTAATCATGAGCAGATCACCAATTAATTCTGAAGAAAACATAAAGAAAATTAAAGAAAAGCAACATCTCCCCATTAAATCAGAATAAGAGTTCAAAGACACAGATTTGAAGGAGAACCTTTGCTCTGATAAGTCAGCAGTTATAAATGTTAAAGAAGGATAGTTTCATTAACATTGTCATCAGAAGTCAGTGTCCTGCATTTATCAAGGTTAATCCATCAGTTTTGCTGTTGAAAATGTTAATACATTTCTATAAATAGATTTTGGTCCTGATGTTCTTCCAGAAGCAGGATTAGTCACATTAGGAATTAAAGAGGCTTGTCCAGAATCTGGCAGCACTTATAATGTTTCGAGAATATTTATAAAGCATTGAGAAATTATTAATGAACCATTATTAAACCTATAGTGCTTAAAATACATTTGACAAACCTAAGACTTTACCTTGTGACATTAATTACTTTATGTCAACAATGTCGAAGATCAAAGATGATGCTTTCTGTTACAATGAATCCCTGAACAGGAAACATTTCAGGTTTCTGAATGAACCTACAAAGCAAGGTTAGTGTGGTTGGGGGTTGGGAGACTTAAGTGTGGTGGGCGTTGGTGGAGGTGAGGCCACAGGCAAGAATCAAATTGAAGGCTGCCGAACATTTGGCAATCCACAGAACCAGGCAGACAAAGGGGGGTAGGGGGATAACTAGACCAGGCTGAGTGTGGCAGGTGGCGGTTCCATGAGGCTAAGGCACAGAGACAAACGGAGTGATCCGACATCAATACTGCAGCTGGAGGTGGAGTCGGGTACCAAACGATTAACAGATGTGAAGGAGACTGTTGGGAAGAGGGAGCTCAGGAGGCCACACCCACACACACACACACTTACAGGCTCAAGGTAACAAACTGGGTTCATACTAGCACGTGAGGGAGAGGAACACAGCAGAGCGCTTCAGGAAAGGACGGACCATAATGTTAGAATGCTGACCAAAACCCCTGGGCCTATAAAAGTGGACGTGGATGTGGTGAAGAGTCTTTGGCCTGTATTTTATCTAATGACCACCAGGGGGCAACTCCACCGGCCAAAATCAAAAAGTCAAAATGCATTGAAGTCTATGTGAAAATGGCTCAATTCCTCACTTGATTTGTTATCACAGTAAATGTTTTCCTGTTGAGTTTATGGTCTCAGTGTCCAGTTTCAAGTCTTCCTCAATATAACATCATGTTCAGTTTTAAATTTAAGGTCCCAGAGTCGGTAAGGAGAGGGCATGGCTACCATGTAGGTGACAGACTGTTCCACGAACAGCAACCTACTGGAGAAAAAGCAGAACAAGTCAGATCTACCTTTTTTGGTTTATTCTGGTTTAAAAAAAACTGAGATGGTGAACTTACAAATTCAAGGCTTTAAAACTAGAAAAACAAACCAGAACAATGAATGACATCACCAGGGTTTGCAAAATTATAATTATAATTATAATTATTTTATATTTTATTGCTCTGACCGGGTGAGTGACTTCCAATTAATTACAAATACAGCACAATAAAAATACTCTATGAGAATAAGTTAAAAAAAAAAACTGCTTTTAATTTATTTAGGGAGAGACATGTTTTAGATATTTTGTGCACACAGTCTTTATGTCAAATAAATGCAGTGAAAGAAAACGTCAAGCACTTCCCTACGACTTGAACTAAAAACAGATAATACGAAGTACAAGTACTTCGAAACTGCATTTGCCTGAAGACTTCCTCCCATTGTGTCTGGTTCTAACCTCGACACATTTCTGTCCAGACAGGATGATGCAGATCAGCAGCAGCCTCTGAACTGAAGCCAGGAAGAAGTTCATTGCGCTTCTGGTTAGTGTCGACCTGCTTTAATGGAGACCATCACTATCAGCTGGGCTTTTAGCCATGCATCTGTTTCCAGCATGTAATCTGGGTCAACAATTTCTTAATTTACAATTCTTAAAAACATTTTTTCAACTAATTTTAATATTCACCATCTTGTTTTGTTGGTCACTTTCACATCTGCTCTGCGTTTTATCTCTACTTTGATTAACTGTATCAAATACATTTGAGTTTCTTTACATTTTTTTTTTTTTTTTACATTTAGTACCTTGTAATCGTTTTTGTTAACATGCTTGTTTTTATTATGTGTTACTATTCTAGTAAGGCTGTCCAGCATAGTAGAGATGCTCCAGATATAAACTAAGTTGAGTCGAAAGTCTATGAAGACTTTTTAAAGGATGTTATTTTTTATTGATTTATTTTGCTGTGATCACCAGGTATGTGACTTCAAACAGAGACAACCACAAGGAAATCTATTTTACCTGCAACCTGAGCAGCAGGCGCAGGCCTTTAAGCCCACACACTTATATGAAAACATATAAATACACATAGCTCAGGAGGAAAAAACAACAAAACCAGATTGGCCTTTATGTTTCTTCATGATCTTGTTATTCGTTATTCATGAGAAACCTGCGGGGAAAACACTGAAAGAAAAGAAAAAACCATGAAGTCACAATTTTACCTTCAAACTCTCACATGGAGTGTTGATATTCAGACCAACCTCAAATACAAAGACGCTCTCTAGTGGTTGTCATAAGTAATGATAGGAAAAGTGAGGAGAAAAACATTTTCCCCAAAAGCTTGTTCAAATCATTTTAAAACAACAGATTAAAAACTATGATCTGATATTATTTGGTTGGTTTGAGCGTGTTTTGAAGAACCAACAGATTAGCTTTTACAGCTGGATTTTGTTTGTGGTTCTGGGAGGTAAAATAGATAGACAATCTGACTTCATTCAGGTTAAATAAAAAGGGTATTGACACAGTTTCAGTTGGTGAATGATTACAAAATAATGTTCAAGAGTCATCTTAAATGTAATATCTTGTCACAGTCATCATTGGTTTGCTGCTACAGTAGAATGAAGAAGAGGAGGTTTCACAGGCCACACTACTCCTGGCCAAAGTCTATCAGCACACAACGTTCCTTCATGTTTTAAGTACAGCACAAGTACATCAGTCACATCACCCGAAGTAAAACACGTTAGACAGTGTCAATTCACCTCTCGACGTGATACAACTGCCAAGTGACCCTGCTCAAACAAGTTTCTCTGTTTGGACATTTTCCATTCTGTAAAACAGGAGAATGTTCAGTTCACATGTGATGACCATCTTTCAAATCTACACTAATGTGATTAATTAGCAGTTCAAGGATTTCATTCCAAAAATTACTGGAAAAATATATATAAATAATATGTATCTGTCTAGAAAAAAAAATTCTACCTGAAAATCTCAAAAATACCTGAAATGTGGTAATGACATATTCTTTTCCCAGGAAAAGCATTTGTTCATGAAAATGTAAAAGTGGCATTAGTAATTTCAAAGTGTTTGCCATGAAAGACTTGAATGCAGAAACCTAAAGTCACAGGTAATATTTTTTCCCACTGAACACATATCTCTTCTTCTTGTAGTTTTCCTTCCTCTTCCTGCTGAGCCACCTGAGGCCAGCTCTGTCCATTCGATTTTGGCTGCACGATGGGAAAGTCCGCTCAGGAAAAATCTCCTTCAGTTTGCTCAAGAAAAACTCCTCCAGGTTTTGACCGGCCTGAGCCACCTCTGAGTCTGGCTGTACAGCAAAGACAGGAAAGTTTAGAGAATGCAAACATTAGAAGCTGTTCATTGTGCAAATTTATTGTATTTTTTATCTTAAGGATCACCTCAATCAAGTTACCTTGTTCCATACTGCACATTGTTAAGTAGACATTGTCAATATTTACTCTGATCTTTTAGTTTAGTCAAAGATCAGGGTTAGGGTTAGGGTTAGTTTTTCTTATGTACAAAAGCATTTTTATCAACATACACATAAAGTATGTTGTATGTGTAAAGTATATGTAACGATGTTCAATACACAGACTGGATTATTTCATGTGTATTATGCATTATTGAACTATAATTGTTGACACATTGATACAACTGCCAATTAAATTTCTCAAAGAGATATCAAATTATTTTCCTAAGATATCTATACCATATATTTTAGATACACAAAACCTGCTTTGTGTCGTTATGTTGTATGGAGCTACGACACAGTCGGTGGTGTCTGAGAATATAACTGTCAGATATGAGCTAAACCTGATTGGCAGACACTATATACAGTTTAAACAAGCCAAAGTAGAATAAACCATTAGTACTGACATGATACTTTTTGAGCCAAGGTTGCAGCTACACGTGGAACGTATTTCGCAAGGCTGTAATGCAGCAATAATCTGATTACACCAGAAATTAGATTAAATCTGCTCAGATTCCATCATCCTTACATAGTTGAAAGTTGCGCAGTTCTTGAACATCAGCAGGACGTCATCTACAAACTGCTCAGCGCTGAAGTAGTGAAGAGTGTTGCTCTTGTCCAGTTTCCTGCGGATCACTGACAGGTCAATGGGCCTCTTGATGATCTGGTAGTAGTTTCGGGCCTGGAGCGCATTCACACAGATGAGATCACTGTAGTCCGACTGTTGTCATTTTAACATCGCTGTTTGTTATATAAGTGAGCTGGAGCATTTTTTTTTTTCAAAGTGTTCTTTCTACTTAGGTAGATTGTTCAGGTCACTTCATGCTGTCATGTTCTGCTGTTTCTGCCTTTCAGAGTTGTGAATTCTTCAACATAAATTATATGTTGAAGACAGATTATATGTTTGAAGTGCTGAATCATAGTTCAAATTTTGTTAAAAAATTTTGTTAAAAAAAAAAGGAGGGGGGGCGCTAATTGTAATGACATGACAATGAAAACTTTGTAATGGTCCTTATTAAGGCCTTTATCAAAATATTATGCAGATAATTGTAAAGTCACTGAATAGTTTGACCCCGCACAAAAAACTTTTCTGACATTAGTGATGAAGCAATAGCACAGAAAAACTTTAAAGCAGCTTTAATGTAAATCTTTTTGACTCACCAGAGGACTGACAGGTTCATGAAACGGAGCGCTGAGCATGTGACAGCACAGCAGCAGAGTAATTCGTTCACATCTCTGCAGAGACAAACACACACACACACTTAACACACTCAGCTTCAACTGAATCAAACCAGATCATCATCCCCACCAAACTTTGCAGTTTTCCACAGTGAAAGCTGTGTGTTCGACGGCATATTCATAGCCCTAAATAAAACAGATATAACTTGATCGATGATAAACAATTATTTCAAGATGATAAAAATTGATGACTGCTTCTCCTGGCTTTTGATGTTGTTGTTGTCACAGTGTTAGTTCAAAAATACCTCACATCAAAACAGAACCCAAAGCAGTGACTCTGCACCGCAGCTCACCCTCTGGTCCTGTCGAGACAGTGTATACGGAGCTTTGACCTCCCCATGGGTGTGTACGTCTTCACAGTCGTAGGCCTCTACAGGCTCCTGGTCAGACCTGCACAGCGTGCACACCCATTCACCTCTAGATGACACACAGCACCTCAGTTATTTCACAGTCAGACTTTAAATCCTTTGATGACAGTCATATTTGTGAGATATCTTTATTATCATTAGTCTCTTTATTCATTCATTCAGATCTGTAAGGAAAAGTTTTTCCTCTATTTTGTGCTTTATCTCTATTTGGTTTGCTCTGTACAATTTTAGTTTGTCTCTGTTTCTGTGTTGTGTGGTAGTTTTCCCACTGTGTGTACGTCAGAGTGGCAGCAGAATATTTTCACCTATGGAAACACAATTAGGTTGACCTGATAAAAAACAAGAATGAATTTATGCAGGTCATATCTGCCAGTGGAGTCAAAGTCTGACACAGATTTTAAACCAAACACCTCCACTTTCCTGCAAGTATTAAAAGGCATAAATAAATCCATATTGTTGCATTTTGACTTTCTGAACACAGATATGAAGTCTATTCCTAAAAAGTTCAAACTCCTTTATCAGCTCTAACAATTACTGTACTGTTCATCACTGCTGACCCTCTCAGCCCATCAGACTGACACAGTAGTGTGAGATGCTCAGCGGTTGTGTTGGAAAGGATAAAAAAAATAAATAAGATAAATAAATGAATAAAAAAAAAAAAAACACACAATATAAAGCCACTGCTATTTTTCAGCTTCTGTTTTAAAGTTGCACAGCAGGAGCAACATGATAATTTAAACTTCACTGACAGAAATTTTGAGACTCAGAGAAATACCAGCACTGCAAATACAGTCTACGAGCATGAGGAAACCTCCAGGTTTCCTAAGGACAAATCTGAGGAATAGGATAAGATAGGAAATTGAAAAAATAATTAAAAGCCTTGGCCATGAATAGAGCTGGGTCAATATTACAGCCCATTCGAGCTAAGAAACACTGTTGTGTGGCTTACGTAAAAAAATAAAGTGACCCTGCTCAATCAATAGCTTGGTCACAACTCTTTAAACTTTAAAGTTAAGGTTCTTATTGATCCCTTGGTGTTACGTAATTGAATTCCAGTGATATGTTGCTATTGTTTTCTGTTTTTGCTGGGAGCAACTAGCAGTTAAATCCAGCATCAGAAAGGCCCTCCAGTGGATAAAAAGTCAGTGTTGCTTCATTTTAAATGGTGGCCCAGAACACAGTTAGTTATTGAGCCTGCAGATGTGTGTGTCTGTGTCATACTCACAATGGGAAGTTCATTACACGAGGTACATGGCAGGCCAAGTGATAAACTTTCGGGCAGCGGTCACAGCAGAGCAGATCTCCTCCATTTAGACAAACAGCACAGAAATCTTCACTCTTCATTTCTTCAGGTTCGGGTTCCAGTTCAGGCTGCTGGATGGATGAGTCTCCCTCCTCCTGCAGGCTGCATAGATCAGACTTTTGTTCTTCAGTGTCATACATTTGAACTACATCTGCTTCACATGTAGTTTCAGAGTTATTTTGAAGCTGCAGGGTTTGATCCAGATCTGCAACTGGTTCTGGGTCCAGTTCGATGACCACGGTCTGCTCTGGATCTGGATCTAAGTAAAATGTTTCAGAATCTGTTTTTACTTCCATGTCCCATTCACAAGAGTCAAACAGGATATAAGGCTGATCCAAGTTTGATTCACAGTCAAAACCTGAGTCCTGCTCTGGTTCTTCAGATAGCGGACTGTCAGGACAGTACGGCTCAGTCCAGGAAGTTGGTGTTTCTTGTTGACTGAGATCAAAAGACTCTGCTGGTCTAGATTCATGTGAATCTTCTCTGATCTCTAAAACTTCTGCCTCATTTTGACTGAATCCACTCTATGAGCAAAGACAAGGACACAGAGAAAAATAAAACCAAGAAAATAATCATAAAAATGTTTATCTTTGTTCCTGATGAAAATGTCTGAACCTACTTTTCGGTACCTGTTGAGTGTGATTTAAAGAGTCATTGTTGAAGAGCTCATTTTGCGTTTGGCTTGGCAGTCGTATCAGAGAAACCACAGGCTGCAGGGATGGTACGAACACGGACTGGAAATTCAGACGCTGCAGGCTCACTACAGGTATGCAGGAATTACCAAGGATCCTCTGGGCCTCTGGATGAACTCTGCTGAAATAAGTGAGGGCTTGGCGAATGTCAAAGCCAGAACAATAGTATGGCTGGATCTAATTGCACAAGCAAAACATTTCTCGCTCAGGGGAAAACTTTTACATTGTAAATGTCCAAATAAGGAGTTATATACAAAATGGTGATAAAACAAAATTAAAGCAAGATTATTCACTCTGGGAAATATATACTTTTTTCATAGCATCAGAGGTAGTTTTTCCATATGTGTATTTAATATAGTACACCCCCCCTCCTCTTATATTAGCATCACTCTGATAACACGTAAGCTTCAGAGCTGCTCAGTGACAGATTCCTTTTTAACTTTGGACAAAGTCAGGCTAGCTGTTTCCCCTTGTTTCCTGTCTTTATGTTTTGGAAAAATCAACTGACTGACTCGTTTCAGCTCTGATTCAAATGCACAGATACGCTTTAAGTGTGGCATCAATCGTTTTATCTAACTCTCAAAATAAAGTCAAGATTTTTTCAACTTTGGACAGAACTGCTAGACTAGCTGCTTCCACGTTTCCTGTCTTTATGCTACTTGTTCCAGGTCGGTAGCAAATGCATGTGAATGAAAGTGTTAGCAATCCTCTCATTTAACTCCCATGTGAAAGAAATGTTAAATGTTTCCTATAAATACATCTTTTGCATTGTGTTGGTGGGTGAGTGTTGTGAATCATTTCACCTTAATTTCTTCAATAAGGCTGTTACACATTTTTCTGGTTGTTTTTGTAGTCGTTCAGGTGGCGAAGAGACTGCTGTGGACTGTTTGTTGCAAAACCCAGCTGACTCCGTTTCAATCTCACAGAACATCTATTTCAAAAAGATATAGATTCAGATAAATTCTTATGATTGTACTCTCAAGTAAATTGTATATCAGCAACACTTTTTGATATCCAGTACTACACTACACTAACACACATCAAGCTGTTTAGATAAACTTCTTTCCAATGCTTGT
Source organism: Echeneis naucrates (assembly GCF_900963305.1). Lineage (NCBI taxonomy): Eukaryota > Metazoa > Chordata > Actinopteri > Carangiformes > Echeneidae > Echeneis > Echeneis naucrates. Next base: position 22,740,225 of record NC_042526.1, on the reverse strand, counting down.
TTATTTAAGTTTTCCCAGTGCCCCTATTACGTGTTTCGTTTGGATGCACGGCTCCTCTGCCACGAACGCTGGTTCAGGGTCAGCGTCGGATGACATGGCCTTCAGCGCAAGCTCTACTCTACTCTTGGCTACCCGTGGCAACAGGGTTAGTCGCCTTTGGGGAAAGTTGCCATGGCGTCTGTGAGGCAGGTCTGCCATCTCCAGGAGATCAGGCCTCTTGGGGTGAAAAAATAGAAGAGAAAACACAAAGAGGCAGCTGGTTGATAATCTCCTGTGTGCTCAGTGTTTGAGGGGAAATTACAAGAATCAAAACAAACAGAAAACCACCAAAGAAGCAAGGGAGGAAGCATGACAATTACCATTTCTAGATTAATTTGACTGCTCATTTTTCCAAGAAAAAAAAAAAAAACATCTCTAAAGCACAAATGGATTATTATAACAGAGAGAACAGGACAGTGTGTCGAGGATGATTAGTAATAAAACATCAAAAACATAAAGGATTTAAATGATTAATAATGGTGCCTTACCTGAGTATGAACGTAAGCAATGATATACTAAGATGTTTGCTTCAGAAAGGCAGGTGAATGTGTGTGGATGGGAGCTAAAATGAGTAGGATGGCAGTGTTCCATGTGTCCAGTGTCAAGGGGGACACAAATGATTTGATTGGTCGAAAGCTGATTCAGCCTCAACCCCCTGACATTTCAGCACTGCCCTGAGAGTCATTGAATGCAAGTGTAAAGTGTATCATTAATTACGCTTCAGAACACTTGCTGCTTTTATCACAGTAAGACACTCAAAGTCTATTTACCATTTATGAGTGAAATACAAACATTTAATTTATAGTGTAGAACAAGTTAAAATACAGTCACAAACTAATTACAAGTGTTTTTTAATGCATTTCTCAACATCTGTCTATACTATACGATATGTGGAGACGTGTGTATAAGCAGGTAATAATAAATAACATTACAGTAAAACATTGTTGGAACAATATGGAGGCATGACAAGTAGTGTAAAGCATTAAAATTCCTTAAAACTAATTAACAAATTGATAATACTTATAAACATAGGCCTGAATGACTTTCTTTTTATGTTGCATATAGATGCTAAATATAGAGCATTAGACACCAATATAAAAACAATCATTAAATTGAGTTACAATTCTGAATTCCAATGTTGCTGAAGTATTAGCAGCTAAATGTCCTTACAGTCTCAAATGTAAAAAAAAAAAAAAAAAGATATGCACACATAAATGGCATTTACTACTACTACTACTACTAATAATAATAATAATAATAATAATAATAGGTACCCATCGGAATCAGATTGGTACCTATTCTTATTATTAGTCTTCCCTAGTCAGCTCTGACTTGAACTATTGGTTTGCTCCAGTTTAACACTGGATCTGTCTTCGAACCCCGACTCCCGCATACCAAGCAGAAGTGATCTCCCTCCACTATTCTGACGAAGCAATGACCAATCAATAAATGATGGTGAAAAACAGGTCAGTGCTATGAAACACTGCACATCATTGAAGTGTTTACCAGCCGACATGCTGTTTCACACTCCGGTCAATAGGAGGCGGTAAGGAGCCTGTCGGCCAATCAAATTCAAAGAAGAGGAAGCTGTACGTGCTTTGTTGTCTGGAGCGAAATCTCGCACAAAACCGCGTGACTTCCAAATCCCGTTCCTCTTTCAACTATCCTCCAAGATGGTAGGTGCTACCATGACTCCCTGAGAACAGAAATTGAGTTAAATCTAAGCCCATCCTTGTTCGTTTTAACCAAAAAATCCTACCCGCTGGTGTTTTACTGTACATCCATGCCTTAAAAAGTCTTACTGGTTGTTATTATCGTTATTTTTACATATTAATTGTATTTGTTAGCAGTTAACTGTGTGACTGCTCGGCCCACCGCTGCAGTAGTAAACCCGCTTTATGGCTGCTTTCTGGCCGTGCTCATGTTTTAATGTGGCCACTAAACCTTCACTGTCTTCGTGACTATGACACAAATAATAGCTGCTTAAAATGGTAAATTGGCCAGCAGTATTATGCCAAACGCTCATTCTGTCGTGTGAACACTTGCCGGTTAGCTGTGGTGAGTTAGCATTAGCTTCCGATGGTGGGAGGCAGCATGTAAGTTAGCCTCGGATATGGGCCGGTGGAGCTCGGTGTTTCTGATATAGTTTCTTTTCAGTGACCAGTTGTCGACAAAGTACGGCCGAAGCTGACGTGCTGTCCGTTCTGCCACAACACCACAAGGGAGAGATCATTTCGGCTAACCCTGTGTAGCTTGTTGGCTAACTAGCCTCATCGGCTAAATTTCACATGCCCGTTAGAATTGAAGTTAATCTTGGTTTCTATCAAACTCTATCTAACAGCCTACCAAGAAGACCAAGACCAGGAAGCTCCGAGGACACGTCAGCCACGGACATGGTCGCATTGGTAAGTATGAACACATTCAAATAACCAGCTAAAAGGGTGTTGTTTGAAATGAGTGTAGTTAAACACTAAAACATAAATCTGCCCCCCTCTCCAACAGGCAAGCACAGAAAGCATCCTGGAGGTCGTGGTAATGCTGGTGGTATGCATCACCACAGAATCAATTTTGATAAATAGTAAGTAAGGCCTGCTGAGAGTGGTTTGTGTGTGTGAGGACTACATGATGCTGTCCCTTGCCTGTCTTGAAGCAAAAGTACACTTGAAAATTGTGATGTCTGGTATCGATATTGTATATATCGTTTGTATCTGTGTCACTGCTGTTAAGTGTCGAAAATGGACAATACTGTAGAGACTAGAGTCTCATCTTGACACTGGTCATTGTCTTGGTGTGCTTGAGTCCTCTTAGAGTATAAACTGATCCTATTCACCGACTGGCTCTTTGTAGGCCTGTCAGCCACATGGGCAGTTACAAAGTTGTTTTTTATTTTTTGGGTGTGTGTGTCCGAGTCTCACTTTGCTGTCACTGACCTGTTTATGCTCATTCTCGGAATGAACTTCTCAGTCAGTATTCTGTCTTTTTGTTCTTAGCCATCCGGGATACTTTGGTAAGGTAGGTATGAGACATTACCACCTGAAGAGGAACACAACCCACTGCCCCACCATCAACCTGGACAAGCTGTGGACGCTTGTGAGCGAGCAGACCAGGCTCAACTATGGCAAGAAGCCTGACGGCCCTGCCCCCATCATTGATGCTGTGCGCGCTGTAAGTGTTGCCCAATATTTTCTTTGCTTATTTATACTATTTAGTCCTTGTTGTTTATCATTGTGTCAATGTCATACCTGGAAAGTGACACTCATTAATTCTCAGAATGGTATCAAATTATAGCTTATGTCAGAAGTCCATCATTTGTGTTGCTAAGTTTGTTCATTATTAACTGAGTAAAGTAGGGTCTTGGGCAAACTGGTGACATTCTTGGTAGACAAATATATCTTGAAAGCAGTTCTTGGTTGTTTTTTAATCTGTGTGCTCTGTCTTTTCCTGATAGTCTCAGAATGCCTGTGCTTCTGTTTGATTAGTGGTGCAGCTAACATTAATGATGGTTTAATCGTTGCCTTGTTTTCTTGATTGGTTGGTTGCGTAAAATATGCCTGTGCCCAAGTCAATGTCTTAATGGTAACTTTGCTTGTGTCAACAGTCCAAACCTAAAGATACTGTTGTCACTATTTTACTGCTGTATGTTAAAAGAAAAAAGGAGAATGTGCCATTTGGCTTTGTTGCTTGAAGAAAATTGCTTAGTTGCCTATCAATTATCTTAAATAATTAATAAACCATAAGAAGCCTTTTGGCTCTAAATGGAGACAAAGCTCAAGTTATTGTCCAACTTGTTGCTGACGTGAGCGAAATTTCGTGCAAACAAATTACACATTGTATCTGATGTTGCTTTGAGTGAATTTTCCCCTATTTAATTTATTAAAATTTTAACACATTCTAAAGGTTATGGGTTTTGTTTTCCTCTGCGTACATCCATCTTATGTCTATTGGGCCAATTGGTTTTACATTGATCATTCATTAACTGTCAGGTTCAGCAGCATGGCATCAGATAAAATGGTGTTTGTTGGAATGTGGTCTTCTAATATTATTATTTCTAATATTTCAGGGTTACTACAAAGTTCTGGGCAAAGGCAAGCTGCCCAAGCAGCCTGTGATCGTCAAGGCCAAGTTCTTCAGCCGACGGGCAGAGGAGAAGATCAAGGCAGTCGGAGGAGCCTGTGTGCTGATGGCATAAAGCTCTGTCAGTGTCTTTTTGCAAAATAAAACTGTATAAATGGGAACTCCTTGTTTGTCATGTCTGGTTTTAAATGGTTCCATATATGGTACAGTTAAAAGTAAATGCTCTGCAAATAGTGGTGTGTGTGAGAGCCTCAAAATGTTCTGTTTCCCAACCAAAACCATCTTTGTTTTTGGATTAAATGTGCTCTGCACCTCTGACAGTTGCATCCAGCACAGTGACAGTGATCTCAGACTTGGGGCCCAATCATAAAACACCAAAATGGGCCAACTTTAACCTGCTCACTGATGGAACTAGACTACATTGTTGAGAGCTGCAACCCTGCAAACTAATATGGATGTTTTCTTTGGTCAGGGCACTGGCTAAGAAACCAAGCTTTTTTGCTTGATTGGCCTTTCAGATTTTTTTCCGTGTCATCACAGGAATGTGTCTGTTCATAAACCAAACAGGTTGCTATAAATCAGTAACCAAAGAATAAACTAAGGCTTCAAGCAATAAAAATGGTTTGCATTTTCTGCTGTACAGTAAATGTATACTGCTTGTATTTTTACTGTATAGCAGAGAATGCAAAGACTGGATGGTAAATCAGTGAGTCACAGAATGGAGAGAATCGGACATGTTTTCAGCTGCAGACTGAAAGATCACGTGATACGGTCTGCACGCCATCTGGAGGGGGCGGGGCTTAGTATGCAGCGCTTCCTTCCTGTCATTTCAAACCAGCTCGCCACACCTGAAGTGAGAAATGTGAGGACTCAATGTTGAAGGTGATTTAACCTAAAACATTATATCATCTGCTGGTATGTGTCTGTCTACTCGATCTGCCCAGTTGTCCCTGAAAGCACCAAACAGGTAAACACTAAACTTTCTTCGTTCGACGCGTTGACGTTGTCGTTCGTGTCGAACGTGACGTGTGCCCTTTCATTGCGTTTCAGCGTGTTGCTAAAACTCACAAAGTCAACAAATCTGACAAAAGAAAGAGAGAAAGTGAGTATCTGCAGAGAAAGTGACTAATTATCTGCTTACACCGAGCTAATCTCGACGCATGCGCTGTTCCCCTGGATTCTATGCTGCCTTCACTTGCCTTGTATTAATTGTTGGCATTTAAATTTTGCAACTTCGATTAAAAAAAAAAAATCTCATAGGAAATCACGAAGATAAACTATTACTATAAACGTAAGCTGCTCCTTATCATTTATTTTCTGAATTAAACCATCAAACTTAAATGATTAAATCGGGGTGGGATGTAATCAAATGGTGAGCTGCAGGAATAATCTGCAGCTGTCATCTTTAATCGGCTGTTCGTCATTTGTTTCTCAGTTGAAGTAAAGATTCCAACGATGGTGCAGATTGTCAATGAAATGGTATTACATGATATACCATATTGAGCTTTAACGCTTTTTGCAATTTAGCAACTTTAACAACAATAATAATAATTAACGGTTTCACCGATTATGAAATGTGCCAGTAATTTCAGTACTATTAATATATTTGATTTCCTATTTTGCTGTCCTGATGTCAAATCGAGATTGCCACCATGTTTATTTCCAGTCAATTTGCCCCTTACCAGCTAATGGAATGTGTTTACACGTATACTGTATGTACACACAACCACGCACACGTGTAAATTGTGTTCCCAAAGGTTTTAAAATGCAATGATCTTTAAATCTCAGGTGTCACCAACAGCATCAGTGAGAACACTTGGTGTTGCTCAGCTCAGTGTGCAACTACACTTCTTTTTGTAGTGTGGAAAATATCCTTTGTTTTTCCACAAATCAAGAAGTTTGCTTCAAAATGCTTTGATTCCAACAACCTAACACTCACAGATATTGAGTTCGATAGTGTCGAAACCTCATAATATTAATGCTTCTCTGTATAAATGATCAAATTTTTGACTCAACTTAATTTCAATTCATTGGAAGGGATGTTTATAAAGTACATTGTAAGTGTATTTGGACTCTTTTTCCTGTAACCTGTAACAAAGAGAAAGAAACTGGCTGATATCTGCTTGTTCTGCCTTTCAGGTGAAGGTCACCTGAAGTTTTACTTGTCTGGCTCATGGCAGGCCAAGCCTCGCTGGAGTCGTCCTTACGGCGCTCTGCCAGTCTGGGGCTGGAGGTGCTGGAGCGGGCCTCCAGGCGTAGTGTAAACTGGAGCAGGGCTGCTGCATCCCAGACTTCCACTACTACAGATGAAGAGACACAAATTCCTGTCAAGGTGTTGACACAGTTTTTGTGTATTTCCATTGCTTCCATTAATCGATTTTGAATCGCTGCATCCCATGGGAATGGGTTTTAAGGCTCACCTTTTTCTCATGTCATGCTCCCTCCTCATGCCTCTGTCAGAGAGACCACTCAGAGCTCAACGATGCCTTTGCGACCATGACAGAGTTCATGAAACAGACGACATATCACTGCAAGGTCAGTGATTATTTGTGATGTTTAAGCTGTCACTGTATGTGTGTGCGCACACGCCAGGGAAGAATGAAATGAAAATTTGTCTGTGCTGCAGAGATTTTATGAGTCAGGCTGCTGCACTGAGCCCACTGACATTGAGAGGAACCATGTGTCCCGGTTCCACACTCAGCCAGCTGCTAGGAAGACAAGAACTGCACTTCCAACCAGGACACATGTAAGGGCTTTATGCAAGAAAATGCAATTTCGTTTCTATAATTTTTCCACTTGCTTACTTCAGTTCTGGCACTGTTTTTCATGGGGTGGGGAGCTAACACTTGGCATGTGTGAGCTTGTGTGCCCCAAACAGCTCAGTCACACAGACCTACAAACCAAAGTAATCATCTGAAATTTGCAAAAAGGTAGCATGTGTCATCAAGGATCTATGACTTTTGAAGAATTTTTCCAACCATGATTCTCACAATTACACAGACTGAGACTCCATATTTGTTACAGTGTTAATAGGTAATTCCAGTGCTTCCAAATCTGTTCTACTCCTCAAAACCTGTGATGACGGCTCTGTCGGGACTTCTTTTAAATCTTTTAAAAATGGAATTCTTGTTCTCTTTAGGGTCACGTGTCAGCTGCTATTGAAGATTTCTACATCGAGGTTTCACCTGGAACGTACGTCATCACTGCCAGCTCGCAGGAGTCACAGCAGCATACTCAACTGGTTAGTGTCAAAGCTGGAGAGAGCATCAAGCTCACCTTTAACCTTTGACCTAACCAAACCCTTAACCTCCAATACAAGAAATGAGCATTGCTTGTGCTGTTTGTGTGTTTTGTTGCCTGCTTTTACACAGTTTACATTTTATTCTGTTATCAAAGTTTTATATGCTGCACAATGAGAAGCCATATTTTTATTGCATTTTATTTGCATTTTGCTTCAGTGTTATGATGTAGATTGTAAATAAATCATGTAATGCACTTAACATGTTTACCTGCTCTAGTGCCACATCAATATGTTGTATAATAAACTCTTGTTTTTCTTTTTAATCAGTGTTATATTTGTTGTTTGAATGACTAATTTAATGGGCACAAGGGGAAAATTCCATAATCTGGAAACTGTCTTATCTGTCAATAATGACCTTGACCTCAGAAAAAGGGTGCAATCCCACAGCTGGTTGAAGTTTGAAGTTAGTCATTCCAAAAACGCCTCTGATGCTTGGCCTTCTTTCTTTAGCACCCTAAAGTGACTGAAACAGGGAGCTGTGATTTGGCGAGATACTGATCTGTGGCAGAGAGAAGCTGAACCTTGCATGTTGTGAAGTCCTCCAGGCTCCATATTCCCTGCAGATGAAAATAAACCATTGTGAACATGAAAAGACTTCCCACAAGTCATATGGTGTTATTTACCTCTACTTCCACTTCACAATGTGTGCAGTTTTTGAAGGAAACCCAGTGCAACAAATTTCACTGTACGACTAATACAACCCTAATTTGTAAAGTCAAATTGAATGATGTGGGTGACTAAATCAAAGGTCAGCAATGATCATTTTAGTTGGACCTTGTGTTTCCCAGCTGGCTGCCTGTGCTGAGGCTCTGGCCTGGATTTCCTCCAGTACTTCCATGAAGGACGCTGTTTATTCCTCAGCTTCTGCAAAGGAGGAGGAGTTGCTCAGGTCTCATCTTCTGGAAGAGATGAAGATATGTCACAGCAGAGTCACTATTCCTCACTCTTCCCTCTGTGTCTTTGAGGCCAGCCTGCTTATCCTCTTCAAATCCATCAGTTCTCTTCACGTTGGATGTGGACCTACAACAAGCAGCTTGTATGCAGAGCAGGTGGTTTATGATGGAACAGCAGCGAGGTGTTGATGCTGAACACTCGATGCAGAACAGCTGGAAAGGGCAGGTGCAGCTATCTTTTCATAGTGAGACTGTGGAATGGGTAAAACCAAGTTCTCCACAACCACAGACCTGTGGTTGACTGGAGAAATGAATGGCCTGATGATTGGCTCTCATACAGAGGTGTCACACACACACAGTTTTTTATTTTTTTTTTAATCTTCTGAGAACATATTCGTGTATATTGTTCAACTGGACATATAGGGCCAACTTAAATATTTCTCTTTGTAAGTTTTTGAAATGCTATTGCCTTGTTTCATCTATTTACTATTCATCAGTTCATGCATTATGGGAGATGACATTGTTCAGAAAGATTTATTGAACTCTGCCTGTGTATACTCACTGGAGGAAATCTGGCAGACTGGCAGGAAAATCTGCAGCTCAGTGAAAAAAACGGCACACTGTTTTAACAGTTACTGTGGAGCATCGCGTACATGCAGTGCTGCATCCATCACTGCTCTATTATAGTTGACGTTTTATGGCAATTAACTTGATGAGATGGGTAACAGGTACAATACACCATGACACAAAGGGGCTGATGCTGATAGGTCATTTTTTTCCTTCTTCCATCTATGGGGTATAGTTCAATCATACCATCCCCCGTTCCCCATTCAAAAAGTCGGTAGTCAGGTAACAGCTTCCTCCTGTCGCCTGGCTTAGACGCTGCATATATTGTCTGTTGTTGCTGTACAGTTGACCAAGAGAGTCCTGCAGGTAGAAAATGTTCATGAGCCTCCCAGCTGCCAGGGCCAGCAAGCAGCTGAGCCTGGTCTGTGGCAAACAAGTGGACTGACAGGCCGGGTCAGGGTGGCCAGGAGATCACTGAGTTAATCCAGGAGAGCGCTGTCTAAGATGTGTCAGGATCACAGGGAGGAGGCAATCTCAAGGGAACATTTCTGTTTGATTAACTGACATTTTATTCAAATGAGATATTCTTTGAGTTACAGTGAATGAGAACATGGCAGAAGGAAACTACAAACATCATTATTTAGGCATCATGAGATCATACAACTATGTGGACCTTCAGAGGACGATTGCTGTCCATTTTGGCCAAATTTAAACTTTAATAACTGGAGTAAATCAAGACTTTTACTAGAAGCCACAAAAATAAGGATTTTCACGGCACACATTTACATTTACATTACATTTAAAGTTTATTTGAAAGGTGACACGTCTTCCACAAGGTCCAACCTCCTCAGACAGAGGCTGTGCAGCCTAAAGCCAGAAAAATGAGGCTAAAGTGCAGCTTCTTCCCAGAGGCTCTATGCCCACTGCACAATCAACTGAACCTCGAACCTTGAAATTTTAATACTGTTGCTATTTTCAAATGTACAAAATGAAATAATATTTTGCTTCATACTGGAAAAATAGAAGATGTGGACCTGAAATGCACTGATCTTCATGAACAACAATTTTCATGGCCAATGCTCAGACTGGTGATGAATATACATGAAAAATGACAGCTTGGTCCTTAGAGTCTCACAGATTCAGGCTGGATTCACATGAGATTCGGATACTATATGTTGGATTTTCACGCTCCTAGAGAAAGGAGGTCTGAGGCCTAAGGGCATTAGATTAGCTGCAGAGGTCACCATATGTCTGAATGTCCTCCTAGTATTCTGATAATGAGAGGGAATGACACCATTTACTCTTGATTTTTAGTGGCTTTGCATAACTTGACTTTTGGGAGTAACTGGGGAGAAAAACAAGAAGACACCATGGAAATTTTCTGAGCCATGTTTAGACCTTTAATAATTTAACGTGATATGGCAATAAATGCAAAGCCAAAACATTCAAGCCAGCATTCATTTTAATGCTGACTTGAATGTTTTTACTGTTGAAGCAGAATTTTACAGAAATCCATCTGTAAAATATTTAAACTTACTTTGATTAAAAATTGTAAAATCATTACAGAGAAAATGACACAACTACATTTAGTTATTTAAAAGAAAAGCTTACTCCTGTTTTAACAAAAATAAAACAGGCCATGCATTGTTTAAAACTTATCAAGTTTGTAATTTCATTATTCATTTTAGTTCAATTGCTTTCTGGTGCTTTTATTTTCACACTTAGAAAATCAAAAGAAGGAAGACGTACTCTAGCCATAAGTAAAAGAAGCAAGACTACAGTGTGGAAATACTCACTTTAAAATTGCAAAAATAATATGAATAATATTTTACCTCAAATCAAAATATACCTTAAGAAACTGGTAGTAAATTCTGCTCTCTGTGCAGAGTAATGTAATGTAATCTACAAGAATACAGCAACTAATTTATTTTTGAATGCTGAAACTGGTAAACATTAATTTAGTGTTATTTCTTGACTTACTGCTGGCTTAAAAAAAAAAGTCTCAAAATAAAAAAATGTAAATGCTTCAGTAAAGTGAAATTAAATTGTATTTTTATACAGATCGTAATTAAATGTACTTATTTACATTCCATGACTGAAACTCATCTTCAAAGGTCTGAAACAGTCTTTTATCAGATATTCGTACAGGAAAGCATACAGTTTCCCCACCTAGGTAGATGAATACATTACTATTTTCTTGTTATCTGTTCTATACTAAAAGTTACACATTTATTTGTGAGGTCCACAGCCAGCTGCAGGCAACAGCTTCTTCTCACTGTTGATACAAGTTCCCATCGAGAAATGACCAGTTGAATCCGTCTTCTTCACGGCCACCTGAGGGGCTGTTCACCTGGTGATCAGCTGACCAGGGTGCATTCGCCAACACTACTGTCACATTATGTTAGAAGTAGGTTGGCTGGGCCATAAAAGCTACTTCCAGTCTCATAGGAGAAAGCAGCGGGTAGAAATGACACTGATCCATGCTGATGTATGACTTTTTTTTACTTCTGATTAGCAGCTAAAATTATGTCAGACTACCTTTAGATGGCCCAGTTTTATAAATGGCTCCCTGACAAACTAGCACAGGGTGATTTATGTCAGATTTTCCATAGTGCTGATTATCCTTTGAGGCAAAATATGCAAAAATACAAAAAAAATCTCCCAGCCAAACAAACAAACAGACAAAAAAAAAAACAATTTGCATCAGACAATGTGATTTTATTTGATATTTAGTGCTGCAATTTTCTAAAGTCATGTGATAAAACCTCTGACAAGAGTCACTGTAATTCAAAAAACATTAAAAGGCCGTGACATCAATTTCAAATCGATGTCTCAGACTACAAAATACATTTATAACATTATAAAATACAGCAGATAAACAGGTCTGTGTGCAGTATATTGTGTTAATCATATAGGCAACAACCTCCAACTTTGTTCTCCAAGACTGAGTCACATATAAACTTGGCTACAAGAGTAATCTTAGGTTATGAGAGCTTTAAATCACAATTCTATTAGAATCTTTAAGTCTACAACACTGACTACTGTTGTGACAGCTAAAGTACAACCATACTCTGAGCTACAAGGACACTGTTCATTTTTAGTGCTACATGAGGACCTCCCTCTGCTACACAGCTTCCATTATTTAAAATAACTGATGTCAGTGTGAATTAACTTGACGCATGAATGCAGCAAACAAACAGCCAGGCTGAAAGTGTGATTTTATGTTGAGACAATCAGAACTTAGAGGTATCTACTCATAACAAAAAAAGACTAATTAGATTGCTTTTGGTCACAATGTGTTGGTGTTGGGAGGATCAGTAGTCCATGTCTCTGAAGTCTGAGGAGCTGTTGTAGAGACGGAAGGAAAGAAGTAGGAGTTGGCTTATTTTGTAGAGCACCGTCTGTTGTAATCTTATTGTCTGTAATCATGTTAAACTGATGATACTTCAGTCTAAATAGAGTATGAAAATATGTAATTCCAGAAACACACTTTATGACTTGGTCGTGTTACTATAGTATACAATGTGATGTTTTATCTGTGCTTTAGTGTATGACTTTTCACAATGCATTTTTTCATCCCTTGAAGGAACTGAGATGCATTTGGGTGTAAAATAAATGAATGAATAAGTAAATAACCAAACGCTGCTCTGTCTTTTGTGATTGAACAGCATCGACAACCAACATCCTGCAACAGCATTAAATATGCAACCTTCACAAGAATTTGATGCAAAAGTGTTGTGTGCAGCAATACATAGTTTGTTCTATCTGTTAGCAACTAATGATCTCTGTGCGTGTGTGTATGAAATATCATTTAGATCATGAGTGTATATCTTAATTTTACCTTTCTGAACTGAACAGCTTCTTAGCAAACTGTACTTGATCCCTGATACTTGTCCCAAACACCAACATCTGCTTCTCTGTGTCAATGACACACTGCAAAAAGAGACAGTACATCACATATTTACATGTTACTCTTAGAGCATCTGCAGATCAGTGTTTGTTGCTGGTATATGATTTACTGCGTTTGAGGCAACATACCTTGAGTGACTTCAGTGTTTTGTTCCCCAGTGATATCAGTGGCCTGCTGCTTTCTGCAAAAATTGAAATAGTTGAATAACAATATTGACAGTAAATTAGAAGATACTGTCTCATTCTGCCATGTATACTTGAATAAGTCATATTCCTCTTCCTTACCTACTACGGCAAATGAGCACATTATCCTGAGCTGTCCAATGGTCAGACTGAGCTCCCTGATGTGACCGTCAACACAGAGTTTACGTTGAAATGGAAAACCCTCTGTCTCCATTTTGTTCTCATCCACAAGTTCTTTCAGTCTTTGAAAGAAACAACATTATATAACAAAGTACTTAAACTGACTTCATATTATCCACCAGATACATAAATTGTATGTGTGTGTGTGTGTGTGTGTGTGTGCATGTGCTCTGAGTCATCTAACACCTCACCCTAATCTCTCAACAGTCAATGAAGACATCAGGTTCAGTTTGCAGCCAGTGTCAATCAGAATATTCACTTCCTTGCCTAAACACTGTAAACACACAGAAAAGTTTGAAGTGGATGTGGTTTTATGAAGGAGCCCTTCAATCAAGTGGTCACCTGTCACTCACCTTGCAGAGCACATAAATGAAATCTCCCTCTTCCTCCTCTTCATTGTCATTCAAATTTAAGTGATTGCAGTTGAGAAAGACATGCCCATTGTTTGGTGTGACTCTACACATGTTCATCCTTCCCTGGGACAGCTTGGCCTCCAACAAGCGTTTCTGCAGAATATGGTGTGGCTGCTATGATGGAAAATAAAGCCAATACGACCAGGAGTAAATAAAAATGTACAGCAGTACAGTTGGAGCCCTAAAACAAAGAAATAATCTGTCATGATGTTGACACTATAAACCTTAAAGACCTTTCCGGGTGTCTAGAGAACATGCAGGTGAGCAAATGGGCAGCTGTACAATCAGATGTGTTTTTGAAACTTTATTTCTGCAGGAATATGTTTAGCTACATCACACATGCCATCTTTTACTTCCCTTTTGAATGGATTAACCCAAAACACACAGCCTGAAACTCAGAACGAAGGAAAACAAACGAGGGAAGACAATGTGAAGAGCCAAATACGTAATTAAAAGGAATAGATTACATCTAGTAAATCTTCGAATGGTTTCTCCTTAATTTGTAATCAGCATTGTCATGACATTTGTCATTCTAAATAAAATACGCCATTTTCAAATCTTTTGCTTATTGGGTATTGTCAAATTTTGTGCAGTCTCATTTGTGGCTCACCATCCTCGTGTCAGATTTTGTAGTGTAGGTTGGTGTCGGGATGACATGAAACTGCGGATCAATCTAACGTCAGGCCTGTGAGGAGATGCTCACCCCTTGAGTAGATGTCCCGAGCTTCTTCAGTCCATCCAGAGGCAGCAGATCAGCCGAGTCTTTGTGGAGGAACTGGATCGCCTGCTTCAGTCTCCTCTGCTGCCTCAGAGACGCAGCATCCAGGACAGCCGAGTCCGTCCCGTTGAACATGACGGCGGGCAGGCGACTGCAGCTGTCAGTCCAGAGAGGTATCCCCTCACAGGAATGTTAAATCCAGCGGAGCAGAGGAAACACCCCCAGTACGGGAGTCAGCGCTCAAGTTGGACGGATAACAAGCAGGGGTTCTGGTTAGATTTCAAAATAAAATACTAATTAAGAGAACCGCCTTTGAATAGTTGTGAGTTTCTTCATCGTCACATTGCTGTAAACTGAGCGCAACAATGGTTCGTGTACAGTGAAGCGTTAGGGTCAGGATCCACGAATTAGACCATCCAAGGAACAATCAAACCAGCACAGGTTAAATAATACAACTTTAATTTGCACAGGAAAATGTCATCATTTGCGTTTGAACTTATAAATATAGAAATATATAAATACATAAAGCAGCAAAAAAAAAAAAAAAAAAAAAAAAAAACAGTTGAAATAAGAAGACCAACAAACATCTTTACAATGAAGACTACATACAAAGAAATTCTCATCAGAATAACATGCTGAAAAAAGCTGGAAAGCTGTTTCTGAATTAGTAAGATCCGTGTTGACTGTACAATGAAATCTAAAAATATGGATTGGCCTGTACTATTGTCAGTATTTAGCTGAGAACCTAAACATTAATATCAACAGCTTTTATTTTGAAAAGGATTTAGGACATTATTCTGTCTGTTTTCATGGGTTTAATATTGCTTGATGCAGCTTCAACCCACCTCAAATAACTGAAAAAGAAACGCCACCTTATTAAATTGTGATTTCTTTAAAAAAAATAAAAAAGTTTTAAAAATGTGCTGTAGCTGAGACACCATATGCAGATGCTGTTGTTTTTAAAGTGTGTTCAGGTGATTGGTGAAAAAAGTGGGCACCGAGTGAGCCCTGGTAGGACAGGATTAAAATAACGAAGCTCTTAGAAGCAGTGTCGTCTTCAAGTCAGGTCCTCAGGTGCACACAATACATGATTTTCAATTTTTTCAAAGCTGTCAATACAGCCAACGTTATCTAACTCAAAAATTGGTGCGTGAAATTCAGGAGGTAACATTTGTCTGTGCTGCCTTACACTAACAGCAGTTTAACTTCTCTTTTAGACAAACCCTTCACACATTTACATTAGATGATGTTTATGTATGTTTGACTGAATTCTAGTGGCCGTTATTATACACAGGTGTCAAAAACACGGACAGCATAACCGAGCAAAGATAAACCAACGTAAACCTATAACCAGTAGATTAATATATATATATATATATATATTCATAATACAAAACAAATGGCAATATGAATGAATTAATATACAGAGCACAAAAAGTAACAATAACAGCGCCCTGTGCTGTTTCAGTTACTCCAGATGGAATATTTAGTGTCGCTGTCAGCCGCACATTTCCTCTCTTCACTTCATTGCCCACATTGCCTCTGTTTTTCCCACATCACCTTGTTTTCAACATGGAGGCCCAAAATCCTCGCCACACGTCGCCGTTTAGGTCGCAGTAAAGTCAAACCTGACTTCCTTCTGCGGCAGACAGCGGCTCGGAAGACAGGGTCTCGGTCAGCTGTTGCCTTGTGTTGAAGTTCAAACATTTGTTTCCTCCGAGTACGCTTCGTTTTTACAGTCCAAAGCCTGAAACAATACGAAAACCGACGCGGAATGGCGTCTGGCAGGGGCCCGGGCAAGTGAATAACAACAATACAAGCGCCATATCGTGAATGACGGACGGATTGTTTGACCAATAGCAGTCGGATTAGCGGCTGCGTAGCCAATCAGAGAACAAAGTTCGTGAGGAGGCTGAACCACGGGTCAGCGGATTGTGCTTGCAGTTCATGTTCCCGGGGTGCGGGCAACACGGAGCGTTTCCTGCACTGGTGCATGGTGGTCGAACAGGAGGAATTGTTGGAAATTTTTCGGAGGTTAGTTTATAAATTGGTTTTTACCCAGTGTGCATTATTCCCACAGCCATCTCTGTGAAGGGTGGGGGCAGCAGGCGGCAACGGGGACTCAAAAGACGCCCGGGAATGACAGTTATAGCAAAAAAATAAAGTGTCATTCTGCGTTTGAAATGCTTATGTTATCCTTACTTAGCACAGCGGTTGCTCGGTCTTGTTTCCGAACTGCGTCGCTAGTTTCACGGCTTGAAGCTTTACGGAGACAGCTAGCCACCCCCTCAGCTACCACACACATTCAGCATAGGCTATCAAATATAAATGATAAATGATGAATGGCTGTACATTTGTTTGCCCGGCAGCCTCTGAGAAACTGTTTGATGTTAGCTGCCAAAAAGTCGTGACAACGCTTGTTGGCGTAGTTATCACCACTGTTAGCATAGTGGCTAAGCTGCTAGCTCCGCTATGTCAGGGCGTAATAACTGTATCTGACCGTAGATAAAAATGTCAGTGCTCCAGCTGGGCAGCATCAGCCTTTCAACAAGGGCGGATCACCACATCCGTCACATTCTGTTAGATTCTATAGTGTCAAATGTAGCTTGTCATAGTTGTGCTACCTTGTAGCTAGCTAACCTCAGATGCTACGTTCAAACCAACAAGCGCCAAAATACAACGGTGACAGCAGCTCACAACTATCTTTCACATTAATTGTAGCAGTTCAAATGAGGCTGTGTATGTGTCTGTATTACAACTTATGACTCCTGCAGGACTTTAAAGCTCGAGGTTGAGCTAAATTCCTCATATGAGATTTAACAGAAAATGTGTGAGGGAATGTGTAGCGTGAGGCACATTTACTTAAAATCAAGTTATGAGGTCTTCATTGTTTTGAGTTTTAACCTGATTATTATTACCTCTAGCTAAATAAACCTACAGTTAATTCTTCTTACATGAAAGTTGTGGTATGCAGTTTGTGCTGAAACTGTTTCAGAGAGGTGTTGATTCAGCTGTGATCATTGTTTAGGCAGCACTTTATGATGCTTTAACTTATTTTGTGTTGTGCTTACAGGCGTGTCTGTTGTTTCTCCTACCCTTATGAATTTAAATAGGTAGGACAAAACGATAGGGACACCTGTCAATCAAACAAATAACCAAAGACAATACATTAAATATTTAGACCTTCATGGCGATTGGATTTGCAGCAGGTCAAGTGTATTACATTAGTTTTAGTTGTGTTTGTGTGTACTTAACACTCAGTTCACTCCACCACGTGTATGATAGAGGGCTGTAGTAACAATACATTTCATTATTGATTAACCTGCCATTTATTGCCTTGATTGCCGTGCATTGTTCCACATAGTGGCATAAACATAAACCTGATGTCATGACTTTGTGTCTTACTCCGTCTGACCAACAGTCTGAAAATCTAAAGATATGTACATACACCACAGGACAATATTAAACTTGAGAAGGCAGGGGAAGTTGGCCCCAAAAAATATAAAATAATACATTTTCTGTGTGACAGCTAGTCGATTTGTCATTACAGCTTTAGTTCTCTGAAATACAATCGCAAGATGAAAATGGACTGCAAACAGTGCTCAGCTAACACTAACCCTAACCCTCTTGGGCAATCCTCCAGGTATAGGGGTTTTTGATCTAGACCTCTTTGGATGTCCATGGGGGGGGGGGGAAAGCATAGCGCCATACATGTTTTTTAGAAAGTGTTTTTTGCATTCTTCCAGTTGATTCTGTTACTGTGTTTATCTTTATGACTTAAGAATTTAGGGTATTGGCTTATATAATAAAAGGGGTGTGACCTCTAAAATCAAAAATATGTAAAAGAAAAATGTAAAGTCACACTATACAATTCATTCGTACATAACACCAAAGTCTGTAACATGACATTTGTGATACTACCATTAGAGGACCACAAGGTCTCACATCTTGTGCAGCCCCCTTTACCCTCAGTGCTTAAGGGAATGCGTGTGTGTGTTTCATGACACCAATTAGTTTCAAATATGTCTCCTGCATGTGTCACTCCAGCAGGTAGAGAATGCTCTTGGCCCAGATAAACCGGGACTCGCAGGGAATGGCAGAGTTTCACGATGCAGACGGGCAGCCGGTAACTCTCTGTCTGACAGAGGCTGTGACAGTGGCAGGTGAGCTCTCTCACTAACAACTACATTCAGCACTGCTTGGACTGAGAACAGGTCAAATGATTTCAGCAATATCTTTTATAATCTCTTTATAATATACCACAAAATTGTAGCTCCACTACTACTACTGAGTAAATAACACAAACCTTTTAATCACCCAAAACACTTTATTACTACTTTACTACATTTTATTTATCCATTAATTGATCTGTCATGCTAAAAGTACCCTAACCCTCACCCATTTGGTCAAAAGTAGAAGAGCATATGCAATAAACCATATACTGTCAGCCTGGTGAATTGCCAGTTACCCAAACGCCAGTTTAAATAGTTATGTCTTTAGTGGCTTTTATAAAAAGTACATTCTTGGGAGCCACGACCTCAAGAACTTCATCACCATGAGTTTTAAGGCAGGTGTGTGGAACAGGTAGGTGAATAGGGAGGGAGTAAATTGGCCAGATATGAGAGAGCCTGACAGCAGACTTGTTGAGGAAAAGAGTATGTTACAGTAGTGAAGAGACGGAGGTATGTATAATCATGTCTAGCTCAGCGGTTGAAGCTATAGACCTCATTTTACTGACGGTGTGAGAAACAAGATCTGGTCAGCTGTCTAACGTGGCTGGAAAGTAACAAAGTCATTTTTGGGGGGGGGCTGACAGTTTAAGTATTTTCACTGTCAAATAATTCCCCAGATGGTGATCAGATGGAGAGTATGGACACAGTAAGCCTGCAGGCTGTTACGCTTGCGGACGGATCCACTGCATACATCCAACACGAGTCCAAAGCGTCCTTTTCAGATGGGCAGATTATGGATGGGCAAGTGATCCAGTTAGAGGATGGCTCTGCTGCATATGTTCAGCATGTGTCGATGCCTAAAGCAGGTAAAAAAAACTAATCTCTACTATCTTCAGACAGATAATAGTATTGTTGTAGTCTTCTATTGTATCCTGACACACTACTGGCCTAATGGAAGACAATAATTTAGTTGTATCTCAACTGGATGAAATAATGTCTTCTAAGACTGCAAACGTACAGAGATTTCCAGAAAGTTCCCTAGTGTGGAGATCAACCAGTTTTTATCTGCTAAAAGGCTGCAAACACTTTTATTATTTTCTGTTGTAGGAGGGGACAGTTTACAGCTTGAAGACGGACAGGCAGTTCAGCTAGAAGATGGAACAACAGCCTATATTCACACACCCAAAGGTACAACACATTTAACACATATAACACATTAATGTTATTATATTTAGAATTTTCTTTCCTTTAATTGTTTATCCTTGGTTAATTGAACATTTTTGTGTCCGTATTGCTAATTTTATTTAATCCAATTCAGAAAAGAATGAGAGATTCATATGCAAGCATTGCCATGTATTATTAGTTGCTCCGGCAAGGTTAGTTAGTTTGCAGTGAGCCATTTTTTTTTAAATATTATTTAAATTTTTTAAATAAAACCATACAAGTTTAAAACTACTCACAATCTCTATGCAGGAACAAAATGGCAGTAGGCTAAAGAAATGAAGAAGAAAATATGAAGAATAATTTCATATTTTCACATACCTGCTCTGAATCATTTTGCTGCTTCTTTTACATACTACTACACCACAATCTTGGTCACTTGGACATTGTTTATCAATATGTTAGACATTTTGAATGCAGAACACACTCTTTTGTAAATGCACTCAGTGTTCAAATTGGCTGTAATGACAGTTTCATGATAAATTTCTTCTTGTCTGAGGATTGAAATAAAACTCACTTTGGCTGCTCTTGGCAATTTCACTCTTATGGAGTCATTTTACTGTCATGTTTTAGATCAGTAAAACATTTGTACATATTTTAGGGTCAGTTTTTGTGTTGTCTATGTTTTATTCATTGTTGTGATCAAAATGCTAACCGTAAACCTAACTGTCTCAGGTTTTGTACTGGACCACCATTTTATCACCCGATTTCTCTTTGCATCCTTGTGCTTGTTCTTGCAGACACATATGACCAGAGTGGGCTGCAGGAGGTGCAGCTGGAGGATGGCAGCACAGCCTACATCCAGCACACAGTGCACATGCCCCAGTCCAACACCATCCTGGCCATCCAGGCGGATGGTACTATCGCAGACCTGCAAGCAGAGGCCGCAGCCATTGACCCTGAGACCATCAGTGTGCTTGAACAGTATACCAAGGTAGAAACGCATGGTGTGTGTGGGGCAGTTGTTTGGCTCATTTGTCACATGAAACAAAATCAAACACTAAAAGTCTGACTTTTTTTGGGGGGGGTGGCTTATTATGCTTTTATTTTTAGTTAGTGCTCGGCAGGGATGCTTACAGGGGGTGTGACGGTGGGGGCATCGCTAATCTGATTCAAACCGAGGAATGTGCTATTCATGCTAACCATTTGACCACCAGAGCTACCGAAACAAAAGATTTAACATGTTTGTGTATCTAATCTTCTTTACAAAAGGTTATGAATGTTCATAATTTTGAAGAATCCCTTATCCTGTCTGTCAGGTGGAGAACATTGAAAACCCCTTAGGGTCATTCAGCAGAGTGGAAGCAGACAATGGCGTGCATATGAGGGTAAATTATCCTTTCCTTGTTTCATGGCTTTACATCCTCTGTTCATATAAAGTCTAATTCATGCTTCTTTCAGATTGTGTTACAGGATCAAGACAACCGGCCAGGAAGAGTCTCAAATGTTGGAGAGAAGACTTTTCGCTGTGAATATGAAGGCTGTGGAAAGCTCTATACCACTGCCCACCATCTGAAGGTAACTGTGGGCATTGTGATTTTGTGTGTATATTTTTTGTGTAGCTTTGTTTGTGCCTACCCAAGTGTGTGACTATCTGAAGTGTCACAGCTACACAGCTTTGTTTGTTCTTCCCACAGGTACATGAGCGCTCCCACACTGGAGACAAACCATACGTCTGTGACTATCCTGGATGTGGCAAGAAGTTTGCAACAGGTGACTGTGAACAGTCTCTCTCTCTCTTTCACAGAATATGTAATGTTTAATTTTGAAGCATTTAAATTCATTCCAAGAGCTGAACAATATACAAAATAAATCATATTGAGTTTTTTTTTTGCTACATTTTTTGCTGATTATTTCTGAAATGTCAGATTTCAGTTGGATTGGCCATTTTGATGTTTCCTGGGACAGACACATGTCAAGGTGTATTAACCAGAAAGAAGAACTACACAGAATATCATTGACTCAGTTTCTGTTTTATGGCTGATTAAGGTTACGGACTGAAGAGTCACTCACGGACCCATACGGGGGAGAAGCCATATAGATGCCAGGAGCTAAACTGTTGCAAGTCCTTCAAAACCTCGGGAGACCTTCAGAAGCACACAAGGACACACACAGGTACTCTAGCACTTGGGAACTAACTCAGTGACTTGTCAAAATGTTGTTGCAATACAGAGTAAGATTGAAGGTGTGTGTCATTGGTCTAACAAGGATTCAACTGCATTTTTCTACAACTGGGAGCCAAAAGAATAAATGTGACTTCTTAGCCTTGAGGCTGCTTTTTAAATACATAAGTGGCCGAGTGTTCACAGCTGAAATTCAGTTATTCTCATGCCGGAGTCACACACACCACATGATTTTCAAGACACAGATAGTGGTGCAGTGCCAGGACTGGGTGCGCAAATTTTACTGAATGCATGGCTGAAGCTGAGTTCTCTCAGTGAGCCATCAAAGTGCTGAAGGAACCTTTAGGCACATGGTTTGATTTTTCCATTTTTGGTATTTTTTGTGATGACTTGATAAACACAAAACTCACCAGCATGTGTCAAACATTTCTCGCTACAATTTGAAAATCCTCTCACAATCAAAGAAATTGATTTCTGTTATTTTTTTTTAATTGAAATTTTTACATTGAATTGATTTTCGACTCTAAATTCCCCTGTAAGCACCACAAAATATCATCAACCCCAATAATGACTTGAATTAACATCCCCTAGGCAGCGCAGTGGCATAGTGGTTAGCCATAGCTCTGTTCCCTCACAACAAGAAGGTTGGTTCCCAGTCTGGGGCCTTTCTGTAAGAGTTTTGTGTGAGTTAGCATTTTCTCTCTTTGCCTACGTGGGCTTCCCCCGGGTACCCTGGTTTCCCCCCACCGTCCACAGACATGCATATTTGTGTTAATTGGTGACTCTAAATTGTCCATGGGTCTGAGTGTTTAGTGTGAGTGGTTGTTGATCTCTGTCTCTGTGTGTTGGCCCTGTGATGGACTGGTGACCTGTCCAGGGTGACTCCCCCCTCACCCACTGTGAGCTGGGATTGGCTCCAGCACCCCTGCGACCAAGAAACAGATAAGCGGTTGAAGATGAATGAATGAATGAATGAACATTAACATCCCATTCTGTTTCTCTCCTTCTTTTTTTTTTTTTTTTTAGGAGAAAAGCCTTTTAAATGTCCAGTTGACGGCTGCGGCAGGTCATTCACCACCTCCAATATACGTAAAGTTCACATTCGAACGCATACTGGCGAGCGACCATACTACTGCTCTGAGCCGACCTGTGGACGCTCCTTTGCTAGTGCCACCAACTACAAGAACCATATGAGAATTCACACTGGTGAGTTTTTTTACACCTCTGTTTACTAGACTGTCCTCACATAATTCATGACGACTCGGCAGGCTGTGGTTTAGTACTACTCAAGCACTCACCTGTCTAGAGTCTAAAGTGAAGCACACAGCCTCTCAAAACTGATGACTTTTCTGGCTTCTGCAGGAGAAAAACCTTACGTGTGCACTGTGCCAGGGTGTGAAAAGCGCTTCACAGAGTACTCCAGCCTTTACAAACACCATGTTGTTCACACACCCTGCAAACCATACAACTGCAACCATTGTGGGAAAACCTACAAGCAGATCTCCACACTTGCTATGCACAAACGAACTGCCCATAATGACACAGAGCCCATTGAGGAGGAACAAGAGGCGTACTTTGAACCACCAACAGGTAAGTGTAAAAATAAGGGAAAAGCAATATTTAAGACTTTTTGTCCATTAATTTAATTAAAATTTAATACTAATTTTTTCCCTATAAATTAATTAGGATGAAAGAGTCACAATAACGTATTGAATATATCAGTTACATTCTCAAGTGAAAATGCCAAACATTCTCCAGTGAGAGTTTTATGCTTTTTTTGTTACACCTCAGAAAACTGATTTTATGTACGTTTTGAACTGTTAGAATAAAGCAAGAAAAAAAAACAAAAAAAAAAAAACTATCTACTACTAACTACATGACCTTCAACCTGTAAGAAATTATACCCGAAGATCCTGAATGGCATAATAATGAATTAAATTGGTAAGTGTGATTGTCAGAATAATAATCAGCTTGATAGCAGATTGATAATGTGTCAAATGACGATTGGATGTTTTCATTCTTCATGATGATGCAATATGATGATTCACTGAATATCGTCAGATTTTGACCTGTTGGCCAGATGGAACAATACAGCGCATTTGGAATACTCTTGGAATTATAACTGATTATTTCACTTAAAAATTTATTTATTTATATATTCATTTTTTGCATGCATTGTGGGATGCAGGAGACAAGAAATTAGATACAACAAATAATCAATAGTATATTAAATGTGAGCACAGATTAAAAGTTGTAAAATGTAACAACTGTGATTATATAATAATAAAATAATCAGGTCAATGCAAAGAAACTTAACTACAGAATGAAGGTTGGATAAATATGCTGAGTGTGAAATATACACAGTAAAAATTACACGTAAATAGTACATATTAATATTATTAGATTTGCTGAAACTAAATCATTTAACCTTAATTCAGATGCCATTGATGACCCCAACGTGAGCTATGCAACAGCAGTGGTTGAGGCAGATGACTCTGGCTCAGAGCAGGTTCCAGTCGAGAGTTCAGACATGGTTGGTCAGCAGCATGTTGCCTTGGTAACACAAGAGGATGGAACACAACAGCAGGTAATGAAATGGAATGCCATGACCTCAAAAATAATAAATACTAATCTTATTCCTCAACTCGGAGGTTAAAACTCGCGAGGATGGAGGATTAGTTGCAGAGTTGTTTCAGGCAGCTTCAGCTCAACAAGCCAGTGGCGATTGCATCTAAATAAAATTTAACCTGAGTGTATGGTGCCAAATAATCTCAGATCAAGGGTCCACCGACAGTCAGAAAATATGCCAAGTATCCAATCGATAATTTGTATGAAAACATATAACTACATCCTCCTGCATACTTAGATGTTCTTTCTTAGTTCACTTCACTGTTCCCTCTGCCTGTTATTCTTCCATTGGATCTAGAGCCTTCAGCTACTCTGCCTCCTTCCTCTAGAACTTCCTACCACCTCACATTTGAAATATTAACTTCTTTTCCACTTTTAAATTGTGCTTTGAAGCCTGTCTTTTTAATGAGGCATACTTTTTTTTGTTTGTGTTTTGTGAATTCATCTGTCATTTTTTGTTAAGTGTCCTTTTGTGATTTGAAAGGTGTTTTTATATATATATATATATATATATATATATATATATATATATATATATATATATATATATATATATGATTAAGGATCCCAAAGTCCACAGTGGTAACATGTGTTGCCCAGTAAAAATAATGTAAATTTACCGAGCTACAGGTATGAAAGCCAGTGATAAGTTACCACAGGGCTGAGAGAGAACTCTTTTCCCCAGAATGACGTTCACAGGCTAATCTCAGGAGCAAGTTGATAGCTGTACAATCTACAAAGTTACTATCTCACCTGAATAAGTAACACTCCTTAAATGGTGTTTGCTTCATGCTAGGCTGTAGCCAACCTGTAATTACCCAATGATTTCTACTAACAGTAGTATGCCTGTTTCCTTTTATGGAAAATAGAATAAGGCACAGAAACTGATACTAAATACAATGGCAAAAAAATGTTGAAACAAAAATGGGACCTTGTTGTTCTGCAAACGTTAATTAACTGTAAAACTTAACTCTTGTATTAACTCTGTATTCTATTGTTTCTCACATTAGGTCAGCATCTCTGAAGCAGACTTACAAGCTATGGGAGGCACAATCACCATGGTAACCCAAGAAGGCACAACCATAACCATCCCAGCACATGAACTGGCAACACAAGGTGCTCACTCAGTAACCATGGTAACCACAGACGGCTCAGATGAACAGGTAAGCAACTGCACTTTCTTTAAGACTGTACAAAGTATTAGAATAATGTCGATTTTTACAGTAAAAGGGTTTCAAATTGAATGGCATGTGACTCTTGAGAATCAGAGTTGACTGCATCACAGTATTTGCCAATGTTTCAGCCTCCATTTGCGAACTGTGGACACTAATTCAGATGTGACCTGACAACAATACAGCTGTGGAATTTGAGTGCAATGTCTGTCTCCCTCAGGTGGCTATCATGACACCTGACATGGCCTCATTCCAAACAGTGGAGGAGGCAGGTTACAGCCAAGGACAGGATGACATTCATCCTGTCACGTTACTGGCCACCTCCAACGGCACTCACATTGCTGTGCAGGTTGGTAGAACGACACCATAGGAGTGAATAGAGTGGTGGGGTGAGTTCCACTTTGTTGAGTTTAATTTATGACGAAGAAGACTTGGTACATTGCCACTCCATGTTGTGTCAAAGCAGAAAGATATCCATTAGAGTGATTTTTAGGGAATGCAACAGAAGCATGTAGATACCACAGAGTCTGCTTCTTTGGTGTCTTTTGTTTTTGCTGTAAATTGGGGTTCCGATAGGAATTAGAGTCAGGATTTAAGAGTACTTAAATTAAACCCACCATGTAATTACCACCCAGATCCCACCCTGTTGTAATTTGCTTTAAAGCTTAACTTAAAATCATGGGTAGGTATAGTTAATCTTAGGGACTGGAGCTGTGTCTCTGGCTTCCTGCTGGTGCATTTGATTAGGGATCAAGCTAAACTGAAACTTAACCACAGGATGTGTGAGTGTATACGTAATCCCCTTTCTAAAAAAGAAGGTAGTTGGCGCTGTATTCTACATAATTTACGTTTTATTTCGTTATGCTTTGACACCTTAACAAAAAGGTTTCACTAAATCAGAAGGAAATTAGGGGGATTTTTCGTAAGCTGCAATCAATGTTTTCCATTGGCAGGGTGACCAAGTTATTATGCAATCACAAAAACTGTTTGTCCCTACATCAAACAAATTCGCAACACCAGGTATGTTGTTTTGTCTATTCATAGACTCCATGATGCACTGGGACGCATCATCAGTGTTGTGATCTAGGGCCATAAGATGTTTTGGGTGTAACAACATACACTATCTATTCATATATAAATTCGATAGAATTAAATATTATACTATTATGTTAAGTTTAAACAATACGTCATATATTTAGGGCTAAATTCCCCGAGGCTTGTGATCACATCAAAGGTCACGTTACCCTTAAAAACATTGCTTCCATTTACCCCCTTCTGTTCCTTCTGTCATGGTAATTACAGAACACTCTTTTTCCACTTTTTCGATACCATGTGACTTTCATCAATAAAATTCAACAGCCTTTAACACAATCAGTCATAGTCAGAGGTTGTATTGTCCTTCAAAGAGTTGCCAATGAATATGAGATTAAATCAGTACTCCTGGTTGATTATCAGCATGTTTGCATTATGGAGATTGTCTTCCTTTTCTCTTCAGCTCAGTGATCAGCCTTCGCTTGAGGAAGCCATCAGAATAGCATCAAGAATACAACAAGGAGAATCGCCAGGCCTGGATGATTGATGGATTCATAATGGACTATGATTTAGGATCAAAACCATCTTAATTGGACTATATCAGCGCGAGAAATCAAGTCTTCCTCCATGGTTTTTCTCCCACTAAAGGAACTTAGAACTTTTATGTGTACATAGGATTTTGATAACTGGAGTTATGCTATGCTATTTTGGCCCTTCAGCCAAAATTATGGGAGAAGGGAAAAATGGTTTCTAATGTTTATGGTGCACGGTGCACAGTGCAGTGTACAGTGCAGTGTACAGCTAATGCTATTTCTAATTAAAAGAAAACAGTTGTGTGAAATTGTGTGAGCTTGATCTTGATCACCTGATTTCCATTAAATTTGAATCTCCCTGGTCAGCCATAAAGATTAAAAATGCCTAAATTACATCCAGAAAAGAAAACAAAATGGTCTGAAACATATAATTCATAAAATGCGAGTATATTTGTTGCAGTTTAGACAAAAAGGGAGGTGAAGATCTCGATAATTTGTGAACTTTCCACTCTTAATAAAAATTTATTTTTGTTAAGTATCAACCTAGATTTAGAGTGGCTGAAACTAAATAAATACCTTGATGTAAGTGTGCCTCTTTAGCCATTTTAACATATACCATCTGCTGTAGCTTTCTTATAATTGCACTCTTTCTTATTTGGCAACAGCTGTCATAAAATGTGCCGGGAAAATTATTGAAGAGCAAGTAAAGATATCATATATACTGGCATGCAGAGTTGTACCCCCAAAACTTTACAATTGGATAACTTTGCAACTTTTAGGTTAGGTTTAGGACTGAGTGTATGTATTTATTTGTTTGTTTCTATTAACTGATAAATCAAGCGAAGATTCATAAAAATGTCTACATCTATAATGTCACTGAAGACACAGGAAGTTTTTTTTATTGATTAATCAAAAAAAAAAAAAATATATATATATATATGTATGTATGTATGTATATATATATATATATGTATGTATATATATATGTATATATATATATGTATGTATATATATATATATGTATATATATATATATGTATGTATATATATATATATGTATATATATATATATATATATATATATGTATATATATATATAGTATATATATATATATATATATATATATATATATATATATATATATATATATATATATGTGTGGGAATGAGATGCAGGTTTTCGCTGTAACCACTGTCTTTATTACTTTGGGTGGTTGTAATCTAATTCGTTTCGTGTAAACTGGGCGGAGTGAGCTTTAACTTGGGGTTTGACTTTTAATCTTTGTATCTGTCGCTCCCTGTTTGATCGCACCGCTTAAAGAAAAGACTCATTGTCTGGATGATAATTGTGTGACTAGAGTTCGCGCCAGATTGTTGCTGTGCCACCGATGACGTAACGCCTCGCGAACGCTCTCGGGAACGCCTATCTTTCAAAATTTCCTAGCGAGCTCCGATTGGCCGCCCAAGGCCATGTGACCAACGGTCGCGGGAAGTCCTTTGCCACGCGCGTGATAGGAAGAGGCCAGTTCTTGACTCATTCAAACTTTTTGTAAACATTGGTTTGGTTTTATTGCGGAAAGACGTGTTTCTGTGTCGGCGAGCATTGGGACGATAGTGGCGGACACTGATATTCGACCTGACCCAGCAGCTGTGGTGTTTGTTTTTCAGTTTAACGCCGACTTTTGTCGTTGCTCTCCCGGTGAATACCAGAAAACTCCGGGGCCATTTCCCAGCGCAGCATGGGCGTGTAGGAGGTAGAACCTTTATGTGTATATCGAAGATGTTAGCGGAAAACTAAACGCTACTCTATAGTTTTTGGAGACTTTTGGAGTAAATACCTTTCTTTTAAGGTAGTGGAAGATTGCCTTGTTTTGTTCATTTTGCGAAACTTTACTGCGACGGTAGTGGGAGTCCAACCGCGTGATTTTCCCGTTAACGAAGCCGGGGTTTAAATCCTGAAAATGTCGAACTACAGTCGCCATCGGCACGGATCCCCCTCCTCAAAAACTCTGCCGATTCGTCAAAAATTACAGTTCACGTCCAGCGACGGGGAGGACGAGCCCATCGAGGACGTGAATAACAGCACCGGGGGGGAGTCTGGATTCACGGAGATGGATTCCCCGATGCCAGTACGACGGAACACGGCAGGCAAACGACTGGACGGGAGCAGCAGCCCCCTGAACCAGTCCGGCGGTGACGACGACGTGGAGCTTTGGGACGAGGAGAGCTTCGGCTCCCCATCTCACCTGCGCTCCCCGAGCAGCGTTATTTTTGCCCACTGTTCGCCGTCGCCGAGGAAAAGTTCCCGGCTCTATGCGGGGTCGCCGGAGCGGTCCTACGTCCAGGACGACGGGGAAGGATCCAGCTCCCCGATTCCAGACTGCCCCGACACGCCTCCGCATAAAACCTTCAGAAAACTCAGACTTTTCGACACACCACACACACCAAAGGTTAGCCATTTATTACTTTTGTCACTTATCAGTGTACGTTATTTCTGACAAGAAACACATCTCATGTTATACAGATAGGCCGCGGCTCACGAGCAAACTTTGGATCTGCTCGTGCAATCTTGCATTATGGACATTTGGCAGAAAGTTATTTTTAGTTTCTCCACAATAGCTCATTTTTGAAGTTTGAGCCCCTGCAACATGGATGTTGATTTGGGATGGGGCAACACCAGGCTGACACAAAGTTTTTGAATTCCTAGGGACACTTTTGCTGTGTCAGTTAACGACCCAGTGACCCACTTAAAGTACAACTGTACTTTACTATTGCATAATGCTCTCACTGTAGTCTGCCAGCTAGACGACATGATAACCTGCAGCTTTTAGTCTGGAGATGTCTCAGGGATTCCTGAATTTTGCAGCTTTTTCAACTATACATTCCACAAGGCTCTATTTCAGAAGTAGCAGTCATGCAATATGTTTTTCCCTGTTTTTATATATAATCTCTCACACACAATATTAAGAATGCTCTGTTTGAACTTGTTTGAAATGTTTAAACTTTGCATGCATCCTGGCAGCTTCTCTGAAATTTACAGGGCTGTAAATCTTACTTTTTCAGAGTTTGTTGTCCAGAGCCAGGGGCTCTGGCCCAGGATCCTCCAGCAGAAGAGTTGCCCTGTTCAAAAATGCGGAGACTTCAGGAAAGTCAATCACAGACAGCAGCAGGAAACAACAGACACCCCTGGTCAACTTTAACCCCTTCACCCCTGACTCCCTCCTCATCCAGTCCGCCACGCAGCAGAGAAACAACAGGAAGAGGGCACACTGGAACGAGTATGTTGCTCCAGTGTTTTGACATTCTTTTCTATCAGAAATACCATTTTCCCTTGTGCCTGCAGTTGTTGCAACTGAAGAGACCTGCAGATTATAATATTTTAACTAAGTTGTTGCATGGGTGGACAAGCTACGTTTGATATTTTGGTCACATATTTCCCATTCTGGTCAGTTGGTGTGTGATAACTTAACACCTGTAGCTGCTGGCTTGCACACACATCGAACCTATTGTTATAATAACCAGATACGTTAAAGCCGTTGACTAAGGCCAGTGGTTTTGGCTGGGAACCAAGACCTCATGGTTACTGGTGAACACTGCCATGTGCTTGTGAAACCGCCCCCCCCTCCTCATTACCAGTGCTGCCCCCTGCTGTACAGAATGCTAACCACCACCCATCATTGTGTTTGATCTTGCAGCTCGTGTGGAGAAGACATGGAGGCAAGTGATGGAGAAGGAGAGGAAGAGGTCCTCCCACCATCTAAGGTAATAAAAACTTTTTTTTTTTTTTTTTTTTATTTCCAGTGATGGTTAAATTTACGGTGAGGAAAGTAGTTGGTTAATGTCTCTTCATCCGACACATTTGTCACGTCTTGCATAAACTTAATTGCTAACTTTTCTAGGATTTCAAGCTTTTAGAAAACAAGATTATCAATAATGTCACCTAGAAATGATAGAAAATGGTGAAAAACAGCCACAGCAACTAAGGAAGGGAGGACTTAGAGTAAATATTAAATATTATTGATCTGATTTGTTTCATACGTACTGCATAAGCACATGTGCATGCCACCATGTCAGCTCACATTGGGCAATAGTGACTGTAGCTGTAACTTATAGAAACAAAGTCATTACTCAAATCATTTCATGTGTAAATTGACTAAAACTGGCTGACTGATGAAACCTTTTGGTTTCAATGATTATGCTAAATATCACCTATAAAGCAAACAGGAATGATGTGACAGGAGCCTAGCACAAAAAATGGCAATGTTAATGATGGATGTGTCGTCCAATGCTGTGTCTGCCTGTAGAGAATCACCATGATGGAAAACAACATGATGTCCCGGTACACCTCAGAGTTCCTTGAGCTGGAGAAGATCGGCTGTGGAGAGTTTGGTGCTGTGTTTAAGTGTGTGAAAAGACTAGATGGTTGCATCTACGCCATCAAGCGGTCAAAGAAACCTTTGGCTGGATCTGTTGATGAGTAAGTTAATAAGTTTAAAAATAACGGAATGAAAAAATACAACAAATAATTAGGCATTCATTACCCATACATAAGTTTCATATTTTTAATATGTTAAAGGTAAAATAATCTTTCATGAATTTTGATAGCATGTCATACATTACCAGCATTTTACCCATGTTCCATCATATCCTGCACCTAATACATCTGTGGCTTTCTAATTAATTGGGCAGACAACTCAGTAAAAGCTGTTTACCAGAAACGCCTCAGACACCTTTTTTCCCCCATTAATTTTGACTAGAACTCTTGCCACAGACATGCCCTTAATTAAAACAATCTGTTCCCTTCCACAGGCAGAATGCATTGAGGGAGGTGTATGCTCACGCTGTGCTGGGCCAACATCCCCACGTGGTGCGTTACTACTCAGCCTGGGCAGAAGACGACCACATGCTCATTCAGAACGAGTATTGCAACGGTGGCACACTGAACGACGTCATTGCAGAGAACTACAGAAGGCTCATCTACCTGTCTGAGCTGGAGTTGAAAGATCTGCTGCTGCAAGTCACACGAGGGCTCAAGTACATCCACTCTACATCTCTGGTACACATGGACATCAAGCCCAGTGAGTACTTCAGTTTGCAAAATGAAACCGATCCTAGTAGGCATACTTATCAGGAGCTTTGTATTGAGTTATACTGTGATGTAATGTCACAGCAAAGTGAATAGCATGTATCAAAAGCACAAAAGAACAACTTGTCATCTTGGCAAGGAAGTGTTTGGATAAAAGTCATGTAAAGGAACTTAAGTATTAATTTTAAATTGGTAAGGTCCAGTATATCTTCAAACCTGCTGAAGCCATTTAAATTCATAAAACAAGCTTTTGTTTGACAGGGCGACCATGTCAGACCTCTGGTGACAAGGAATCATAAACAAATAGTTTTATATGAGCTGGTTAACTCTTCCATCCATTTTCTGGTTCTTCAGGTATTTGATAAAAAGTTAATGGTAACATTAGGAGCTTTTAAAGTTTCATTTAGGTCAAAACTACAGTAAGACTGTTTACTGTTTGGGGTTTCCTGGTCAAAAACTAATGAAATTGTTGACATCTTTTTCACAGGCAACATCTTTATTTCACGGAAATCTGTAACAAACTGTGACGAATGTGAGGACGACGATGGTCTGACAACCAGCGTTGTTTATAAAATTGGTAAGATGGTGACTTCATTCTTTTAAACATTGTATGGTTTTCCTGTTTATAAGTGTTATTTAGCTGAGGTTTTTTGTATTTGCCCTTAGGTAGTCACTTTCACATCTAAAAACGGTTCTGTTTATGTATCTCCATCAGGGGACCTCGGTCATGTGACAAGAGTGAACAATCCACAAGTGGAGGAGGGTGACAGCAGGTACCTGGCCAATGAAGTTTTACAAGAGGTTTGTAATGCTACTCAGAAGATGCTTCCCAAGTATGAAGTATCAGAGCTTCAAACAGAGACCCTAACTGGCCCTTCTTGATATTTTTTTCTGTAGGACTACCGTAATCTGATGAAGGCCGACATTTTCGCTCTGGCTCTGACTGTTGTCAGCGCCTCTGGAGCTGAGCCTCTACCCACAAACGGAGACAAATGGCATGAGATCCGACAGGGAAAACTTCCTGCCATCCCTCAAGTGCTTTCTCCAGAGTTTCTCAATCTTCTCAAGGTAATATTCAACACTGTCTTTGGTGTTGAATAGGTGAATATCCTGAATAATAATGATAAACAGAAAGCACCTCAATGAAAAGTTGCAACTTGTCTAATGGGTTCATCTTAAATTTTCCCTTCTCATTTCAGCTGATGATCCATCCTGACTCAACCAGAAGACCATCAACTTCTGACCTCATCAAACACCCAGTGCTCCTCACTGCTGCCAGAATGAGTGCGGATCAGCTGCGAGTTGAACTCAATGCTGAGAAGTTCAAAAACGCCCTGCTGCAAAAGTAAGTAGACAGGAGCATTTATTTATGATAAAGAGCTGTATATCTTTGAGTCATCATGGCCACAAACCAAACAAGCTAACAGCAGAATAATTGCCATTAATCAGTAATGAAAAAGGATTTGGGTACTGAAGATTAATTGACAATCTGACCTCCAGGTGTCCTTAATGCTAAACTGTATCTTTGTTTTCCTCAGGGAGCTGAAGAAGGCCCAGCTAGCTAGGGCTGCAGCAGAGGAGAAGGTTTTGTCCACAGACAGGATCTTGACCCGGTCCACAGTCCAGTCCAACCCCAGAACCTCCAGACTGATTGGAAAGAAGATGAATCGGTCGGTCAGCCTGACTATATACTGAGACTTCTATGCACCTTGACAGGAAGTTAGCTCACCGACTTGTCCTCAGACCTGGTCAGTTGAAAAGGTGGTTTGTTCTTGTTTTTGAGGAAATCCTGTCAGTCATGGTGCTGGGGATCTTCAGTCCTTTTGAAACTGTAGACTGTTGCCACGCCAAACTTGAATTCATCTCGATAGATTCACTTCCAATGTATTTCAGCCCTTTTGCTGATGGACTTTACTTTGGAAAAAAAAGTTTGCCCAAAGGTAGTTACTGTACCTTTTTGTATTCTGTCATTCCTTAAGTTTGCATAGACATCAGGCTCTCTTTCTGTCACGGTCTCGACAAAGCCGAAACCTGTTGACAGTAGATAAAAGCTGCAGTGAAACTTTCTTCAGTGTGAATGTACTTGCCGTGGCCATGTGCACCTTACTGCCTGTCAAACGCCTGATGCTGGGTCTGGGAACTGACAATTTCTGTTTGTAATGGAGCACTTTGGAGGCAACGCGTGGAACTTGCCACATTTTTTGTTTTGTTTTAAAGAAAAGATGAAACCTGCTGCTATTGATGTTTTATATGTATCAGGGTTGGTTGGTTTCAGTTTGGATCGTTCCGGAGGTCATTGGCTCTTATTCTCAAGTAGCAGAGGAGTGTACCCCCACCCCCACATAATGTGTGTTAGTTTTCTTGAATGGAAAGTGCCTCTTACCAAATTGTATGTACTAAAATAATCCAGCTTGTTTTAAGTCACCAAAACGAGTGACCTAAACCATTCTCTGTGAGGGTAGAATGAATCCTTTGAGCTTGATTCTCTCTTCTTGAATGGTGCTGCCAACCCTGTATGTAGCATTAGAACAATCATTGTCCTGTTTTCTGGATTCTCATGTGTTCTCATATGTTATTTTTCCTGCATTTCTATAAGGCTCGTCTTTTGGAAAAATATTCATACTTTCTATTTTCTTTGTAACTCCTAACACAAAAAACATTTCTGTTATAACATGTAAATATGTTCTTTTAATAAATTTTCACTTTCTACTCTTTGTTCTGTTCAATATAATTATTTTTG
Organism: Echeneis naucrates; assembly: GCF_900963305.1. Taxonomy (NCBI): domain Eukaryota; kingdom Metazoa; phylum Chordata; class Actinopteri; order Carangiformes; family Echeneidae; genus Echeneis; species Echeneis naucrates. The sequence goes on along the minus strand of NC_042526.1, from coordinate 22,705,241 downwards.
TTGTGTGGAAGAAACGTGCTAATGTTGCACATATGTCACATAATAGTACTTATGTCCGCACACATGCAAAACATAGTTTCTCTCCACTATGTGGTGTGCTTTTCCTTCCAGGTCTCTAATGTGAGACTTATTTTGGTTTCACTTGGACTCATGGGTGAACTTAATTGGGTTTTGCTAAATAAAAAGGTGTAGATCGCTATAGCTCTGAATGCACACAGTTATGAGACAATTTAATTCTTATGTCAAAGGATAAGACTACATTTATGGAATAAGTCTGGTTTAGACAGTCTATTCATTTGAAATGGAAACTGCCCAAACATTTGTCTGGTACTGGTACAGAAGGTCAAAGGTCAATTTAAATGTGGCATCTTAAGATTCTTAACCCTCCTATTATCCTCAAATATAATAACATTTGATCCTTGGGGCCAGATTGATCCCAAAAACATCTAACTCCAGAAAATGATTTAAATAAAGTTATTGACCAAGTTTTTGTATCAGGCACTGTTGATTCTTTGAATAGTAGCTTGAAAGAACGTATCTTACACTTTTCATCTGGATCTTTTAAAATTTAGTGACCACCACAAAGGGATGAACTCTAGTGGTTTTGGTGACCCCGCGACCTTTCATTGACTTATTTCTATTGCTTTTATTTACTTTCTTAGGAACATATTTGTGGTCTCACTCACCACTCCTCTTTTCTTATTAGGGTTTGGGACTGACAGTGGCAGAGTTTTATTTTTTAGTTTTTCTGGCTTTTTTCTTTTTTTTTGTTGTTGTGTGTATGTGGGGGTGGGAGGAAACTCACACACGCACTGGGAGAACATACAGACTCCACAGAGAAAGGCCCCAGGCTCAGGAATCAAACCCAGAACCAACGAGGCAACAGTCTAACCATTGTGCCACTGTGCCTCCTTGCAGACATATTTTTTGGATTGAGCACAGGTCATACTCGTCTTTGAATCCTTTGGTGGGACAAACCTGGAACCTGCCTGTGATTTGTATGTGGACATGTTATGCCCTTCACGTCCTTTAGCCATGTCAAGCACAACTCCTGTGACCTGATTTTTTTTAAGGTGTTTCCTCAAGAGATTTTCCTCACAGCTAAATTGCAGACATCGCTGCGCTGTGCATTACATGCTGCCCAAATTTTGATGTTGTATTTGGCAGGTTTGCTCAGCATATATTGTTGGAATGGACACAGCCATGAAACACAACAAAACATTCATCAAAAGTCATCATACAAATAATCAAATGCTTTCCTCCCCCGTCGTCATGTATCAGCTCAAAAGTATCAATCCTGCACCTGCAGGTGTAGGAATGTGAGTTTACACACACAGACATGTTTTACACAGCTTAAACAGCTTTAAATGTGTACAGTATTATTGAAAAAGTATCATCATGATAATTTTTTGCATAATTAGTTGTCCTCCTCAAATTAGGAAACGTCATGAAATATGAAGCCAAAAAGCTACAATCAACTACAATTTTTTGGATGTTAAACATTGAATGGGGTCATATTGACCCCAAGGACGATCGGAGGGTTAAACACTCTGCTGTTATTGTGTTTTCACCTTGATCTGCTTCAGACAACATCATGGTGGGTCTTTGAATTTGAGGAAATTCAGTTGTGAAAAGTCTGTGCAGCACCACTTACTTTGATGCCAAGGAAAGTGTGGGAACCCTGAGATGAATTGGCCAACTGGACGACATGGCCATTCCCCTGAGACTAAATTTACTATCAACAGGAAAGCAAAAGAGGTAGTGGATTTCTGCAGGCGTGCTCAAGACTCCCTGTGCCAGTTAATATTAGGGGAATGGACACAGAGACGACACGAGTACCTGGGGATTCATCCTAATAACAAACCGGACTGGTCCCGCCAGAGCAGACTTTATCTGCCCAGGAGACTGAGTAACTCCTGAAGACCACCAATACTGTGGTGGCAGTTATCTGCTGGGGACGGGGCAGCACGGTAGCATACCAGTAAGCACTGCTGCCTCACTACAAGAAGGTTGCGGGTTCTGAGCCCTACTGTGTAGAGTTTGCATGTTCTCCCCGTGCCTGCATTGGGTTTCCTCCCACCGTCCAAAGACACACGTGCTTAGGTTGACTGGTGACTCTAAATTGTCCGTAGGTCTGAGTGGTTGTTCGTTTCTGTGACCTGTCCAGGGTTAGGGTTAGGACTGAAGGCCAGCTGTGTCCTGGGATGTCCTCCAGACTCACTGGAGTGGTGGGTGAGAGGAGGATGAGAACCAACCTTTCATCCATGTTGCTGAACAACTCTCACCCCTGCGGGGCACTCTGACCACAGTGGGGAGCTCCTCCAGTCTGAGGCTGCTGATTCCAACTACATGACAAATATTTCACCCATAAAGCCACATGCTCCCTCCTCCCAATAAAAAGCATGAAACTGTTTTGTTTTGGCTTGTTATTATTATTATTATTATTATTATTATTATTTAAATATGTTGGTTAAACTTTAGTTTTATATACTCATTTATATACTCTTTATCAAGCTATTCCAGCTATTCCTGTGTCCTTCCATTCTCTGCTCATATGTCTGATGCCCACTGAAGGACTAAGACGGGGTTATCTTTTTTATTCTTACTTTTACAAATGAGTCCCCACGATGGACACGTCCCCTCCTGCCTATCCGTCGCTCTGTCCACAGGCTGGCTGCTCGCGCCTGCTGCGCTTCCGTCACCGCACACGCGCAGCGGCGTCACTCCCGCGTCCTCCGCGGCCGCTCAGAGAGGACACACAACCCGGAGAGGACACACCGTGTTTCAGCACCATGGCGCTGCGGGACGAGCTGTTGAAGTCCATTTGGCACGCCTTCACAGCCCTGGACGTGGACAAGAGCGGGAAAGTCTCCAAATCCCAACTGAAGGTAAAAAAAGGAAGAATAGATTAGTTGACTTTTTAAGGAGCTGCTGTTACCTGGACTCCTCAGCCTTTCCTCACCAATCTCCACTTGTAGCTGTGAATACTTTTGGATAACATGTCGTTTCCTCCTTCTCCATTAAAGTCGGTGGAAAAACACCACCGCGATTTGACTCACACCAGTTGGTGAGAGGAGACACCAGAGATTACACTCCAACCATGAACTCACTCGACAAAACACTAAATTGAATTCATGTTAAAGAAGGGGAAACCATGAAACAATGAACAAACTGACCCCAGAGCTATACAAGAATAATATCTGTGTCAGTTCTCAGTCTGTGCACGTATTCAGGGAAGTATAGCAATGATTGTGTCAGCTATTTCACCTTCACTGGAATATATAGTTCATTTGGGATGAATTGGGTCAGAAAAACTAGAAAACACAGCAAAATAAAAAGCTGGAAAAGAAACTTTGAAGTTTCCTAAAGAAAGCTCTGAACATACACATACATACACAACCTGACGGCACACCCACAAATCTCCATCTCTGTCCCAGCTAAACATTGTTCATCAGTTTAAAAAGACTGCGACAGTAAAGGTCAGGTTTTGGTTTTGTTTTTTTTTTTAGCTCGGCTCCAACTAAATCTAAAGAGAAAAAGTTGCTTCCGTTTCTACACCAACATTACTCCAAATAGCGGTAATGTCATTATCGAGGTGACATTCTGATCAACACACTCTCTGGGAAACACAGGAAATCCACAGCCTAAGTAAGAGGCTGAGAACAGACTCAGGGCAGAGGAACAGGGTAGGAACACAGTTATATCATCAGATCTGAAAAGATTTATGAATCGACAGAAAATTCATCTGCAACCGTTTAAAAAATGTCATTTCAAATGTGAAGACCTTTTATGCAATTTTATACCCATCAGAGAATGAAAATAACTCTCACTTGCTGCTCTCTGGGTTTGGTATTTTGTATTGTATTTGTTTTGCATCAAGTGCAACACAAGTTTGCTTTCAGGATTATCTTTATCATCCTTTTTCTGTCAAACACAGGTGTTTATGCAAATGTTTATTTAAGTTCTACAGTGGCACTCCCAAAAACAGGTGTCTATGATTAGATGGGCCGCCTCACTGAGCACAGACTGAGTTTGTGAGCTCGGGGACGCCACCTAGTCATTGTTGTGATTATCCGATAGATGTTGAAAAAGTCAATAGTTCTGCATTGAGTGAATCCCTCAGTGCTACTCTAAAGCCAGAGAAGTTGTCTATGATCATTGTTTCTTATCCTACTTAATTCTATCCTAAATGTCCTAAAACATCCTACTGTTTTCTCATGTTTTATAAACAAATTGATGGATTTTTTTGAAAAAAGAAAAATAGTTGAACAGCCGTTTAATCAGTCGTAAACGTAAGGTTTTATTATCATTCCAGGTGCTATCCCATAACTTATGTACGGTGATGAAGATCCCACATGACCCCGTGGCGCTGGAGGAGCACTTTAAAGACGATGACGAAGGTCCCGTCTCCAACCAGGGATACATGCCGTACCTGAACAAGTTCATCCTGGATAAGGTCAGCAAAAAACTGATTCTTAGTGGAGAGCGCTTTTGAGCTCAGCTTTATTTTTAACATAATTTAGTGGATTTATCAAGTGAGGAAGAGAGGGTTCAGCCCCTCAGCTAGGGCTGGGCGATTCATCGATGAATTCGAATTAGCAGTCAAGGACGATTTGATTGAAAATAGGTTTTCTCTTAAACTTCCTCTTCCAATGCTCTCCTTGGCCTCCCGTAGTTCAGAGTAGGCTGAGCTTGTCGTTACCAGATATGTTTCACACAAACGCAGTGATGTGCCGTTGGGTTCGCTATCTTAGACAGTGCTAAAAAGGAATTCCACTTGGACAAAAATGGTGCCTTATTGTGACTTAATTGCGATGTGTGAGAAAACGCCAAATTAAGAAATAAGAAATTTATATAATTTCAATTTTAAAGTTCAAATCCCAGAAGAGAAAATCAGAACAAAATAAAAGCAAAAGTTGTTTGAATAATTTTAGTTTGTTATTAAGAAGGAAAAAAAAAATCATCATAAAATAGGAGATTTTATTTTTAAACCGTAGTGCCCAGTGCTACCCCAAGCTGAATAATACCTGTTGCTCTTACAGCTTCTCCCTGTGGGGACTTTTCATGTTTTCCTCATCTTTTTTTAGGCAAAGTGAGTCAATAGTCTGTGCTGTAAATGACTCTTGAACTCTTTCTATGGAACATGAGACATTATCAGGAGGAGCACCTGAAAAAAGATGTAGCACTGTTTCCACTTTTATCCTTTGTCCTCATTATGGATTTAGTTTTTCTGATTTGCTCACTAAGATTCTTTTAGGAAATTGATTCATCCTATAAAATGTTGACATCATCATCTGTATTTTATATCGTACCCAGGGTTTACCCCTCAGTTGCCCCATACTATTTGATTGGCTTTGATGATGGTGCACACTGCTTTAGGTGAATACCTGTAGATGCTGCTCAGGACTGAAAAAAAAAAAAAAACATGTTTAGCGACTGATATTAACATATCATTTCCTCTTGAAAAGACTGGAACTAACAAAGGGGCTAGGCCTGCTGGGTTAGATAGCATTTGTGCAAGTCATCTAATAAACTGCAAAATGAATTTATGTGTAACTACATTGTTGGCTGTTCTATGTAATTCTTCGTCAACTTCCTTGTTTCACATTCATTCTGTTATTTAAGGACGGCCTTTTTTTTTTTTTTTATGTGTGACCAAATACTTTCTGAGCCAGTAGAAGTTCATTGATTGACACATAGTGTGTGTGTCGTGCTGATATCACAGTCTTTGTCAGTTGTTGTTCTTTACTGAGCTCAGACAGCAACACAAAACCAGTTATTGAATGCCTAGTAGGTTCATTAAGCTGCCTGTCTGTCTCTCTTTGATGACATCAGAACGGGTCACAGTATGGATCCAGTGCTGCTGTTTGCTTTTCTGGGCATCGCGACAAGTGAAAATGCTTTTTCTCTTTGTGATGTCATAATGAGCCATCAACTCTAATGGAGCTCCCGCTGGCTGTTTGGAATTTTCAATATATGATGTTGTGACAATGGAGAGTTGCTGGTGGTGAATGGAGGTTTCCATGGTGATTGGTTTTAAATCCCGCTTTGTCATAAAGACACACTCAGGAAGGTCATGTAACTTCTTGTCTCTGATTGTCCCAGTGAGTCTTTGTCTCAAGAAGTAAATTCATTTTCTCCAAAGAATGTAACTTATTTAAAATGTTAAAAGTCTTGCATTTAATTTCAAAAGTTACATATCATATTATTCTTGAAATGTTTTATTCAGTTTATCATAATTTTTCTCATACTAAAAAGCATCCACTGTTTGATATTATTGAGCTAAATCAAATGTTTCTAATTTCTTAATTAACTAGAGTTTGGGAAGTCGTTCTCATCTGTTATGATTTGCTTTGTGCTGCTGTAAAGTTTCATGTGACTTTCAATGATGCCTTAGAGAGATTGTGGGACTTTTCATGTAATTTCAGGGTCTGGATTGGCGTTGCGGTTTTATGTTACAATTGTTTTACTTTTCTCCAGAGGTCTTAACAAGCCATTGTGTAAGGTTATCCTGTAGGTTCTTGTCAAGGTCAAAGGCCAAATGTCAAATGGTACAAACAACTGCTGTTGAGTTTTCGAACGGTCCTTGTGGTCTGTTTTTCTCCAGCAGAAATGCTTGTTGTGTTATTTTGTCTTGGTTCTTTTTTCCATGTAGACAGCAAGCCAGAGCAAACAAAGTCCACAAAGTTTCTTTGTTAGTTCCTTGTTGCAGCTTTTGAAGGTAGTTGGATGGAAAGAAAGTGGTACAGTCATTCATTAAACAACACATACAGTCTGACAGTATCTAAAGTGTTTTGCATGAGCTTCTACAATGTTTATGGTATATTTCAGAAATCTCATGGTTAATTTGATAAATATATCCAAAATTCCATCCATCCATCCATCCATCCCTTCGTCTTCATCCACTTATCCGAGGCCAGGACACGGGGGGTAGCAACTTCAGCTGGGGGCCCTAGACTTCCTTTTGTTTCTCTGACAAGGGGATCCCGAGGTGTTCCCAGGCCAGAGTGGAGATATGTCTCCACCTTTGTTGAAGGAAATGAAAACTCTTTATTTGGGCTGAGGAAAAGAGACATGACGTCCAGGGCAGTCACCCACTGAATTATTCACATAGAACCAGCCCAGCTACCCATTGGAGTGGACGTAAGTGGGCCATGGAGAGCATTCAACTGCTCTCCCTCCTGAGGAAACTCCACCCAGTTGCACAGGGAAACTATTTGTGTGTTTGTGTGTGTTTGTGTGGGAGTGAGTACAGTATGTGTGAGTGTTTCAAAAAGTAAACTCAAAACGCAGAACAAGACTTCAATTTTACACATGATGACAACTTTGGGACTCTTGTTTGTGAGTGCACATTTAAGCGGCTAGCATTTGTGTACAAATGGCTTACTGAAGGGGTCCATCTAAGCCAGTGACTACAACTAAGACACACCTAGACGAAAACCGCAAAAACATGCACTACACGCAGTGACTATAAAGACGAAAAATAACTGAAACAACCTTCAAAGAAATGCAAAACAACCACAACCACAGAGAATCAGTGGCGGCATATGCAAAGAGACAATTTGGTAGAAATATAAAACAAAGAGACTGTAGGTTTGAGTCGATATGTGTCATAGCAGTTGGGGGTAGAGGAGCCTTTTACATGTCTGTACACAGGAGCGCTAACACTTTGTCTTGTTTGAGTCCTGCATTGCTGTGGTGTGACTCGGTAACCTGACACTGAACCACTGCAGACTATTGATATAGCAGCAGACACAGAGGTTGAGGCTGAAGCTCATGACTCAGCACTTTGATTTGTGGAGAGTTGCATTACTCAGAAACAAGTGATCCGCTGTGACCTTCAAATACTCTTGAGTATCTGTCTGTGCTTGAGACACCATCACAAAGAACACCCTGCTTTACACAGGCTTGTTGTCTATTGTGATTATGGAGTTGTTGTTTGCAGTAATCATTCTTCTTCTCTATACTGATTTCAGTACTTAAATAAATTAAGCTACTATGAAGCATGGATGGATAGATAATAGGGGTGTTAATCTCAATTGTATTTTATTTTAAACTTTGAAATAAAAGGTGCAATTGAGGATGTAGCTGGGCCCCCCAATGTCAGGCCCCGCTGGTTTGTAAAGGGAAGGAAAGAAACACACGTCGAAATGCGGTGAGTCAACATGACTCCTCTAATTTGAAGCAACACCTTAACCAAGACAAGACCAAGACCAAGACACCTTAACCAGCCCCTCCTACTTCACCCAAATCTCTGTGGTGGAAGTATTTAGCTTTCCCCTCCGTTACGTAAACAATGTTTGCATTGTCAACAAGGAAATGACCATTTGAAAGCTTTGTTACATGCATGTATGATATTTTTATGAAGACTGAAAGTAAAAGCTGTTGCGTGAAATGTGTGTGGACTCTTGGTTTCCATGATGAAGTAAATTGAATCATCCTGTGACAAGAGCACCAAGAGCCCCACACACCAAAATTAGACCTGCCCTTAATTTAAAATTGAATGACATGATAAGTCAAAATTATGAGAAAAGTTTAATCCTAAGTAATAATTATATTATATTATGTGGTATATTTATATATTTAACGTTTGTTTATATTTATTCAGTCATCTTCAACCACTTACCGGTTTCCGGGTCATGAAGTCTGCTGGAGCCAATCCCAGCTCACACTGGGTGAGGGCAGGGTCAACACACACAGACAGAGACCAACCAACCACTCACACTCAGACCTACAGACAATTTAGAGTCACCAATTAGCCCAAACATGATGTCTTTGGACAGTGGGAGGAAACCGGAGAACCGGAGAAAACCCACGCAGACACTGGCAGAACATGCAACGCCACACGGAAAGGGGGGGGGCAGCACTAACCACTACGCCATGCTGCATATTTGTTTGTTTTTTACTTTGGACAAATCCAAAGGAAGAGCCATTGCTCTTTATTCAGTAAATGTAGGATGGATGGATAGACTGAAAACTTCACAATTGATTTTTGGGCTGTATTAACAGTGCAAAGCAGTTTTTGCTGCAATGTATCTGGATTGGGAATCTAAGAAAATGACTATGGATTTTACTTTTAGATTTATTAAAAATAAAAAGAAGTATAATTGGCTTGAAAGAACACAATGTCTACTTCAGAAATATAGCATGCCTTATATATAAAATATAAATGTAGTAAATTCCACTTTACACGAGATGGTAATTACTCTTGACTTGTCTAATGAGCAATTAAGGAGTTCATCTTAAGCGAATTGTTTTGTTCACCTCCATGAGGAAACAGGAAGCTGCCGATGCCTTGACTCTAAGGGTGTGGCAAAAGGACAGCAGCTCTTGATTAATGTGCAAAAAATATCCCAACATGTTAATTGCAGCCTTTTTTATTTATCACAATTTGCGCCCTAATAATAATAATAATAATAACAATAATAATTCACCACCCTAATAAATAATAATCATTTACTGAGCATGGTCAGATTAGGTAAATAAATAAAACATATTAGCAAAAAATAATAACACTTTATTGAACATGGTTGGAAAAGATGAATTAATAAAACATACAAGGAAAAAAATATATATTTTAATGGGTAACGTTTAGGTTAAAAATGATATGGACAGTGTTTCTGCACTGAGCTGTAACTTCAGTCCTAAACACACAGAGATACTAAATTGACGTATTGCGCAAACTGATACTTTGGACGACACAGATTAATCAAATCTTTAGAATTACACAGAACAAGAACTAAAGCTGATATGTTAATATATTATTTATTTTGTCAGGCTTACAACTTCAACGGATGAATAAACACGTTTGATCAGTTTTCTCTAAATTTAGTAGCAAGCATCATGTCCATCCAACTTGTTGAAACGTTATAAGATCGACCTTCAGTTAGTCTGGACAGGACGGACATACCAAGAACATTTAGAAAGCCTGAAAAAGGGAACTTATCTTTTAGCATCACATCATCCTCCTTTTGTGTTTTTGCTTTGTTCCTGGTGGTTTTGCTTACAAAAGCAAAACCAAATTTTCTTGTACTTAAGTGTCGAGTTGACATTTGGTGAACCTTGACAAGTAAATGCTCTCTGCCAACCTCAAAAAAACCACCCTAATAGTGCTGAGAAACTGATCAAAGGTTTCGTTTTTCTTGTCACACCATCCAGTCTTGTAAGGTTTCATGGTGAGAATCTATCAGCACCATTTTTTGTGCAAGAAATCAACCTCCCCTTTGGAATTAAAAATATCACACAATCATCAAGTATAACAAGTTGTGGAGTAAATGAACTAAACACCCACCATCTACGGGTTACTTATGATGATTATGTGCTTTGGAGCATTAAAAACTCTCACATCCTCTTTTTAGTCTTTAAATTAAATTGTGTTTTGTCTGTCACTGATTGTCCAACAACCTGTGTCACTGATGGTGAATATTTAATTTTCAACCAATCCCCTATATTAAATAAGTTGATCGTACTAACTGGGAAGGAGCTGCCTGTCTAACTGATCTGTTTCTCTTCAGCTGAAAAATCAGCTGAGTTGTAGATGCTGTTGCAGATGAGACAGAGTGTGGCTCCTGAATCCTAATGAACATGTGGCAGCAGAGGAGAGCGGAGTCAGCGCTGACAAGGCTCTTATTGTTCAAGCATAAAGAATGAGAGGGAGGGAGTGAAAGATGGAGAGAGAGGAGGAATAGTAACAGACAGAGAGAATCAGCGAGGCACGAGGACAAAGAAAAACAAGAGGAGTATAACACAACAATGTTGGACAAAGAGCTGCTCTTTCACAAATTTGGTTTTCACAGCTTCTCTACTATCCCCTCCAGATCTTTCATTTCTCTGCTGACTCTCTTTCCAAACCAGTTTTTAAAACCTGTAGGTCGATACTGGCGAACTGGTCACCTGAACACAATGGCCATCATGCTCACACATTCAAGCTTATGACTAATGACAGGACATGGTCGCATTTAGGTATGATCAGACTGGAGATTTTTAATATTTGATCAAACCTCATTGATTTCAAACCAAAACATAACCTCTAAACATGACTAAATACAAAGTGCGGAGATTGTGGGTGGAGTATCACTTTAACATCCAGTCCAGGTTTCTCCACAGGCACTCACCCTAAATTAGCACAATAGAGAGTTACATCAGATCCTGTGCAGCCTTAGAAAAGTGCTCTAAAAGTACTCTAGTCTCATTTGTGCTCAATGACTCACTGAGCACAGAAAATGCAAATAATGAAGCAGTCCTGAGAGAAGTCAGGATGACATTCACAGAGCAGATTGAAGCAGCACAGGAAAATTGTTTATCCTCTGTGGAAAAATGTAACTTTCACTAAAACCATTGGGCCTCAAAATCCATTTACAAACTCATTCTTTCACTTTCAACCATACTATAGCACAGCTATTTATTTGCAGATTTGTGGGTATGACCCACTAAAGCACACTACAATGATCAGTGTACAACCAAATTGGTCAAAATGGCTAAGATGAGCTCATTTTCATATGAACTTAACTTATATGAAGGACTGTCTTAACTTTTTGTCATACAGTTCTGTTACTGGGGCAGCACAACAGCACAGTGGTTAGCACAACAAGAAGGCTGCAGGTTCGGTTCCCAGCCTGGGGCCTTTCCCTGCAGAGTTTGCATGTTCTCCCTGTGCCTGTGTGGGTTTCCTCCCACCGCCCAAAGACATCATGTTTGGGTTAATCTGTGACTCTAAATCGTCTGCAGGTCTGAGTGTGATGGACCAGCGACCTGTCCAAGGTGTACCCCACCCTCGCCCAGTGTGAGCTGGGATTGGCTCCAGCACCCCTGGAGGTGGAAAGTGGAAGAAGATGAATGAATGAATTACTTAGCTTTATAATGCCTTAGGTAAACAGAGATACAAATAATATCAGGAGTGTCACACTAAGTTGAGCATGTGAGTGATGACTAAGTATGAAATCATGTTATCACCACTCATACTTATTTTTACTGGGTCTGTACCTGTTTGGAGGTCGTGAACCAGGTTCTGCATCACTGACTGGTCAAACCACACTGAGACAACTGCACAGCGTACCTGGCCGTGTTCACACACAGTGCTTTTGAAAAGAAACTCGGGCCATTTCTGGAGTCAGTTCATAATCAAGTTACGTTTTAATAACAGTGAGTCTCTGAGTTGTTTTGTGTTGGCTTGTTTTTTGGCGGGACCACTGCCAAGAGTCTCCATGGAGACACTACAGTTCCCCAGCTCGAGAAAAACACTTCCCCTCCACAGAACCAATTGCACCTTTTGAAGAGCTTTCCTCCCATTTTGCTCTGGAATTTGAACCTTAGAGATTTTTATTTTTTTCAATAGCGCACCTTTGTTTTCTTGCTTCCATTGGCAGGATGGCATTGGTGGACTTTGTGTCGTGTCTCTGGGAAGGGAACTCCAATGAAAATGTACCTTAATTATGTATAAATTAAAGTATGACAACAGTTGCTTTTATTTAAAGTCCCTCCTTTTGTTATGCATCTTTTCTCTTATTTGCTTCAAATATCACAATGGTGTTATTTAACTTAAAGAAGCCATTGATTTAATCCAAAAGGTCTACCAGCTATAAATAAATTCACTGTAATTCTATTTGGTCAAAGACCTCGAAAGCAGAAGAAGTGGTCTCTGATATTTTCCATAACCTACAAGTTTACATATTTGATGACATTAAGTCACTAAAACCTTAAATTCTTTTATAAATGGTGACTGAGAGTTGAATCTGTCAGGTTGTCAGACCATCTCCTCCATATTTGCTTCTTTATGGTTTTTATTAACAAATACTATTTCTTCTGTTTCGGTGTGTAATCAACAAGCAATATTTAGTTGGGCTGGTCACACCTCTGGTGGCTAACATCTTTTACTTTCGGTGAACTTGTGATACACTGATGAACAACAATAAAGTTCATGCTTCTAAATAATTATCTTTGAAACAAATTGTAGTGTCTGAACTGTGTTATGTTACTGGTTTACCATCAATTAGTAAGTTTCTCCAAACTGCTGTCATAAAACAACACCATTCCTCGGCTAGTGTGGAGCACGAATCCTGACTCACCACAGCTGTTGTTGCTCTGCCACAGGTGCAGGATAACTTCGACCGTCAGGACTTCAACAAAATGTGCTGGACTCTGTGCTTCAGGAAAAACCTGGGACAAAGTCAGCTGCTCATCTCCAACGATGACGCCTTTAAGATCTGGTGCATCTTCAACTTTCTGTCAGAGGACAGATACCCGCTGATCATTGTCACTGAGGAGGTGAGTGCTCACCAGAGAGAGACAGAGAGAGAAGAACAAGCCCAAAACTGCCAGCTTATTTTAACGTTTTTCTCATTAAGATGATATCAATATTTCAGTTCCATAGTAAGGGTTAGTACAAGTGAGAATCTCAAGATGAGAAAAACACAGTATATATATAATTAATTGTTGATAGATTTTCTGCTGATGAAATAGTTCACTAATTGTCCAGTTGTTGCAGTTCTAATGTTGTATGGTTAATTTTGCTGTCAATCAAGCAGTTTGTTAACACCAGAGTAGGTTGGCTTCCAAAACTGATCTCAAGTGGAATCAGGATAACTGGGTTTCATCGTCTGACTGATGAGGAAAATTAATCTCTGTAATGATTGTGTTATTCTTAAAGAGTCAGTTCTGATCCAGTAAAGTTCACTACAATACTGTTTATTACCACACAGGCCAGATATGAATAGTTGAACCAGACTTCAGTTGGATGACTGGGTGTGTGTGCGTGTGTTTGTATGTTGGGGGGGTTCACCACTTCAGTAAATGACCAGTTAAAATGTCTGTTGCTCAAGAGCAGAGAAGGAAGTACCCAGCTTCCTGTTCTTTTACAAATGCTGGGAGATTTATTGTTGCCTCGAACACATCAGAGCTGAATCACAGGAAGATTGCTTGCAACAGAAGTATAAATGTCTGTGCTGCAATAAGAGCATGAGAAAGAAGGGTAGAAAATACAGAGGACAGGAACAGCCATCTTTGAGCAGATATTTGTCTGAAAGAGAAATCACACTGTGTTTGTATGTTTATTATGCTAATACATTTTTTGTGTCTATGCACACAGATTGAGTACTTCCTGCGTAAGTTGACAGAGGCAATGGGGGGCAGCTGGGTGGAGGAGCGTTTTGAGGACTACAAGCTACATCTGGACTCGAAGCAGCAGTGCCTGAACGCCTGGGAGCTCATCAGCGTGGTGGGGGCGGGCCACTTCAGCAAAGGCATGGACCGGCAGACGCTCTCCATGGGAATCAATGATGTCTACCAGGAGCTCATCCTGGATGTGCTCAAACAGGTGGGGGCATCTCTTGGACTCACAGAGAGCTAGTGATGGACGAGTATTTGAGTTCACACAGAACACAAGAATGAAGGTTTCACCCTAGAGATTTAAATTACATCTGCATAATTTCTCTCTTATTAATAAACAATTCTAGTGATGGACTGGTGACCTGTCCAGGGTGACCCCGCCCTCACCCAATGTGAGCTGGGATTGGCTCCAGCAGAGTTTGGGACCCAGAAATGGATAAGCGGTTGAAGATGACTGAATAAATGAATGAATAATTCTGATCAAGTTTTTAATCGATGAACATAATTGATTCAGATGAATGTTATGGATCTTTCATCGCATTAGAGGTGAAAGTACGTGGCAAGGAAACTGTCTCTGTCCAAACATCATCTGGAGCATCAGAAATACAATGCCTGTTATGTGTTCACCCCTGTGGATGTTTCAGCCTTTTACAAGCCCTTCAGGGCCTGCTGAGAAGCATGACATTGCCATCACCACCATGCTTCACTGTTGGAGATGGTGTGTTTGTGGTGATGTGCAGTATTTGCCAAACATGGCGCCTAGTCTGATGGGCAAAAAGCTCAATTTTTGTCCCACCAGACCAAGGAACTTTTTTCCATTTCATCTTGGAGTCTCTCACATTTTTCCAACAGTGGCTTTCTCTTTGCCACTCTCCCATACAGCTTTGACAGGTGAAGAACCTGGGCAACAGCTGTTGGATGTACAGTCTCTCCTTCTCCTTCAGAGAGTTTGTAGATGACCCGGTGACCTCCCTCAAAAGTCTTCATCTTGCCTGATCACTCAGTTTGTGAGGACAGCCAGGTCTGGGTAGATTTAGACAAGTGCCATACTCCATTTACTTCCATTTCTTAATGATGGATGCTCAGTAATTGGAAATCCTCTTGTAGCCATCCTCTGCCTTGCTCTTTCCTTCAAGCTGCTTTTGTGCTCTTTTTGTTTTCATGTTGCAATTGTAGAAGGAATACTGATGACCACAGACTGGACCTCCCACACAACAGGGTGTTTTTATACCCGGGATCTCTATTTTTCATTAATTTTGACACTGTTGGCATCAGCTAGCTGGACCTCTGTTGAATTAGGTCAGTCACTTTAAAGGGGGCAATATTTATGCTAAAATGTAATAATATTTTTCCACAATATATTTTTAAATAATTTAAAGTAGTTTGTTAAAATCTGTTCTCACTTTCACATTAACAAAGCTTTTTTGTAAATTCCTTTAAAAAAACCCAAATTATATGGACAATGATTTCATTTATAAAAGCAACAAAAGGGGAACATATCCAATGGGGGTGAATATTAAAATAGATAAGATTTACACAACATTATATCCACCATTGTGAATTTTTGTTTGTGTTGAATCTGTTTCAGAAAAGGTTGGATTTAACTGCAATGTGTACCACTGTGGAAATGTTTTCCATTTTACAAAGATTTGTTATTTAGCTGACAATCAAAATGAAATTGTATGAAATTAAAATGACAATTGGGAAATTTTTAATGCGGTGATCAAAAATATATTGAGGGTAAAGGTGTAAGCATATAGAAACATGAATTGTTGCAAAAGTGTGTCAAAAAATGAAAACAAGCCCTCTCTTTTTGCCAACTGCTGTAAATATATATATTAAAAAAAACATCAGATTTTTCCCCAGGCATTGTTCAGCACCATCCAAAGAAACCAATGTGAAATGATGGCATTGATTTGCCTGTGTATTTGTTTTTGCAGGGCTATATGATGAAGAAGGGTCACAAGAGGAAGAACTGGACGGAGCGCTGGTTCACTCTGAAGCCCAGCTCCATCTCCTACTACGTTGGCGAAGACCTGGCCGAACAAAAAGGAATTATCATATTGGATGGAAACTGCACTGTGGAGGTAAGAAACTACAGCTTTCATGAAAACAATCAAAACCCATAGCTTTATTGAGCATTTTCCACATCCACGGAAGGTAATGCCACATACCGGAGTAGCAGAGAGCCACATCACCTCTACATTCTGCTCCCTCACATATACAGTACATGACAAACACCTAATACATAAAAATTAAGCCAACAGTTTCATTTTAAAAAAACAAACAAAAATGCTAAAATATGTTATCACAGAAATCAATGATATTGAAGAAAACAGGGAGAATCCCTCTTCAGACACAGCATCACCATTTAAGGAATAAGCACAGCAGCTTGGCTTATGGTGAAACCAGATTTCATGAAATATTCGAACCATGACATGCACCGAATATGCACACAAGTGTGAGGTTTGTTACAGAAGCTGCTTTAGTCAGATCATACAGCTAACAAGTGCACAATGATGTTAGTTAACCAGCTGCATGGTAGTTAGCTTAAGATAAGTGAGCTGCTGGTAGTTCAGTACTTCAGTAAACAACAGATAACTTTATTCTCGACCTAAGGACAGCGCTGAAGACTCACAGTTCTCACTGATAAAAAGAAGTTATGTTAACTATGGTGCATTCTTAATGTTCAGACACACTTATGCATCTATGTGTTGCTAAATTCCCTACACACTGTTTCGCCTCCAGCCTTTACCAGACAAGGAGGGAAAGAAGTGCCTCTTCCTCATCAGGTCGTCACTGAAGAGCTTTGAAATCAGTGCGTCCGATAAGAAGAAGAAGCAGGAGTGGATCCAGGGTGAGAAGGCTCGGTTAAAAACTAAAATTCACTCCCTCTGATTATTCAGATAACACTCTCATTGTTGTGACTGGATTGCGTCTCCTTCACTCCTTTTTTAAATTTTTATAGTGAAAGTGTGCATTTTCTCCTTTCTGTAAATGTTACACAGAGCAGGACAAATCTGAAGAATGGGAAATAAAATTAGATTACCACTTTGGTGTCTGATCATTTATTATGGAGAAAAGTATTTGAAATAATAACAAATATTTCTTCATGATTCCACTGAGGATTCCATAAATGTATATTTACTGATTTCTTCATCAAACAAAGTGTCAACAAGCAGCAGTCAAAAGGAGTTTTCTGTTATTTTGAGCTTTAAAATGACTCAAATAGTCAGCTCCTGTGAATCATCTATTCATGGATCGAATTATTCTAGTCATTCAAACTAATTGTTTCTGCTTTAATGTGAACATTGTTGATTAACAGTCTTGTGTTTGTCTAAAAGCATAGTCACGTTTGTTGTGACACATTATCACTGAGCTTCACACTTCCTCACTGATAATCTGCTTCTGGTTAGTTTTATTTTTGTGTTTATGTTTGCAGGCAAAACTTGCAGCCTTGAACTAAAATCATGATTTTGCGTCTCTCTGTGTTTCTTTGCAGCCATTCAAATCTGTGTGAGTCTGCTGCGTCAGGGCCGACCAGCGCCACATCGCGAGGCTAGACAGAAGCGCCGGGAATTGCGGCTGAGACAGCAGGCTGAGCAGGAGGAGCTGGAGCTAAGGATGAGGGAGCTGCAGACTGCCAACGAGGCCAAACAGCTGGAGCTGGAAAAAATGAGGAAGGTGAGGAAGGAGCAGACAAACATATAAACGTGTCATCATGTTGTCTTGCAGTCCAGTCTGGTCGGACAATGTCTGTTTCTCTGCCTAAAATCCTGAATATAACAAAACTCATTGCGGAGGTGAAAGAGGCAGCAGTGACTTACAGGTACAGATTGGACTTCTTGTTATTTATGATGTGTTGAAATCAAAGTTAAATCAAGTTCAGGGCCCTTAATATAGAGCAGGGCTAGACCAAACTCTTTATAGAATTATTTAAAGAGACCTAACAAATCCTTCAATGAGCAAACACTTGTTGACAGATGGGGGAGGAACAATCTACAATCTGCCTTCAACTGCTGGGTTGAGAGGGAGGGAGAGGGAAGGAAGAGAACACAATAAAAATGCAAGCCAAACATAGTGACATAAAGATGACACCACTTAAGTATATCAGCAATAATCAAAAATAACCCTTGTAGTGACGGAAATGTGTTCCTTCTTGAATCTGTTTTAGCGCTTAGGTTACAGTGTGACTGAGGTCACACATTTACTACTCTGTCAACAGAAGTTAAAAATTATTAGCTGCCCGGATTATGGCAGAGCTCGGCACTGCTCATACTTTTTTATATTAAGGATCAAAAACTGACCCTAACCCTGACCTGCTGATTTAGCTGTTTGTGTGACTATTTTGGTTGTGGATTTCATTCTGTCATCATGTTAATTATGGATGGTAAAATAGTAGAGCATCAAACATTTCCTGCTTTACTGACTGCAGTGATTAAAACAGTGAAGTAAGGGATTGAAGTTTGTGCCAAACCAAACAGAAATAGCTACAGAGATAAGCCGCACATAAAACACATCAGTGAAAGGCAAACAGCCGGAGGGAAAATGAAAGTGAATCTCGCTGAAAGCAGGTGGCTTGTACTCCAGGTGTAGATCTAATGAAGAAAAATCATATAAACTCAAAAGTCCGCTGTAGATAACACAACTCTCCACTGTATGCCTGAAAACTGCAGTCACTGCAGTTTGTTAGAGAATGTTGGCAATTTGACAAAATGTGAAAAAGAGGCATCTCCCTCCCTGGGATGGATAATGAAGGAAGAGGACAAGTTGTTCTGAACCAATCAGCAGTTGGAAGAAGACTTTGTGTGGATAATTAAGATAATTCAGAGCTGTTACAGCACATTAGACAGTCCTCATGTTCCCAAATCACACATCTGAAGCATCCATTATATCCAGCTCCTGTGTCATACAGTAAAACAAAAGAGAAGTATCTTCGTCGTCTCCCAGAGGCCTCTTGACATTTCACGTGGTCTCTCTGCCAATGTTAAAGAAAGTAAATAAACAGCTGCAGCATCATGTGTGAAAAGCTGGTTTAAGTTTAAAATAGAGCACTATTTGGATGAAACTTCCATGTAATGGATATGATAATGTTTAACCACATTGGAAAATAAAATGTATTTATTGATGACACGGATTATGATACTGATTATGATGATGAATGAAAAGGGGAGAGAAGGAAACCATTCTGATAACACAATACAAAATGTTTCCTCTGGACTGAGCTGATGCAGTGAGTTTGTACTGTTTGCATCATGATAAGATTAGAAACCACTGAGTGTTATAGTCCTTCTACCTTATAAATCTGAACCCCATGTTGCATTTGGAATCCTCTGCCTCTGCTGAGCTTTTCTTTCTGGATGTTCCAAGAAGGAAGTACTAAGGTAAATATTTTTTCTGTCAGACTAAGATTGTCTTACTCAGGCTGATAGTCTCTCAATTGCAGCCAAACATCTGAACAGAGCTATGTCAGAGCTGATATGACAACATTCCTGAAACTTAAACATAACACGGCCTCAGTGTTTCAACTCAAGTGACATTTTCATGCGATACACTAGGGGTTTCAGTCACACACTGCACTGTTTCACACAGTTAAAGTAGGTCAACCCCCTTTTGTTAGTTTTCTCAGAAACTCACTGCCAGCTCATGAATACCAATAATAGATCAGCTCCACCCCAACTAATGAATAGTCTGTCACCTGCTGCCAGTAGGGGAATGCGGATTGGCCTGGGGAGGTTGGGAGGGTCCGTATATTCGTCTCCATTACACATGTTTTTCCAGTTAATCTCCCTCAACCTGCCTCACACTCTGTTAGCACAGATCCACGGCTCGTGTTAAAATCTATTGATTGTGTGGATTAAATAGTGATGATGAGTGGCTGCTTCCTATTAGTCTGGTGGCCTAAATGGAAGTGTCAGTTTCACAGGCAGCAGAGAGCTGATGTTATGTGGACTCCTTCTACACACCTTCTACACTTCAGCTATTCAGGCACTCCTGTGGGAAGTCAGAAATGTTAAACAAAGTATCACTGCCAATTTATTCGTCACATATTAAATACAAAAGAAAAGCCAAAAAAATCCCCTCAGGATTATTGTAATCTGTGCTGTCCTAAATACAGATCAACATGTGTTTCAGCTCTGTAAATTAGTATGTCCCTGACTTCAAAGTATGAAAGCAAACACTCAGAAGAAACCTGTGGTGCCGTGAATAAACAGTTAACATCTTTTCAGGAATTTAAGCATGTAACAGTAAAGCCTGATGGCTGAACCTGCAGCCAAGCTGAGGACAGTAACATTTAACTATCTACTCAGAACAAAGTCTAAACTCTCGATCACCTCACACCTCACCAGATGTGTTATAGAAATGCATTTCTAGAGTGATCTGGACTTCATTATCTAACAGGATCAGATAAATCTTATTCATCAGCTGAAGTAAAGTCACACCTTTTAGCAGAAGAACACAACACAGGTGGAGCCACCAGCAGCGGTATTAACCTTCTAAGACCCTGCATCCTCATGTGAAGACATTACATTTCTCTTAGCCAGCTTCATTTCTCTTCACTCAGACCTGTGAGCCTCATTTGTGGACATTTGTGTCTGTCTTCACAAATGGGTCACCATAGCACATTACAATGATCAGTGTACAATGACTATGGCCAACAATTCCCAACGTGCATGCCAAATCAAAGCTGTCTCGTGAGGATGAGACAAACTGTGTCATGCAGCCAAAGTCGGTCAGACTGGTTCATATCATACTTGTATACCATACAGTACAGCAAAGGACAACAGTTTGTCTTTGTTTGGGCGACACCACCCTACCATGAGTCCACAACAATCTGCCATTGAGGTGCAAGTCTCCATCTCACATAGCTGGTGACATGAATGCACAATGGACACACATCCACAGCCACATAGAAAGAGGCATGGGGTCATCAGCAGAGATCACTGAGCTATCTCTCTCTCTCTCGTATACACACACACACACACACACACACACACACACACACACAGAGCTTCTCGCCTTTCACATTGTGCTGCTATACTGGAGCTGGACAGTCACAGCTGGGTGATACGAGTTAACAGGTTACTGCTCAGCCACTAATTTAATGTGAAGCTTCATTCCACCTTAAGTCAGCTTTGACTCTGACATGTAGCAATTCAGGAAGCAATGAATGTTATTGACCATTTGTTGCATGTACAATTGTGCAAAGAAGGAAAATGACAAAAAATTATATTATCGACATTAATATCTTGTTTCTTTTATGAAGATAAAATGCACAGCGATAAACAACAACAGCCTCGGGAGAGAAAAGTCCACGTTGTCAGTAATTACAGTTTGAAATTTGTGCTTTCTGAAGTCACAGACTCTGAAATACCATAATATCTTCTCTGTGCATCTTCATTACATGCTCATCTAATGATATTGTCTAAAAAAGAATGAACTTTGACTGATTATGCCTTTAACTCTTCGGTTCTGTGGTACAAATCAAAGGAGGTTTGAGTCCGGTCTATGGCGGTTTAAATCTTTATATTGGTCACATCTGGAGCAAAGTACCTGAAGATGTCAGACTGGAGACATTGCTGACCAATCTGAGATGTGATAAAGACACATCCGCTAATAAGTAATCTATATGTTTATTTATCACTGCACTTAGTTTTACTTTTTTTGTGTTTCATTGTTGCATTACATATACATTAAATACTTTCCATGTTCTTACTTATTGTCTTTCAGCGGTTAAAGCTACGAGCTAAGCATTTGGTTATGAATCTGAAGGTTGACTACAGGAATACTCTACTCAGATCTTTTTCCGAATGAGTAGACACACTAATTTGCCCTAATAGATATTTCAGTCCAGTAGGAAGAACTACACGTTTGTATTCAATTCCTCTTTCAACACCTTTGCCTCTATTTCTGATGACCGCGATTCATGCTCTCAGATCTAAATCTAGATCTAGATCTAAATTACTAAATTACTGGCAATGTGGTGTCACACTGCCTGTAGCATCAGTTAGGGGGTTTCTTCAGTAAAATGAATGTGTGTTTCACCTGGACTTCTCTTTTTAAGTGCCATCTTTTTTTCTTTTGGGCAGGCTCTGGAAGAGTCAGCAGCTAACGCAGCAGAAGAAGAAAAAAAGCGTCTTCAGACCCAGACTGAGCTCCAGGACCGCTACAAGATGGACCTGGAGAGAGAGAAACTGGTATGTGATCCATCCCCCTTCGCGTCCCCTGAACCACCAATCAGAACAGATGGTGGAACAACCAATCAGATGCAACTCTCTGGTGGCATGTTGTGGTTTGGTTGGTGGACTGACCTAATTTGTGTACTAGTGTCAGACTTGAAAACAGTTAAGGTATTAAACGTTGTGTTGATATCAATGTTCATTTACAACAGAGTGATTGTTGCTATTATTATTATGATAATTTTTGTTACAGTGTGTTGTGTAGACAAAACATCTACATTGTCTTACTGCCTGTGGTGATTACATCTGAACAGGATAACCAGGGATGGGCGATGATTTTCAATTCATCAATTAACCAATAACCTTTAAAATATTGAATAGTTCCTGTGACAATCTCTCTTGGTCTCAATGGTACCCCGAAATATTTTGTTATGACTAAATATGAGAAATGAGGCTTTTATTTTCCATATTTGTGCCTTTGGCACATACATTTTTAAACTTTGTGAAGCCTTAAGTCAGAGCCCAGCACCATTAATATGAATTACTCCTGAATCGTTCTATGTTAGAGGAATTCAGTGTGAATAATTGGATAGTGCTGTTTGTTAGTTGGGCAATTCCCCTCAAGTGAAGAAACAGCAGAACAGCCTTCTGCTTCACTATATGCCACTTCCAGTGTGCGTAAATGAAATAGTTTCTGGATATAACAACAGAATAGCGTTTTTGCACAGTGTGCATGTGGTGTAATGGCAGGTAACTGCCATCCATCACTGGCTGATTGAAGTTTTTAGTAATGGCTCAGTGTTTTCACCAAAAACATGGAAAATCCAAATGTTAACATGTTTATATGACAAACTTTGACTGTATGATGTCACATCTACCTCAGACACCGTAGAGCAGGCTGCGATTTAGTGATTCATATTAGTGATTCATCAGCTGATTATTTGGTCAATACGATGTTAGAAAACAGCCTTGTTGACAGATTATAAGTAAATAACATAGTGAAATGAAGCAAAATCAACACATTTTCTTTTTAGAAGCTGAAATAAACTAATGTTTGATCCGTAACTGAAATTACCTACCATCAGTGCTCCTCCTGGAACAGATCTGTGTTCCAGGAGGAGCACCTGTTAAATTAAAACGGTCACCAGATGCATTTACAGGAATTCTATTTGGTTTCCTTGCTCCACAGGTACGGCAGCAGATGGAGGAGCAAATGGCTCAGAAGTCCACTGAGCTGGAGCAGTACCTGCAGCGGGTCCGTGAGCTGGAGGACATGTACCGTCAACTGGAGGATGCTCTGGAGGATGAGAGACGTGCCAGACAGGATGAGGAGACCGTCCGTAAGCTGCAGGCAAGGTCAGTCAGTGGAGGAAGCCTCAAAGATACGCCATACAGATTTTATGGAGACGACTGCATTAATGTTTTCAGTAACTATGGAAAAAGAAGAACAGCGTGTTGTAAGGAAGCTTGTTGTCTGTTCCAGAGGGAAACAGAAAGCCTCGAATGCACTCAACATTAAAGTAACTGGGGGATGAAGGCTTCAAGCCTGTGAATGACCCTGATTTTATGTCAAACGGACTCTTAAGACAGTTGGAGCAGATCAGTGTACTCATGCATGCAGTCTGAAACTATATTAATAATGTACAAAGTATTATAGGTCACTACTCTACTTAGGAACATTTGTTTTACAAACAGACAGAAAGCAAGAAAAGATTGTGTTAGGAACGCTCCCCGTGCCAACCATGAGCTCAAATTTAGTTCTTTTGGCTGCTACCCATGCCGCACAGCACTGCCACACCTTTCAGAACGTAACTCGTTTGTAAGTTGAGGAGTGTGTGCATTTGTGTTTGTTTTTTTTTTTTTTTACCTCTGAGTCCCAATTTCTCACTAAATTCCATTAACCAATGTCTCACCAGCTGATAACATTAGACCGGCTACTGGTAAATCAGTTAGAAATACACCCATGCACTCTGTGATTGAAAGTAAATAATTGAAAGCTATATATAATATAAGTAAAGGGTCCTTATCAATAGTATTTGTTTATGTTTTGGTTAAAAATCCACAAGTAGTCAAAGTGGCAAAAATTATCAACAACCTTAAAATCATCAATGGATCAGTCTGTGATGTCAGCGGCAATATTCTGTCCTCAGCTAACAAGCTTGTGTGAAAACTACATGTATTAATAAAGAGCGGCATTCAGAACAACAGAACAATAAAACAATCAGGAGCATCCTTTCCAACTGGTGGAAGATGGATCACCCCATCCAACTTAACAAATGTGTACAAAAGCATATATCTTATTTTACAGCCTTCTCTTATCAGAATGTCTGTTTTTCAAATGTGAGATGATTTATTAACTTCAAATGTACACTTCTCAACCTTCTCAGAGCACTCTTTCACATAAAACCACATCCCAACAACAGACAGTTACACACACAAACTGCCAGACATTCAGTCTCTACTTCCCCCTCTCCACCATGTTTCCTCCCTTGTCCTTCCTTCCTCTCTGCTGACATTTACTTTCCGCCTCACATTTGACTAAATGAGCACATCAGCATCACTGTACTGCTTGTAATGTTTAAATTTAATCATTGTTTTAAAAAGATCCATTTGATAAGGTAGCTATTTAGTGGCTGTCTTCATGAAAACCAGCGGAGTGCACCGGTGCAAATTGAAAGGTGGTTTGAAAAGCAGCTACAGATTTATACTTGATGTAACCACTAGTTCACAAGCTGTTTTCCAGTCTTCACTGAACTATCCTAATCAAATTCTGGCAAGTTTTGTTCCCTCTTATAAACGGCCCAGTGGATACAAAGACACTTCTTTCATTTTGTAGCTGATGAAAGACTCCTCATTATTCAAGAATTTCAGGTCATGCTCCTGCTTTTTGCAGAAATCTGGAGAATGAAGAATTCGCTTGTAGCCATTTAAATTTAAAACATTATAATCTAGAGTGTAATCTGAGTAAACTGAAAAACTGCAATAAATGCAGTACAGCACCACCTGCTGACAAAACCCCAAGTTACAACTACCAGTT
The DNA here is from genome assembly GCF_900963305.1 of Echeneis naucrates. NCBI lineage: Eukaryota > Metazoa > Chordata > Actinopteri > Carangiformes > Echeneidae > Echeneis > Echeneis naucrates. The sequence continues at coordinate 22,679,921 of NC_042526.1, read as the reverse complement.
CATAAACTGTAAAGATGTTTAATTGAATAACTTTGAAAACAGATTAAGTATTATTTTAAGTGTGTCCAGGCCTATAATTAATGAGCCCTGAGTAAAACTGTATACATGTCACGACTATGGGTGCGATTGAGTGTGTAGTGTCAAATAAGTAGTGTTTTAAAAAAGTCAATATTATATTGAAAGAAAAAAAAGGAAAAATGTAATAATAATTACACATAATAATTGCATTGTGGACTGTTTTAGGACAATTCAGGGGAAATGACAAGCCTGCTTCTACTAGATACAAACCCCAATTCCAATGAAGTTGGGATGCTGTATAAAAAGTAAATTACAACAGAATTAAATTATTTGCAAATCATTTTTGACTTACACTCAATTGAATGCAATACAAAGACAAGATATTTAATATTCAAACGGATAAGATTAATTGTCTCTTGTAAATGTTTACTCATGAAAAAAAAAAAAAAATTGAAATATTACAAAGGTGAACAGGTTTATTGGAAACAGGTGCCAGGCGGCATTTCTGATGGTATGGGGATGTGTCAGTGCCCATGGCATGGGTAGCTTGCACATTTGTGAGGGCACCATTAATGGTGAAAGGTGCTTACAGGTTTTGGAGCAAGATATGCTGTCATGATGTCTTTTAAGGGACATCCCTGCTCATTTCAGCAAGGCAAAGCCACATTTTGCATACGTGAGTGTTAGCCACAGGAAAAGAGAACAGGTACTACACTGTCCTGTCCGCAATCAAGACCTGTTTACAGCAACGAAACCTGCAACTGCTGACCTACAGAAGTTGTACATCAAGCAAGAATCTGAAAGAATTCCAACTAAAAGGTTTTAACACTTTGTGTGCTCAGTTCCCAAAAATGTATTGAGTGTTGTCCAGAGGAAAGGAGATGTAACTGTACACATGCCCCTGTTTTCCCAACTTCATTGGAATTGGGGTTCATAGTACCTATATGAAGACTTATATAAAGACTCCAATTTATGGCAATGTCTGTGTGGAGAAGGTTACTGGAGGAGGAGGCCATGAAGAGAGCAGAGCTGGAGCAGATCCATCTGCGGCAGCAGCGGGCCATTTCAGAAACAGAAGCTGAGAAACAGGAGCTTGAGCGGGAGCGTCTGGCTAAAGAGAGTGCCCTGCAGGCTGCCATGAAACAACTGGAACATCTGGAGCAAGAGAGGCAGGGGGCCCTTGAGCAGTACCAGGTTGGCCAAGAGACTGATTGTTTTACAAATCAAATTACAAAACATGAGTGTGGCTCATGTAGAGCACTGTATTTTTAGTAGTAATTTGAGTCCACTTGAAAATCATTCAGCTATAACAAACAACTGTGTGTTTTGATGCTGTTTACATATGTAATGGTGATAACACGTATTCATACCATGTATTGCTGATGTTTAGGCGTTTAAATACGGTTTAAAGAAAAGAATTTGTGGTAAATCTGACCACAGAAATGTTTTTGAGTAAAGGTTTCCTCTGTGCTCCCTGCCAGAGGAAAGATTGTATTTCATGAGCCAATGATGAAAATGGACTTTGTTTTGACTCTGTCCTCCTGTGTATGACTCAGACTGTGATGAAGAAGCTGGAAGATGCAGCAAACAACACAAAGTCCTGGAAACACAAGGTGGCCGAACACGAGGGCTTGTTACGACTCATTCAGCCAGGTAATGCCACACTGTCAAAAGCACTGATGAGGCTGAAAGACATTTCCTTCCAAGGGTTGTTTAATCAGGATTTCAGGAGTAGCTTCCCCCCATGCTCGGCAGTAGTTTAAGAACAGATGAAGCCACACCCCTAAACAAACTGAAGATGCACATTAACTGACCTGCAAAGAGTTTTGCCACCATATGACTACAAGAACCGGACTACTAGACCAGCTACTTTGAACAAGTCTCAGTTCCTGGATCAGGGCTTGGGGCCTAGAGGTGCCCGTCCCTGGACTAGCCTGGTCTTATGCATGTGAACACAGCTTCTGAGTGGCTTGTTTGGAATTGTGACCTTAATCAAATCAAATTTCTGCACATATTGCCAAATCATAACAAAGTTACTTCAAGGAACTTTATACATACAGCATTAATCAGAGCAGTTAGAAACTGAGATGAGTCAGTATCTCCAAGTTTAAAGTCTCTGACTTGTAGATTATTGTGTTTTTCAGATGCATACAATTAATTATACCGGAGATGACACGTTGGATTGTTCTTTCCTGCTGTTCTTTCCCATAGTAATCATAAATCTTATCCCGAGTCACCGATTCTCTGTTTTCACTCTTCAAAGATGGTGGAGAAAGAGAAATGTCATCATTAAATTGATTGATTAAAAGTGCATCTGCCATTATTTAGCAGTCCTTTCTTTCCTCTTCCAAATATGGTCTTAAATACTCATGCAAAGTTTAATCACATTTGTGTGGTTCTCATTACAAAGTCATTGATCCCATTCATGATTTGTTGTTGTTGGGTACACAAACAACCCCAGCACTAAGCTCTGCAGCAGAGGCTCAGTGCTGCTGTCATTACCTACACTTTAAAGCTTCTGTCAGTGATCGTCATCCCTGGATGTTGCACGGGACTGCCAGCAGACCAAAACAAATGGTTCTTCAGAAATGTTTGGTTACATCTGAGGCCTTTTTCATTTTTTAAAAGTGGTGTCTTTCGTGGAAGAAACTGGGGAGGGTCATTCTCTTTCACTTAGCGCTGCCTGGTGTCTGTGTGTTTATGCACATGAGGGACTCACATTGCCACACTGAGACTCCCTCTGTGTGGCTTTATTACCTGCTAAGGATCAAATTACTCCAGTGTCCAATGTTTTTAGATAGGAAATGGTTGTTTGGTGCAATTTTTCAAAATAATCTTATCGATATTGAAATGTTTAGAATGATATTGTCCATTTAACTTTAATGCACACCTCAATGTCACCCCATGGTGCGATAAAGATCATTCCTACCTCTGAGGGGAATCTTTTCTGTACATATTCTCCTGCAGGTTCAAAGGGACAGAAACTGATCACCAACTGGGGACCAGCAGCCTTTTCTGAAGCAGAGCTCAGTCTGAGGGAAAAGAAATGGCAAGAGATGAAGAACCAGGCCGAGTAGTGCCACTGGAAGACCTGAACCTGAAACGTGTCTACAACTCAGAAGAGAGGACAGGACTGCAGGGACGTTTTGCCAGTAATAAACCTATTAAAGCAGTGACTGGAAAGTAACTGGCAAATTTTCAGATGACTACAAATGTGAGATCTGAGCGTAATGTAAGGTGTTATATATTCATGTGGCATAAAATAATCAACAATGTTTTACTGTATTTGTGAATATTCAAGTGTTACCCAGTAGAAACCAGCAGTGATCACACTTGAAACAGAGATGGGGGGGCGGAAGAGGGAGTGGGCTCAGAGCCTGGGATGGATTTGGACCCAGCTTTGAACTGATGTCTCGTCATTGTAGGCCAGTGTAGACTGAAAGAGAACTCACTTTCTCATGTCATGAAATAATTTTAGTGAGCGATCCAACAGACAAACATGGAAGTTCGTGAAAAAATTCTGTCACAATCGCTTTGTTATGTGCATTCACTGATTGTGCTGCTCAGGCCCAGCGGGTAGGAAGTTCTCTTTCCAGAATGGCATGCATGTTTTGGAGTAAGTTGGAAAGGCACCTAGGTAGTAAATATAGAAAAAAACATCAGCACAGATAAAGTTATGGGGTTTAAACTGTGCCATGGCATCATTTTTCCACTTAGAACCAGGTCCACGCTGTGGCTTATATGTACGTGTTTACACAAAATGAGTAATTGTTAGCACTTCATTCTATTAAGAGTGGACAGAGCTGATAACCACAGTTTATAAGATAGGTAAGTGTGTTGTTTTTGAAGATGCTGCTTACTCAAAGTCATGAATGGAAAGGATTATGTACACAGCTACATTTTATTATTATCTTCCGTTTCATTCCACTCCATATCTTTTGACGAGAACCTGACACGTGCCAATCAGATCACTGGAAGGTGTTGAAATTTACACACTGAATGATGAGCTGGTTCAACCTGATGTCAAATCCTCTTTTCTTATTTTCCTTCTTAACTCCCTGTGAGCGATTGTCCATCGAGTGTAAGGGCTGTTGTAAATATTTGAATAATTTTGTTCTTTCAAGCTTTCTCACTAAAGGCAGCATCCAAGCCAGCACCTCTGATGTTTAACAACAATAACTGGTCTTCAAGAAATTTCTGACCCTGTAATTAAAACATTATGTATGATTTACTAAACTGTTTATTGTTGTCATAAAAGTGCTTTTCTCTAACTGGGTTGTTGAAGTTTTCTTTGTCACCACAGTATGAAAAATAGGCAATTTGGATGATCCTGACTCTGAATACTAACTGTCCAACATTTGTACGGTTTTGTTGTACTGTAACGTCCACAGTGGCTTTGATACTGTCATGTTTAAACATGATTTATATTTTATGTTTTTATATATGTAAAAAGCAGAAGACTGAACTATGTAATAAAACCTATCTTAAATCACTGGTTTACTATATACTCTGCTTTTTGGCTTCGATTCACTTTGTGCTGCAGGGTTGGACAATAAATTCAGAAGAATATTTTAAAATGACAAAACAACTGCTCTTTTTAGCTGCAGTACTTTGGCTTAGTTTGAAATGTATGTTTCTCGTCATCTTTAGGTAGGCTTGCGATTTTCTAAAAGGACATTGATTCATTTCTTTAAATAAGCTCATTGGACGTTTTGCCTCTCCTTGCACTGTCTACAATTTATATTTGTATTTTGTGTGTCTTTTAAACTGCAAAAACAACCAAAAGCAGGTCAAACTGTTGAACTTAATGGAACCACACTACTACCCTCTCGTGCCCAGCTGCACAAACCTCAATGCAGCCTCAGTTATGATTGCGCAGCCATTGTATCCACTAGAGGTCGCCACAGAGCCACACCACATCCCTGCACCGAGCAGTCGCCTCACTGCACTATGAGAGATGGCAAAAGATGAGCCACAGGGACGCACACTTGCTATCAGGCTGCAGTAACAGTGTTAACTGTGGAGAATAGTGAAACAGTGACTTCATTTCTATGAGTTCACTGTCTACCCTTTCTAAATTTTGCAAAATAAAGCTGATCTCTGCCTCCTGTGAGGCCGTGCATGATACGGATAATACCATTAAGTGCGCTCCTATTTAGTTAAATAGTCATAATGAAGAATTAAATTGTCAGCCTCTTTAATATAATTAGAGAGTTGCAGGCAGGGGAGCATGTAAATGAAAGCTAACCACCATCAGTCCACAGTGACAGTGTTAATGTGTCGATATCTAAACAAACCCTGGACTGAACAAGATTTAAGACTGGTGATCATTCTCTGATCCTGAGCTTTGCTCCCGATACTGAATGTTGTTTAAATGAGAGCGATCCCACAAGAGTTATCAACCGAGCAAGCCTTAAAACTGAAAAAATAAAATGTTTGACATGAGCAACAATCTGATGCACAAAAAAGAAAACCAAAGGCTGATTCAACTATTCATCAATTCAACACACAACTTCTGAAATGATCTCCCTTTCATGTTTTTACATCAGTTAGTTGTTGGATGCCGTATCGTTCAGCTATAGTGGAGGGTAAACTAGTTTGTTTGGTGCTCTGTTCAAAAGTGAGGGCTCACATCGCAACGAGAGGCTGTAAATCACAGGAAGCAAAGCTGTAGTTTAAAACTGCACACGTGATGAAGGTGCTGAAGAGTAAAATTCAGGTAGACTATGAAAATAACTCAATCTGCAGGTCAGGAAATTTCCCTTCCCTTGAACACCCTGACAATCCGCATCTAATACTGACAAAATTAAATATGCGTAAATGAGAACAGAAAAACAGTATCTGAACACCATGCGAAACAGACCAGCTTGTAAAATCTCCACTTTTAGCTCAGTGCCCCCTCACAAGATCCCCAACCAAGTTAATTCGCTCCATGCTTCCTCCGTATCGTGCAACAGTCGTTAATTTGAGTGAGACGGGACAGACCAAACAAACACACACAGAATACGTTCCCAAAAATCTGTGATCCAGATGCGCTCGGCACATTCTGCAGCTGCACATCTTGTTGCTTTATGCAACAAGATGGCCTGTCATTAACACCAAGTGGCACGCCGGATGTGCCCCCCCCACCCCCATAACCCCCAGCAGCGTCTGTATCCCATCATCCTTCTCTCGTTTAAACATCCTCACACTCATCAGCCGGAGGTTATGAGGCTTGTGGCACGCGTGCCGCATTCCTGGGACGTGATGCGAAACAGAAATGCATTAAATTCCCGATCTGGAATCCATCGCTGGGGGTGTGTGTGTGAGCAGCAGTTTGGTGGGGGTCTTAAGTTGGAAAATAAGGATAAGGCGGGGTCAAGGGGTCTGACTGAAGTACCAGAGCATCTGTGATACAAAGTGTCTAAAGGCGTCTGAGGAATTCAAAAATATATAGGGTTCAAAAGTTTTAGGAATTCAGCATAGTTACTACCAATAGAGTTCTCTGCAGCCTGGGGGACTGTGGAGGTTTACTGAGCAGAGGGGGGCTTGTGGGACAGTAAAATAAAATGCCTGAAGAACATTTACCTTCCTTCACAGAATCACATGTGACAAATCATGGAGCCCAGGGGTCTGATACCGTCGTATTAGGAGTTCAGTGAAGCATCTGGTGAGAGTAGACAAAAATAGCATCTCCCTGCATCTTCACATTATACTTTTCAACAGAAGATTAAAAGGTCCCTGGGGTATTCTTGTAAGGTTCAACGACACAAACAGATGTCTTCCTCCACCTCATAAAAATGTAAAAAACAACAAAAGTGGGATGAGAAAGTGAAGCATTAACAGCAGCAGCATTCCACTTCACACCAACTACAGTGATTCTGACTGTACAGAGCACCTTTGCCTAGCTGCTGGAATTTCACCTTTGACCTATTTCACCTGTGTGTCATCTCTCTTGTCCACCTGCATGTTTTCTCCACATCGCCACTTTCAAAATTTCACAACATTGCGTTACCATTGGATTCGTGTAATGTGGGACTTGAACCAATGACTGAAGGTTTCAGTTTAGAGATTTCGTGAGGTTCAAGGGTGCAAGGAGACGGAATTTGGGACAAAGGATCTGGCTCCAATCAGTGAATCTGACTGAGGTTGACTCTGCACCCACAGGAAGGCCAAGCCCGAGGCCACAGTGGGGAAATAAAACCCATCTTTCTCAATTGTTCATTCCAGATATAAATATCTTTTGACACTGCAACCAAGCTAAAGGTGAGCCGTGTACCACTCTGACTTCCCATTTGTATTTTTACTCTTATACATTAGAGGTTACTGTGGATACGTGTAGAAACACACACACACACACACTTACCTACAGTAGATTGTGTGCAAAAAGCACACAGCAAAGTGCACCTACATGTATGTATGGTATTCACCCGAGGGTGCTCAGACGTGTGAATGCAGCGCGTGTATACATGCACACCCCAAAACAAATAAATAGGACAAAACACAACTAAATATCCACATTAAAATGTGCGCACACACAGTTGCACAGATATTGACACACATGCACTGAGAGGATTGGAAAATGTGAACCCAACATGAACTGTAATAAGGATGTAGTGATGTGACTGCTTGTCTACGTGGTTCTACTCTATCTGTGAGGAATGCTTTACGTGACAAGACAGAAAGACTTCAAAAGTTAGTGTCTCATCGTTTTCCTCCCCCATGAACCCAGAAGAATGTGTGGCAATGCGCAAATATAAAACACAAGTGTTTCTTTGGAAAAAAAAAGCCCTGCAACCCCCATGGACTGTGCTGCACTCCTGCCAGAGCATGAAGTTATTCATTTTTCAGTTGAAACCGTCTGACTTATGACTGAGCCAAGTTTGCAGAGGGCCTCCTTCCAGAGCATTGTTTACCAGCATCCTATTTAATTGCACAGAGTAAATGAAATCATGCTAAAAATACCTAAGCACAGCATGCTGACAGGAAGCGAGTGAACGAGTCAGCAGAGCCATTCTTTGCCAGGTGAAAGGCCAAGTGCATGATGGGGTAGAATTACCTGCACACTCTTGCGTTGTCATCCTGCCTCTAAATACACACCTTTCTTTCTCCAGGGTGAGTCCGTCATTCAAGGTGAAATTGCAGCTGCTATTAATGACCGCTGAACAACACAAGTGCTTTGTTCTCTTGTCAAGAAAATCATGTGACGCAAAGGAAGTAATGGCAGCTAATCCTTCAAACTACCTCATTTTGTCCAATTACTGAAACTTATTTTCAACATAAGTTTGAGTGGGTGTAAATTCCCAGAGAGTGATGGCATACTTTATCATTTCTGCATGAAAACTCACTCACAATGTTAAATTCTTTACACTGTAGATGTGCGCCTTGTTGTGTAATTGACATGTTAATTTTACGTATCGGTCACATGACAGATATTTTTACATGGAAGTCTGATGCATGTCTGAACTGAACACAGTCATTTTAGCATAAAGTCATATTATCAGAGAAGAGGAATTCAAATTAATGGCATAGTCGTTAGCGCTGTAAGAATAAGAAGGTTGTGGGTTCAGTTCCCAGGTTGGGGCCTTTCTGTGTGGAGTTCACATGTTCTGCCCCCCCACCGTCCAAAGACATCATGTTTGGGTCAACTGGTGACTCTAAATCATCCGTAGGTCTGAGTGTCAGTGTGAGTGGTTGTATATATCTGCTTGTCTCTGTGTGTTGGACCCGTGATGGACTGGTGGCCTGTCCAGGGTGTGACAAGACACCCAGTGAGAGCTGGAATCGGCTCCTGCGACCCCTGTGACCTTGAAATGGATTTTTGAAATGAATTTTACTAGTGTAATTTATTTATGATACCAATATGTATAATTAATACAATCTAAATACTTACACACACACACACACACACACACAAAAAAAACAAAAACACCATTCCTGAGTAGTTGACCACAGGCTTTCTCCTCTCCAAAGCAAACAGACAAAAGGCCTCATTTATAAAACTACTAAAAGTGCACATACACCCAAAAGCCATGGGTCAGAGTCATGATGAATTTATGTCGTTTTCTACCTGTGAAGCTTCTTTGGTTGCTTTGGATTTATATTTAGGATCACCAGGTTGCTTAGGGGAGGGCACATTCTCCAGTTAAATCTGTTTTTTATAGATCACAACCTTTGCATGGAAAGTGACATACGCCACGTTTATAAATGAGGCCAAAGGCAATTAGAACCAGCAGAAACAGAAAATATAGAAATTTCCCTTTAAAGGCCGGCATGCAGCATGTGACGTATAGTACCTGACTGTTCATCACATACTCAGCATCGTGCTGTATGCTAACAGAAGAGTCTTCCAGGGTGGCTGCAGTTTTAAACACATCCCATTCTGTCTGAGCAAAACAGTCTTCAGGGTGCCCTCACTCTCAGGTGTCCAGAGTTTGTTTGTTTCAGTCTTTGTCTGTAGGCCGGGTCCAGGAACAAAGAGTCAAGCAGTCCTGAATGCACCACGTATGTGGCTGTAAACATGGTCCAGTCTTTTCTTAGCACGGGGGAAACGTCCATATGTTGATAATATTTGGGGAACACAGCCCGCAGGTTGCACTGGCTGAAGTTGCCAGCGGTCAGGATGAGTCGCCTCCAACGTGCTGATGACATCGTGGCGTTTGCTGAGCGCTGCTGTGGAGTTGAGAGATGTGTGATGTAAACAGGAGGCAAAAACATTCACTCATTCATTTTCAACTGCTTATCTGTTTCCAGGTTACAGGAGGTGCTTGAGCCAATCCCAGCTCACATTGGGCGAGGGGCGGGGTCACCCTGGACAGGTCTCAGTCCATCACAGGGCCAACACACAAGGACAAACAGAGACCGACAAACACTCACACTCACACCAATTTAGAGTCACCAATTAACCAAAACGTGATGCCTTTGGATGGTGGGAGGAAATCAGAGAACTGGAGAAAACCCACGCAGGATCGGGGAGAACATGCAAACTCCAACTCCAAACCCACAACCTTCTTGCTGTGAAGCAACACGTTTGCTGATCTGCCACCTGTGACCTTCTTATTTCGGGGCAACAGCGCTATCCACTATGTGTGCTGCCAGGATGATGTTTTATTCTAGGTTATTATAATGTAAGGAGCCAAATGTCAAATGTGAGGATTCAATGCTACAGATGGATGAAGGCAGCTGATGAAGTGTCTTCAAATCCTCAAAACCATCAAAACCAGAGGGGAGAGGTACTGTTCAAAAAGCACAGCAAAAAAAATAAAAATAAAAGTAAACCGAATTCCTCAAGTTACTCAATCCATCTCACCACATCTTTTGAAAGTGATGAAACATGCCGTAAACCATAAAGTCCTAACGAGGACAATGTGACATTAATCCTTTGGCTCCAACACTGGAGATAAAATCTCCAACTGTAATGAAGTGTTATACAATCATTTAACTCACGAGAGTGCCATGGTCCAATTTCAAGGAATCTTAGCCACTCAGTGTAAAGATAGGGGTGACGGATGGCCAGAGATATTTTCTAGATTCATTTTTTGCTCTGCTATCAGTGCCGCGTTGGGTGAGGACTGAGATCTTTCAGTATGTGTAGCCTGCATGACAGCAGATGACTCATGGCAGCAGAATGTGATGGAACTGGAAACATCATTTGCAATTACACTGTTAACTTCAGAGGGATAACTGTATTAAGCATGCTATTTTTGTAACACATTTATGGGCCACTTGCGGCACATCCATCTGTTGGAGTTGGAGGAGACAATGTGAGAAAGACCCAAAACATCCTGGAAATGTGATCAACTTTAGCTCTGCTTGTTGCCTTAGTACAAAAATAGACAGGATAAACAATTTTAGACAGTGACCAACCAACTGTCAATACGAAACCCCCAGATGTGAGGCTGTTCTGTGTTCATCATTCAGCAGTCAACAATGTGAATCCTGGTACTGTGGATGTGAAGCAGTACGCTGCTGGAAGACCACAAATGCACTTGACTTTCCTTGAAAATAGTGTCATACAATTTTCAAAAAAATGTAATATTAAAGCCAAAATCATCACAAAAGCATCCTTTGCATCGTGTTAGTGTGAGTCACAGAGAGGTGTTTAAAACCAAGCAAAAACACCAAATCAGCACCCGGAACAGACTGCGGTCAGACGTTTCTATAAATATTTAAACAACAATATATCTGTGGGTGGGTGACAATTTTGTTGATCTATCAATGACTAATCTGCCAGGTGCAGAGGTTTTTGGCTTTGAAAACAGATTTTCCATCCCACACCCCACCCACTGGAACTTCAAGACTCTCCAAATGGATCCCTGACGTAGTTTGACAACAACGACAGATGAGAGAAAAACAATATCTTCACATGTCAGCTTACAAAAAAAAAGAAAAGATGCCAGTTTCAGGTCCAAAAGTAAACTTAGCGTGCTGATATTTGTGCTCCCTTCTTGAGTATTTGAAATAATATGTTCTGTGACTTTGAGCATCAGTTTAAATCAATGTTGAATCCTGTGATCATACCTGTGGTTATTAAAACGTGCATAAGAAAACATTTCTAGCTGTCAACTTTTCCTACTCTTCTGTGATGGTAAACTGAATTATTTAAGCTTTGGACTGGAAGGAAACTGAATAAGTACAACTGTTGTTGTTATGGATTTTTTTTTTAATGGACCAAATCAATAATCAGTCATGGAATTGAACAAAGAAAGCAGCAGGTACTGTCATTTGGTCCAATATTTGTGTCAAACTGAAATATCTTTGATGATCTGTTCTGTTTGTTCCACAAAAGGCCACAGATTTAAGTTGCTTTTGTTTCATGGTTTGACCCTCTGTCTACTCCATCACGTGTTTGGACATTTGGGGTTTTTAAGAGAAAACTGCTGATGAGTTTTGGGTGCACTGACTTCTGTCTGGACTACCTGCAAACAGAAAGATGAGATTGGAGATAATTTCATTGTGTCCATTAATTGTGTTCACATCTACACAGTACACTACTAAGATGACTTAGTTTCTGGAACAATGACTTTCAAATTTTCAGTTTACTTGATGCAACATCTTATCACATCTTTCTCCCTCCCTCTTGAGGCCTCACACTTAAAAATGATCTTACTTCACACCACTATCAGATCAAAATTTGCAAAACGTAGTAAAGTAAACTTATTCTGTCTTTTGATGAAATGTTCTGTACTAATTTGTGAAATGTATTTCATGAAAGTAATCTGAACAAGTGGAGCCAGATACATGACACTGCAGATTGTAAACCACGTGTATGCACAAAACCAGAAACATACATTTTTTCAGTCACAGCTCCAGCAATTAGCTGTAGATGGATGAAGACACTCCCAGGATCCACCAGTTTGGAAGCAAAAACCAGACATTTAATCACTCTGAAGCTCAAAAACCGTGATAGCAAAATATTACAGTAGCAAACTGTTCTCCAAATATGCTTCAATAAATAATGGCAATATTAAACCATGCTGAAGAAATTGTGTAATCAATTAGTTGTGTGAACAGTAATGATTTTTCACGATTATGAATGCAACTGTTTGTTTTGTTTTTGGTTGGACTTGGCTTGCTTTAAAAATTATATGTTGACATTATGAAACCTGAGTGAGGTGCCACAGTTGTACCACAGATTCTGTGGTCCTAAATATGGATTCATGTGCAGGATGAAGTGTGTGTGTGGTTTTTGCGTGTACACATCATTTATACATCTGGCCTCTAGTGGCCAGACTTTTATCATTATCACTGCCACTTCATATTTTTTCTAGCACTTTCTAGCACTATCTGTTTCTATACCAGTGGTTGCTGCTGTAGGACATGGGAAAAATAAAGCATCTTATCTTATCTTGTCTGGTGTATAGTCAAGACATGAAAGTGCACATACAGGATAAATTGCTAAAATTGTGAGTACATCTGTGTTTAATTGTCGTGTCCTCTGAGATCATATCAAAGTGTGTCACACAACAACTGATCAGAGTATCAGATGAACATCTGTGGTTTAACAATGTGTTGAGATTTCTGGTTTGCTTTGGAACAAACTTTCACCCCCACTGATATTTTTACACCCTACTCTCGCGTCGTCATTCTCAGCAGCTTGACATTGTCATCTTGGGGATATTGACTTAAGAGATGTGACAATTTATCTGACTGTTAAAAGTATAACTGGTAGATATCACACACACATGGCAGTATGTAGGGTTCAGAATGACTGTAACAAGTCTGACATGCCCCCCAAAAAATTTTTGACATGTTTTCGGTTCAAGTCAAGTTTTGTTTGTTAGGAGCCGGCTCCAGCTGTGAGCGGTCACAATAGCTTTGCTAACCTGATAGCAAAGAGAGGATTTCACTCCCTGTATAGAGTCTACTCACACAGAACCTAAATTAAACCAAAAATAGACTTGCTTCTTCAATTACTTTGAACAACAATGGATTTTCGCTTGCTTGACAAATGATACAGCTGTACAAAAAACAAGCCTCATCATCAGTGACGTACAGTAGTGAAACACATATGACATGAGCCTTGATGACAATGTCTGTTGTTTCCTCCATCATAAGGTGACTTCTGCACCTCCTCCCTCAATGTTTCAATGATCAGGTCATTTTCATTATGAGCAATGACATCCCTGCACCGTAGCACATGCAGCAGGACTTATATCACGGTGCCACCAATTGTTTTAAGGTGGATAAAAACATTTGCTGTAGGTGGCCACTGCTCTAAAGGCGAAAGGCTGAGCTAGATAAATTTCCTTTATCTGTGACTCCAGCTCTGTCTGCATCAGCAAACTAGCGTAAAGTAAAGCTTTTCTCCTGACTTGATCGAAGTCAACAAACACAATACAAAGACAAAGACAATATAACAATATAACAACACACAACTGTGTCTTCTGATATTAACCCTGACTTCCAACTATCTGGGTTTTTCTCTAGACCTGAGTCCTTGCAGTGGAAAATTTGTCATAACTTGACCACAAAACCTGCCCATTAAGACAGAAGACTAAAATAATATTTTGAGAGCACATCAAATTCCTTTTATCAGAATTAAAATTACTTTATTAATTCCCAGTGAAAATTCTGTTCAACCTGAGGTTTCTGCCTCTTAAAGGAAGTTTTTCTTTACCACTGTCACCAAGTGCTTGCTCATCGCGGAATGTGTCGGGTCTCTTTAAATAATATTATAAAGAGTTTGGTCTGGACCTGCTCTATATGTAAAGTGCCTTGATGTAACTTTGTTATTTGGCGCCATACAAATAAATCTGATTTGATTTGATTTGATCTTACAGGTGCTCCATTACAGAAGTCAAAAAGGAAATCAAAATATTACAAGAATATGTACATTTCATGCACCCTCTATAAAATTCCAGTAGGTTACTAGAAGATAAATTGATAAAGTGAATCAGTACTTTTTAAATGTAAAAGTATTATAAATGTATAATGTAAGGCCCTAAGTTTAAGGCTCACAGGACATTTCCTCTCCAGCGTGTCTGGAATATGCTGTGATAAATGCCCTGAAGATATTTTGACCTCGCGTTCTTGCTCTTCTCACATTTGTTGGACTTCTACAGTGTGTAACTATTGCCCCGACTCTGTACCAGCAGCCAGTGTGTGAAGTCAGGGGAGTGTAATGTCCTGACCAGGTGTGAAAGATAAGGAATGCCCTGGCATTGTAGGTTGTGAAGTATTATTTCATCCAGTGGATAGCCCTGTGTACTCCTTACCTTTGGATAGAAATCTAGAGCAGTGTCAAATGCCAACAGTTGCTCTCAAGAAAAAAAAAACAAAAAACACTGACGCACATTTAACCTTCGGCTCAAACAGCATCCTGCTGTTTCCTGGGTGCATGATTGTACATAAATCAGCCCTAGCATTAGGACCACTGGCCTTATGTTGTGTTGGTCCACATTTTTCTGCTCAAACAGCGCTGTGCTGTCGAGGCATGGACTCCCCTCTGAAGGTGAGCTGTGATATCTGGCACCAAGAAGTTAGCAGCAAATCCTTTAAGTCCTGAAAGTTGTGATACAGGGCCTCCTTGGATCGAACATCCCACAGATTCTAGACTGGATTGAGATCTGGGGAATTTTGAAGCCAAGAGGCAAGTCGACACTTTGAACTCTTGTGTTCCTCAAACCGTTCCTGTTACAGTGAGGCAGGTATCATTATCCTACTGAAGGAGGTCACTGCTCTCCAGGAAAGCTGTTGGGCTGGACTTGGTTTCTTCCATTGGGAGGTGCTAAATTAAGTCATTCATTCATTAATCTTCTACCATTTATCCATTCCCACTCACACTCACACTCAGACCTACAGTTAACCCAAACATGATGTCTTTGGACACACTTTCCAGCATCGATCCGGGAGTAGCACTGAGCACTTCCCCCTATCCCTCCCTCTGTCTCTCTCTCTCTCTCTCCCCCATGCATGTGCTTTACAACCTTACACATCTCTAACTCTGTTTCTTCCTGTATCTGTGTTTTGTCCCTCCTGTCCCTGTCCTACAGGTGCGGAATCATCTCTGCTCCATGTTCCTGCTCAGTACCTGCTGCTGCTGTAGTTACCTTTAGTTATCCATCCATCCATTTTCTATGGCATCTTCTCTCTGCTCTTGTTCTTTCTCCATCCATCCTTCTACCTAGGCCCCCCCCACCTTTTGTTTCCTCGCTCTGTCTCTCCCACTGTCCCCACCCCCTCCCTCTCTCCCTCTCTCAATCCAACCGGTCGAGGCAGATGGCCGCCCCCCCTCAGGGTGGTTCTGCCTGAGGTTTCTGCCTCTTAAAGGACGTTTTTCCTTGCCACTGTTACCGACTGCTTGCTCTTGTTGCCTTGATGTAACTGGATGTAACTTTGTTATGATTTGGCACAATATCAATAAATTTGATTTGATTTGACTTCTATTTAACTTTAGGACACAAAGTTCACTTGCTGCCTAATTAATCCCACTCATTGACAGGTGTCATGGTAACATGAAAAACATTGCCATTCACTTCGCCCGTCTGGTCAGAATGTTATGCCTAATTAAATATGAATGAAAAAAAGAAAAAAGGTCAAAACACTATGGACTGTCTGGTGGAGCACAAGTAGTTTCATGTATGAAACAATGAAATACAATCCAGTGAGGCTGGTTTGAATATCCGTGAGTTCAAAGTTTTATCAGACATACAGCACAACTCAGTGGTTTTCAATGCTACGAGACAAGATTTTACAAATGGGAAGTTATAAGGAGGGCCCTGCGATGGACTGGCGACCTGTCAAGGTGTAACTTGCCCTCCTCCAGTGCGAGATGGCATTAGCTCCAGCACCCCCACGACCTGGAAACACGTAAGCTGTATAAGATGAATAAAAGTTATCAGGAGGGCCATCATTTTATCCTTTCTCTCAGTATGTGCTTTGTACAAGATGGGCCAGTCAGAAGTATTTGGAAGTGGAAATAAATCCGGATGGATGCAGGAGGCCAATTTTGTCTTTCGAAGCCACACCAAGGTCAGCCCTGAGAAAACAGGACTGGTTTTCCCGGATAAGCTCACACCTATCAACTTCTGCACAAAAAATGGAATTGTGATGCTCACCGCCCCCTCACTGCTGTACAGAGGTGAATGTGACCCACTCAAGAGGACTGACAGACCATGACGACACACTTTTTTCTTTGCATGGATGGAAAAATCAAAACTAAAAGAAGATTGGCTTTGTTTTATAGCCGGCAGTGTGTGGGCTCACAAAGCTTGCACTCCAGGAGGGCCATACACTAAATCCATTTGTGACAGTGACTAAAATACTTGTGCACACACACACACACACACACATTAATTATGTAAGTGTTAAATGGTTAAGTAAAGATTTTTCAGTATCTTAAGTTCTTGTCATATCCCTTTCCCTTAACGTTATATTTCACCCCATGGTCCGTTACAAATGACCCAGACTATGGGCTGATTTATAACAATTCGCTCCTTGTGTTTGAGACTAAACCACAGATTTCCTCTTTGTTTTGCAGAGACAACAACTACACCATTTAATAGCTGACACATGTAAGTAGTTTGTGTCACATTTTGAATGCACTGGCTTAAAAGAGCCCCGAGCTACAGACAGAAATGTAAAAAATGTTACAACCATCCCCGGTCTCTCCCACGCTGATTGTGGCAATTATTCAGAATTATTGATTAGAATTTGGCAAGGTAATGATGCGTGCCCAGTGGTGTCTGAGGGAGCCTAAGGTGATGCTGGCGCTGAAGATAGAAAAAATTGTGGCATGAGGTCTTTCTCAGAACTAGTTAAATCTGTGGAAATAGAGGGACTTTCAGTGACGGAGAAACCACTCTGATTAGTGAATCTGTTCTTTTCTCACATCCGACACTTTTATTGTTGGGAGGTGAGCTGGTTTAGGGTGATTTGAATTGTTTGTTGACCTGAATATTGCAAATATTGCATTGTGCTTTACCTTGCCTGTCATCACCAGAAAAGCGCATTCAGATGCTGCCATGTTTCCTTTGCTTGATATTGGCAGTGTTTTTGTTGTGTTTTTGAGTGCAGTGCTCGCTACTAGAGTGGACACCTGAAAAATTCAAAGATGGCGTGAGACTGACGGGACACATGAAGGCAGCAATTTGGATATAAAAAAAAAACGCTCACAGCTGTGACTCAGTTGTAAGATATAAGAAACTACCAAAGATTTCAAATTGATTCCACTCAGATTTATGCAAAAACCTAGAAAAACACCGGTGGATGGACCCATGAAGCAATTCATGGGCACCCTCAAGTTCTTCCAAAACCAGATGGCACCAGATGGTCCTCTGGGTCTATCCAGTGTGCCTCCTTCAACTTGAGACCACACAGGCCATACTTCCCTATAGATGCCATAAATGTGGCCATAGCTTTGGCCCCGCTGGCATGGTCAGTGGGGTCACATATGGGATGATTAAGACCTTGATCTTTCTGTGGAAAAGTTCTCTGACTTCATTCACAACATTATGGACACAAAACTCCAGCCAGCCACTTCCAGCTCTGGTGGCCTGGCCTCACAGGGCTGCTGTTGAGACATTGCTTTGTGAGTGTATATGCTTTATACGATGATCAGGTAAACTTCTTAGCTCTGTTTTCTGGGCATCTTGTCCCACCAATCCTTTTATTGAATTGCATGTTCATCTATGATGGGTTTTCACTACACCCACAGCAGAGAAATTCCTCTCCCTCTCTATTTTGGCCTGTATGGTTGAAGGGGGAGCTGGCGAGGGGACAGCTGTCTTGCATGCTGGAGCACAGTGCAGCGCACACACACAAACCACAGACCCCGATTTTAGTGACACTCACGGACGCTCATTAAATGCTCATATGAGTGGTGAAGTCTTGCACATGTAAGGGTGGAATGGTGAGCGTGGTTAACCTGTTGTCACACCATGTGCTAAATATGTTGGCAGACTGGATCCTTGATTTACTGGTGAACTACTACACAGTAAAAATGCTGGCAAAGAAAAAGTCCTCTAGTAAATAAAAGTAAGAAATGTGAAGGCTGAGCAGGAGTACTGGTCTGACACCAAAATATTAACAATTGCCAAGCACACTCAGGAACTGTCTTTCCTTGGGGAAACAGTGATTTCAACCTGTAGATGCTAAATACCTGATCTATTTTTACACACAAAACAAGGGCACTGTAATTTTCCATTGTTTGGAAATGAACTGGGAGGAATGCTTCACATTTAGACCAGCGTATATAACTCAGGGCATCTCTTGGGAGTATTTTCTTTCAGACTCACAAAGAAAGTATTGTGGTTTTAAAAGTTAGCACAGCAACATGTTAAGATAAGGAGATCCTTATAATTCCTCCCTTTTTATCCAAGTAGTACCATAAACAGATAATGCAATCCGGACCTTTAAATAGAAGCTGAATGTCTAATAATATCACACAATGGATGGCTGCCAACCTTGAGCTCACATTGTGCTCTACTGACCCCTGACTGTGGAAATCAATCACAGCTTTATCCACACTCTAACCGAACACCATATTGTCGTGATTTCTCTTATGTGTGACATCAAGAAAACAAAAATTCAAGGAACATAAAAGCTCTCGGCTTATTGATGAGGATACCACTCAAAGATAACTGGCCAGGTTGACTCAGTTCATAGGTACATTCTGATTTTGAGTAATGAAATTCTGTAGCATGAGGTATGCCAGAGGCACGCAAAGCAGATACAAGGCAAGTAGTTTAAAAACTGGAAGGGTCATGTTAAAACACATATCACTGAATCATCTTTTGGCTTGCTAGAAGTGCAGTTTTGTTGCCATAACATTACTGTGTGTATCTACTCAGAGCAACCATATGCATTATCTGTGCTTCTACAGATACATGAAATCTTCATGTGTGACTGTTTTATAAATCCATTCTTTCAAAACAGGCCTGACAAAACTCAGTTGCTTATAGAAACACAACATATGGACATGTTGAGGACTATAGTGGTACTTGTAGCTGTAATTTCAGGTACGATTACATCAGGTATACAGGTCAACACAAGTTTAAGCCTAAAGGCTTTGAGCAAAATGTGCTCAGCTCATCAGAAGATCAGGTACAAATTATCATTTGTTGTTTGGGAGCTTTGACAGGTGTGGCTCAGTGTCCTTGGTCCAGATAAAATGACACAATCATGCATTTTTCAGTGGGCTGTTTCGGTAACTATCGTGAGTGCTTCAAGAACTGAAAAAAAAAAAAAAATACTGGTTGACACAAAGCAAATAAATTCTTTCTAATGGCTCTACTAATATTCTCTGGTGTCAAAGATACATTTCATGAACAAATCAGGTAGTTTTACTTGACTGCAAAGAATACAAATGTTATACATAATGGCAGCTGGTAACAGGATGTGACTGATGTGTTTTGTGTGGCAACATTTCAGGGAATATTGTATCACTCCACGACCTGGAAGCAGAAAAGGTAGGAAATGAAGGAATGAATTTAGTGTGGTTTGCTTTAACATCTGAAATAACCAGCACCTGACTCTGCTTGGACGTGGTCTGGAACGCTCCTTTTACCACACCAGCTAGGATAGGTTGGAAAACATCAAATAGACGGATAATGTTCACAAGATGTAAAGTAATTCTGAAAAAAAAAGCACATTAAAAATTGATTGGTAAATTTATTTTACTTGAGGAGATGCAAAACTGTGCAGCAACACAAGTGAAAGAGGTTTTATGTGTATTATATTATTATTATTATTTTTTACATTCAAATAATTTCTAAAATTTCCCCAATGAATAAAGAATAGAAATGTGTTGGAAACCAGAACCTGATTGCTTCATTCAGCCACAGTAGCAGTTACATGTTACAATTAAATAACATAAAAAAATGGGCTTACCTTTGGACTTCCCAGTACCTCAAATAATACACGTCAGGACATGTCTTGCGAATTCAGACTCCTTTACCAGAAATAACACAATCTTCTGCTGAAGGTGTGAACATGAGCACTGAATGTTTTCAGGGCTAACTGTCCTTGTGCAATTTTTCAACCTGTCTCATGACTCAATCTCTTATGACTTAATCATTTCAGTTGTATGCTTTATGAGCTCTGAATTCTAATGTCAATAATAATACCACACTGTCAAGAAGCAAAATCTGCTACATTTTCTTTGAGCCAAAACAAATAGTTGTTTGTTATTAAGGTGGTATGGCAGTTAAAGACCTGACATCTGAAGGTCTGGGTCTGTTGGAGGCACTTTTGTTGGGGACTTGCTTTCTTATTTATGGGGAATGTCCTGCTGCATTAGCAGCTTCTATTGAGCTTCAGTTGGCTGACAGACACCGTGACATTTTCTTGTGAGATTTGTTTGGAAATTCATTATCCCCTGTCCAGACCTCAAGGTATCACCACGGTCCAAAATTATGACGCTCCCTCCATCACACTTCACCATTACAATGTTTGCAGCAGCTTCCTCTGTGGTGCCCTGCCAGACACTCTTCCTGTTGAATGTTTTCTGTATAGTACACTGATGAACAGAGATGTTAGTGAGTTCATTTATTCCTTCAAGTCTTTTGCTTTCTGAAGTTCTTCTTTACCACATAGAACACTTAGTTGCGTTATGTTGGCAGTGTTCCCTCCTCTGTGGAGAGTAGCCATAGAACTAAATCATCTCCATGTTTTGAATGTTTTTTATAGGTTAAAGTACCTCTGACCCACAGCTCCTTCTCCAGCTCCCCACATTGTGAATGTATCTATGTATTCAATGAATTAAATGAAAACAATAAAAACAAACTACAATATAGTAATGTGTGTGATCTAAATTAAACAGATTATATTTGCTCATTATTGCAACATTGATGAAGATCAGACCAGAATTTGAGATATGTTTATACATAAATACAAGTACTTTCAAGGTGTCCACTTACTTTATTGCATTATGTACAGTAACGGACAAGCAACAATTTAGGTGTGAAGACAATTCCTACACAAGATACACTTACTGGTTTACATTCATACCCCCTGCCAGCTGAGGCCACATATGCTTTTGCTTAACTTTTTAACATGTCTTCAAGTGAATGTTGATTTCATCAGTCAAAAACAGTCGGAAGGTTTTGGACATATTTCCTGAGCACCAGACTTTGTGGGCTGTTCTTGTGTCTATTGTTCAACTTTCAGGAAATTCATCCTTTTGATTATTGACTGACACTTAAGTGAATTATCAAGCCGATGCCAAATATTGTCTGCTTCCAGTTTTGTAACATACCAGGATTTCATGCCTTTTATATCTCAGTTATATATGTCTGTAAATCAAATGTCATTGGGCTGTAAGTAAGAAATTCTGTTGTTAGGATTTCCTACCATTTTGTGACTCAGAATACAATTATTCTTAACAATAAATATCTTGATTACAACACATTCAACATTTGTTTGAGCTTACAGGATTAAGATGTGTCATTGTCGTAAAAGGTAAAACTAACTCAACATTCCATTTATTTCTTTAATAGATAAAAAAAAAATCAGCTCTGAGTGGCTCCAAATTTCTCACATTTCACAGAAAAGTCGTTTCAGTCGGAATGTCAGATCTTAATTCATGGTTAATCTTTACACACAGCCCTTGCTTAGAATACCTGGAAGCAACTCCGACTGGATGTAAATAGCGCAGGGGTGATTAAACCCCAAATAAGTTCAGCATAAAGCTCATGTACCTTCTTTAAATCTTCACAGTGCATGCAGTTGCCTTAACAACACAGTGCTCATTTAAATATACCCTGGCTTTTGTACCAATTCCAAATCACACCTTCTATGACCACATTTGCATTCAATTTAACTGCAAAGCCAATGGACCAACTCTTATGGGGACCTCCAAATAACCAGTTAATAAAGGAATATTGAAATACTGAAAAAAGCATTTGCACAGCCAAGAATAAAACTTTAAGACAGATGCTATGTAGGTGAATTTATGAATTCGAAAATGTAATAAAGCAACTGTCGCTTTTTTTTCCTTTTCTTTTTTTCAAGAAGAGATATTGAGATAAAGCAGATTCAAGATTACACAAACTGATCAGCATCAGTCATGAAGTTTTTGAGAATTGTTGACTGGACTACATGTGGGGTGGAAGAGGTTGACATGCACTGTCCCAAAGTCCCTCCCACTGGGTCTGGCATTCAGGTACAGCTCCCTCCCTCCTTCTATAAAGCCTCATGTTAGCAGCTTAAACTTCAGACTTCAACTCATGGTAAATTCTTTTCAGCCTTTGAAAAAATACCATCTCTGATAAACAGTGCACAACATATTTGAATGATTGCCATTAATACTCCACATCACGTTATAAGCCTGAGGTAAGTGGCTTTTTTCATTAGTTTCATCAAAATTGAAGATAATTTCTTAACAATTGTTATTGACTTTGTCTGGTATTTGGGAATGTAAATTGATGTCCTAAAATTTGCATTTCAAAGATCTAGGAGTTGAGTGCTGACTCTTAGATTTATTCAGAGATGTTGATGTTGATGTGGATATATGGATGCCATAACCAATAATACTGATTTGTGCTGCACAGGCCAACAGTTTAACCACTTAAAGCTGTTTTCACCCAGTCTAAAACCAATTGTGACAGCGGTTCAGACTAAACACTAAATGTCTGTATCTTTGTTGTTGACAGCTCACAGCCAAAATGAGATTATTCCTGCACACTGTCATCTGCTGCTGTGTTTTCACCATGGCCATACCACTGGTAAGTGGTGCCAAAGAGGAACTCAACTCCAGCTTGAAAAAAAGGTAAGAGAAAACCATGTTCATTCATAAGAAATAGCATCATGTTTTTACTCCTGAACATTCTTGTGTCTGTCTTTGCCCTTAACAGAACAGATAAATCAACTTCTGTTTTTAAAAATAGATGAGAGAAACGTGCCCCAGAACATTAAGAGAAATATGAGTTTTGTTATTGCTCAATAATAGCTAGCAGCAATTGAAAGTTCAATGAAAATCTGTAGTGGAGACATTTCAAAATGATCTTAAACGTGTGTCAGATTTTCATAGCACATACTCATTAATTGCCAGATTATGGTCAGTATACACACTTTGGAAATGTATCGGTCTGGAAAGTCTTGCTTTTGAAGAATTTTCTGAATATTTTCTAGATATTTTCTGAAAAGAAGTTATTATAGTCCTTTCTTCAAGCTGCTAAATGAGTCAAGTAAATTCTTATTCTCTTATTACATATGGGACTGCAATGGCATCATATTAAATCATCTCAGAATTTGGGTGTGCATTACTGTTTCGTATTTTGATATTGGCACTTTTTGTCTGTTGCCAACAGTGTGTCTTTGAATTAGTGTCACTTACAGCTGCTTCCATTTTGCAGGTTCAAAGTTTGGCTGCAGGGCCGTATGAAGAGAGACCTGGGTATCAGTTCAGTGACAGCCAGTGAGGAGTACACTGATAACATTGTTACACCACAGCAGAATGGGCAACAGGATGATGCGAAAACTATCGTATCTCCATTAAGGTAACAAGAAAGCAGATTTTATTGGTCATATTGCTGACAGTTAAAAGATAGAGAGGAGCATAGTGAGAGAAAAGAAAAGTCTCCACCTGGAATCAAACCAGGAGCATCAGATGGAGTTGTAATGTTTGCATACAACATAAATCCTATATTCCTGGTTAGGGCACCAGGAAAAAGGTAGTTTGGTTTATTTAGTGCGGAAGACAAAAAGATTGGATGTATCATCACTGAAATGTTAAACGTGACGAGATGAGAGTGTCTTGACGATAAGTCGGATGAAATCATGTTAATATATTTATTTCCAGGTCTGATTTAGTAGTTTGGACGCAGGAGAATAAGATATTCCTTTTTTCCCCTTCTAGCTTTGGGTTAAGAATCAGACCCAGGAGGTCATTATCCAAAGGGTGTGTCCTTGTAACATGTGTATACAATGACCTGATCCACAAACTGCATAAGATCCAAACCCAAGACCAAAAAGAGCCCACTCCCCCGGCGGGTAAGATGACCTGCAATGGTTACGGCCGCCGTCGCCGCTCGCTGCTGCCCTCCAGACGGGACGACAAAGACAAAGCACTGAAGCTGGTTAGCATGTCCACACACTCAAAAGCATTTGCACAGTGGCCTAAGACAGGCATGGAGAGGCAGAGGATAGTCGTTGTTGGGGTTTTGTTTTTGCTCACAGCAGATGAAGATTAGCCTCCTCAGGGGTTTTATTTCACAGATTTACAACTAGATATGCAATAAGAACAGCTGCTGCATCTTTACGGCCCATCACAGGAGAGCTAAGGTCACTCAGGATGAAAATGATATTCCATTAATAGATACTGAGAAGTTTGTGTGCACATACTTATCTACAGGTTTCAGTATGTCTGAGTGAGTGTGACTTATGGTTGAATTCAAGTCAGACTTGAGGGATTTGACAAGAATGTCTGTCTCTCCTTCAGCTTCCAAAGACAGCTAAGCAGCTGAGATAGAAGACAATTCCTGAAGACCTTGTCTGAAATGCCTCCAAACTGAAGAGGATAGAGGCCGGGAAGAGGGGGGAGAATTTTTTCAAGAGACGTGATTGGAACTAAAACTGTAACATTCAGGATCCTCCCACAAGTGAACTGGATGTGGTGAAGTGCAATTTATACAGGATGCACTAAGCCTAAGCATCGTTAAAATACACAATTATCAGCTTGTATATGAGAATATATAAAACTACAGTATATTTAAGCATATGAAACTATTATATTTTTGTACAGCCAAAATGCATATCAAACATGTTTATTTTTAACTTCAATGAAGTGCCTGTATCTGTAAATATTTAGCCTTGTGTATGTGAATTATGTATCTCATTCAGTTCGATTACATCTATAGCAACAGTTTTTGCATTATTGCAATGATTGTACCTTACTGCAAATGAATCATGTCAGAGATGATTTACAAACGTTTGTTTCAATGGGGAAATTTGCACACAGCAAGTCAAAAGCAGAGAACAAAGAGGTTGTTTCCACAGAGGACAGTTCCTGACAGATGATGGAGAGCCTGTTTTTTATATCATGTAGGACCAATAAGCTAATACAAGTGTTATGCTGCCCTCTAGCTTTACTGTAACCTTCATGCCACTAATACATGGCTGCCTATTTCAAAATTACTGCAGTTTGTACCAACTTGGCAATGCTTTATATTTGGTCTTAAATAGCCCTAGTTCTGACATTAACCTGCTTAACCAAAAGTGATGAATGATAGTTAACTCTTAATGCCGCTGTTATTACTTGAAATGTTCAAAGGTAACCCGATTTATCTCTTGTTGTGGTAAACATGACAGGGATTACATTTTTTTTGGCTGACTGCAATTTCTTTTTCAAAAATAACAATTAAAAAAAGGAAGCAACAATTAAAAACATATTGAATTTGATTGAATTTGTCATCTAATTTGAATGTTTTGATGATGTATACGTAGTTGATGTTGTTAATGTGTATTGTACATGTGCCAATGCCATAATTGGAAGGGCTGTTATCTCTTACATTATATTCAAAGTCAGAAGTTTTATATCTCTCTGATGTCTGTAATGTTTTTTTCAGTAGATCAACCAACAGGAAATCTCATTAAAATATACTTCCATAGTACACCAGCTCTAAAATCACTTCACAGTCAAACACAGAATTAACTATAAAACCGTTATCTAAACAACACTTCAGGGTGACGCATTATACTGCTCTGTTCACTCAGTGCAGTCCAGAAAGCAGCAGGACATCGTCATCTTCAACTACCACTGTATAGAAAGAGCACGAGACAAAAAAAAAAAAAAAAAAAAGAACTGAGATAAATACGATCAAATTCTAAATTCTATGGTCTGGTAGTAAAGCATAGTCCAAAACATGCAAACCAATGGTGCACATTCCATTCTGAAAGTAACACGTTTTATCAGCTGCACCGTCTAACAGAAACACATGTACTAAGATTAAATGTGTCCCAGGTCAACATGTTCCTGAAATTGTGCAATCATGACATTTCAACAAAATAAATGATGTTTTGGCAAAAGAAATCCAAGTTTTGATGAATGGAGAGAAAAGAGCAGCATGCTTTGCTGTACATCAGCTCACACAAATGAAGACTAGCTAGAGATATTAATAACTATGGAATTTGACCTCTGCTAAGAGTACACAGAGTGGTCACAGTCCTGAAGCAATTTCAACATAAATCTGGTCAATATTTCCATTACAACATCAGAATCTCCCTATTAGAACAAGTAGATTATCACACAAAATTAATAGTTGAAATACTATTTGCACTTGCTTGTTTGCCAGATGTTTGTAATAAAATACAGTTTTCTGCTGTGATTTTCTGCTCTTTTCCAGGTCCATCTGCAAGCTGCATTTCCAATGTCACGCTTTAGGGCTGAGAACAGCACGAAAGTGCATTCAGCTATTCACCATCCATACAGTTAAAACATTTTCAGACCTTTTCATGTTTTCCAAGTTTCAGATTCACTTTAAATTAGATTCAAGTTTTTTTTTCCTCTCATCACTCCACACACAACACGTCACATTCACAAATGGATTGCTCGTTTATTGAAGATAAAAGACTCAAATACCACATTTATTGAAAACTTTCCGAATGCGCTGTGTAATCTACAGGGCACCTTTTGATGTTATACATTTCCACAATTAATACTCACTTCTCTGCTAAGGGGGGAATTGTTCATTACAGCTGATTTCTCTGAGTCGTTGCTTGAGATACAATGCTTGACAGACCAGGTTGATACAGCTTATTGTAGTTATAAATGATGATACAATGAGAAAAAGAAGTGGACTCTTTGGATTTACCTGCATTTGAACAATCAATTTTTGTTTGAATATGTTTTGACCTTGGTAGACGTTACAAAGATGAACAAGCGAATGATTGCGCTTGTTCATGCTGAATACGTAAGTCAAACATGCAGCAGAGGTTGGAAAATGTGTGAACCCCTCAACAGGTGTCAGTTAGAGTTTGACACAAACACACAAATAAATATTTTGAGCTCATTTCATACAAAAGAAAAAAAGATATGAATCATTCCTCAGAAAAAAAGAAGATAGCTCATAAGTTTCAAGATGGATGACAAAATCAACTCAAAGAGATGAAATCCTGTCAAACCGTCTACAAATGTTTTAATTGTGTGGTTACTCTCTCTGGAGGGGGCCATCCAGTTAATGACGCTAAAGGCTTAGCTACAGATGAAAAACATACCAGTTTCATGCTAAAGAATGATTGATTTCTGTGGTCAATTTGATTCACATTAGTTAGTGTACAGTAAATCTCCCCTGAAGCAGGCTCAGCAAGTAATGCGGGTTTGTTTTGTGTGGTGTGTTCCTCTGCTCCTTTCTCAGGGTGAGTTCAAACCAAACTTACCTGTGTAACAAGTTAAAATGTAAAAAAACAAGCAATTGACTCCTTTGATGCTGTCAGACAAATTTTTCTTTCTCCTGCGCCCTAGTGGTTAGTGCTATTGTCTCACAGGAAGAAGGTGGTGGGTTCAATTACTTAGGGCCTTTGTGTGTGGAGTTTGCATGTTCTCCCCGTGCCTGCGTTGATTTCCTCCCACCGTCCATTGACATGCACATCTAGGTTAATAGGTGTCTCTAGTTTGTCTGTAGGTCTGAGTGTGAGTGGTTGTTTGTCATGTGTTGGGCCTGCAATGAAATGTATAAGCAGTAAGAGAGTGAGTGAGAGTGAGAGCGTTGTGGACATGACAGGTGTGTTTCCAATGTAAATGCTTCCAAAGGTGTCGATGTTTGCTGTTATTTTGTATCCAGAGTATCATGCAGGAGGCCAAACTCAGAAATGCTGCTGGGTCCTCATTTGTAATATTGATCTGTTGGCACTTGTATTTGAAATTTTAAATGCAAATATTTACTTGATTGTTTTTCACAGCATTTTACCAACATGGTGTTTTTTCGGTTTAGACTTGCTCTATTTGAAATATATAACTTCTGTTGTGATTTGGCACAACATAATCATTACTGATCTGCATGCAGAAGCCACAATCATCAGTAACCTAACAGTGAGCCAGAGTAAACACTAAAGACTAAGAGTCTTATATAAATAATAAACCAATTAACAGGAAACACTGAGACTATATTTTCATTATGGTTTTTAGACAGCAAAATCACCTGATCTTGAAATAAAACCATTCAACACTCTTGAGGAACACGGTAACTATGGAAAGGTTCAATAATTAGCGGTGCGTGTATGAGGGACTTGGCTGAGCTGGATGTTCTTTCATTGTCCAGATAGTGGTGCTGTAGGCCTTCCTCCATCACCGGCAAAGGCATCAGCTGTGGTTCTTTAAGATGCCATAGGCATTCCACTCACTTTTACCGGACTGATGTTCATCAGTACTCACTTACAGTAATTTACACCAGTTCAGGTAATCCCCTGTTATTATTCTCAGAATTAATAGAACTGGGACAGTACAATACAATTCTGGTTGCTTTAATTACACAGCAACATAAAAAGTAGTGGACTTATAATTACTGTACTGCAGTTAATCAACATTTGTGTTTGGGTGTGATAAATTTCTTTCCACTTAAATCTACACTAGTAGTTATTGGGTGTTTTAGGGTCTTTCTACATCAGAATCCTAGCACAGGAAGCACAGTCCATGTAAGACAAACAAAAAAATTACTCAACCTTAACTGCAAATGCAAACTGCCAACCTGTTATGTATCCTGTAATAGTATGTGAAAAATGTATGTATTCAGTCACACGCAAGAACATGTACCAAAGATACACAAAGGAGTGGTCTTCAAAATTGAATTTCTTTGCACTACAGAAGCTTTGCTTCGCTGCACTTCCTACTCTGAACTGAGCTTTGCGGATACAGAGCACTTCATAAAACTCTGTGCTGGTTCCGGTTAGCAGATAAAGACAAACTGCCCTTGCCTTCAGTTTTGTGACACCTAATAAGGGAAGCTAGCAGCACTGGAGTGTTAGCATTGTACACCATCCTGCAAACAGTAAGTACAGCCAAACCTTATCTTTTCCCCACTTTTGTTATTTTTATTGGACGAGTCTTAATTTGTATCAGCTGACAGAAATGCCTAAAGTTGTGCTTTGCTGTGGACATTAATACTGATCAAATACTCTCTCAAATACTCTATGAAAATATTTTTCATTGCTTTTCTGTTTGTTACATTCAGAATAAAATATCTGAAGTAGCTTAAGTCCTATATGAGTGACACACAGGTATGAATGTATCCAGCAAATGTGGGCAATGACAAAAAAAAAAAAAAGAAGCAACATGTCTATATAATGTATTTTTTTAAAAAGTATTCCACAATGAGTAAGCTTACACAATTTCTTCTTCTTCTTTTTTTTTTTTTTTTGCCTATTTGTGGCAAACTGTATCACGCTCATGTTTACCGAAACACATTAACAACAGTAAAGTTTAGTCTACTGAAAAGTGTGACTTGTTCCTGTTCCTGAGCATGAGCATTACATGTTCTGCATTCATGTTTTTTTGTTTTTTTTTTAAATGCTGCTCGTAGGAGCGTTGGGTTGGGCTAGGAATTCTTTGTGTTGTGGCACTTTGTAGACATAACAGGCTTATACAAATGAAACCGCTTGGTCATGGCACTCTTTGCATACTGTTGGATATGAGCTTCAGCCAATACAGAACATGCAGAACATCAGATAGTGCTTCTTCAGCTGTCAATGTTTTTCCTGTATTTGCGCCTAAACGATGAAAATAATGAATAAACAATAGTGGCAGCGCAGTTCACAGTCAGCTTGACATTTCAATACAAGGAAAGAGCAGAAGGTCAAATTCTATAATTGTTCAGAGACTGAGTGTGAAGAACATGTAAATTTTGGCTCATGCCAAGAAAAATTGCATTATTCGATATTTTTGTATTGTTTATTTGACACTAACAACGATAATGTTTTGGTCTTCCTTAAAATGCATCCATCATCGCCAAACTGAAAATTCAACAAGAATTCCACAGATTATTATCTCCCATATCCCATAGTTAGTGAATACAGTGCATTCCATTACTATGCGGGGTCTTGTTCTGCGGACATGCTCAACCACAAATGCAACAAGCTTCAACATGTCTTTCAGAAAGGTTGTCACCAAAAAATTTACTAGAACTTCACGTTTACATTATCCTACTGCAGGAAGAAATTACAGAAACTGCTCTAAATATTTATGACTGCTTGTGTTTACTGGCAACTTGAAGTACATTCATGTTTATACTGCATGTCTGCAGCCCGAAATGACATCTGTTGCTTCGAAGTTTTTTACATACATTTCAGGGAAACTAGCATATTTAGACATACGCAAACCTGTTCCCATTGTTGCTGTCAGAGATCTGACACTGAGCACTATCAGTGCAGCAAGCACCTTTAGTCAAGCAAGAAAATTGTGTTACTCATGCTGCTGGGACTGTCTGGCTGTACATTAGTGTGTAACGAAACAGGATATTCCAAAATCAACAAAGCATGTTGTGAAACTCTTAACCAACTACTAGCCTGGCTTCCCCATGCAACTTCTTAAATTTTTAGTGTTGCCCAGTCAGCTCAATGACAATTGGCATCATTTATCTCTAGTTAGAACTGCAGTTAACTGAAATTTATTCTGTGAGCCCTGTTGCTCCACAACAAAAAGGTTGCAGGTTGGAAGCGGCCTCACCACACTGAGGATGAAACTGGAAGGTGTTCAGTCCTCGCTCCCTGGGGAGGGACAAATGAGTAGCATTTGATAAGACTCACTGCTTATGAGCGATACTAGTTTCTAAAAGGACAGTAAAAGAAACCAATTGACAGGTGATTGTTTCATAGGCCCACACGTTACCTTTTTAATTTTTAGTTTAAAGTTTGCAATGTTCTGTTCTCTTGCACTTAATTAAAGGTGATCTTGTTGATATTTCTTTTCTCTTGTCTTTATTAATTATATTAATCCTTCCGAATTCAACATTTGAATTGGTGCTTCCACCTCTAGGAGAGCATTTGTTTAATATTAGTCATGAAAGTCAGTGGTAGATGGTGAGCAGAGGTGGGACCAAGTCATCTTCACTCTGGTCACAAGTCACACTATAGTGTGTCAAGTCAGGTCCAGTTGTAAATGAGATCATGCTAGACCAAGTTTTTTTCAAATCAAATCAAATCAAATCAGATTTATTTGTATAGCGCCAAATCATAACAAAGTTACATCAAGGCACTTTACATATAGAGCAGGTCTAGACCAAACTCTTTATAAATTTATTTAAAGAGACCCAACAGATCCCCCGATGAGCAAGCACTTGGCAACAGTGGCAAGGAAAAACTTCCTTTAAGAGGCAGAAACCTCGAGCAGAACCAGGCTCAGGGGGGGCGGCCATCTGCCTCGACCGGTTGGGTTGAGAGAGAGAGAGAGAGAGAGAGAGAGAGAGAGAGAGAGAGACAGGCAGGCAGGCATTGGAGGGGGGGGGGGGGGGGTGTAGGCAGGAACATGTTGTTGCATGAAGTTCATTTTTCCGCATAGTGGTTAGTGCTGTCGTCCCACACTAAGGTCGCTGGTGCGGTTCCCAGCCTGGGGCCTTTCTGTGTGGAGTCTGCATGTCTTCCCTGTGTCTGTGTGGGTTTCCTCCCATTGTCCAAAGAGATTAGGTTACCTTGTGACCCTAATTTGTCCGTAGGTCTGAGTGTGAGTGTGAATGGCTGTTGGTCTCTGCATGTCTCTGTATGTTGGCCCTTTGCTGGACTGGTGACCTGTCCTGACTTGGGATTGGCTCTAGCGCCTTCTAAATAGCAGTCAAACAGATTGCCATTGCCAAGCATCATTTTTGCATCATTTACAGAACTAGGCATGAGTGCTTCTTGCTACTATGTACTAGTAACAATTTGACACCTTCTTCAACAGTAACAGCAACAGTGCTAACCACTATGATGCCGTGCTGCCCATATTCATTTTCCATTCATCATATTTTATTTTACTATTAACATAAGGTGCAGCCGTGTGGGAGATGTGCAGTCAAAATATGACAAAGGGATGCCTGGAGTCTTTGGGACTGAACTTCTTTGTTCATCTGAATGAGTCTGAATCTAAACTTACTCAATCAAGTGTTCAGGTTTTCGTCTTTTACAGAGTAAAGTTATTTAAAATTTACCAAATGTACATTTGGATGTACATTGATAGCAGCTCATTGCCCACATCTTTTTTTAGAATAAAAATCAGCGTGAATGGATTTTGGCAATACAGCAGCCTTATTAATCTCAACTATATCATTTCTGTTTTCAGCACTTTAACACAAGATTGCATTATCTAATGAGGGAGGGAAACAAACATTGATTGTTGTTTGTAGGCACATATTACAATATTTTACTGTTGTGTTTTGGGTTTTTTTTTATTATTTTGGGCTGAAGGAAGACAACTTGGTGGGGAAATTGAAGCATTTGGTGGATGAGTGCCTCTCCATGCCTTGAGCCAGCTCGAATGATGTGGCTCAAGGACTCAGCAAAATAATTTTCTCTGAGCAGCGGAGAATATCAACTTCTGCGTCTGATTTTGACCCTTTGAGAGCTCTCTCATGAGGAGCCCTTAGCTGCACTTCGATCTCTTTAGCTCCACTTCAGCAGGTCTATCATCAAAAACACATGTTGTGTGGGCGAGTTCTTTGTGAAGAATTGTGGCCATAGCATTTTGGCAGCTTAAGACTGCTGCAACACCAAATGAATCTTATATATTCTCTGCACTTGAAATTAATTTCTCCATAAAAATGAATCTGGAAAATGACAACAATTACGGATGGCAAAAAGAAGACTTAAGCAGGATCGTGTCACAGATGAGGGCTTTTCTTGTCACACCTCCAGCACATGGCGAGCCTCCTCCACATCAACCACCACTGATGACAAATGGTGCCATGAATATGGTGAATAGCCTCTTGAGTGAGGAAGAAGCCATTCACCATTCTGACACACATGTCCTCTTTCCTAGTTACCCACATGATCTTTCTGCTATATACATACTGATATTAACAAACACATCCTCATCCACAATCCCAGCACATTACAATAATAAAACACCCCTTCTTCCAATGCCCTGCGCTAATTACCACTGGGGTGCCCCAGAACTATAAAAAATGGTTCCTGTTGCCTTGGGAAGCTTTTTGCCTGAACACCCTGGAGACAAAGAGAGTGAGTACCATTTCTCTCTCTCTCTCTCTCACACACACTGAATGTACTGACACTTATGGCACAACACATAATAGTTGTCACATTACTTCATCTTTGCGCTTCAATTACCACACAAATACATATTAAATCTCATGTCCCTCTCTTGCAGGTGGAACCATGTGGCCATCACAGCACTTATCAGCACAGTTAAAAGGACAATATAGAAAACAGACAATAAATATAACCATATCTATACCAAGTGTGCTAAAATGCAAAGTGCAAACTGTCTTGTGCAAATCAAATAAAATGTGAATGTGTTACCAAAGTGCCTGCATAATTATTAAAGTGCATATATCACCAGAATGCTTGGTGCCATACCTACACCACCCTGCCTCAAACTCCAGGAAGGAAGTGCTCTTCATTACAGAATCATGCTTTATCGTTTAATTTTTTCTCAGTCCGAATCTTCTCAACTTGTAACTAAGCACCTGCCAAACTGAACCTAAGCATGGAGGTGAACATTCACCTCCTTTCTCCGTTTGTGTGTGTGTGTGTGTGGGCGTGTGTTAGTGCCAGTACACAACCAAAGGAGTGAGGTGGTGGCTGCCCAATGTAAGACTAGATTAGGCAGTTTTCTTTATTGCAATAACAGTGTGACATGCCAGGCAAGGAATCCAGGACCCAGAATGCAGAGTTAAAAAAAAGTTTATTCACAAAAGTACCAACAGAAAATCAGTACGCTCAGTACGATGAAAAAAACTAAGTAACAACCAAAATCCTTTCTAAAAGTAACAGCAGATAAGGCAAACAGAAAATCACCAGCAATCTGGGATACAGGCAAAAACCAAAGTACAACAGAAAGACTCACTATACAGGAGAAAATCAGTGCAGGAAAAACGATCACGAGGCGAGGGGCAGGACATCTCTGGAAACACATACGCAAACACTGGAGCAATCAAAGAGAATATTCTGGCGCTGGAGACAGAGAGAGTGTGGCTTAAGAAGCCGGTTTGATTGGGCAGAACAAGCTGCAGGCGTGCCGGGATCCCAGTGCTTCCAGAGACCCCCCCGTCTCTCTGCACCTGCTCTGCAGGGAGGGGGAGAGAGAGGAGTTAGCAGGAAAACAGGAGATCAGGATCATAACAATCAGGCTGCACATCGTCTTGACATTTTAAATGAATCTGTCAGTGATCTCTCTGCATTGTTAATCACAGAGATCATCGTCTGTTGTTGCAGTGTCACTCTAAAATAAGACTGATTACTGACGCTTCAAGTGAGTTATAATTATCACTAATTAAAGCTTTGCTTTCCATAGGTTCAAAAAGATCAATATGAAGAAACGGGACATGGCACTTTGTAAACAGCAGTCCACACCAAGCTTTGGGAGAGGTACGTGATTACACAGTGTAAGATAAACATGGTATAAAACACAAATGATCACATTTGTATGGAGGAGGTAATTAAAAAATATGCAAGTAATGATACTTGATAAGAGTGATAAGAGTGCAACTCCCACTTCCACTGTTCAAAACTTTAGGCAACAATACCCCAAAAAACTGTTGGGAAGTCAAAGTAAATCAAAGTGACGCCAAGCACTAAGAATAGTGCTGGACAGGGCAGAAACAGTTTAACAGTGCGAAATGCTGATAAGGAGTAACATGTTGACAACGTGTTGTGAAGACCTACAATCATTTTGTGTAGTTTTTCCATCAAAACTGTAAAAGCAAAACATTCTAGTGCAAATCCAAGTTATACACACTGCTGCAGAAATTGACAACAGCTACATCAGTTTTTAGCTGCTGATTGAGGAGAATGAAACTGTAAACCAAGATTTTTCATGGATTCCTCACAAATTTCAGTTTCACACTCCTTTTATTTCTATTGCTCCATTTTACAGATAGCCACTCACATGTTACCAGCCAATTGTGACATACCAGCTTGGATTAGAAGCCCTTGTTGCCATGACGCTCCCAACACCCTAAAATAGAGATAGAGAAGGACACTCAAGACAGCAACAACTAGCAGCTGCATGATACATACAGGCTCCAGACCACATATACGGCAGGGAAAAGCTTGACTGAGACAGTCAGAGTGTAAACACAGCAGAGACACATCGCAGATGCAAGACAGATATAAGGAAGCGGACAGAGCTTCACACGTCAGTGTCCTGTAAGACTCGACATCAAGTGGTAGACATATGAAAATAGTGGAGACATAGCTAGGAACTCAAGTCAAGAAGAAACAGAAGCAGATACATGAAATCTGAAATACTTGACTCAACAGGCAGAGACTGAGAGAGCCAAACATGGCCAAATTCACTACAGAAGGTAAGAGACAGATAGAGTTTCCTCTACTGATCATTAAAGTGTATAGTGACACTAAGTTTCAGTGTAACAGTTTGAAGCACTAAGGTGCAGAGATTTTATAAATGGCTTACCTCTTCGTTGTAAATCTGAGACAAACAAGTGAAAGCATTATTAAAAGTGAATATTGTGAATTAGAGTCTTTGCAATATGTCGAGCTGATAGGTCTATACTTTCAAAAACGTTCAGCGTATTAATCTAATTTCTTATTACATATGTTAATGTACCTTCCCAACATTCCCAGACAGTTTTGTGTAGGTAAGCTTTCTATAACTGGACATTTAGGTCAAGGTCATGCTAGAGACCGCTCAGCTGTTCCAGTAGGGAACACGTACACGTGCTGACAACTTCTTGATGAATGACAGCTTCCGATATGTGCCAGCTAAGGAACAGGCAGCACAGCATACCAATGTGAGGGCAAATGTTACTGGGGTCATCTGTGAGGGTGCCAAGATCACTCAAAGTTCTCAGAAGGATAGAGTTCATGTAAACCACTTAGGATGGTGAACCTGCAGTAGAGAAGTTTGTTATCTGATATGAAGGTGGTGCAAATTCTGCTTGTTGATCCAGATGCTTCCACAGGGATTGATGCTGGAACAGGACAACACTGACTGCAACATTATTATTAGTAACAACCATGACATGGTTAAACGTCTCTGCTACTGATAGGATGTCGAAAAGCAACAGCAGCTTTCACACCACGTAGGCAAGCAGGCAAAGCTATTTAAAAACAACAACTTCAACTGGGGTGATTGACACACACATTCACAGGGACTGTTTAAAAGTAGAAGCAGAGGTTTTGCCATGGGTATGCATAAAAACTAGGTCAATACAAATAAACATGACTATGTTTCCACTGAAAGGTCTTGAGAACCAGAATCATGGTACACTAATAACAGCAGCTCTCACAGCAAAGAACCAGACATTCTTTTTCTTGACTAAATTAAAAATAAATCAAATTGTTTTGATATGATTCTGCAGATTCTTTGGCAATATTAGCTCAATTCCAACATGCACATGCAGCTTTACGGGGTAATTATTTTGTCCAATTTAAATTTGCCTTGGCAAAATAGCGCAAAAAACGTATTTGTTATAACTGTTTAGACAAATAATTAATTTGGATCAATAAAGTCCTTAATACAGACACCTAAACAAAGTCATATATATACACAACATGCAGTTGTTATCGAAGCTACTAAACTAGAATGCAAAACAAAGTACAAGTAAACAGACTAAACGCAGCCATTCTGATGAAGAAACCGCTGCGAGCAAGAGTTTATCATATTTTCACATGTTCGCAGCACTGGGAATTGCATACCAGTGCTGTATTTCCTGAGAGGGGGATAGTTCCCATACAGAGAGCTTAAGAGGACACTCTGCCCAGGACACTAAGGACAGTGATTAACTGTGTTTACTGTAACTAGCTGGACAAACATACAGAAAATGCAACCAGCAATGAAACATGAGTCTGCCACTTAAGACATGTTTACTGATACGAGTTCAGTTGAGGGTTTACAAAATGTGCCAAGCTCCTCTCCTGAGAGTCATATTTATAGATGTCATGTTTTTGCTATTTCATGCGCTGCCATCCCTAACATAATGTTATTTCTTCTTCAAGTGCTGCCATATATCAACAGATTTATGATATGAGATGCAACATGTAGTAGCAGTTGATGTAGTAGTAGATGTTGTTTTTTTATTTAGTCATCACAACAAACAAAAAAAGTGCTTACAGTATGTAACAAGTACATAGATTTTATATCAAATCATAAATGATGCAATAAATGATTGAAAATGTTTAGTCAGAAACATAATGCTCATGTATGCCTATCTTAATGTCTTAATTCCTTTTTTATCTTTTGAAATAGCGAACTTATTGATGTCTTTTTAAGCCTACTCACCCTTCTGTGCTGAAAATAATTCCATTACTTGCTGTACATAGTTTAAATGTCATAAAAATTTTTGAATTTTAAAACATGTAGCTTCATAAATAATGGGTCTGTGTGATTATAATAACCAGCCCTTGAAAGGAAATATTGCTAATTTTTCAAACAAAATTATTGAATTAATAGCTCAAGGTGTTCAGATTGTAAAACCACATTATCACAGTGAAACTGATCCCTGCTAAGCACTAGATAAAAAAAGAAAAAAATGAAATGGAAATTAGCTTCACCAAGTGCAATAGGATGGTTAGATTTTTTGCCAGCTGACTCACAGTACAAAGATCACTACAGGAGAAAGAGGTTAGTTCGCCATGAACTTCAGAAACCAGACAAAAATCCTGTCTCCAACTCTTTCCCACCTTTGGTGTCAGTTTGAAAGTGATATCAGCTCCGATAGTATGGAAATCAGAGGTTGGAAAAAAGAAATAAAGCCATTTACAGGATTATGGTGATGAAATGCTGCAGGTGCAGGGGAGGGATTGATGTATGTTTTCGACTAATTAATAACCAGATGATGGGTACGATGGTTGTGATACACCTTCTGCAAAAAAAGAGCCAAAAGAGCATTTGGTCGGAGGCTTCAACAGTTTTGAGCTAAATTCAAATCAAATTCTATTCATAATGGGCATAATCATAACAAAGTTACTTCAAGGCACTTTACACGTGAAGCAGGCCTGGACCAAACAAATTCCACCATGAGCAAGGACTTATTTTTGAGGAAACCCCAAATTGATACTACTGAAAAACTACTTGAACACTTTTTGAATTTTTATGGGGAAGATTTATACCTCAAGCTTTTTAGTCACTACAAGTGGTTTCCACTGTGTGAAACTTTGTAGACAAGCAGAAGTTTCTATTTAAATTGTAAGGAAAAGTGGGAATTATTGTCATTCGGCAGTTCAAGCAAAGCCATCTTTGCCAAGACAAAAAAAACAACTCGCTAAAATCATTCAACCATCACAGATATCCCGAGGCTTTTCCAAAGAATTTCAATGAGTGAGCTTGACGAGAAGGTTCGCCTCATGGCGGAGAAGGTTT
Source organism: Echeneis naucrates (assembly GCF_900963305.1). Lineage (NCBI taxonomy): Eukaryota > Metazoa > Chordata > Actinopteri > Carangiformes > Echeneidae > Echeneis > Echeneis naucrates. The sequence continues at coordinate 22,641,022 of NC_042526.1, read as the reverse complement.
ACGCCTCAGCGTTGAAGGAGGAAGACACCAAGGATGTCATGGCACTGTTCACTGTGCCAGAGGACTGCCCCATTGGTCTGCATGAAGACAGGGAGAGGGCTCTAAAGAAGGAGCTGGCTGAGCAGCAATCTGAAGAGTCTGCTAAGAAGTAGGAATCAGATCATAAATCATAAATCTATAAACTGAAAAAAAGAGTTGCTTGCACATGATCTTAAGCAAGTGTGAGCATTATGATGTGTAAAGGGTAACATTTGTCTTTTCTTGTGTGTCACTAGAAAGAAGAGTTTCAGGTTGAAGCGTTCACAGTCCTTATCGTTACAGCTACCAGGCAGTGACTGGCCACTGTCATCAGCTTCTCCACTTCTCTCCCCAACCGAACCTGAACCGGATCTGCCAGATAGTTTTCCAGACTTCCAGAGAGTGACCATCAGCGGAGATTACTGTGCAGGGGTAAACACGATTCTCACTAGAGAGCACTAATGCAAAACTGATTGGCGATGAATGAGCAACTTTTTCATTGTTCTGGGAAAGTACCAAAATTAGAAACTGTCAGTAGACTGAAACAATTTCCACAGAATCTCAATTCTGTCCTATTGAAACTTCTGCTGAAAACCTCCAGCACCACCAGCTGCTGCCACACATTTGACTTAAGGCAATAATTGTGTACAATTATACAACTCGTCGAAAAACCATGTCTTTTTTTCCTCATCTCATATTAAAAGATGTTGAACCACTTGCAGTTAATCCTTTAACAAGGTGAAAACTGTTTCCAGATCACAGTTGAAGATTACGAACAGGCAGCGAAGAGTCTTCTAACGGCGCTGTTCATCAGAGAAAAGTACTCCAGGCTGGCCTACCACCGCTTTCCCAGGACTATTGCCAAATTTCTCCGCAACGCTGAAGATGCAAAGTGGAGGGAGGAGGATGAGATCATGCCAGGTAGGGAAGGATACTCCTACAAGGTCCACATGCCCTGACCGTGGCGACGAACATTCCTGGTAGATTTGGAACCGTTTCACCTGCTCGATCGAGCAGCATCACACTTATTTTCTAAGGTAACTTAGAAGGTGTGGGGTGTGTCAGTGGGCTTTTCAAGATTAATGAAACAATTCAGACTGAGAGCAGCTATCACAACTGGCAATGAAAGAGTGATAATATACTCTCTCATGTGTATCAGTTTGTGTGTACAGTATGTAAGATAGGAACAAGTTTCCAAAGTCTTCTTCTGAGACCAAACAATCATACAAAAGCAAAGCGTAGAGGAAGGATACTCAAAAAGACAAACTCTCACAGAGTCAAATGCTTCAGTCCTCGTCTTGCATGAATTTGGATTATTATCACTTACAGTTCATGGAAATCAAAAATCCAGAATCACAAGATATTAGAATATTTACTAAGATCAAAAAACACTTATACAATAAACAATAAATTATTACATCAATGAAGCTTGACATGACGGGGATCAATCTGTGACACTGCTGATGTCTTACTGAAGCCCAGAATTCTTTGATGGTGATCTTCAGCTTGTCTGTTTTATTTGGTCTGGTGTTTCTCATCTTCCTCTTTACCATTCCCTCTTGTACACTCTATAGGGGTTCTGGTCAGGCCAGGAAACTGGCCAGTCAAGCACAGTTTTAACACGCTCAGCCGAGCAGTTAGTGGTAGTTTTGGGGAATGGAAGCATAAAGCACTCTAATGGCGGACACTGGGAGTGTGACAGGTATAGCCCATTTCCTTATGATGTCGGTGCCAGGTGACTCCTGATGCTCTGACTTCAGCTTTACTATACTTCCTTGTGTCACTCTCCCAAGTTCATGAATTGGCTTTGTTCGACAGTGTTGTCAAAGCTGTAGTCCCCCTTATTGTTTATGCTCCTTTTCCTGCCACACGTTTCTCATCCAGTCAGCCTCCCGTGAATATGACTATTCCCAGCACGACCGTTCAGCCACAAGTTTAAAACACAGTGTGTTTTAAGGTGTCAGTGATCGTCTGCTACTTAATTAATATATGTAAAAAAAAACATTTTCCTCAATATTGTAGGTTTGGTGATAATACAGTATGAATGTGTGTGTGTGTGCACAAATATGCATATACATTTTGTGGTAAAATAAACATATATTTTTGTATATTTATCCATTTAGTAGAGCTGGGCAATATATCTTAAGAATAAAGAATCAAACAAATCGAACAAAGAATCAAATCCTAGATTTGTTTAAATCATGTGAAATCAGTTTGCCACTTTGACCTCCTCGAGGAGTATTGAGCATCTCTTGATAGAAAAAGAACAAAATTGTGGTCATTCTTGAAACTATTATTCATTTTTGAGCACGCGTCAAGTGCCCCCATATATACATACGGATCTTTATAAAATTCTTGGTCACATGAAATGTCACAAAACTAATTAACTTGCCTTTTAACACATAACACCACATAATGAGTTGAAAATGGTGATTCATAACTCATCAGCCTTTTTAAATTATTATTAGTCTTGTTAGTATGAATTAATACAATTTTTGAATTGTGCTAATATAAATAAACAATAACCAGCCTGTGATACCAGAAAATATTGATTGATACAGTTCATGATCAAGGAGTCTTGTTGTAATCCAAGTAAGTCATTGTGTTCAATGCCAGTTTATTTATTTATTCTCTTGTTTGTAGACATCTGGCCTTGCCCTCGTGAAGGAGAGGACCCGTACTCCATGGAGGGTATTCCTGAAAACTTAAACTACGAGCTACAGATGAAAGACGGCATAGTTTATGTTTATGACAATACAGAAGCCTTGAAACAGCAGCAGCCCCACACACTCCCTTACCCTGACCTCGAGACCTTCGCCATGGACCTGAGCCAAGTCCTAGCTATGATTGCTGATGGCCCAACGTGAGTATGCAGTGTTTTGAATATTTTGGGAACTAACTAGGGGGCACTCAGCCAGGAGCAGAAGACAAGTCAGTACAGTGGTCAGGAAGAGTCATTTTTTTTACAAAAATATATCTCTTGTATCTTTGCTACAACTCTTTTTGCGGCTCTTTTGTTGGCTCACAGGAAAACCTATTGCCACAGACGCTTGAACTTTTTGGCCTCTAAATTCTACCTTCATGAGATGTTGAATGAGATGGCAGAGCTGAAAGAGCTGAAAGGCGTTCCACACAGAGACTTCTACAACGTCAGGAAGGTTGGGTGTTTTTTGTCTTTTTTTTCTCATACCCAAGCATTAAATACAGTGGAAACTGTGCATAGTAATTATATGAGTCCATTTTCAAACTGATCACTGCAACCACATGATCATCATAACCAAAGTTACAAGGGCCTTAAAATGTGACAGCGTTCAGGCTCTAACAGTTTAGATGTTTTTACTAAAACATTTAAAGGCCCCAAATGGACACCGTACGCAGATTTCTATTACTTGAACAGCATTTGTAATGTATAGATTTTCCTATAGGCTTTTTACAAGCAATAAGTGGTTTCACCTGTAACAAGTAAATCTCTTCTAAAACTTCAATTCCAGTCCCTCTAGCTGATACAGCTTTAACCTGAGCCTGTTTTGCTACAGCAGATGTAATGACTAACTTCAGTGCCTTCAGTCTAAATCAACTTCAAGACTTTACTGTAACCTGTCCAGTAAAATTAGTTTGCTTCATGTCAAATGCAGGTGGACACACATATACATGCTGCTGCTTGCATGAACCAGAAGCATCTGCTGAAATTTATAAAGACCACATACCAAAGAGAGGCAGATCGTGTTGTCTTGGAGCGAGGCTCCCAGAAGATTACACTAAAGGACGTCTTCAACAACCTCAAAATGGACCCCTATGACCTCACCGTGGACTCGCTGGACGTGCATGCTGTAAGAACAAATTAGAGCAAAGCTTTGAAAATGTTTCCAGAATTACTCATCCCACAATACTGTAACTTTCAACAGGTTTATCTGGAAGAAGCAAAAACAGCACTGGAAGCAAAGATATTAAACATGATGACACTGCCCTGTTTTCAGCACATTTCATTTCACTGACCTGTCCTTAATACACAAGGATATAATTATAGCTATTCATGCATTTCATATGGTGTTGCACAATAATTGTCCAAGTTACATGCAAGGTCTTTTCAGTGTGCATTATGAAACCAACAATCAGTTTGCTGGAATGAGACTGTGATCTTTCTCTCACGAATCACTCTCCTAGGGAAGACAAACATTTCACAGATTTGACAAGTTCAACTCCAAATACAACCCTGTGGGAGCCAGCGAACTGCGAGAGATTTACTTGAAAACAGACAACTACATCAATGGGGAATACTTTGCACGTCTCATCAAGGTGTAGTATGAGTTAATATAATTTGAAGGTTCTGAACACGAGTGACTTATTCCATTTTCTGCTCAGCAACCATTGAGTGCGATAGTAAATGCCGAGGTGATAGCTATAAAACCTTCTTCAGTTTGTAAACAATGATAAAGCAGCTATTACTGCGCATGCATTTTGGCAACGGAAGTATGGCGGAGTGTATTATTTTCTCAAGCTACGCAAGGGTGTTATTGCTTGAACAAAATGCAACCATAGATGCCTCTGTAGCGGCCAAGATCCTGTTGGAATTTGATAAAACTTCAGTAGCGATTCTGACAGCCAAGAACACAACAACCAGACATTTTGTCGCTAGTCACACTGTTGCATCAGTGTTTCCAGCTTCGTAGTCTCCTCTTCACTTCCTGAACCAAAATGCAAGTGCTTACTTTCGATGATACAGACGGTAAAGAGTCTATAAGTGTCTGTCACAGTTAGATTCAGAAATGATTGTCAATATAAAAACTTTTTCATCCAACCCCAGTTGACTAACAGCTCTGTGAAGTGATCCAGTCTATGGCAATGTATAAAGTTTTGGCCAAATTATAAATTACTCTTGTTTTGAAAAGCTTTCCGACTAAGCTGTTAAATCAAAACACAGGAAAACATTTGCTTTATCTAGAGAGGAACTCTCGTGAATGCTTTTCAACTCCCAGGAGTTGTTGCACCAAACATGCACTCGGGTCCTGTCAGTATTTCAGCATGTTAATGAATAAAGAAATGAATGATGGCTGCCAAATAGCTATCTTTAAAGGGAAACTAAGCAACATACTCTCCTAATGTTATGAGTGGTAACTGACATTCTCGTCTGCTTTATCAATGACCATCAAGGACTTCCTCTGGTTTGGCATGTGTTTCAGGAAGTAGCTAAGGAGCTGGAAGACAGTAAATACCAACACGCTGAGCCCCGTCTGTCTATTTATGGACGCTCTCCCACAGAGTGGGAAAGCCTGTCAACCTGGTTCATCCAGCACAAGGTCCACTCATCCAACATGAGATGGATGATCCAAATTCCTAGGATCTAGTAAGTCCACAGTGAAAGCAGAATGCTACTTTGACACTTTAGGTGCCTTCCTTACAAGACGAACACAGTCCTGTTAATACAAAGCAGAACTGGCTCTGTTTAAAAGTGAGAATGAAGTGGCAATGAAACAATTGAGAAAAGGAACCATATTATTATTGTTTACTCTGTGTGACGTGACAAAATTCCAGATGTCTAAACTTTCCTTCTTTGTTGTCATCACATAATCTTAAGTAAAGAGACGAGTACTATGACAGTCAAAGTTTTATCTTGAGAAATATAAAATAGCTGGCACTGAAATAATACTCAGGTAGCATGACGGCATAGCGATTGGCACTGTTGCCTCACAGCAAGAAGGTCACAGGTTCACTTCCCAGGCCTGGGGCCTTTCTGTGTGGAGTTTCCATGTTCTCCCAGTGCTTGCGTGGGTTTCCTCCCACATCATGCTCGGGTTTATTGGTGACTCTAAATTGTCCGTAGGTCTGAGTGTGTGGCATTATGGCGCGATGTGGCAATGTTTTGTTTTGTTTTATTTCTCATAGTAAGATGAATTGATTTGATTCTTCTTGTCTTGCAGTGACATTTTCAGGTCGAAGAAATTAGTACCAAACTTTGCCAAGATTCTGGAAAACATTTTCCTCCCGCTCTTTGAGGCAACAGTAAATCCCCAGAAACACAGAGCAATACATGTCTTCTTAAAATATGTAAGTACAATAATGATGGATGGAATTTGTACTGGCCTTATTGGAGGCCAGTACACAACAGAGAAATTTTCAACTGAAAACGTCTAGAATGAAAGACTTTACATTATGATGCATGACACACAAATGGTAGCGTAATAATCATTTTGCAATTGTGCTGATATTCTTTGTTGTTGTTCAGGTTACAGGGTTTGACAGTGTGGATGACGAATCCAAACACAGTGACCACATGTTCTCTTACAAAAGCCCAAAGCCTGAGGCATGGACCATGGATGAAAACCCTCCCTACACCTACTACCTGTTCTACATGTATGCAAACATCATGGTGCTAAATAACCTGCGCAAGTAAGTCCTGAATGTTTGTTGGTGTAACAATAGGCAAAAGATTTTCATCTGCTAAACTTTGCTCTGTGACTAGAACTCTTGCACACTTCTGTGAAGTGTACTCTTGTTCATTCCCTTGTTTGTTCTTTCCTTTGACATTTCCATTGAGATTGCAAATTAAAGAGATTGCCAAACTTGCTTAGAAGCAGCGAGCCTAATCAAATGCTACTCATTTGTCCCGCTCCAGGGAGCGAGGACTGAACACCTTCCAGTTTCGGCCCCACTGCGGTGAGGCTGGCTCCATCACCCACCTGGTCTCTGCCTTCCTCACAGCTGACAACATCTCCCATGGACTCAACCTAAAGAAGGTGTAGTCTTCAATCCATACTACGGTTAAAGACAAAAGTCACTCCATGCTGATTATTACTTTAAATTGCCATTACAGAACTTTTGATGACTGATGCTGCTGTGCTCATCCTTCCAGATTTTTTATGTTTATTTTAGTATACTCAACCTTAGAAACAGGAAGTGCTTGCCAAATCACAATAAAGGCAGCTGTGGGTCAAAGGCATAGTTGACAAAACAGTCAACCTTCCTTTATAGAGAACAATTTCATGAGCTCATTTTTACCTTAAATTCATATATAGCCTGACTCATATGACTATATTTCATGGTATCTCTCCCCAGAGTCCAGTGCTGCAGTACCTGTACTACCTGGCCCAGGTCCCAATCGCCATGTCCCCACTGAGCAACAACAGCCTGTTCCTGCAGTACTCAAAGAACCCTCTGAGAGAGTTTCTACAAAAAGGCCTGTGTGTGTCACTGTCTACTGATGACCCTATGCAGTTCCACTACACCAAGGTCTGAACCTCAGGAATGATTTCATTTTCATCACACTTAGAATAACTGTGGTTCAAGAATTTCACTTTATGACATGAAATCAAGATGACTATTATGGTGCAGGAGTAACAGGAATTCAGAGTAGAACTAAATGTGAACTTCTGCAACAAAAATGCATACTTCCTCGTGCCGTATTGACCTGTGTGGGGGTTGTTTTTTTTGTTTTGTTGTTTTTTACAGGAGGCTCTGATGGAGGAGTATGCCATTGCAGGCCAGTTGTGGAAGCTGAGCACCTGTGATTTATGCGAGATAGCCAGGAACAGTGTGCTGCAGAGTGGCCTGTCACATCAGGTATGGTCACACTTTTTTTGCTCCATGTGTTGTGATTTTAGGGACAACGGTGGGACTTCAGAGGACAGGTGAAGAAAGATAGTGCCTTCTTACTCTCGCTCCATTTGCAGTTTGACAGTTTGGAAAGACTAGCTTTTGAAAACTGTCCCTGACCCCCATGTCCCCCCTCCCCAAAAAACTGTTGACCAGACTAAAAGTCCCATATATCCAAGAGTTTGAAAGTAATGCTTATTTTCAGGTAATATTTGAATTATCCAATAAATATTTGAGCGTTAAAAGAAAAAAATCTTATCATCATTCATCAGCTGATTATATTTTTTCTTAAATAAACACAGCACATTCATAAATACATTGTTTTAAATTATGCCATGATTTTTTATTTATGTCTTTCCCCTGTTTGGGGTCTCCCCAGAAAATCAGCTCTGGGATTTCCATGATTGATTTGGCTGCAGTTTTTACTCCACATGCCCTTCCTGTCAAAACCTTTCCATTTAGCCAGGCTTAGGTCCACCACAAGCCTACCCTTGGTTTGCCTTGTGGCTGGAGTTTGGACCTGGGGCCTCTGCATGCAAAGCATGTGCCCTACCACTGAGCTATGTCCCTGGAAATAAGTGATAAGCCTATATTGCACCTATGTTGGACAGACCCATGATAAATAAATGACTAGACTACACAGAGAGCATTGTGTTATCTCCGCCAGCATGTAATGACATGCACTGAGGGAGTCTGTGTCATAATCCATGAATTCCTTTCTCTATTTCCTGGAAACTTTTTTGCTGCCTAACACTTAATGGTCCAAAAAAAATGCTCATACTGCCACTGTGTGTGTCCTATTATGGAAAAAAAAAGATTCTGTCAGCCTGGCACTAAGCCAAGTGTTTGTACAGCTTGTACTATCCCATGTTGATGTATCAAAAGACTCTGCCACATTCTTCAAACTGTGTTTATGACCTTTTTTATCCTCAGGAGAAGAAACACTTCATTGGTCCCAACTACCTAGAGGATGGACCAGAAGGCAACGACATTCGGCGGACAAACGTGGCACAAATCCGCATGGCATACCGGCATGAGACTCTTTGCAATGAATTGAGTTTTCTGGTGGATGCAGTGAAGACAGAGGTTGGCACTAGCCCTGTGCAGTGATTGACGACACCAGCACAAGCTGTATGTGGATATGCCTTCAGGGATAAAAAGGGCATAGGTTAAATGGTTTATCCAAACTTCCTCTACCTTTTGTTTCACCTAAAAAAAAAAAAAGGAATGTTCTGACTATTTTATGTTGACCTTTGTACAAACCTTTGGAATGGCCAACTGAATGTAGCATGATAAAAATTTGATTTTATGAATGTATTCAAATTTCGATCTATGACCTTTGTCACAGTGTGCAGTATTTATTTGGAATATGCAATGTCTACATTAGAATTTGGAGAAATCTGATGTCTTGACACATTTGTAAGTGGAATATAAATGTATTTTCACTAAAAAGACTTTGACAGAATTGGAACAACTATGTAATTTTCAGCTATATTGTGAGATTTGTATTTGGTTGATTTTTGATAAATGTGCTGTAAAAAGGTGGTAGTGATGGAAGGTGATGGAAGGTAACCTAGCCATTTCATTGTGTTGATGGCAGTATCCAATACAACTATTAAAGAGTATTTAGATTTTTTTATGTTTGAAATGTCTCTTAGTTTTTCATATGCAAAATAAAGGAAATTAAGAACAATTAAGAATGTTTTCCCTGAATGTTTTGGTTTTTATGTTCATGAGTTAACATTTTAAGTTAAGTACCTATTATTTGGGTATAGATGACTTTAAACAAATTAATAAAATTAACAAATAAGGTCATCATCCGCTGCAAAGGAATGTCCATCTTCCATCTTGTATCAGGCACTTTGCTTCTTCTTTGAATACATGAACACAATAGTCCCTTGATAATGACACTTAATAGCAAATTTCCTGTAGCAGCACCGTCAGGCCAAACTTTCAAAGCAGAAAAAAAAAAAAAATATCTTGAACTTTTCATTTGGATCTTTTAAAATTTAGTGACCACCACAAAAGCAAGAACCATATTGGTTTTGGTGACCCCATGACCTTTCATTTACTTATTTCTATTGCTTTTATTAACTTTTTTTAGGAAAATATATGTGGTCAATCACCATGAAGTCTCACTTACGCACTTTTATTTTTCCATTTTTATTTATTGTGTGTGGTGGTGGTGGTGGTGGGGGGTGGCATTGGTCAGAACATGAAACTGTTTTTATCTATAATATATATCTATAGTGTAGATTATATCGATGATGTGGATTATAGATTATAGATTATGTATAATGTGTGCCAAATTCCCTGTCAGGACAGGGTAGACCATTGACAGGTCGCCAGTCTATCACAGGGCCAGCAGATAGAGATATACAGAGACGAACAAGCACTCACTCCCATTCAGACCTACAGACAATTCAGAGTCACCAGTGAACCTACACGTGTGGGCCTTTGGTCTGTGCACCGGAGAAGCTGGGGAACACACATGCAGGCACGGGGAGAACATACAGACTCCACAGAGAAAGGCCCCAGGCTCAGGAATCAAACCCAGAACCAACGAGGCAACAGTCTAACCATTGTACCACTGTGCCTCCTTGCAGACATATTTTTTGGATTGAGCACAGGTCATACTCGTCTTTGAATCCTTTGGTGGGACAAACCTGGAACCTGCCTGTGATTTGTATGTGGACATGTTATGCCCTTCACGTCCTTTAGCCATGTCAAGCACAACTCCTGTGACCTGATTTTTTTTAAGGTGTTTCCTCAAGAGATTTTCCTCACAGTCCAGCTAAATTGCAGACATCGCTGCGCTGTGCATTACATGCTGCCCAAATTTTGATGTTGTATTTGGCAGGTTTGCTCAGCATATATTGTTGGAATGGACACAGCCATGAAACACAACAAAGCACCTGCAGGTGTAGGAATGTGAGTTTACACACACAGACATGTTTTACACAGCTTAAACAGCTTTAAATGTGTACAGCTAATTGAAAAAGTATCATCATGATAATTTTTTGCATAATTAGTTCAAATTTTAAATGATGAGGAATTTGAGGAAAAAACAACATGACTCCTTCCATACAAGTTTGCCATTTCCAATGAATTCAGAGAAGTTCAATATAAAATTATACGTAGTATTTATCCCACTAACAAAATTTGTCAATATTGACATTGAATATGATTCTGTAACGCTGAAGAAGAATCAATTAAGCACCTCTTTGCTTAATTTGAATTTGGTTTTCCCTAAAATTTTGGAAAGAATTTGAGAATTATGTCACCCTACAAACCAACCTTTCAATGAAATTGGAAGTGAAAGATATGCTATTGTATCATGATAACTAACTATTAACATTTATACTCTGTACTCATGTACCTAGCTTTGTTCTCTATTTGTCTCATATTAATTAATTATTTTAGTTAATATGCCAAACTTGTTCTGTATTGCCAGTATGTCAGTTGTTGTTGATCGAATTGATAACGTTTTTCAATATAACTTAAAAAAAAAAAATCCTGAAGGGTGTTAAATTAACATCGTAATATTAAAGAAGAATATTTTAAGTATGAACTGGACAAAGGAGAGATGAATTCAGATATAAAGATGCCACTGTGAGACTGGTGTGATTCGTCAAAATATAACTTCAGCCTGGGCAAATCAAGTAAGATCAAAATGGTGTCCAGACAATTAATCAACAATAGCTGTGACCCAATTGTATTCTTCAAAAATAAAAAAAATATCCATGCAATTTGTAATAAGCATGGCTCTTCATTGTCCACCCAACTTAGTGTACTACCCTTCTCTGTTTACTTCAGTTACATTCAAGTGTTTCCAAATTTGTAACTATACAGCACTGGGATAAAATATATGAAGGAAAGAAATGAAAATAATGATTGAAATAAAACATTTAATGTTACATCATTATTACAAGACAGCATTTAGGTTTATGCCACATATTTCATTTGTATCTTACTGCCCGATTTACTCAAGTGAAGATATGAACAGTGTCAAACTTAAAAACCAACCAGATTACAAAGTCACAAAGTGCAAAGTGCAAAAAGTGAGTCTCTCTTTATTGAGCATAATACAGTATAACAACATGTCCTTTCATTCAGTTTTGCAAATGAATAAAATAATTTATGCAAATATAAATTTTGGATAATGCTACCACCTTAAGGCTGCAAAGTTATATTACATAGCAATTTTCATGGTAAGGGCATTTTCAAACATATTTACATACAGTGTGTATATCAGGTTGAAATGATTTAAAGGAATCTATTATGAAAAATAAATGTTCTGGAAACAAAACTGAACATTTTCTCATATCACAAATGTTTAATAATGTCTCAGTGGAGTATGTGCTCATGCACATAGCTGGAAATTCTGGTGAATTGGTGCGCAAGATCATAATTTTCATCAGAGCTAAAATCCTCTGTAGTTGTGCATAAACAAATAAAACAAAAAGCAACAAAGTGCAACTTATTAGCTTTGACAACCAAATTAGCTTTTAGTCCAATAAAATTTTCAGTTCAACAGAAAGCAGAAAAGTATGTAGTAAATACCTAATGTTTAAAATTAAAGCTCTTTATTTGTGTATATTTTATGTTATATTAGTGTTGTATAATTATTGGAGTTGTCTCATAAATTATGACACAATGTGATCAAATGCAAAGTTGATTTACTAACTGGATGTCATACAACAAAAAGCAAAAATATCTTTACAACTTTAAATAAAGAATTTGATCTTAGTAAAATAGAATTTTTTCACTGGTGTAAATGAATACATATTCACATTTCCTCAAATTCTTCAGCGATGAACCAGTTCTTATAATCACAACCAGGTCCATTTAAACTTAAAGTGTTGCCTTAATTATTTGCTTTGTAAACCAGGACATAAAAAAAAAGAAAAAACTGTTAGACTATAAATATGACATAAGGTCATATACATAAGGTCAGTTATAACAAGACAATTGCGTTATCTTAAATTAATGGCATGACAAAGCAAAGGCAATAATTTCTGTTTTGGGCAGGTGAACTACAGTACTTGAACAGCAGTCAGATCAAAATCATCTTAGTAAAATTAGATTATGGAAATCTAAAATTTCAAAACGCTAAAAGAAGAGAACAGCATACAATGTGAGTAGTGGTATTTTTCAATAACAAGGACACCAGAGCAAGCCAAGGCTTAAATTGCACAACTGTACTTAGTCCTGTTCATTAGTTACACCAGGTCTGAAGCGGATAAGAGGTTCAGTCTACGACATGTTCACATTCCATTACATGTACTACAGAACAGCTTTACATGTGAAAAATGAAATTGACTTCACAGTTACTCTGGCATAAAGGGGATGGCGTTAGGTATCTCATAGATGCACATAAAGGTAGCTAATGTGACCATTTGCCCATTGTTGAAGAGTTAGATGGCAAAATTGACACTACTCTTGAATCTGCTGTACAGAGGGGTACAGACAAGCCAGTTAGCTTAGCTTAACATTAAGACTGGAAACAGCGGTGCAAAGCACTCACAGCTCCCCTACTAACACGTAAAGCCAACTAATGAGCATCCATGTCCTTTCAAAATTTCTGTTTAAAGTTTGAAGGGTGGTTGTGTGCAAAGCTGGTTCTTGGCTTAAATACGAGTTGTCCAAAATGTTTGAAGCTTAATGTGATTATATAGGTGGTCATATCTACCACTCATCTTTCTGCATAAGAGCTGACTTCAGTTCACCTCTTCTGTTCCATTCAATGTCAACTTGGATCAGGATTCATCTTGTAAGGGCTCCGGTTTACCTTTTGCTGCTGTGTTGAATGCATCATCTGTGACTGTAGTGTAGTTGCTGTGCTTCTAGTTATTCTGGGTGTTAAATGAAATTTTCAAATTCATTGGAGTTAATGACAAACACAGAATTTTCACTTCAGACAACATAGTATCACACATAGTTCTCATAAAGAACCACGTCTAAAACACATGGGTAAGAGCTTTCTCAGGATTTAAAGACACAAGGTGTTTATGGTCACACATTATGTTACAGATCCTATATTTTACAGCTCTTTTCCTGGAAGCATTCCCATTAAATTGTTAATAATGAGTTGGCATTTAGCTGTAATTAGAGCTATTTTCAATGGGAGATTTAACACCAAACGGTACTAATTACATTTGAAAAAGAGAAAGTATTAGTGGTAGTTATTGGATTATAGTTAATTCCTTAGTTTTGTGTTTCAAACTGATACAATAATAAAAATAAAAAAATAAACGCACAAAATACACTTTCACAGACTAAGCTGATAAAATTATATAGATATTTTTTATCCAGTCTTTAAAGAGCAGAGCTATATAAGAAAAGTTACACTGTGTGGAATATTTTTTACCTAAGAATTTTTATTATAGGAGTTTCAAAGAATAATGAGCTGAGTTTATGATGTACTTTTTATTTAGCCAAAACATGATTTCCTTTTATATAAAGATATATAGCCAAATCTGCTATAAGTCAATTTCAGTTACACATAACTAACAAGTATTAAATAAATGTAGGAAGTAATACTTTCTCGTTTTCCCTAATATTAATTAGCAACTTGGGTGCTCCTTTCTTATCTTATATACTGATAATTACAGACAAATACCAGGCAGCTTTTTAGGAAATATTCCATAGAAACAGTTGTTGACTGTGGGACACCTAAAATAAGGTGTTAGCAGTTTCATGCTCCAACATGTCACTCAGGACATCAGGAATATGAAGCCATGCTGGTTTCCTGTGTGTAATTAGCTTGAAGAAAAATAAATATTGGAGTGAAAGTGGCATTTTGTGTTGCAGAGTCTACTTGTTTTGGGTTCATTTCACTTGTTAAGTTAAGGCCTGTGTGGGTGACCGGCCTCATCAGCCAAGTTGAGGATGTAGCCGGCCATATCGTCCTCTGTAGGGAAATCAGACATGACCCACGATTCATTGGCAGCAGTCACTTGCAGGCGACATATTGGACAGTTTCGGCTCTGCCCACTCCTGAAGAAAGAGGAAGAATTGTAACAAAACTTTACTGTGACAAAACTAAAATTTATCATTTATAAATTCATGCATTTTGTAACATCTTACCATTTATCAATGCATTTCTGACAGAAGCTGTGGGCACAGGGCAGGATGAGGTCAGCCTTCCCATCCATGCATATACAGCACTCCTCCTCGTCAGTCAGCTGCTTCACTCTGCAAAGAAAAACAGACAGAAAGGGTTGAATTTTTAATTATTTTCAAAGAAGGAAATCACTTTTCATAACAGTGGATATCTTTTGACTTTTGATGGATAACTGTCTGGAGACTTCTGGATTTTATTTTAATATATGAGAAAATGTCTAAGAATTGATCCCTGATATATCAAACTGCCCAAAGTTCCTATGTATGGTAATCTTTTCTGGAATAACCAATTATTCTACAGGGAAATTTTGCTGTATGCATAATTTAAGAAGCCTTTAGGCCAACTAAGGAACATTTTCACTTCGGCCTGCTGTTTTGTCATCTGCAACCAATACAAAAAAAAAAACAAAACTAAAAATAGAATAAAATAAAATAACTCCTGTGACTGTGACTAGGCCACAAAACAACAAAACATGAGCTAAAATCAAAACAGGCAGCAAAGATTGGGGTTTTGTTATCGCCATGATCCTGATCATATTAGGCATTAGAATCAGTCTCTGGCAATCCAATCAAATGCCGAAAGCTCTAAGTACAGGTTAGCGAGGTCACTCATCTTCCACTACAGGTCTTAAGTATGCCCACAGTCTTTGGTGGAACGTACTGATGTAAAATTGAAAGACCTTGATAAAGATCATGCCATGGGAACTGACCTGCCCATCCACATGCTTGCCTGACAGGAGTCTGTAGAGGGGAGCTGGGCAGATGGGCCCTCAATAGCACCCTCTGCAGAAAGAACCTCAGAAGCTTGACTGGTGATATCACGGTAAAGCTGGATGAACTGGTACAAGTTCATGATCCGTGATGCTTCCACTATACCGTTCTCCTTGTTGATCTGGGAGGAGGCAGAGGTGATAACATGACTCATAGGGAGCTGGTGAAGTCTACCGTATGAATTGACAATTTCAAATCTTAATCCTACACTGCTCGAAAAAGATTTGGAGCTTGAATGTTTATAGAGCGGGCAGCAAGGCAGTATAGTGGTTAGCGCAGTTGCACACCAAAGAAGGTTGCAGGTTTGGTTCACGGTCTGGGGCCTTCCTGTGAGAATTTCCTCCAGGTACTCCGGTTTCCTCCCACTGTTTAAAGACATCATGTGTGGGTTAACTGGTGACTCTAACTTGTCTGTGAGTGATGAGTGTGACAGGTTGTTTGTCTCTGAGTGTCTCTGTATGTTGGCCCTGTGATGGATGACTGTCCAAGGCGTGCTGCCCTCATCCAATGTGAGCTGGAATTGGCTCCAGCACTGCGTGACCCAGAATCGGATAAGAAGTAGAGGAGAAGTGTGTGAGTGAGTTTAACGAGCTTGTGATTTTTTTTTTCCTATTTTTAACTATTGACTGACATCTAATTTGTCAAGTTCAATGAATCTTGAAAAGGATATGTTCGCAATTTTGAATTGTGGGTATACACAACTTTTAAAAACAAATAATAAAACCACAGTCCATGGATGAAGTTAAACTGAGGTTCAAATTACTGCCCAGGAAAAAAGAAAGAAGGAACTTTATTCTTCACATTAAGTCTAAAACAGATTAATGACGTCTCGTACCGCTTTGGTTATAGTTTTGTGATGTTATTTGTAATCAAGATAGTAATGCTGTCAACATGAAGTGTTGCACAAACTCAAAACGCAACACCCACCAAAACCTGGTTTGTCTGAGGTGCAGTACTTGACAGTAATTTTGACATTACTATCAAAACAGCAGCATGTCAATGTCCTCAGGCACAAAATGGAGATAGACTCTGCATGTTACACACAGAATGTGCCAAAGTTTCCAATTCATCACCTAAACTATACATCAGAATGAACTGTTCCAAGTTCAGGCACGTTTGGAAATTAAATCTGGGACCTACTCTGAGCTTGCAGTCCACATGGGTATGCACCCTAACCACTTGGGTGTCAGGGCACCTCAAATACACCTGGCTTCTAAAGCATGATAGATGGCACTGTGATTGCTGTGAACCATGCACCCAGCACATTTACCTTTTTACTTCCATTAAATTAGCAAAAGCTGTATGGGCACGACCTAAATGCAATTCCATCACACACTTTAAACCAGTGATTGGTATAACATAACATTAAGGCTGAGTTATGGATTTTGGCAGCCATTTCATCCACGTATTTACAGGAAAAATCCAGGTATAGTGCTATATTACACTAGTTGCAGACTCATTTTTAAAGAACGAGCTATCACCCCACAGACAAGTAACAACAATATGGAATACAATGCGGAAGAAAGGAGAATGTAAATGCAATAAAATACAATGCATTTAGTGATAGAGAGGAAAAAAAGCTGCACAGAGAGATGGTGGACGAGTTCAAACCTTAAATCTATACAATTTAAAACAAATCAAAATATGGCCTATAACACTGCGTTGTTTGTATGTCAATCCAAATTACTTTTCACAATTGACCGAATTGCCTTTTTTTTTTTTTATTATTTCTCTATCTAATAAGGATGCATTTTTAAACTTTCAGTGTTTCCTCTACATTCATTTAAGAGTGACGGGTCGCCACTTCTGCAAATTCTTTTCTCCACCTTCACAGCACAGCCTGGTGAAGAGCTGGGGGGGGGGGCACGGCCTTGAAAGTGACATCTCAAAAAGTCTTGTCTAACTTTATAAACAGGCACACACAGGCATATTCACTGTGTGCATCCCAAATTTAATAATAATAATAAGCCGGTACCTGTCTTTTTTACTGTCACTAAAGCAAAAGGTGCAGACAGATGCTTAGCTTAGCACGTGATGCGTGTTTAAAAGAGTATTTGGTCTCACCTTCGTACAGACAATCCTGACAGCCACCTTCCACAAGGCTGTAGCATCAGATCCGGGCTGCACCTCAAACAGCAAGTGCTTCTGCTGTCCAGCAGCAAGCTTGGCTGTACTGCAAGAAACACAGCAGAGAGAGTACCGCAGAAGTTTTTCTGTGCTTTATCTTGTACACAGAGAAATCCAGGACTGATCTGTAGAGCATCCAGAGTTGCATTAAGTATTGAGACTACTTGACTTTATTGTGTTGTGGGGTTTAATTTTAAAATGATTTAGCTGCCATGATGCACATTAATCTACACTTAGTAGGTCACAGTCATTAAAATAAAAACTTTAGCATCAGTTGTATTCCACAATTCACACTGCCTGTCAGGCAAAAACTATATCACTCATAATAATCACAAAGCAGAAAAGGGACTCTGTAAACCCCTGTGATGATGTGAGAAGACACAGATCAGGGAAAAGGTAGACTTTATGCTGCAGTGGTTATGCAGTGGTCCAACAGTGAAGCAGGGTGGTGGCAGCATTGTGCTGTTGGGAGACTCCACATCTGCCAGTTGTACAATAAAGTGCACAAAAAGTGAAGGAGTCTGAAACTTTCTGAGGTGTCAATATGGATAGGATGAATCTTTTTTAGAGTCATTTCATATTACAGAAACTAGCTTTGTTTTCACCATTATCCCTGCACCCCTGTCACTATCTCAGAGCGAGTGAACTAAAATTAAATTGGCAGAAAGAGAACCTAATGGGCCTGGGGAATAAAATGGGCCAAATCCTGGATGATGGAAGGGCTGCAGCTCTGCTGTTCACTTCTCAACTGAAGTAGCCTAAACTAAACAAACCGCAAAAATCCACAAAGTACTCAGGTATCCACTATGAAGTGGGCGAGGTCATATCTTTGCATCCATTCCTTTCATTTGGTAAAAAACAGGTTTGCGACAAAACAAATCTGTGTATCCCAGTTTATTCCACTGTCTTTCAACCAAATTTAAGGCAAAGTCATTTTTCTAACTTTATCTACTCAAATAAAGCTGTATGTATGTTTCTTTAACAGATGGGGACTTACACGTCATTAAGTTCAGCCACACGAGCAAGAAACTCCTCATAGGTGAGGTAGCCGCTGTCACGTACCAGCTGGGCGTGTTTCACCAGCTTCTCAGGCAGACGGGTCACTGCCTGACCTGCAATCTGCTGGCCCATCCTTGCAGCAGCGCTTACAAACCAGCACTGGCAGAAGACCGCACCTCATTCAGTTCAGCAGAGCCTGGCAGTGAAATAAACAGGTGTCAGTGCTCAATTTTGGTTTGGACTGTTTGTGATAACTACTTATATTTGCAACCAGAAGTTTACATACAGTTAAGAAAAAGACACAAATGCTCTTTTCTCAATGTCTTTCTGTTTTAGGTCAGTTAGAACCCCCCATTTTTTTTATTTGCAAGAGGTCAGTATAATAAGAGAAAGAAATTATTACTTTCATCAAAGTTAGAAGTTTACATACCCTTGGTTATTAATTGGTAGAGCTGCCTTTTAAACTTTGAACTACGATCAAGCATTTTGGGTATCCTTCCACAAGTGTCTCACAATATCCTGCCATTTCTCTTGATGTAAGTGGTGGAGCTGAGTTAAATTTGTGGGCCTTCTCGCCTGCACAATGCCTTTTCAGTGACATCTACACATTTTCTATTGGACTGAGGCTACTTCAATACCTTCACTTTGTGTCTTTAGGCCACTTTGCGACAAGTGAAGAGGTATTGTTGGGGTCATTGTCCAGTTAGAAGAACCATCCATGCCCAAGCTTTAACTTTTTAGCTGATCTCTTGAGACCTTGTTTCAATATATCCACATCATTTTTGTCCTCATGACACTGTTTATTTTGTGAAGTGCACCAGTCTTCCTACAGCTCCACTGTTGGGATGGTGTTCTGAGGCTTCCCTTTTTCTCCTACAAACATAATGACCAATTTATTATGACCAAATTGTTAATTTTTTGCTTCATCAAACCACAGAATGTGTCTCCAAAATGAAGATCTTTGTCCAAATATGCAGGTACAAACTGTAATCTGGCTTTTTTAAGGTGGATTTGGAGCTGCAGCTTTCTCCTCGCTGAGTAGCCTTTCAGCTCATGTCAGTAGAGAACTCATTTTACTGTGGATAATGATACTCTGTTACCAGCTTCAGCCAGCATCTTCACAAAGTCTTTCACTGTTTTCCTGGGGTTCATTTGCACATTTCACACAGAAGCTGTCCCCTTTGTGAGCAGTAGGATGACTTTGTGCTCCCATGGTAGTAATACTTAGTGTTTGAACAGATTAATGTAGGAACTTTCAATATCTGGAAATTGTACTCAGGACAAACCAGACTTGTGAAAGCCCACAATTCTTGGTTGATTTCCTTTGATTTTCCTATGATGTCATGCAAGGGGGCTCTTGTGTTTGAAGGCATGCTTTAAAATACATCCACAGGTGAGCCTCCAATTAACTTATCTGATGTCCATTAGCCTATCAGAAGCTTCTAATGCTTGAACATCATCTTCATCTTCATCTCAATTCTCCAAATGCTTGGAGTCACAATCAACTTAGTGTATGTAAAATTTTGACTTTGATTAAATACATTTAAAAATTCTCTCCCTCATTATACTGAACATTTACAAATAAAAATATAATTTCAGGGGTTTTAACTGTAACAATGATATGGAGGAAAAAACTCTAATCTTGTGATAATACACTGCACTGCCAAGTGTAAGATGACAAACAAAACACTGAATTCAACCAGATACGGCATTTAAACATTTCATTCCCAAATATTGGGCAATCTTCAGTCTTCAGATTCTTTCACCTGGGTGCAGGTTTTTTTTTGTTGTTTTTTTGTTGTATTTTTTTTGTATGAGATCCACTACTAATGGAAACAATGAGGCCTGGTCACAGTCAGTGTTCCAGTTTTTCGAAAGGTGCTGGATGGGGCTGCAACTAAGGTTCTCTGCAAATCAGTCTAGTTCACTCACACCAAATTGGGAAAATAATCCATCTGTGGACACAACTTTGTCCTTAAAGCAGAAAAGAGCCATCCCTGAACCGTGTCTACACAGCATTTCACAAAAATATGTGTCACTGAGATTCCTTGGTCAAAAGTGTGTAGACAGGGATCTCCACATACCAACACCAGTTGTGATTTAGTCTGAAGTTAACTTCTGTGTCCTGTCCTAAAAATACTCCCACCTTAATAAGTAGTATTGTAATGATATAGGGCACATCCTCCGTTATCTCTCTAACAGCCGCAGTGCTTTGAGTTGTGCTACAAATTTAATGTTCAATCAATTTCTTTGAGATTCTGTCTCATGCTACCACTGTCCTACTCTACCAGATTATAAGTGTTTGAACTTCACCGAATTCACTATCGTGTTCAGGATCCCTTCTTGAGGTGGCTTTTGCATGGAGCATTGTCCTGCTGAAAGGACCCAGAACTACAAGGGGAAGCAGGTGATCAGTAACAGTTCTTTGGGAGGCTTGAGCATTTAAGCACAAAGTAGAAGAAGAAGACGACGACGACGACGACACCAACTACCGAAACTATTGACACAAGGCCATGGATGAACAGAAAGGTTTATCAGACTAGGTCAGCTCCGTCCTGAGTCGATGAGTTTGGCTTAGTTTGTTGTGCTCGCCATGCTCAGCGCTGATCTTGGGATAGTTATGTGATTAGCTTTTCTGCCCCAAACATTCGAGTCATTTTCTTCTGATGTCTGTAATCATCAAAGTTTCAGCTGACTAGATGGCTTTTATTTTGTGCGCCATTCTGGCTAAAGTCTGGAGACTCCTGTGAAAATCCCATGAAGTAGGCAGTTCCCGAAACTCGCTGGAACTGCAGCTGAACAGTTAGCTTAATTATTAGCATAACAAAACAGCGTCGAACTGACCAGTAAGCTATCGCTGCGACGCTTAGCAGTCCCTGCATTCGATAACAGCATAAATAAGGCTTTAATGGGCTATTTAAAAACATTGATGTCACAATTTCAGCCTGCCATTAACCCCAAGTCGACTCCTCTGCAATTGTAACAGCGCCAGTTTGCTAACCAGGAGCAGCTTCAGTTAGCACGTAACTCACCTGTCAACGATCCTTAGGGCGGACGACGATGTCCCACTGAACATAAGTAAGATATAGGTTGTTCTGTGGCGTGAGGACAGAAAAACAAGCTTTTTCACAAAGTGTCAGAGGTAAAAGTTCTCCATTAACGGTCCGAAGCTGTTTTGGTTGACACTTCGCGATCGCTGTTTGATGACGTTGCAGATTACGTCACATAACTGTTTATGGAGGTTATTTTGGAAGCGTAAAATGTAAATGTTTGCAGAGTGCTTCTCATTGGACAGTAAATTGAAGTCAACACAATTTCTCTGATTTATGCTAAAAAAATATTTGTACATGTTCATTGTGGAAGTCCAAATCATGGAATAATCTGACCCATCATATCCTCTTTATAAAGACACCCTGAAAAAGGATGCGTGGTGGAAAACCACATCAGGAGTAATTGGAGTGGATGGTAAATTTCTAATTTGGTCCAATAAATTTCCCCTGGATGGACACAATAAACTTTTAAATGGTTTTTGTGGTTCGATTTATAGAAACTACAACCGGCTATATCGCACGATCACGTGTGAATTCGCGAGATCTCGTGAGTCCTCGCGACACCCGCTGTCCCGCGGAGCCGCAACAGAGCGCGCTACAGCCTGATCCGGTGGGCGTTGACGGACGGCGGCGTGTGGAGCCGTTCCAGTGGAACCCTTTCCTGCATGTTAGCATTCAAAAAAGATAATATTTACTAATCATAAATGAAAATGTATGTAAAATAATAGTAGTATGGTTTAACTGAAATGACACAATTGATTCAATTCCCCATTCATTCAATGATGTCTCAGTCTGAATCCAAAATGTTTTTGTTTTTCATTTAAGTGCCAGTTAATCTTAATCATTAGAATAAAAACACCAGAAATACCGCAGCTCCATTATTTTAAACTTCAATACATCTTAATTGCAGGTTTCGTTTTCATTACTTGTCAGGTCTACAAACACTGCTTTGTTGTGTTTGGTTGAGCTTATTAAATCTATCAATACTACACCAAGTGCTATCATAAAGATGATTAAAGCCTTTCAGATACGATAGTTTTGTGGTTCTTTTTATTGACGCCATGCAGCTGTTTTTAAACTGCAGAAGAAAGATGATGGGAGATTGGTTTGTCTCACACAGGATGTCTGGGAGGCACTAGACGGGGGTAAAAAACAATTGAGTACGAAATATAGTGAGCAAAGAAATGGGATGAGGGAAAGTACATTTGACTTGAAGGCAGGAGAGTCAAATGGGCCACCTGGGGACAGGTATGAGGAGGATAATATAAGATATGTCCAGGAGAACGACAATAGAGAGCAAAAGCTGATGGAACGCTGAAACGTCTTTGAACTGAAATGTGCAATCAGCAACAAAATTAATATTGATATGATGATGAAAAGAGGAATATGAGCGGATACATTTCTGATACAATCCAATGAAATGTCACAGAGTTGAGAAGTTGAGCAAACTTTTTTCCCAAAACAAAAAGTTTATTTGTCACCCAATATCTCATTTAAGGTTTGGCTCTGTCTGTGGCCAGGCCATCTGTTTTTGCTGGCAGACACCACTCGAAGGGACTTATACAGAGAGGAAGCTGCAGCAGAGATGACACCTCTAACAAGAGGGGAAGGGGGGCACAATGTAACATTCAAAAAGTTTACTAAGCTAATATTGTTGCATGTTTTCCCGACATTAACATTTTTCTGATGTTGTTTCTGTTTACTTTGCAAAAAATAAAAATAAAAAATCTATTTTGTATTCATACCCATGTTTCTCATGCTCAGCATTTTATAACTTTTATAGTTTACAACAAATCCTTCATGTGCTTCTTTGGAAATCTATGGTGTGTTGAGATGTACAGTGAATGTTAATAATAAAGATCTAATAAGGAGCATTTCATAAAACTCAACTAGATGTCACAGCACATGCTGCTAAAACAGAGCCTGATAAACTGAATTGGAAAGGTCAGAAAAACAATTATGAGTTTGATCATTAAAAATGAACAATCTCACAATCACAGCTGAAGCAGATATAATTAATCTAGTGTGGAATATATATCTAAACATGTCTCGATGAGAAACAGAGCATATTGTCATGCTGACAAGTCGTGATTTGCCACTTAAGTTTATATAGTAGCTGCAGTTCTTCAATAAAACCAGATTTAACACTGGGAATCATAACATCTGCACTGAGGAGGACTTGTAAAACTATTTTATACACCACGTTGGCTCTGAGATTAATTAAAAGATGTGAATCAGTGAAGAGATGTGCAGATTTTAACACAATTTAAAGAGCTGTACATCTTCTTATGAGTTTAGAGAAATATTGAATGATGACCTAAGTAACAAGTGACATGGATTTCAACAGTAATTCAAATTAAATAAATTTACTAATTAGCTAATTGTTAATATATCTCTGTATTTGCAATAAATTATGATTAATTCATAATCTGTAACATATTGAATAATAAAATATATAATAATAAAATATAATAAAAAAAAATACTTAAATGTATTAATAGCTCAGTCACATTATTTATCTTCATTCATTATTTATCTACAAAGTGGCCTGGTCCTCAACACTATTATATCAGGATCACATCATTTTCAGGTACTGAGAGTATTTTAATGAATCAATTAATAGCATTTATTTTTTTTACTCCAATGATAAGGACTTTTCAGAACATCTACACATGATGAATGATGTAATGATGAATTACCAGGAAACAGGATTCCCCTGTGTTAAGCTGTAAATCAGTTTTTTTGTTCCTTTCAATAATTTGTGTTTGTATGTTGTGGTGAGGTGGGTGAAGGGAGAAGAATTGGCGGAAAAAAATATGATCTGGCTCACTGCTTTCTGTTTTGTCTGTGTTTCTGACCACCAAGGAAATTACAACAAGGAGTAATTTTACCAGTGGATGGCAGCAAATACTAAATTAAATCCAGATGGAGCCCACAGGTGATAGTATTGTATTTGTGAAACTCTTTGTTTTCAAGTACAGTGTCCAACTGCTCCTGGTTCATTTAGTCACTTTTTAAATGAACAAATGTTTATTTCATGATTAATTTGTGGGCGAAAAAACCCTATATATTTACTAGTTACTATAACTGTTGTGAAGGATTTGGTTTTATTTTTCAGTTTGCATATTCACAAACACTTGGATGGAAAATGGTACTTGAGCCCTTCCACAGCTGCAAACAAGTCCCCAATCACAACAGTACGAAAGAAATATGAATAAATTTGGTAAACTTCAGGTGTAAAAACAATGATTTACTGCAGTGAATTTCTGGTTCAAATACACTGTAAGAGTCAGTTTTTATATTTGTCTGAACTATGAAAAAAAATCATAGGGGCTGTGTTAACTGTTTCTAACGTTGAATTCTGGGGAAGTCTCCTTAGGTGCTTGAAATAAAGGAAGAAAAAATATCAGTTAGGTACAAACAATTTTATATACAGTTTTTTTTTTTTTTGTGCTTTTTTTGTTTTTTTTATGAACAAAAGTATAAATGCTCCATACTGTACAGATTGGTCATTTTAATACATCACCTGTAAAACATACAGAAGTTCTCTGAACAACCCAAGAAAATATGGGTTGGCTGTTCAATAAACAGCAGTAGTCCAAAATTAACTACTGCATTCAAAATTCATACTGCACATAGAAATGATGGTTCAAAAGTGTTCTTGATTACTTCTTTAACTGACTTACTGGCAGTGTGGTCCATAAACTGATAGTTCTTATGATGAGCCACTCTTTCTGACTGGCAGTAATGACTATTCGTACACATTCAATGTCAAAGCCAATTTTGTGATCCACATTGTTAACCTCAATTTTTCCACCTTTAAATTCTCCTAATGTGATGTAAGACGTGCACTGCCTTCCTTGTTTAGTTTCCACAGACTTCTGCCCCACTTCCAAAGCCCCGTGATGAAGAATGTCATTCTGTCGATCCTCTGTACCCGTAACAATTTTAATTCTGCTGATTTTGGTTGACTTATTAAAGATTATGACAAAGAAATCTCCAGTGCAGGGCGGTTTACCCCAGAAATATTCATCAACGATACTACTGTATGCTTTTGTGGCGTCATAGTTTTCAAAGACGTTAATGTTTGTGTAAAGGCTGGCAGGAGGGTTGTCAGGAATGTCTATTGAGTCTTCCTCAAAATCGTCATCCTTCAGTTTGTTCTCTGCTCCTTTGTAAGAGGAGTAGTAACCCATGTGCTGAAAAAGTGAGGGCTTGAAGCGGATGACATCCTTCTGGGCCAGCAGACCCCTGAAGTGGATGAGGAGCCAGTCACAGGGCATTTCCTGGTAGAACATGAGGAGGAAATGAGCCAGTCGTGGCAGGTCTTTGGAGTGGTACAGCTTCCCAATGTAGCCCAGCTTGGAAAACTCAAGCATCACCCAGTAGGAACCTTCTCTGGAGGTGATCACCTTTTTCAGTGCTGTCAGGAAGTTCCTGGAGCAGCGCACATCATCCTCCAACATCATGTAGAAGTCAGAGAGGTTTGTGCAGAAGTTGAGTAGAAAAGCGTAGTCAATGTTCTGCTTGGAGCGGAAGCGGACCCGGTCCTCTGGGTCATTGTAGTTCCTTTTCAGCCCATCCAGGGATGGATAATACTCCTCTGGAGTGTGGATAACCAAGAGGCGTCCAGCTATGATGTGATGTGCAAACTTCCTCATGATTTCTTGCACAAGGTTCTCACACCAGACCAGGTCAAAGTCAGCCAGGTGGACCACAACCACAATCTCTTTCAATTCCTCATAACTGGACTGATCAAATATAGATTTGATTGTTTCCAGAAGATAGTTACCCTTTTTCCTCTTGACAGATGACAAACCAATGGTCAGATATTCTGTGAAAATAAATCATTTTTGTCACTTAATAACAGAAGAAAAACATTAACATTTATTGTTGCTTTCGATTAAACATGTCCACTCTACTGCTAGAGCTAGGATCAAATTACTGTCATCAAACAAATACGCACTTTTGCGTGGCAAAGGAATCCCTGCCAGATAGCGATACGTCACATTAATGGTCCCAGAGAAATTGGATAAGTCTCTGAATGTGTGGACATATCTTTCAGAGTTTGCGGGATGCAGTAGCGTCTCTCCAAGCCTTCTTTTTTCAGCCTCCTACAATCAGAAAAACGTGCATACAGTGAGGACGAAGCGAAGAGCAAGAGCAAAGAAGCATTCAAAGCATTCCAGCAACATCATAATGCTTTATGACAACTCAAAGAGACCTACCAACACATATCCATCATCCATGTAAAGGTTGAAAAAAAGCAAAAAAGTGATGAGGAAGCCGAGGAACGGGAACATGGATCGTTTCCTTAAACACCTCATCTTGTCCACAGACTTCCACATCAGCCTCATGATCTTGTCTCACACTGCAGTAAAGCAGAAACAAATAGAAAGATGGTCATCAGAAGGAAATTAAAATGTATGGGAGCTTGCACACATGGCCAACTACACATTGTCCATAATTCTGATCCTTGCAGATGCTGGGGTTATGACACTGATATTAAAGATTTGTGGCAGATTTCAGTGAATAGAATAACTAAAAACCTTGTTGCATGCTTTGCCCAAAAACCATAAAATAATTTTGTCTCAAAGGACATCTGATATTGACACTGAAATTTAATGGGCTGAAAGATTCTAGCATATTGCACATCTATCATAGTGCAGAAGCAATTACTCCATTAATCAATTGGTAAATTGACAGAAGAGTATTTACTGTTTTGGCGGACAATTATTAGATTTATTCATCAATTAAATGTGACAAAATGTGTGATACTTGCAACTTAATGTATTTCTACAGTGTTTTCTTTTTGAACATGTTTAAGTCAAGTTCGGGACAGGAAACATGGGAAGAAAAAGATTTTATGACCTACGATAGATTTTGATTTTTGAATAAATTTCTGAAGGCATATTAGCATGTACAAAGAGAGCTTTATATTATTTAGAAAGCATGTTGATCGTCAGATCCAAGCTTTTTTATAAAAATCACGAGTTCATTTTATGCTTGTTTAGAAAATAATAATACCAATAACAAAGAACTGATCAGCTGCAACTTCCTCAAAATGCTCCACCAAGAATTTTGACTGAAGAGAAAAAAGCATATCACACTGTGCCAATGCACTGGCTGCAGGATAGATTTGAAGACTCGTTCATTGGTTTTTTAAATGTGAAATCATTTAAAAGCTTCATATGTTCCATGTTCATTGTTTGCATTTGTCACTTCAAGATGGTTCACTAAATGTGCTACATAAGAAGTCCAAATTGCTTAGCGGAGCAGCTGCCTGATGGTTTTGAACATACTCTCACCAAAAATGATCATCTTGCCTTTACAGGGTTTAACTTCTGCCTTTGTCTCGTTATCAAAACAATAATAAACAATGAGTGACAGTGTGAAATAGGGTTGAAATCGTATATGCCAGTCATTCCCCTGCGGTCTCCTCCTCGCCAATTAAAACTGACTCATTGGACACAGGACTACCTGGAGCGGCTGGAGTTGAGCGGTTTGACATTTACTTGACTTTTTCTCTAATTAGAAAGAAACCCCAAAAACTAAAGATCCTGACGTCCAATGAATAAAATCCCTGATCTGATGAAAGATCAAGGTATAAAAAGTGCATCTTAAAAATGTGCCTTTGAACTGGATTAAAACCAATTTGAACTTCTGGCAGACAACCTTAATTACCACATGAGAGCTATGACACCTTTGACAGGTGACCAAATGAAATGGACTGTTAATGTGGTTAAAACTTCTCTATGTCACAGTTTGGATTATGGATTATGTAAGTACAATTCAAAAAGCTGTAAAATAGGCATTTCCAATTGGAATAATGCGACTTTAAATAATTAAGCATATTTTTAATCTTTAAGAATCTCTATGATACTGCTTTGTAGGTCTTGGCTTTTACTACTGATTGCTACTTCTTTTTGTTTTTTAAATGTGTTTTTGGGCTTTTATTTCAGTCAGTATCTGGCAGAGAGGGGAATGACCTGCAGAATAAATCAGTGTGCAGATCCAAACCAGAGATGCTCTGATTGCTTGGCACATGCTCTGAACCACTTGACCACGAGTGCTCCGACTCATTGCTACATTGCTGCAGTGAGCTTCCGTTGTTGTCTTTATGACTCGCCCCCTCAGCAGAGTGACATCTTCAGGCCAGATTAGAAACTCCACTGGGTTGTTGAGTTAATAACGACTAGCTGTCCCCCTCTCAGGAAAGTTCTTTGTGAATAAAGGAATAGTTTGAATCTGACGTTTGCTGAACACTTGGATGAGTGTGTATGTGTGTGTCTGCATGTGCATTTTGTCTTGTTATTTATGTATATATATATATATGTATGTCCTCACTTGGAATGTGTGTGTCGTCATCTTGTTACCTCATTTTAAAAACTAAATGACTATTTGATAACAAAAAATAATAGTGATATTATAGTGGCAAATTAGCCACTAGAGGCAAGAGACCGAACATTTTTGCTACCTATTCATACATGAAAGGCAATTAAATTCTTTGTTTAGCTGAGGGACTGATAATTCTTATCAAAACTCATTTTAATTCAGTGTAATTTCATCCAATGTGAAAATAGAAATATTGATTACAATATTTTCATAAAAAATAGTCAGTGGCTGCAGCCTTTTATCAGTTCAAGAACTTCATCAGATGAGCCCAACAGCAACCGCGGAGATGACGTCAAGGTTTGTAAACGAATTAAGATGAAGAGTGACCCATATAGGTTGTTAATGTACGTGTTTACAAGGAGAAATATCAGTTGTCTCTTCAGTTCGTGTGCAGTTGTCATAACGCAGCAGATGATGTGATTTTGCCAGATAGAAAACAAATGCTCTTACCCTTGTTCAGTGCCGTATTTGTTTGTAGTGTTGACAGCTCCTTAGCTGAAGAGAATAACCCTTTTCAATCGCTGTCCTATTTGAGATTAAAATGATTGATCCCATGATAGCCTCCCCAATTCTGATGTTGCTCAATGCCAAGATGAAGCCTTCAGTGTGAGAAACCATGAGCTCCCCAGTGACAGGGACAATTTCAGTGCAGGCTCATGGCCCTGCCGCTGGGTGCAGTAACGTAATAAACAACTCATTATTCATTGTGTTATTCATTGCTTCTGCTCCATTTTCGGGGGAAAACCATCTGCCATCTGCCAGGGAAGTAAGCCATTTTTGTTTCTGTCACAGAGACGCTTCACGCTGGCACCTGTGAGCCAGACAGCCAAGAATAAGTGGAAAAACAGTGACAGCTGTGAGTCAATATTATTTAAGT
This sequence comes from Echeneis naucrates, assembly GCF_900963305.1. Classification (NCBI taxonomy): domain Eukaryota; kingdom Metazoa; phylum Chordata; class Actinopteri; order Carangiformes; family Echeneidae; genus Echeneis; species Echeneis naucrates. Next base: position 22,611,070 of record NC_042526.1, on the reverse strand, counting down.
TCTCACAAACTCACCTCAGTGCATGCACACACTGTTATTTGAGACGGCGGAGTCTGAAATCAGATATTGAGACGACGAAAGAATTTCTAACGAGGCAGATAAACGGCCACATGCTTTCTCTGTGAGAGAAAATACAGCTAAGAAATTAGATTTTTGTTTGCGTTCTCTGAGCAAATCTAAGCAACAACCAAGCCTCCAGGAGGTCACGTACATTTATATGGAAATGAAGGTAGATCTATGAATAAATCAACACTTTTTGGGGGGGCTATTTGCTTTAGTTTAAAATGCTTCTCTGCCGAGTTGTTGTGGTTTGTTCTTTTCCTCAGAAAATTATCAGTGTGTATACCTGGCCTGCTCATTGCTGAAGTCATTTTAGATTAGAGCTACTGAAATACTTACAGGTAAGAAGGACTACTAATGAGTTTCAGAATTAAATGTCCTACAGGAAGGTTTATTTTTATTAAACCTGTCTCTCCAGGAAAGCAATGAGAGGAAATTTGTCTTGTCCACTAATCTTTTGTTTTGCAAATAAGAACAAAATTCATATTAGTATAAGCCCAGCTATTCTGACTCACAGCCACATCTTCACATCATCAAGGAAACAAAAGTCAGTAAAATGAATTTTGTGATTCAAACAAGCAATTTCTCCTCCTATTAATAATTTCAGGATCTACATCTTGGATGACTATGGATCTATGATTCTCTGTGGTCTGTTATTGTTTTCTTTTACCATGCAGAGTTGCCCCCTTCAAATTTGTTGTAGATCCTTTGGCAATAACAATAAAGGCTAAAAAAGTTTATGGCTGTGAAGCTGACCACTCCTGCTTAAGCAGCTATCTATGGTTTTCTGTACAATTCTGATTAAACAATATTCAATATTTTATCAAACCGTTCAATATGTCCTGTTTGTATCAATAAACAAAGGCAAACAACGGTATTTTGGTACACAGGTTTCGGCCCATCACAAATCTTTATCAAACTCGGTGCAGCGCATGATGTGTGATTCGATACACTCGGAGCAGACACAGTAGACACTGCTCTGTTCAAGCTGCATTCAGAGCCAATCAGAAGTCCCTGATTTTCCCAGAAGCAAATGCTGGAAAAGACAGTGGAGAGTAAACCTTGAGCAAACATGGGGAGTAAACGGGACTCAGAAAAAAGACAATTTGAAGAGGCGCCGTGCTCTCGTAACATTTTGGATTTAGCATCGACTGAGATGAACACGGTGTAACGGACTGTTCATGTTGACATTGAGTGTCGGTCTTTTCCAAATGCTATTCAGTTGGGAGCAGGGTTGTAAATTAACATCCACCAACCCGCCAAATGCGGGTTAAAAATCATTTTGGCGGGTCTTGATAAAAACTTACTAGCCAGTTTGGCCGGTGATGAATGAGGCAATCCTGTCAGTCAGATATACTCTAGGCCAGAGATACTCATTGCGATCACATACGGCTCTTCAAGCTTTAATTGGAGGCTCGTGTGGTAGCCTTTCAAATGCCCTATATAAATATTCAGTGAACACTGCACTACAAACATCTGCATTATACTTCTTTCACTGTCAAACCTGGCAACCGTTACACTTGGTGACATCACTGTAGCTTCGCTAGCCAGTGTGAGATGCAGGTGCGAAATTGATCGATTCGAAAAAAGGGCAAAAAACAAGCGGACAGATGCACAGCGTTGTAACGAATAGTGAGGATAAAGAGTGAGGAAGCAGCAACCCAAAAACAACATGAAGACGCCGGAGAGGGGATGAGCAGTCAAACGTCAGGTGTTCCAAGTAAAAACCGTGTGGCTCTCCCCCTGACTTTGCTCTACCAATGTGGCTGTGAGGATCACTGCTCTACGCTATGTTTTGCTCTCAGTCATTTGTACCCCTGGCAGTGATTCCTAGATTTCCAAATTAATACTATGCCGTAATGCTACGTAATGATGTTCAATACGCCCATTGGCTGCGCGAACCAGAGTGCAACCAGCGCGAGAAACAAACAGAGATAGTGTGAGAGAGGTAGATAAAAACAGCAGAGCTAAAGTTTAATGTAAAACTAAACGAAATGCGGCAGTGGTTGAACTTGGGACAGATGAGGTTGGGCGAGAAGAGAAAGAATGGAGTAGATACGGATATCGGCGACAGAGCGTGCACAATGAAAAGTTTAACATCAAATGGCTAGTGGAAATTCTGATTGGCTGGTGAGCAAAAAAGTTAATTTAGAACTCTGGTTGGGGGTGAGTGAACCACTGAGAGAGCTCGCTATTGACATTTAGGGACTAGTTTACCGCACCTATGCTCACATGCCCCCCACCATACAGAGTGAATTAGCCCGAGACCATTTCCTCCAAGCACTGTTACCAGCTGACCTGCACACATTACTGGCTTCTCTGCGGGCTGTTTTGGAAAACTCCCCGAAAGTGAGAGCTGTAAGTGGGACTGAGTTAGGCACAGCAGCACCAGCCTGGGCCGAAGAACTTAGTCATATGGTGCAGGCTGTCATGCTGCAAGAGGAACAGCGCCCTAGGTTAGGCCCAAGGACCTGCTGGGGTTGTGGGTTGTCATCTGATCAGGCAGTGCCCCAACAGGCTCCTGAAATGGGACGGGGACTGCATCACCGGGACAGTGCAGACCCCTGGGGAGGTGTCCCAACCCTGCACAAATGGAGACACAGCACAGCACGACAAAATAGGTTAGGGTTAGGGTAACCCTAACCCTTCGCCCCAGTGACTATTGGAGGAGTACGCTACTCTGCACTGGTAGACACAGGCTCAGCAACACTGGTGAAACCTGACATGCTGGAATCTGGGACAAAGGTTTTTCCCACAACAGTGAAACTTCAGTCACTGGTGAGCGTGCCCCCATGGTGGGGGAGGCAATAGTCACTCTAGGGGTGGGGAAGAAGACAGTTTGCTTCCCAGTGTGGGTTGAGAACCTGGAGGATTGTATTGTGGGGCTAGCTGTTCTGAAAGTGTTGGTTCTCTTCCCTGGATCTACGCAGTGGATACTGGCAGGTTCCTCTCGCATCAGAGGCCAGGCCCAAAACTGCTTTCATCACCAGAGGGGGCCTGTGGCAGTTTAAGGTCTTTCCATTTGGCCTCTGCAATGCACACATTCAAGAGACTAATGGACAAGTGTGTTGTGTACAGGGAGACACAGGAGGACGAGCAGCTGAAGCCCAAGGTGAAATGTGCAGTGGAGGGAGCAGAGGAGGCATCAGCTGACCAGGGATTAATAGTCTTGGATGCAGCAGAGTGGGGGTGCAAACAGAACAAGGACACTGATATCAAACCAGCGCGCACATAGCAATGTTGACACAGCGCCGACCCTCATGGGACGAGATTGGCATGTGCTCTCGAGCAAAAAAGGGACTCAATGTTCGAGACCTTACGGCTGTGTGACGGGGTGCTGCCGAGGGGTTGGAAGGAACCAGCTGCAGGAGAGATACGATGGCAGGTGGCAGTTCCAAAGGCCTTGCGTGGGGTGGTGCTCCAGGCAGTGCATGAAGCACCAGGATCTGGCCACTTCGGGGTGGGCAAACCACTTTGATGCCTCCATCAAGGATTTTACTGGGGCCAGCAGAAGCGGGATGTTGAGGACTTTTGCCGCTGCTGCGACAGCTGCAAAGGCCCCACAGACCGATCACATGCCCAGCTCCAACAGTTCCCAGCTGGCTGCCCCATGGAAAGAGTGGGAATTGATGTCCTTGGCCTGTTCCCGCTCTCGGAAAGAGGTAATCGACACATCCTCACGACCATGGACTATTTTACAAAGTGGCCTGAGGCATACTGCCTGCCGGATCAAGAGGCAGAAACCATAGTGGATGTGATGGTAGAGGGGATGTTCAGCAGATTTGGGACTTCTGAAAACATTCACATGGACCAGGGGAGGAACTTTGAGTCACATGCGTTTGCGGCCATGTGTGAAAAACTGGGCTCCCACAAGACCCGCACCACTCACTTCCATCCTCAGAGTGATGGACTAGTCGAGAGATTCAACCGCACACTGGCTCAACAGCTGGCCATAGTTACGGCTAAACATCAACAAGACTGGGATGCCCACATGTCCCTTGTGCTCATGGCGTGCCGGTCTGCTGCACAGGACTCCACCTCCTGGTCCCCTGCCCTCCTCATGCTAGGCAGGGAGATTTGGACCCCAGCTGAGATGATGGTGGGCAAACCGCCAGACGCCCCGGTGAACCTCCCCGGCCCTGACTATGCCAGGAAGCTCCAGGACTGCCTGGATTCTGCCAATGTGTTCGCCAGAGACCAATTACGGAATGCAGGGGCGAAACAGATGGATGGATCTTAAGGATGGAGGATGTTAAAGTTGAATTTTTATAATAAAGTGGTTAGACTATATCTGTACTTGCTTTTAATTATTTTTACATGCAATATATTGCCTTTACAAGTGAGCAGTTTTATATTAAGATCTCAAAACTGTACCATTACTGTGGCCCAAAAACCGTGATGCATACCGAATCATGGAAAAACCTAAATCCTGATGGCTCTTGCATAAGGTTCTCATTGTTATTTACAGGGGAACAGTTAAGAAAACTAATTGTGAAATTCAACATTGTAAAAGCAATGTAAAAGCATTTCTACTAAACATACTACCAAGAATGACTAAAACAGGGCAGGAGAAATTTACTCTGAACTGACAATCAAACTTACACTACATCAGTTCACAAGTTTGACCCATTGGTTTACCCTATTCTAACAGGCAGGTCGCCATTCTTGGTACAGTCTGTCAATCACATAATAGCCATGCCCTAATGCAGCCTGTTTTTCTCTAATGGGACCATCATTTAAGTTTAGTTTGTCATCAAGCAGCAATGAAAATAAGATTGAAAGTTAACATCTATATAAAGGTCTTCATTGATAGCACATGATCAACCACAGTAAGATGCAAGAAGGCTTATAGGTCAACCTTTTATTTTTCTCTTGAATGATGATAAAGAAAATGTGAATATAGACTTTACTGTGTTGATCATTGGACATCCAACAACATGGAAGATGAAAGTCCTTGGAGTGTCTTCTGGAAAGTGCTGGGCAGATCTTTGGTTAGACACACACATTTGATAAATTTTCACATCAAAAATCTATAGAATATTTTGTTTTTGTCACACCTTTTTTGTTTTTGGCAACAAAATAACATGCTCAAACTTCAAACGGGGGGTGAGGTCTAACACTCCAGAAGATTTACTGAGGCAATAAAGAAAGTGAAAAGTAGTGTTATTTTTCCATAGATGCAATGCAATCTGTCTTTTTGAATCACAGGAGTTGCCCCCAGATTTTAATTAGAAAAATGCATATATAAATGGGCCATAAGGTTTTTGATCTCACTCAACAATCAAAATGTAAATAATAATAAACATTATCTGTGTCTCCCAGTCAACAGTCAGTGCTTTTCCTAGAAATTTGTTATTTATCATAAAATTAGTTATGGGAGAGATAAAAGAAGCATTTTTACCAAGAGGGGCATGAAGTCATTTTGACCTCCATTAGATTTAATGCTAAATTTGAACTACATTTACACAGCCATATACTGTACGTCCCTGGTCAGCTAGCCAGCTCAAATAACTTCCCAGAAATACTTCACATTGTCTATAGCTCTTCTTGGTTCCCATTTTATTTATTTATTTATTTATTTTTGAAAAGTGTGGATTTATACGCAGCATGGTGGCATGGTGGTTAGGGCTGTTGCCTTACAGCAAGAAGGTTGTGAGTTCGGTTCCCAGCCTGGGTCCTTTCTGTGTAGAGTTAGCATGTTCTCTGCCTGTATTGGTTTCCTCCCACCATCCAAAGACATCATGTTGGGGTTAACTGGTGCCTCTAAATTGTCCGTGAGTGTGAGTGGTTATTGGCCCTGCAATGAACTGGTGACATGTCCAGGGTGCACCCCCTCACCCAACGTGAGCTGGGATTGGCTCCAACAGCCCATGTGACCCAGAAATGGATAAGTGGTAAAACAGCTGCAGTGTATCTTGAAAAAAATATTTCCATGTTGAAGAATGTTTCTGACACCGCCAGAGAAATTCATTTTGTAGGAGATCTAAAAATAGACTGGCTTTCAGAAAACTTCCCTATGAAAATAACCCTGAATGACACTGCCACTGTATGTAACTTACCCCAAATGATAAACTTACTACCTACAATCAACATCGCTTCAACTTGCATAAATCATCTTTTTACAAACTCACCCGATGAATGTTCAAATGCTGTTTCAGTTCCAATTGGATTTGGTGATCATTATGTGATGGCCATGGTAAGAAAAGGGAAAGTGCCCAAAGTGAATATAAAACAATCTATAATCATCTCTGTGATAATGCCTTTATTGAAGACCTGCACATCATACAGTGGGACAGTCTATTCAAGAGTGCACACACTGAAGCTGCTCTACATGAATTCATTAAGTTATTTTCCTCTGTCCGTGATAAGCATGCACCCATCAAGAAACTCACCGTCAGATCTATCAAATCACCCTGGCTTGATGCCGACCTGAGAAGCTTGATGAAAGAAAGAGATCAAGTGAAAGATACTGTCGTACATACAGGGAGCTCAGAGGGTTGGCTAGCATATCGTTATTTAAGAAACAAAGTGACCAAAGTGCATAGGCAGAAAAAAAAAAAAACTATACTACCAAGCTAGAATAGAAGCAATTAAACATGATGGTAAAAAAAAAACAAACAAAAAAACTTCCAATCAACCAGTCATTTCATTGGTAGAGATGAAATGGGCAAAACACTGTCAGATGATGGCTTCATCACCAGGCCCAAGGAAATTGCTGATTATTTCAATTATTATTTCAAAAGTTAATAAAGTTAAAAGTTAATACTATAAGAAATGACATTTGTCTGAATCAATTATAAAAGAAACAATTCATGCAGGATAAAGAATGCAAATTTGAATTTTAGGTCACTAACATATTGGAAATTGAAAAGCTAATGTCTGAAATGGAATGTGACAAACCTTGTGGTCATGATAATGCAGACTATGGACTCTTGAAGCTGTCAGCGGGATTTGTAGCTATTCCTATATATCACATTTTTAACTTAAATCTTAAGTTACAATGCCTCAGCAGTGACTAACGGGGATCTACAAATGCCACTCCCAGTCATAACCTAAAATCCAGACCACCTTGGTTGTGTAACAAATGGCTATTGTATTGTATTGTTTGACGTTTTTTTTTTTTTTTATGTATTTTTCCACATTTACTGTTCAGATGAATTTATGGTGTTAGATTTTTCACATAAAATAATGCATCATGTGGGAAAATTTAAAGAATATAATGTCATCAGTTTTATTCTTATTTTGAGAAAGGATTAAACTGTTCCATTAACATTAACAGACTTTACCTTTGCAATTTTAAAGTCTCTTGTGATGCAAGGTATTCGATTCTTGGTCTTTCCAATGTTAAATGACTTTAGCATGGATTTGAAAAACAAAAAAAACAAAAAAAAAATCATCCAACATCCAGACAACTACCAACTCCCCAGACAATGAGTTAAAAAAAGAAAAACTAACCATTTAACCAACTAACCACCAACCAGTATTTTCAGGCTGACAAGCAGTGCGTTATTTTGTGTGTGCGCATGCTTGCAGTTTAAAATAGGAGTGTGTTATGGTTTTTTAATCCAGAAGGTAATTTAACTCACCCCAATGAACAATGAATGTACAACCAACAGAATCACTCTCGCAGGAGGAAATCCTACTAACACAAAACACTATAATAAACAGAAAGTGTCCGCACAAAATATGAGTCCATAACCAAAGGGGGCTGTTAGGCTGGAATCTATGTTCAATGAGCTCTAGCAGCAACACCTCACTCACTCAGATCCAGCAAACAGAGTCCCAAATAAGACCAGACAGTCCAGGGAAGCAGCTCACAAAGACTTCATTCGACAAAACCAGGGCTCAGGTGAATCAGCCATATATCAAGTAGAATGACAAAACAATCCAACAACCAGCAGGCAGCACTGCAAAGGAGAAGTATAGTGAGGGTGATTCCTGAATGGAACTCAGCTGCACTGCCTGCTGCTGGCCACGCCTGCCCAGCCCCGCGTCCAACCTGCACCACAGAAGGAGGGATCTGCACAACCAAGACCAAATAATGCCATCACCACAGAGTGACTGCGATGCTTCTGTGCTGATGTAAATTTTTTTCTTCCTGAAATATGTATATCATATAGCGAGAGTTGGAAACATCTGGAAAAAACATTTCTGTGTATATAAATTAATATCTAAATTGCATTCAAAATTTGAATCAAACCTCGCTCATTTTCTACAGTTTATCTGTGAGGATCAATGTGGGTCCTGGAACTAATCTGGACCAGCCGTCCAGTTGAGGGTAAGGTACACCCTGGACAGCAGAGATATACAGACACAAACAACCAGTGTGAACAACCATTCAGATTTATACTAACCCTTAAACCAATCAACCAAAACATGATGTCTTTGGACAGTCGGGGGCAACCCACACAGGGAGAACATGCAAACTCCACACAGAAAGGACCCAGGCCTGGGAACCAAACCTGCGACCTTCTTATTGCGGGGCAACAGTGCTAACCACGATGTCACCATGCAACTAAGACAAATTTTATTTCCCTTCTTGTTGCTAGAGGATTTTCAAAGGAAGCAGATCTGCTTTTAACGAAAGGCCTGCAGCTGGGGTGGAAGTTAGAAAAAGGTAGGTTTGTAGCTGGAGGGTTGGAGACTCAATAACTAGACAGTCTGGGGAAATGTGATTGTGGAAAATTAATGTGCAGTGCTTTAAATTCAGTGAGTCCCATTAAGGTGCCCTTCAGCAAGGCACTTATTCCCCAATTCTAGCAGCAACTTTCTACCAGTAAGTGACTGTGATTGTACTGGAATGCTCCCAGTGGTGAATGTGTCTGTATTGTATTGTATGAAATGCTGAAACAGAATACGCCTCCTCAACAAAAATGGTGTTCACTGAATAAATTAAGGCATTGGACACTTGTTGCTGCAGAGGCAAAGGACTGTGCTTGTGGTATTGAATTAATCCTTGAGCAAATAGTGTCACCTCAATTGAACTTTCACAGAGAAAAATATATCATTAAGTCCTGAGTGTAAAGAATAAAAACAAGCTCAATAAAAGTGTTACCACTGAAGGAAAAACCTTCAAAAACCTTCACAAATTATTTGACAATGCAGCACAGGAGAGGCTAAACTGCACATCCCTCACACAACCTACATTCAGAGTTTGAGCTGCTTCTGTCTAGATCATTCCTATACACCTATATAGCATACGTGTGTGTGTGTAGGAGTTAGGCAGATACTACGGAGATCAATTCATTGCAGGATTTGGATTGTCAAGAGATTTTGTGTACTGGTTTGTGAAGTTGCTAGATTTTTTTGCTGTTGTTATAGCTTTGTATCTTTCTCTGTATTTCTCCTCTAACAATAAAACACAATGAACTTTCAGGACAGTTGAAGAAGATCACTGAACAGTAATAATGAGATCCTCAGATCAGTCTGAGATCCTCACCAGGCTGAGGTGCACTCTGGAATCTGTGCCAATGGCTGTTATTGTTTTATTTTTTACACATCCCCTCCACTTTATGAACTTCAGTCTGTGAATATAATTGATGATACAATGCGTGTCTCAGAAGCTATATCCAGCTGTTATTCCTATCTCCATCCGACTTCAGGCGCGGGGCAGAGAGCTAATGTTAATGTGGGTCAAAGCGCTGACTGCTGGGGAGAACCTATCCTCATTACAATCACCACCATTGGGACTGAAACAGCCTTTCATGTTCTGCTTTGACCTGAAAGGTAAATACATTCCAAATGCAATTTACATGTGCTGCAAGCTTGCTGTACAAGCTTTCGAGGTAGAACATTATGTCTGCTTAGAGCTTAAACCTCCTTTACCCTTAACCTCCTTCATGAATACTGTGGAGCTGCACGTTGCAGTCAGCCATGACCATTAATTACAGAGATCTGAAGCTGAAAATGTTTTGGGACTAACACAATACTAGTATCTTGAAACTGCCTGCAAACAGGCTTTTACAGACTTTTTTCCTTCAATTTAGAGACCAGATAATATGTTAGAGGGGCAGCACGGCAACATCGTGACTAGCGCTATTGCACCGCAATAAAAGGAGCAGGTTCGGTTCCTGGCCTGGGACCTTTCTGTGTGGAGTTTGCATGTTCTCCCTGTGCCTATGTGTGTGTTGGCCCTGTGATGGACTGGTGACCTGTCCAGGGTGCCCTCCCCCTCACCCAGAGTGAGCTGGGATTGGCTCCAGCACCCCTGCAACCTGGAAACAGATAAGCAGTTGATGATGAATGAATTAATGAATAATATGTTAAGATAATCATGTAGGTGTCTGCTAATGACAACAATTAATTGAAGCACAGGAATTAAAATTGAAATCAAAATATATTTTTAAGTCCCTCAGTGGCCAAATAACCTAGCAGGAGTAGCACCACTGTAGAGCAAAAATCGAAACAGCAAAACACTAAAGGCAAAAATCAGGGAAAGCATTTAAATAAATAATGAGGAATAAATGTTATTAATGGAATAATGGTCACATGGGCTACTGGAAGCAGTGGAAATACACAGTGTTGTGTGGAAGTTTTCATTATTTGTTTCTTTTGGTTAATTCTACATGAAGCAAAATCAGTTGTTCAATGTACGTATCAGGAAGAATGCAGAAACCCACTGTCACACCACCCACTGGTTTGTGAGCTGCCAGAACAAGCCATGTTTTAAAGACTGGGGTGATTCTGTCCTATATCCTGATGTACACACTTCAAAGTCTACGTTCCTTTAAATGAAACCAAATCACTCTAAAATGGCAATCTGGTGAGATTACTGACACTGGAGCACAAATAGTAAACAGAGCTTGTGCTAACACGGTTTTGCCAAGTTCAAAAATGGACATTGCACTTAAAATACAACATGGAAGCAGTGCTCAGAAAAAACCTTGGTCCGTTTAAAATGTTCACAGATGTTTAACTTCAGCAGGGGATGACGGCAGCATGGACCACTAGACCTTGCTGTTTTTAATGACAAGAACTCAGTGACTTCAGTCTCTTGACTGAAGAGAAAGACATCAGGAAGTGAATGGACAGTGGGGGACATGCTGTTGAACATTTCATTAGTTTCGCAGGAATCACACTGACCCTTTTTTTACATCCAATGTAGAAAAGGTTGTATTTTGTCTGCACACACACACCCCCGGCTCCACCTCTGGCTCATTTCCCAACCATTTCTAAGCTTCCTGTAGTACAAATATGTAGGACTGTTCCGGTCACAGCAAATCTATATACGCAGCACAGAATAATAATGAGGAGAAAGTGCTTTCAAAAAATGCAATTAATCACATAAACTGGCTTCTCAGTGCCTCTAATGAGATGCCATTTTAATAAGCCTGCGTGTTGAACAACCAGACCATTTGGTAAACACCATTGTTCATTTGCCTGCTGACATCCAGGCAGAGCATGTTTGTGCTGAGCTGGTGTTTGTTTGTGGAAGGAAAACAAGCAGCTGGAAAGGTACTGATGAGGTGTCAGTGAGAAGAATATGTTGGCGCGTTTCAGGTCAACATATCACAGTGCTTTTATGAACAGCACTTTTCCTTTTAAAGGAATAGTGTAACTTTGGGGATAGTGTTTTACTTCTTCTCTGCAGAAAATTAAAGACGATTGATGGAACTTTAATGTCTGCAGGATGTGGGGCTGAAGGTGGAATCACAACGACATAAAAAAGTTACGGTGTGTTAGTGCTCATAAAACCTTAATATTTCTGTCTGTGTACAGATTAAAAAAAAAAACAAGATATAAAATGCTGCTGAGTGAACTTTACAGCTGCAGGGAGATTTTCCTTACATTTTCATCGTGCATGGACAAGCATGCCTTTGCTCTCTCTGCCTGCACAACGTGTGTCGACACCTTCCTGTTGACTTTACATGCAAACTGACGGCAGATTGAATATACATCCTGTATATTGTTCCATGGAAATTATTTCACTTTTTCCTAGACTAGCCACTGACTTCAACCCAAGCACACAGGTGAAACACTAATACAAAAATCTAAATCAGTTTACAAACAACAAAACATGAGTGAATAAAACATTTTAACAGTCACTTATCAGGCATGAGACAATTTTTATGTGTGTGTGCTTTAATAAGGGTTACTTTGAAATTGACAGAGGCAAACAAATGTAATGTCTTGGCCTGAATTAGAGTTGATGGATGGATCCAAAATCACAGGAAAATGTTAACAGAGTTCAGAGGGAGTGGGCTGTGGAATCATCAGTGAGTAAACAACGTTTGTTCCAGAGGAAAGCAATCCTTGCTTCTAGCTGGGAGCTTTACTGACCACATCTCTGCCTGGTTTGATGTCTTTACTTATTCATCAAGGTGTAGGGGGCCAGTTTCTTAGACTCTTGGCCCCAGCAGTTACCGACTACCTGCTGCTGGACAACAGGAGCTGACCTGATTAAAAATGGATGGAAACAGGCGTAGCTGCAAGACCTGCACCAAATATTCACGCACATGCTGCATGTCTGGCTGTCAGCATGCAGAGGTGATGTTACTCTCACAGCACAGATCTGTGTCTGATGCAGCATTTTGCCCTTGTTCTTAGAAGAACATCTTTCAAAAGGTGTTTTCACTTACTTCAGCCAATTAACTATCAATCACAAACAGCTTTTTGTGCTGTAAAATGTTTTCATTAGTCTTGTCTGGGCCACAAGGTACGTACAAACTCAAGTGAAAGAAACATTTGGCACAAGAACTGAAGAATAAAAAGACACTTTAGCAAAGTGGAAAATCAAAAAGGAGATATGAGCAACTGTACAAAAGCAACTGATGCCCCCTAAACCTGCGTGCTAACAGGGGCGCAAATTTACTCTGCAACCGATACAGAAACTCCACACAATAACCAAGGAAACAAACAGGAGCACACTGATCTCATCTAACTATGATGACATGTTTACTGTTGCTGTCCCATCCTCCCCTTAAAGGGCAGTGGTCTGTATGTGTGTGTGAGTGTGTGTGTGTCTGAAATGTAGTCATCAAGTATGAAGGTACTGCAAGCTGCTGCAAGCTGCTGCAAGCTGCTGCAATAAAGAGAAGTGACACGCTATGGCTAAGTGCCCTGATTAGTTCAGGACAGTGGCGTAACAGTGCTGGAAGGCCAGAAATAGATTTTGTGGGAGCTCTGCCAAAACACCTCATCGTGTTCAGTCTGTGAAGATAATCAATATAGTATAAAACAGCAAAGTGGACCTGACTGAAAGCTAGTTACCGTTTAAGTAACAAGCCAGACTAAGCAATCTGATCACTCCCATTCCCGGTTTGGAGCCTGACAGTGGGTGGAGCGTAACGCCATCTTTGTTTGGCATGCTTGTGTAATTGCATGCATCTGAGGTTGATGGGAATCTCATTTATTTTTATTAAGTGCAAGTAAAGTTAAAGTTTATTGACATGATGAAACTATCAAAAAAAGTAGAGTTTGACAAATGTATTCAGATTTATTCCGAAGTGGACAACAACAGCCTCAGAACCCACAGAACATCTGTCTCCATGCATTTCACTAAAAACCAAGAAATATCAGCTGCATGGTGGAGTTAGGTGGAAACTCAAGTACTTGCCTAAGTAAACAGACTAATGACACTTCTGATCACATCTTCAGTAATGTTCATGGATTCATTGAGCATTTTCAACATCATACGCTCTCCTCCAGGCGATGGCAACCTACCTGCTCAGACCTCCATGGATCTCCTCTTTTCAGACATAGCCATCTTGAGACTCTCTGCTGCTCCTGTGGTTTTGTGGATGGTTGCCCTCTTCCTCTCTCCTTCTATACCTAGGCAGCAACGGCACTGGGAGGCACCGTGCTCTCCAAGCTTACTGGCAGCTGCTGACCAGTGCCTTGTACTTGGAGAGCTTCCTTTCAAAGCCTCCTCCAAGCGATCTTCCCAAGGAACTGTTAGCTCCAACAGAAAGACTTGCTTGGTGGTCTCGCACAGGAGAACCATATCCTGATTCAGGGTGGTGGTTGCAAAATGGCTAGGGAACTCCAGTTGTTGTTCCAGCTCCACCAACATTTCCCAGTATCTTGCAGTGGCCAGGATGCCTGCAGATGTTCGTGCAGAAAATCTTCTTAGCTGTTCTCCCGCTCTGATGAAGGTGATGGGCCAGAAGAGGTTGGAAAAGCCTGGCCCACTCTATTCTTGCCTGGCAGCCTGGGACTGACTCAGTGATGACTGCCAAGTCATCCATGAATGCCCTGATGGGTGACTGGCATTTGGCTGACTTCATTTTGGGCTCTCTGCGCTCTGGTTCAGCAGACTTTGAGAGCATATTCATTGCAATGGAGAACAGGATCACAGAAATGGTACACTCTGTGATAATATCTATCTTGGCCTTGTGCCAGTTTGATGTTACTGCTCATGAAGAAGCTCTCATCCTGAAATCAGTTGAACAGTCAGTGATGAGATCCCTGACTCTGCTGTGGACATGGTGTTTATCCAGTGTGAGCTGCATCCCCTTGTGTGGTGTCGACCCATATGTGTTAGCCAGATTGAGCCACAGTACTGACAGATTGTCCTTGTTTTCTCTGGCATCTCGGATGAGCTATGTCACCACACCAGTGTGATCCAGGAAGCCTGGCATTCCTGAAATGCTGCCCTTCTGAAATGACGTGTCCATGAAGCTTTTCCAGAAAGGTGCGCAGAAACAGCACTGGCTTCAACACTGTGGTGTTGAACAACACACGTTGCATCACAACAATACAAGTCAATGCGCATGCACGGCTTACAGCTCTGAAACGATAGTATTCACAGAGGTCCAAAAAGCATATAAACATAATGTGGCACCTTCGGGAGCCATACCCCCTCTGGAACCCTCCACTGATATGACATGCAGGATCTCCCACAGATGCACCAGGAGCTTAGGGCAGTTCTTCTATACTTTGCACGAAGTGCTGCTTGGTGGTGGAGTTAATCTTGCGCTTGCTTTAATGGTCACCTCTCCAACTTCCCTCAGTTGTATCTCTGCCATGGCAAACTGCACACTCAGGAGGCTCTATCGGCATTCTGCACTCCCCAAACTCCTGTTCCCTTGCTGGTTCACTGTATGTCTGCACCAGATTAAAAATCTAACTCTTCCTGTAGAAAGTCCAGCCTGCCATTTTGCTTCTGCCCAGGCAGCTCCTTAGCAAACTCGAAGGGTTTGGAGACGAATGCAGCTCTTTCACTGTGGCACCTCTGGTGCCACTCCGCCTGACAGAGGACTTTGATCTTCTTGCATAGGACACACATAAACCGGGCCAAGCCAACGCTTTCTTTCTCTCCTGCCTGATGGAATGGACCTTCCCATCTCTGTTGTTCTTGGAGTGAAGACATTTGTCAACCATCTTCTCCTGTTCACTGAACCATTCAGCTCCAATTCTGATGATGACCGTGGGAGGTCGGGGTATTTCTCCATTGGCTTCTTAGTAGCTTGTTTGGGAGCCCTCCTCTCAGAGGGCACAGATAAGGTTGCCACCCTATTCTGCCCCTTTTGCTGTCTATCCAATCTGTCAGACTCTGCAGTCGTCACCACCCTCTTTGTAGTTGTCAGCAAGTCTTTGCTGGTTGTCACTGATTCAAATCAGATAAGTTGAGCACATACATCTGATGATGCTCCTGGTGAGACCTTGTGATGTTCCTGGATTCATTGAGTGTTTCGGGTCTTTCAACATCATAGGCTGTGCTCCAGGCGACCCAGCTGGGGGTGATCAAGCCCCAGCTTGTGACCAAATGGCAACCTAACCACTCAGAGTTGAGGCTCTCTCTGCCATGTCTGTGGTTTTGCAGATGGCTAGAGTCTTCTTCAGTCTTTCTATACCCAGACTACTGAGGGCTCTGGACAGTAATCAGGATGTGAAGGTTACTAAGAAAAGGTAGAAAATAATAAATAAAATGGAAGCTTTAATTTTTTGCCTAAATATTCATGTAGATTTTCTGATTTATTTTACAACTATGCTGCTTATTAGTTGTGTTATTAATTTGGATTCTTATTCTAATTCTTATTATTGTGATTGTTATTCAGGGATGATTAATTAAAAACACACATCTTTGCATGACAAACAACACATTTGATTTAGCTGGACAGTGGGAATATGATTCTCATTAGTGTGTCTGGGAACGAAAAGGCCATGTGAATACAAATTAGTATTAAACAAATGCAACAGTTACAAATTTGACATTCAAACTTTAATTAGGTATCACACACAGCAGTCAGACAGAAATGACAACAGGAGGCATTCCAAGTAATTGTACCAATGGAAAACAATTGTTATTAGCTTGTATTGCAAAGTTATTATTTTGAAAAGGGGGGAAAAAAAGAGAAACAAAAAGAAATAAACAAAAAAACTGCATTTTTAACACATTACACAGCATGTAACACTCTCGCATCAAAGAAGGCAAAATACATTTAGTGCATTATTGACAGGGCTTTGTGCCATTCTAGTTAGATTAAGCCTGGTAAATTTCACATTAACTGTGATTCCTGGATGTATTAATGTCCAATACAATGAATGAGATCCATTTATTAAGCTGCAGACAGACGCTGTCGTGGAGTAAGCTACTTTGTCTGAGCTGAAATCAAGCTGACTGATGGTGCTGTCAGGTGGCAGCTGTCTAGTTATAGACCATCACTTACGAAAATTTGTTAACTTATCATTGTTTGTGTGCTGTGTTGACGTTTGTATATACTTAATATGCTGTATGCAGTCATGCCACCAGCACGGCTTGAATTGGACTGACTTGTGTGTATGGTGGAGCTGACTTAAACATCAATGTCAAGCACACACCGCCTTATCCAGACACATCATGTCAACTGGCATGCTTTAATACTGCACACTACATTCTTGCAATTAGTTTTAGTTTAGTTTCAACTTGTCATGAATCTTTGGTGTAAACTCTTTCTAAACAATGCACCCCAGAACATCTCAACACTGCCTTTAAAAAAAAACCCAAAAAACTTCAAGTACCCTGTGATATTCTGTTAATGTAGCATTCCTCCCACATGGCTGAAGTCTGCTTTAAGAGATGACAAAAAGCACATTTCTGTTCTCATTAACAGTTGCTATGAAAAGGCTGTAGAAACTGGCTTTAGATGAAAACAAGTTCAGACAACAGTTAATTAAAGTCATGACTTTTTTCTCTGATTTCTTTCATAAGTGTAGGGGCTGACAAGGAATGACAGCATGGAGGCAGTGATGTAATTTTCAGATGGTGAGTTTCTGAGTTTGATATCTTTTAAAAACAGCAATCAAAACAAAACTAGACACGCAAATGAAATGTTAAGCTTCATTCATCTTAAAACCTTGTGTAAGTGAAAAATTACATCATACCAGGAGCACTTGTTAATATACAAGCATTTTCTCAGCAACATTTACAGCCTGACAACCAGTAAGCTCCTCCTCTCAGATTAAATGTATTTTAAGTCTGTTGATTTTGCCTTAAGGTTAAATGATGATCAACATTTTCCTGCTTATTTAAGGGTCCCATCAGGCATTTATATAACTCAGCATTGATTCAACCTGCAGCTCATGAAGCATGCTGTAAGCACCAAAGCCATCTGCTTGATGCTTTCTATGAAAATCTTTGGGCATACATGTGATGATTTGGTGCAGTTTATTTTGGAATAAATAGAAGGTGTGAGGACTGAGATGCCACTGGCATCGAGAAAAACTTGTCTGTTGATGTGGTATTGCATCAACAGAAAATAATTTATTATTATGAATAATATTATATTATGAATAATAATAAGTCGAGGATGACACCGAGACTCTTAACCTGAAGGGAGGGGGACACTGTGGAGCTGTCTATGGTGAGGAGAAACTGTTAGTTTTGGATATAGTGGATTTGGTGCCAACAAGGAGGAGTTCTGTTTTATCACAGTTAAGTTTAAGGAAGTTGGAGGTGAACCAGGATTTAAATTCTGAGAGGCAGTGGGTGAGGGAGGAGGGAGAGAGAGAGGAGTTAGGTTTGCTGGGCAGGTAGAGCTTGGTATCATCTGCGCAGCAGTGGAAGTGGATACCAGACCCGGGGTTCAAACAACCACTGGACTGTAATGGCTGAATGTGCAGTACAGAACTGATTGTTATTGGTTGTAGTGTGCATTGTTATAACCACACAAAATCTGTGAATAGTTCACCTGGCATGTTAGAAATGTGGAACCTTTAAAACTGAGCTCCTGTACCACTACATCCATTATCCCCCATATAAAATGTGTCTCCCCCTTCACCTCTCCCCTTTTGTCGTTACACTCTGTGGGAGAGGGATGGAGGGTTTTGTTGTCACCTTATTTCACAGAATAAACAGAGATCACCTCAGAAGGAATCCTGGTGTCATGACGCGCTTTTTAAAATCCAACACAACACAGAACTCCACCGGTTACAGGAGCATCAAATTTAAAGCTGTCGAGTCTCAAGTGTTCGCGTTTGTTAATGCCTGTCTACGCTCTGACAACAACCATTCTCTGTTGGTCTTTGTGCCAGATTGTATGTCTGTGTATCCTTCATTACATAGCTTTTGTATATAACCTGTCAAGTTACTTGTTCAATTGCGTATTATACAACTGGGAAGATTTAATGTAGCAGCAGCTACTTAGCCTCAGTGACTTGATGCAGCTCTCCAGAGTTCACAGCCTCATTTACACAATTCTATATTCTTCAACTCTCCAAACAAGGTGACTCCTGAATCTGTTAGTACTCTTGACTAACAAAGAACAAACAACATGTGAATACAAATAACTGGGATTCATTTTTCATTTTTCATTAAAATTTCATTTAAAAACAGGCAGTGAGGGGGACAGGCTAATATGCAGAGGCAGCTCGTTCCAGAGTTTGGGGGCTACAACAGAAAAGGCCCAATCTCCACGAGGTTTTAACCTTGCTCTAGGTATGACTAAAATCGATTGGTCAGCAGACCTAAGAGCTTGTACTCGCTCATGTGCCACTAAAAGCTAAGCCAAATAACATGGAGCTAGGCCATGCAAAGATTGAAAAGCAAAGGTTAAAATTTTAAAATTGATCCTAAAAGGTACAGGGAGCCAGTGAAGTGGGCCAGCACAGGCATTACTTGCTCTAAATAAAAGAACCTCTGTTTTATTTTCGTTAAAAAAAATTCAAGGCCATCCATGCTTTAATGTCCTTTAAACAGTCCAGCAGTGGCTCTACCCACATGGTGCTCTAGGCGAGATATGAGGATACCGTGATCCACTGTATCAAAGGCAGCTGAGAGGTCTAAAAGCATAAGTGTTAGCAGTCGCGGACTTTTTTAGAACAATCTGGTTTCAGACCTGGCCATAGCACAACAACAGTCACAAAACTCCCAAGTCATTATTGCAGATGCAGTCAGATCAAATTCGCTCCTGTTACAGAAGGGTGTCCCACAAGTGTCCATTCTTGGCCCTCTTTTATTCTCCCTGTACACTAATAATATCATGCTCCCCTCTCTTGCTTCTGATGTTCACTATTATGCAGATGGCTTGTATAGCATTGCTCCCACCCTAAATTCAGCTGTCATGAACCTTCAGGCCACCTTCAATCATTTTCAATCATCACTCATCGCTCACAAATTAGTTCTGAATTCTAGTAAAACTAAATCATGTTATTTTACAAGATCCCATAATAGTGACCCCTCGCTGGGCATTCTTTCTCTGAATGGTGACCCAATTGAAATTGTCAACTCTTATAAATACCTGGGTATTGGATTCCAAACCTGGCTGGATTCCAAACTTTGTTTTCATAGCCATGCGGAACATCTCACAAAAAAACTCCAGGGCCAAATTTGGGTTTATATATAGCAAAAAAAAATGCTTTTCCAAAAAAAAAAAAAAAATCATTGTGCAATCATCCATGATGCTTGTCCTCGACTTTGGTGATGTCATATTTATGAATACTGCTCCATCAACCCTGAAACTCTTTACCACAGTATGTTACGTTTTATTACTGGTGATCCATTTACCACTCACCATTGTGCATTATATAGTAAAGTTGTCTGGTCCTCTCTTGCCATCCGCAGAGAATAGCATCGTTTTTTATTGATCTATAAGGCCCTACTTGGAAAGCTTCCTCCATATTTGATCTCACTTTTAAATCTCTGTGTCATTGGTCCACAGATGTGCTTACAGTCCTACATGAGTCTGAACATTCCCCGTGCAAATACCAACCTTGGAAAGTCAGCCTTCTCCTTCTATGCACTGAACTGTTGGAATAACTTACAGAACTCGTTAAAACTTAATAATCTCATCTCTGTGGAAGCTTTTAAAGCTCTAATCAATGTAGCAATCATGAGCACTTGTTCTTGTTATTAGTAATTCTTTAACTTCTGGATTGTGTTTCATTTATCAAATGCTACTTGTAAATCATGTGTTGTGCACATTGATTAATTCTTGTGTTCGATTTATGTACCCGTGATGTTTTCATGTGTTTTTCTTTGTAATGTGTTCAGGGCGTCCTCGAAAAAGAGAACTTGCTCTCTATGGACTTTCCTGTCAAAATAATAATAATAATAAGAAGAAGAAGAAGAAGAATGGCAGAATGCCCTGAATCAATGGCTAATAAAAGGTTGCTGAAAACCTTTAAAAGTGCAGATTCAGTGCTGTGAAATGCTTTAAAACCAGACTGAAAAACCTTAAGAACACCATGTGAGTTTAAGACTGCAGTTGACAAAGCCCAACTTTTTCCAGAGTTTTTTGATAAAAAAGGAAGTTTAGAAATGGGCCTAAAGTTTGAGAGGACTGAAGTGTTCAGGTTAGGTTTTTTTATCAGTGGTTGAACAATTGCATGTTTAAAATTGGTTGGAACATATTGAACATATTTTTGGAACATATATAAGCCCTTATTTTACCAGTATTTCTGCCCATCGTGCATATTAATTGATACATAGTGTGAATTAAAGCGTTGTGACATAAGCAGAAGCATGGGCAGCTATGCTAGCTGCTCTGTGAAATTTGAAATGTGAAATTTATGCACTGCTGTGGTGGCTCTAGATGAAAGTTTGGAAAATCATCTGTGTTCCATCCACTGGGGACCCTGAATATGAATCCACCTCTTAGGTCTTGAGATTTTTCAGTTCTGAGTAAATTGGTCGACAAAAAAACTTTGTTACAGGTAACCTGCTGCCATCATTTGTAAATCAGAGTCAGAATCAAAAATGATAAATGTAAAAGAAGTGTTAGCTTTTTTTCAAAACTTGTGTGTATGTGTGCCAGAAATGTTTATTGTCATTCAACGCAGTATTTCAGCTGCCTGATGGTTGTACAGCAAGCACACAGTGAGAACTTCGGTCAAACGGGTTTCAGGTCTTGATGGATGTGTCTCAGTCTCAAAAGTAGCAGCACTGTTTTAGTTGGACAACCAGAGATTTCACCAGATTTCACTCAAAGATCACACAGAGTAAAGGCATCTAAGGAGGCCCAGAGCTCACATTCAGCCTTATTCAACCTTTACTCTGTTACTTAAATAGATGCTCAACAGTCACAATCAAATCACCATAAAAATCAAGAACTCATCATTCGTCCATAAAATATTTCCTCCAAGCGTCTGTTTATACTTCTAAAAGCTGTCACAATTTTAATTTACCTTTATACAATTGGAAAGGTTTTCTCTCGTTTGCAGCAACTTTTACTTGTTCTGTTCATTTCTAATAAACAGCACATTTCAGGCAAAACTGGTGGATTTGAGACATCGGACGATTTTCAAGATAAATGCAAAACATTACACTGATTGCAACATAGTTGTTGTTGCTGGTGGTGTTTCAAATTCTCTGTGAAATATTTGCTTTGATTGTTTGTCAGAGAGCGCAACACTGCTGACAATATTTCAAATGTAAGTAATTCAGATGGGACTATCAGCTGAGCAGATGAGGAAACCAAATATGTCAGGCCTTTTAAGTATTTCTGATTCTGATTCAAAGTTACAGCAGAAATCTTTCAGCTACAATGTGGACCAAGGTTTAAAATAGTTTAACCTCTTTGTTCACAAAGTGAATAATTTCATTTTTGTTTTGGATGATTGTCTCTGTGTTTGAGTTTATGTGTCACTGTGTATTCGAGGCAGATACAAACAGCTTGTGTGACCATCATGTTGTGTTTTGGATCGGTGTCGGGGCACGGTGACTAACTCAGTCAGCCTTTTCTCTCCAGGTTTGTGTGACGTCAAGGCCAAGCTGGAAAATCTGGGTGAGAGGCAGCTGACAGGAGGTGTGGGATGTAATGACGGGTGAGAACAACAGTCACCTCGGTGACATTAAGAGCCTTTTACTTTTATGACTTCTGCTGGTTTGGATGGAGAAAGGTGGCTAGTTTCTGCAGCATCCGGTATTCGCCATATTCTTGGAGCCTCAAAGAACAACTTCTCTGCGACTAAGGTGCCTTGCTCAAAGGCTCATTGGAACATTTCAAATGAGCAAGAGAAAGAGGAATTTTATGTTTAATTTTGCCCTGTTTCACTCTGTTCTCAGGACAGTTTCAGCACCATTAAATTTTTGTGGTGCTTGTTTTACTTAGTAGACAGAAGGTTGTTTCCATTTCACACACAGGCAGGCGAGTGTGCACAGTCAGTAGAGGAGGTGCTTGCGTCCTTTACTAAAACGACCAAGCTTCTCATGTGTCTGTTCTCTTTAGTAAAATGTATTCCAGTGTTAAAATGTGATTCACTGTGATCATTGTGAAATTTCTATTGGTTGGTGAGGAAGATTTCATGACCTACAGTGGTTCAATGATTTTTAATAGCCATCCTTACCTCATTGATATACATATGGTGAATGAAAGGATTGAAAATCTTATTATAGCACGCTTAAATTCAACAGCACCACAATCATCCTGCAAGGGTTTGCTACAGGACTGTTGTATGAGACTGAATAATGTTTAGGGTCTTACACTCCGCTGGATAAACTGTATTTCTAGTGTATCTTTGTGGGGGGGTTTAAACTAGCAGCCTGACACCTTCAAATGTCTGAGCATAAATTCTTGTATTTCCCTTTTGACTGCGAAAGTACTGACACTCTGCTTACCTACCTGGGTGGAAACCTGTTTGTGTGGCCAGTTATGGCAACGCTCTGACTCATTAATCATTAATCGGGCAGAGCAGCGTCTGCTGAGAGCTGAGTCTTGGCATTTGGATGAGGGGAAGACTACAGTAAACACATTTTCTGAGTGCTACTCTGTGGTCCACATATAATCAATTCTCCTGTTATTATGTTTCACTTGCTGTTGGGCAATTGGGTGATGGGATATGATATCACCCAGGACTTGCCAATAATAAATTTCTATCAGTGAGAAAGCACTACGGGCATACAGGGAAGTGTTGATCTAGTGAGAGCCACATTTTCAATAACAAACAGCCTTCCTGTGAGAAGTCAACAACGCCCCAAGGAAAGAGGTGTGATATTTGTCACTCTGGACACTGTGTGTTGCATCAATGCAAAATATGTGATATCATCCTGCAGGGGAAATGGAGATTTTACATCTGAAATGAAACTGCCTGAGAGGGAAACACAGAAGTCATTAAGTATTCTCAAAGCCCATCACTTTCTCTCAGCTCTGCAGGAACAGGGGAAATCCGTGTCAAAGCAGACAGCTGTAGTTTTGGAGGTACATATATGAGAGATGGAGAGATTTGGAGACGCAATGCAATATGGGTGAGAAGATGTTGGTCTCCATGGCGACAAGAGTAGTGGAAACATCAGTGTGAGCTCAGTGGTAGAGTGGCACTGAGACACCCTGTATCTTTGTGGGTCTGAAAAGATACAGCTCGCTGTAAAACCATCCCACAGCTCTAAAGAGAGAGAGAGACAGGGGGAGTAGGAAGAAAATCCTCTCTGAAGTTAAGTCAGTCCTTTAAATCTACCTCTGTTTCAGTTCTTCAAGAGATAATGAGTCAAACATATGTGAGTTAATGAAAGCTCGATTCACACTGAAGCTGAACTTCCAAATTCAGACCGTCAGAGATATATTCAGATTTTTGGTTCGTATTAGTAAGTGTTACAAGGAATATACTTCCAACTGAAGCTTCACAGGGACAAAAATAAGGCTTCAACTAAGTATATGACTAAGTTGTCACAGTTTTACAGGAATTTAGCTGCCTAAGCATAAAGGTTAATTTTGATTTGCCAGAACTTAAGTCTTATCGCCAAAGCCTGAATTTAATGTGCGTGATTATATTCAAGCACAGTATGTACTTGCGTGTGCTCAGGGATAGATTGTGGCCATGGTTAAATGATGCCAAATTCGGTTGTTGAAAGGAAAAAGTGAGTTTTCTTAACCAGCCATGAATCAGGTCGCGAGGAGAAGCTGTCGGATGTGAACAAATTAACTACATCATCTATAACACCTCAGGCAAGGTGAGGAACGCTCACATCCTGCCTGACTCTGTGTGTGTGGAGCGAGACTTCAGTGAATACCAGTTTGTAGCAAGCAAATGCTCAGCTGTCGCTGCCCTCAGTCAACACGTTTACATGCATAGTTAAGTCTAGCTATGGTTATAGCTCAGTAAAGCCATCTCATCGGACTTCTGTCCTTGTCCCAGTATACATGCACGGGAGTAAAATTGATTTATTTTTTCAAATCATTTCGTCTCCGCTACAATAGGTGGCGATATGCACTCTTCTGGCTTGTGGGTAATGGACCACTACCATTTGACCTATGACATCACAGACAACAACAGAGGTGGAAAGAAAAAAGACCAGTGAGCTACCAAGTTAGCCTCTGTATCCATCCAAAAATTAGCTTCTGCTGCCGTATTTGCCACGTTCGATATGTAGCAGTTAGCCGGCAATGCAATTTTTATTTTCTTTTCAGGTGTCATGTAAACATAGTGAGTAATGCAAGCCTTAATTAAATGTAAATGGATGAGCTGTGTAAACATTCCTACAGTACCTACAGTACCTACATGTCTATGGAAGCTCCTTGCACTTGGAGACAGGCACTAGAAGTAAGCATCTTGGATGACAACTCCGGTTGACCATTCAGGTGAACTGCAATGAGTGTGATGGCGGTTTCTCTATAAGTTGACCCTGTGACAGACTGCTGTCCAGGGTGTACCACAGCTTCATCCATATCAGCTGGGATTAGTGCCAGCTCCCCTGTTACCCTGTTGTGGTGAGTGGCAGAAATGATCACAAATTGACACAGACCTAATCCTGTGCCAGAAGGTGTGATATCGTGGGACAATCAATTAGCTGTCTGTCCATCTGACAATCAGGTCTGCTGAAGTGGCAGCTTTAATGGCCCATCCTGTCAAAGACTGAGAAAAGAATAATCAAAGAAAAATGACTCACTATCCAAAAAACAGACCTGTTTACACTTGGGTAAATGCTGCCAAAGTAAAATACAGAAATGAAACTATTGTTTATTGTTTTATCCGAAGATAAAATACTTCCTAAAGTTGTGAAATCCGTCCTCCGCTGTTCAGTGATTGGGTGTTTCATGAATGAAGCCAGTCTTTGTGAGTTGTGTTTTTTCTTCTCAGTGGTATCTGTACCAACACTTTCACATCAAAGCAGCTCCTCATATTTCAAATGGTATTTGCCAAACAGGCCAAAGTGCAGTCCTGCATCTCATTGTTAATGTTTAACTCTCTTATTCTTCCATCTTTTACTTGTCATTATTTTTGGCAGTGTGAGAGGGCTTTTCTTACCCTCTGAATGCTTCCTGACACTGTGTCAACTCTCACTGATATCAGAGAGTATCTAAGCAGAGACTTCAATGGTGATCCAAAATATCAGATAGGAGCAGTAATTTGGAACTGAGCCTGAAAGCCAGCGTTGTGAATGTAGCCTAACGGTGCACAGCAACAAAACCATCATTACTCAGCTGCCTGCCAAGAGCATACAAGGGAAGCTGCTACTATAAGACAAACATAATAGGATGCTAATAAATCTTCTGGAGATCACTGGTAGTTCAAAATGATGTTTCCCAGAACACTCATCAATCAGGAAGGCTCTTGGAAAGCATCCTGTTTCAGCATAGCTTTGCTTCACCTAGCGTACAACCCACACTCACTTTTTTCTGTAATATCTCAGTTCGATGTAAATAACTGTCATTTGCTGACTAATGCTGACTAATGCTGACTAATGCTACAGTCTTGTAACTCAAATTGGCAGCACTTCCTGCCTCCAGCTCTTAACTGTCTGCCCCCCCCCCGTGTATCTTTAATGAGTGACTTTAACTTACAGGAAATATTATATCATAAAAAAGTGTGCCGTAAAATCTTTTGGTATGTGTGAGTTTGATTTTCTACACTTTAAAAACTATAAAAACCTCACACATGTTTCTGTGTGGCTTTTGACTGCTGCGCAATATCTGCACAATAGACAGCAGGATCTGCTGACCTGCTACAGCTGTGACGGTGTGATTGAATCTAGTGTCAACACTATCAGTTAAAACTAAAAGCTCGTGACCTAAAATCCTGGTAGTTGAAAGTGTATCACTGTTATTAACTTACTGTAATTGGCACTCACAGAGCTAAAAGAAAAAAATAAATCTACCCAGTAGATATTTCCTGGCACTTTCAGTCATATATACACTTGTTTTCCTCAGTGGATGGAGTCAATTCTGTAGTTAGTCTGCTCCACAAAAAAAATGTCTTTTTCTGTCAACATTCACGTTCAGTTTACTCCAATGAAATATGACAAGATCACATTTGAGCTCATTTCATTTGACATCTTCCTGTCTCCCTGTAGGAAACATGCTGATCCACCAAAGAGTTTCAATACTTGTGAACTCATCATGCTGACGTTATACATGAAATAATCTTTATGGCAATAGGGAAAACTTAAACCCTTATTACCTTCCAATCAATATGATGGCACATGCAACATTTCTGTGTGTAAATTCAGCAAAAGACTTTTTCCAGATTTTTACTGCGGATTAATTAATTATTTCTGATTTGTGATTGTGGTAGAAATGTAGTGAAATGAAATGGATTGGATTAGATGAGACTGAGTTCAGTGTAACAGGCTAAAATAAAAGAAAATCCTCAATATAAAGCAACATGACATTTATCAGCTGCAGGTGAACAGTTACAGCACCAAACGTATAACTTAATTTTTTGGAGCAGTTAACTGATAAAGTATCACGATAAAAGTCATATTTCATTTTCTGTAATGTATTACTGCTGATTACCATTGCACCAGCCTATTTAAAGTAACATTGTAATTTGTGCAACTTCCTAAATTACCTGTGACTTTCTACATTATTAGCTGTTCTAAGTCTCCCTGGTCCAGAAAGTAAACGTAAATTATTCCATAAAAGAATTTAATCTACAGAGACACTTCCTCTATGGGATTTAGTTTTTTGTTTGCTAAAAAGGATTAGCCAGAGTCGCGTAGATTTATCTGTCATCCTTTAAAGTGTTACGTGTCACTGGAAAGAGACATTTTTCACAAAAAACTCTTTTGCTGAAAGCTTTGGCAACACACTGTGTGACTCTGTTTCTCTAAAGACAAGCTGTTTTGAGGAGACGAGAATGTTACACTGGAAAAAGACCTCCACCCCAACCTCAGCTTCGTCAATTAACATTTTTAAGCCATAGGAAGTCACAATCATTTCCAACCTGAGGACACCCTGCCTCCCTCGAAGGATAATGAGAGGCTGACGCTGCCAGAGTTTACTTTGACTTCCAGCATAACTATTCACAGCAGGAAGCGTAAACCATCTTCCCTGTGCTCACAGGATCAATTCTAACTTTGTTCCTGAAGTCAATACGCGTCACATATCTCTCTTTTTAGCCATCTCCTGTATCTATCAGGGTTTTTATGCCCCTGTAGACGGTTATGCCAAACCCCATTTTCTGACATTCATAATGTATCATGTACATTTTTTTCACCTCTGTTGTGGGATTGAAGCCAACACCTCTTTAGTTCGAAGTCAGTGACGTCATTACATTTATTTGATCCACTGTGATAACATTTCTCTTATACTATGACATTAATAACACCAACGTGTTTCATTTCCGAAGCAACCATTTAAACAAACACGGATAAAATGAGGAGGGAAAAAAATTTAAAAAAATTGGAGCTTACATTAAATCAACTAAAAGTCGGTCAACCTAAACAGAAATAGAATGACTGGCAGCACAATGTTGCTCCGTCAAAGCAAGCCCCTTTGAAACCACGTGGCCGTCTGGACACAATATTGCACCCAGACTAAGCCATTGTGATAGTACCCACTGGTTTGTGGACTTGTCTGAAGTCTCCAGTTTGAATTTATTTGTCACTATTTAGTTTTTCTGAAAGCAGAAAAAAACTAATTTGGAGTAAAAGCAGGATCTGTCCTGATCCGTCCTGGCTGTCATGCTGCTCACTGTGCGACATACAGTAGTTCAGTCCCATGGTTGCCCTGGCCAAATACATACCTACCTACTTTCCTCTAAACGGGACAACCATTTAAATGAACATCAAGTGAGAAGAAGTTAGAAGGCCATTCTCCCATAGACTTCAAGAAAATCTGATGTTCAACAGATAAAAAGCAGGTTTAAGGCACTTCCCCACTGATTGCACTTTTTAGCCCCAGAGTCTATGCCCAATTTTAAATATAGTGTATGATCTGAACTCACTCATACACACATTCAACTGGACCTGTGAAGGAAGGCTGGTGAAAACCTTTATTTCTGAAACAGCTTCACTGAGAGGACATAACCCACACATATCGCACCCACCTCCATCCAACAGACCAGTAGAAAATGCTAGCCCAGCAACAATGAAGTGATCCCTCAATGGATTCCCTCCCACACATATTCCCAAGCGGGAGGCACCTGTGCCAGATACTGAATCTCAGACCTCTGCAGGAGTGGTGCATATTTTTCTTGCTGTGCTGCCAGATAAACCTCAGGTTGGATGATACTCACCACCTACTGAAAACGTCAACAGGAACACTTGTGCATTGTCAAAATAAATATCACCTTTAGTAACAGCCACTGAAAAAAGCAGCATTAGCAGCATACAAGTTCTTAATCATTTTAAACATAAAGACACGAGAGCTAAAAATACCTTTTTAAAAACCATTAGCTAAGTTAGTAAGTTAAAATTAGGAAGAAGTAAATGGAGCGTAATGCAATCCCATTACATTATGATTAATATGCTGATTGATGTGTTTGACTTCGCTTCAGCCAAAATGTCATCTTTTTCTAAATTAGTTTTGTTATCCTGAGATCTTGGTTTAAAGACAATCCACTCGCAGATATGACACAAGAATAGGAATCACAAAAAACAATTCTCTCTTCCATTATCTCTTCACAGTTGGTAGTTGTCTTTTCCTGCACATCCAAGTCTGTCCCTAGAAACCTGTGCAGTGAAAGGAGGTCCTCAAAAGGCATCGACGTGAGGCAAACCTGACACTTCCAGAGCAGACAGACTTGGCTTATTAAGACTTGAGGAACTGTATGTTACAGCCTGTTGGGATAGTTTCAAAATTGCAGACTCAAAACTTGGATGATTTTACGATGAAAAAACAAAATAAATCACAATTATCAGACCTATAGTGCCTTTTGTTTTAAGTATGCCTGCTAAAGTTGAAGGGAGAAAACCATTGCTGTAATAAGCCTAAATGAAGTTGTGCAGCACTGATTTTATTTACCATTCCTTGTACTATTTTGTAGATTCTAGTTTGTTTAGTTATGCTAATAATTCAGTGGTAGACGATTTCTGCATATTTAATGCACACCCAAAGGCTGCTCCCAGGTAGATTGTCACCATTAACCTGTAATGGGTATTTATTTTATGTATTTATTTTCAATCACAAACTGATTGACTGATCACAGTCAAACCTTTGCCCAGATAAAATGATGGTGTTTTAGGAAAAGGTAACTGACAAGCAATCTTCTCCCAAATCCACCTGAAAGTGAAGACAGGAATCCACATTGTCTCCAAAAAGTGAACACACAATCAGCTGAACGCTTAACCTTTGACCTTTTCCCACCCTGATCTCGTTGGTATAGGACTTTACTAACTAATTGTGCAACTGCAAGTTCAGCGACAGAATCCTCAGGAGGAGTCAGCCCTTAAGAGCTTTGTTCTGAATGGAACACTGAAAATCAAATTAAAACTTTCAGTGTAGTTACTGCGTAGTACATCGATGTGATTTTTATTGAACCGCAACGCACACAGAACTAAAGTGGTCCCCCAGTCATATTGAGCTGGATAGACTCTGCTAAACCATGATGTTCATTTAAACTGTCGCTGGAAGGAACGACTGCGTGTGTGTTGTTTTATTTGAAAGGCTCCTTCATTTTTCTGTAATCCTGTAATCATAGTGTGACAGGGAGCCACCGTAACTGATACCAGGACCGGGAAACTGAAGCAACAAATGGATTTCAACGATTCATTCATTCATACAATCATCTTCTACCACTTATATCATTATGACCACTGAGCGGTGAAGTGAATAGCATTGATTATTTCCGAACAATGGCACCCGTCAGTGGGTGGAATTTATTGAGCAGCAAGTGAACACAAGTCCTTAAGTTGATGTGTCAGAAGCAGAAGAGGAAGGCAAGTGTCAGGCTCTGAATGACTTTGACAAGATTCAATTTGTTGTGCCTACACTACTGGATTAGAGAATTTGTTTATGCTTCATGTGGGATGTTCCTGGTGCGCAGTGGTTGTTACCTATTAAAAGTTATCCAAAGAAAGCAAACTAGTGAAACAGGTCATGGGCAGCAGCCTTGTTTAGCATGCAGCACAGACCAGCCTAACTGAATTTGAGCTACCCAAGCACATTTGAGTAAATTAACCATTTACATTGAAAAATTAATCACGTGAGTAAAAGTTCAAGTTTATTTCAACATGCATAGTAAAGCCAAATAAGATTTTTATTTAACTAAGCAGTTTCTATGTAAAGTTACAGTCACAGTATTTTCTACATGCCACACTTTAGCTGATCTTTATTTTATTACTTATTTTTATTTTCCTACCTAGACCCAGGTATGTTTTTACTGAAAAAGAACCATCCTTTTTTCAGAGAATTGTGCTACGTTTAATGTTTTCAATTTGACAAATGAAAAACAAGATCACACCGGACTGTTCAAAACCGAGGTCAGTGTTGGGCAAGTCACTTAGTAATTAGTTACAGGGTTGCACCATTTTAAGAGTAAAATTTAAAGACCTTTTTAAGACCTCAAAAAAATATTTTTATTATTTATTTTTTTACTCACAATTTAAACCTGGCCTGCTGTGGCTCCTTTCATATGCAAATCGACGGCATTGGCACCCATGGTCCCGAACCAAAAGGTCTTTTTGCATAATTTGCACATTGCCTCACTGTCAACCACCTCCTAAATGCATCCTCCTCCATCCAGTTGTCACTTTGAGAACCACTACATGTAATGGCTGCACGCAGCCCGACGTCAGTCTGTCACTGACGTACCGTAAAACAGCTATCAGGCTCTCATTTACTACGAGGTCTTTGTACTAAGTTAATCAAACAAATACACAGTTTTACGGTCCACCACTGTGCTTTCCCATCAGCATTAAACACACCGCCTGGAAATTTCATACCTATAGAAAATCTATGTTGAATTTCAGGCAAATTAAGGCCTTAATTACCAGGATTTTAATTTAAGACTTTTTAAGACTTTTTAAGAACCCACAGGAACACTGAGTTACAGTTACTAGTTACTTCTCCCAAAAAGTAACTAAATTAGTCACTCAGTTACAAATTATAAAAATAACTATTGCATTACTTTCAAGTATATTTTTAAATGCTCAAATGTGTCGGAATTCGGAGCCCACCTCCACCCCTCTTTAACAGAACTTAAAATACATGTTTGAATAAGTTATAGTTAAGACATGGAGAGGCACTTTTGTCCAGGGCATAATGTGCATTTGTTTCTTTAATTTCTTGGAGGGTAAATTAATGGTTATACTTCCATTTGGAGAGGGGTACTTTTGGATTATTTGGGCTCATCATTCCTGTTTCTCATCGACTGACTCACTGGTGTTGGTCGTTGCGTATCCGACTATGCATGCTTTGGAATTTCTGTAAACAACACCCAACTACCTCTACCTCTGATTGGCCCACCATGAAATTTTACTCTACCTCAGCCAATCTTCATCATTTATGCAACTGTCTCGTGCCCACTAACCAGAGAAGAACAGTTAAAACAGTCTCTGCCTCTTGGCTCAGAGATCTAATTATTCTATTCAATGACAGAAGCGCGCTGCATTTTTGGCGGTAACTGTAACAGCGTTATAAAGATGGGAAGAGTAATTGTTTCAATAACTCATTACTGAAAAAAATAATGCTGCTATTCCTCTCACTGACCGAGGTACATACCGAACCCTGTCGCTCCATGCTTTGCCCTGCCTTCACCGTTTCAACTGCAGCCTACTGCAGTCAAGAGGCACAATGCTCAAGCATCATTTTATTGTGATCGTGAACCATTTAAAACAGAAGTGAACACAACTGTCCACTGAGTTTCAGCAGCTCTGTGGCAAAACATATCCTTGTGGGGCTTCTCTGATGCTGTTCTCATCCACTTGTTCTCTTCCAGCAATTCATGACTTTGCCATAGTGACTTTTATGAAGAAAGGTGAAAGTGGATATTTGAATAATTAGACAAAGGCCATATCTGATATCATCATATATCATCATTTGATATTGTCTCTGAGAGGTAACCTTCAGAGAGGAGGAAGATCACACTGCAGCAGTGATGGATTCCTGTGGCATGAAGCCATACGTCAGACTGACCAAAGCATTATTCTTATAAAATTACATTTTTTAATATGTAGCAAACATTTTAAGTAGATTCCTTTTGATTAGTGCTGTCATGTGCAAACCTAAGTTACTGCCCCACCAAATATTCGACTGCCGGATCAGGTCCACATCGCGTCGGTCGGTCCAGGACCAGATCTGTGTGTCTATATGACCTCCAAAATAGGTTTCGCATCTGGACAACAGACGATGACCTAATCTGGATGCCTCCTCTTCTCTCTCTCTCTGTCCTCAGCCCGCATGTGGTGAATCATCACAACCCCATGCTCCCCCCACCGGTCGATGGCCCTGAGCCTGGTTCTGACCGAGGTTTCTGCACCTTAAAGGAAGTTTTTCCTTCTCATCGGGGGATCTGTTGGGTCTGTTTAAATCATTTTATAAAGAGTTCGGTCTAAACCTGCTCTATATGTGAAGCACCTTGATGTAACTTTGTTATGATTTGGCGCTATACAAATAAATCACCGAAGGCATAGTATCGGTTAATACTGTGTGCTCTGCGCAAGCATGAGCCTGCGAAATTTGAATTACGAAGCATATCTTTTTTTTCGCCACACTTGGTCACACAGAGACCAGCAGGGTTGTACAATTGAGCGGTTTTGTAATCTATTTTGCAGCCCAAAATTGGATAAAAACTGGCCTGGTTTCGGAACAGTTTGTGGCCGAAACACCGACATTTCAGCTCCTTCTTCCAGCGACCCTCTGTTCAGCAGGCAGCAATCTCACTCACACACACTACAGCTCTGGCTGACGTGCCTGCTAAACTCACACGTCACGCATGCCCCTCATATCGTGGGGCAGACAAAAGTGATTAAAATACCTCAAGAATTTTTCTATATATTTGCGTACTTGTGCAGAAACACGATGGCCCATAAATTGGAAATACCAGAGCCAAGTCTTTGGTGTGTGCAGTATGGGCAGGGTCCTTCGTCAGTCAGGGTGCTGGTAAGGAAGTAGAGTTAAGAGACAGTCTGCTGGTCACCCTGGTGAGTCCAGGGAACCAGCATTACAGTACAACAAGAGACTTGATGGCCCATAAACTGGCAATACCACAACCGTACAAGAAGGGCCAGAGTTTCTGAAACTCTATATATATGCGTAACATAGTAGATTTTGGTTGGGCTTGTTAAATTACAGCAAAAGGGTGCTACACCACCAACCATTGGCGCAGTGGTTAGTGTGGGAACGTCACTGCACTGTCTGGGATAATGTTTCAGATGGTCATACTTTATATTTTGCTTTGTAATGTATTTATTGTGACTTATGATGACTGCTTTGAGCACTTACAGTGGTTTGTTAGTCCAAGTTATGTTTAGAGAATGATGCTAAACTAAATGACACTGTTGCTGCGCTGTATGTTGTGTTGCCGATACAGAGTAGGTCTGTGTGGCCATTATGTGATTGATAAGAATTTAATTATATAAAAACAAGCGTCAACACCAATTGATCCTTTAAACATCTTTTATAACAATTTGTCGAGGAGCATTTTTTAACAGGTGAGAAAAGCCATTCCATAATTTGGTACCTCTGTATCTGACTGAAAAATGACCTCTGCAAATAAGAATTTCAGGAGGATGAAGATCTGAAGAATAATAGGTAGAATAGCAGTGAATATCAGGAATATTCCCCTCATTTGAAAGTACCTTATAAATAAATACACATATTTGTCATAAATTGTGAGAGTTTTGAGTTTCGTCATTGGAGGAACAGATGGTGTACGTTTCTCTGACCGGGTTTCAGGGTTGCAAAGTTTTGTGGAGAGTAATAGGAAATGTACTACCCCAAATTATGTTACAATATGAAATCTCAGGATAAATTAAACTGTAATAAAGAATAGGGGAGACAAATTATGTTGACCAGATGACTGACCCTTCTTATTATACCAATAGATTTGTTTACTTCTCTGTTTTCTGTCCCTGACCCAGTCAATTTGTTCTCTCCAACTCAAATTCTCATCAATAATAATTCCAAAGAATTTTGTATTTGACATTTAAGGCAAGTTAACTGACTCAATTGAAATTTGAGATAAATTCTTACTGTATGATTTTTTTTACCATAGAAAATAATGAAATTATATTTTTTAATGTTCAAAGATAGTTTATTTAATTTAATCTAGCGTAAGCAGTTAAACCATCATTAGCATTTTTAATTAGTAAACTGAAATTTAAATGAGAACTACAGTTGTGTCGTCTGCGAACATTATTGGAGAAACAAAATCTGAAACACCAGACAAATCATTAACATGTAAGAGAAATAATAGAGGTCCAAGAATGGACCCCCGTGGAACTCCACGGAGTGATCTTGCTTTGTCAGAAAAGCCATTAACATAAACAAATTGTTTTCTGTTGAAGACATTATTTTTTAACCATTCATATGTAGTATCACAAAAACAATATTTGTGCAGTTTGTCCAGTAAAATATGATGGTCAACTGTATCAATGACATTACATTAGATTACAGAGACTATGCTAAACTAAGATAGCGGCAGTGCTGCCAGAGCTTGTTAATGATTTCAATGTGCTCAAATGAGAAACAAGACAAAAATATTTGGGGCGGTTTTTGTGCATTCCTGCAGTTTACGTGGTTCGGGGCTGGAAAACCTTGCTGGCATCTGGCAACACTGTAGACCTGTCACCAGGCAGACAGTTACGGATCATTAATTTGAAGGTAGCTGTATTTAGCTTGTGCACACTTGGGCTACCTTAAAGTGTTAAAGTCCAGTAGAAATTGACTCCATGCTCTTTTTCAACTTGAAACATGTCAAATAAGCCGCCTGGACAGTTTTTCGTTGAACGGATCAGCACAGAGTTTGGTGGCTTTATGTGGAGCAATCTTTCTTTTCAATATTTGATGCATTCAAACTATTGAACAAGAATTTTTGCTCTGGACTGGAGGTTTTGGAAGTTAGTGAAAATATTTATGACACTGTAAGACAATAGAACAGGGGTTAACTATAGCTAAAGAGGAAGAGTTGTAAGGTTGCTGGTTCAATCCCTCAGCTCTTCCAGCCTAAATGTCAAAGTATTCCCCATTTTGTCCAACTTTTTCAGATGCTATACTGAAACCCTATGAAGAGGGGACAGAGGAAGCTGTCCACAAACATGCAGAACACCTCAAACATGCTCCATCCAGAAGAATTAAAATTAACACACATTAAACATGCACAACATTGAACAAACTGGTGAACTGAATTTGTGTGAGAAAACAATAAAAGTGTATTTTTTTAATGACATCTTGGACTTTTTCATGGAAAAACAGGGAGGGGTGAGACATGCACATTAAATATACACATTTCAATACGCCCAAGTATTTGTTTAATCACACAGTGCAAGACAACAACTAAAGTGTATTTTGAATGCTCAGTACTTAACATTTTCATTGGAAAACAAGGTTGTAAATTAATTCGGTCAATATTTGTAATTTTACAAATAATTTTATAAATTACAATTAAATTTGGTCCATATAAGACGTCAAGAGGACGTCCACACTGACCGTTCAACCGTATGTCGACCTCGTATAGACATCTGTTCTGCAGATGTCAGAACCAGACTTTGGAAAAACTTTCATTCTGCATCCTTGGAGACATCCTTGTCTTTTCGACATCGGCTTGCTCAGTGGGGCTATTCCGTGTGTTAAGAAGATTAGAATTATAACATCTCTGTTCGAGGATAAACTTGCTGCTTTTATTATAAGCCAGAATCAGAATGGAATTTTTATCAAATTCGCCAGCATATACAAGCTGGCCCTTGACAGTTGCACCACAAATGCACCAAATAGGAATAAGAAGTATGATACCTCAAAAATGAGTAGTATAAAAAGTATGGTAACACAACATAAACAACATAACATTCCAAATCTATTCACAGAAAAGTATGATCATTGTGAAATGTGAAATAAATATTTGAGCTTGACGGTGCTCAGGGGAAAGAAGTGAGAAGCACGAATGTTATGTATGAAAGTCAGGATGTGGAAAAATATCGGCACTTGTCATTTACTCTGCAAAGCTCACATTAAATGTGATTTATGTCTGAATAAAGCAACATCTCACAGAGTTCTCACTACTGTGGATTTGAACACACAAACTCAGATTATTGTTCGGCTCATAAAAACCAGCAAGCTCAGAGTACATACACTTAGAAATTCTGCACATTGCAAATCCTTCTATTTTAATATTGATATATACCTATGACTATTTTTTATATCTATACTATAACTTGCAATAATATTGCAATATTTCTGGGGATCAATAAAAAATTTGATTCCGACTCAATAAGGTTTTATTGAGCTTTTTTGAGACATCAGCAGCAGATGCTTCTGATGGCAGGATTTAACTTTTAAAGGCCCATTATTTTTGTCTGAGTGAGAACCTGTGCGAGTTTTGTTCCTAACTTTAACAAGGTTTAACTGTGAAATACAGACTGAAAGAGGGAAAGATTTAGCATCTTCATCTTCCTGCCG
The DNA here is from genome assembly GCF_900963305.1 of Echeneis naucrates. Lineage (NCBI taxonomy): Eukaryota > Metazoa > Chordata > Actinopteri > Carangiformes > Echeneidae > Echeneis > Echeneis naucrates. Next base: position 22,573,883 of record NC_042526.1, on the reverse strand, counting down.
ACATGAACCAGCTCTTTGCAGACTCAAACACCTCTAACACTGTGTTGCATTCACACATTCCATGTTTCTTCACGCTAAGAGCCTGCCATCCTGAACCTACAGCAGATAAAATACTAATACAGAAACCTGAACTATGCCTTTGCTTTGCATTGGCTTGCATTGCATTCATATTTGTTATAAAAACTTGAGATTGCCTTTTTTGTGTGAATTCAGCAGTTTTAAAATGTTAAAAGTGTTAAAACCAGCTGACGAGAGAATGCAACGGCAGTATATTAATGTCATTCAGATGTTAATTAGAGTTAGCATAGATTCCCTTTTTCTTTTTTGCAATTTTAGCTCCTTTCTTTTGACCTTGTTTGTTCAGATTGGTTCAACAACTATTCAACAAGGAGATGAATTTCACAAATTGACCACACACAACAATACAATGTTTGACTAAGTCTTGTCTGAGATATGATTGAACTAATTCTTGGGTTTGTATTTAAAAAGTAAACTGGCTCATGAAAAAATCATATTCATGAAATATTCCTGCTGAAAGATTTCACTTTAGCACTTCTCCGTGTACTCAATCATTTTTTTCATCCTGCCATACCAACTGTCCTTGAGAAAAAAATCTGAATCACATTTCTGAAAACTATAAGCAGGCTGATTGAAGATCAAGCAAACTTCAGAAGAGAGATGATGAAAGAGGAGCATTTGTCTTGAATTGGTGTCTCTGTGTCTGTGGACTAAAACATCCATCTACAATTGAACTAACATTGAAAAAAGTCTAACAATGGACTTATTACTATTACTATTAGAACTGAAAAGTAACACCAAGGTCAGAGAAAGTTAGTCAATATTAAACATGATAGTAGCACTGCTGTAAAAAATAAATGAAATACATAAATAAATCACCCTGTGAGGCTGGAGCAATAAGTTGTTATTCAGGATTTAGATGTGTATTTACAGCAGAATGAGTGTGTCCATTGGTGGCAGGGGAGTCAGTCATGCCTTGCTCTGCCGAAAGAACGTCATGGTACCAGTCGTTTTTGGCATCAACAGAAATCGAAAGGATTATGTGCTCCGCCTGCCAAACAAGGTCTTTTGATCAGAGGCCAGGTAATATCAGACAATCTATATTAATCCTACCATCTCTAGCTCTCCTTAGTCCCTGTTCTCTCCCCCACCCCCCCTTACCAGCATGTTATAAGTCTGAGGGATAATTAAGCCTTGTGGGACTGTTGTAGGCCCTTCCTCTCCTAAACTGTCAAAAGTTAGAGGGAAGCAGATCAAACGCTTTTGAACAGAAGTGAAAGTAAAAAGCTAATCTGCTGGAGACAACAGACAGCTTAAGATGCTTTGTCTTTCTTTAACCCTCATCCTCCACTTCAACATAAAAGTTCACTCAGACTCTGATCAAAGTTTGACATCTCAGCCTTGTAAACATATCTTCAACGAGCAAGGAGGAACTTTGGAATTTGACACTGAAACAGACTGAGTTGATTTTCTCAGTGCTGAGTGTTTAAATGATAAATGAATTAGATCATTACTCAATTACAAAGTTATTTATAATAAGCAAATTTCATCAAGAAAAAGGGACTAAATAATGTTTTCATGCCAATGAAAACATATCTGTTTTTGGTCAGATGGGAAATGAACATGACAGGTTTTGGAACTCGTAATGAGTATTTTTCATCAAATTTTGGGACAACATAACTCATATATGGTTGCAGTCCTTCTGAAGCTCTTCTTTCAGTATCTCTGAAATATAAGTAGATCCAATAAATCGGGGTTTATAGTAACAGACAAGAATTACAACAACCTCCCAACAGCTGCTAAAGTATCAAAAACTTTTATACGTTGGATTTAGAATTCTTATATCGTCTTCCTCCATATTTAAGTAGCCTGTCGCTGTGAGCTACATTCATGGTAAAAAGTAACGGTAAAAATTAAAATAGCTCTACTGGTCTACTTATATAAACTTCTGCGAAAATGTGGAGCTGCCTGCAGAAGTTACAAAGGAAGCAGAAACAGGGGGAGTGAACAGATCATAAATGAAGCTCAGTCAGAAAAATATCCGCTCACGGATGCCTTAGTTTTCCTGTTATCTATGAGCTTCACCTGTTTCCATCCAATCACAGCCTGATTCCTACGAAGCTGTTACAGCACTCTCTCCTTATTCTATGCAGTTTATTTGAAAAGGTACAAACAGCTGGTGGATTTAGTTTGTTTCAGTAAAAGCTACTAGAATATAAGCTGAGCAACAGTTTCAACTGTGGCTTAATATACATTTGGTGCTGGAGGAGGATGTATGTCCGCATTCCCACAGTGCCACAATGTGGCATGCTGATGTGTTTTTAATAGTCATTTAACAATAATGGAGCTGTGTGGCTCAGAGCAAGGAAATATGTCAGGATTTACATATACAGACAATACTTAGTGGGGGTTTTAGTCATTTTCCTGAGATTCGTTAAGTGTAAGAAAGACTTACAATATTAGCAGCCAACTTTTAAGCTTCAACTTCTCAGGTATGTTACTGTTCTCTAATATATGACAGTTTTGTTTTGCTGCAGTTTCCAGCACAGCTAAGGCCAGTATGTGTTGAGTCCTTTATGCCGAGGAAGCACTCAGAAATTACTGTACCAGAAAGAGCAGAGTAGAGTAGACAGGCAGGATGCTTCTTGCGTCCTCTTTTCAGTCCTTGGCTACACTTATGTACTGGAGCAAAGTTGCCTCTTGTTTTGGAATCGAGCTCTTCATGTGTGGCTGAATAATCAACAGGGAGAGGTGGTCTGTGACTGCTGCACATATTATCTACTGGTGTTCTGAGGAGTCAATGTGAATCGGGTTTCCACTGGATGCTCACACAAAATCTGATACTGACATGCGTCTTCTGTCTGCTGCGGTCCTACAGCTTACCAAGCTGACTGCTAAATGCTCATGAAAGGCCTCCAACCTTGACCATTGTTAAACTCACTTGAGCATTGTGTGACAGAATTTCTCTTTTGTTTGTGCTGACTGCTGAAAGCATTCACGTCTGGCATCCCACTCAACTGCTGCTCTTACACCCTAAACAAGGCCAAGGATGAGCCTATCAAATTTCACCATTCAGGCCAGTCAGACAATAGACCGACTGCTCCGCAGACTAACTGACAACACATTGTCAGTTAGTCACATTACTCCTGACTCCTCCTAACTACTACTCTCTGCAATTCAGCCAAACTTGCTGGAGTTTGACTGAGTTGCATAACTTTTCATTTCTGCTAGAGTCAGTAATAGTGTTTTAGATTGTTCCTTATGTCTGCTTTAACAACACAACATACATATAAGTTAGTTGGCTTTTGTCAATTTACTGCAAAATGATAGACGTGTAAACTTAATACAATCAGCTTGTTGCTTCATATTTTAGGATGAAAATAATGACTTCACCTTTTCATCGAAGTGCATTATCTTGAAGTTTGACAGTGCAGTTTTTTCAAAGTAAAAACAAAGGAAACCACAGGGGTGTTAACAGCCACGTCTCTTGATTCCCATCCTAATGAAGGCAGACGGACCCAACTGCAGGAAGTAGCATCAGTGGAGCAGAAAGCAGTGCAGCTGTAGGATGTGTTTGGGTCATTAGTAGCATCTACAAAATCCTCTGAACCAACCGCTATTGTGTTGTCTTGTGTGTTAAGGTGTGCAATCACACCTTAACTCTTACTCCTCATGGGCTCACCTCATGTCCTCATGTCCAAAAGCATGTTGGAAAACTGGAGTAAGGAGAAGAGACTGTAGGGCCGGAACATTGCAGACTGACAGCTACAGGAAAACCATCAAAGCCATTTTTCTTTGACCTTAAGTGAGTTTTAAAGAAGTTTTATCCCCTCTGTTTTCTAATCATATCTAACTGGCTCGGAAGCATCTCTGTTTCCTCCCGTCGGTCTCAATTACAGCTTATGAAAACATTTCCTTTTTGGACATAAAGAAAATATTCACAGACGTTTCTAAAGGAAGGTCCCAAGATTCTTCCTGCACAGTCTTAACAGAGAGTGTGTTACGTTTTAGGGAAAAGAGCTAAGGACACCCCCCCCACACACACACACACACACACACACCCCACCCCCCACCCCGCTCACTATACACGTTTTTTCCTCCATTCACGAGGAGACATAACTTTTCCTTATAGCAAAGTGAATTAATACATTTCAAGTAAAAGTAATCACCATCTTCAGACATATTCTCATGTCTTCTCACCTGCAAGGCACAACTAATTGATCATGAGCAGCTGATCCCTATCACTATCAACTGCTCATATTCTAACTATGACATGAGCAGCTGTTTAGATTCATCTTTTTTACACCAACACTGGGGACTCCAAACTATGGGAAACCTTTGAATTGCTAAAGATGCTGCTGTTTAGGGAAAAAAATGATTCTGATTGTTTAATGAATTGTACATATGTTATGTTGTGATAGACCGGTGACCTGTTCAGGGTGTATCCCACCCTGACCATCACCTCCTGCACGGCCAAACTGATAAGCAGAATGGATAATGGGATGAGATGAGACATACTTTTATATGTGATTTGCCTGATTTTCCAAGAAACTTGGAGTTGTCCAAAAACACTGATTCATTATTTTTCCTTCAGGTAAGTGATTTTTTTGAACATTTGCCCTTTTTACCTTAGGTCAGAGTAACTGGTAAAACAAAATCCTTTTCCTCAGTTATTATGATGGATAACTCCACATTTCTTTGGATTTCTGCTCATTTAGACAGAAGCAAAGATAAAGTTAAAGTGGCGCAGTGGTGAATTTGGGTAAAATGACTGACTGTTAAGCAGTGCTACTGCTGTTCTGGTGACTAGAGCCAGTTAAATCACAACTAATCTGACTACAGTGTGAGAAAATGTTTTATGGTCCAGCCCGACAAACGCTGAGAAAATAAACTTCTTACCTTCCTGATGCTGCTGATATGGCCTGGTTATGTCTTGTTTTGTGTGACAGGTTCCTCAATCATCAAACAAGACAGTCTGAAAGGAAAATGAAACAGAAAGAGAAGGAAAAATAACACATGGTGATGCATTTGGTTTTGTAATTCTAAAGGCTGTGATGCGTTTTCACCCACACATCTTCTAATGAACTGTCTGGCCATTTGAGACAGAGGACTGTGTGTTCAGTCAGACTTGAACATCAAACTCTCACGAATACACCATCTTCCAGTGAAAATGTATTTTTCCTGCATCTGTATTTCAACTGAAAAAAGAATGGCCTCATCATCGATCATCCCCAAAACAGGCTTGTCCTCAGTTCCAAAGCTATAGTTAAGTTATATCATCTAAAAAGGAGCACATTTGAATATTTTCCTTGAAGTGTGTATAAAATGTTGTATAGACATTACACCTAATGTATGCAAATATTTTGCATCTATTCAAAGAGTCGCTACATAGAGCAACTAAACGCCAGCTGTGTATGCAACTTTGCATTTTATACTCACTTTACACAGAGGAGTTAATAATTAATAAATAAATAAATAAATAATCCATAAGACGTCCATGTATGCCTTGCAAACAAAACTTAAGCTTATGATCATTTTTGAACCTCTCCTTATCTCTAATTCAATATGACCCCTTTAATGTATGTCTGTTTTTAATTTATTTATTATTTTGTAATTTTTAAGATAAAAAGGGAAAAGGAAAGAAGTTGTTGAGTGGGTGTGGTGCAGAACAACCTGCTGCAAACCTCGGACGGATTTGTTAAATACAGCATCTGTTTGTGGCACCGGAGCCATAGTGAGATCTCATCTTGGATTTAATGTTGTCTTGTGTGTTCTGCTCCCTCTTCATACAAGATGCAAATTGTAGGATAAAGGCTGCAGCCTTGATTAAAATAAAATTCTGGTGCGAGCAGATGGCCATGTAGACTTTGCTCGCTTGTTTAAAAGTAGGCAGTCCACCCACCCTCCATATTTTTCACACTTAGTTTTGCTGAGGCGAAGTTGAAAAGGAGGAGAAACGACTGATGGCCAAAAGAAGAACACACTCATCATTGTTCCAAAGATACTGGATGCTTTCTGAGTTAACAGATTCTTTTAGAACATCTTTGAAATTGACTTATCTGGATACTGATGCCCTTTGGATGTTTGTGTGTGTGTGTTGGGAAATAATTTATTATATCATATTATTTATATATAAACATATAAATATATATTATACACATCATATATATTTACATAATATCATATAATATAATATATATATATTACAAATTTTGCATACCATATTTCCTCTAATAGTGCCTCCATTAAAATAGATGCTGTTGTGTTGGCAATTTACACACAAAAAAAGACTACCTGTTATAAAAACAGGAAAAAAGAAAAACTAAACAGGTGTTGCCATTATGTGAACGTATCACATCATATACCAACACGACACAGCGCACAGACATGGCACCATCAGAAGGCACAAATTGATGTGGAGTTCAAAGACAAAATGCTGTCTGATTCTCTTTCTAACTACACACGCACACACACACACACACACACACACACACACACACACACACACACACACATATATATATATATGGTGAATAACTGTGTTGTTACTGCTGTTGTTTGAAGGAAGTGTTATGGCTGTCTGGATTATATGGACAACCAATACATTTGGTACTTCTGACCCGATGCAGAAGCAACTGAGGGATGTGTCAGCACACCATGAAATCGCTGCTGGGCTGGGAGTTAAAAGTGCAACCCGACACATCTCTTACTACAAACAGTGGTCACACACAATAGCGATATCGCTGCATTTTAACACTTATGGCTTACAGATGCAATAAAACAGAAGTGAAATACAACAGGCTCTCCAAAACCGTTACCAAGTGCCGATACAGAGCACAAGATGAAGAAATGAATCCTGCAGATCCCTGGTGTGCGATAGTACCAACTATAAACAGCAGCATCTGTCACCTTTCCTTTTATCTTATATGTGTCAACATTCTGTGTAGTAAAAAAGCATTTTTTATCTTCAGTAGCAACTGAAGATGATAAATGGATGTCGTAGGATTTAACATGAAAGTATGACTGTTTAGAATGAAGATTTTGTGACTTTCTTAGAATGTTGATTGAGAAAAAAATGCATAGCTCTTATTAATTTTCTCCCTCCCCCAGACTGCTTTCCATATCTCCACTCAGAGCATTTGCCATCACAGAGGACAGATCCAAGATCAGCGTTCTCATTAGCCATCTTAGAGGTTACCTGAATCATTTTTTATGTTAGGACGCATGAGAGAAAAGATATCAATGATGCAAAAAACACGTTGTTTAACATCTGTAATAGAACCCAAACTATCCATGACTGCATAATGACAATGACAAGAAAAGCGTAACTATTATGCATTGGTTTGCGTCATGGCCAAATCTCATTTAGTATCTCAATCACTATTGATGCTAATTTCTATCCAGTGTGTCAAAATTGTGTCACCTAATATAAACACGATGGGTAAAATTTTAAAATTTGAAATTAAAATTTTAATTTGGTACTGATCTAAAGGCACAAATCAAATCTTCAGAATCCCCAGATTGTTGTTCTCCAGACAGATCCCACAAGAGCATTTAAGAGAGTAATGTGTCTTCTTTTGCTTCCATCGCTGAAGAAAACAGTTCAGCTTAAATTAAAGAAACACAAACTAATATTTTCTTTTCACATTTAGTTTTGTGCTCAATCTGATTATTTTAACATTGAAAAAATGATGGTGATTTGGAGTCCTCCTGCATTGGCCCAAGTTGTTTAGTTTTGTTTACTGTCTGGATTACTTCCCACTCGCATTGTGTCTGCCTGTTTATTGATCACTGATTGTGAGTTATTTCGCCCAGCTGTGATACTGAAACTTAATATCAAATCTAGCAAAAAGAGCCAATTAAGAAAAGTCATAGGCAGCTTACACAGAGAGAAAAAAACATCACAACACTGAATCTTAAAACACATTGCAGACACTTTCTCTTTCCAAGAAGAACTCTGACAAGGTCAATCCAGGTAAAAACCATTTTCCTTTATTGATTCCTTCTATTAAATCTATACCTATCACAACAGAGCGGATGCAGGTAAAGAGAAGCAGACAAATCAATGGTTTCTAAGCTGAGGCACAACAAGAAGGTGGAGAAAAGGGGCTGAGGATCAATACGAGAGAGATGGTCCCAATAATTTCTACAGTTAATCTACAATCCTGTGTTGGGGCTATTCAGTGGGCCAAAGATAAAAATATCCTCAGAAGTTCTCCTTTACAGACGGAGAGTGATGTAGGTCCTTGCTGACAGCAAATCCAGCCGGTGATGAATGTCATTTCTGATTCAAATTTTAAGGGGTCCATTAATTCTTGTCCAGCACTTTTGCCGGTAGTAGTTTTGATGGGGGTCATGAGGAGAGCTAACATTAATAACAACTGCCATATCACAACTGGAGGGGGTTGGCGACAGTGTCCTCTTGGAAATAACATATTATGCCATTAGGTGCCATTATAGGTCAAACCCCACGCAAACACACTCAGGCTGACGGGGAGCATCAGTAAATCACTCTAATCCAGCCGTTAGATGAAGGCAGGTTATTCCCACATTTCTGAAGGGACGGGGATTTGTGTCACAAGCTGAGCTGCAGTTTACCGGCTTGACTCATGATGAAAGCTGTGATAGAGCTCAGCTGTCACTCAGGATGGGCCGAGCCACCGAGCTCTCATCACTTGCTGTCTACACTTCCAGAAACCACAGACCACATTCCTCAATCAGCAAAGTGTGAGGGGGTGACCAGGGCAGGATTAAACTTACTCATCCAGATACATTGAGATAAAGATAAAATTTCACATTACAAAAAAAACAAAAAACAAAAACAAAACAAAACTGCAATGTAAAAACTGCAAGTGATTATTGTGCACGATTTTCTTTATCTCTGATGCTATTATCCTTCTGGTACTCCGAGCAGCGATTTGCCTCATCTCCCTCTTATCCTCCTCCAACCCACAGCCTCTGAGCTGCCTGTCAATACAGAGACACTAAAAGCTGCTCAGACTGTCAACACACCTCTTATACTTTCACATATTCTCTCTGTTCAGCCTGCATCAGCACAAACTATCCTTCAAGAGCAGGAATTAGGGATATAAAGTCTGCTGCAGGGGAATTAGGTGAAAGGAGGAGAGTAAGCTGAACAAGACCCAAACTCTTCAGAAGTTGGTCACTCCTCTTCACAGGAGACAGAGAAGAAGAAGCCTAGAAAAGCAGAAAGGAGTGAAAATCACACTCTGAGGGAGGCAGAAGGAGCTTACCTGCCCAGGGCGCAGACGCACAAACAGATCTGTTGCTTTCTGCTGCTTCTCCGCACTGCTCCACTCACCTAAATCACTTCCATGACTCACGCAGAGGAAAGATAACCAGCTCTCAGGGAAAGTGGAGTAAACATGCGTTGCAAAGAGAGGCAGAGCGCTCGCTCTCACTGCAGAGCTGCTATCTCTCACTAGCGTTCCTCCTCCTCTGTCTCTTCCTTTGCTTTGATCTCCTGCTCTCCTCTGTCTCTCTCTCTCTCTCTATCCACTGTTGCCCCCTCTCTCTCCATCTCTGCCACCCCCTCACTCTCCACCACAAGGTGTCACAAACAGAGTGTCTGCACCCACTGCCTCTTAATTTGGATTGTCTTAAAGGGGCAATGCATCACGCCACAGCTGTACAATGCAGTCCACACTTGCTGAATGCTAAATTTAGAGGTGTGCATCTGAGTGACAGAACGCAGTTCCTGTAAGCATATTCTCTGATAAAACATACAAATAATAATAATTTAAAAAACAAAAAGTCAGGGAACATGAAATAAACAAGGCCCAAAAAAGATGGGAGTCCAATCGTGCAATATCCTTTACACTGATCTGATATACAGCAAGATATAAAGACAGAAAAATTCAGATGAATGATGCTGCACTTTAAAAGATGCAGACATGAAAAACTCAAAACAGAACATGAGACTGAACGGAGCTGAATTTTGAGTGGCTGTTGCCTTTAATGATCATTTCACACTGGGTCTGCACTGAAAGAGGGCCAGGAGTCAAGTTGTCAATTTGCAATTATAATTAGCTTCCAAGCTCCTTAATATGTAGATTACATATATTCTTCATGCTGCCTTGACTTTGTGTGATATTCATTGTAATTTGGAGTGAAAAACAGATTAATGTCTGGCTCGCAGACACCTGAGCTGCTGACTGTTGTCGTGTACAGGGGCAACTGAAATATGCTGCAGCTGTTTTAAAATGTATGCATCCTAAATCATTCAGATCGCACAATGTAAAACTGCACCAACAAAGAGTCTCTGCTAACCCTGCTACAGCACTTCTGTAAACATTTGCCCAGCTTTGATAGTGAGAGGAAATGAAAGAGGAAGGGTTGAACATCTGCACTTCTCTTACTGACTGTAGAGTCATCTTATTGCCCTTGTTTGGTTTTAATTAGGGGTTTAATTGTGGAAACTAAAATTTCCTTGAGTGACTTTTTCCAGAGCTTTGCTCCATGGTACGTTGTTTAACATGCTGAAATGTCACAATGTTCATGACAGTGAAGCCTGGAGGGCAGAAATTAAACACATTCTGCTGTAAAGAGCTGGGGCCTGTTTCTGTAGATGGTTCTTATAAAATGAATGCTGTTTGTACAGTGTACAGTTCTTGTTTTTTGTTTGTTTGTGTTTTGTTTTGTTTTGTTTTGTGTGTGTGTGTGTGTGTGTGTGTGTGTGTGTGTACTTCTAACAGATTTTTGCCTTTCTAAAAGCAGCTTGTTGTTTTGTGTGGGAAAGGAGTATTCACAAGAGGTTTTGTGGGATGTAAACATAGACAATAGAGTTTTTCACACATATAGAGGAGCCAGAAGAAAAATCTTCATGAGAAAAGTAAAAAAAAAATGAAAGCATTAATATGTTCTGCTTATACAATCACACTTTGAACAACTTGATGCCCTGGCTTGCATTTCTATCTTGACTTTTTGTGTAAGAATAAATAAGAGTAACACACTTGACTTTGACCTGTCCAGGTGACCCCCCCCTCACCCAATGTGAGCTGGGATTGGCTCCAGCACCCGCCGCGACCCGGAAACAGATAAGTGGTAGAAGATGAATGAATGAATGAACACTTTACTTTAATTCTTAGCTCCTTAGAGTTTGTTATCTTGTTTTTAATACTATATCAGAAACTTACAGACTACCTGATAAAGATAAGATTAAAGAGGAAGATACTTAATACCAATTAATACCTGCTACTGAATATTAGTTTTTCCTTCACATGTTTATCATTTTGTCTATGAACTATTATTTTCTGAAGGCCAGATTGGACACATGGATTGCTTATTCAGAACCACACCGGATGTATACGTATAATTTAATGCCAGCAGGCTTGTTTTCAAGCATTGTTATTGTATTTTTTTTTCCATTTTCATGGCAATGTTTGTTCAACATAGTGCCACTGATAAAGTTGTCTAGATCTGTCCGTCCTTGTAAAATTCCTGCCAGCACACCAACTTAGTTTGCTGTTTTATTTTGAAATTACTTTCCTTCTTTATTTATCTATTCAACTCCTGTTATTGTGTTTTGCCCGCCATTTTTCTGCTCCACCTCATTCATTAATTAGTTCCCAGTGCAGTGTGTTTCTCCTCTTCAGTTGCCAGAGCATTATGTTAAGATAGTATGTGCTCTGTGACCTGGTTCTGAATTACCAGTCTTCACTGTATGTTGTTGCCTCTTTTTTGGATTGGTTTTGCTTCTGCTTACTGGACTTTTTTGCATGTTTGGACTGCTCTTGCTGGAGTCTTTTGAGTCTTAACCAAGGACTCGCTGTACTGAATAAGCTGGCTTTGTGTGTCTGCACTTTCCCAGTTGAATGCACTTATCTTTGCCAAACTAATCCATAACAGAAATTTTGAGCCATCCAACAAAACAATTTTTTGACATGTTTGTGTTTGTAGAACACAATAAAACATCACATCGTGCATGTGGCTTTCTAATAGGAGAGATACAGTATGATCTACCTGCAGTTGATACTGACTGACTTTGGATAGTCTAAATTGACTTTGTGTCTGTGTTGCTTACACCTTATATTTTATCACTGCAAATTCCAACATTGGTGCAATTCCACAGTTGAAGGGTCCTATATCTGCTCTCAATCTTACACAAAATGTATTTAATGTATATATTTTATATTTCCTGAACATCTGTCACATCATTATTTTGTCGTTGTTGCTTAGACCAAATGAAAAATCATTCTTCAGGGTGTTTTGTTGTTGTTGTTGTTTTTTTTCTTTTTCATTTAAATATAGCAGGTCAGCAGCCAACTTCCTTCTCACATAACATATATGTTATGTGTTGCCTTTCAAGATGTTCGAGCTTATATATACAACACCATTCCTCTGCAATAATGAATTATTCTACAATAATGCACAACTTTTTTGCATGGTAGATAAAGCTTAAGGGATGCTCACTGGGATGGATTATCTATCTGAAGAACATTTAGGTCACTGCTGGTTGATTTTCATACTGTTGTGAAATGAGCTGAAACCAGTGCCTGCAAGTAATAAAAATCAATGACCAAAGGTATGCTTTAGGGAAATCGTCACTGGTCATGAAAAGAACAAGCCATCTATCATCATTAAGGTATAAAATGTACAAAACTATTCACATGAACCCACTGTTTTCTGATTTTAGGTTTTAAGAATTCACGAGTCGCATCCGTGCATTTTACATCAAATTCACAACTTTAACCTGTTACAAATGGCTGTACTAACAGCAGAATCAGTCAACTGACTCACAACTAGCAATGTGTTGAGATCCGACCGGCCACAAGACCCATTTTCTTTCATGAGTATTCTCAGTAGGCTGCATTATTACATGACTTCTAAGTAGTTCGGAATTGGACCACACCCATAGTACCGCAACACAGTAATGAGCCACAAGCCTCAAGCAACTGACAGTACTCAGACAGAAAACAGGTTTCAGCGCCCAGTAGACACATCAATACCTCAATATTCGCTGCACGCCTGATTAAAACCAGTCCTATATTATTTTCTTGGGAGACATTGATTCATAATTCAACAATCCACTATTGGGAACAATGGCATTTGAAAAAAAAAATAAATAAAAGTTTCCCGTCAACTCCTGTGAGCATCCGGCAGCCTGCAGCCATTGGCAGCCATGACGATGAGTGAGAGCCAGCAGACTATTGATACAAAAGCAAATGCAATTATATGTTAGGGGTCTGGTGTGTGCTTTAGATATTCATGTGTACATTGGAGACAAGCTGAGCTAATTCATGAATAGATGAATAAATCAATTAAAAATTGATGAGGCAATGCAAAGTCCTGCCCAAAGACATCCACGGGTGACTGCTCTCTTGGCATTGCACTGTGTGACCTTCTTCTCTCTGAAATATGAATATGGATTTCCTACCTGAGAAATCAGCTCTGAATGTGTCAGAAAAAAGTCTTAATTAACAGTTTTAAAAGTTCAAGTTGTTCTGTCAGCGTTTTGAGGTCGACAGATGACACCAACTATCACACGTACTACAGGAAAGGGAGGAGGGGTGAAAAGACAGAAAGAGATACAATTTTATCAAGCAGGTTGACACAGTCTCAGCTTGTGTTGCCGATAACGGATGGAAATGACTATTTCCTCCATTTGGGAGGCATTACTATGAAGATCTTATTATGTTTTGCTGCCAAACAAAGTTAGAATGATGACGACTTGGTTGAGTGCAAGTGTCACGGCCAGATAGAGAATGAGTAACAGCCAGAGTTACAAACACAAAAGTCTAATTTAAAGTTTTTGTTTACTTTTTTTTTCTGAGGGAGGCAACTGTTCTGACTTTGCTTTCCTCCTTTCATATAAAAAAACTGCCTGTGACAGCAAGTAGCAAAGAACGAAAGCATAATGGTAAGGTGATTTCACTTAGTATTTTGATTTTATGTTTCAAACTTAAGTTCCACTGCATTTCAGATGGAAATATTGTGTTTTTTACTTCACTACATGTATATGACATGGAACTTTTTAGCCTGACAAATGGAATACAGTCAGGCATGGTATCAAAATCAATTTAAACTAACATATTTGGTTGGTGACCATTTACCAAAATAGTGTCTGGTTGGGGCCCTGGGTCATCATTCAGATGTCTAAGAGATGAAAAAAGGAAGTGAAGAGAATGTCAAAAGAAATGAGTACAGATTGCTTTAACAGCAGCAGCAGTTCTTTTGACTGTGGCAACAAAACCATTAAATGGTTAAAACCAGCTCAACCTTGGTCAGCTTCAGCAGTAAAATGCTGCTTATTTCGCTATTGTATCGTAACAACATGAAGAATTAAAGTCAACACAACGTCAATCCTACTTGTAATAAAGTACATTTTACATTGTGACATTGGTTAAGTAAAAGTTCAGAGTACTTTATCCGCTACCAGAAAAGGCATTCACTGAAAACCTGATGCAATGAATGATTAATACCAGACCTGCAATGAGATCGCTGATTGTACAAGGTAGAAAAGTCAATACTTCATCTGCACCATACATCATGAGATTTCCTATCACAGAGAGAACGTAGTGGATCATAGCACCAGCGTTGAGATTTTTCCCCTCATCTCCTCCGACTGGCAGCACTTTACATCACAACCACGACCCAACCCCAGCTCCATCCATTTGCTTGTCAGAAACTTTGAATTAGAATTGATTCACCTTGGAGTAATTATTCATATGTCTTGATTATTTATTGTCATGACAATACTGTTGACTTTTGTTTTAGATTTTAAGATGTAGAATTCAGACCGAGGTGTAAATAAGTAAGTAAGTAAGTAAAATTTATTTATAAAGAACTTTTCATAGATAAAATTGCAAAGTGCTTTACAGCAAGGATAAAATGCAGTAAAATACAGAGATAACAAAAAACACAACAATGGCACAACAACAAGTAATTTCACAGATGCCTGAGAACATCAACATCAGGGAAAAGCCTGTCTAAAGAGATAAGTTTTAAGTTCTCTCTTCAGTGGGAGTGCATTCCAAAGGCGAGGGCCGTTTTAAAATGGTCGCGGGGTACCATCAAAAGTTTTTGATCTGACAACCTTAATGAACATGAGGGAGAGTAGGATCTCAGCACTTCAGTAATGTACACTAGAGCTTGATCATTAAGGACTCTAAAAGTAAGTAATAAAATCTTAAAATGAATCCTAAATTTAACTGATAGCCAATGTAAAGAGTATAAACTTGGGGTGATATGATCCCTTTTCCTGGCTCTAGTTACAAGCCTGGAAGGCTACAAGGCATGAATTATCATTTCCATTTCAGTTTTTGAAATCATAGACCTCTGTTTAGCAATGTTCCAGAAGCAGTTCTTCACCAACTGTTGACAGTGGTGATGCAGGGACATGTCCATCAAACACAACTCCTAGGTTACGTAAGCTAGGGTGGACAGAGAGACCTAACTGACCTAAATGCTGCTTTATGAAAGGAATAGCAGTATCTGCGGCAATAATCAGTGTTTCCGATTTAGCAGAGTTCAGTTGAAGGAGATTGTTATTTTTTCATTTTTTGATGACAGTCAAGCAGGCTGTTAAGCTATCAAGTTTGTGTAGCTCTGTCTGCTTGAAAGAGCAGTAGAGCTGAACATCATCAGCATATAGACGATAAGGGGTCTTGTAAAGTAAAAAGAGTAAAAGGGCCAAGGACTGATCTCTGTGGGACCTCACAGGCTAGCTCTGTCAGGTCAGATAAGCACTCATTGGCATGGACCAAAAAACTCCTGTCAGTCAAGTAGGATCGGAACTCAAGACTGTACCAGAAAACCCAAAATTGTCTCTGAGTCTACTGAGTAAGATTTTATGATTCACCATGTTGAATGCAGCGGTGAGATCTAAGAGTGCCAGGACTGCATATTTACCAGAGTCTGCTCCATCAGGACAATGCTTGAAACTCTAGTTAAGGCATTCTCAGTGGAGCGCTTCTTCTGAAAGCCTGATTGGAAGGTGTCGAAGCTCTAGTTTGCATTCAAAAAGGCATTGAATTGTTTGACTACTACCTTTTCCAGAATTTTAGCTAGAAAAGGGAGCTTTGAAATAAATAGCCCCAAAACCAACTGTGACTAGTCTGTATTTTAGTCCTTAGATGTCGTTGTAGTCATTCAAGCGGACAAAGGAAGCCAAAATGACACAAGATTGCGGTTAGTGAATTTTTGAGAAAATACTGTGGTATAAAGAATGTAATCTTCTGTCATCACCTAAGTAATCTTTTCTTTTGGGTGTTCTGTGAACATTATTAAACATTCCCAGTGCTGGTGGACAAACGAAGTGCCCTCTCGGATGTATGGTATGATTTGTTCTCCAGCAGTATCTTTGATGGGTTACAGAATGGGCTTCTGCAGAGGGTGGATTTCCAGTACGAAGTCTTTCTATGATAAATTAACTTTGATGTTTCGGGTTACTCTCCATTTCTCAGTTGACAGCCACCCTGACTTCAGGAACCTCTGGTTTCTTGATAAACTTGGGAGTACATTTCCCCGTGTATGATTTGCAGCTGCCTGAATCCAGGATCCAAATCACTGATCACTGGCCGCACACTTCATTCACCCACCTTTGGGATGATCTTCTCATGTTGATATACTCACGACAAAGAAGGGAGATGCACACAGAGCCAGTTAATAACCAATTTATTTAGAAAAAGGAAGTAACCTAAGAGAAAAACCTAACCTAACAATGGCATGTGTGTGAATGAAATCAGTAGCATAGGTGAGTGCATGAGTGCAACAGTGTATGAATGTAATGTTGTAGGGTGCAGCAAAGCAAATCAAAATGTCAACCCAACAGGCAAAAAGGTGTCTCAGGGAGGAGAGAGAGCAGCAGCTGCACTACCAAGGGTTTTCGAAGAGGCACTGGCACCCAGAGACACCCACCTCCAGTACCTGCAGAAACAGAGCAGCCACAGGCAGACTGGGCAGAGAGGGTCGTCTCACTATTTGAGAAATTGGGAGTCATATCCACTCAAGTAATTAGCCATAAATAGATTAATCATTCAGTTAGCAAACAAAAACACAGTCTGTGCCAGGGTTATCAAGTATGACATGGAAAAAACCAACAAGAGAGAAGATGATCAGATTAAAACCTGAGCTCAACAGTAAATACTAATAAAATTACTTCTGAATGGTCAAATAGCTTTTGTGTTTGGAACAACGAGCTCTGTGAAATCTACCACATTGTCAAATCTAATGCAGTGTTTCGCCCTTTATTTTGCATTTCATATCACAAAAGCTATCGTTGTGTGAGTGGCATGGAATATAGAAGAGGAATGATTATGGAGACACTGAAAAACAACCCTATTAAAAAGAACTGAGTGGAGAACGACTGGACTTGGTTCTGTATCGTTGAAGATGTTTTGCCTCTCATCCACGGGGCTTCCTCAGATTGTGCCTCCTTATTAAGTGAAGCTAGTCTGACTGGCTGGTGATGTAACTCAGATATATAGCCTCGGTGGAATCATTATCCACACTATTGAATCTCAACGGCTTGTTAGACGGGATATATGGAATGGCCATTGTTGGAGGCATTAGTTTCGACAGAGAGCTGTTAGACCCATTCACGGACGACTGTTGTTCTTGGAGGCTAAGATTTTAAGTCTCCTGGAAATAACTGAAAGGACGGGATTTTAAGTGGTAGACAGGTGGCGTCACAGACCTCCTCCGCTGCTGAGGGATGGTTTTTCCAAGTGCACAAAGACGGCTTCCCTGGCCTCTCTTTCAAACCATCTACGTTCCCTATGTACCGTTAACCGTTAACTTTGTACATTACTGTCCTCAAAAGAGTGTGGTGTTCGAACCAAGTCCAGTCGACTCCATTCTCTTTGGAAAACTATGACCTGGATGAACAAGAACCTTCATAGACAACCCGCTGAGTCAAAAAAAGCAGCTTCGTGTTCACTGGGCTGGATGATGTAAAGTTCCTGCTACTTGAATGGGGGACAGTGAGCTTTAAGACTGCATGCCAGGAATGAAAAACATCAAATGAGTTAAATGCCTGGCAAAAAGCAAAAAAAGGCACTGTCTGGAAAAAATGCTGCTGACACAGTTCAGCTGCACTGCAGAAGTGGAAGAAGAAGGAATGATCCTGGATTAAAGATGTCTGCACACAATGTAACAGTATCTTACCTACGTCTTTCCAGCCTAAGCACGAGTCCTGTCACTGAGAGAATAGATTAATAAATCAGTCAGTTGCAATGTGAATGAGTTATATTTTGGATCCAGGGTGCTTTAAAGCCAAGAGGATGTACAGGGAGGTTATTTTAAACGCTGCCATCTCATGCTGTCTTCTCTCTTCAGCATAAGTGAACACGCTGTACTTACAATGGCTGCAGCAGCTACATTTTCTGATTAACTTTAAAAAGACGCTGCAGCCACAGGAGTACCTGAATTATCGAAAAGGAATTTTCAAAAACACTGCCATATTTGGGCTACTAGAAATAGTCAAAGCAGGTCAGTGAAATCTTCTTAGGGAAATTCTTATTTAAAAAAAAAAAAAAAAAAAAAAAAATAAGAAATGCATCCAATTAGAACTGATCATTAACCCCGCCCCCAAAAATTTGCACATTGCTATGGCACTGTGTAGAACTGCCACGGACTACTTAACCTGTATTACAAATGCATATTGAATAAAAACATGTTATAAGAGGTATGACAGGGATGGCAATAGGGCGCAAACAGATACTGTTTTAGGAGGTTAGACGCTTGAAGGTAAGAAGAAAGTTTTATAGGTATCAATGTATGCGATCACATAACAGGGGCTTTTTATAGTGTTCAAGGCTTTTCATACTGAAGTGAAACACTTGAAGGCTAGAAGGGACCAAAAAATGTAGCCAGTTAAACTTTTCTTTGTGTATGTAACTATAGCTCAGTAAAGCTACATTTAATGCCCAAACCGCAGTTCTATCCTTGAAATTTGTTGCCGTTAAGAGATTTTGAACATTTGCTTTTCAGCTGGGAAAGTTGTTGCTCTGCGTATTTCATTTATCTTGGAAATATTTAGTCCCCTCAAGTAGTGTGAAAAAAAAAAATGACACCAAATAAGTGTAAACTGATTGAAACCTCATGAATAATTGCTCAACTCCGTTTTGATTAAAATGTCAGCTATAGACTTTTAATGTCAAGCTTCCACTTGTTTTATTTTTATCACCCATAATGGATAAAAGTTCATTTAGTCACAATGCCCCTCTATCTGAACTGCCAATTACTGTATTTTCTAACTGCCTGCACCATAATTACATGCTTGAAAGGTGTGAAGGGTATCCATTAATGTTAGCCTCGTCAGTAGAAAAGATGGGTGCAGAATTCAACATGAGCTAAAGGGAAATGCTGTCATCCAATCAACTGTTGGGGCTCCTGCTGTGCTTCTGCTCCATCCCCACAGAGGGGAGGTCTGAATATTTCATAACCTATAATTTTAAGGGTTGCAAGAGCTCCCAGTGTGACTAAATATTCAGTGAACTGCTGCTCGCATTTTAAGCTGGTGGAACAGGATGAAAGGCAGCAGTGAGGACAAGGCGTGAGACACTCTTCTCCACCTGAAGGACCAGCTAGAAATCCCTTCGCTGATTCTCAGGGGCAGATTTTCTAAAATGAGATAATTATTCAGTAAGAGATTTATACCTCCACGTAAACAGCGACTAATTAGTAATAGCCAACATCATGCCAGAGTTTCTACAGCTTCAGGAAAGGACCCCAAGGTGCATATATTTAGGATTGTGAAGAGATTCAAGATTCAAGAATTATTGATTGGCTGTAATGCTTAAACAGATTGATTCATCAAAAAAAAAAAAAGACTGCAGGAAAACCGAATGCATGCTATTTATCATGTGAATAGATTTTCATCACTTTCGGACATTTTATTCTGCTGTTTTTTGAGATTCAGCGTTATGAGGATGACAGAAATGTGGAATAACAATCAGATAGCTGCAAAATCTTTTGGGGGGGATCTGTTGGGTCTCTTTGAATAATTTTATAAAGAGTTTGGTCTAGACCTGCTCTATATGTAAAGTGCCTTGATGTAACTTTGAATGATTTGGCGCTACACAGATAAATCTGATCTGATCTGAAAATAGTTTTTTGAAATATTTTACCTTTATCAGAAAACTTAGAGATATTGTTAGAGATATTTTGAAAACAGCAATAAAGAAGCAAATAACTGCAAAAGACAATTTCATAGACATAAATTAATCAGTAATTTCATCAAGCGAGTTGAGTATTAGAATTACAAATTAACTCTGAGGTGAAGCACCAAAAAAACATGACAAACTTCTTATACCATTCAGGGTGACCCCATCTGCCTCGACCGGTTGGGTTGAGAGAGGGAGAGAGAGAGAGACAGAGACGCTGGGGGCGGGGAGGGTGTGTGGGGGGGTAAAGTTGGGAGAGAATGAGAGCAGGAGGAAGGGATATTCAATACAGGTGCAGGCAGGAACATATGATGCTGCATGAACTTCATAGAAATATTGGAGCAGCAGGCATTGCAGAAGCATGGGGAAGGCAATGATTCACCATCTGCGGGATGAGGACAGGAAGAGCGAGGAGAGGAACTGGGAGAGACAGAGACTTCGGGAAACATGGTTCGTGAATACAGTACACATGCTTAGAGCTGGGAGAAATGGGAATTTTACCAGAAGCCAATGAAGAGCAGCTAACAGGAGAGATGTGATCTCTTTTCCTAGTTCCTGTTAATATTCATGCAGCAGCATTCTGAATTAACTGAAGGCCTTTTAGAGATTTGTTTGGACATCCAGATAGTAATGAGTTACAGTAGTCCAGCCTAGAAGTTACAAATGCATGGACTAGTTTTTCTGTATCATCCTGAGAAAGGATGTTTCTGACTTTCCTAATGTTTCTCAGGTGGAACAAAGCTCCCCTCCTGACTTGTTTTATGTGAGGGACAAAGGACACGTCCTGGTCAAAGGTTACTCCAAGGTTTCTTACAGTGGAGCTGGAAGCCAAAGTGATGCCGTCCAGACTGATTAGATGATTAGATAGCGTTTCTCTGAGCTGCTTAGGGCCGAGTACAATAACTTCAGTTTCGTCAGAGTTAGGGAGTAAAAAATTTTGGGTCATCCAGACTTTTATGTCTTCCAGACATGTCTGCAGTTTGACTATCTGACTGAGTTCATTTGGCCTCATTGATAAATACAGCTGTCTGTCGTCTGCATAACAGTAAAAGTTGATGCTGTGTTTCCTGATAATGTTGCCTAAAAGAAACATAAAATGAAGACGATTGGTCCAAGTACTGAGCCTTGTGGGACTCCATAACTGGCTATCGTGCGTGAGGAGCTGTTGTTAACATGAACAAACTGACTGGATTGGAACCACCTTAGTGCAGTTCCTTTAATCCCAATTTCATGTTCCAGTCTCTGTAGTAAAATATTCTGATCTATGGTGTCGAATGCAGCACTAAGATCTAGAAGGAGAAGTATGGAGGCTGATCCATTGTCTGAGGCCATTAGAATGTCATTGGAGACTTTAACCAGCGCTGTTTCTGTGCTATGATGGGCTCTAAATCCTGACTGAAAATCTTCAAGCAAACCGTTCCCATCCAGATGCTCGTGGTTTGCTACTGCTTTCTCAATGATTTTAGAAATAAATGGAAGGTTCGATATGGGTCTATAGTTGGCCAAAACATGTGGATCAAGATTCGGCTTGAACACCAACCACATAATAAAATTTGCTGATGATACATGGAGATAAGGCAGCTTATAGGGATGAGTTGGAGACCCTGAGAATTTTGTGTAAGTTGCAGAACCTCTCTCAACACAGAAAAATGTCATTTTTAAGTGTCCCATAAAAATGACATGAAAAGTGAAATCTGAAATCTGATTTGAATTGTCATCATTAGTAAATGAATTCATAGATAAATACTTAATTGATCCCAAATTGGGAAATTCAGATATAACACATTACAGATGAACTACACAACATAAAATAGAATGCAAAAAATATTTACAAGAGCAAGTCAACACAAAGTATATCAATAGATCAGTATATACATGTACTAAAAATATACATGTCATTGCTTTTTAGCCAGTAATGTTGGATACTAGTAATAAAACACAAATTAAGCAGAGTAAAGAAATTTAAGAATAAAGTGGGAAGAATGAACACCTGTTATCAAATTCGCTAATATTGCTTTAATCAGATTGTTTGTGTTATTCTAGTTGGTCCATTTATCTCAGATGCTAACTTTTTGGTTCTGCTTTTCGTTGCCCTCACATTTATCTTGGTATATATCCTGAAGCAGGTTGCATGCTGTGCTCTAGTAACGTGACACAAAAACCTACTGGCTCACCATCCTCTCGGGCGCTCAACCTTTTGACTTCTCTGATCAAATGAGTCTGTAGCACCATGAACCACGATGATATAACAACCAAACCTGACAAATAATCTTTTATCCAACTCAGCTGCTGGCTACTTTTATTTATTTGTTAAACAGAAGCCCTGACACGGAACGGTAAATGAACATTTGGCAATGCTGCATTATGCCTTTAAAGAAATGCTTGTGGAGGTTCCATCCCGGTACAACTTCGGAACATCTGAGACTGCAGTCATACTTGACTCAAAAGTGCAATATTCTTAATCGAAGAGAAAAATATCATTTTCTCTCTAAAAATCAGCAAGTGAAAGTGAAAAGATGACAAACTCAAACTGGCTGCTGGTTATTTTACTATCACGTGCTCATATACTATCACATCATAGATTGCTTGTGATGTATCATTGTGGATTATACATATATGCAGTATAGTACATCTAGCACTTTAACTAAAAATCCCATGCAATGGAAAAAAATGTTTCGTGGACAGAGGGAATCGCTGCATTGAGACATAAAAACATAAAATCACACAACATGAACCAGCTGCTCATACCATAATGCTGGCCTGACTCTGTTGTTGCTCTGTAGAACATCAGCATGTTTGTGTAGATTGTTGCATTCACAGGTGATCCCTATCCACATGGACCCCCAAATATTGAATGAGGAGACTTGTTTGATCTCCTGACCATGAGTTGGTTAGTATTATTATTTGTTATTGGTTCAGTTTTTTATGTTATGTTATGTCATGTTAAGTAAAAGACATGATATAGCAAAACAGAATGTAGACATAAGATTTGTAGCTGGCTACCAATTACTGGCAAAGAGAAAAAAGATTCCATGAAACAAATGGCTCCAATTAAACCTTCATCAAAATTTTGTTATGTTTCATTTTCACTTGCTGATCTGGTTCCAGGTTGCAGCGACAGCATTCTCGGAAGGGAAAGCCCAGACACTCCTCTCCCTGGTCACCTCCACCAGCTCCTCCAGGAGGATCCCAAGGTGCTCCCACGCCAGCTGAGAGATATAATCTCTGCAGCAGGTCGGCTCTCCTCCCAGACTGGCATGTCTGGAACACCTTCCCAGGGGAGTGTCAAGGAGGAATCCTGACCAGATGCCCAAACCAGCTCAACTTGCTCTTGCATCGAGAGGAGCTGGAGCGTATAAATACCTGTCACTAATTAATTTGTTTTTTGAAAGTTCCTTCTTCTATACCATTCATAGAAGAGAACCATCATCTTTGAGGACAAGATGTTAATGGAAACAATGCAAAAAATCTTAAATGACAGACTAAACAGCTGTGTAGCCTGAAGAAAGTCACTTTTTAGTGAGGTTAATCACAAAAAAGGCTGCAATTTTCTAGGGAGCATAAAGATTGGACTCTGGAGCGACACAAAATGGTCATGTGGTCTGATGAGATGAATACTGTTCCAGAGTGATGGGTGAGAAAGAGAGATGGAGAGAGAGAGAGAGATAAATACATCACGACAGGCCGCAGTATGCACTCATTATACCACAGCTGAGGGGCGTTCTTCGGCCTGGCAGAAAGAGGAATACACAATCTATTTCATGTAGTTTTTATTTAATCAGAAATACATATTATCCAATAAAACTAGCCCCACCTCTCCTGATTAGCTCTGCACATCGTCTTTTCCTCTGCTTATTTTTTCCTCAGGAGAAAGTCACTGTTCAATCAACTCTACCGTTGTAAAGTTAACCTTAAACATGTGAATTCAACCAATCAAGTCTATTTGTTAATTTCATCAAAACACTGCCGCTAAGTTTTGCTACCTGCTATAACAGTTGGTTGTTGCTGGTTCCCTGACATGGAATGGTATGCAGTGATAAGGTTTTAGAATAGTAGCTGTGGTATACGCTGATTATATCACAGTTAACAACCACTCAGATTGGAGGATTTCACCTTTCTGTTTTATAAAACAAATAGCTGTTCACTCACACTCACAGCTAACTTGCTGTAAATGTTAAACACTGTAGCACTTATTTGTAGCTACAGATGAATACACACTTCTTATTTACAAAAATGTTGTGTTGTGAGAGGGCGATGCAATGGTCTGGCTCCTTGAGGTGTTTTTTTTTTTTTTTTTTATAATATTCTCAACAGCAATTGATCTGCAAAAAATGGGGGAAAAGATCACTAAATTCACTTGGTCTTTTTGTACAATAAGTACTTTAAGGCGAAACATTCATGAAGGACAAAAGAAGAGAGAAAAGAGTTCTGGACAGACAAACTCTCTCTGGGTCAGAGTCAGATGGGTACAGCAGAAACCAATGTGACTTTCCAGTGAGGTTTGGCACAAACAGGTACAGTAAGCTTCAGTGGAAAACCAACGAGATGTTGATATTGTGGTGCTGGGGAGGAGGCGATAATCATATTGCAGATTTTGGCATTTGTTCAGGTTTCGAAAACAGCCAAACACAGAGCACATGTCACTTCAGGCCAGCATTTTCAATGAGTTCAGCTCTGATCATGCCCACAGCCTGTTCACCACCCCATCTGCCCACAGCATGTCTCTAGAACAAAGCATTTGGCTCTCAACCTCTTGTCCGCTTGTCAATGTGAAAAGACCACTCGACATAATTAGTATAGAACAGGATTCCGTTTTTTTGTTGTTGTTTTTTTCCAGGCTTGCGCACACATGTATCTACACAGCTGGAGCACCCCTCTAAGTGGAAGCTGAAGAAGAAGGGGCTGTTGCATTTACATTTCAATGACAGTGAGTACTAAATTTCACCCACTTGTTGTTGGAGGTGAAGAGGGACACATGCTCCCTTTGAAATGAAGCCACAATGAAGAGCGTGGTGCTCAGTGACCTCGATTGATATGCATCCCCAGTGCACTGCATTCAGACATGCAGATGTTGCTTTACTATTTTTTAATAACTTCATTTTGGGCCTTTTATATTACTTCTTTCTAAATGTTGTACATATAGGTACTGTAAGTTGCACAGTACTGCAAGTACTGCGAAAATGTTCTATTTGTACTAGCATTTGCGACAGTAAAAATTTAATGCATGTTCCATTTAAAGGCCCATTAAAATGAGAAAAAGAGAGGGTGCTACAAATAGTGATGTTTTGCAAACAGCTTGTTTCACTCATCTGAGTCAAACATAAAGTAAGCAGTGATCAACCTGGCTCCAATCTCACTGGGTTTCCTCAAGTCCTCTATGAATTATGGATGAAATGTTTAGTCCTCACAAACACAGCCATCAGTACACACAGCCAGGTGCTGTCTTTTTTTACCACATTACAATGGAGTAAAGGTCTCAGTGAGGCTCAAATTAACTGCCTGCATAAGTCTCCAAATGTTTCCTTTTTATGTACATTTTTGCATAAAATAAGATTTGAGAACAAGCTGGGATGTTTAAACAAAGTGGAATTGTTGTGTAAAAGATGTGACATAGCACAATGGAAACACTTGTAATCGTTTCTCTTTGGCTCCTTAAGACAATTACAGTTATGTTTTTGTTTAGCTGGAGAAAGTTGTGGCACATCCAGTCATTAATCTCCTCAATGCATTTACCAAGAGCCTGAGACATTGTAATATACATCTGCGTGTCATCTGCATAGCTATGGTAGTTTATTTTGCTGTTCTTTATAATCTGTGCCAGTGTGAGCTTGTAAATGTTACAGAGGAGGTCCCAGGATGGAACCTTGGGGAACTCCAAATGTGATTCTTGTCTGCTGAGATGTAAAGTTAGCTATTAACACAGTACTTCCTGTTCTCTAATAGTGTTTTGAACCAGTTTAGTGCAGTTCCATAAAAACCTGCCCTAAAACTTGACTGGAAGGCATCATAGCAGTTATGTTGTGGTAAAAAGTGATTGAGCTGTTGAAAAGCGCTTTTTCAGTTATCTTACCAAAAATTGGAAGATTTGAGATGGGCCTGTAGTTGTTCACTTGTGTCTTGTCAAGCTTGTCCTTTTTCAGCCGAGGTTTAATTACAGCTGTTTTTAGTCACTGTGGAAACACACCTGACATTACGGACAAGTTCACAATCTGTAACAGGTCTGACTCCAAAACCTTTGAGACCTTTTTGAAAAAAAAATAAATAAATAAACCGTTGGCAGAATGTCTAAACAGCAAGAGGAGGAGTTCAGCTGACGTAAGACGTCCTCCAGGTCTTTCCTGTTAATGGGTTGAAACTGTTTCATGGTGTTTAAACTGGTTTTGGGTGGACATGGTACATGGGGTACATGTGCTGAACCTGCTGCTGATGGACCAACTGCTTGTCTAATATTTAGGTCTGGAAATTTGGATGGACTTAACAGCTGAACATTTTTGAACAAAAACCATGAAGGGAAGTAAACAAAAAACATTTACAGGCAGAATAAAGACCTCCCGCTACCACAAACAGTCTTTGTGCTCAACTGGATTTTCCAGCACATCCAAGGTTCAAGCACCTTTGATTTGACATTGTGGCTGCTGAGATGTAAAGAAACATTTTTGGCAGCTCACTGCTCCACTCATCCACACACACACACACACATCCTCCACTTTATGAGCCAATGTCACCTCTCCTATTCAGAGCAGGCGATCTAAACCAATGCTGTAATGAGCTGCTGTTTGTTTGGCTACAGGCTGTCTCAGATGAGAACATGATGCTGTCACTCGGATTTAATGGCAGCAGCTCCGGTGGCAACGAATCTGCATGTGAGCCTCTCACTGTCAAATGTTTGGTCAAAGGCAAGTTTTCCAACAATTTCAACATTTTCTCTGGTGTGGAAATTTCCTTGTGCTGGTTTTAATTCTCATTTTTATTACTGCTGTTAAACCTTTGTTTATCCAGACAAGTCCAGAACACATTGTTATTTACACCGATAACTTGTTAAGTTAACTGCGGGGGTGGATGTGTTACACATTATTAATTTGCCAATACTCACATTTGTTGCGATCGTGGCCTGTTAGTCACTTTTCTGGATGCTAAAAGGCACATAAATTATGCTTTGTCACACTCAACCAGACTGTTTGGAACTTTACAGTAGCCTGTGAGCTTTATGTTCAATTAAAGGTAAATACTTGTGTGAAATCCTGCCACCTTCTAGAGACATGCGGACTCCTCAACCTAGAATATTTCTAGATGAATATTCCAGCAAAACGCTTGATTCTAATGAAATTTAATGAGTTTCACTACACTCAGTTGTTAGAATATGTTCTTAAAACTTTGTCTGACTTGCTGATTATCTGTATTCAATAATTGTGTCTACTTGTTTCTTGAATGCAATTTGCATTTGTATCCATCCCGTTTTGCACTCAGAGTTCAAAGGTGTACTATTCCAAGTAATTGACGGTCAAAAAAATTGACAGGGAACTGAAATGCCTGGCACTGAATGGAAGCAAAATAAAACTCTGTTTGATATATCTGCTTGTGGTCGATGATTCTAACCTAAATGGGTTTTTTCTAGACCTGCTTCAGTAAGGACTTTTCAGTGCACGAGAGGATTGACGGGGGAAAAAAAAGAAACCTGAATGAAAGGAGACATTTCTGTCAACTCCTTCAAAGCTCCTCCAGCTGTCTGTATAGACTATGCTAATCCAGACAGCTGGGCACAGCCACAGCTGGTCCTCCAGGTGAAATCTGACATCTTCAGTATTCCTCATTATAATGTGCTGTTAGTTGATTTCGACACCAAACAGCACATTCCAGATGTTCAAATATGCAGCCGGTTGATATACAGCATTGTCATCCTGAACACTACTGGAGCAGTGCTATTTCAGGGGAAGGACATGTCACTCCTGTTCTGCTGTAGCGCCTCAGTGTCCTTGAGAACACACAACTGTGCAATGAAGCAACAAAGTCCTTTATTAAATGTCCCCAGGTATATCTGGTCTGCGGGGATTTGATGTCTCGAGTAAGAGGAATAGTGTTTGGCTGCAGCTCAAGAAGGAGGGTCCGTTAGGTATCGATCACTGGAGGTGACTGGGTGTCAAATAAAAAAGCAGTGCAGGGTAATTTTACAGGATGAAAGTCAATACAGGCAATCATCTTGGGCATGCCTAGCTACTCTCTGGTACAGTATTTACAACAGTCTTGGGCCAAACGGTTTTTACCTGCTCAGAGATGGTTGTAAGACTGTAGCAGGATTCTAGTGTAGTTTCAAAAAAAGCTCAGCCCATTCAAAGTAGTAGTGCAAGAGCCAACCTCTTCTCTTTTCCAGGAAAACAGCAGCTGGAAAACAAAGGAATTGAAAGGATTTTTTTTAAGTGGCTTTTTTTTTTTTTTTTAAGAGGTGGGCTCTTGTATTGCTGTATAGCAAATATAAATTTAAGGTTTCATAAATAAGATAAGACATTAATTTATACGTTCCACAGTGGGGAAATTTACGGTTTTACAGCAGCAAAAGAGGGCATCGGTGAAAAAGAAATAGAATTAGACAATAAATATAATGTACAGTATAGACAATATAAACAAGTAATATAGATAAGTAATATAAAAAAGTATGTACAGCAGTACTATGGAGATAAAATATGTACAGTACAGTCAGCTTAAAGCGTCTTGTGTGTGGTCTGCTGGTTGTGAAGTCTGACAGCTGCAGGATAGAAGGACCTGTGATATTGTTCCTTCACACACTTTGGGTGAAGCAGTCTGTCGCTGAAGGAGCTCCCCAGTGTTGTTAAGAAGTCCTGCAGGGGGTGGGAGTCGTTCTCCAACATGGATGACAGCTTAGCTATCATCCATCATCACCATCAGTGACCACACCGAGTGTCCAGAAATGTTACCCAACCAAGTAAAACAATAAAGACGTTTTTACACCTTAGTTTTATGGTATATATTATATTTGTTTTTTGACATTAGAGTAATAGAAGATTTGACATCTACGTAACAGGATATGTACAACATGGGGCTGCTTAGATGATACAGTGGTTGGCATTGTCACCTCACAGCAAGGAGGGATTATGGAGGGATAGATATAACATGTTAAGGAGCAAACTTTTTTAAGCTCTACACAGAACCAGTCTACCTCTACCTCTGTTTATAGTATTTATGCAGCGCTAACTGGCTGCTGGATGCCATTTCATATTTACAAATGCACAAAAAATGTGAAAATCATTGAAAAGTTTACTTTTTTTCCATTGTTTCATTCAAGGCTGCTTTCGTATTTATGTGAGAATTTGTTCGAGTGAGCCCTGATCAAATACTGAGTTCATAAATAAAGATCATTTTCCAAACTTTGATTGGTCTTAGTGAATATAATTTTGTTTTGAGATACTCAAGCTTCGATTTTCATGAGCTCTAAGCCATAATCAAAATTAAAAAAAAAAAAAAAGGCTTGCAAATGTTCACACTAAATGTAACAAACTTTAACTATATGAAATAAAATCTCAAATTTCACAACAAAGTCAAAATGTCACACTTTTTTAAGATGTCGCAGTCCAAAATCCATATCCATATTCAGCATCAAGCTATATGCAGCTGTAACTCCCAATTTTCTTCTCCATCAGTCTGCTGATTATTTCCATTTATTTATCATAAACAGAATACAACTGAGCAATCAATTCATTGTTTTAGCTATGATTACAATGACCTCAGTCACGTGAAAAATATTTCCTATGCCTTTAGATTGTGTTATTTAAGTAGTTCCACTGAATGTTTTTCATTTCGGTAAGGCGTTGTACGAGGAGTCAAAACACAGCTTACGGGAAAACAGCCAGTGTTGGTTTGTGTTTCACCCTGAAAGATGACAGGGATAGGAAGCCTTAACTTATTTTCATGTTCCCAATTTGAGTGGGCAAAGCAGGAAGGAAAGAGTGTGCAAACCAGGCTTTGATTTATATTCAAATGAGAAGTATACAGGGGAAATTGGATTTCCTCTTTTCCTCTTTCATTTCAGAGAATGAATTTCCTGGTGGCAGATTGTATTGTATCATCTTTTGCCGTTAATATCCAGCTATGAGCATCAAGAGGTATTCTTTATTCGAAAGACTCTGAAGAACTTTTATACCTCCCAGCTTCAGAATGCAATGACAATTTCCATTTCTGTTCCAGTGTTCAAACAATTATGCCCAAGGCCATTTAAGACATTGCTCAGCCATTTTAATTTACACATGAAAGACGATAACATATCAAAGGAGTTCTGCTTTAAATTCAAAAGAAAACTTGTCTGTGCCTTATGTACCTTTTACCAATGAACCAAGCCAATTCTGTACCTAAAGCAGGCCAGTCAGAGGATGACCCTTTTGTTTGTGTAACTGAGTTCTGCATGTTTACACTGATGACAAATTTGTGATGTACACTATGAGTTTATCCAGACTGCACTGGCTCATGGGTACTGCTGTACCAAGAGAAAAGTTACTCACCAGTGGCTGGAGCTTCTTCTGGCAAGGTCAGTACTCTGACATCAGTATCCTGAGTTCAGTGCCCAGCGGCCAGTATTGTGAGGTCAGCGCCCCGAGGTCAGCACCCTGAGGTCAGCACCCTGAGGTCAGCACCCTGAGGTGAGCGCCTTGAGGTCAGCACCCCAAGGTCAGTATGTTGACCTTGGGGCGCTGACCTATGTTGAGTTCAGCGCCCTGAGGTTAGCACCCCGAGGTCAGCGCCCTGAGGTCAGCACCCTGAGGTCAGTGCCCCGAGGTCAGCGCCCCGAGGTCAGCGCCCCGAGGTCAGCGCCCTGAGGTTAGCGCCTTGAGGTCAGCACCCTGAGGTCAGTGCCCCGAGGTCAGTACCCTGAGGTCAGTGACCCGAGGTCAGCGCCCTGAGGTCAGCGCCCCAAGGTCAGCGCCCCAAGGTCAGCGCCCCAAGGTCAGCGCCCCAAGGTCAGCGCCCTGACCCAGCAATTTTTTTCCTGAATAAAAATTAAATGAATAACTAAATCAGGCACAAGTACATTATTTTTCAGTCCAAACTGAGAGAATCAGTGATAAAAATCAAAATCACCCTTTTAAAAACCTTTTAATTTATGCCTTCGTGTCACAGCTGACACCATGACAGAACATGACTGCTGGTTGTCATGGTAATGAAATACATTTTCTGGCATGCATTTGAAACAGCTCATGTCCTAATAACTGATTGGAAAGTTGTGTAAATTTAGCATTTTTGCACAAAAAATTACTGAAATTATTTATTGAATATCAAAATGGTTGCTGAATTATTTTATATCCATCACCAATTAATTGAATTGTTCAAACTCTGAAACAAATCTTTTGGAAATTTTGATTCGTCAGCTCTTACTATGGTTTCCGATGATGGGACACTGATCAAATGAAAGCACTCGGTACAGTGAGTGAGCAACGGAAGGTCTCTCTGAAGCACTGCTAGAACTAATGGAAATGGAAACAGTGATTGTTCGATATTACCCTGCCGTTAAAAAAAAAAAACAAAAAAACACCCAAACTCTCCCACAGTCACTGACATGGCTCCACTTTGTTTTGTTTTGTTTTTTTTTACTTTTAACCTTTAAATAGTCAAAAAGCCACAGACTGACAGAGGGGGTGGTTGAGTTAGTGGTTAGTGCCCTGGGTGTGGTTCCGGCCCAGGAGCCATGCTCAGGTTACCTGTGGCACCACCTGGTGGATTTCACATCGGGCCATACAGGAAACTGATGCACTACTACAACAAGTTTTTCTTATATATATATATATATATATATACATATACACTTTATATTTTCTTATTTCTTATTTATTTATTTTTCTTTGCCACAGTGCAAATTGACAATTGAATAGTAACATAGAGAGGGGGGAATCATTTCATTTAACAGCTTTTTTTATTATTTTCTCAGAAGTTCTCTTCTTCCACAGAATACAACGTTAGTAAAAAAAAAAATTGTTTGTCATGATGCATCTTCTCAGAAACAACATCCCAGTTACTTTCTCACATACTCTAACTATAACCCATACATCTATCAACAGTGGCCTATGGAGTATGTTGAGTGACAGACTTTTCTTTCCAGAAAGTGATCATTAACTTTATATTTCTACATTTAGGCTAATAAAACTAATCTTATGTGCATGAAGGAATTACATTGGTATCTTTTTAAAATTGGAGTCATTCTTAACCCAAGAGCACTATTTTGGACACGTAAATACATATTAAATTGATGAACGAACAAAATTCAGTTGATTGCTGTCCTCACCAAGAGGCAAAATATGACTTATGACTTATGACTTATGTCTCATAAGTCTTATATATAATTAATCACCTTGGAGGACAAATGAATCTTTGGTATGTGTGATAGTTGCCTATTATTGTGGAAAGTTAACAAATGAACAAGGTTAATTGCAGAAATTTGGTACAATGGTCTAAAAGCATGATTCAAGGGGGATAGGTGACGTATGAAGTATGAAGTGGGGTAACTTGATAAATATTTTCTTTTGTTAAAATTTTCTGCAAGAGGTGAAGATGTCTGTTTAGTCCCTTTATTAAAACCCTCTTCAAAGTTTCCCCCTCAACATGGCTTGAAACAACTGCTCTGCTGCTGCTATATCCAAATAAATTAAGTCAATTGCATCACAGAAAGAGCTAAATTTCACAAATTCATGAAAGTATTGACAATATTGTCCAAGATGCTGTAGAGCACATCCATGCTCTGTCAAATCCAATGGCAAAAATCCTTCTTCTGACTCACTGAGTCTCAACATCCAATGATGATGACTAAGTATAGTTGAGAAAATTAAAAGCAGTTACTCTGTTCCAAGAGCATATGGTGTGAGAGTGAGATGAATCTTGGGAGCATGAACAAGAAATATTAGCATTACAATATTTGAAATTTAAGACCATGATCCAGAATCAATCCCCTGCAAGTCCTCAAGGGGCTCTGATGTTTTGACAGAAGTACATACATCTACAGAAGAGCATTAAACAGATTCTCTTAGGCTGCTTAAATGCCTATTTCAGTCTTTAAAACCTAGCTCACATCTGCAGGACATGTTTTTGAGGCATAGTTCATTCTGTCACTTTCATGTGTGTTTCTTCCACCCCTGCCTTCAGATTAGTCATTGATAACTCAGTGCCAGTTCTACTCCCTCCAGGGAAGAGATACGTTTGAGGTACATTTGAGTAAATTCGCACCTGCAGCCAGTAGCAAGAGGATGCAGTTAAACTCAAGTTTGAATGTGTGTTTGTGATTTAAAGTGTTATATTGAATATTATGTTGCTTACTAAGACCAGGTGCATTTAGCAAAATAGCTAGCATTACATGAAAGGAAATGATGATCAGGGTCCAGACATCTGATAAAAGCACACTTGCACATTTATACCTGAGCTCCCCCTCTAAGTCGAAGGCTCCTTTTTTCCTCGCATGTAAAATATCCCTACAGCTGGACACTCCTGTACTGCCTTCAACACAGATGACTGGATGGCGACTAAGGAAGGACGCTTCTTTGCTGGTTTTCTGAAGACTACTTTGTGGCAGAGTCCCCATCAGGCCTCATGCTGAAGGGCTCAAGGCGCTCGTTCTCAGGCAGCATGTTGTTGAGGCGCTCCATCAGTGGCACTGTCTGGTCGATTCCCATCTGGATGCGTCTCAGGATCATGGACATCTCATTGACCTTCTGGATTTGCTCAGCGTACTTTGCGTAGCGTTTCTGGCGCTCTTGCATTATGCTGAACAAGGTTTCCACTGACAAGTCCATCTGGAATCAAACAGATGGAGAGACAGTGCAAGTCTTTGACTTTTGATGATGCCAGTTGATTGAGAAAAAAAAAACAAAAAACAATTATATAACACTAAATATCCTTTAATTCAAGTTTTAGCTGGGCATATTCCAAATACAGGCTAATTCACACAGCAAAGTTGATAGATCATTCATACTTTGAATTTTTATACATTTCTCTACTTTTTTGTTTCCATCGTGACTTTAGCGAAGACTTTTTTACATTGCAGATCATTTAAATAACTGATTTCCAGGATGTGTTACGAGAAATCTATTGGGTAAATAGAATAAAGTAAAATGTAAAAAAGAAATAAATTAAAAACGGAAGAAAAGTAAAAGAAAATTAAAACAGCTTCCTGTTGGTAGTTTATGCATTTCCATGTCTGTGGAAATCCTACTCATTACAAAACTGTGAGAATAGTTTTTTGGACACTAGATGTCCAAAGCTGTACCAGGGTATTCTGACCTCTTTGATCCTCTTGACCAATGCATTCTGATCAAAGGCCACAGCCTCCGCACACTGGTGTAGATGGTCCTGGTACCGGATGCAGAGCTGCAGAACCTGAGCAGCATCCAGCCTCTCCAGACAAACACTGCTGGGTGACGTCTGGCCACTTAGTACTCCTGTGAGAGAGAAATGCAAAAGACTTGAAATTAAGCATGAAATGTTGGAATAGACTAAGACTTGATAAGGGCACAACACTTGGCAATTATTGGAATTAGTACCAGATCAGACAGAGCTACCCTTGTTGCTATTTCAGGAGTGTGCCAACACAGGAAACTTGGCTCATTATGCACTTTTCCCACAGTGCTAATGAATTGCAGTGACAATTAGCTTCACAGGGTAGAATTTGAAAAAGGTTGAAAACACGATGAAACCAACAGCATCTTTGTGTGAAAACTGAAATGGTAGAAATAAAAAATATATCACTTAAGAATTTTATCTACCAGATAAATATTTCCATCTGAGCATAAATCATTATCAGATACAATCAGGATTCCAAATTTTTTTAATTTTGCCATCTGTATTCATCTTGAAGCTGCTTGCAGATGTTTTGTCTATTTGATTTTTTTTTTTTTTTTTTTTTTTAACCTTGCAGCTATACACGTTGAAAAGTGTGCCCTATACTCGCTTTGACTAAACCTGAAATGTTAATCATATGATGGACCAGATCACTGCTGGGGGTTGGATAGTTTACACCAGTGCTTAAAGTGTGGGGCGCGACCCACTGGTGGGGAACGGAGACCTGACAGGTGGGGAGGAAATTCTCAATTTCATGCCTATCTTACTGTAAATGCTTTTCTCTATTAACAATAAAGAAAATTAACTCTAAACAAAACATCCACACGCAAACAAAGTAATAATTAATGGCTAAAATGAGTAATGAGCATTAGGAGTTTTTTGCACAGATTGCAAATGAAACACTATTTAATTTTTTGACTACTGTACTTTTTGTTTCTGATTCAAGATATCAGTTATGATGGCACAACTGCACTCTTGTTTTCTTTTTGAACTTGGTGTTGATGTTTTTAATTCTGATTCATTATAAAATGTGGCTGATGTACTTGGTGTTAGTAAGTTCAATAAAATGAAATGTAATTTGTCAAATTTTTGATGGGGCGACAGGGTTGAAAATCCCCACTTGTTCAAAGAGGGGAATGACCAAAAAATTTTGAGAACCACTGGTTTACACAAACATTTGAGGGGTTCAAAGATGCACAGTAACAGTTTGCAACCTTTTCCAACTCATGGTCAACTTAAAATCTCCAAAATATTGGTGGCCCACATCAAACCTCATACTGTAACAACACAGAAGCTAGATTATACCACATTTCCTCTAAAATTGACGCGGGGTCTTTTATTTAATCAGTTGTAGAAGGAAGGCTTAGAGAAGGTTAGGGTTAGGGTTAGGGTTAGGGTGACTGCTGGTTGTCATGGTAATGAAATACATTTTCTGGCATGCATTTGAAACAGCTCATGTCCTAATAACTGATTGGAAAGTTGTGTAAATTTAGCATTTTTGCACAAAAAATTACTGAAATTATTTATTGAATATCAAAATGGTTGCTGAATTATTTTATATCCATCACCAATTAATTGAATTGTTCAAACTCTGAAACAAATCTTTTGGAAATTTTGATTCGTCAGCTCTTACTATGGTTTCCGATGATGGGACACTGATCAAATGAAAGCACTCGGTACAGTGAGTGAGCAACGGAAGGTCTCTCTGAAGCACTGCTAGAACTAATGGAAATGGAAACAGTGATTGTTCGATATTACCCTGCCGTTAAAAAAAAAAAACAAAAAAACACCCAAACTCTCCCACAGTCACTGACATGGCTCCACTTTGTTTTGTTTTGTTTTTTTTTACTTTTAACCTTTAAATAGTCAAAAAGCCACAGACTGACAGAGGGGGTGGTTGAGTTAGTGGTTAGTGCCCTGGGTGTGGTTCCGGCCCAGGAGCCATGCTCAGGTTACCTGTGGCACCACCTGGTGGATTTCACATCGGGCCATACAGGAAACTGATGCACTACTACAACAAGTTTTTCTTATATATATATATATATATATACATATACACTTTATATTTTCTTATTTCTTATTTATTTATTTTTCTTTGCCACAGTGCAAATTGACAATTGAATAGTAACATAGAGAGGGGGGAATCATTTCATTTAACAGCTTTTTTTATTATTTTCTCAGAAGTTCTCTTCTTCCACAGAATACAACGTTAGTAAAAAAAAAAATTGTTTGTCATGATGCATCTTCTCAGAAACAACATCCCAGTTACTTTCTCACATACTCTAACTATAACCCATACATCTATCAACAGTGGCCTATGGAGTATGTTGAGTGACAGACTTTTCTTTCCAGAAAGTGATCATTAACTTTATATTTCTACATTTAGGCTAATAAAACTAATCTTATGTGCATGAAGGAATTACATTGGTATCTTTTTAAAATTGGAGTCATTCTTAACCCAAGAGCACTATTTTGGACACGTAAATACATATTAAATTGATGAACGAACAAAATTCAGTTGATTGCTGTCCTCACCAAGAGGCAAAATATGACTTATGACTTATGACTTATGTCTCATAAGTCTTATATATAATTAATCACCTTGGAGGACAAATGAATCTTTGGTATGTGTGATAGTTGCCTATTATTGTGGAAAGTTAACAAATGAACAAGGTTAATTGCAGAAATTTGGTACAATGGTCTAAAAGCATGATTCAAGGGGGATAGGTGACGTATGAAGTATGAAGTGGGGTAACTTGATAAATATTTTCTTTTGTTAAAATTTTCTGCAAGAGGTGAAGATGTCTGTTTAGTCCCTTTATTAAAACCCTCTTCAAAGTTTCCCCCTCAACATGGCTTGAAACAACTGCTCTGCTGCTGCTATATCCAAATAAATTAAGTCAATTGCATCACAGAAAGAGCTAAATTTCACAAATTCATGAAAGTATTGACAATATTGTCCAAGATGCTGTAGAGCACATCCATGCTCTGTCAAATCCAATGGCAAAAATCCTTCTTCTGACTCACTGAGTCTCAACATCCAATGATGATGACTAAGTATAGTTGAGAAAATTAAAAGCAGTTACTCTGTTCCAAGAGCATATGGTGTGAGAGTGAGATGAATCTTGGGAGCATGAACAAGAAATATTAGCATTACAATATTTGAAATTTAAGACCATGATCCAGAATCAATCCCCTGCAAGTCCTCAAGGGGCTCTGATGTTTTGACAGAAGTACATACATCTACAGAAGAGCATTAAACAGATTCTCTTAGGCTGCTTAAATGCCTATTTCAGTCTTTAAAACCTAGCTCACATCTGCAGGACATGTTTTTGAGGCATAGTTCATTCTGTCACTTTCATGTGTGTTTCTTCCACCCCTGCCTTCAGATTAGTCATTGATAACTCAGTGCCAGTTCTACTCCCTCCAGGGAAGAGATACGTTTGAGGTACATTTGAGTAAATTCGCACCTGCAGCCAGTAGCAAGAGGATGCAGTTAAACTCAAGTTTGAATGTGTGTTTGTGATTTAAAGTGTTATATTGAATATTATGTTGCTTACTAAGACCAGGTGCATTTAGCAAAATAGCTAGCATTACATGAAAGGAAATGATGATCAGGGTCCAGACATCTGATAAAAGCACACTTGCACATTTATACCTGAGCTCCCCCTCTAAGTCGAAGGCTCCTTTTTTCCTCGCATGTAAAATATCCCTACAGCTGGACACTCCTGTACTGCCTTCAACACAGATGACTGGATGGCGACTAAGGAAGGACGCTTCTTTGCTGGTTTTCTGAAGACTACTTTGTGGCAGAGTCCCCATCAGGCCTCATGCTGAAGGGCTCAAGGCGCTCGTTCTCAGGCAGCATGTTGTTGAGGCGCTCCATCAGTGGCACTGTCTGGTCGATTCCCATCTGGATGCGTCTCAGGATCATGGACATCTCATTGACCTTCTGGATTTGCTCAGCGTACTTTGCGTAGCGTTTCTGGCGCTCTTGCATTATGCTGAACAAGGTTTCCACTGACAAGTCCATCTGGAATCAAACAGATGGAGAGACAGTGCAAGTCTTTGACTTTTGATGATGCCAGTTGATTGAGAAAAAAAAAACAAAAAACAATTATATAACACTAAATATCCTTTAATTCAAGTTTTAGCTGGGCATATTCCAAATACAGGCTAATTCACACAGCAAAGTTGATAGATCATTCATACTTTGAATTTTTATACATTTCTCTACTTTTTTGTTTCCATCGTGACTTTAGCGAAGACTTTTTTACATTGCAGATCATTTAAATAACTGATTTCCAGGATGTGTTACGAGAAATCTATTGGGTAAATAGAATAAAGTAAAATGTAAAAAAGAAATAAATTAAAAACGGAAGAAAAGTAAAAGAAAATTAAAACAGCTTCCTGTTGGTAGTTTATGCATTTCCATGTCTGTGGAAATCCTACTCATTACAAAACTGTGAGAATAGTTTTTTGGACACTAGATGTCCAAAGCTGTACCAGGGTATTCTGACCTCTTTGATCCTCTTGACCAATGCATTCTGATCAAAGGCCACAGCCTCCGCACACTGGTGTAGATGGTCCTGGTACCGGATGCAGAGCTGCAGAACCTGAGCAGCATCCAGCCTCTCCAGACAAACACTGCTGGGTGACGTCTGGCCACTTAGTACTCCTGTGAGAGAGAAATGCAAAAGACTTGAAATTAAGCATGAAATGTTGGAATAGACTAAGACTTGATAAGGGCACAACACTTGGCAATTATTGGAATTAGTACCAGATCAGACAGAGCTACCCTTGTTGCTATTTCAGGAGTGTGCCAACACAGGAAACTTGGCTCATTATGCACTTTTCCCACAGTGCTAATGAATTGCAGTGACAATTAGCTTCACAGGGTAGAATTTGAAAAAGGTTGAAAACACGATGAAACCAACAGCATCTTTGTGTGAAAACTGAAATGGTAGAAATGAAAAATATATCACTTAAGAATTTTATCTACCAGATAAATATTTCCATCTGAGCATAAATCATTATCAGATACAATCAGGATTCCAAATTTTTTTAATTTTGCCATCTGTATTCATCTTGAAGCTGCTTGCAGATGTTTTGTCTATTTGATTTTTTTTTTTTTTTTTTTTTTTTTAACCTTGCAGCTATACACGTTGAAAAGTGTGCCCTATACTCGCTTTGACTAAACCTGAAATGTTAATCATATGATGGACCAGATCACTGCTGGGGGTTGGATAGTTTACACCAGTGCTTAAAGTGTGGGGCGCAACCCACTGGTGGGGAACGGAGACCTGACAGGTGGGGAGGAAATTCTCAATTTCATGCCTATCTTACTGTAAATGCTTTTCTCTATTAACAATAAAGAAAATTAACTCTAAACAAAACATCCACACGCAAACAAAGTAATAATTAATGGCTAAAATGAGTAATGAGCATTAGGAGTTTTTTGCACAGATTGCAAATGAAACACTATTTAATTTTTTGACTACTGTACTTTTTGTTTCTGATTCAAGATATCAGTTATGATGGCACAACTGCACTCTTGTTTTCTTTTTGAACTTGGTGTTGATGTTTTTAATTCTGATTCATTATAAAATGTGGCTGATGTACTTGGTGTTAGTAAGTTCAATAAAATGAAATGTAATTTGTCAAATTTTTGATGGGGCGACAGGGTTGAAAATCCCCACTTGTTCAAAGAGGGGAATGACCAAAAAATTTTGAGAACCACTGGTTTACACAAACATTTGAGGGGTTCAAAGATGCACAGTAACAGTTTGCAACCTTTTCCAACTCATGGTCAACTTAAAATCTCCAAAATATTGGTGGCCCACATCAAACCTCATACTGTAACAACACAGAAGCTAGATTATACCACATTTCCTCTAAAATTGACGCGGGGTCTTTTATTTAATCAGTTGTAGAAGGAAGGCTTAGAGAAGAGGTCTTTACGAAATGAATTGCCCTTTCTCTTCAAACTCCACATTAACAAACCCTTTCTGACAGGTGCCATGTCTGCACACTGTATGTGCTGTGCCGTATGTTAGAGGAAGGCTTTTATTTGTTCAAATTGCCAACGTACCTGGCTATCAATGGAGAGATCTATTTGAATGGAGGCCATCATTAGAGCAAATTTGAAATGTTGCCAGTGCACAAACTTGAGCAATAACGAATTCAATATGCTGGAGTGGTTTAATATATTTTAGCTGGACTAGAGATTTTATTCATATCTTTAATGTTTTCAAAACTATTTTATTTTAAAACATGTGAAACATTATTGTGAAACATTATTCTTAACAACATCTTTTATCCAAAATTGTACTACTTTGCATTATAAAATTATTTGTTGCCCCACTGTGCAAACCTTTGTGGCCCATCTGGATATTATTTTTGCTTTAATTTATTTTATATATTTTATATATATGTGTACATATATATGTATTTATTATTTTCATTTAAATTTCATAATGTGCTAATGCCTGGGGAAAAAAAAACAACCCCAAGAGAAATTCCTTGTGTTTATAATGCACTTGGCAATAAATTGGATTAGTAGAAGGCTGCACGGCAGCGTAGTGCTGAGTGCTGTTGCTCCACTATAAAAAGGTTGTGGGTTTGGTTCCTGGGCCTTTCTGCTTGCATGGGTTTCCTCCGATTTGAGTGTGAGTGTGACTGGTTGTTGGTCTCTGTACGTTGGCCTTGGAATGGACAAAATGGTGACCTGTTCGGGGCGTACCCCGCCCTCGCCCAATGTCAGCTGCGATTGGCTCCAGCACCCCCCATGACCCGGAAACAGATAAGCGGTAAAACATGAGTGAGTGAGTTTTGGAAAGATGTTGTTGACAAACTATCTTACGCTCCTATAATCACTTTCAGCAAGTGGAAAACTTAAAACATTACCTTTTAAAAGGGGCTGAAAGGTGGGTATCTCTTGAAGCTTAATCACATCTGGGTCATTGTGGATATTCCGCAGAGACTGGGTCCCCTGGGCCACAACTACAATATCATCCATCTTTGCCTTCTGCTTTGCTGGAGATGGCACCACTGCAACAACAACATTGTGGTTGATAATAACCAGGCAGGAATGACTTCATATCAAATGTCTAGCTGAAAATGTAAAACCAAAAATCTTAGAACATTTTAAAAATGTTTTTGAAGATTTAGTTGAACTGTGAGGTAAAATGGTGAAAGATGTTCTCACATCCTTATCTAAAAGAAGCAATGACATAATAAAAAATTGGTCATTAGAAATAATATCGCCATGCAAAATGTAACTTCAGTAAAATATAATTCAGTTAAATGCCAGAAAAACGTAACCATGCCGCTTCATCTTTAAAAGTTTCTTCTGTGACATTATGTTCAGGGAAAATTTGGTGGTGACTAGCTTTCCTCAGTCTTCTACGACTGTAACTTAATGTAATCATTTCTATTACTTTTTTGGTCATTGGAAAACTATAATCTACATTTCTCACAATTTTAATAGCGTTTTACTTGACCTTCACATTTTACTTATGGGATGATAAAATGATTGTTAGAGGTAGCTCCATACAGAGCTAATAGAACATATCAAAAGTAATAATTATGCAGAACAAATGTAATGTAATGTAATGTAATGTAATTTTGATGACTGGGTCAGTAGATGTCCAGTAGTGTAGTAAAATGTCCCTTTGGGGTGCAGTAGAGAAGTGACGATGAAATAATGGACTTTTATGGCGCCTTTATTGACAGTAAGTCCGTAACCCTTGGCTGATATAAAAACTGATTGGTTTACTTTTTAAACCACAACACTGTGATCGTGGCGTTTTACCTGCTGAGCTGTAGTCGGAGTGTTTCTCCGCTTCTCCGCTCTGTTCGGCTCCCATGATGCTAATGTCTAGCTAGCAAGCTGCTGGTCGTCTTTCGTCAACGTTGTCGGAAAGTGCACTGAAATAACCACAAAAGCGTCGGCGGTACACCTCCAGACAAACTCAGGGTGATGAGGTTCCCATGTTGACATGAGAAAAACCCAAAGTCCCTGTCGTTGGCTGCTCTGCGACTTCAATGCTAGCTAGATGGGATAACGGTTAGAAATCTGCTGTTCCTGCTAGCTTCCAAGCTAACAGCGGCTGCCCGATGTTTCTACAACAGAACTGTAGTTACCAGTAGCCCCGGCGGTGAGTTAGTTACCCCATGGAGCTTCTGTAGATATGAAATCCTTGTTATCATATAGCAAAGAAGTGCCTTGACTTGGAGCTCACGACTGGATAGCACTTCCGTAAATATTGATC
The DNA here is from genome assembly GCF_900963305.1 of Echeneis naucrates. NCBI lineage: Eukaryota > Metazoa > Chordata > Actinopteri > Carangiformes > Echeneidae > Echeneis > Echeneis naucrates. The sequence continues at coordinate 22,531,141 of NC_042526.1, read as the reverse complement.
ACGTGGTGTCCAAACCAGAACATTAGCGACTCCTGCCACCGCTGTCACAAACAGACCCCGCAGTTTACATTTGTTTACATCACGCCACGTATTTGGCTGTATTTCCTGCCTTAACCAAATCCTCTACCGATATAATGAATAAAAATAAGCTGGACCCATATGTAGATGACAGCACTGTTACCGGTCCAGAGGCTTTGTATGAAGTGATATGCTGATTGATTAAAAGCCACATGAACAATCAGAAAAGTAAAACCATCCCAGAGACAAACAAAATGACCAAAACAGACACACAATGACTGCAGTGAAAGTTTGCGTTTCATTGTAGTTTGAAGACTACAAAAGGCCAACATGGAATCACAGATATAAAACAACTTCACAAACAGTGAATGAACACACCAAATGGCAACAAAGACAAAAGAAATTAGCAAAGCTGCTTTTAAAGTGATGGATCAACACTTAAGCGTCCTCAACATTTAATTAATATATGCCAGTGAATGCAAATATTGGCTTTGGTAAGTTCCAGTAATAACTCTTCTTGAGACCTAGCATAAATATTTTTTCCCCATTTTCTGCAAACAACAGTTATACTAACAGATTATGCCTTTGACATTACGGGCAAAATCTTTAATTCTCTAGAATGATCCTTCCACTGTGCCAAACCAGGACCTTTAACATTAAAATTAAATTTTCGTTCAACCAAAATAAACACCACACAGCCTGTAGTTTAAACTGAATGTGGAATCAATTCAGTGAAATACAAGAATCAATTTAGCCAAAAACCAATACAGGAAACAGCCTTATATTAATAACAGATTTAACTATGCTTTTACTCATACTCAAAATGAAAACAAAGAAAGAAAAACACACATGCGGCCTTCATGCAGATAACGCCTGGCTAGTCCTGTTTTTTTTTCACTCCGTCCTCCCCATTGGGCTTTCCCCCACTGTTCTCTTCCAGTGGGTAGGGTCGCAGGTCCAAGGTGAGAATGCTGCTGAGCATCTGCTCATCAAGCTGCAAGAACAGTTAATAAGTGTGTCATTACTGTATTGTCTTTCAATAAATAAATCAAATATATTCCTAAACATTTCAGAAACATTTATTACATCTGAGTAGACTCCCTGCAAAGCGTCTGCCTTGGAGAAAAACTCCTCCTTTAGGGAGATGACAATGATCTGCATGTTCTTTCTTGATTCTTCCCTGATGAAACTGGTCACCTGGATGCAAATAAAACAACGGCAGAAGGTACACTACCAGTCAAAAGTTTGGACACATTCCTGTTTATTTGAATTAGAGAGTGTGTCCAAACTTTTGTATATCATGAGGTCATTTCTTTAAATGTTATTTATTTAGAAGTCCATTTGATTTGAAGTTGTGCTTCAGGTCACCTGGGTAATCTGTGGCCCTTATTAAATGCTGTTTGGTCTCCACGAACTCCAGTGGGAAACTTCCGAACTTTGTTGATTAGCTACTCACTGACTGTTTCTTGCTGCTGTTTGATGCTGAGTAGGTTAAGGAATGGTCAGATGCAGCTGGAAACGTACCTTGCCAATGTTAGTGTTGTCCAAGGCTGCATCCACTTCATCCAAGACAAAGAAGGGAGCAGGTCTGTAGCTGAGAGAAAAACAGCAACATCAGTGTGTCAAACAGGACAGACACACTCAGACAAATAATGCATTATTAAATAAAGTAGGCCAAATGTTTCAGAAGAAAACTCAGTGAGATCGGTCAAAAGAAGTCTTAAATTTGAAAAAGACCAATCAGTTAAGCACAAAAGATGATAAGAAACGATCAGCAGCCATGGATGTGTCTCAGGGGCATTGTCAGTCTCTTTAGATGAAATTCTTTTGCATAAAGTTGATGATGTAAAACAGAAGATGAAAAGCCTCTCCATATTGCAAAGCTTTTATTTTATTGGTCCATTCATCAGTTTAAAAACCCATCCTCATTACAAGCTAAGTACCCCAAGCCAATTGTTATTTTTTTCCCCAAGAAATAATTTAACTGTCTGAAAGGCATTGCATAGTGTGTCAACAGCTGTGGAGCCATTCCCTTTGTTTTGTTATAGCCTTCTGCCGGGGGTAGTTTTCCAGCTGTCCAGCTCACAATTTGTGAGCAAACCTTCATTTTGTTAAATGATTTCAGGAAACAGGATGGTAGCAAGTTAATTTGTCAGTAGACTAGTTATGTTTACTCATTATCTGGTTTTGTCTATTACCCTGTACTGTGTTGTAATTTAATGTAATCCAGTTTGGTTCAGGGTATTACCTGTGAATGGCAAACAACAGGGCCAAAGCAGCAACAGCCTTTTCTCCGCCAGACAGATTGTCCATGGACATGAAGCGTTTCCCTGGCGCCACACAGTTGTAGCTGATGCCTCCAAGGTACGGCTCATCTGGATTATCTGCACTCAGAATGGCCTGGGGTGCAGACAGACGCTTATTTTATTTTTATGCCTGTTACAGAAACTTGTCGTTTAACACCCTTTGTCCTTCTCAATGGAGGCTACCTGTAGGACGAGGTCAGTGCTGGCAGATGAATTGAAATCAATTTGTTCTCATTTCTAGTTTGGATTGAAAATTAGATCTTCTGTTTAACTTCTGCCACTGATGTTCCCCTTGGGCTCCCGTAGTTCAGAATGCTCTGTACTTGTCATAACTCAATGTTACTTGAATAAGTGCAGTGACAAAGAAGTCTTTGCAGTTGGGGTCACTATCTTGTATGGGGACTCACAATTTGTGAGAAAATGTCAAATACGAAATAGGAACTTTTGACACAAAGAGATTATTCAGAACAAATTCCAGAAGGGAAAATAAATAACCACATAAATAAATAATCACAGTAAATGTAAAATGTATTCTGTTTTTAAGAAGGCAACAATCATCATAGATCATACATTTGTGAAAAAAGATTTCACCCAGCCCTAGATTAACCCATTATATTTAAAGATTTTTTTAATATCACATAGAATTTAACTTTGTAACTGTTTTGAGGTCATACTGGCCACAGTTGGAATAATACAAATAAAAACCTGTGAGTATGTTGAGATTAAGAATGCAGATAAATGCAATAAAAGCCAGGTAAAATTTTGTTTCCTCACCTGAGCGCTGCTGTTCCTGCAAATCCTTTTATAGATTCGATCAATTATAACAGACACATGCTCAAAGCACTGACTGAAGAGTTGGAAGCGCTGGGCTTTTATTTGCTCGAACTCCTGACTGCACTTCCTGGTTAATTTGGTGCTGACATCAAAAGCTAAGTGAGGGGGAGGAAACAGGCTCAATCACCAGTTCAGCTACTAATATTGTGGTTGTACATATTAATATTATTACTGCATCAAAGAACAGTTAGAAATCCCGTGTGGGAATAAAAGTGTAAATATATCCATTCAGTGGTTTTGACTGGCAAAACATTGTTGCAGAGATTATAGCAGGCCTATTCCACCTTTCAAGTAATCTGTTTTCAAATTATACATATATGCATATATGAAATACCTTCTGTCAATCCCTGCAATTTATCAGTCACCTCCCTCATTTTTTCCAGAGCTTTCAGGTTGGGGGCAGATGTGTGATGCAGAACTTGTTCTATGGAGGACACCGACTCTTTCAGCTTCTCAAGGTAAGCCTCCACCTCCTCATCTGCCTCCAGACTCTATAAACAAAAATATTCAGTGCATACTTGGGCTGCACGACTGTTTTTGATACATGTGGGTCTTATGTGAAAACAGCACTGAGAGAAAATACGGATAATAGTGATGCTTAATGTCTCACCCTAAGCTCTTCCGTCAGCTCAGAGTAATCAATGACTAGCTGTGCCTCTCTTTCAAAGATATCCATGGTTGTTGACATGCTCTCAGATTCTGTGTCCAGCTGGAGAAGCCACAACAAAAAGTCATCAGGGAACAACGAGACCAAAAGTTTTTCAAATCCTTTCATTCCCTTTTTTGCTTCCCAAAGCTCAGTAAGGTATCTCAGACTTCAATGTGTTCAGAGTCTAATGTGAGGATTTCCAGTGTCTTGATTAAGAGTCTGATTAAGTCAGTGCTTCTTGGGGGGGCGCCAGTGCGATGCTGGTGGGGCATGTGTAATCCCGTGGAACATGCTTCATTTGCCGTACTAGAATAAAGTGCGATCTATATTCCTTTCTTTTTTCTTTTTTTGTTTTCTGTAATGATAATAAGAATACAATGTTATACAGAGGTGTACATTTTACAATTTTACAGACAAATGACACTATTTATAGTCGCGGCAGAGAGAGTGGGTATTTTCTTCTTCCTGGGGGGGGGGGGTAACAGAAAATAATTGATAAACACTGGATTAAGTACATTTTGGACTGGTTGGAATTATGATTTACCGTAATTGAGACAAGGAAACTGTCTGCCTACCTCACTGATGTCATCCAGACTCCCTGACAGCAGAGTGATAGGCAGACCCTGGATCTTGCAGGCCATCAGTAATCTGTGTTTGTCATGTCGTTTCTGCTCTAAAGCTGTCTCTGTGATCATCACCTCCCGCTGAAACTTCACCACCTCACTGAGACAAAGTGAAGAAGAAAAAATATATTTATAGAGAACTTTGGTTCTTTTGTTCTGTTACAGGATATCAGAGAAAAGTGAGGGAACGTTTAAAAAAAGCTGAATATTTTATATATGTTCATAAATATATAAATTCTTTTTTATTTATTTTTTTCCCCCAACAATGGTCTGTTACAACTCAGGAAAGTACTGTATTCATAGATATCTAAGGGCAAGAAAATTTGCAGAAATTTAAATCATCTTAGATTTAACATAATTTATCTTTCTATGTTTTGTTTTAATTGTTTTCTGAATGCTTTTGTCGCTTGTTGTATTTGCTTGAGTGATTAAAAGAGCGCAAAAAATTGTCAGCTGTCCTCTTCCCTCATTAGAGGATATATCGCCAACTTTTAGATTTTACTCTAAAGCCCCTTAAATATCACTGGACTGCTCTCAGCCTGGTCACTCACTGTGCAAACTGTTGTCCCGCGGCAGATGCTGCAGATGTCCAAAATCAAGGACTAGACTTGAGTCAGGAACAGCTTTGTCCCAAGGCAGTCAAAGCCAAATGTTTCTGACTTTATGATTATGCAGCCACACAGCACTTCCCATGCATTATTTAACACTATTTATTTTCATATTTATTATTATGATAGTCAGGTTTGTCATGTGAATGTGTCTCTGCCATTCTGATCTCTCACACACTCAGGGTATTGTAATATACCAGGAACCAACACAGAAATTATCGTTTGCACTCTTCTCTGTCTTTAATATATTCTTTTCCCTCTACAGTTTTTAATTGTTGCTCCATTTCTCCTTTTGATCATGTCTCAATTGATGAGTACTACAGAAAAAGGAATTCATTGTAGTGTTTGAACTGGTTCCTAGTACATACAACAATAGAGTTTGAAGTTTATTTGATACAACCTATCTAAAAAAGGACAGAGAGGAGAGTTAAGTGAGGAGCTGAGACTCCTTACTTAACTCTCTTTATCAGCATTAGCACTGCCTTCCTTGCTTGAAGGCTAACCCATAGCAAACTCTTCTGATAGTAATAGTGAGTGCACACACTAATGCCTGATAATTAGTGTCAACTTGTTGATAAAATTCTAAAGGACTAGCAAAAGTATAATCTACAGCAGTTGTAGTATTGCTAATAACAGAGGTAGAGTAGAACACCACTAGCCATGTTAGTTTGTCGTCTTACTTGTTGATCTCTCTAAGGCTCTGGACTTTCTGATCCAATTCGGCTTTGGCAGCGGCCACATCGCTCTTCTTGGAGAGCAGCTGGCTCTTCAGCTCCAGCAGCTTGTTCTGGGCTTCCTCCACTGCCACCAGCAGTTTCTGTTCATCCTGCCAGGGAATGGAAACATGCAGAGGCCAAATGTTTGATATCAGCCAGAGAGTGTCCTGCAAACCCTTATAAATCCCTTTATTACAGATTTGGAAGGGGAGTAATATTCCATGTGGGTATTAATTTTTATTGTGGTCCTTGGAAACTAAACATTTCATTCTGCATAGTATTCTATCCATGCCAAGTTACAAGCGCTAGTATAAAAGAAATAAGCTTGTGTTCATAAAAACTAAGCCTGGGATGATCACCTGCCGCTGCTCTGCAACAGTTTTCTCCTCTTTGTTGATGGTGTCCTCCAATTTGTAGATTTTTTGCTGCTGCTGCTCCAATTGGTCTCGTTCATAGTCGAGCTGTGCATTCAGGCGAGTACACTGACTCTCAAACTCCAGCCTGAAATGGGAGATGAATGATCAAAATGCTGCAAAATACATGAGAATTTTCTGAGATAGGAGGAAAACACTGTAACTGTAAAACACAAGTCAGTATGCACTGTATGTATGAACAGTAATATGATGTCAGAAATGAAGTTTATGTTAGTTTTAGCTGGAAAATAACATAAAATTACTATTCCAATTCTTTATAAAATCATACAAATACCAGAGAACAGGCCATGCAAATCTGTATCACTGAGATTTTTATCAATACAAATTTATCATAGACTTGGTTAACTTTAGCACACAGGTGACAGAAAGTATTGCTCTGTGGTTGTCATACCGTTTCCGGTCGATCTCTGTCTGCTGTTTCAGCTTTTCATGCTCATACTCTCGGATGGTAACGATACCAATTCCAGCACAGAAGTCAGAAAACACCAAGTCCTCAATCTAAATATGCAGACCATTAGGTTAGGTACATACACTAAAAACAATGACAAGACAAAAGCTGCTGAAGGATTTGGGAAGTAAGATTTTCAATCAGCTTAAAAAGCAGGAGACCAGTGAGATACTGTTATTTCAGTTGAAAAACATTGTGATGATAACAGATATAGTAGCTTAATGAATGCCTTTTTTTACACCTTGTGGTTCTGGTTCTGGCTAAAAACCGTGAACTTAAACCACTGTGTTGAGGAATGGTTTTAGTTAAAGTTTCTCAATTATGTTTTCTTGAATTACAGTAATTCTTTTTTATGTCAGTTTTTAAAAAAATTCTTCAAAATTGTTGCAAAAATAAATTGGAGTTCAAACCAACATATGTAAACAGATGTGAAAGCTCCCCAGACAGTACCTGATCGATCTGGTCTCTAAACTTCTTCATCTCTGCTTCCTTAGCATTCACGCTTTCCTGCTGCATCTGAATCTGAGAAACCAGGTTTGCTAATTCACTCTCCATACGAGAAATCTCCTGAAAAACAGCCAGACAGGACAAGACACAGTAAGTACCGTGCATCTGTATCTTCTCCAGTGTTATTCAAATGTTTGTGAGCTTAATAGTAAAAGGGAAGCATCTCTGGCTCTGGTTTAGATAAGCACAAACAGTTAAACTCAAATTAAACACTTTGTTTTGTGTAAATACCGCCTGGCATTTGGGGATGATTTTTTTCTGAATATTTTCCAGCTCAGTTTTGGAATATTTGAGGCGGATCTGAGCTCCCTGAGCCTGAGCAGTGATCAGTTTCAGGTCTGACTCCTTCCGCTTCAGCCTCATCAGATCCTGTTATGGAAAAAACACCAGTTGATTGGGAACAAACTCTTGTGTTTGTACATGCAAGAGGAAATAAAAAATAAATAAATAAATAAAAAAACTTGTTAAGGTTGCTCAGGACACGTATTGACTCACACGTAGCTCAGCTGTTAGCCGGTTTTTGCGTTCCATCAGCAAGGCCATCTCCTTCTCATCCCAGCAGCGAGCTTTGCTGCGCAAGTTATTGGAGCCTCCAGAGATCACACCTGACTTTGCAAACATTGTCCCGTCCAGGGACACAGTCTACAGACAACACTTGATCACTGATTATGGCATGCTAAATAAAGTATAAACATATTAATACTTAGACAGTTAAAGTTGGCTTTTATAACTGTTTATTAAGATTTTTAATTTCTTTGAATAAAAAAGACTTTTAATGTAAATGTGCACTACCAGTCAAAAGTTTGGAGACACTTTCTTATTAATTTGAATGAGAAAGTGTCTCCAAACTTTTGACTGGTGGTGTATATAACATTAGAAATTTAAAGTGTGGTGATCAATATTATTCAATAAATATTGTAGGATATTGTAAATATGATGAAAGGAAACTGCAAAAGATGCTTAAAAAAATGTTAAAGCTTCAATGTCCAGCTTACCGTGAGGCGTTCCTCTCCATTAAAGGCCAAACTCTGAGCGTGTTTCATTGTCTCACACACCAAAGTGTTGCCACAGACAAACTGAACGACTTTTCTCAGCTGGCTAGTCGCTGTAGCACTGTTAATTTGGACAACATCCACCAACATTTTGGCACCAGGCACTTGCCGAAGTCGCTCATTCAGAGGACACACCTGGGAGCACAGCAGTGAAGGTTATCATTGACAGTAGACCAATCCAATCAAATATTGATATTAGGTGCCAATACTAATCCGCTCATAGGATATTGGAATGATATTACTGATCCATGTACCTGTGTTTCTATGAATTCTAAAAATATAATAATACAATTATAAGCCCATAGCTAAAATGCTGTACCACAAGCTCATTATCTGATTAATTAATTAATTATTAATAGTGCAGCCCCAACTGCAATTGTTCAAGTTGAGCAGTGTTTTTTGTTTTTGTTTTTTTGTCAGTCTGTGTGTATTACAATAACAGGATAAAAAAGATAGCAGCTTATTAAAACGCACAAGAATAGCAATTCAACAAACATTGCTCAAAAACTGAGTGAAGTCATGGATACACATGCCAGGAGAGAAGGAGGTGGCTGTTGCCATCAAACACGATCCATTGTTCAGACATGTTTACCAGTGATCTGTCTTAACTGTGCAAGGACTTTGTTAGGTTGGACACACATTGCAATTCAACATTAATAGTAAAAGCTTTGCTTTGGAATACAATAAAATGTCATGCATTAAATGCAGTTCTGTATATTTTTTGCTCTTTTAACAAGAAGTGCTTGATGGTTTACTACAGCCTTGTGGAAATTGCACATACTACCAGCAACAACATCAAATTTTGATAAATAATCAAATTCAAGGGAAAAAAAAAGCTCCGGAATCAGTATTTGTGTGGGCAGATATCCAAATTCAATTCATTGGAATTGGACTGGAACTTGAAAAAAGTGGATTGGTATGTCTCTAATTGACAGATAATTCAAATTAAAATGATAAAATTATTATTTGTTGATGTTTTCCATGTTCAACCCTCCAACAGTTTCAACTTACATCCAAGTAATCAATGGGCAAGAAGGTTTCAGGTTCAAGTCGTTCCTCCTTTATGAAACAGATACAGTCACGGGCCACTTTTTCCATGGTCACAACAATGGCATTCATGTAGTGGCCAAACACCTTGGTGACAGCCAGCTGATACTTCTTATGGATGGGACTGCACAAGTCAAACAGTCGACCATACTAGGACAAAATTTGAAAAAAGTGTCTATGAGTAATTTCCACACATTAAATTTAGAAACTACTGCATAATACTGACAAACAACCGGGTGACTCACAAAAATGATGCTGAGAGAAAAAGAAAAGAAGAAGAGGAAGAAGAAAAAAAAAAAACCCTCACCTTACCCTCAATTTATTTAGCAGTAATAAAATCTAATTGAGTAATATAATATCAGCTGCAAAGGTATTTACTATTAGTAGGAAGTCACATTACTAATTTAAACTGTTCATTCCTATCTTTTACCACAGATTCGGGGTAGAATCTACGGAGCTTCTCAAGAAGCTCTTTGCGCTGCAGCTTGCGGCTGCTGTCCTGAGTGTACAGGTGGGCGTTCCCCAGTTCCTCCAGCACCTGACCCAGCTCCTGGTTCACCTCCTCAGTACGCTGACGGCCCCGCTGCAGCTCTGCATTTAAACTCTCCTCTTGCTGGTGGTACTCCAGCAGAGATGAACTGAGACATAAAGTGTTTCCATTTTAGTTTCCTTCTGTGATTTTACACTCTGTCAAAGCATTTATATGTTTGATACAATGACAATAAAGGCTATCTATCGATCGTTTGATTTGCAATGTTCAGCATGTAGCTTAAAAATAGTAATTAGTTATAGTTGGTACTATACTTATAGTACCATTTACTTACTCAAAGGTAGCTGAGATAGTAATTGAGTTAGGCATTATAAACTTCACTTCACGTTGCAATTTTTTTATGTACCAGTATAAAAAAAATAATAAAATGTAAAAAAAAAATCACTTTTAACTTTACTTTTAATTTAACGTTTATTCAATTATTTGAAATAAAAATTTAATATTATATATTTTTTAATAAAAAGTAATCAAATAAATTATCAATAATAAACATTGCTACCTTTGAATTGTCTCAATGAATCATTAGTGCATGAGTGCCAGTCATTTGTGTGTGTGGTTTGTGCTTGAACACCCACCCTCCTCTGCCTCTGATTGGCTTACCATGAAATTTTACTCAGCCAATTATCATCACTTTATGTAAGAGTTGGTGGTGACAACAGTTCAAGAAGCTGCATTATAGTAATCTGCCTCATTGTAACAATGGTGGAGCTGGAGAAGGTTGGCACTGTGACCAAAGCTCAGAACTGTCTGGTGTTCCATTCTAAGCAAGTTATTACTTAGATCAACCATTACTGAAAAAAATAACATTGTTAGTCACTGCTTATTTTAACCTATTATTTCCATTGCGTTTTACAACCTGACATTACATCATACTAGGCATGTGGTGCACATAACATACTTGCAGGTTTCAGTGTACTCTTCCAGCTTGTTTGCTCTACGTGTCAAATCGTCCTGCTGAGTCCAGGTATTCCGGATATTGACCTAGGAAAGATGAATTTTTAATGTGTGACTTAATTAAGGATATATTCATCACAGATGCAGCAGGTAAAGATTTATATTTTTTTCTCAACAGCTGCTTGAACTGTGGATATTCTTGAACCTAAAAAGACGTGTTGTGTCAGTAGAACAGTACCTCCACTTCCTTCTTTCTGCGCTGGTCAAAAGCCAACTTTTCATAGTCCGCTTTCACCTCCCAGTTTAATTTCTCTGCCTGCTGGGCAAAAGCAGCCCCCTCCTTTCGGGCCAGCTCCTTTAGCTCCTTGTATTGCTTTAACTATGGCAGAAATACAAGCAAAAACATAAGATGCTACAACCAATTTTTCAGTGATCAAATAAAGTACTATTGAAAATATTTTTCTATGATGCACATAAATAAATAAATGTATGCGATATAAATCCTATTAAAGCAAAACTTTTTGCAGACACTGAGATTATACGGTGTGATGCACCATTTGTCTATAAAATTGTTTTAAGTACACCTCTGCATAACATTGCATTATTAACATTAAAGAAAACAAAAAAGGAAAAAAGATACTTACAACAAGTAACTATATTAACAATGTTTAGTCTGTAAAAGAAAAGATTTAGAGTGCATAAATTTGCCTGAAAAAAAAAAAAAAAAAAAAAAACAACCCTTATTTAACCTTAACATTTTTTGACTGACTAAAACTGAAAAGCAAAATTACATAAATTAAATCAATAAATAATAATAAATTCAAATTGATCAGCAACCTACAAAACCTAACTAATACTCCCTGCGCACTGACAGAGCACCACTGTCATCTACTGTAGTTGAGGTGCAATTACAAACACACCACCACCCCACCCCCGCCCCCCAGGCATTGCACCGCAAGCACTGTCTTAATTCAACACTCACAAACACTGACGCACCTGATCCTCCTGCAGCTCAATGTCCTCTCCACGGGAGCTTATCTGTTGCTGGACCTCCTTCTCATAATTATTCCAAGTCCTTTTCAGTTCAGCAAGTTCCTGCTGACCCTCTGAGAGCTCCTGCTTCTTACTATTCAGCAGCTTCTGACTCTTTTTCAGAGTATCACGGATCTCCTCAGCCTTCTTCAGATGGTGGGACATGTTCACCTTTGCTTTGATGAATTGGGAGCGAGATTGGGACAAGCTGTGCTCCTGAGCACTGGGTGGCACAAAAGGCTACATTAGTTCTAGTAAACGTAAGATTATTACTTAAATGTCAGTTTGTTTAAGGTTAAATAGCCTGTCATTTAAATCCCCAGAGAAAGGTCAAAATGAAATACTTTTTTAATGGAGAGCATCTCCTAAAATTATACTTAACTGGCACAAAGCCATTCTTAAAAAGCTCTCCCACACACACTAACACACCAGATCTCTTTCTCAATCTGCTGCTGTTCTCTAGTGAGGCGTCCATGTTTCTTCTTGTGGGTTTTGACCATCTGCTCAGAATTCACGACTTTATTGTTCTTTACAGCTACAGCCTGTTGCTTCTCCCTCAGGTTTATGGTCTGAGCCTTGATGCCCCTCTCATTGTTGTAGAGCTCGGCCAGGCTCAGTTGCAGGCAGTTTTCATGGAGCTCATCCACAAGAGCCTGGTACCTCTGGGCCTGGAAAAATGAGGTGTTGAGAGTGGGTAGTCAATAATGCTGAAGAGAAACTAAACAGTCCATAATGCTATTCCTGTTAGCACACATACATCATTCATTGACGACATTTCACTGTCCCTCTCTCTTTTGTCTATAAAAATGGATAATTGGATACATCATAGTGTATAGGCCTGGAAGGAGGCACAACAGAGGCAGAAGATTTTAATGATCTGTTTAATGTGGCAGTGGCAGTATTGGATATCTGTGTTCTACAAAGAACTAGATGGTGATGGGAATTCTGGCTCTTTTTAGTGAGCTGACTCTTTGGTTCCCAAGAAGCTCCTTAGATTTTTTTGTTAGTTTAATTCATCAAATGTTTATTACTCATATGGCTTCATCTATATATTTTACAAACTGAAATTGGAGCACAATGCTACAAAAAATAAATTGTCAAGTACAAAAACCCAAAAATCCAACTCAAGTATAAAAAAGGTCCAATCTCTCAATCAATGTATATCATTCATAAACGTTCAACTATTTACATTCAAACATGGCCAAGTTTAAAGATGCACACAAGAGAATATAAATTAAAATATGTAGAATGAAACAGCTTGGTTGGTTGATCTTGTTTCTTTTTTCTGTTATTATTATCTGCACAGTTTTGGAGAAGCTTCTCCCTGAGGGGACAGATCTCATCATGCATATGTGATGGCACAGAGTATGTGTCTATGGGCAGACTGAACCCTTCCTCTCCCACCAGCTCAGTGGGTCTGTGCTGTGTTTAACAGAAAAAAGAGCTGGGAAAAAAATAAGATCATTGGCTCCCTATCCAAAGCCGGCCCTCAAAGCCAGATCGCTCACGAATATATCACTAGAAAGTTAGCATGAGCCTAAATTCATATGTGTTGTTTCAGTATTCATTTCTCAAACTGACGAAGTGCAGAGTATAAACAATTTGCTCCCTGTGAACATTACAGCTGTAATTCGCCAGTAACACTAGCCAAAGAAATTCACACGACATGACACTGTCACATTTTTACCAAGTATAATATGGGCCTGCTTCTCAGACTTAAGTATGTGATGAAGTATCCAGATATTGAAATCATCAAAATTAAGAATTCCACCTAAACACTTCTGGATATGATCACATCCCATATTCAGGAGTTAATCAAGAGCCAGCCAACGCTCTAGGCAAGGGGCGGGGTACACCATGGACAGGTCGCCAGTCGCCAGTCGCCAACACAAGGACAGAGACAAACAACCACTCATGCTCGCACTCAGACCTACGGACAATTTAGAATCACCAGTTAACCTATACATGCATGTCTTTGGAGGGTGGGAGGAAACCAGAGTACTCAGAGGAAACCCACACAGACACGGGGAGAACATGCAAACTCCACACAGAAAGAATAATCCCCCTAAACCAAGAAGAAGGCCATTCAATCTGCTTGGCTGGGTCGCCTGGGCGAGGGTGTATGAAACACCTTATAACTCCAGTTCATAATACTCGTGATGCGTCTCAGTGCACCTTGGAGGCATTTCTTGAATACTTCTAGGTACCCCCTTCCAAAGGATAAAGATAGGGGACAGATGGGTCGTGCCACCTTACCTCCATTTTTTCCTGGGTCACATGCTTTTTCTCAACAGTGGCGGATTTCTTGTTGTTGAAGTGAAACTGTGTATCCTCTTTGGCCTTAAGCAGGGCTTCTTTCTTCTGCTCATACTCTGCAGCATACTCTTTTGACTGACTAATGAGTTCAAACATCTTGGTCCTCTCTTTTGGATCCTTCAAAGCTATGGACTCCACTGCCCCCTAGTGAAGAGTATAATTAACAGACTTCCTTTTGGAAGGCCCAAGTGCAAACAGCTATTGTCTCTGTTTTGATAATTTTTTCTATTTGTGAATGTACTGATATTCAGCATTCTTTCCTTTATTTTCACTTTCATTTTTTATGTTTCCTATGCCCCTGTTTAATTTGCGTTAGTAGATCTCCCTGGCGAAACTTTAAATATGTCCCCCTATTTTCCAATTATAAGCAGTAAATACAAGTATAATAAATTACTTATTACATTCAGCAATGTGGTTATCAGCAAATATAAGGCCATTTTATGAGTTTATTAGTGTACAGCAATTTTCAACATTTAGAATTCTAATATGAAGACATAATTTGATACTCATTTTATTTTACAGTGATGTAGAAGACTATATTTTCATACAGTATTTAGTTTAGTTTCATACAGTTATTAATATTTTTACAGCAGCCTTCAATTATGTGTGTCCACACGAGCAGTGCTTACCTGGAACACCAGGCAGTTCTGGGCTTTGGTCACAATGCCAATCCTCTCCAGCTCCACCATGTATTTGGAAAGATTGACATGTGCGCCATTTATGTGATACTCAGAGGAGTCACCTGAAACATATAATAAGTTATTGTTCAAAGATATGACCATAAACTGACTGATACATTTATTACGAGAAATGAGACAACAGTAGTGCATTGCTGAAACTCGGGAAGCGAAAGACAGAAATACTTCTTTTCGTACTCTCTCTTGTTTTTGGAATCACTGAAGCAGCGTGTGTGTGTATTTGTGTGCACCTGGCTCATTCTCAGCCCATGGTCTGATTCTCTTTAGCCTGAAACACATTGTGCAGGCTGGACATCCAGCTCTCTGCTGGTCTCAGCTCTGAATTAAATGAACTTGTTTATTGTTTATTCTCGGCTCTGCCCGTCTAATATAAGTGTCTCTGGCCAGGGTTAGGGTTAGGGTTAGTCCACGATGATTATATAAAGCTATACACTTTAATGCAAATGCATTGTGGCATCAAGATACATTAATTACAAAAATGTTAACATTACGCAGTTTGACAAAAACAACAACAAATATGTCAGTGTTTCACCTACCATTATATTAGGGGGGCACCTCCCGCCCCCCCTAGAAGGTCAAGTTAATGTAATATAATTTAATATTTAATTTAATTTAATATAATTTAACTTTCCTATAGAACATGTATATAGCTACCTTGCGCTTTTCTTAAACAACATAGTAATATGGTATTTATTTTATTTACGCGACAGAATGTCATTTCTGTCTCTGCACTCTGTAACACGCACGCGGAGTTCCGCCTCGATGCGCGCACACAGGTGAGCAGACTCCCGCCAGCGTGTGTCGAAAATTTTCACAGAAAAGCAAAATATCTGCGTTTTTTAAACGCTCACAGGACGATGATGGCAACACCAGTCGCTGCCATTAAAATATATTATGATTCCGATTCCTTTTTTGGGTTTTTTGTACTCCCCCCACCCCCAAGGCTGCAATCCTGGGGAAAACACTGCATGTGAATAAAATGAACTGAATAAATGGTGCAAATTGTAGGAAGACGTTCTTCTGGCGACTTTTAGGACAGCCAATAGCGGATAGGAGCAGAGATCAACTCACCCCTGATGGTCCGACAGAAGATTGTTTCCTGCTCTTTGTCGTCGCGGTACCGCAGGGCGACTCGGGCGGTGTCCGACACAGGTCGCCCGATGTGGGCTCCATGTAGCAGGTCTCTGAGATGCTTCACCCTGAGGGTGGCAGCCCGCTCCCCCAGGGCAAAGCTGAGGGCGTCCATCACGTTGGACTTGCCTGGTTTGATTGGACTTATTAAATGTATGGCTCATCTGAATAAACCATTGAAGTCTTATAGTGCAGTTCAGTGATATACCATCAGAGAGAATAAAGGCAGTAAAAAAAAAAGACAAAATAAATTCCTTATCATTGAACTCGAATAAGACATTTTTAAAAGGGAAATTGTGCTCCTTTCGGTCGGCCCAAATGGAGCACAGTGCCGGTCGGGCTCACCACGCCAGCGCTTCTCCAAACTGTTCAGTTCGGTTACTAAATCCACTTTCAAAAATTAGCAGGAGCGTGAGATAGAAATAAATACATAAATAAATATATTTTTAACTTAAAAAGAGACGGATCAGTTACAGCCATCAATATGAAGCAATGATTCACAGTTTTAACACAGAATTCACAGCTTATAACTACATTCTAGACTGCTAGCAGCTGGAGTTAGCTGGCTAAACAGATGTGCAAGCTGAAAAAGGATCCCTTACCTGAGCCATTTGGGCCAATTATACAGTTAAACCGCATGAAAGGACCGATAACCTGCTTCCCTCGCCACGACTTGAAGTTTTCGACATCAATCTGTCTCAGGTATCCCATTTTAATGTCTTTTTAAGGGGGATGAAGCTAGCAGTTTAGCTGTAGCCGCAGCAGACTAGCCGACGGTCAGCCGTGCAGGATTTAAAAGAAGCGGGAACATGAAGTTTGGACCCCACGTGAGACGTTTAACCTCAATTCTTCCTGTATTTTACAAGACAAACACACAAAGGCCGACAGCCAGTCTTTTTAAATTGGTGCATTATTTTCTCAGTTTTACTTTTAGCTGTTGGCTCTACATTGTTTCTTCTATCTAAAAAAATATTGAAACTTCTCTGCGGGTTTCCACTTTCATTTGTCAAATATTTCTTTTGTTTTTTCGTCTCTAAAGTTTGATTATAACAAATCAGTGTTCAAACAAACTGGGATGGAAATTGTAAAAAAAAACAAAACAGAACATCTACATTATGCAAATTAATCCATTAACTCATGAAAAACTTTTATTAGAAAATTGTCTTTTTTAATGAAGAGGACAGTAAGATGGCTTTCCACCATTATTTCATGGTGAAAAGATACTAACAATGTTTCAGATTGTTCAGTCTAAATGTATTAATGATTAATGATTTGATGAATGATTCCCTTATTAACTAAAATTGTGTTTACCTGTTAATTCTGTTATTCAGAGGTGTGACAAAAAAGTATGATGTATGAAGGAACAGGCTGGACACGGAGGCTGTGTATTTGCACAGATTTATATACATTTGTCAATGGAAATATGTAACAAACTAATTTTAACATTTTCCACAGAATACTGTCTGTTTAAATATATTGAACAAATGAACAACCAAGTGACAAATTGGATCAAATTTCTAGAAAATAAATAAAACAGATCCAGGTGCCCACAATACATGCATACACGTAAAATAAATAAATAAATTTGAAAGAAGGCAAAAAGGACCCCAGAAAGGAATCAATTGTTACTTTATTGGTAATATTGAAGTCAGGCATAATAAATCAGCACAGTATGATGAGTGAAATTACAAGCTAGGTCACTTATGGATCAGGTCCTCCACCTTTGGTCATGGCCATCAATAAGGATGGTCACGGACGTATTCCATGATGTGCTTCAGGGCCAGCCAGGTCTCAGAGGCGGTGGGGATGATCTGATTGGCTGGCAGGATGAAACCATAGCGACCGGTATCCCTCAGCTCGAAGGCAAAGGAGTACTTTATACCAAGATTATAGGACCAGTCAATGCTGCCGCCACTGGCTTGATCTGACAAGAAGCAGCACAGAGACGTGATGTCAATAATAGCAGTTTAAGCGGCAGCGGTGCAACAAAGCAGTGTTGAGAATAGCAATATGACTATTTCTGATTAGATTTTTTTTTCTGTTTCAGACTCAGCTTAAGGTGTTTGCCATTGTGTTTTTTTTTTTTTAAGTTTTGTCTCAATAATGAATTGGGTCGATATTACTATCATACATTTCAGTGGAAGAGTTCAGATTTATTACTCAACTAAAAATAACAGCTAAAAATTATTTTTTTTAAATACTCCATTGCAAATAAAATACTTTTACCTCGGTAAAAATGCTGTCATCAGCAAAACCTACTTAAAGTGTTAAATATATAACTGCAATTTCAGTTTCATCTACTTTGTACTGTTAGGTATTTTAAATATTTTTTTCTTACAGTTGGTCAACATTTGCAAAAGAAACTACCAACAACATTTACCACAATATAATATTTCAAACATTTAACAAACATAATCAGAAGAATGTACTTAAAGCACCAAAATTACTCATAAAGTATATTATGATACAATATTTTTAGATTCTGTATGCTTAGTATAGGAATGCAACATATTTTATAAGCTGTTCATTTATGTGTAAAATCTGCGAATTACATAATTGTTGACTGTAAATTAATTGGCTAAAAGTACAAAATTAACTCGTATTTTGGTACAATATTGGTATGGTGCTGAAAAAGTCAAAAGGGCCATAAAATGTAAAAATAAGGACGTTAAAACAAGTGCAGTTCTTAAGCAAATATGTACATATACTCTGGTGCTTCCCAGCAGTGAATATTTATTCTGATTTCAGCAGTTCACCATGTCCGCTGAAATGTAATGTTTGTAACTGTGGAGTTCAGATTAAAGGGTTATGAGCACTGATGACTTACAGATGATTTTACAGATGCTTCCAACTTTGTATCTGGTACCGTAGAGAGAAGTGAGTTTCTGCACTGCAGCTCTACCGACAGAGTCCTACAGAGAGCAGATAAGGACATAATACTGAAGTTAAGCAAAGTGCACAGATAATACTGGAACAGTAAGAAAAAAGGCTTCAGTGTTTTAAGTTTTTACTTGAAGAAAACCCAGTTCACATCTTCACACACAAAAAAAAATAAATAAATAGAGAGGCTTTTGCAGATTACAATCTTACGAAAGGCCATGATCACAAATGTGGAGGGAATTACAAACATTTTAAAGACTTTCTTCATCATCTACTTTAAATAGCCTCTCTGATTGACCATGTGTTTCTTACCAGTTCAGGCTGATGAGGTACTTTATTGCAGGTATAGCCATAGGGGTACATGAGCAGCTGGGAGTAGGCGTGGACGGAAATGAATGACTTGAAGTTGCCGTGGCTTCTGATCAGGTTCACCACATTCTTTACTTCGATCTCTGAATGAGCCGATGGGCCGTGGTAGGAATCAGAGCAAGGATTCCTGCTGGCTCCAGGACCTGGTAAGTATTGGAAACACGTCACGAGGAGATGAGACAGATAACAGAGAGCAGAAGGATTTATAGGCCACACTTCTCAATATAAAGTTGTTGAGGATAAAATCACCATTAACTATGACCCTATTCTCTTAGTAGAAAAAACCCATATTGTACCTAATCAAGTGCCCACTGAATAAGTGTCAATATGCTGTGTTGAATTCATAACAAAATGATTAGACAACATTAATTAATGAACAAATGTATTAACTATTTACCACAGAAATTTGTAATTAGTTCTTAGAAATAACTTTTCATGTGTTCTTACAATGCACTTTCTTATATGGATTCATGTTTTATTTTTGCCCAAACAAAGATCAACATTTGTGTTAATATTAAGCGCTGATGTGAGGATGATGAACATGGCAGGTATTTTCTGTATCTATGCATGCGAAAGATAAATGGTCACAAACTATAAACTGATCCTCTCTGTTCACCTAAGAAAACTATTTATTATTATTATTATTATTATTGCTAATGATAATTCTAATAACTGTGTTCTACAACTGTTTTTGTGCTGAAGCAGACAGAAAGACAAAAAGCACCACTTAGTTGCCTATAAATGTGTATTTACAGAGATCCTTTGACTGTCTCATCTGTACTGACCTCCAAAGCCAGCGTCCCAGTTCCTGTTGGGATCAACTCCACGGCACACAGAGCCTGGGATCCTGGAGCGAGTCTTGCGCCACATCCGGTCCTGTAAAACAGACAGCTTCAGTTAGTGTGTATCCTATGTGGCTTTTTATGAGCAAGTGTGTTATATAAACCATTAGTCCAAATCCTGCTCATGTGAAATTGAAGTTCATTCTACTCCTACATGTTCCAAAATAATCTCTTAAAATATTACATTTACAACACATAAATAATTTGTCATGGTAGAACAAAAATGGTGATGTCATTGTCCTACTGAGTCATGACGGTGACATACGTTGGTGTGGGTGTAAGCGTAACCATCAGGGTTGGCAAGGATCAGCATGTAAATGTCCATGGTGTTCAGAAGGGAAGTCAGGGAAGCATCTCTTCCGTAATCAGTGGCAATCTAAGGAAGAACACACAATAATTCTCAAAAACAGAAAACGATTTGTTAAATCTTTTGTACTTTAACAACCCATGATAGCATTTAATGCCAAACAGGAAAATCAAACAGGAAATGAAAAGCACAGAGACAATCATCTAAAAAATGTAGTTGCATGTAGATGCATTAGCAGGTCCATTAACATACAACATATTTTTGGAGTAGATGCTGATTTTTTTTCCACCATCTGTTAATTTCTTCTTAATTAAAACAACAAAAATTACAAAGATTATCAATTTATAATGAAAAAATACAAAAAGAAACTGGAACTAGAGAAATCTCTATAATTACTCAAAAGATTCATTCATTTTTTTCTGATGGTTCCTGCCCATATTAATTCAATGTAAACATAACCTTGCCAATTGTCGTACCTTGTTGGCTGTCCACACGCCAGTAGCCTGAGACACCCACTCCCTGGAGTGGATTCCTGTGTCAATCCAGATTGCAGGCCGTTTGTTGCCTCCAGTGCTGAACTAAAGCCATAGACAATCTTATTAAAAACAAATTTATTTTGATGCTGCCATAAAAAAATGGCATCTTGGACATTAACCTCTCAGTGTGATATAACATGGCATCTTATCTGCATCTGAAGAGTTAAACTTGTTAATAGTAAATACTAGTTGAGGTACATGGATGATGTTGAGCCCCGACACTGAAACTGATTTACACCTTCATTGTGTCTCAGTCCTGTGAGCACAGATGGATGGAGACTACAAACACATATTTTGAGGTATTGCTGTCCTACCTTCAGCACATACATGGGCCTGTTCTCATAGGACCTCCCGATTTCCTGCTTGGTGACCAGTTTAGGGTTCTGAGCCACAAGGGTGTCCATCCAGCTGTAGATCTGTACAGGAGATAGTTAATGGGCAAATTATCTTTGAGCTCTTTACACTATTAGAAAGCATCTTAGGGTAATAATCCTGGTTGAAAAACTGTTTTAAAGGTGAATATACTGTATCACCTGTACAAGGTGTGTTATGAATTATTATAATGTTATATTGGTAGTACTACAGATTTATAAACTGTGACATGGTGCTATTTGGTAATCTGAACTCTTTAGCTTTCTTTATCGTTATATGTCTTTCTATGTCTCTGACTCTTTGTAATATTAGCCATGGATTGTGTAACAGCTTACTATGCAGTAATATTGAAGGACACATATCGTCTCACCCTGTTTTCTCGAGTAACTCAGTGGATAAGATCCTAAATTAGTGTTCAGTTATATTCAGATTGTATTATTCTCTGCAAATACTTGGCACCATGGAACTTAAAAAAGTAAATGCACTGATTTTGGTCCTCAGTTGTGCATCTGGAATGGTGTGCTGGATCCATCTGCAGTTGTTAAATGACACTTTCAGAAGGCCAAATAAAAGGTCTTTGTAGTTGCTTTCATTAAACGTTGGGTTTTGGCCTTGAGTATGTTCTAACCCGCAGTGTCAGCAGTAAGGCGTATGCTTGTGTTGAAATAGCCTACTGTCTCCAGGGGATGATAGGCTCCAAAGTTGAAGCTCCTGATGCTTCGTTCCTTCATCAGGTTCTCATCCATCTCAGTTTTCTCTGCATTGAGAACCTCCTGAACAGTAGATTTTTAATATTCAGTGTTGTTATCATTCG
This sequence comes from Echeneis naucrates, assembly GCF_900963305.1. NCBI lineage: Eukaryota > Metazoa > Chordata > Actinopteri > Carangiformes > Echeneidae > Echeneis > Echeneis naucrates. The sequence continues at coordinate 22,509,158 of NC_042526.1, read as the reverse complement.
ATCTCAGAATCCCCCCAAAGCAAAGAGGAGACTATGAGGGACAGTCAAACAGAAGGGCAGTAGCAATAAATGATTGCTCTCTGAGAGTGACCAACCTGAAGGTTGTCGATCATGATCGTGAAGTGGATATTGTGGGCATGGAGGTACTCCTTTACAGAGTTCAAGCTGGAGCGGGGTACATGGATGTCAACAGGAAGCTCAGTGGAGACTGGGTGGAGCCAAAAATCCAGCTGGGATCAGAGAGACAATGAAGCGTCAGACTGAACTGCAAAACCAAGAAAGTACTGGACCTAAGTGCACAGATCAGGTGAAACATGACGGTACCACTCCATGTTTAAATGGATAATAAATATATATATAAACTGGAAAATCCCACTGCACCATTCATCACAGGTCTCCAAATCTCCAAAATCCAGTCTGGGATCACACAGAAGTTTTTAGAGCTTCATAAGAAAATATTTATTTAAATGTACTCTAAAATCTATTGTATGTTTATTTATGACATTTGTTTGCTTTAAAATCTGTTTCCCTTTTTTTCCAAGAAGCAAAACTTTAAACTAACCTCTCTGGACAAACTAAGTGTAGGTTCATGCCTAATTTGAAGCACAAAACACTGGTAAGGCCTCTGATAGCTCCTAAATTCCTGACACCACTTTGACCCTGTTAAGCCCCAACCCACATCAACTCCCAACTGGATTATTTCAAGATGAACTTGGTTTTGCCTCCTGCACTTCTCTGAGGTTCATGAGAAAACTGTTTAGCACAAGCAGCAGTATAAAACTCAAGTGTAGGTGTTTATACTTTCTTTGTGTGTGTGTATGTATGTCTGTGTGTGTTCTTGTAGACCTCCCACTCCTGTTGGGTCTCCAGAGCCTGCAGGAGTTGGATCTCCTCCTCAGACTGCACATTGACCCTGATGACCTGATCTCTGAAAGAAATCGGTTCCAGTATTGAACATCTTTATTTAGATTATTAGTCATGTAATTTTAGATTATTTATTGAATGTTTTTCACACTGTATCAGAGGCAAGAGTAATTTCATTACATACAGTACCAATGAATCAGCAGTTAATGGTACAGAACTGATGACTCCCACTCTGCTTTCTTCAATAAGACTATAATCATGGTTAATCTTTCTGTGAACACAAAGTCGGGTCACATTCTACCTATTAATGCCAGTTGCTATTTGAGATGTGGAAAACATTGTCTAATGAGGGAATCCGCCTTAAAATAATTGCATCTTCAAGTTAATCAGCAGTCAGAGTTAATGGAGTCTGAAAATGAAAATGTACTTTATGATTCTAAATACATTCACGAGTTTCACTGTGTAGCGACATAGTTTGAATTTTACATATATGGTTCACACACTCCCTGTCCGCAAGTGTACCAAATTTTAGGTTGATAGGTAAAACTACTGAGGAACTATAGAGTTTTTACCAAACAGTGCTCCTTGGCAATCTCCAGTGTGCCAAACCTATCCAAAATAGTCCATTTTGACTAAATTCACACTGCAAGATTTCACTGATATACACATTTTTTTTAAATGATAACTTTTTGGGGCCAATCACAGACATGACTGCTTTTAGGAACACCAATTACAAAAGTAAAATTTCATTTGAAAATTGCATTTATAGGGCTGAATATATGGTGTCCAAAACCTATCCAAACACGAATTTGACCTATTTTTGCCTGTTTTATGTTGTTATTTTGAAGCTTTATGACTCCAGACGTAAACACACGACTATCAGGGATGGCTGAAATTAACAAAGACCTTCGAAAAATGAAGTTATGAAATTTACTGTACTGTCTTTTATTATAAGTTTCATAATTACATTAAAACTTGGGGCAGTAAAAACACACTTTTAGTCGAAATGTCCATTGTTTACGTGTTGACACGGAGCGGGGAGTAAACAAAGGGACCAGCTGGCTGCAGACGGCCGTCGTCAACATCGCCGCCTTTTTCGTCCTTACTGTACAACATTTGCAGCAGCTCATTAAAGGGACATCCGGGACATCACCGGGTGCGTCACAGAAGACGCTGCCTGCGCGTAATAGATGTGCAGTCCGACGGACCTTTAAATTTGCGTTAGCCCAGAGGGGAAAAAAGACAAAATGTCCGATTAACCGGACACGATGGATAAAATTGAACTGCGGATTATTGTTGGGCACATTTTCGGCTTTAAAATGAGGCCAAGCTTGTGGTTTTATTCAGTTTTTTAGTCGGTGTTTGATCGAAGAATGTTCGTATTTCACGTGCGACTTTTTTTGTTTTTGATGAGCAGGCTTGTTGAAACCTTTCCTGGGAAATAAACTCTATTTCTGCACTTTGGTGTTGTTTCGTTGACAGTAAACGATTTTTAGGAGGTGAAAGAAACGGGGTAAAGACAGTACACATATGTTTACTCTCCCTTTGTGGTTGACGTGATGTCGCTTGTTGTCCGACACATTTTCAGTAACTATGATTAAACCGGAGCACCCAGAAACGTCAGAATTCTCGTGCATGCAGCTGAAAGTGTGTTAAAGACGACAGCTGTGAAATTTTCCCTAAACCCCGCCTACTGTCGCTGCATGAAGCGCGCCTTTCAGATGTTTATTAGTTTGGGACGCCGGCGTCCCAACCAGAGGGGGACTGCAGGAAGAGGTTAATAAATCACAAACAAAGATTCTATAGACCGAAACCTCTGGCAAACTGAAAATGTCAAATGTTCTAATGTTTCATCCTGAAAATAAACTCACCCGATAAAAACCCTCTCGGCATAAGCCACAGCCACAAGCACCAACACCACCCAGAGGCCTCTCATCTTGGCTATAAGTGAGACCCACTCATGCTCCTCTGCTCTCTTTATACCATCAGCAGACAGGTGGACCATTCCCATGCAGCAGTTATCCAACTCAGCTGATAGTGACACAGCTGTCTGAAAAGGAAAAATGCTGAAGATGGGTTTTGTTATATGTACACTGTGTAATGATAAAGACACAAACACACCAAGTGATGGCGTTTACTGAAACATTTACTGTGCAACATAGTCCATAGCACAACCCTGAACAGCTGAAATGTAGTTACCTTGAGAAGACATCTGAGGTGGAATACTTTTAACGGTCAGTTTTAACAGTTTTTATCAACCAGAATGTCTTACAACATAGCATTTATGAACACACATTAATCAATGCCAGTTTTTATTTCATTATTTTTTTTCCCATCATTTTGAGATACACCTTTTTTCCCTATTTCTCTGTTGTCTTAACACCAGTTTCTCACTCAGGAAGGTGTCCCACTTTTCCTGAGGTTGTCACATATGGTGAATTACATGGTTGTGTTTGTTTGTGTCAGAGGTCATGTTTGGCTGAGCTTATGCACCACTGATACACAGCTCTGCAGTCGTGACAGTTTTATCAGGTGGCACTTTGAGTTGTGGATGTGCACAGGTGTGCCTGCTGACGGACACCCCCTTTGCGTTTCCTATCAGTGAAGCAGGACAGTTAGGCCCAACTATTGTGGTGGTAGGCAGGCTCCATGATGCAGGTTGTAGTGTTGCTGTTGATTCTCCTAAGCTTGTTTCTGCATTCCTGCCTCATGCTGTAAGCTGAGTTATAGTAATACACAGCTGTCTCCCCATAAGGAGTGTTGCAGGGGAGTAACCAGACTCTGGGTCATTTTAGACCATCACCTCCGTATGTTTCATCTAGGCCTCCACTTTGTATCGCAACAGGAAGGGCATACAGTGTGGTGATGACAGCACCTGGCTCCAGCTCAACTGCTTAGCTATTTCAATTAGCCAAAGGTAAAAAACTGTGTAGGGTACTGGGCTTTGAGATCCTCTTACTGGAATTGAACTCTGTGGATACGCTTTATTAGCTTAAGCGCTTTTACAGCAAAGATAAATAAATAAAATAAAATAAATAAATAAATAACCCCCCCCAAAAAAGCAGGACAGTCCTTCCACGTGGTCTCTCATAACTCTGCTCCTGCTGCATTCAGATGACTTGTCTGCTCTTTCTTGAGCTGTTTTCTCTCATTTTGTGTGCTTTTTGTTTATTGCTTCAACATAGTAGCACAGGCTGCTGTTAATTCAATGCTGCACTCACTCACTCACTAAATCAATGTTCATTTGTAAGTTTTCTGATAGTTTAGCATCTCTTATGCCAACTGCAATACATTAGCTTATTAGTTGCTCTCTCAGCACCCCCATATTCACAATATTCAGTCAGTGCGCAGTCATTATAAAGGACTCAACACTATGACCAGGCCCTTAGTTCTGTCTGTTGAAGTGTGCGTCTTTGAAAATAATGCTCTATTTGCCATCACAGTGTGTCGTCTCCATGACAACCCTGTATGATTTTGTCTGTGTCCATTCAGGCAAATACATTTAAGACATTTTCATAATAGGTTCTGCTACTTCTGCAAGGAAAAATTGTGAAGTCTGTGGTTCACAAATAATGTAGTGTTACAGAGTGGACTTTAAACCTGGCTTCCAAAGATTTGGTGTCTGTTAAGTCAATCGTAATTTTAGATATGAATAACTAAACTTACTTTAGTTGATGGTTTGTTTGTTTTGGAAAGTGCTTTGCTCTACAGGGTCACTTTTTCACTCGTAGAAACATGATTTTTTAAAAGTTTAATCAGCGGCAGCAAGAAAGGTTTTAGTACTGCACTACATTGTGTAGCAGAACACATGATGCCACATGATGATATGGTCTCCTGATGGGTTAGCTGAAACTAGATCTTGAAATGACACTGCAAAAAGTTGTCACTTAGGCTAGACAAAGTGAGCAAGTGAAAAAGCAAAAACTAACTTTAAAGGAGGCGTCACAAACACACCTCGACACCATCTACACACAGCAGTATGGTGTTGAAAGACCATGCAAGCTAAATCACAGTCAAGACCAGCATCCAAAAAAGCACAGGTTAGCGGGGTTGTGCCAGTTCATACTTTAAAAGAACTGGCTCAAAGTTTAGTTGATGCAGATAAAAATTAACTAGCTCAAGTTCATTTGTCCAAGTTTTTTAAATAAATCAACCACTGTTTTGTCAGAACCTCCTCTTACCCTCCATCACCAGCCGCAAATAGTTTCATTACAAAATTCAATTATTGTGTAGAAATTAAAAATAATTGTTACAGTTACTCTGCAAACCTGAGGAAAAGCAATACTGAGATTGCTAATATATTATCATTATGACAACATGTAGTTTGTAGAAATTAGAAAAAACAAAGTGCACAAACTGTACATGCAATAAAAATTGTAGTTAGCCAGAGTGAACCAAATTATAATCACTGATAAGAGCTAACTGTAAAACTATGGACATCCTTTCTTGAAGACGTTATGTTATGCCCATGTGGCACCACAGCTCAGCTTAACTTCTCTGTGTAAAACAAATTTCATTTGTCTGGTGATTCCGTACAAATGCTATACTGATCTGAGCCCAGTCTAACACACAGCGTGTGCAGGACAGCATACACAGAAGGTGACAGGGATGTCTACATTTAATAGATGAATGACATGAATGCATTAACCTTGTTAAAGATATGAGAGCTGAGTGGCATTTCTGAGAAATCAATCAATTACACCGTGCTGAATGCTGTCTAACCACATAAAAATCTTTCCTTGACATCTTTTGGACAGTTGGGACAGACTGCATGTTACTATTTTCTATGAGCAGCCAGGAGCAAAGAATTGAGGCATAATAAATGACCAGAATTTCAAAAAGGTTTTCCTTTCATTTGCCACCTCTGAAATGAAATTAAAATATTCAGTTTATACTCTAACCAGTAGGTGTCAGTGCACATCCACATTTCTTCAAAAGGTTAGCACAGTATCATAAGGCCCTTCATATGAGCAGTGACTGGCCAGTTTAATGAAGCAATAACTGCACAAAATCTTAAATTATTCATCAGCCATTTTTTAATCTTGACCAAAGCATCATTAAATCTACACTCAGTACATTACATTAAATACATTAAATATACAAATATACAAATAAGTACATTAAATATACATTACAGTATATGAGTTGAAATAATTAAATCAGCTTTATTGCTTCTTAGCAACTTCTTAATTCTGAATATTTTTGGGTTCTGTCCATTTTCTCTGTTTTATCCAGTTTGTAAGATGGATATTCTGGGTGTAAAGAAGCTGCTTAGACAAAATACAAGTTCAAAGTTTGAGGATGTCACCTTGTGATGGATATTTATCATTATTTTAGACCCACTAACTAGATTAATACATGAGAAAATCTCTATCTTAAAACCTCTTTCAAACAGCATACACTTAGCATTCCCCCATCCATATGCAGTCAGGGTATGAGTTGAATGAAGCCTCTTTAGTGTGGTCATGGCCACTGGCAATTTTTGGAAGGTCATAGTTGTAAAATCAAATTTCTTTGCTGCCATTGAGTGACCAATTCTTGGCAATAATGTGATGAAAGAGTCAGTGATAAACATCGCATTCAGCCTGCCATGATGGCAAAACACAATCCTAACTTATTATTGTGAGTAGAGGATTTGAGCTTTGTGTTATTTATCACAATATCTGTTGCTTGATATCAGAGTGTGCATCTCACAGCCTCCCTGTTCCCATCAGATGCTGTGACACCCTGCCAAACCCTCTCTCCTCTCTCTCCTCAGAATTAATTTAAAAAGAGGTTTTAACCAGTCACTTCCTTTCCTTTTAACTCCCAAACAATCCCATGAGACAAAGTGGCAGAAGGGGTTTAATAGGTGTGGGAGGCTACAGGGGACATGGGAGTTGAGCTGGGGCTTTCCATCTATCTCAATGTGGAAATTATTTATTGCTATTCCTGCTGTGCGTGCTTAAAAGTTTAATGTACCCGGGAACAGTGGCTTTACATGCAAATGTGGGTGTAGTGTGTATGTGTTTCCTCCCTCCCTTCCTCTCCTGTCATTTGTCTCTAAAAGCTATATGAACAAGGCACCGGCAGGCTTGTTCCTGATGACTTCCACAGCGGCACTATAAATAGATCCATTTACATTGCATTTCATGGCTGAGCTGGCTCTCAATATTTCAGAGGCCCACCAGTAAATTGACCATTAATCATTTATTACTCACGCCGTCATTTCATTTTGCACATAGCATATGTGTAGACATTATAACGCATTTCTTAATGTACTCTGTCAAGAAAAAAAAAAAAAAGTGTGAAAGAGAAAATACGACTTTGGACCCCTTTACTTTCAGTGTTTGCTTTGGGAGCCACCTGGCTCATACATCACCTGAGCTTAACCTGCTCATGTCTGGTGGACCGATGATGAACAACTGTCACTCATCTGTGACTTCCTTTTGGAAGGTAATGTCTTCACTCTGACTACAATGTTGGATATCAGCCTGTGACATCCACTGTGCTCCTTTAATGAGTAAGCACTCTAATTCACTTCCATGTCATACCAACTTTCCCTCACCCTGCTTCATCTGCAGCAGAATAATGTTCAACAGCGAGTGTGAACAAGACGCAGTGCGAGTGAGAAAGTGACTGTTTCTCGGCTGATGCTGAAAAAGTCAGCATCAGATCTCCAACTTAAAATTCACCGTGACATATCTAGGTAGGTGCTAGCCTTAGCAGATACACAGATATATCTGTGTTTTGTCATGTGACAAATAGGCCTATCTTTCTAGCTCTGTTTTGGTCCACACACTGTCTAAAGAATATCAGCCTCCCTAGCTGCTGAATGCTTCTTTACTTCAGTTCTCTGCCATGTGAAGTCGGGATGGCTGCTTACAAGCTTGAGCTCAGTCACAGAAACCATCCGCCCAAGGCACGTGTTTGTATAGTTCCAAATAGTCATTTCATGTAAACATTTGTCCTCCACCAACTCCGGCTTTGGCTAAATCTTTACATGTACAGGGCTTGTTGCCAGTGTTATCTCTTTGCTGCTTGCTGCTCGGTGGGCAAGGTTAATCACACTTTGTTCGCAGACTCCGGCTTTGCCCTGCCGCTGGAAATGGGACTGCTGTCAGCAGAATATGTGGCTGCACAGCCAAAATAATTAAGTACAAGGGCCTCCATAACTTCACAGCCATCAATGATAATCAGCAATATGTTTGCCACTTCAAGTGACACATGTCACTTTACTCGGTCATTTGACTTATTGTTCATATAAAAAAAGAACAATGGAGCTCCATGGTTTAACTTAAGGGAGACTTACCATACATGTTCACAACCCAAAAACAAAGAGTTCAAAATTCATATCAGACTGTCCTTCACTTAGTTGTAAAGGAGTTTTTGAACCAAAGTTTTAGAAGCATACGGTAAACATGGTGAAACTTATTTATGATAAAAGGGGAATATAAACCCTGTACTAGTATGTTTTGCATGAAAAGTTTGAACCATTTCGGATCCACAGATACAAGATCCTGAAATGCTTTGCACAATTAAATATACAAGACTTTTAGAACTTTCAAATTTTTAAATTGTACACAAAATCACACCTAAAAACAGCAGTGGGACTCAGGTGCAAAGTGTCCTGAGGGTGAATGTGTCTCTTGAGAGGTTATCTCTATTAGCTAGTATCTACCTTTCCTCAATTAGTAGCTAATTGAGGAAAGCATCATTAACCATTATCCAAGCAGTCATAGTAGCTGTGTACCATAGTATTTGTGTTTTTGTAAGTGGCTTTGTTGAAAAAATGCATTCAGACATTTACACTCATCTGTTTAAAGATTATAAAAATTCTGAAATAGAGTATGTCTGGTAAAAATCATCCATGTTGGCGAATAAGTCTTTATCTAGACACACATCTGTGCTGCTTCGCAGATTCAGAGAGCTGACAAGCTCTGCTGGCTTGTTTCACACTACAGGAGGATGAGCAGTGAGCATGAACTATCCCAAGGCAAATACTCCAATGCTGAAAAGCTACATTTTCCTTTTTTTTTTTTTTTTTGCTTCCCTTGCATTCACATTCACACAAGAGAACACATCTCCCCCGATGACAAACTCACTATCTTTCAATCTTTGCCAACCATCTAACAACAAGCTAGCAAAGTGTCCTTTGGGCTGTTTAAACCTGTTTAGATTCCAGCATACATTAAACGTGTCTTTGCTAAAACAACCACATTGTTTCACAGAAATCCTTTCAACACATGCTGCATCAAAACATTTCTGATTATTTATTATTATGATTATTTATCATGACATATTTCTCAGTCTTGATGGATGATGAAATATTTCATTCTGTGTCTGCAGCATTGTATCCTAAGATCTTTCTATTACATAATACTGCAAAAAAAAAAAAAAAAAACTGTAACGGCAGAAGAAAGGCTCAGCTTGTCTAAAAATAGAATGGCAGGCACAAAACGATGTGGTTATATTTAGCAGCATCCCCCAGCCCTTTTCTAAGAATAGCAAAAGCGATGTTTCATACTCTCCAGGACTGTGCCCTGTGCTTGCATGGGCATTTCTATCCTTGCACTTCCTGAGTTGAGCGAGTAAACTCTGCCTACTGCAAGTTGTATAAGTTTGTGTGCTGAGGTGAATGAGGGACAGTTTCTGAGGTGTGTGTCATAAAAAAATTTACACAGCATTCTTCATTCCAATGCTCATCACCACCTATTCTAGCATGCAGGAACTACCCAACTGATGAGCTTATAAAGGGGAGCGAGGGAAATAAAACAGACAGATACAGCAGCTCGGAGACTCGCGTAGGTCCCCACATTGACTCAAGTGATATTAGACTCCTGCTGATCTTGTTCAAGTCTGCCTTATTGCTTTAGAGTCTTACTGCTCAGTGATGCTGCCTCTGCACTGAGAAAAGCTAGGTCTGCTGATTCCCTGAGGTGCTCATTAAAGGAAATTTTTCTCTACAATGAAGTATTTGATGGAACTATGAAAAAAGAAATTAATCTTTTTATGACAAACATTTGCAAAAGATGACTATGATTTTAAAATAGGTGAAAAAGGACCAAAAAGACCAACAAGGTGTGAAGTTGGAATCAGTGATCTTCCTAGTTTTTTCCATTTATGCTTATATGTGAAGAGGGCATTTTGAACATGATGGTAAACTATGTTGTGTTTACAGAGTTTGTTGATACGAAGGGACATGAACATTTATTTGAACACTTGACTTTGGCGACATGACAAAAATAAATATTTACTCTGGTAACACTGATTTGGCCTCCACCAACTACTGAGGGAGGCTGTTTAGCTGCTGAATGTGCCAATCGATTCACCAGCTGACCAGGACGGATTGGACCTTAAGAGGGTTGTAACAGAGAATTTTCTCCATCAACCTTTGCTAAAAGAGATAAGATAATCCTTTTTTACTCCCTCAGACAGTGAAACGTTGCCCACCATAGTGACCGGTGTTCTTCCTCAGGCTCAGGCTTGTTTTGATATCTTTCATTTGTAGCCTGTTGTCTACTTACGGTGGTAAGATAGAGCTGTTGTTTCATATATTCCTCTCTTTATTAAATGCAAACAGTTTCTTCATTCAAACATGAATTTAGCTACATGCCACATGTCATCGTTCATGTTTCAGGTTCTAACATCATCTATCAATATAAATATTTCATTGTTATAACAAGAAAGGTTTGCTGTTAGGGCAGCACGGTGGAATAGTGGGTATAACACTGTCGGCCCACAACAAGAAGGTTGTGGGTTCGGGTCCTTTCTGTGCAGAGTTTGCATGTTCTCCCCGTGTCTGCTTGGGTTTCTTCCGGCTGCTCCGGTTTCCTCCCACCATCCAAAGAAATGCATGTCTATGTTAACTGGTGATTCTAAATTGTCCGTAGGTCTGAGTGCGAGCATGAGTGGTTGTTTGTCTCTGTTTGTCCTTGTGTGTTGTCCCTGTGATGGACTGGTGACCTGTCCATGGTGACCCCGCCCCTCGCCTGGAATGTTGGCTGGGATTGGTCGGTAGAAGATGGCTGGATGGATGATAACATGAAATACTTTTTCACCTCATAATGGAATACAAGTATGTTGTTTTTGTTTTTTTTCCCCATGGCAGCAGTAGGCTTCTACTACATTCAACAATTTCTTTTTATACAGGTATTTGAATAAAATAATGTGGTGTTTCATTGTATGCAACCAGTTTTACATCATTTTTATTATTGATGTTTTTACTTGTGTTTTGCTGAATATTAATTTTCATTTATTTATTTCAGTCACAATACATTTCTAGTGTCCCCTAGAGAAAAAAAGAATATATTAACCTACCATACTTTTTGTGTGCATGGCGGGCTGGCAGAGACGATTAAAGGGTCTTATTATAGAGCCTTTGAAGTGGGAGATGACCAGAATAACATGATAATTCAACATGAAGTTAAAAGTCATCTGCAGATAAACATGCAGAACAGATAGAAACAAGCGCTCATTAAAATCTTGAAGAGGACGGGAAAGAGGAAGAGATAAAGCCGGCTGACTGTAATTAGCACACTGTCACTTGTTACACAGCAGCCCACGCTCTTAGCATGTCAGATCACTTTCCGACAACATCATCCAATTGTTTTGCTGCTATTCTGAAGAGCAGGGAGCAAACAACTCATATCTGTCAAGCGTGGGTGTCTCTCACCATCGGACAGTTGCAGCGGGTCTGTCATGAGACATTTGAGTGAATGTGTGTAACAACTGTACCAGATAATAAAGCAGAAAAGCTTCACATTTAATGGAGACATGTTGAACTGTGTATTTATAAAGACAGCCAGGACCTACACACGGGACATAACTTCAGCAAAGTACACAGAAAAGTTTCTTGTGTTGCTTTTGTGCCCAAATTTGTTTATTTTTATACAGATTATGATTTGCTGCACCATGAAGCAGATGGTACCGTGATGTTCTGTTTTGTGCTTGATAAGCCATGTACTTGCTTTTTATTGTCTCTCCACACGGTAGTAAATAATAAAGCAGAGCTTCCATAAAATATGATCATTCGGAGAATGCCAATGTCATATAATGTCAAAAAATAAAAGTTCTTTGTGAGATCTTTCAACCGTAAACTCCAGATGGCTGAGTTTGCAGGAGAGAAACCTCACAGTATTTGACAATAATCCCACAAATGCCTTACTGCTGCTGCGGTCACGTGAAAACCTCATAAACCCAAAAGCCAGGAAAGACAGACTGGAACAGTGACAGGCCCTTTACTTCGCTTCAGTTATGGCTGTCTCCTGCAGTAGTTGGAAATGAAGACTGTGTCTTACTTGTCATAATACAATTTAAACAAACTAATTTTGGATCCTTCAGAAGATGCAGTTTGGGAAAGTTTTGTTCTCCAGATAACGGTGAAAACAGCTTTGCGACACAGCTCTATCGTATTCTGTATTTGATGACACATTTGGGAGTACAGTGACTGGATGCTACTACTTTCACTGCGATTCAATAAGAAATTGTGCTTTCGAATGAAGCTGAGAGTAACAAATAACGTAGATTTTGGCTTTGAACTGAAAGTGTTCGCTGGATTTAGTGTCAGCCTTTCATTTGGTTACAAGTTTGGCAGCAAAATCAGTTTAGATGTAATTTCATCTGATAAACTGAGAATTTTAGGGGAGATGAGAAAATGTTAGAGTAGACTGTAACATTAGTTTTGGGACATTGCTGTTTGTTCATAGGTTAGCTCGGGGAGAATCCCTCCACTGTAATGCAAATGTTCATGTTGCAGTTGAATTACTCTTGCCAGCTCATTCATTCATGTGTTTCTAAGTTCATTTGGACAGAGTTCCCACTAAATCAACAGAGCAGTATAAACCAGTGGAAATGCTCACTCACAATGTTTTCACATGTAATGTCTTCATCTGGCACATGACACTGCAACATGTTTACCTGACAGATATTATCACTGTGAAGCCAAACTCTTCATTTCCATTCAGTTTTTTTTCTCCTTTGCTTTAAACTGTGGTAATTGGAGATGATGCATGAGTTTACAGAACTGTGTGATAGACTGCACAAGAATTGACAAACAATGCACCACAACATTGAAGGCTGTGGTTTGCCATTTGCCATTATTTTTATTCTGCAGTGCCTTTTCTATCAGTGGTATAGCCTCTTCTTGATTTGGCTTAATTGAACTGAACATCGACTGTACTGATAACTTGTAGCATGAATCTGAGGAGTTTGGATTTGTAAGCAACATCATCAGTAATCCAGAAGTTAAAGTGGCTTAAAACAAATTGCCAGTAATTATGGTCACAGTGACAACCAAAAGGTCATTTTAAACAAGGTGAACAAACAAAAAATGTATGTAATGAAACACGACAACCTTCTGCACATTGAAGTCACACTGAGGATGAACTGAAAAACTGCATGAATTATTAGCTTATTACTGACTGTTATGAATGTGACTTAGGCCTGTGAAGTTTTGATCTGATCCTCTTAAGTTCACTTGACACCTTGGTAACAAGTTTCTTGGCTTCCTGTCACGGAGATGCAGGTTAGGTTCAGGTTAGCTGACTCTAAAGCACCCATAGGTGGGAATGTGAATGTGGATAAAGGTTATTTATCTCTATATGTTGGTCCTGTAGTGTGGCAGGGTGTATTCTGCTCATCCTGACCCCCTGTCTGCTGTCACCGCTGTAGGACCAAAAGCAGAGTCAGACCTGAAGTTACCTTGACAACCTCAAATCCTGCTCCGTAGTCGGATTCTACATTTGAGGATCATTTTTATGATTAACGAGTTGAAGAAACAAGTTGTTGTAGAAACAGTAGTAGCAGAAATAGTATTCAAAGCCTGATGTATCTCATTCTTCTGTGGCTGAAGCTTCACTGGTGACCACAAACTAGTAGAAACACATTGGTGATACCTTTGCACTCGAAGACATGTTGAACACACCGTTATTTATTTGGACTCATTCCCACAAAGGACTGTTGTGCTGCTAGAAATACTCAGCAGAGTATGAAATGTTAAATAGGCCTCTGCTGAAAATCGTCCCCGGTGAATGATGTTTGCTTAACATTTTGCTCTTTCTGGAAATCACTGCAAAGACTTAAAAGAAAAAACAGCTACTTTATAAGACAACAGTTGTTTTTTTTTAGTAGATATATTTGGAACAAATAATTTGGTGGGTGAGAGTCACAGACACTGTAGAGAAAAGGAGTGACAGACACATGAATTCATCCATGATTGCTTTCTTTATCACATCTGTTTACAGCTGTGGTCCTATTTTCTGAACACTTGACTACTTTACTGTTAGTATAGAATTGCGATGCTGTGCAGGACACATAGGTTTCTTCATCAAAAATTCAGGCTGCGTTTCTCAGCCAGTCTTTGGAACGGGACAGCCTGACGCCTCGTTATATCAGCGCAGATCTTTCAAGGTGTAATGGTGTGAAGCACATCTATTCTATTGTGTTGGCTGCTTCAGCATATCTTACTGGCATCGTTAATCAGGACAAGTGTCCGTCAACATGCAGAGCTGTTTTCTTTTGCAGCAGCCCACAGATGAACATATTAATGACGTATTAATCAACACCACTGACATTTTTAGATTTCATTTTTCATGTATTGGCCCCAATGGACAGATCTCTGAGGCACCCTCGAAGAGAGAATAAAGAACAGAAACAGTTTGATATGAATATTTATTTAAAGACTTCATCTATTGCAGAAATAATCATTTATGTGGCTTCCATATCTCCAGTTAGAACAGTAAAACCTGTGCTGTCTTATAATATCACTAACCCCAAGAACTGATCTGAAGTAAATATCATGTATCAATGGACAACTTTCATGTTTTAATTGGTCTAGTGTAATTACAAGCATCATGCAAAAGCATCAATCACTCTTTTGAGAATCAAAATTAGGACTGATGAAAAATAACAACTAGGTTCATGAATGTGGGCTTTGATTAAAATCTGACTGTAAACATGGTTGTTGGAGGTTGGACAATGTTATTCCCAGCTGAGGATTGTCTCATATCAGAGAGCAAGACCACCCTCCATTTCTTTTCTTTTTTTTTCTGTCTGGATCGTTCATCTGATTTGAGCCACTGATTCTGAGAGAACATGCTGAGATGAGTCTGACAGAGGACTGGCTGTACATGAACATAGAATATATACATAAAAAAAGAAATAACTATTTGGAAAACAAAGATAAAATGAGAAACAAATGAATATCCGAAGGCATTGCACAATTCCAAGATTGATCAGTGAGATTTTTAAGGCAAAAAAGTTCTCTGAAATCTAAAGATGTCACATTACAATTTTTTTTAACCCCACTGCTGCATTGCTGTTAGAAAAAACCAACATGCAGACTCAATGCATGCTATAAAAAACACGGGGATAAAACAGGAGTTTCATCACAAGCATTCAGTTAAACCACTTTGTTAGTATAAGGTACAGTAAACAAATTCCATGTTATATGTGCGAAGATTACATGGGCGTTCATATGGCCTGGCATGCTGACATGGATGCAACAATGAGCGTTGGAGGCAGCTACTTCATTCAGGCTCATTTGTCCACCGGTAACACAGGGATTCATTTATTGTTGTTGTTTTTTCCACTTTGTAAGTCGCCTACCCAATGAATGCTTATGACTGTGACTTCTACACTGACACAGCCTCAGAGGAACAGTGATTTCACAGCCACACGTGACAAACCCATTGCTATATGTGACGGCTCCCACCTCCACTGGGTTCCAGTATAAACAGCTTCATCTTCCTGAGGGCAATTCCATGTACTCCAAAGAGAAGACGCTTTCAGATATGCACTGTATATCACAGGGGATTATTGAAGTCATGCAATGGTGAGATATAGCTCTGCAGTCATCTGAAAAGAGTTTCTCAGCCCTTCAATCTGATTCATCCACATGATGATCGTCCATCACTGCGTACTACGATGAACATCTAGCTATGATCAATTTCCACCATTCAGAGGTCTTAGCTGTTATTTTTTCTTTTTTCCCCAAGTACCTCCAAACTGTTTAACACTATTGAAGTGTGATCACAAGGGTGAAAAGGTTGAGAAACTCTGATTTTACCGATACAATTATACAAATACCAAGTTATTTAATCTCAGAAACCACGGTTTCTCTGAGAAGACAAGCCAGAAAAGTCTAACTCTTCACTCAAGCCTGCCTTGTTATGTAAGCATCATGCATGTTTCATATATAAATACATGAAATGGATGTATAGTATAGATGACTGTGTGGGTGTGAGATGAAGCTGACATCATGTCGTGATAAATAAATGAAAGGCCCTGTCTTGTGTTTCAGGAGGAAAGTCCTGGCAGTTTGCTGCAAGTCAGGTCTGCAGGAAACATGTTACAATTTATACAGAATATATATTTACACAGACACATATAAAAAGACTGATCCTGCCTGATCTGATTTGATTTGGTTCAGTCTGGTGTTGCTCCAGTCTGATACCAGACTTGAGACCAGTGCTACATTGTGCAATTCATCATCCCCACTGCCATATGGGGTCCCCGCAATGAAACAACAATACAGAAGACATACAAAATCTATCAGACCACGTCTCCCCATGCTGAGGGACCCTATTCAGTCAAAATGAATAACCAGCTTTTCTGGGATGAGGCTCAGCCAACAAATACATGCTACACTTAACAATATGTCCCGTTTGGCAGACAAATGTTGCTACAGTGTCTACTTGAACATCAGGTCTACTTCTAAACGTCTTGCACACAAGACACATACATTATGATCTAACAACCATTCACTCATAAAAAAATACAGGCCTGTCGTTCATGATTTAAATATGAATAACTTATGTATAAATGTGAATAAGGCCTGTTAGTCATAATTTAAATATGATTACAGGCCTCAGTACAAAATGTAATACTTCATTATATCTGCAATAAAGAAGCAGCATTACACATACAGTATATTGACCAATACACCAAATGACAAAAATTTGTATAGCGTATAAATGTCTAAGAAAAATGTTTAACAAGCAGTTTACAAGTAGACATTTGAATTAAGCAAGAATATGAAGACTCTGAGGCGTGAGTTTAGAAAAATGTTGTAAACCTTCTTTTACATTGATTCCTTGACTGAATAGGGCCCAAAAAAAGTTCTGTTAAGAGCTACAATTTGTATGACACATATACAGAGTTAAATGTACAAACCTTTTATTTCTCACATCATTTACATGAGTCGAAATGGGGCCTCTGCATGTGGTGTTTTTGGCTGATAGGAGATCAATTGTGCTTTGCGTTTAAGTTTTCATACACATTGCTGCACAAAATAGCGGGCCTGCATTAGCGTGTCACCCTGAAACATGGCTAAAAAAGTGCAATTAATTGCTTCAGATTAGAGCATTTCACATTTTTAAAGGAAAAATCATCCCAAAATTGAGGCTTTCATCAAAAAATACTGAAAAGGGCAGCAGCTGTTCTTAGCTTGGATACAGAACAGTAAAAATTGCAATTCAAATATACTGTATATGCTTGTGCTTTATTACGACAAAAAGTTAAACTCTGAAAGAGATGTGTATTTGTGTAGAACCTCATAGCTTGCTTTGAGAAAGTAGGTTTTGACTTTTCTTGTGATAAATAAAATTCATTATAGGACAAATGAATAAAAACCCGTGCAGCTGTATTGTGTTTTTATTAAATAATGCATGTTGCCAATTTGGAGGTCATTTTTATGTTGACAGTTTGTTGGGATATACTCAGTTTTAATCCTACTGTGCGACAAAAAAAAAATTATTGTCACTTGCAAGTGAGGTGTCATCTGTCACTGAAGTGAACTTGCTGTTGTTTCGTTACTCAGCAGAAACACAGACCCTCATGCTCTGTCTCCAAGGGCTTAGTTTAATAAACTCTCTTCGTGAATGAATGAACCAGACGTCTACACATCTATTTTAATATTGCATACTAAATAACTTACAAAACTCTTTTGAATTGTCACTAAGCACAACACTTTGTGACCTATTTGTAAAAAGGGCTGAGGGAAAGTGATATTTCCACTGAAGCCCACTCTAACTGGTGTGAATCTAAGTTAAGAGCAGCTGCTGTGATCCTTGTTCAAAACTGATAAACTACAAAGAATTCAGAGCCTGCTGAACCTTCAGGTGCTATGAGTTTGATACTGACAACACGGGTTTACTGGTAAGCAGATGATCAGCTACATGCTACTAGTGCTATGTCCACACAATTACATCCTCTTTTAAAATGAAAGAATCTCCGTCCAGATGGGACTTCTAGCCCCATATCTGAAAACAATCTGCGCCCAGACTGCACACTTGATGTACTTATTCACAGAGCGGAAGTTGGTGCCAACAGGAAGCAGATTGCACTCATCTGATTATTTGAAGAAAATATTACAATTGAGGAACAGTAAAGGCCACTGTAGTGCAAAACTTGAGAATCTAATTCCATAATAGCCGGTAGCAAACACAGTGAGCTCAGTATTCTGTTATTCATTTTGCTTTCATCGCTGGCAGTCAAGGCTAATAAGACCCGATCAGGGGGGGCTCAGGTGTATCGAATGCTGTCTACCAATTTTCAGGGATCGCAGAGACTCCCTTTTTGAAGGCTCCTTCATATGCAGCTGAGAAAAATGTCCTACTTTTCCTGGGAGACAAAGGATTGCAAGATTAATTTGGTATTGGGTTGCAGCTTAACTGTACAACTTTTCGAAAAACCAAGGGCCTTGCAACTATGGAGAGCCAAACCTTTGTAGACTATATCCTCTGAAGTTTATGCCATTCTTTCCAAAAGTCTCTATTTTGCCCTAACCCTCACCCTAATACAACTTAGCTGAGCCGAGAATTCAATCAGTTCAGTCAATTTTTGGGACTCCATAACTAATATCCAAATGAAAACCAGTGTTGATGGGAGACAAAAATTTAGCAAAAGAGCATTTTGAGGCAAAAATATAGTGCTGCATTTATGTAGTGTTTTTCTTGTCAACCAGTCAAAGGGCTTCACAAGAAAAGCTAAAATAATCAGTCACCTACTGCTCAAAATACTACTCTTATAGTGCTTCTACGGGGGGGGGTGCTGGATCTTTCATTGGGGTTGTTAACAAATTTTACCTGTCTGTTGGTCACACATAGACACACACATGCTAGCTCTCTCGTATGCGCCCCTGATCAATCAAATGCACACACAGCCCCTCTGCGCTCTCGCAGGAGGGCTGGGATGTCTGCGGACGAGCTGTCAGAGCATTCTGGTTGCAGCTGCTTACAGTATTTTTATTTTTGCTTAGGGGGGCTTGGGGGGGCTGAGACTATTTTGAGGGGGGGCTTAAGACCCCCCCCCGCCATCAGTGTGCTTCTACTATAAATACCAACATTCATATAGCGCTGGAAAAGCCATCCAAGGCAATTTAGGTGATTAAACCCCAAACCTTCTAATTAATGACGTGGTACTCTCCACAGTACAACAGGCCACTTTACCTCTTTTGCTGCTCAACTGCAATGGACATTCTGCTCACTGATTAAACTGGCTCACTCATGTTTTGTGTATGTGAATGCGTGTTCAGGAGTGCAATATGGGCGCAGGTTGTTTCTGATACAGAATTAAAATGTCAATTGCATTATTGTGGACACAGGTTGATCCTGACTCATTTTTACAGGCTTCACCTTTTGGTTAAAATGTTCTCTGACAACTTGGAACTTAAAACTATACTCACGGTCAACGATTCGATCCATATTGGTGTTTCTGGTGGGTTCAAAGAAAATCAGCTGTGCTGTCTGCTGTGTGAGTTAACCGATATCTGTGTGTGTATTAACAGTGTGTTACCACCACAAAGGTGCAAGTCCCCTGATCTGACAGCAAACAAAGTGCTATAACTCTCAGTCTACAGTTTGGCAAATATTTTGTGAATCCTTAGTGAAAAGGTAAAACTGTGAACTCCACAGACTTATCAAAAATCACTGACACGCTTACACCTTTTCTTTTTTTTTTGGCAATACTAAACAAAGTGAGAGGTAGAGAGACATAAAACAAAACAATATATGCTTCTAAAGCACAACATTATTCATGAAAAGAGACTTTAAAATGTAACACAGTCAGGTTTGATTGTGAGATGTGTGTTTTTGACTTCTGGGCTTGGAGATCCACATTTCCAGAACCCACAGAGGACACTGTACTGTTAATGTTATCTGACAAAAGAGTAAGGCTGGTTCAAGTCCCTGCTGCATTTGATTTGACCAGACTCCTGGGAAGCACAGCTTCCTTTTGAGTCAAGGCAGGTGGATGGAGCAGAAGGTAGGAGCGTGGGAAGATTTCAGGCGGGTGATGGGTTTGTTCTTAATGGAACATGGCAGTGGTGGCAGTGGGTTTCATGTGGGAGGGACAAAGCCCTGAGTGCAGGACAACAGTGCATGCTTTTCTTAAACTAGCACATGCTCCATTAAAAAAAGAACAAAAACAAACAAACAAACAAACAAAAAAAAAAAAAAAAACACACACACACGCTCTGTAATGAAGAATGTGGCACCTCGGCCTAAATATTTTTGTACAAATCTACAAGCTTAATTTTGCAGCTGAAAAATAGGAATCTGAAAGGTTCTCACATTAGTTGGTATAAATTCCCACCTGAAAAATTCTCCACTCCAGTCCTCCATTTTGTAAACATGTATATATCAGAGAAAGACATGATTTTGTGAGTGGAAATAGAAACAGGACCCTTTCAGTCTGACAGCTGTGAGTGGTCACTTTCTGTCCTGTTCGCTCTTTATTGTGCAGTTAGGTGATCTAAGACTTCCCACACCACCACGCTTCGAACACCCCAATCCTTCTTAAAAGTGGAAGAGTCCGGGGTTATCTGCTTCATCTCTCACGGCCAAATGTTCATGAAAGTGCAACACGAGAGAGCAGACAAGTTTTGCCGTGTTCTCGAAGCCTCCGGTGAAGAGCAGGAAGAAGAGGCAGAGAAGAAAAGAGCAGAGCCCAGTAGAGTCAGCTGGTTGGCACTGGAGTGAGGCCTCAGCCTTTAAATTCGGCTTACCCGTCTGGTGAGAAGAGGGTGGATGGCTGGTGGTGGGCAGGTGGTGTAAGGGGGTGGCAAGGGCCCCGGTTTGATGCCTCTGGTTCTCATATAGGACAGGAACTGGTCTGGGATTTCAGCAAGCACTTCTTTAGCCAGACGGGCCATGCTGAGGATGTGGTTTCCTCGCCGGTCGATGTAGTCTCTGAAAGGAACAAACTGAGGAGCAAAAGGGAAACAAAGAGAGAAGAGAAATTTAAACAAGAAAATGGCAGGACAGAAAAAAGGAGAGGAAATGAAACACAGAAAGCAGAGAAAGGACAAAATGTGGAATGAAAAGGAGAGGAAAGAAAAAAGAGGGAAAACAGAAATCAAGGAAAGTAGGAGAGAAGACAACATTAATTATGGAGTGAAAAACAAGAAGCGAAGAAGAATGAAGGAGTGAGAGGGGACACGATGAAAGGCATGGAACAGGAAAGAAGAAAAGAAGCAGAGGAGGAAACACGGAAAGAGGGAGGAGAATAGAATGCATAGTTAAAATGGAGCAGCATGAAAATGATAGACAGAAAAAAGGTTAAGTTCAGAGAAGCGATGCAGCAGAAGGGAAGCAGAAAAATGGTGAGAGTGAAGTGCACCGCTGAGGGTGAAGAGCTGTGACCTTTTCCCATTAATCATCCAATCCTACATTCTGCTGAGCCAAGAGCGTCACAACCAGTCAGCCAGTTTTGGGGAATATTCTGTACCTGTACAATGTCCCTCTCTGCGTATCTGCCTTGGGATGAGATCCTCTCTTCGTCTCCATCCAGCTCAATCATTTCTGAAGGGGGGAAGCACATCTGTTACGCCCTGTCAGGAAACTCCAACCACCATGTCGAACTGTGGCGAGCAAACATGACACGCAGTTTGTGCCTTCAAATCTACTGAGACCATTAGCATGCCACTGGGTTACATTGCCTTGGAGTATTGACAGTGCCAAATGCGGCATAAGTACACAGAATTTGTGTCGCTGAATGAAGCCATTGGGCTCTAAGTTGCACACAGGGGGAAACTGGGGAAACATGCAAGATGTTCGCAGAGCCAGTGATGTGCACCAGAGGGACATCATGCAGCCATACACGTTGATTTCACGGCCGTGATAATTGTTTAATCCTATCGGCTTTGCAGGCAAATTGCTCACCATGAGTGAGCTTGTTTTTAACGGAGGAAAGTTGTGTGAATGGTAAACGTTAATGTATCTGCAACGGCATAGAAGGGAAGTGAAAAAATATAGCTGTTGACCAAAAAAATGAAGAAATAAAATGCATCCACTTAACCTTGGCTCTCAGGGAGATGGGGAGGAAGAATTAAGGCAAAGGAGAATGGATGAGAGGAGAAAAGAAGATCTGCACAAGGAAGGGCTGAACCATGTGGGAGGTGAGATAGGGGGTAGAATGAAGGCAAAGGATTACTGCATGTAAATAACCACAGACACACACACACATCCTCTTCACTCTGCTTACCATCAAATTCTGCTGGTCCAACCCCAACTATTATAATGGACATGGGCAGAGCAGCAGCCTGTAAAGGGGGATAGAGACGACAGGTGCATCAAAGGCAGGGAAGGCAGTGCTCATTCTTTTCACCATTTGCTATCTTAAATTCTGCATGCTGTCACTGAAATATTACTGCAAATTACTAACTGGAGGTTAACGATCCAGAGACACGACACTTAGTACTTAAGTTTCAATACCATTGTTAAGACAGACATGTTCTGTCTGCTTCTGCCTGCTCTACACTGTATCCTGGTTTCATAAAGCCTCTTGTCCAGTCAGTTTTGGAGGTTCTAATTTCATGCTTCTACAACTTTGTTTAAATCTCCTAAAGCTTGAGAAGTTTAAAAATGACTCTCATTTACATCTTCCGCTGCCCTGAGCTGCAGCTGAACTCCCGCCCTGCATCGCAATATTGTTTATTAAATCTTATCCGGGTGGGACAGCAAAGAACAGTTCGAGTGATGAATGATGAATGAAGGTTTTTCAGGGTTTCATAACTTCCTGTGGTTATTAGATGGATGCCCAAATAGCTTGGAATATAAGGGGCATAGATCCCCCGCGGGCCAGCAAATAATTACTCTCAAATCTCACTTTACAATAACATTACTTCACATGGGGATGTGGGGGGGAATTGATGAGGAAAGTGCAGGCTCCAGATATGTGAGCTCACACATCCGTATACACACATGAACTCTGATCACTCTAATCAGTTATTAGAGCTGAACATATCGGGGGGAGTGGGGGGTGCGGGGCGATGTGGAGGGGGACTGGGCTACTCCCTCTTTGCCCTTACATGTTCATTAGTAAAGATGAACACAAAGAGATATACCAGACGGACTAATTTTCATATCCTCCCTGTCATGCTGTTTGTTTGGTAGTTTATTAGAATTAGAGGCTTAATCATTGCCGGGCTTCCAGGGGTCCTCACATGCTTCACAGCCAATTGACTGTATGAATACTAGAATAAGATAAGATATTCCTTTATTTGTCCCACAACGGGGGGAAATTGCATTGCTCCAGCAGCAAGTGGACAGCAAATAAAAGAGCAGAATAAAAAGAAGAATATGTACAATAAATAATAGGTACTAAAAACAAGAACCATAATAGATAAAATATATAAAACGAATAAAACTAATAACGCTGACATTATTTACAAGAGAAATATAATATAAGACATGAAAAGCTAATGCTCCTCAAACTGAATTCCATTGTATATTGACTGGTTTGGATTTTTTAAAGGCCATAAATTAATTATATGCAGCCGGGAATGTGATGGGATACTGTACATTGACTATTGACTCCTTGGTCTGTGCCATGTCTGTGATGACGCCATCAGAAATGATGAGCAGGATGAAATACTGTGAACCGTCCGTCACTGCTGACGCATACCTTGAACAGAAACAGATGGGAGGTCAGAAGACATGTGAACAGAGAAAAATTATAGGCACAGCCTGTTCTTCTCCAACACGCACAAACATTTAACTAACAATTCAGGTTTTACTCTTTCCTGCTGCATTCTATCCATTTTAATAGGGGAACTAACCAGTTTGCTTATCATGCAGAGAAACCCGAGATAGAAAATAAATCTTTTGGCCTGTACTGCAGTGAGATTGACCCTTTGTTCTGCACTGGCTCACTCAAGTCCACAAACTTTATGAATATACAATTTCAACTTGCTGGCATGGGGGAGATGTGTGTCGCAGTTCCCATTCTTCGTTCAGTAACTTCCCTATGAAATAATGTTACATATTAGCTCCAGAAGTCGATACATTTCTTATTTTACCGAAGACAAATAGCCCAGTTACCAGTTTGGTGAGGGGAAGAGACACACAGTGAAATAATAAAAGCCAAGAGTAATTTTACACAACATTAGTGTTCTGAAGCACAAAGTTGTTTTCACGGAGTGTCTATTCTCATCATCTTGACTTGATTTGCCCTAAAATACATTAGGCTGCTTAGAGGGGCAAAAGACAGCAATAAGAGGTTAATGCAGAAACACAACAAATCTAAAAATCACCAGTCATGTAAAATTTACAAAATCCCAATGAATCTCATGAAGAATGTATCATGTAGTTAATACAGGAGGAACAAGCGATACTGTAAAGTATTATTGGAAATGTTGGGACTGTAGAGTCTTGGAGCAGCATTGATAGTACACATAGTCAGACAAGCAGAAATTTGACGGGACTTGTCACCCTTTTTTTTTTAAGCAATGTCCTCCTGGGTTTAAGTCAGAAACTCCACAAACAGAAGTGAGCTTTTTTACTTTTTACAGTGTAACTATTCTCAGGTTGAGCGGGCAGACCCATGGTTAATCAGCTAAATTGGGTAAAGTGCCCCTGACTGTTTCTGGTAGCTGGTGAAAAGGTATATTACTTGTTTCAAGTAATTAAAACTGTGGGAGAGCAGCTTCTTGCATTTATGTGTTGTTCCAGTTAAAAAAAGAACTCAAAGGCTGAGTATCGTGTTAACTGGGTTTAAATGTTTTTGATACTTAACATGAAAATCTCTTCTTGAGTCCATAAGGATTCATTGACTGGATTTCAGCAGTGGTGGGGGGTGTGACATTTTCACATTTTCATTTTCTTCCTAACACACCTCTATCAGTCACCATGCAAACTGCTCATCTTCCAGCACAAAGTGTTGCTTACTCTTAAATTATATTTGGATGCTTGCCTGCGAACTGCAGACCCCCCCACCCACCATTACAGTTGCATATGTATCTGCCTACACATTCTACATCCCTTATAGTGGACTTACCTGGCCACATGGTTAATAACAGGGGAGAAGTGGGTTGGTCCGTAGAGACGCACGGATTTGAGACTTTGGTAATACGCCTCCATCACCCCCTCAATGCCATTGCAGTATGGGTTCTGTGGATTACCGTTCTGCATGAAAACAGGAGAATGAAGCATTAAAGCAAGAACATCATTTGACTGATCATTCAGTTGTATTTGTAATTAAAATGCATATTTTATTAAAAAGGGTACAGCTGCTGCAACACAATTTAACTGCCAAGTGATTTCACACAGGAAATCTCAAGAGCTTTTAGTTTTTATTAAGTTCACTTTGTAGCAATACTGAGCTGAAGACTCAGATAGCTGTTCCAAGACAAGACAATAGTCAGATTTTGTTTCATGATTTTCCTTAACTCTGTATCTTCAGCTACTTTCTTGACTCAAGCAAGCACATTCACTGCTGAAGTGACCGGCAATGCTTTGAAAAATCTGTTAAATATATTCAAGGACAATTAAAATAACTTGCTTACGGTACATCTCTGTGGTTTGAGGGAGATCTATATCATTTTTTTTTATAATGAAATATCAAAGTTAGAGTGGAATTAAGCATTGCTTGGTGTGATATTCAGAGATAAAATAATAAAACCAGCATCACCCTGAAGAACAAAATGTAGCTGTATCTTTTATATCATTTTATGGGGAAAAACACTGGAAGGTAATTGCATTTTGTTTTAAAAACAGACACATTTTGGCTGGAAATTGCAGGATTACGGGATTACATGCATAGACAGACATCAAAAATAGCCTCCCCAGGGCCAAAACATCAATGATACTTATCAAATAATGTCATCAAAAAATATTACCTTGAGTAAGGGGCACCACAGGGATACAAGCCTTTACAGATGTAAAATCCAATCTTATATTGAAAATATTGCACATATTTTAGGAAAATGTTGGCGGTTTCATTTCTGTATTTCTGAATTTCAGTAAAGAATATCCTGAGGCAAGCCACTGAAAATGTTAACTTTGTATGAGAGATGGATAGTGGGAGTGGCATTTTGATAAACGCTATTGTGGTGAGAAGCAATTTGTTTGTACAAGAGGTTGCAAAGGGACAAAACCTGATGGTCATTTGTTTCAGGATGACATTTATGAGGAGCTCATCCATTGTCTCATCCACAGAGTCACTTTTTTTCAGAGCCAAAGTTGCTGAGGTGTTTTTGTAGCTATGCAGCCTCAACATTCTTACAGCTAGTTTATTGTGATGCCCATTATTTAAACTGCTTATTTTTTGTGTTTCTAGTTATCGCACTAACAAACCATCTTCATCAACTGCTTAGATGTCCACGAGTACGAACTTTGCTCTGCAAATGAAGCTTGCATAATTGTTTGGGATTCAATGGTGGCCCTCTTCCTCCGCAGTCACACAGCTGCAGCTCCTATTTAGGAGCTGACTAAGTTAAATCTTTAATGGTTACATTAATGCATATGTGCCTCATCCCAAGGTTTGTTGCCTCCAGGGAGGCTGTTACCCAACACTGAGCAGCTGCAATGCCTGTAAATGCCTCTGGAGCAACATCTGGAAGTGACAGTAGAGCAGGGAGAGTATTATTGGCGGTTGAGGAATGGTCAGGATATCAGCTCCAGAGTGCTTGACATTAACAGAGTCATGGATGACTTCGAGGAGGATGAGTAATGGGAGGTTTGAAGAGATGCATGATTGAATACTGATGAAGATGATCCAGAGCAGTTATTCTTAAAGTGGTAGTTTGGTTATTTGATTTGGTATTTATCCTACTGTGGGTTTCTTCAAGAAGGAGAGAAAGTTAATAAGATAACAAGGAGGAAAGGCAGCTTAGAGGATGCTAGTGACTGGGAGCTGCAGGTGGATTTAGGAGGAAAGCTTGTTGTTCCTGATATAATTTTGTGATCTAGGAGTAGAATGAGAGTATATTTCATAGAGCTGACTGTTCCGTGGGAGGATTCAGTTGTAGAAGCATATGAAAAGAAAAAGCAGAGGTATGCAGATGTAGGTAAGGATGCTGAGCAGCGAGGATGGAAGGCTATGATTTGTCTAGTGGAAGTAGGTTGTCGAGGGTTTGTAGCCAGATCTGTTGTTGCTTTGTTGAGGGAGTTAGGAGGAAGGGGACAGAGGGTGAGGAAAATAGTGAAGGAAATGTCAGATGAGGCAGTAAGATCTAGTCAGTGGATTTGGATTAGAAGAAGCAATAGTAGCTGGGGGCCCAGCAGGGGGAGCTCTTAAGATAGACAGACTCTTGGGAAAAGCAGAGGAAGAAATCCAGCCTCTTTGAGACCAGGCAGTTAGTCCAGGTGAGCTGGCCTGTATTGGTTTGATTGGTTTGAGTATAGGACTGTTCAGGTGAGTTTGGTTGCTGACTCTGCTAGTGTAGCTTGTCCTCCACCTCCTGCAGCCTCTATACTTTCCTGCCCCCACCTGAACCAGGTCTGTATCCCCACCCTGCTTTCACTGGTGCAGTTGGTGAGAGGTCAGAGTGAGATAGTTGTCTTTGTGTGAGGAGCAGTGATGTCTGGCATTAGGGGGGTGACTCTGGGACGGCAGTGATCACTGTTTACCCTCCTGGAGGTGTCGTGGGCCGAACTAGATGAAACACCAGTGAAAGGAGGTTCCTACCTGATGACCCTAAAGACATGTTAGCTATCACTGCTCACTGGCTTAGTTAGATATTATCTTTAGGGCACATAAGGCAGGGTGAAAGTTTGTTGAAAAGTTTCTTGTGTTTACTCGGGTTGGGTTTACTTGGGTCAGAATGCTCCCATTTTGAAAAAAAAGAAGAGAAAACAAACAAACAAACAAACAAACAAAAAAATGGAGTTCATGTTATATTTTCGTCTTTTTCTTTTTGCTGTCACACAAGCATTTATGACTTAAATGATAATCTGGGGCAATATGCAGTGCTTAGTGTAGGTGTGTTTGTGTATAGGAAAATGGAAGGATGGAAGATCAGCCCAAGAAAAAGGACTGCTTGCGTGACCAATGGGGTCAAAATCTTCAAAAAAGAGTTTACAAGTGGCTAAAATCTTTTATTTTCTGCAATCCTGTAGCTTCCTTCACCAAATATATGCAAGTAATACAGTGACTGTGAAAATATACCATGCAACACCATTTCTGATAACACGCACTGTCACTTTAAACACTGCATAATCACAGGATTTCCAATTGTCAGAGTTTGTCAACTGTCCTGTTCGAAACTATGATTTGAATAATTCTGACTGTCTTTGTCCCGCCGCCAAGATTTGAAAATGTTGGTAAATGTGGTGAGTTTCCATGGCCAAAAGGGCTTGTTTACAGCCAGAAACTAAACAGCTCATTCAGTTTGCATCAGAACAGTGTGCACAGACTTGTTGGCTGAATTTATTCATGGTTTTGGACAGAAGCTGTTATCGCCCACCATTGGGCTGGTGCTTGTGATTGGTTCGATGTTTGTGAACGTTCCAACTCTCAGGCAGTGTTTTTCATTTTATTTTTACTGAATTTTTATATTGTTCTAGTAAAACTTTACATGTACGACGTGGTTTGAGAAACATGTCTGTGCTCTCAATGCTACGGACAAGCTCCTCCAGCTGGCACCACAGCCATTAAAAATGTATCCTCAGCTCCTCAGCACCACATTTCAAATGAACACCAATGAATTTATTGGAAGGATTACTATGAAATCCAGTACTCTTGTAATCTGGTGAAGACATTTGTCCTTTGGACTATTCCTTGTGCTAACTGAAGCTTGAAATTTTAAATTAATCATCATCAAATAATTCCTCATCTTTTAGACGAATATAAGCAAGACTGGTTGATGAAAGACTGGACATAAAGCTTTTTGTGATTTTCCTCTTTCGAAGATTTTGTTTGTCCAGCATTTGATTTATGGAAAAATATAGTAACAACAATCTCATCCACCTCACCTTCAGTCTGTATTCACTATGTTCTATGCTCTGTGATGACTACGGAAAATATTAGACCTGCATGCATTCACAAGACGGTACTGTCGATTTGTTCAATGCGTATTATTTCACAAGAGAAAGTTTTGAGAATTGTTATTGCATTGAAGGATGATGTCGCTGTTACTTTGTGTAGCAAGTGAATGTCTCATCTACAGAATCAGAAACAGAATCAGGAGTACTTTGCCCATGAGCAAATTCTTGTTCGTGTCCGTGGCTTTGTTTGGTTATCGTAATTATGTGTAAATATTAAATGGTGAAATCGATGCTCAAATTTATTACATGTAAATGTATTTTCATTCGCCATCAGACAGAATCTGCTTTTAAATTGAAAGTTGAAAGGATAAATGGATTAATGACTGAAAGGATGGAGGTTTGGATGAGGCAAATGATCAGACAAAGCTGTTTCTCACCAGGGCAAACTCATGCGAGACTCGTCCATCTGGGGGGAGCTTGGCACCAAAGCCCAGCGCAGGAAACATCTTGTCACTGTCGTAGTCCTGGATGATTTCTCCGACAGCCCGCAGTGCCATGGCGTAGTCGTTCAGCTGGTAGGGGCTCATGTAATGGAGGGAGGTCGGCTGGGAAGGGTTGCCTGGGACCCGAACGGTTCAAAACAACAAAACACACATCAGCATCAAACTGTAATTATGCCTCCTCCCCCCAGGCTCTGACTCATATTAAAATAAAAAGGAGGAAAAAAGTGGGTGGAAGAGGGTTAAACCATAGACTGGAGATTTAGTTACAGAAATATTTCCCCAAGACACAGCTGCACTAGAGGCAGAAATACTCTCAGTGGGTAGTTTGAGGTTTTACAATTTGACACCTCTATTGCCTTTGAACTACCACATTTTAAGATGGTGCTGCTTTAGGGACCATCTTCAATGCTGCTGAACCAATTTGGTAAATGTGATCACTCAGAAATATCGTCCTGGTTTTGGCACAAAGGATAAAACAAATGCATCAAAGTCAGGCCAGTGTTACATATTTTTTTTTGTTATCATCATAAAAAACCTTGACAAATCTAAAACAAACCATGTTTGATTTCATCCTTGAATATATTGTGATGTGTGGCCTTGCCTGTGGCCCTCAGTGTGTGGATATTTAAATAATTAGTCTTAAATATTAAATTTCTTCTTTAAAAAAATTTACAGTAGCTTCCTCTGTAACGTCATTCACAAAAATGGAAGTAAGATGTGCATTTGATGAGGACTGTTTTCAGCAGATTCATTCACATTTTGTTGATTGTGTGTGTTTGGATGAAAGAAGATGTCCACTTTGCCCACATTTACTCACATTTAATTTTTCCAATACCTTAAGATTCAGATACCCTGAAGTCCTTCATCAAAATACAACAAAATGTACACACGCCAGTGACAACCGACATGATTCAAATGATGTCTCTCTCTGGGAAATGTAATGAAAATGTGAAGATGAAGATGATGTCCGTACACAGCTCATACGTCACTTTGGGGTGGAAAAGTTACCTATTATTTCTTTGATGAAAACAAAGAAAATCACCCTTATCCCTTACTACAAAATGAGTGTGTATGGGCTGCTTTGCGCAAAAGTGTCTCAAGGCATATTCTTATTCACTTTCTGTTACTGGTGAATAAATATTACCAACTGGAGCTCAAAGAAAAATGCAGACACAAACAACAACAATGTTACTTCACAAGTTCAGCTTTTGGGAACGTGAGATGCTGATTTGATGGAAGTACAGAAAGCCACATGTCTCTCCACTAATGTCTCCAAAATTCTATCACCTATTTTAACTTGGTACATCATCAAAATGAGAACATCACTCATCTGTCACAAATATTCTGCCAATAATTGCATTTGTTTGTCACTGGAATTCAATCAGGAGTTTGCCTGTGGGACTTCACAAACTTTACCTACATTGTTCCAACTGAATTGCAAATTTTATTTGAAAAAAGGTGAGCGGAATGGCTTTCTGTAAACACAATAACCAACATCGAAATGAGCTCAGATATTTAAAGCTACAGAAAATGATGAAATAACTGTCTAATTGTTGACTACAACTATGTGCTGCTTTACCACACAACTTGTGGCTGTGGAGTAAAGACAGTCAAGTGTTTTTAGAACAAGGGAATTATAATTGACTGATAAAAAATCACTTAAGAGATTATATCAGTCATAGATCTCAGCTATCACCACCAACATTTGATGTGCTTGAAACACTTAAGGGATTTCAAATATCAGACCAAAGCTTTAACACACTTACCGTTTGATGCTGTGAAATCAATTGCCACT
Organism: Echeneis naucrates; assembly: GCF_900963305.1. Taxonomy (NCBI): domain Eukaryota; kingdom Metazoa; phylum Chordata; class Actinopteri; order Carangiformes; family Echeneidae; genus Echeneis; species Echeneis naucrates. The sequence continues at coordinate 22,477,812 of NC_042526.1, read as the reverse complement.
GTGAAATTGATCTGAGTCCTACAAGAGAAAATAAACCATGTCAGAAGTAACAGGGAATCATCAATCATGCTAGATTATACCACAGCATGTTTCAAAGCACCCAGCAGCGAGCAATTAAGCAGCGGGTTATCAGCACCGGTCCTTCTCTATATTGGAGCTGGGAGATAAACATGGTGAAGTAATCCTCTCAACTAAGTCTCTGGAGAGTTTACCCTGCATCAGAACAGCAGCTGAGTCTAATGATGAGGTGCTTCATCCCAGCAGTCTCATATGCTTGCCAGTTAGTATGAACTTACCCGCCTCTTATGTAGTCCAGGAAGGAGAGCTCAGTGTCCACCAGGCAGGACAGAAGGGTGACCTGCCGACAGAGAAGTGCTGGAGTTAAACCAGAATCCCTTCTAAAGTTTAGTTTGTTTATCCAGAACCTGATTCTCTGATTAAACCAAGGATCACACGTCCTCATGTGGTTCTTTTATGATGTCAAACGAATGGCTGGGCTGGTATGACAGACTTGTCCCTCTAACATGCTGTTCCATCTGTCATGCCTTGTTTTGAATTTCAGTATTTCACATGTTTTTACTTTTATAATTGTTCACAGCTGCAATCTAAAAAGGTTTCACTACCTCCCGTAATATATTTGCTACAAGCTTGTAATAAAAAGCAAAATGTTATTTAGTCAAATCAACAGTTTAGCCACAATTAAAAAGGTTGTAAATTACTTTTACTGCACAAATATGTTTAGGAGGCCAGAATGTTTATGTTAAATAAGTCTACTGTTTCCTTTTCAGTGCAACAGCAAAAGCAGTGATTCTACACTGCACTTTGGTTCTGTGTGGCTTTGAACAGACAAATAATTAGCATCTGATAATTGTGACTTTCTCCAGACAAGACTACAGACAAATGCAGCATAATATGTTATCGTTTGAGTAGTCAATTACCTGGAATGAATTTGTACATTGGCTTTTGGAGGCATTATTTAGGGGCAGCTTCCTGATTTTGATTCAGCTCGGTTTCTAACTTGAATTCATTGGATATTTGTGTCAAACTAAATTTAACCCTGCTTAATGTTAGTATTTCTCTGTGTTGCTGTGGATGTACATATTCAGATATCTTTTACCATCAATGACAATGAGACATTGATGTTTAAATAAAATAAAGTGTCTCTAAGTTGTCTTTTGATAGCTATCACTCCTGATGCCAAACAAATCAAGTCTAAGTGCAGCATCCGACTTGATAGTGACAGATAAACAGTGCTGAGAACTGAGAAATGAAAGCTGGACCGACCAGTGACTCACCGTTCCTGAGTTTTGGTACTTTTTCTTTTTCTTTCCCTTTTTCTTTGGATTTAGCACCTGTAAAGAATACACACTTACATGAATACACTTTACTGTGCGTCAGTAAGGAGTGAGTCATTCTATTTTATCTGCAAACATCAACTTGTGCCCTTTTCATTCAGCAGAATTAAAGGTCCCGAATTTTATAAAGGTAGATCTCTGTGCCTTTACTGATTATAGAGCAATTCGATGCAATGCACCCACCCTGTGTTTACAACGAAAAGGTGAAGAAAAAGTTAAGTAATGATGAAGTTTTGGATGTGTTATTCATTAATAAATATTCTGAAGGGAAGTGTCTATCATAAGGAGATGAGATCATGATTAGATAATCACTCATCTAATAACAGTGATTGCAACAGTGCATCCTTGCATGGGGGTGGTGCTGCTGAGCATTTTCCTGTTCATTTGTTGTTTATTATCTATATAAAACACACACACACACACACACACACAACTGTTCAAATATGTTCAATGCCAAGTAATTATGGAAGCCTACTCAGAGATACTCAGAATATTCAAATCAGATGAGTAAATATAGTTCCTTCATAAACTCTGCATCAAACTGAATCTTTCTCTCATTTACAGTATGTGGGCTCCCACGCTCTCTCAGTCGTCACAACTCAGGATTTTCTTAAAAAACTCCGGCACCTAAAGGGTTCCTGTTTTTCCAGATTTGTACAGGGAGAATTTCTATCACAAAATTAAATTCCAGTTAATTAGACAATTAGTATTGCCAAATTTTTTCTCTGGAAAAAAAAAATTCCAGCGCTGAGCTAATACTCATGATCACATGCGGAGCGCGTGATGCCTGCTCCTTCAACATCTACACCAGTGGTCTTAACACAAATGAGCAGGGGGACACTGCTGCTGCTGTCATCTCAACAAAGAACAAATATCTCTGAAAATGTGCTGTTTTTTTGGTTTCGAATACTGTATATTTTTACCAAACTGCAAACAATAAGCTCAATTTTTTATTCCTCCTTTTTAAAGAACTAAATAAAGCCTTTTAGCAAAATGACAAATAAAACTGAAAGGCAATCTCTTATTAGCATCCACTTTTGCTAATTTTTTTCTAAAAAAAAAATGCAGATATAGGTACTCACATTAGGTTTTGACTGATACTGCAAATAGTTTTCCTTACTGATGACTGTCACTGAACTAACACAGGCAATCCCTCAACACATTTGTGGTTTCTGCTCTAATTCTCTTGCGCTTGTGTTTTGTGCGTTTTTTACAGATTTTTTCGAATGTGACTTTTTTCTTCTTCTCCCCCTGCTTTTGGCCTGTTTGCTGGGGGTTTGAGAAGCCTGCTCTACACCATGTGTGCACTATGTCTGCTACAATATCAGCTTGTGCTTTATATGCTAACCTTACTGACCCTCACAGTAATTTGGACTACACCAACCGGTGTAGACCATAATGAGCAAGGAAATGCTCCAGAGGTTGCTAACTATTTTAACAGAACGTACTGTATACCCTTCATTGACTTCAGTTGATGTGCAGCATCCTGTTAATAATAGGAAGATCCACTGATCTATATCCCCATGCCAGTGTGTGTAGTGGAAGTGAATTGAGTACAATCTCAATGTAAACCAGAAAAAATCTACTGATTAAATATGGGGTGCTTTTTTTTCATCCTACTGGGAGAAAACAAGTCAAATGCAATAAAACAAGCTCACCTTGAAGAAGGCTCTGGAAAAATGTTGGTTCTCCTGAGACTCAAAATTAAATTTACATAACGGTAATGTCTTGCAAATCAACATGTCTTCGACAAGAAGCTCTGCCTGTATTTGTTCAGTTCTAGTCTCATTAGGCTGTTTGTAACATTTCATTTGTCCCTAAAGCCACACACTGCAGCCTGGAAGAGAGAGAGAAGCTAAATTCACATTATTGTGAACAACAGCTTGTTTTAATCTTCCACCATTGTATAATTTTTTTATTGTTTTTAATGAATAATGTGTAATGATAATGATTTTGAATCATCCATAACTACACAATAAAAAGGAAGTCTCCATTAATTAACCAAAATAAATGTGATGTTCTGCTTTTGTCTGTTGATGAATTTTCATTTCTTATTCATGCTGACTCTGATAGGTTCCTGAAGCCTTCTCCTCAGACCTCTTAGTTTCAAGAACTCCCTAAACACTGAAAGGACACGTGTACAAAAGCTGCAGACTGTGAGAGACTGTTTTGTTTGCCTTGTCACTTTGTGGTTACAGACATGTGGTTGATGTGGGTTGTGTGTCTCCTTTCAACATTTTTTAAATCTTTTGCCCTAGATTTCTCCACATATAACACTAATTCTATTTGTGAGGATAGTCTGTCTGGTACTCACTTGTTCAAATCCTCGTCTGAGGATTAGGATTTTAATTGGAGTTCGATAATGTTCATTGTTAATGTACAGTGTGGAAATACGACTGTGTGTGTGTGTGTGAAAGAGAGGAACATCACCTCATAAACGTGGAATTGCGACTGGCTTCTGGACATTGCTCTGTAGCTGGTGCTGAACTCCCCAATGAAGTCATGGCTGCAACAGTGAACACAGACACATGTCCCCATCTCATTACAAAAACTACATGCTCTGTTTTGTGTTGCTGTTGTGGAACAGTTTCAGGAAAACATAAGAACAGGTGATATTCTTGTCATTCCTGGATTCATGGCTTTTGTAAAGTCTCCATCGACAGGCTACTTGGTTTCCGGAGGCGTGTAGTGTGGTTGAAACCAATTTCATAATTTCATGGAGATAATCAGCACAGTTGGAATCAGGGTCAGAATTTAATGGGAGCTCGGGGCAAAGTGCCTTTGAAATGTCAAAAACTGTCTGTAGATGAACAATGGGGACAAATTAACAAATGGGACAAACTGGGCCCCTTTATTCTCTGAATCCGCTCGCTTACAACCCTCATTCCCTGCCAGATGGTATGAAGTTATCTGTCAAGAGACTGTTCAAGCATTATTAATAGTTAATGTGTATTTAAAGCAGTGGGGGGTGTTGTCACATGCACTCTGAGGTGATATTTTAACTGCAGCACACTAAGAAAAAATCGGCTGTATTAGGACAACCAGTTCAGAGGGCGACCTGTGCCTTTAACCCCTGATGCCCCCCCACCTTTCCTTTGCACATATTCTCTTTATATTATGCGGGCATTTTTTTTTTTTTTTTTTTGAGGATCATTAATTATCAGTGTCATCAGATAACAATGCTACAGCTACCACACCGTATAGCTTATTGGCAGTTAAAGCAATAAGTATGCCCCAGAGCTTTGTTGCAAAGTGTCCAGTATGTCAAATGAAATGATAATGCTGTCATATGATACACTGTACATGGTACACAGAGCAGTACAGCAGATACAGTAGAAAAGATCGAGGATTGTTCCCTCACCCTCCATCTCGGTCCCAGTCATACACCTCCACCTTAATGCTCCTGTAGGAAAAGACAGAGGGGAAGAAGAGACAGGGGAATTGTATTAAAAAACCAACTGGCACCAATGATTTACAGAATCTTGGAAAAAAATCTATATTTTCCAACCTTCTTTAACTCATCTCTTCTCAAGACCCCATCCCAAAAGAAGGCATTTACTCATTCATGATTTTATTTTTATGATAATTATGACTGGACTGAAAGTGGATACACATTTAATCAAATTTTTCTGTCATGGTCTATCTTAGAGTTCCTTAGTTGTGCCATGATATGATATATGACCCATAAGTCATATTTCCTATAATTTAGTGAGTATCATTAATATTTGACACTGATCTACCCAGCAACTCAAATGAAGTCTGTGAGAAAAGTCAATGAGAGATTAAGGTATTGAGAAAAACGGAGAAAATGGGATGAATTGCTGCTCTGTTGAACTTGTTGAGGTTGAGGAAATAAAATGACTGAACCTGTTTGATTTTTGATTGAGCACTGCTGATTAGATGCCTGAGAATATTCAACAGCTTTTTAAATCAGCTGTAAAATAATGCAAATTTATTTAAGTACTTCTTGTCAGTATGAGATGGAAGCAGTTTCACTGTAAACATTGTCACTTAAATGCCTCCTCTCTCCTGGTGTACCTGTCATAGTCTCCATTACACAGCGCCCTGACAGGAATTTTGAAAGCCTGCCACACTGGATCCAGAGTATTCTTCACCACTTCTGTTTTATGGCAGATGGTGTACCTGTGAAACACACAAAAGTGAACAAAAGTGTTCAAAGATGCACCTCGTCTTTTGTTAAAAGTGTTTCGTAACGCTTGATCCTCAGCTGAAACAACTGCTCCCTGTTCTTTTTCATATGGTAACTAGTCCTCGGCTTTCAGTAGCTGCGGTGCGCTGCTATCATGCCCTGCAGCTGCACATTTAGGCTGCATCAGTAAATACCCAGCTGCACAAAAAGAGAATGTGTTATATGTGATACACTGAAGTCGACTTGAATTAAAGCATCTGAGGGGCAGAACGTGTGACCTCCACACATAGCTTTCACTTAAGTCCATCTTATCCATCCAACCTCCCTTTATTTTCCTCTTGTCAGCTCCATTCTATTATCTAGGCTCATCTCTCCTCCTGCTGCCTCCCCAGTTGGCAGCTGGATGGCATAAGTCACATATACAGCAGTGAGCATTATGTAACATCACATAGGCATTTCAGACATTATATCCTGTGTATGGGAGCTTTTTGGAGCATGAAAAATTACATAAAGCGTCTATATGCATTTCAGTCATTTTTACAACCCCTGTATGGGTGTTTTTTCTGCATGTAAAACTGAGATAGCTGCTAATGGTAATTCAGAAAATTGATGTCCACAAACACCACGGGGGGAAGCTGCCTGTCAACTTACGATCCGTCTTCGTTACTGCGGTAAAAGACGAGAAATGGATCAGATTTCCCGAAGAAGTCTTTCTTATCCAGCTTATTGCCACAAAACTGCAGCATCACTGACTCCTGTACAAAAAGAGATTGAAGCAAAAATATATAATGTATGTTACGTGGCTTTAGGTCTCAGTAAAATCCATATCTACACCTCAGACCTTAGAGACATCCTTTACACACAGATACATTTTGAAGAATATTTAAACAGTATTTAAAAACCGAAAAATTCATCTTTCTGGTTTTCCTGATTTTACATTACTTCAGCAGCAATGAACTCAAATGGGCATTAATATTTGATTTTCACCTCCCCAAAAACAGAGACAGAAGGATTAAAGATTAAAAATTATAATTCCACCCTGAAACACTTCTATTATTAACATGAGATCGTAAGACATTTAGAATTACCTTGAGCTTTACAAAATGTTTTTGGATGAGGGAATTTTCCTGTGTTCTACTCCTTATTTGTGCCATTTTTATTTTGTCTCCCAGAGAGTGCCCAGAAAAAAATAATGTTCCATTTAGTTGCAAGGAAAAAACTGGTGATGATGATGATGAACAAACAAAAATAAGAGGTGGTGAACAGCTGCAATACATCCTGGCATATTTCCAGATGAGAGACAGAGCTAGACACTTTGCCTCTTTCACAGAACTTTCCATCCTTATATATGTCATATTCCAGTGTGGAATGAGAGCTCAGAGCATTTTTAAAGGTATGATCCCAAAATGTGCCATTTACAGTTTGATGTTTTGATCTCAGATTTGATTGTAGTTTCAGTCAAAATATGTTGCTGTGAAGTGAGATATGACCGATATTGCTTTGTCCAAATGCCAGTCTGGTTCAACTGAAGACATGACAGCAGCTTGAAACAGTCCACTGTGTTCAACTGAAAACCAACGTTCTTAAGATGTTTGAAACAGAGACAGCTCATACTGTACAAGTGTCTGACATAATAGCACTGTATTCTTAAAGTAACATCAAGTGGTCAAGTCGTAGGAATTGACCAAGACTGATAAAAGTTTTTAAAACTGCATTTTGTTTTTGAGACTTTGGTCATACCAGAGTAAGTTGGAGTGGGAGACGTGTTTAATTGTGAGAAACGTAGAGGGTGATGAGCTTGTAAATCTAGAGGATACTTGGTCCTTCACGTCAGAAGGGCACTGATTGGGATGTTTTGCTTAATTTGGAAGTTTTCTCTGCACGTCCAACTGGGAGGAGGCCCTGGGGAAGACCCAACACTCACTGAAGGGATTGAAAATTGCATCCTGCCTTGCGATCCCTCAGGAGGAGCTGGAAAGCATTGTTGTACTACGTCTAGAGAGCTATTTTTAGCTTGCTGCTCCTGTGACCCAACGCCCGAGAGCAGAAAGAAAATGAATGAGTGGACAGCGTGATGTGGCCAAAACCACTAATGATGAGGAGGAGTCCAGAAATACTAACATTTTTGGATAACAGGAGGAAAGAACATTACATGTGTAGCAATAGGAATAGCTACAATGCAACTGAGAAAAGATCTCTGCCACTAAACAACCAACATGTTGAATTCATATCAAAAACATGTAGCCCTGCACTACCTGCTATAGCCTCCATGGTCACACTGACACATTGAAGCACTGCTATTCATATTAATTGTCTAGACTGTTAACTTTGTTTAGACATACCTAATAAACTGGTGGCCAAGTGTGTTTCCTTGTTTATGTATTTACTATTTGTTTGTATGTGTGTAGGGGTGTGTGTGTGAGTGCATCTAGATGGGATTTGTGTACATTTACACAAAACTGTTGTTCGTTACAGCATTTTAGGAATATGTATAGAAAGGTATGACAAGCACTTATTCATTCATTCATTCATTCATCTTCTACCACTTATCCGTTTCCACGTCGCGGGAGGTGCTGGAGCCAATCCCAGCTCACTCCGGGTGAGGGCGGGGTCACCCTGGACAGATCGCCAGTCCATCACAGGGCCAACACACAGAGACAGACAGAGACCAACAACCACTCACACTCAGACCCACAGGCAATTTAGAGTCAGCAGTTAACCCAAATAATGTCTGGACGGTGGGAGGAAACATGGGGAGAACATGTAAACTCCACACGGAAAGGCCCCAGGCCCAGGAACCATACACTTGTTGTGGGGAAACAGTGCTATAAATGCCACCATGCTCCCGACCAAGCACTTACCATTACAAATGTATTTATATTTAATTTATTTTAGTTTAAACTGTGCGGATACCAGACCTGTCTCTTGAAATGAACTGCGCTGATTTGGAGAGAGCATGCCATCATCAGCAAGTTTAACTTTATATTCATTAGAAAGGAAACCAAATTCTTACCCTGCAGTTGCTCAGCTCCTCCGCTCTCACTATGATGGTACCACATTTCTTCCCTGGGATCCCACTAAAAATAAACAGAGAACACAATATTTCCATTAAATTCAAGCAGCTGCATGCATCCAGCAGTAGGCATATGGCACGCAGTTACTGGGAGGAACTGTCTGAGTGTGTTAAAGAAGTTATGGTCAAACACAACTAATGAAAAATAATCTATTGAAACTGTTTAATAATTATGGATAAATTTTTACCTTTTTCCATCATTTTCCATCTTTTTGTCTGACAGCTATTTGCACTAACTCTGTCTGCTAAAACGTGAGCTTAATGCAAACTGTATTGCATTTATTGAGGTAAGTTTTGGGCCACAGCCCTTCCTGTCTGAGTGCATCAGGTTTGGGTGTGCCTTCCAGCCTGAGGCGGCAGGCTGTATGAACTATGTGGAGATGATTGGCTGATCAGGGGAGCTTGGAGATACACACTCACACTCTAAGTCGCAGCAGTGTGTGGAAGGAATGGCCAGAGAGACTGGACTGGAGAAATCAGACTGTGCAGAACTGAAGTTTGTTTAAGGGAAGAAGAAGCCAGTGAGGTTTCATTCACTTCATGTGTCTCAAGTTAAAAGTCAAGTCAAAGTTGTCCTCGTGGATATTTTTAACACCTCTTCAAAGCCACCACCATCGTTCCTGTGCCAAAGAAGTCATCACCATCATGCTTCAATGACTCCCACCCAGTTGCACTGACCTCCATCAGCGACTGGTCGTGAAACACATCAAGTCCATCCTCCCCCTCAGCTGGACCCTCTACAATCTGCATATCAGTTAAATTTCTCCACCGATGATGCAATTTCATCTGCTCTCCACTCTGCCCTCACCTGCCTGGACCGCAAAGGATCGTATATGAGAATGTTGCTCATAGACTTCAGCTCAGCATTCAACACCACCATCCCCCAACAACTCATCCATAAATGGACTGGGCTCGGACTCATTACCTCGATCTGTGACTGGCTGCCAGACTTTCACACAGGGAGATCCCTCTAGCACCACCATGCTGAGTACAGGAGCCCCCCAGGGATGTGTGCTGAGTACCCTACTCTTCACCCTGCTGACCTACAACTGTACAACCAGGTTCACAGCCAACCACCTTATAAAGTTTGTGGATGATACCACCATAGTGGGTCTTATCAGCAACAACAACGAGGCCAACTACAGGAAGGAGATGAGCCTCCTGGTCATCTGGTGCAGAAACAACAACCTTCTGGAGGGCCAACGCCAAATCACTGGAATGAAAGTCTCATCAGAGACTCTACTTCTCCGCAAAACGAGGACAGCAAGTGCACCGGCCCCCATCATGATTACCTTCTACCGAGGCACCACAGAAAGCATCCTGACGAGCTGCATCACTGTCTGGTATGGCAGCTGCACTGCCAGCGATAAGAAGACGCTGCAGCAGATAGTGAATGCAGCCAGCTGGATCATCTCTCCTCCCTCACAGACTTTTACAGCACCCGGCTCACTGTCACCATTGCCACAGACCCAACTCACTCCTGCTACCCCCTGTTCAGTCTCCTGCCATCTGGGAGAAGCTGCCGCAGTCTATTGGTGAGCTCTGCCAGACTGGGAAACAGCTTCATCCATCAGGCTGTTAGGAAGCTGAACTCCTTATCAGCACCCCCACTGACAAAGGACTTGACCCCCCCCCGAACCCCATGCACATCTGTCACCACACACACCAAAAGCCCACCATGCTGGCACCAGCCGCTTTATAAGAACTGCTGCTTTCTGAAGCTGTTTCTGAAACAGTGCCACTGCTCACCTGACCTCAATGAAGTCTTTATTTACAGATAATATTATACATATTTATACATATAATATGCAGAAATTGCACATTCCCTTTTCACTCCCTGCACAGCATCATCTGTATCCCAAATTACAATGTTTCTGGCTGCTTTGGTATGTTATTTATATGTTCTTGTAAAGTCTAGATTTTTCATTTCCAACTTCTATATTTATTAATTTTGTCCTTTTTGCTCTTTTTTAAGTAATTTCCTTTGCTCTTCTACATTCTACACCTTTTTTTCTTTGGTTCTACGTTGTTAGACCATAGAGAACAAAAGAGCAAACGTCTTACATATGTACAGAAGAATTGACAATAAAGTTGATTTTGACTTTGATCAAGATTCCATAATTTTTTATTTTTTTTGTACTTTAAATATTTTCTCTGTATTTTCAAGATCAATATCTGGTAGTTAAAAGTCAAGTATTTATGTCCAGTGTATCTTTGAATGACTATTTTGTCTTGGTTTATGTCTCCTTAAAGTGCTGTTTGTTGAAGGTTAGGTTAGGATTGTTGACCACAGCAACTTTCAAAAGAAGGAAGAAAAGCAAGAAAGGTGTTAACCCTGAGTGAATTCCAGTGGAATCTTTCGGAGCAAACAGTCTTTTCAAGTGCGAGGGGTCCTGCATATTAAAACCTTACAACAGTGAGAGCCAATTGACAACATTAATATCTAACCAGGTCTTAACCCTACATAACTTTTACTTACATTGCACTGAAGGAGGTAATTGTTTTCATTTGTTCACATGGTATATCAATGACTGCACTGACGCCCTATTGGATTGTTGTTTATCCTGAACATGTAATAGAATCATTCACTCAAACGCATGCATCCTGATTTGATGCTAAACTGCCTTTGTTGGACTGACAATGAATCTCATCAAATCTGTTTTGTTTCTTCACATAGCATTTATCCAACACACTATTGCTTCAGGAGAAATAAAACATTTGAATCAGTGGTGATCAAGCTCTTAGAGAATGTAACATTAATCTGCTGAAAATAAACTGTTTGAACTTATCCATACGGAGGAAACACCAAATGGATAAAATCATCTCATCTCTGAGAACCCCCTGCTGACCTTGAATCAAATTTGCTTCATCTCAGCTCTTAACATTTGCTGTCTAATTGCAAAAATAAATATTAATGAATGCTGAATGAAAAAATAACATCAAAATTATGTCACCAAGGTAGGTGACATTTCCGCTCCTTCAGTGAGTACCCCCTTAAATTTTTCACCCTTTGTTAGCACAGCACGCAACTAAAATAACGGAACAACAGAGCCCAGACTTAAATCCAATTGAGCATTTCTGGAGAGACCTGAAAATGCCTGTCCATCAACATTCAGAACCGGAAAGTATCTGCAAGGAGGGGATCCTCAAATCCAGGTGTGAAAAACGTGTTGGATCATTTCCAAGAAGAGTCATGGCTGTATTAAATCAAAAAGGTGTTTCTACTCAATGCTGAGCAAAGAGTCTGAAAAACTGTGACCATGTGATATTTCAGTTTTTGTTCTTAAATACATTCACAAAAAATGTCAACAATTCTGTGGGTGTTTTTTTGTCAATATGCGGTGCTGTGTGTACAATAATGAGGGAAAAATGTACTTAAATGATTTTAGCAAATGGCTGCGATGTAATAAAGAGTGAAAAATTTAAGGGGGTCTAAATACTTTCGATGTTTATATCCTGAGCTGGCGAAGCGTTATACTTAGCCAGTAAAGCCAAGGGAATCTTAAGACTAAAACAGGCCAAATGAAAACCACAGAGCAGAACATGAACAAGGAAGGGCAGAGATGATTTCTTTTGGCTAAGAACTGTCCAGTAATGAGGAGTTAGCCCATGATCATATGATGGCAGATTTAAGCCCCGCCCCCCATCTCCACACTGTTACCTGAAACACACAGTTATCATTTGATGCAGAGAATGAATTCACTGTATGAGCAGAGATGTGACTCAGTAACAGGCAAATAGGTTGGTGGGTTTTCTGGGGCAGTAGGGGCAGGAGTGAAATGGACCTTCACATGGGGAAAAAAGGAGTCATTAGAGTGTAAAATTGCTTGTAGGCGGATATAATTTATATTTTATTCACAGTTAAAGTTGCACACCTCCAAGAATGCACCAACTTACCAGCACACGGCAAACTGTATTGTTTTTTTTATCAACAACAGTTATTTCTTTACAGCTATTTGTTCTCCGTTTTTTCTGTGATTATGACTGGAAGGCTTATGCTACTTCACCTTAAGTCACCAAGGTGAGAAAAGTTCATTTGAAATGCTGAAACTTGGGGCTTTCTGGCACTTTGCCAACTGTTAAAAGTGTTTAAAAGTTGACTGCTGTGACAAAGCACAACATATGATGCACTTTTAGTGACTGGGGAAAATGTGTGATATGTCACTGTGATGCATGTGTTTACAATATGCTGTCAACCCTGATGTCTGCTTTTCCCTTTAATTGTGTTACCTACCTCCACTTGACTGATGTGTGTGATGTCTTTGCTTCAGATGTTTATTTTGTTTGTTTTAGTTTTGCTTTTGTTTTTTTGTACTTAAAGGCAGTGCAGTGCAAAACACACAAACACAAAGAGGCACACACACACACACACACACACACACACAGTCATACAAGCACTAAGAATTATAGAATGACAGAGATAAAAAAAAAATCCCCAAAATATCTTCAGCTGTTTATAGAAAGGATAAAAATAAATTGTGCAGGTAAGCGTTCTCTTGCTCTCTCTCTCTCTCTCTCTCTCTCTCTCTCTCTCTCTCTCACACACACACACACTCAATGGCTGTGTGAATAACCACTGGACTACTGGAATAGGGGATTGTGTAACACTGTTGACAAATTTTTGCATCATTTTTGTTGTGTGTCATTCTCATCAAAACCATTCAACTGCAACTGCTCAGTTGTGCTGCAATACACAAACACACAAAAAGGCACACGTACATGCACACACATACAGAAAGACACAGAAGGTTCAAGGATAGAGAACATAGTAAAGAGACACAGACACACATTGGAAAAGAAAACAGAACTGTGGCAACAACAATAACACACGAGTGCATCCCCATTGAAAAGTAACAATATCTCAATGAACACAAAAATAAGAAAAAGTTTAATATAACATCTCTTTTACTTATAACGTTAAGGTAAGGCTAATAATATAACTTAGAGAACAAAATTTTCAGTTTTACTCAAATTAGGGTGATGCAACAATAAGTACACTCCACTGAAAGTCTCTGGAGCAAAGATAAATGTTAGACCGCAAATGTCTAATTTAACAAGGTTCAACTGCAGGTGAGTCTAACTATTCATTATACAGGTGTCCAGCAGACAGTTGACTATAAGATGGTATCACTTAAAGAAAACCCCTTCCCATTTCATGTTGTCAGCAATGGCACCACATGGATAAGAAATGTCACAAGACCTGAGAAAGACATAATTTTCTTTCTCTTCTTTCACATCGACAGGAGCATCTTCTGATGAGAAGGGTTGAAGAAAGTCGGCATGCAAGCTCACTGCAGTTATCTAAAGAAGTAGAAAGCCAAACTGGGTTGACTATTTCCCCAGACACAATCCAGCGTACACTGCAGAGGAATGGCATGCATGGGTGCCTTTCTTAAAGCCGAACTGATGGCGTCACAAAGGTGAGGAAGACAGAGACAAACGCATGGTGCCTACAGTGAAACGTGGTGGTGGTTGCATTTCATTGATGGCATCATGAATTCCCAGATTTATTGCTGAAATTGTTTTTGTGTTCATTGAGATATTGTTTTAAATGTTACTTTTCGGTGAGGGTGTACTCATTTACACCGAGCATTGCATGTGTTCTTAACTGAGTTTGAGTCTTATTTGATTTTTAAATCCCTGCATTTTCTTAGTATGAACACATACCTAGACTGGAAGAGCCCTGCAGTTGTAAAAGTTGTTGACATCACATCACTGAGCTGGAGTTTCCCCCATTGATTGTAACCCTTTCAAAATGTTGAAAATCTGTTGGTATAAACATTCTTTATTATGGGGCATTTACAGCCTGTTGTGTTCAAAATTAAATAAAGTTCATTTTGTTGATGACATTGACAATTCGGTGGGTGACACAATTTTTTTTTTTTTTTTTTTTTGTCTCGAATTTTTTGTTGGGATTAGACTGTTGAAATTTAGAGAGTGATTCCAAACCTCAGAGGGGGAAGACTTTCAGTGCACCATGGGAGTTTTCCATGCTTACACCAACCACACACAGAGCAACAATCATGACATATTTGAAATCTGAAAATGTTGTTCCGATTATCAGGCACATCGTCAAAGGAAAATATAACTGATGATTTCGTTAGGCTTTCGCTCAGCGTGGGCTTCTTCAGAAAATGATCTGGAGGCTCACTAATGGCATCTTCCATTTGGCTGAAATGTCCCTGGTACTCCCTGCTGTCTACCATTTCAAAATGTTTACAGTCTGTCATTAATTCTGCTGCTGTTTAACTATTCATTTCATTTGGCTGATGGAGACAGTGCATGCTTTCATCACCGTTTCAATCATCATGTGTGTAGGTGAGGAAGTAAAATCAAAAAGCTTTTCTATGGTACCTGATACAGTGACTCTCCCAAATACAAGTCTGTAAATCCTTTGCTGTAGGTTATGAGTGTTTCATTTAAAATAGCAGAACCCAAATTGTTTGAGTGCATTCATAGTGCATGTATGCCCACAGGAATGTGTGCTACTCACACCAAAGGTTTTTCCAAGCGGCTTCCCAGGGAGCCGACAATTTCACCCAATGTGCAGAAAGCCTGGCCCAGGAAGTCCTGAAAAACACACCACAGTACATCAGTATTTGTTTTCACTTTCATATTTGTAGTGTATTTATCTGTACGTTATTTTAATTATGCCAAAATTAACTAGGAACAAGAATGAAAAACTAGCAATAGCTGAACTCTGTCCAAAGACTCAGTGCCATTATCTGTATAGCAACCATAGAAACCATAAAACCGGACCTAGCCTCAGGGACAGCACCCAGAGCTTTCTGAACAGCAGATTTGAAAATCTGAAGAAGGTGCCCTGCTGTCAGCTTTATTTTTCTACACGACTGTCTGCTGCTTGATTAAATATGGTAAATAACCATTCATCATCTTGGAAAATTAAATATGTATTTGGTGTACATTGGGCAAACATCATGGTACTTCAATATGGAGATGTCTGCTTTAATAGCAAAATGCACAATTGAAAACAGGATCAGACATCATATAGAGAAAAAGAGAGAAAAAAACCTGTTAAATATATCTAAAAAAATGTTTTACTATATTTGCTCTGTACATATGATCGAGATTACAGAGACATGTCATCCCTTCTGTTTTCCATGATGACATGTAAGTGCAGCATGCAGACGGACCTGTGTCCTTGTTGATTACTGGAGAGTTTGTTTAAGGAGGAGAAGCCTTTGACCAAAAAGAGGAGTAACACAGGGAGCGGAAGGCGCAGAAGAAGCCTGGGCTGACTGTTCATGCACTGATACTGAGGTCTCCCCTACCAGAATGTGTATGCATGTGCATGAGTAAATGTGTGCGTGTGTGTGTAAGTGCTTGACAGATGAACTGTGTTGAGTCCGGCAGGCAGAAAGCTGCTCCAGAGATCTTTGCCGGTGTTCATCGAATTCTTCTCCCAGCCAAGGTCTCAAAACAAAAAGAGATGACAAAAAATTTCCAGCCTTTCCATAGCTGCCCCAGCCCAGTGCCTGCTACGCCTAACAAATCTATAGCTGGAGGCTCAGGCCTGCGCCTTGAATTAACAGGCTCAGTGGTGACAGGAAGAAAAAGGTTTAGAGGATATCTCTGAGTAAGAAAAGAGCACAGCTGTATGCCACAAGTACAACATCCCTTCTCTGTTTCTTAGGCCTCCAGTATCCTAACAAAGACACAGTACAGTGTAAGGCCCAGTGTCAGGCCTGGGACATACAGGCAATACATACTTCCGAATGTACTCAGAAACTGTTGAAGACAGCACACACAAGTCCTGAAATGGATTGCAATGAGTCCAAACTGGAGCAGTTTGCGAAAAAAGATATTCATGGTTACATTATGTGTGGAACAAGATCAAATAAGCATTTTTTTCTCAGCTGTTTTTGTGTTGCTTGAATGCAAAAAGCACAAAAATACACACGTGAATACTGAAGCATTCGGAACGGTATTGATTTTCAGGGAGAAGGGGTGTTTTATCTGACAAAAGTGTAAGGATGTCAATACTTTTTGCCGATGTGTCTTGAGGTGTCCTGACCCCTGAGGGCCAGATGCGCAACACTGTGTGGTTTCATGGCTAAATCTATATGTGTGCACAAAACACAAAAGCCAGCAAGCACACTACACAGGTTGATAACCTTGTGAATAGCACTATGGCCTCACTGTGTTCCAATCTTTATTCTGTGGCTCCTCTGAAAAAGAAAGTAATGAAACAGAGGAGGCTGGCACCTTGGTAGAACCCTCAAATTTCTGCCTTAAAGCAAGTGTCACAGGAAGTGGCGGTGGCGGTCCAGTAATGCAATGAATTCTACTTAGCCTGGAAAGCAAGCTTAAAAATATATAAAAAAAAGCTCTTTGCATTGCCAGAAACTCCTGCTATTCAGTGCTGATTGAAAAAAACAAGAACAATCCCAGGTTTCTCTTCAGTACTGTAGCCAGGCTCAGAGGAACCATGGATGACTTGAGCTCTTAGCAGGGGTGATTTTATGGGCTTTTTTTACTAATAAAATTGTAACATGCGAGCCAGAATTCAACAGCTTTTACCAACAACTGGCAGCAGTCCACTATCAAATGAAGCAGCGCCTCAATCAGTAACACCTGCTTTGTATTTGGAATCTTTTTCCCTTTTAATCTCTCCAAGCTAGTTTCTAAAGTCTCATCAGCTAAACCATCAACTTGTCTTTTGGACCCAATACGTACCAGACTATTTAAAGATGTTTTTCCAATAATTAACACGTACATCCTGGATCTGATCAATGTGTGTTTATCTCTAGGTTATGCACCACAGCCTTTCAAGATTCTAGTTATTAAACCTCCCCTCAAAATGCTTAATCTTGATCCAGATCCTATCGCTTTTTCCATTTCCGGGTCACAGTGGCTGCTAGAGCCAATCCAGCAAGGGGCGGGGTACAGCCTGGACAGGTTGCCTGTCCATCACAGGGCCAACACACAAAGACAAACAGAGACAAACAAACACTCACGCTCGCATTCACACCTACGTTCAATTTTAGAGTTACCAGTTAACCTAGACATGCATGTCTTTGGACAGCGGGAGGAAACACACGCAGAAACGGGGAGAACATGCACAGTGAGACACAGAGAGAACCCAGGCCGGGAATCGAACCTGCGATCTTCTTATTGTGGGGGGACAGCGCCAAAATTCTTGATAAATCAATTTGCAGGTCAATAATGTGAACATCTGCATGGGAATAGGTTGTTTGAAGAATTTCAGTCAGACTTTAGAGTAAGTCATAGCACAGAAACAGCACTGGGAAAAGGCACTCAACTCTGACGAAACTGAAGTTATTGTACTCGGCCCGAAGCACTCTGGACGGCATCACTTTGGCTTCCAGCTCCACTGTAAGAAACCTTGGAGTAACCTTTGACCAGGACGTGTCCTTTGTCCCTCACATAAAACAAGTCAGTAAGGCAGCTTTGTTCCACCTGAGAAACATTAGGAAGATCAGAAACACCCTTTCTCAGGATGTTGCAGAAAAACTAGTCCATGCATTTCTAACTTCTAGGCTGGACTACTGTAACTCATTACTATCTGGATGTCCAAACAAATCTCTGAAAGGTCTTCAGTTAATTCAGAACGCTGCTGCATGAATATTAACAGGAACTAGGAAAAGAGATCACATCTCTCCTGTGTTAGCTGCTCTTCATTGGCTGCCAGTAAAATACAGAGTAGAATTTAAAATCCTTCTGTTCACATATAAAGCTCTTAATGGCCAAGCTCCATCATATCTCAGAGAGCTCATAGTTCCTTACTGTCCCAGGAGTTCACGCCGCTCCGTAGATGGAGATTTACTTGTGGTTCCTAGAGTCTCAAAAAGTAAATCTTTCAGCTATCAGGCTCCTTTTTAATGGAAGCAACTCCCAGTTTTGGTCTGGGGGGCAGACTCACAGCTTTCAAGATCGGGTTTGACACCTTCCTTTATGATAATGGCAATTAAAAATGTACAGTTTAACTACTCTTTTTATTTTAGTTGTGCTGCTTAGACTGCTGGGGATTGCACTGCACCCCCCCCCCCCCCCCCCCCCCCCCCTTCTCTTTGGGAGAGTACATTCTGCATGTACATTACATCCTTACATCTCTAACTTTGTTTCTTCCTGTAGTCTGTGTTTTGTCCCTCTTGTCCTCTCTCCCCCTGTCCCCATCTGAATCATCTCTCCTCCATGTTCCTGCTCAGTACCTGCTGCTGTAGTTACCTTTAGTTATCATTACAAACTACTACTCACTTGGCATTGTAACCTCTTCTTCTCCAATACTGCTAATTTACTAATGCACTACCAGGCTGCAATCACTGGATGTTTTCTATATATTGTGTTTGTCAGGAAACAGTCAGGAAAGTCTTTCTTTCCCTGCAACTTTGAACAGTCCAACAAATATTAATTTTCTAGCAACAGTGTGTTTAATTGGGGAATTAAAATTTTGCAGCAAAATCTTGTCTGCTCTAACATAGATGGGAGGGAAAACACAGCCAGTTAACTTAATTACTGCCTGCAAAAAAAGAGGCTATTTCCCTACCTGGATATAAAATGAAAAATAAAAAAAGAAATAATGAGATTGCTGTTGTATCAGAAATCTTGGTGAATTTACCACACAATTGAACATGAGTAAAACAAAGAGGTGTGCACCAGGCTGTGACAATCATATCACAAGCCTGAAAACGCCACATCAACTTCATCTAGGAGGAATCAGGACATCCATCTCTTAATTAGGCTTTACCGTATACTCTTTTTCTGCACATCTTCCCCTGCAGGCATATCTGCACAAAGGTATGCAAACCATATGGCACAGCAGCAACATCTGCTGTGATGGGAGGAAGGAGGCATCCTTAAATGCTGGCTCTGGAGCTGAAGAGAGATACTGTACGTCTGAGTACTATTTTCCACTCTCTGTTTCTGTAGCCACGTGACTGGGGATGGGCTGTCCCTGAACAATAGAGCCATCACTGTGTGCCAGATCTCCATTCCCACACATCCACAGCAGCGACAGGACGCATCCAAGCATCCTCAGCCTTCATGCTGAGAGTGAGTCGCTGTGCTCACATTGCTCAGTGCTCTTAGTAGAAGCTCGAGGGCATGCTGGGGTTGGAGCTGAGGAAAATAACCCCACTTGCAGTTGGCAACGAGTATGAAGCTGGGTAATGGGAAAGGCTCTAGGTGTGGCCATGGAAGCCAGATTTTACACAGACATGGACAAGGAAATCTGAAGGGAATAATCATAACCTGTATCCATCATCAGCAGTGGCAGGAGGGCATGATAAATGTAAAGAATTTTTATTAAAGCTTGTCATCTACACTTGAGGAAAGGTTTTTCACATTATTGAAGACCTTTAACCTTTAACCCTAACCCTAACCCTAACCCTAAATCTTTCTTTGGAAGTCATGATTGAAAGCTACATAATGTTTTTACTCCAATATCACATCTTCATCACCTTCATAAAACATTTAAAGGATTGAAAAAGTATATTTCTAAAATAGCGTTATTAGGCATGATGTTAGTTTGTTTCTTATTTCTGTAAAACCTTCTACTTTGCTTATCTTTGGTTTGGTCTCGAGGGGTGACTCGGCCTGTGTGCTCTATGATCAGCAGTTAACTAAGCAGGTTAACCAGAGAAGGTTGAGGAATGACTTTCTGTCTAACAAGTCAGCTGAACCAGTCCCTGTAGCTTAACCTAAGAGAGTGCAGTAATGATAATAATGATAATACAAAATGAATACAAACCAATGCAAACATGAGGTATCCACCCTGCTTTTGTTAGGACAGGAATCCATAACATATAACACTAGCATTAAAAATGAAACCCTGACTTAACAGTAAAGGTGCTCTGGCACAGAGTGGGAAAGATCTGCTGATGCAATTATTACAGAGTAAAGGTTGTGTCCTGAGTGGGCTCGGCATTAAGATGGCATTACCTGTAAGCCACTGGGCCGAGTCATGACAGTTAAGCTTATAAGCACATACACGGTAGTTATATGGCCTGGTCAAGCTGTTTTCTACATGGGTAAGAGTAGGAGGGAAAAGTATCTTAAATGGTGGATGAAATGGTGATACCTGTCACTAGTGATAGGTCAAAATATTATTTAACATGAATCCTGGATTTCCATAAGAAAGTGCAGCCGTCTTTCGACACATTTAACTGGCCCAATATCAAAGGAACTGTATGGGAATCTGAGCTTTAAGCTGGTCCTTATTAGCAAACAAGCACAAAAGGCAGGAAGACCAAAATCATTTCTCAACAGCAGTTTAAAACTCTAAAACTCTGCTAAATACCTGGCACAGGTCTGACATTTTCAAAATCTTTTCTTTGGAAGAGTTAAACACTATTGCCATTACTTTGTTCCTCTTAGGCCAGCCTTACTCCTGGCATTTAGATACAAATCAGGCTTGCATTGTCGTGGAAGGGTGAACATTTGGCTGTATAATATTTTCATGAATGCACGACTGATTGCTGAACAGCCGAGGTGAAGGAGACACTCACGTGTTTAGAGAGGTTGTCGCTCTTGCAGTCTAAATCATACCTGCAGAGAAGAGAAGACACATCAGAGCAGAGGCCATGATGGGACGTAATTGTCTGAACAGGAAGTCTGTGACTCAAAGGCTCCCATAAACACAAATTAGTAGTCTATAGCACAAGCTTCTTGACCTCATCACTTTTTGTTTTTACAAGGCACTTCTCCACTAATCACTGCAAACAAGCTACTCAGGTTTAAAGTACGCCGGTGAATACAGCAAACGAAAGCTTTACTGATCTGATTTCATGCATGAGGGTACAACATCTGAAGCCTCAGCATCTTAAATGGCTGCTGCATGAAAGTGTTTGCTTTCCACTGTACATTTTCCACTTTCTGGTTTAAGTTCATAAAAAATGGCAATTCTCAGTAGTTGATCATTTGAATTAATTAAATAAAGATGAAATAATTAGAGAGATTTATTATTATCTAAGACAGCAGCCCCAAACATTGCTGGCAGCCCAAAACTGGTGTTATAAAAACAAAGATTAATCAGAATGTGTTTCCAGAGATTTTTTTATTTTGATTCGATGCAAAGACATGGGACAGAGGACTGAATTAAAAGAAGGTGAAATGTGGGATGCTCAGTTTCCCGTCTTTGTTCGATAGAGGAGTGGTCACTTATTGATCCAGCATTTGTCTATTTACTCTGTTTTCCTTCAATACTTCCTCTGGCAGTTTTCCATTTTAAAACTCCAGCTTTTGCCACATATGAAATCTTTTAGTGCTGAAAAAAAATCGAAATCCAGACGTTTACAATAAATTATGTGCAGGTGGTCTTGGAGTGTTTAGTGCAAAGCAACTGTACTTCTTATCTAGTATGAAGACATTTTGCCTCTCAACCAAAAGGCTTCTTCATTTCTGAGCCTGGAAGGATAGCTCAGGGCTTCTGCCCTTTTCTAGCCATTGTAGGTGGAGCTTGGTGGCGGCAGGAGGGGTGGGAGGAGCAGGACTCTAGAGGAAGGAGGACGTATGTGGGCCAAGACCGAAAAAAAAGGTGCTCATGTGTATCTAGTGTTGGTTTATTTGTATGTATATTAAATCTGATTTAATGGGTGGGGGGAGGGGGGTTCACCAGCTGGGTGATGAATGACAGGGGGGTGTTGGTTGTGAGCTGGCCTTCCTTAGTGGTGTTCTGCAGGGTGGGGTTGGTTGAAGTATTTCAGGGCTAAGGTTTGATGGCATTGTTGTATGGTCTGGAAGCCTGTTATTGTGTGTGCGTAGTGGTTACTATAGAAAAACGGGAGTCTATGGGCCAGTTTTAGTGCTTTGCTTTGAATGGTTTGTAGTCATTGCAGTTGTTTGTAATAGATGGTGATCCAGGTGGGTACAGAGTATTCGAAGAGCGGTCTGATGTATGACAAGTAGACTTTAATAACTGTTGAGGGTCCCCAGAGGGCTTTGAGGGCGTTGAGGGGCTTTTTGTTCCAGGTTATTGATGTGTTTGGTCCAGGTTACGTTTTTTTGGAAGGTGACTCTGGGGGAAGTTGCTTCTTTGCTGAGAGGGTTTAGTGGTTGTATAGTGACAGATTGATGTTGGGTTGCAGGTGTTGATTTTTAGTGAAGAGGATGCATTGTGTCTTGGCAGGGTTCATTTTGATGCTCCAGAGGTTTGACCAGTTTTCTATTTCTGGTATATATGTTTTGAGTTTTGCGAGTTGTGGAGTTTTGGAGACTTTGGCTATGGTGGCAGGTCCAGAGTGGCTAAACGGGAGGAGCGGTGGGCTGGTCTGATGTTTGGGATGCGAGGGCTGGTGTTCACTTTTTTAAAGTGATTTCATGGCACTGGGTTGAACTATATCACATATGCTCCTACTGGCCGCTGCCCCAGGCTCCCTTTTTTTTTTTTTTTTTTCAGTCAAGCACCCTAACATACCCATGGGAAGTAACACGTCCGTGTTCGTACACACCTTGGATGTTTAAACATTGCACACAGTCAGTCGGGGATGTATGAAGAGAAGGTCAGTCGTGATCTAAAGTGGGTTGGTCTGAAGCATGAAACTCCAGGGCTGGAAACTCCAGCTGGCCCTGCTGGGGGGTAATAAATGCCAGAAATGTAGACTTAGGACTGTACCTTGGGGTCTCCTGCTTTGGGGGTGAAGGGTGTTGAGATGATCTTTAACTTTAATTTTGATCTGTTGATTATCTAGGAAACTTAATAATTGTCCTGGTTTGTGGGTCATGGTGATCAGTGCAGTCTTCCAGGGTGAGGCAGGTGCTGAAGGTCAGTGATTGGTGCTTTGTTTTTCATCTTCTTCAGGTGCAGTTCTATTTCTTTGGTGATGACAGGCTTTGGGAGAGGGTGGTGCTCTGTGATGTGACTTGTTAGATTTGTCTGGAACATCTTGTGTTTTGCGATTTCCTTATCCACTTTCCATGTTTTATTGAAGTGAGGATAGTTTGGGCACGAGTGAATGTTTTCAAGATGACTGCGGAAGAGGATGGCTTTTTCTTTATTGTCAGTGATGACAATACCTCTTGTACCAGAGAATTTGAGCAGAGGGATAGTGTTGTTTTTTGGCTCACCGTTTATGCTCTTGATTTTCTGCCAGAAGGTTTGGGGTTTCTGTCATGGTCCAGTTTCCTGTATGAGGTTTTCCAGGTTTTTTGTTTATGGAAGTGTGTTTTGATGTAATTTGGAGTCTGTTTATTTCTGTCTTGGTATGGGGTGATCTGAACCTTATATAATTACGTTGCAGTTTTCCTTTCTGCCTGATGAGTTCAAGGATGTGGGGTGGTAGTGATTGCATTGATGTTTTGTTGGTGTTTTGTTGTATAGTTTCTTGACTTGGGTGAGTAGTTGACTTAGCATAGTTGCTTAGTGATACAAATAATCAGTCTGTTTTTCTGTCATATTTCTTGCTTGGGACAACTTGTAGGTGAAAGGACAAAGTGGTGAGAACAGGTAGATGGCCACTGCTGAGAAGGTTTGTAGTGGAGAACTGATGTTTTGAGGCAAGGTCGGGGTTCCAGGAAATGGGTGCTGCCTGTTGCCGGCGAGATATAGGTGGGTTGGTTGGTGTTGATGATTGATAGGTTGTTGTTGTTCTTGTTTGTTGGATCTGTTGGAGTTCTATGCCGATGGTGTAAGTTTTATTGCTTTAAAAGGTGACATTCTTTGCATTAAAATCTCCCATGATAAGGGAGTAGCTGAGGTTGGAGATGGCCGTGAACAGGTCAGCTGAGGGATTTGTTCCGGGGGGACTCTGATGGAGTGATGTGAATGGATTGTCATTTTGATTGGAACACATTCATTTCCTTTGAGTTGTTCTGGTGAGAGGCTGTATTCAATGTGTTTGCATATCAGAACTGCCACTCCTCCTCCACGTCCTGTCTGCCGTTATTCTCTAATGATGTTGTAGCCATGGATGTGAATTTATGAGGTTTTGGATAAGAATATGAGATATGGAGGATATGGAGACGTCATTTTCTTTACATAGTTGGATGATTTCTTGTTTGTTTGCTCGTATTCCTCTGATAATTCTGTGCAGGAATGCGGTGAAAGCCATTGTGAAGAATAGTAGATGGGTAGACAATGAGTGGTTCATATGTTGAAGTGTGTGTGTTTCCTGATTACTTGGTGAGTTTTCCGAGGTCCTTGTGTAAGTGTGTGAAGTCAGTGTTGTCATGATGCCAGCTGGGGCCGTTAGTGATGACAGGATGGCTGAGGGGTAGTAGTGGTTCTCTGGTTGATGGAGTTGTGTGTGAGAGGTAAACTGGGCAGGATTTGGAGGCAGCAGAGTGTTCGCCAGCACAGTTGTCACATGTGGGTTCTCTTTTTTGCTTTGTGCAGGTTTTGTGGTGGCGGTTTTCTCCACATCTGAGGCAGACAACTGGCAGTTGGTGGATAAATGGTTGAACTGTTGACATTTGAAGCGTTGTTTAACGGTGGGTGGAGGCTGGGGCTTCTCCACTCGGTACTGGAAGAGGTCCATGTAGAAACCCTTGCAGAGAAGGTCAGCAGAATGGTCAGGATTGGTGAAATAGATCTTAATGAATACTGTTGGCTGCTGGGTGGCTTTGTTTATGATCCAGTGTATTCTGGTGATGCTGGTACCTTGTTTTTCCAGTTTTTTTTCCAGTTCTTGTCTCTCTCTCTTCTGTGATGTTGGTGTGTATTCCTTTGATGACCGGTAATTTGGATGGAGCTTCAGATGGGGGGTTCGTGCCATGTTTCCATTCAAGTCTGTAAGTGTTCCATTGAATGAGTCTTCGGGTCAAGGTGAGAGTAGATTGTTGAGGGAGGGGATGTCCTTGGGGACGATGAGAATATTGCATGTGAACCAGTTTTTGAAGTTTTACTTGTGGTTTGAGTCTTTAAATTTCTTTGAGAATGGACGTGTTGGTTGAAAAAGAGCGGTTAGGGGTTTTGTAGTTTTCCAGTACAATGGGTGTGATCTGATTCCCTTCTTGCTTGTTTCCTGGATCCTGTATTGAATTTTTGATATTTTTGCATGGTTGCATTTACAATGTTTCAGTAGTTGTCAGGAAGGGATGGAAGAGGTGTGTGAGGGTCTTGTTCATGCAGCAGGATCTGCTCCATGGTGGTTAGAGTGGATTTCATCTTTGTGATAGCATCATTGAGGGGAGGACTGGGTGTATCTGGGTGTATGGGTGGTGGAGGGGGTTGATGTCTCAACAGAGGTGGGTGGATTTGGATGGGATGGGATGGCAGCTGGATTGGATTCTGGGGATGTACCAGGGTCCATTATTTCTAATTGCTGGAGTGTGTTGGTAATGAATGTTTATACCTCTGGAGAGTCGGGGCTCTGTCTGTCTTGGATGGACTTTTGTCATTTGTGTTTTGGGCTGTATTAGCTGGTTTTTCTTTTGCATTTTCCCATGTGATCCAAAAGCTGTTCTCCATATTTGTTTTCTCTCTTCAGGGCAGACACTGCAGGCAGTGTGTTTTTCATTGCTGAGGGAACAGCTGAATAGTTTCAGCTGAAGCACAACTGTGTCCGAGCTGTCTGAGCAGTGAATTGTCATCTATGTACTAGTGTGGGAAACCCAGGTATTTAACCTAGAGTGGTGGGGGCAATCACCAAAAAATTAGGATGTGATTTAAGACACCCACCTTGGTGTCATGAGAGTCATTAAGGTCTCATGAGCCCAGGTGTGAATCACCCAAGAATGTTTGAAGTAAGTGGACATGAAGTTCTCAAGAGAAGAGAAAATAAACTGAGATTGTATACAAAGAAGAGCATCGAAACTAATTTGAAAGGGCCATGACAGATAGTGGACAAGTACACCATGAGCTCCAGAAGTGGCAAAATAAAAGGTAATGCCATTTGTTTAGCGTGTTGGGAATCTAGTTTTTAAAGATTTTTGACAGTTTAAAAGCTAATTTGTGTGCAGTTGACACACTCATTCATTCAAACAGTACCATAAGTAACAGCACCACAATGCAGATGGTATGATCCACTTTCTTCTCCTGAGAGAAACGTATCCAGGTTTATTTACTTCACGTAACCTGTCACCTTCCTAGTTGTCTCTGCCGTTTGTCAGTATGTGTGTCAATGGAAGCTACAGATTCTACAGATAGCATGCCATGCATGACAAGGACCTACGAGTGTGTATCACTACGGGAATGAAGGGACTTCCAATACAATGCCCACACTAACGTAATTCCATAAGAAGGCAACATGGCTCCGTTACATAACATGCCGCCAGCTAAATGCACAGGTGCACTTCATGTTCTATTCGCCCCTCGCCTCTGTCACTCCCAAATGTTCATGAATGATTCATTTTATCTTATTTAATAATGGGAGACTCACAGAGGGAGGGAAAGAGAAAGACAGGAAGATAGAGAGAGGAGAGAGGATACTATCGGTGTATAGATGATGGATGGTTTGACTGCACATATTCACACACACACAGACACAGGAGTAGATGTCTCAGGGCGCCTTTTGAGTGCACATTTGTTGTGTGTGAGTTTATGTGGATGACATCAGCTCCATCGGCACTCCACGGCCAGACAGGGTTTCTCTTGGTCCTGTGCTGTCTGTCTTGTGTGTGTGTGTGTGTGTAGGGGGGATAGACACTGCTCAGAGCTCTGTTTGAATTGAGCAATGATGACTAATGATGGCACACAAACAAACAGGGCCTGGAGAGAAAGGCAAACAACAGACAACAACGCACTGACACTTGAGCTCCATTTCCTCATGGTTTCATGAAACCTTCATGAGGCCTGTCTGCCTTCATGTAAGACGCCAGCAAAATGTTTCATTGGGATATATTTGGTGCTGTGATTGATCAGGACAGGTTTTCCTGAACATTGCATTTTACCTAAAATACTGCTATATAAGTAGTTTCAGCATGAATGCAGTCACATGGGCAATATTGAAACTCACTTCAGCGCAAATTATTATTGTATCATTTCAAAGGGAAATGATCAATTTGTTGCATGTGATACATTTAAAATCCATTTTGGTTAGTCTGTCATATGTTTAATTTGAGAATAATGCAGCAAATCACGAGTGTTAGAATTCAATCCTACTTCTTCAAAGCTTTTCACACCCACAAAAGAGGTAATGATTAACCTCCTTACTTTTTTGTTTGTTTGTCTGTCAACAGGATTACACAAAAACTACTGAACTGCTTTCACTGGTATCCACTTTGTTCCCCAGCTGCAAAATGCTGTATTTCTAAGGAAATAATTTGGGATTTTTATTTAATAACTGGTTTTATTGCATTTGAATAGTATCAAGGAAGCGAAGAGTGTGACAGGGATTCTTTCTGGTTCAAAGACAAAAAATATTATGTTCTTGTTGATCATACATAAAATCTTTATTTATTTTTTCTATTGATTGATTCTTAGGTAAACTGGCCTTTACTAAACTTCAAGAAATTTAGGAAAGCTTTTCTCAAAACACTAGCTTCTTCTATTGTATTGTCAAGCTTCAACAAGCTCAGGATATGCCGATTTCCAACTCTAGGGAGGAGGCTTTTCAAACCATTGTAATAAACACAATGAATACAACTAAATCCCTTTTTACTCGATGTGTTCATGTCTGTATGTAGGGGGCGGTGAACTGGCTTCAGTGAGCATCACAAATTTAGATTCCAAGCAAAGAAGGAAAGAACTAACCCGAGAGGAGCGGGGAAGATGGCCAGTAGTGATGTGAGAGTTAACAGGATTTCCAGGCACAGAAAACAGCAGAGGAGGGGGAAGTGGGTGGCTTTGGGGTCTTTGGGTAAAGAGAGGGTGGGATTGTTCTGCAGCAGCTACACTGGTGGTTTGTGGGCAGCTCAGCATTGTCTGTCTATGGATGTTGTAAAGGGATGTGAGTGGAAGTGAGGGCAGTGGAGGTAATGAGGGGTTGCAGGAGCTGCAGGAGCTACAGTGCAAAGAATTCCAGACCTCAGGACAATCTGAGGAGAGTAACCGTTGGTTACTTGTGCTGTGTGTGTGTGTGTGTGTCTTCGCTGCAAGTAACTATAGGCTCATCAGCCCATAAGACACTAACGGGGCCTGATGCTCACCCACAAGCCATGCGGGGAGCTTTGCTAGATGTGCAGACGCACACACATGCACTAACCCTAACCCTGCAACACATTCCTCTGGAACATGCAAATGGGAATACACACATGCACATATGTCTTGTGAAGCAGACAAAAAGCTTGACAGGTCTGCTCAGGTCAACAAAAAATGAAAACACACAAACACATCAGTAATAAGCACACGTCAAGAGACACACAGTGAATTCAGAGACAACAAACTGAACACTCCTTACGCTCCTACATGTATGTACACACTTCAGCTGAAACACAATGTGCATATGGCCAACAAACACGCACAGGCACACACACACATACACAGAGCTAGCATCTCTCCTTGACCTTCACTGAAAGCTCCCACAGTCTGCAGTCTGTAAGCAGCATGTGCCCCAACTGACAGGCCAACAAGTAAACAAACAAAAGAGCCGTTCCATATTTCATGAGCTATCATGGGAAAATATAGTGAAAATGTGTGAGGCTGGAACACAATAGAGAAAAATCCAGATTATCATAATTACTTAGACAGGTTGACTCTCAGAGCTACAGTTGGATATATGACTTTGTAACAAACTTTTATCAGCAACAGAACTCAAAGAACAGGTGTAGCTGATGTAAATATTTTTATATTCACTACAATAAATATAAATTAATAAAGCAACCTCCTGAGTCTATATCACTCACTTTTCTTCCAATAAGCTAAACAAACACTAATAATCACAATAATCGAGTGTAAAGAGTTACTTGAACCTCTCCACTTACGTTCTGTAACCTCAGTTATCATCAAAGCTTTTCCATCCTCATAGCTGCTCCTATTGCATGATTTTTACTATTGGATTCACTCAAAGGAAAAGAGATAGTAGAGTAGTGATAGTATTACTAATTAGTCAACCTTTAATATTTGCTGCAACACAATTAGCTGTTTTGCTAATTTGATGAATAAGAAGGTGTAGAAGTGTTCCTAATATAGTGCTCTGTGATTGTAAAGTGCAAAGAATATGTTTACAAATGATGGAACAAAACAAAATTCATGAGAGGACAGCAAATGGTTAGGACTAGAAATAATCTCTGAGGGACATCAGAACCGTTATTATTTTAACAGAGCAATTCTTTTTGAGACGGTGGGACGGTGGGAAACTCTTTGATGACACAGAGATACTCAGAGTTTAAAGAACATAAATCAAATTGTATGACATGTCAAGATCTGCACTTAGGTCTAAAAGGATGAAGATAGAGCAGCCTCCTGAATCTGCTTCTCAAAGGAGGCCATTTGTTACTTTTTGCATGGCATTCAACAACATTAATGACATTTATTTAAAGTCTGTAATACAACTAACCATTCTCAATTCATCAAAACATATTTGATTATTACTGTATTTAAATCTAGCTTGATGAGCATTCCTTCTTTATGAAGATGATCTATCCATCTGTTGGCATATCACAATGCTGATTACAAGGTAGGATTACTTAACATGTGTGCTTTGGGCTGGTCACAGGAAAAGGCTAATCTAAAATCTGCAGTTTCATCATTTCTACTGATTGTCAAATGTTCTGAGACCTGAGTGTTTTTATAAAAAGAGTTTGGTCTAGACCTGCTCTACACGTAAAGTGCCTTGATGTAACTTTGTAACTTTGTTATGATTTGGCGCTATACAAATAAATCTGATTTGATTTTGATTTGAAGGCTTTACATGTTACGTCACTGACCACACATCTGTAGCCCCTTCATGTAAAGCCCATTGTTGAGTGCCTAACAGAGGCCTTTGTAAAAAATGAAAAGGACTTTTATTGTGAGCAGCCCACGACACCCTTGTGCCATTCTGTAATCAGCATCATGATATGCCACATCTTGTCTTTCAGGTAAATGTATGATCATGGCAAAGGAGATTAGCTGACGATTATAACACATTTACGTAGAAAGTTGTGGGTAACAGCAAACATCAGATCTTCTTTTTTAACAAACGGTAAAACGAGTAAAAGCAAACACATCACATGCATATTAAAAAAAAAAAAAAAAGATCAGTTGGATCATGCCATTAACATAATACTGTGGGGACACACTTGTCTCTCGGGTTAAATGTGATGATTATAATCCATTTATAGAATTGCTCAAAATGCCACGTGTATAATTCACATGGCATCTGAGCCTCTGGCCCTGTTTTATCACTGCATGAATGGGATAAGTTCAAATGCAAATACTGGCAAAGAACTTGTCTTTTATTTAAAGGGGTGAAGACTTACATCTCCCTCTGCAAAGATCATAAATCTTTCAGTCCTCCACACAGGGCTGCACTTTCACCCATGTCTACACAATACACACAAATACACACGCAGCAACACGGATAAGTCAATTGTTAACTCACAGGTCAAAGCGTAGATTCTGCCTCTCCTCAAAGAAATAGTCCAGG
This sequence comes from Echeneis naucrates, assembly GCF_900963305.1. Taxonomy (NCBI): domain Eukaryota; kingdom Metazoa; phylum Chordata; class Actinopteri; order Carangiformes; family Echeneidae; genus Echeneis; species Echeneis naucrates. Next base: position 22,446,810 of record NC_042526.1, on the reverse strand, counting down.
ATGAATTTGCGAACAAAGTCAGGGTTGAGGGTGTTGTCTATGACTTCTGTCCTGCCAAACTACAAAAGAAGAGAGATGAGAGATACTTGGTTAATGGCTCCCATTAATACTCATCACACTCATCAAATACAGATCATGCGATTATTTAATGTGCTCTCTGCTACTCATTCAAAGTAAAAAAGTTGGCATTAGCCTCATCTGATTAAATTCATTTGTAGGTAATTGAAGCTTGTAGTACAAACGATCCCATTAGGTCTTGAGACCTGATAGAAAAAGTTAATCCTATATGTTTAAAATAGATTTTTCTAGACATAACACACAGGGCCCTGAGTGTCATCATTTACAATATGGAAGCTGTAATTTGTAATGTGAGATTTTATTTTGTTTATTGTTATTTACTGGAAGACTTAACCGTTACCAGAGTAAAAACACAGTGAGTATGATTTGGACAAATTAATTGGGTTTCACTCAGTATGATATTGATTTACTTTGGTCACAATTCAATAAGCATGCCTAACCTTGCATGTTGAAGGTATTGCGGGCATTATTAACAAGAATTCATACACTGTCTTATTGAACAAATACCATCTCCACGCCAGACTTTTCAAAATGCAATTGTGTAGAACATGCTTGAAATGCTCCCTTTCTGCTACTTAACTTACAAGCATTTGTCCACCCCTCAACTAACCCAACCCCATACTCACCTCTCTCCATTCCCTGTTGGCTATTCCTTGAGTGTACAGCACACAAACTGTTGAATCAGAAACAAGGAAGGAGAGAACGAGGGGAGATTTAGAGTGATTGACTGATCAGCAGTGAACAAATAACGCAGAGAAGACAGCTGAGAGCGTGTTCTTTCAACAGACTCAACATGAGAGAACCGAACGTGCTCTAATTAAATGTCACTAGAACTTTGCCTGGCAGCGTAATGATATTTCAGACGGGTTGGTGGGGGTTTGTGTGGGTGGAAGAAAGTCCTCCTTATTGACATTCAAGCATATCCATCCGAGAGATTTTTTTTTTTTTTTTTTGATGACGGTTCACTAGCGACAACAGAGGGGAAGAGTGAAGCAATGAGCTGGCACTAAAATGACATTTCATTTGCATTCCACAAGCCGTTACTGTATTCGCACAGGCCTGTCACATGGCGACGACTCACAAGAAAAAACTCCCCCAGGATTAACATTTACAAATCTGCTGGAACTGCTAAAATGTTTGTATAAACAGTAAGAACTTTTGTTGATTTCTGGAGTTATTAGTTGTAGTAACTACCAATAAAATGAGCTAATATTAGAATTTGTGTTTTATAGTAATTTAATTTAGTCAAGATGAATTAAAACTACACCAGCATACTGAGGGGCAAAACTGGAATATAATCAATATCGACACATGATCAAAATACTGTTGTGATGTTAATAATAATGATAACCGGCAAATTCTAAATCTAATTTCTCCCTTGCAAAGAAATCATACTGCTCAAATTATAGCACTGAATACTAATAAAATCTGACTAGCTAAATGACTGAATTAGTTAGGTCCAGTTAAGACAACTGGATAATTCCCTGGTGCTGACGTCTAGAAGTCTAAATACCTTGATACCAGTAACTGCGAAATGCATATGTCGCCATGTATGCATATATATTATTGATTTGTCAGAGCTTATGGCAATTAGATGGTAGAGCGGATAGATAAGATATTCATTCATTCAGTCTCTCATGTCCAACTCAAACTACAACCTCTGTCTGAAAAAATAAATGAATAAATAAATAAAAATCAACTGAAAAAAAAATTGCCTGTGAATGATAAATGGGGGACAAGTAGCCACTTAGATGGTTTGCATTGCAGAAAGAAGAAAAAAATAGAAGAAAGTGAGTTACAGACTCCAGAAGGTAACAATGTTTTTGTCTGTTTTTGCCATCATTGTATTCAACGGTTATCAGCACAACACAAATATTCCAAAATAGTTTATAGCATATTATAATGTGGTTGTGAGCAGATTTAAATTTTAATTATTTAAGCTTCTCGAAACGTCAAACTATTCCTCATGATACATAGGGGTCCTACCCAAGAGTCCAACCAAATAGCTCTAGTAAAACAAAGTTGGACAAGAGCTGGTGTTCAAGTAAGGCTTGGATCTTTCCTCTACCAGTGGCAATGTTGTGGCATATAAGTATCTGGTAAAAGGTGTTAATTGCACATTTCCAGACTGAGGGACAAATAAAGGATTAGCTTGTCTTATCTTAATTAATTAATTCTACTAATGTCCAGCATGAAAGAGCTCTCCAGTAATGACTGTCTAGTAACAGTCACAGAAAATTGCACCATATTGACATTCAAGCGTTTTTTTCTGAGGGGGCATTAGAGTATATTTAATGTCAGAGCAGTGGGAACGAAATGATGAGGCAACCAGTTGGGTCTGAACTGACATTTGAATTGTAACAGTCTTTTCAAACAAAGCTGTCACATGGCAGGGATTTACAACTCCCCTCTTGAGGAGCAGTCTTGGTCATTTTCAATAACCAACTAATGATCAATAATTACAAAATTCAAGTAGAAAAAAATTTCACCGTAAGTTAAAATTGGTTTTGCACATAAATGAAGGTGAAATGTTGCATCAACTAAGATGCTGTCTGCAGAAAAACCCACAGAAAAAAACATAAGATCAGTAAATCACATAGACACACTCAGAAGTTAAGTTGATCATGTGACTGATCTGATTATCAAGGCAGCAACTTCCTGTGCAAAGACATGCATTACCATAAATCGCAGCACTAATTAATTCTAAATGTATGCCTGAGTTCACATATGAGCAACCACCACCTGATAAAATTACTTTTCTTTTTTTTATTTAATCTTGGAAGAAAATCATCTTTGGTATCGAATCATCAGGCCTCTCTGATGATTTTAATGTTTTGCTTTTTGTAAATTTTTTCTTGTTTCATGTTTCCCGATTTACAGCCATGTGAAAAATAGAACACAAACTGAAATCCTCATTCCCCGGTGTCTGCACTGGTGGTGATCAAGTGTTTAAACTTGCCATGCTTTGGGAGGCTATCAGTGTGGATGGGGTGTGTGTTACATTGTGAATGGTGTGCAGTGAGCTGGGGCTCAGCTGGTTGGATATACAGTCATCCTGTAATCTTTCCATGAAGCATCAGATGACACATGGTCTCTGCATTATTGCAGACAAAAAGCTGCATATCATTCACACACCTTTAAATAGCAATACTTCCTCGCATTTGTGCGGCCATACATTAAAATTTTCCTATTCATAAGGGTGGTGATGAGGCCAGGAACTTGACGATAGTACAGCTAGGAGATACTGACAGCGCTTATTTTGATAAAGCTGCTGTATGCTTAAAACCATTTTCCAATATGCTGAAGCAATCTGAAGTACATGCACATTCATGACCACAGAAGCAGCAGCTAAAATGAATACTCATATAACTGAACACAAACATGGACCAAACAAAAACACTGGATTGTTCTCCGGCTTTATAAGCTAATATGAATATGGTACGTGAGCCTGCCTGAGGCCTTGGATGTGTGCACTTTTTGCATGTGTGTGTGGCTCCGCTGAGGCGATCTAATGCTGTGTGACTGGGGCCAGTGCTGTCAGCAGAGCAGAGACATGGACGCAGCACAAGTGCCTCCTTGCATAAATGTTGGGGTGGGCAGGGTTGCTCATCCTCATCTCCCACCATCTGACACTTAAAGGTCCAATCCACGATACAGAGCTTATCAATTATATGTTCATGGACCAACCAACGCTAAAAACAGGTGGTCGCCATGCAGAATATTTAAAGTAACAAGCAATGTGAAAACTACATTATAACCATGTTGTCATATTCTACTCTACTCTACAATGAGGGCGCACCGTCAATGTGAACTGAGAAATACCTTCAATACAACACTACCCATTTTTCTTGGCAAGTTTATGATAGATTGCATAACAGACCTTTAAAAACCACCAGACTGATTGGCAACCGGAACGCCTACTGAGCAGTGTGTATCTGTGAATGTGTGTGTTTGTGTTGCCTTCATCTGCAGGAGGGAGGTGTCTTGCTCGTGTGTGAGGATGATCTGGGTCTGCTAACTCATATTGAGAGCAAAGAACAGTGACAAATATGACCGCTGACATATGCGAATGTCTACTAATTCATATAAGTGATGCAGAGTGTGCGTGTGTATTTGTTGTATGTGACCAGGTCTTTGTCTTTGTCTTTGGATGTTTCTGCTTGTATACTTTCCATATGTATGTGAGTGTGTGTGTATTATGGATAGTGTTTCTCCTTCCAAGGGCTTGTGTTTATGTTCATATTTGCATTTGTGTGGTTGCACATGCATGATGAAAGGCAAGCTTACTTGGATCAGACTTGGAGAACGTGTCTCTGTCCAGGAGATTTCTGAAAAACAAGAAAACAAGGAGACACGTTGACACAAAAATTAATTGCACAGCTGTCCCACTTCAACAAAGAAAGTAAGAACTAGAAAGTTATTACATCATTAGACTTTGCCTAATTAGCTCAATCACTACCCTGACAACTTGTTTACCCATAATCCTCCTCTGACTTGATTAGGAATTGCTACCTCATCCAGTCAACGTGGCAACATTAAACAGACTGTAAAATTGATTTTAAAGTGGAGCCCATTTATTTTTCAAACATACAGAGAGAACAGCAGAACAGGCGACCTATTTTTCACTTTTTTCTCTCCCTGGGTGCTACAAACAACATTGGAAGTTGCCATCAAATTTACATGAAACTGTGATCTGCGCTCTTTGCACGGGGGGATAAATGCACCAAAGACTCCCACTGCAGAGCAGATGCTCAGTGCCACCGAAGTACTCTGCAGCTAAACAGCTCTGAAAGCATTAAATATGCACATGATGACGACAAGCTACAGCTGCCTGAGACTCAAGAAGAAAGAAAGAGAGGAGCAGCCCTGGCTCGGGAAAGGGAGACCCAGCCAGTTACGTCAGCTGACTAATTTCCTTACAGTGTCCAGGTCTCAGGAGGAGGTAGCCAGAAAGACAGGGACAAGCCGAATCAGCCAAAGGGACAGGCGTGAACCTTCACTCCCTTAGCTTGTAATCCTGCCAAATCCCACATTAAAACCACAAAAAGCTTTTCTAGAACTAACCTGGAAAAATCTAATAATATAGGTGGCATGGCCATCAAGTCCAGTAGCAATCATCACAATAAAATCTAAAACGTGAAGGTTACACAGTTGTAACACTATAATTTATTACACTAATGAATCATAAAGCAACGTTGCTTTATGATGAGCTTGATTTATACCAGAATTTCTCAAACATTTTGTTTAGGTTCTACAATAAAACTTATAGACCACCTAACTGGCAAAACCAACAGGGCTGCTGTTTCAGTATTATTGTACTGAGCCTGCAAGGAAAAATACTTTGGATTCCTTTTTGTGTTTTCATTTGATAGGTCGGTGACAAAACAGACAACACAGAACAATGCAGCACATAGGCCAGCCAAATCTAATTTGGATCTCAGAAAAATAAAATGTATCTAAGGCAACAAGCAGATGTCATCATCACGTGGTATCATACTTGGAATGCTGGCCAGGTGTCATGGAAGGCACTACAAGTAAATCATAGCAGCTTTCTGTTGCATATGTCGTATGGGAGTTTTCAGTCACTTCTCATGTAAGTGACCTGTTATTAGGACTCTGATGAAAAATTTAGTTCAGAGCAACCCAAAGAAAAAATGCTAATACTGTATTCTCTCTGGAATTGAAGGATAATTTCACCAGGACGAAAGGTAATTTTTCAATAATTCACAGCAAATTAAAATTTCTTTCCAAAACGACTCAGTGTGTAACTCAGTGTGCAGTACATGCCTGTACTGAGAAGATGGCTTAATTTCAATAATATGACAATGCAACGTTCTGCTTTTCTTCCCCAACAGATAGTTGTGATGAGACACACCAGGAGCATGTCAGCCTGGCTAAAGAAAATATACAACAGTGTCAACACATTTGAATAAATCTGATAACGCTGTTTTTATGGTGCAAACAAAATATGTTGATACAGTAAGGATCTCCCACTTTGGAGTGGGAGAAAGCATGTGCTCTCAAGTACACCAAAGTCACATCAGATGATGAAGTTAGGAATTGAGCCATATTGATGACAGAACGTGAAGAAGTGTGTAAAATGTGAAAACTGCAGGGCATGAGTTATTGCTAAAAGACAAACTTAGAGTTGAGGATTAACCTCATTTTGGATAAACTGACAACACAACACACAACACAACACAACAGGCAGCACGGCGGCGTAGTGGTTAGAAGGTCGTGGGTTCGGTTCCTGGCCTGGGTCCTTTCTGTGTGGAGTTTGCATGTTCTCCCTGTGTCTGCATGGGTTTCCTCCCACCTTCCAAATAACTGGCGATTCTAAATTGACCGTAGGTGTGAATGCGAGTGTGAGTGGTTGTATGTCCTTGAGTGTTGGCCCTGCGATGGACTGGCGACCTGTCCCCGCCCCTCGCCCGATGTGTGCTGGGATTGGCTCCAGCAGCCCCACGACCCAGATATGGATGAAGCGAATGAAGATGAGTAAGTGAGTGAATGCAGAGTAGTGGTTTGGACTGTTGCTTCAGGCTCCTGAATCAAAACTGCCACCATCTTTGTGAAGTTTGCTTACGTTCTGTCTCGATACTTCAGCTTCCTCCCACAGTCCAGAGAAATTAATTGATTAATTGGTTAATTGATACTGTAACATTAAATTGACCATAGGTGTGGATGTGAGATTGCATCCCACCCGCACCAAATCCCTGCTGAAATTGGTCCCAAGCCCCTGTCTCAGGATAAGCAGGCTAGATAATAAATGAATGGAATAATTAAAGCAACATGACTTTCTCCCTATGGGTGCACTGCTGACAGAGCGAGAAAGAGAGACAGACGAGGGGGAGATGGTTCCTGCTATCATGCTAACTGCGGGGTGAACGCTCTGTCGCCCATCCTGTCCTGCATGACAGGCACTGAGTGTGTAGCGATGTATCTAGATCAGGCATTTGTGCTGTGCTGATCCCTGTGAAGCCCAGATGGTAAAACACCACGCTTTGCTGCCTCTCTGTCAGGGCACGCCCACTGGCCTGTCCCCAGCTCTGAAACCTTAAATAAATGATAATAAGCAAAGGAATTGTGGCTGTCAGGGCTGTTCCATGACTGACAGAAAGTCTGCAATATCGTGGAGGAGTGAAAAGTGGGCGACTACAGCTGCCAAATGGGATAAATGTCCAATAAAAAGAAATTCTGTAACCTGTCGGCTCCTGGAGGAGTATAAATGGGAACAAGATGTACCTACGGAAAGATGAACATGAAGAATGTGAGTGCACGAAAGACAGCACGCAACTGTACACAGATGTGTGTATTTGCAGGCAAACGTGCACAGATGTGTGTATTTGCAGGCAAACGTGCACAGACTTGTATGGATATGGCAACCTCCCCCGAATCTTGTGCACCCAAGGGTTTCCACCTGGCTCTGACAAGAGACAGGCAACTCTTTAAAAAGCCCTTTCCACCACGGGCAGCCTGGGAACGTCTGGGCAGTCCGAAGTGGAGTGCCTCGTTGTTCATCAAACATTTATGAAAGCGGTCCCTCCTCAACACCAGAATTACATTTGAAATCCCAACAGTTACATCAAAGCCACCTAAACGTGGCAGCAAGGGCTTTAAATACCTGTATGTGCGGGAGGGGGAGGGAGGAGAGGAGAGGGGAGGGACACCCATTTGTGGGGGAAATTCGGATATTTCACAAGATATATAAAAAAAAGAAGAAGAAAAAGAAAGTGAATATGTTTTAGGTTCAAACTGACAAAATGGATGAAGATAAGATTACACTGTTGATCTCGACGCATGTTACAGTATTCCTGTTATATACAAACAATTCTCTTTACTGAGAATTGGTTGAATACTGACAATATTAGTTACATTTTGAAGTGGGCAGCTGTTTTTCCAAGTAACTGTTTAGACAGTAAACCTGACAGAACTGATCAAAGGGGCACAGTCAAAGTTCACTACTGTTTTGATGAACTCATCATTAAATTGACTGATTATTTCAGCCCTAACGCAAAGTTGTTTCACTAAATGGACTGAAAAAAAAAATGCATCATTGGTATGATCCTATCAAAACCCTGCACACCCAGTCAAAAGGTCTGTAGGATTTCCTGTAGGATTTCATCAAAGTCAATGAACAATGACAATGTCCCACCATGACAGGGGAAAGCAGGTAAAAAGAGGGTGCAGGAGCTGTCATTTAAACTATAATTATAAACTGATATAAAAGCTCTTACCAGGGAACGGCCCACAGAAACTAAAAAACCTATGCCAACAAAACATTTAAATACTTCAATAACTTTAATCAGATGAAACATCCATTAACATACCATTTAGCTTCCTCCAAAAAACTTCACACATACCGTCAGCTAGATGAATGTGTGTGAATTTTTTGCCTGGCTGGCCCCACTTTAACCCTGGCGGGGGTTAGTGATGGCTCACTGAACTCCATGGGAAGTAAAAAGGAAACAAGTAGAAAGGAAATGTTCTCAGCCAGAAAACCTTCTCACCGGGTTGTTTCTTTAAAATCAAAAAGCTCTCTCAATCTCATCACGTCACATCACGCAGGTCCACAACTTGACATTTAGCCCTCCAAGCCAGTGGGAAGATTTGCTTACTCTTAAGTGTAGTGGCAGTTGGCTATAAACTTATAGATTAGCTAATTAGCTAAAGGAACAGCACAAGCCTGTCCTGCTGGGAGGAACACCAGATCAATAAGGTCAATTGAGTCTGAAGACAACTCTAAGCTCTTATGATCAATCCACCTTTGAATCACTTTAGAGACGCTCTTAACACTCAATGATTTTCCCACATTCATGCAAACAGTATGTGTCTTCAGGGGAAAGCCTTGTGCATCCAGTAATGGACAAACAAATCCGTCACTGTGAGGACCCAACAACATCAGCAGTCAATGTACATCTCTAAACAGAGAAAGAGGCTTTTGAAGTAACTTTGGAACAGCAACTTTTCCCAACATGCCTAGGGTAGGGGGCAGCACAGCGGCGTAGTGGTTACAGCTGGAGTTTCTGTGTAGTTTGCATCTTCCTCCCACCGTCCAAAGACATCATGTTTGGTCTAACTGGTGACTCTAAATTGTCCATAGGTGTGAATGTGAGTGTGAGTGGTTGTTCGCCTCTGTGTGTCTTTGTGTATTGGCCCTGTGATGGACTGGCGACCTGTCCAGGGTGAACCGCCGCCCAGAACGTTGGCTGGGACCATACCATACCATATGGTATGGTAGCTTACCAAGAGATTTTGGTCAATTTCATGCTTCCAACATTGTGTTAACAGTTTGAGGGTGGCCCCTTCCTGTTCTGACATGACTGCACCAGAGCACAAAGCAAGGTCCATAAAGACATGATGAGAGAGTTTGGTGAGGAGTCCTGACTTCAATCTGATAGAACACTTTGGGATAAATTAGAGCAGAGACTGAGAGCCAGGCCTTCTCATCCAACATCAGTGCGTGACCTCACAAATACACCTCTGGAAGAATGGTCAAAAACACTGCTAAACCTCATGGAAAGCCTTCGTAGAAAAGCTGAAGCTGTTATAGCTGCAAAGGGTGGACCTACGTCATGTTAAACTCTGTGGATTAAGAATGGGATGTCACTTAAGTTCATATGCGAGTCAAGGCAGGTGAGTGAATATGTTTGGCAATATAGTGTATGTCCTAAAGCCATCAGAGAGAAGGAGGACAATGGCTATTCAAAAATGAAAGCAGAGGAGCCGAGGCAGGAGATGAGCTTGTTTGTTATGCGATGGAGCCATGTCAGTCCTCTGAGGTAACCAGGTGAACCTGCAGTGGTTGGCCGGTGTAATTAGGCTAAATGACCCCTTCAGACACTCTTTAATGCAGCTGCTCACCATGACCCCCACGGGCCCTCCTGCAGGTTGGACCTACCACCTGACAGCACCCTCATCTGTTGGTTTTCTGCTGCAAAAAGTAACACTGAGAAGAAAAACCATTTCAGCTGATGGAACATGAAGTTGCATTTGTTTTAGTAATTAGCAAACAATTCCACTTATTGATTAAAGTAAAATCAAGTAGAAATGCATAACCAGTGAGACAGTTTGAGAAGGAACACATGAAAAGTGACACATATACATGTAAATAGGTACTTATTGGGGATTTTCTGCAGCTTCGCTGCTTTAAATTTATTCACACAATTTCTGTATCAAAATGAAAGTACTCCATTCTCACACTTTTTGAGAGCATAGGTCACTGCAATACTGGAATCCTGAAGTGTAATACAAGTACCTGGCTGATACATTCAAAACACTTCAAAGTTGATTGTGAAACGCTGGACACGCTGGACCTTCAACAGCTAGTCTTGGTGATACGGTGGGGGCATACCAAGGGGCATTAGTATATTCTGAAAATGAAGACAAGGTTGGAGGACACATCGCCTGCACGTCTTGTGACAATGGCACACAAAGGAAAGGAAAGGATTCACTTTGAAGTCTTCTGAGCAAAACAGCCAGCAGCCGGTTTGGTGGACAACAATCATGGTCACATGTTGCAATCATTTTTCACAGAAACAAATAGCAGACAAGGAAAAACAGGCCTTGATTTATTTTGAGTGCATAATTTAAGTGTCATTTGTAATTTCATCACATTAATTGTGATACTTGTACAAACATGTACATTCTGCCATCGTAGGATCAACATTTAACCTGTAAGCACACACTGTGTTCATGTTTTGCCTGCTCTCAACTGGTTAGAACTGTAATCTGCTGCATTTAAATATGTGATTGAGTGCCAGAGCAACTGCTGATGGTAATTATTCATCAAAGACATTGTTAGCAGAAGGCAGCATGGCGGCATAGTGGTTAGTGCTGTTACCCCAGTTCAGTTCCTGGCTTAGGGCCTTTCTGTGCAGTTTTCATGTTCTCCGCTGTGTCTGTGTTGGTTTCCTCCCACACAGCATGTTTAGGTGAACTGGTGACTCTAATGTCCGTAGTTCTGAGTGTGACTGTGAGTGGTTGCTGGTCTCTGTGTGTTGGCCCTGTGATGGACTGGTGATCTGTCCAGGGTGACCTCACCCAGAGTGAGCTGGGATTGGCTCCAGCACCCCCCATGACCCATAAGCGGTGAATGAATGAATGAATGAATGAATGAATGAAGATTGTTAGCGGAATACAGTAAACTTTAAGATAAACAGTTGGCCAGCTACTATGTAGTGGAAAATTAGAGGACTGATAGATTATAAGCATTCAGAAGACAAAAATTTAATCAAAACAGCCACAAATTCATTCTCAATAACAATTAAATGTGGACCATTGGATATTCAATCACTATCATCAAAATCCCTACTAGTTATTGATCTCATAGCTGATCATTGTATTGATTTATTTTGTACAGCAGAAACGTGGCTGCAGCAGGATGAGTATGTTAGCATTAACGAAGCTGCACTCTCACTCATGTTAACTTTCAAAGCCCTCGTACCACAGGTCGAGGAGGGAGAGTGGCTGCGATATTTCAATCAAGCCTATTAATCAACCCTAAACCAAAATCTGGCTGCAGGTCATCTTAGTCTTTCCCACTCAGACTGGAAAGATGAAAAAACAGTTCTGTTAGTTACAGTTAACCGTCCACCTGGTCCGTACTCAGAATTCCTATCAGAGTTTTCTGAGTTTATATCAGAGTTAGTACTCAGTACAGTGCCTCATTACATTTGAGTTTAATTGGCTGCACAGCATCGAGGAATAAATTCAGCTGTAGAAGATGTTTATCTGAAGCTGCTATGGCTAAATTTAAAGAGCACATTCTGTCATCATTTCCAACAATGCCATATCTAAATTCAAATGAGGATTTCTCCCATACACAGGTTGATGACCTTGTGATTAGCACTATGGCCACACCGTGTTCAAATCTTGATGATGCCGCCCCTCTAAAAAAGAAAGTAATGAAACAGAGGAGGCTGGCTTCCTGGTATAATTCCCAAATCCGTGCATTAAAGGAGACATCAAGGAAATTAGAAAGATGTTGACGTTCCAGTAACTCAGAAAAGTCTCACTGAGCCTGGAAAGATAGCTTAAAAACATAAAAGAGCTCTCAGCAGTGTTAGAAGTTCATATTACCCAGAAAACACAAGAAAACAAGAACAACCCCAGGTTTCTCTTCAGCACTGTAGCCAGGCTGACAGAGAGCCATAGCTCAGCTGAACCAGTGATCCCCTCAGCTCTCAGCAGTGACGATTTTAGGGACTTTTTTACAGATAAAATTCTCCCAATAAGAGAAAGAATTCATCAGCTCTTACCTACATTAGACAATAATCTTCTACTCAATACAGCAACTCTTGAATCAACTGCAACACCTATTGTACATCTGGAATCTTTCTCTCCTCTGAATCTCTCAGAGCTAGCTTCTATAGTCTCATCATCCAGATCATCAACCTGCCTATTAGACTCAGTACCAACTAGCCTCTTTAAAGAGATATTTTACTTAATTGAACCTTTCATTCTAGATCTTATTAATTTGACCTTATCTTTGGGTTATGTGCCTCAGACTCTTAAGACCACAGTCATCAAACCCCAGCTTAAAAAGCTGAATCTTGATCCAGATGTTTTGGCAAACTATAGATCCATATTGAACCTTCCATTTATTTCTAAAATCATTGAGAAAGCAGTAGCAAACCACGACCACCTGAATGGGAGAGTTTCAGTCAGGATTTAGAGCCCATCACAGCACAGAAACAGCACTGGTTAAAGTCTCCAATGACATTCTAATGGCCTCAGACAATGGATCAGCCTCCATACTTCTCCTTCTAGATCTCAGTGCTGCATTCGACACCATAGATCATAATATTTTACTACAGAGACTGGAACATGAAATTGGGATTAAAGGAACTGCACTAAGGTGGTTCAAATCCTATTTATCAGACAGACATCAGTTTGTTCATGTTAACAAAAGCTCCTCCTCATGCACTGTAGTCAGTTATAGAGTCCCACAGGGTTCTGTACTTGGACCAATCCTCTTTACGCTCTATCTGCTTCCTTTAGGCAACATTATCAGAAAACACAGCATCAACTTTCACTGTTATGCAGATGACACTCAGCTGTATTTATCAATGAAGCCAAATGAAGTCAGTGAGATAGTCAGACTGCAGACATGTCTTGATGACCTGCAACTTTTTACTTCTACATTCTGACAAAACTGAAGTTATTTTTCTAAGGGTTAGGGTTAACCTAAGCTCTCTATCTTCACCCCCCTGAGCCTGGTTCTGCCCGAGGTTTCTGGCTCTTTAAGAAAGTGTTTGCTCATGGGGGGATCTGTTGGGTCTCTTTAAATAATTTTATAAACAGTTTGGTCTAGACCTGCTCAATATGTAAGGTGCCTTGATGTAACTTTGTTATGATTTGGCCCTATACAAATAAATCTGATTTGATTTGATAAATTATAAAAGGCCAAATGTTTTGTTCACTTCCCATCATCCCTAACCAAACCCAACCCTACCACTTCAAAACACAGGACAGGTTTGCTCTCAAGGACGATGTCCCTCATTTAGCAGCAACCCCTCCAGGCATGCGCCTGTCACCAACATGGTTAGACAGTAATATTTGCTTATTTGGTTGTGAGGTCAGGTGACCTAAATTTAACATCAGCATTAACCCTGTCATCATTTTCCAAGCAAAATTAGTTCCAGTCCAAGATCTTCATTGTGTTACACTGATGTCAACTGGAAAGCCACTCAAAGTAAAGCTGCATGTAGACTGCAACAAAATCCACAAGGCATACATGTCAAACTCAAGGCCCGCAGCCGACCTGGGATAAAATTATGTCCGGCCCACAAGATCATTTCATACATCCATTTTGAATGGCCTCGTGGTATGAGGCACCGATAACACTCATACTATAAATCCCACAATGCACCACAACAGCTGCCGTGCCAAACAACAGCCTACCTGTGAACACCCTAATTTCTACTTCCCTGACACACACCAGCAAACAGTTAATATTAACAGTTGATGACAAGTCAAAAAGTGAATTTTGAAAACAGGTGGGAGGCTGAGTTTATGTTTATTAACATTATTAACATTATATGTAAACCGGTGGCTCCTGTTTTCGGAGCGGATCTGGCTAATTACATAATCATTCATTCATTCACTCATTCATCTTCTACTGCCTATCTGTTTCCAGGTCTCGGGGGTGCTGGAGCCAATCCCAGCTCACAGTGGGTGAGGGCAGGTAATTATATTATTCTAATTATATATGATATTACATTACATTTATGAATTTGCATGTTCATATGTTGACATTTTTTTAATTTTGACAGGAGATATTTGTAATGTAGAGCAGAATATTTGAATTTTGAATTTGAATGCATCCTCAAACTTTCTCCAGGTGGAAACTGTATTTGTATTTGTCGTTTTCTATCACATGTTGCAGCTGCTGGAGCTGTTGCAAGGTGCATTTTTGTCTCACCAGCCTTTTGTTATAAGGATGGGAAGATTAACCGATTCGCATTGATACGCAGAAACTTGCGTCAGTTCAAGTGTCAGCAGAGCAGAGAATAGGTGTACTTCTTTTCATTGATAAAGTCTGATCCATTAATTATTATAAATACTACTCACCCATTAATTTAAACTGTCCTGTACGTTATGTTTTGGAGCAAATAACAATATCTGGTAACACAGGTTAGTGACGTGTCACAAAAAACTCATGTCTCCAATGCAGCGAGGAAGAGAACATTATGGGTTGTTTGGTGCATGAAAAGAAGCAGCATAAAACACAAGCTATCACAACAACCAGGTCACCTTAAACTCTTTTGGTAATAAATAATTCTGAAGTTAATTGAAAGTATAATCGATAGACCAACTGACAAGAAAACCATTAGTTAAATACTGAAAACATATAGCTGCAGATTACTGGAGTAACATTTGTGTCCCAAATTGAAACAAAAAAATGGCACAGGATTCCTTCTCTGCTCCAACAAGTCTTTCTGTCTTTTTCTTCACCTTCCTCGTGCAAAGCACAATATCGGCTGTGACACATCGACCTGAATCCCAGCAGGTCAGCGTCCGGCACAATACAGCCACATCACAACACGTCAATCCTTTGACAGTGTACATTTCCCACCTTTTGTGCCCAAAGGTCACAGCCATCTTGCCGCTGTGGACCACTCAGATCAAAAGACAGCCACAGCAAGGTGAACACCGACATCTTTGTGCA
This sequence comes from Echeneis naucrates, assembly GCF_900963305.1. NCBI lineage: Eukaryota > Metazoa > Chordata > Actinopteri > Carangiformes > Echeneidae > Echeneis > Echeneis naucrates. The sequence continues at coordinate 22,431,560 of NC_042526.1, read as the reverse complement.
AAAACATTCCTTGATGACTGACCATCTGCAGGATTACAGTAATTTGATTGACTCTGTAGCTTGAAAAGCCTGTCAGGCTTGCTGTTTACTCTCAATATACAGGACTTAACTGCAATAAGCAGCGTGGGTCATCAAGGCTTTGTGATCAGAAGAAGAAGATCAGAATACTGTGGAAGCAGACAGCAGGATTTCCTTCTCACTGATGTAAAATATTGGACTCGAGTTAATCAATCTGCCACTTCTTCTGCTTGACTACACACGTGGTCAGACGGGCGATGGCTTGGATTTATAGAGTAAAGGGAGCCTTTCACTGAAAGATGGGACCATCTAGACCAAATGCTTCAATAGCTCTGCAAACATGCCAAAGTGGGAAAATCACACCACCCACCAGCTGGTAAATTACATGTTTGTGAGGCTGCTGAAGGTGTCGAGTCTGCCTTCACCTAAAAAAATAGAACGCTTTACTGGTTATTTCTGTTTTATGGGTGAAAACCGGCGAGCTTTGATTTTTCAGGGTTAATATTACAATTATAAGTACATTAGCGCGATTGATGGTTCAGCATTTTTTCAAGCAAATATTTCAAATATTCTATAATTCTACCTTCTCAGTTGAGTTTTGTGATGTTGATTTGACATAAGAAGACATTTGAGGGTATCACACTGGGCTCTAGAATACGGTTTGTTGTTTTTTTTTGTTGTTGTTGTTGTTGTGAAAACAGTTTTTATCATCAAATCAAGAAACCTAATCACAAGTTGCAGCTCTTATGCAATCTAATCATTTAAATGTGGGATAATATCAGGCTGAAAGGCTGTTACATTTCATTCAAAATTTAAACTTTATGAAATGACTTCATGAAACTATGCTGTGATATACCTGATTTTGAAAGCTAAGCTAATAATCAGAAGATGCTGATTGGTTAATCATGTCAACAGTCTTCCACAATCAAGTTCATATTACTTTGAATGCATTAGGAGGTAGTTTGAAAGGTGACAGCACTATTGTTCCCAGAGCACACCTCTACAGCAAAAACCTATCACAATAACACCTGTAATAAATCATTATAACACTATGACTTAGTGTTGTGGGAGAACAATTTAACAGTTAACTTAAACCATCCCTCGTGGACTTAAATTGAGCGTAATTGAATGCATAACAGGAGGTAGCCTCCGGCGCAACTGGCTGGAGGTTTCCTGTTGATTTGTTTGCCTCCAACTGACAACTTGTCATGGTTGTAATTTAGTTTGAAATTACACTCAGCTGCCACACTGAAAAGTGAAATTACCAACAGCAATTCAGCACACAGTAAGACAAGGTGCTCCGAGAGGAATAATGTCCCTGTGTGTGAACATAACGGAACAAAATACAGTCACTGATGTTGATGCTGCAACAAAACTCACCTACAATAGATTAAATATTTCAAAAATATCAGCCTCCAGTCATTTGTAATTTGGGTGTCACCATCTTGAATTTTGAAACCAGAAGTTGCCATATTTGGACAAGAAAATGTCCAACAACTGAGATGAGTCATAACTCTTAACACAAGAGCTTTTCTTCAAGAGAATATTTTTCCCCAGATGGTAGATTCCCCATTTTGGAAGAAAAATCTTCATGGGTCTGACCTAAAATCAGAAAATAGAGCAACTCTTTTGACAATTGATTAATAAAACATTTGCAAATGTTCTCTGGTTCCAACCAATCAAATGTGAAAATTTGCTACATTTCTTTGTATCATCGTAATTATGAATATATTTTTGATCATCCAATAAAATAGGTAGATTTTGATCTACAGTACAGTACACTGTTCATTTAACTTTGCTACAACACCACCTGTGCATGACAATATCAATATGAAACAAAAAGTAGTCTGATCTCCTTTTATATCACCTATGTCTGCAGCATTTCCTAGTTTATAAATGTATTGTTTTCCTGACCACACACCAGGTCTTATTGAAAAATATTACAATTTCGCACAGTATGCAGATGACTCAAATTGATTATCAGATCTAATGATATAACAAGATCATTCTATATTTCCCAGAAACCAAATTTGAGCTTCAACGAAAGCCATCATTGACATAAAGAAATGCTCATAATAACAATTTCATGACAAACAGGCTGCAACTCCATCTGCTGATGAGGATTATGGCATGCAGTTTATAGAGTCAGAATAGCCACAGAGCCTGGCTGAGAAGTTTTTATATGGACTCTCAGTTTCCACCTGAATGGACATGACTATCAGTTAGGAGTGTTGCTGAGTAATTCTTACAGTTTATCTTTAATCTTATTGTTAATCTAATCAGGTTTCCTATAAAACAAACACTTCTGGGAGGTATTGGATGAACATGTCAAGAATAACCAACAATTACTCAATAATAAAAACAGCTGTTAAATGCAACCAACTGTGACGGCTGTGCCTGGTGGACCATCATCTTAACAAGAAATTTTGTTTGATTTTGTCTTCGTTTTTCATTTATAAGTGCTGTGGCCAGCCCTGTGCACTTACAGAAGGTTAGATGGACAAAACCAGAAAATACAATGGAAACAATGGTATATATCCACATCCTGTATTACTCACAAATAGAGAATGACTGTTGTAGAATAATGAATCAACTGTCACTTAATCGGGATAGATAGATAGACAGAAGTTAATAAAATATGCAATAATAAACTGTGATCTCTATGGAATACTGACTCTCTCCTCCATCTACGCTGTATCCATTTATTATCTTTGCTTCAGAAATCCTGCTGCAGCTGTAAAACTGCCACTTTTCACTATTTCTATCAATTCCCTCAGAGCCGACCAACCTCCACCTGACCACGCACCGCTGCCAACAGACTCACAACCTACAGTCATGCCATCATTTCCTCTCTCCAGCTGTCAGTACGCATCCCTCCATCTGATCCCTTTCCCTCTGTCAGCGCAGAGCTTGGACTCACCTACAAGAAACGGTGAGTTCAACTTTGGTTGCAGGTATGGCAGCGGTGAAAGGATCCGCGTCCCCGATACACGCCATGTTCAGCGAGCTGCCGCTGGGCCGGTCACTGATAGCCCGGATCCAGCGCCGTCACGGCGGCATGAAAGGAGCAGAGAGGTGACGAGGACACAAAGAGCCGTCAGATGCCGGAGGTTCGACCGAGGAAACACCGCCGCGGAGCTGCAGCGCGTCGGATTGGCGTCTCAGTGAGCTTTCCAAGAGAGGACTGCCGTGAGGGGGCGGACACACACACACACACACACACACACACACACACACACACACACACACACACATACACACACACATACACACACACACACACATATACACACACACACACACACACACACATATACACACACACACACACACACATACACACACACACACACACACACATACACACACACACACACACACACACACATATACACACACACACACATATACACACACACACACATATACACACACATACACACACACACACATACACACACACACACACACACACACACACACACATATACACACACACACACACACACACACATATATACACACACACACACACACACACACACACACACACACATACACACACACACACACACACACACACACATATACACACACACACACATATATACACACACACACATATACACACACATACACAGTATCCATCCAGTTGGAGGGACCACATATACTATCAAAGGGAAGAAATATTTTAGATGGATTATTATGGGAAAATGAATGGTCAAGTGTTGGTTTGTTAAGAATGGGTAGCAAGTGAAGCATTCAATCATTGTACTTCGTCCAATATTCAAAATGAACAAAATATTCTTATGCAGCCTTTATTCTTACACTTTTCCAGAATTTAACTTCAGAAACCAGGAATTTGGAACCAATGCCATTTTGTTTTCACTAAGAACATGAAAATGCTACTTCAAAAATAAATCATTAAACCATATGTGTCTCACAAAAATTGAGAAGTCTGTATGAATTTTGGAGACCTCCACAGAAAAGTGAGCGATTATTTTAATTACAAAATCAGCCTGAAAGGTTCATAAATGCTGCTAACACTGTCCCCGTCAAACCATGATTACAACAATAAAAGTTAGATAAATGTCAAGACTGTGAAGAGACAAAAAGGAGGTAAAGTGGAGTTATGGGAAGTATTTGACCTTCAAATGGCACAGGTTGGTTTCAGGGTTAAATCATGCAGAATAAGGGCTGGAGGGTCAAGATGTTTATGGTTTAAGGTCTATGGTTAGATTACAACATCCAAATGTAGAGGATATGCTTGAAGTTGGAGGAAACCTCCAGGGACATCAGTAAAGTGTGAAAACCAATGTGTGAGTGCAGGTTTAATGTTAATGAGGGAAACCTACTTTCAAGAAAACCCTCAAAGAATACGATCAATCAGACAGCTGATGAGAAACTGTATCTAAAGTAAAAGATGAAAAAAACAGCTACGATAGCTCAGCAGGTGGCTGGTAAGGTTGCTGATCATAAACCAATCTGACATTATAAAACTGATGCTTCAACACTTATTATTTGGGGAGGGGCAACTACTTTCTTCACTCCTTTTTTCTCAATATGAATGAATATGAGATTGTTGTTTCCATGTGATAATTCAGAAGGGCTGAAATAATCTCTTTTCCCTACAGGTTTTATATAGTAGTTGTACATTAATGAGTTTATCACATTGATGAGCCTGATATCCAAAAGCTTATTTCAACCACAACCACATTCTTGAATTATGAAGAAAACTGATATTAAAAAGCTGATGAGAAAAAATAAAGCTGGTGTTCCCTCCATCAAGCAAGCATTCTAGCAAACATTCATTCCTAGCACAGCCAGGTGACTCATCCTTGTGAGTGGGAGAAAATTGTAAGTTTTGGCAGCGTAACTGAAAAGCAATTGGTCTAACAGTGGGAATTAAATATTCTAATAAATTAATAAACAATATAAACTTAAAAGATGACTTTGGGATTGGGCAGCAGCGGAAAGTGTCACAATGAAGATCGATGACAAAACCACCTGAGCAAAACAAACTCAATTAAGCAGGCCAGCATGAAGCAGAGAGCTAAAACTGGAAGTGCATGTGTCAGCTCCTGTTAGTCTGCGGAGAAAGGCAGAAAGTTCATTCTGCAGGTCAACACCTGTTCGTACCCGGATAAAATCATTATACTGGGAGAGTTCAATATAAATGTAGCTGTAGAAAGCGACAGCCTTCGTTCTGGGTTTCTTTCCCTGCTAGACTCTACTGGCTTTTCCCAGCATGTGAATGAACCCACTCACTGCTACAAATCCTTGATCTTGTTCTAACATATGACATTGAAATTGACAAGTTAGCAATTTCTCCTCAAAACTCTCTTCTGACTGACCACTGCCTCATTACATTTGAGTTTAATTGGCTGCACAGCATCGAGGGATAAAGTCAGCTGTAGAAGATGTTTATCTGAAGCTGCTGTGGCTAAATTTAAAGAGCACATTCGGTCATCATTCCCAACAATGCCATATCTAAATTCAAATGAGGATTTCTCATTCACAGGTTGATGATCTTGTGATTAGCACTTTGGCCACACTGTGTTCAAATCTTGATGATGCCGCCCCTCTCAAAAAGAAAGTAATGAAACAGAGGAGGCTGGCTTCCTGGTATAATTCCCAAATCTGTGCCTTAAAGCTGACATCAAGGAAATTAGAAAGAAATTGGTGTTCCAGTAACTCAGAAAAGTCTCACTGAGCCTGGAAAGATAGCTTAAAAAGGTATAAAAGACTGCTCCGTGGTGTTAGAAGCTCATATTACTCAGCACTGATAGAAGAAAACAGGAACAACCCCAGGTTTCTCTTCAGCACTGTAGCCAGGCTGACAGAGAGCCATAGCTCAGATGAACCAGTGATCCACACACTCACAAATGCAACCTGGTATATGCAGTCCAGTGCAGCGAGGAGTGGAAGGACCTACACATTGGTGAAACTGAACAACAATGAAACAAACGCATGGCCCAACACAGAAGGCCCGCCTCCTCAGGTCCAGTTCCAGCTGTCTACTTACACTTAAAGGAAAAGGCACACTCCTTTAGGAACAGCAATGTGAAAATCCTGGACAGGGAGGACAGATGGTTTGAAAGAGGAGTAAAAGAAGCCATCTATGTAGAAGTGGAGAAACCTTCTCTCAACGGGGGAGGAGGTCTGTGACACCACCTGTCTGCCATCTACAATGCTGCCCTGTCAACCTTACCCAGGAGAATTAACAACTCAGCCTCCAACGGAGGCCCGAAACTGACCTCATGTGACTCCAACGACCACAGCGACCGTCGCTCACTCACTGAACCTCCACTAACGGGCTATTGTCACAGGGAGCTTTGGGAACACTCCCACTGTTTTGAGGACTAGTCAGACCGATGTGTGACAAACTGATGAAGCCCCTTGCATAAGAGGCGTGACGTCTTTGACATACCTAAGTCCTAAGTCCAGTTGCTTTCGATTAAATTTTTGACTATGACGTGGATGAATGAGAATATACACAGTCTCTTTAAAGAGTTTGGTCCAGACCTGCTCTACATGTAAAGTGCCTTGCTAAACAAATAGATCTGATTTGATTTGACCTGTTGGAAAACTGTGTCCTTGTCAGGACTGGGGGGGCAGAACGCGGTGAGCGTGTTGCGGGTAGGACCCAGATGCAGGAGCCGGAAACCAGGTAGGTGGAAAAAGGACTTTACTCAAGGAGCAAAAAAATCTACAGGGAATGGGCAAGACAACTAGGCAGGGCATGGACAAGGCATGGACAAGGCCACAACACGGAGACCGGACAATGACAGCGACAATGGCAATGACAGCGACAACAACAGCGACAATGATCCAACAAGGACAAGACTGAAAACAGGACTTAAATACACAGTGGTAAACAAGACACAGGTGATCCACATCAGGGGAGGGAAGACAATCAACATGGGACACAACCAAGAAGTAACATAACCGGGAACAGGACTACAAAATAAAACAGAAAGTGACACGGACAGAACACCAACCCCAGCTTTAACCCAAAACCTGACAGTCCTTTCTGCATGGTGATCTGGATCTCAGCCTCTAATTAGTTACTATGACATTCGACTTTAAACTGTAACTGTAATTCCAATATTATCATTATTAGTTTTTGAATAAGAGGACTGAATATGACTGATTATACTGGCATTTAGTTGTTGCTGACGAGTTTCATGATCTATATCTGATTTCAGGATCTGGCAGTTCACACAAAGTGCAGATGATTTCAGGGTGATCTGAATCCTGTCCTCCTCTGAGACATTAGAAATGAACAACATTCTAAATTCAGCTGATTGTGTATTTTCTGTCTTTGAGATTCTTATTCAGGTAAAATGCAGGAAGAATGAGCGGAGAGGGTGTTGGAGGCACTTGTTAAAATAAACATTTCTGTTGATTCCACTTAAAGCCAGTGACAGTGAAAAGAAAACGTTTCATGACTGTTTTTACAGATTGCAGTCATTGACAAATATAGTATGTTCCAGATGAATTCTACTGTTTTTTGTTGTGTTTTCTTTTACAACAATAAAGCTAATAATAATTAGTATTCATATTCATTGTAATTCTAAAAAACAGGTTCATAACTTTTAATCTTCCAACAACCGGTCAAGTCAAACTAACCAAGCAAACATGATATATAATCATATGTACCGACAAAAGAGTACCTAGATTTCCCAACCTGGCTGTCTCTTGTTCCAATCTGTTCCAGTTCTATTGGGAGCGATGACAGGTGTGTTTCATCCCAGCGTCTCCTACAGGAGCAGTATTATCTTTCTACAGCAGACATTTTGATGATTTGTAATAAGAAAGGTAGATTGTGATTTAGAGACAGCTTTATCAAACTCCTTGTTGGAGGTACCTGATGAATGAGCTGTATTTGTGCTTCTGCTTCCTCCAGAGGTCATTTCTAACCATCATTGTACTTTCAAATGAAGTCTTTATAGATTCATATCGAACTTGCCTGTGGGTCCAGACTGGCACAACTGCATTACATTTACACCTCAGTGCCACAAATACATTTCAAATTATCAGCATGAGAAGCAGCTTTGACTTCTCCTAATTACTGTCTCCTCCGTTTCCCCTTTCCTTAATTTAATGTGATAAATATGTGGATTAACTCTACATCAAATTAAATCAAACTTTATTAATGTAGCACTTTTCATGCAACACTAAGTGCTTCACAGGTGGAAAAGGGAAGAAGAAAGAAAAAAGATAAAAAACAAAAACAAAATGAAAACAGAAGCACACACGCAGAAACAGAGAAAGCCAAGGAACCAGAGAAAACATAAAAAGCAAACACCATACGCAGTTGCACACTAAATGACAAAAAATGACAGGGCTCTGAGGAGCCAGGTGATGAAATGGTAACTTAGGGAGCCATACACACTGAGAGGAGTCCCCACCCACAACCACAGATGGTGTCGCCCACACTGTGGCAATAAAGCCATGGTGCAGGGCCGCCCACCAACTCGGCCAGAAAGGCCCCCAGGATGATACCCCTGTCTTGTTCTGTCCAACCAACATTCCAAGTCCTGAGCCACAGACGTTCAGTCCGCTGCAGTGCTACAGGGCTGCAACCTTGTATTTGAAACGAAGGCCTTCCAATATCTTGCAGAATTGATAGTGATAATAAGGATGTGCTCCATTCCACAATGATCAGCTCAACACTGAATTCAGTTATCAGTGCAGCTGTAGTGCTGTAGAATAGATGTTGTGTTCTATAGTCTGTTCAAGGGCTTCAAAAGAAACATAATCTGTTTACTTTTAGTTAAACATTTGTGCTGATTGCGAAAAAAAAATAAAAAAATCAAGGAACCTCAGTAAAAATCACCTGACGTTCCATCGTACACTGTAAAAGGGCCTTTCATCTGGATTTATGCTGAGATGGGTCAGAATCTCTCTCTGAGGGGGTTGAGATTGCTTCAGTAATGAGCAGCAGAAGGGCTTGAGTGAAAATGTGTGTATCTCTGCGTTTTGAGAAACAGCTGATTGTGCAGTTTTTTAATGAAGATTGATACGCCTACATCACAGAAAGAGGCCACTGACCAATGAGCACATGTTGTCTGTGAAAACACAGAAGCAGAAGTAGAAGATTTAAAGTAAAGTACATTTACAGCATCTGGAGTGTGGAGTTTGTGTTTCTGGAGCTCTCAGACAAATTTCTGAAGTGTTCTGAGTGAAAATCACCTCCATATAACCTCAATGACATCCAAACGCACTCAATAAATCACTCAAAGTCACATGAGGTGTTGCCTGTAACAGTGCAGCAGATTTCTGATGGCCTTTTTTATTTTACAACCCAACACCTCAGCTTTACAATCCATACATCATACAAAGATTCAGTATTATTTACCTTTCAGTGGAAATATTTAGTCTTACAATATTTAAGGTAATTAGATCATTTTTAGCATTGTTTTGGACAGACTTTCCTGCTGAGTCTGGCACTCATTACCCTTTTCTTGTTGTACCTGGTATTTTAAATGTGACAGAAAAAATCAGCATAAGGTCAGATAATTTAGTTTAAATAAACCTTTATGGTTATTAAAAAGCTCTTATAATATTTCCGTTGAGCTGAATGCATTGGATGCAGAGGCCTTGAGTTCAAACCCCTGCCGCAACACAAACCAGGTATCTGATGTGAAAAAAAAAAAAGGGCCAGCCTCAAATAATGAATTGGTAAAAAAATGCCATCGCTTGGAGATTGAAAGTTATATTAATGAAGCGTCTGAGAAGTTAAGGGGGGAACTGTCACAGATATCTGAAAAATGACAGTTAGCTTTCCCTCATAACTACCCCTATAAAGTTGCAGAAACTCAATGGTGGTTAGCGCTGTTGCCTCACGCCAAGAAGGCCGTGGGTTCAATTCCCAATCCAGGGGCCTTTCTGTGTAGAGTTTGCATGCCTGCATTTCCTCCCACAGTCCAAAGACATCAGTTTAGGTTGACTGGTGACTCTAAATAGCCTGTAGGTCTGAGTGGTTGTTTGTCACAGTTGTGTTGGCCTATGTCTGACTGGTGACCTGTCCATAGTGTGTAGTATACGCTGGGATTGGCTCCAGCGCTCTATATTCATTGTTACTGCTAGTTTGTTGAAAGGGGACTTTTTTCCAATTCCGTTTTTGATTTCTACTTGATACTTTTTGCTGCTACTGCCATCTTGTGACCAAATGTCACCACTTGAGACATATAAGAGAAAACCCTTTTCTTTCTTAAACCTCACAGAAAGCAGCTTCTCCTTCAGGAGACAATCATACAGAAGAAGTGAAGTGGAAAGTGTGTCCCATTCTCCTTTTTTATCTGCAGAAAAGATGATGTCTTCAGACGGATCATATTCTATGAAAATGGCTGAAATGTTCTGGTATACAATTGCTAAGAAACTGGACTCGCAGTCTCACTCTGAGATGTTTAAAATTGTTAAACTTTTCTTTAAAACTTTGCCTGAAAAAGAAATATCAATAGTTGATGAAATCTGCATTTATATTTATATTTTTCTCAGCAATTTCTAAATTCTGCTGTACATGATGATATTCAATAACCTTAATATTTTCAAAAGAAGATTAAAAAAAACAAACTCATAGCTAAGATGTAAGCAACTGCGTGACCCAGTTACACTCAACTTCTGCTTTGCTGATCTGGCGTGTATTTTCTTGTAATATAGTTTGTTTTATATTGTAGCTCCTTTCTATCTTTATATTTTTCTTTTGCTTTTTATTTATGATGTGTAGTTTACTTACTATTTCAGTTTGTTCTTTTCCACTTATCAAATACTCTTATTCTTTGTATCAAATAAAATACAAAGAATAAACTTTGAACAACAGATGAAAGTTCATGATGAAAAAAAGTCTGTTCTCTTTGTGAGAAACTGATCCCTGTGATTGCAAATTTCAAAGATGCGGTCGTATCTGATTTTGGATAAAACTCAGCACGATATGGACATAAAGACAGATATGAAATTTGTGCTCACATGTATTCCTTCAGTTAATTTATAAAAAGTGACAAAAGCATACCACTTAATGACTTACATCACGATAATGTTGATTATAACTCTTTCTGTTGGAGCCATAACTGAACCGATGATGAATACCAGTGCCCGTTAATAAATTCAAATTTATACAAAAAAGAGGCCTGACTATAGATTTTTACAACACCAACTGACCTACAGATAATAATGACAGCAGAGAAAACCTTTAAAAACCACAGTGTTGCTTGTTTTTGACAGATGGTGTTTATTCTCACCAGGCATCTGACATTAGAATCGCTACAGAGTCCGCCACGTGGGAATGGCCACTAAAATTTCAGAGGGGGACACCCAGGGTGTGTGTAACAGGGACAGGCAACAAAACTAAGAAAAAGAAAAAGCATAGGCCACTAAACATAACTCGCCACCTCACTGGGGGAAAAGCTCCATCGAAGGCATTATTAATGCCGCTTGTCAGTCTTCCAGCCAATTCTGGTCCTCTCGGCTCTTACATGGGACCCGGTTTGGATCAGTGGTCCCACAAAGCTAACATTCAGTTATTTTTAAATACATTGTTTATATACATTAGATATGTATTTGAATAGTGCCTACAGCTGCTGTTTCACCGAACATTCAAAAGTGACAGCACACAATCATGACAGACACATCAGTTACATCATGGAGACCTTGTGTGTCTCAAGGAAGGCCTCACAAGGATCAGAACTGGGAGACAGATGCCAGTTGATGTGGTTGGGCTCACAAAACTGGCAGAGTCCGAAGGCCCCTCTTCTCGGAAAAAAAAAAGAAAAGATTCTATTACATATATATACACATACACAATGCTACTGTACTGAGCGGACCTCACCCAGAGTCAGCGACTAGAAGCCCTCATATAGGGTGGAAGAAGGTGAGCACATGACAGTGTGGGAGTCAGACAAGAACAGTGAAAGTTCAGCAGGTGCTAACATCAACGTGAAGAGTGAACAGTTTCATACACAATCAAACATGGACAAGTGTAGAAGATCTTCAAATGCTTCAAAAGTCAAACACTAATTCAGTTTATTTTCACAGGTGCGAAGGACTTAAAGGAGAGCTTTGACATTTCGGGGAAAGTGTAAAGGTTACTGCTGAGAGTTAAAACAGTAAGTAGAGCCAGCAACCAGTTAACTTAGCATAAGTAATGAAATCAGAGGGAAACAGCAACCCTGGCTCTGGATAAAAGTTATAACCACCTCCAAACGCTACAGACTGTCACAGCTCGTTTGTTTATTCCTAATGAGCTAATAAACTATTAAACTATTAAACTGCAATTTTTACACAGGCTTTTGCTGGATTCAACAAAAAAGATGTGTGTTACTCAGAGGCTTTACAGCTGTTGGCAGGCAGGCTGTTCCCATGTTTCCAATCTTTATGCTAGGCTAAAGCTGTGGCCTTTATTCAACTTTCTGACATCCTTTATAACAGATACACAGTGGTATCAACCCTCTCTTCTCTAATCCTCAGCAAGAGAAAAAAAAGCAAATAAACACATTTTCCGAACTGTCAAACACTGGTGTGAGTGGGCCTGTTACTGTGAAGTCTCATCATGTTGAAGGACAGAAAAGAGAACCAGCTGCACAATTTTGGTTGCTGATCTGAAGCAGCTGCACAGCTGGAAAAGGGAGGAATCCAAAAAGGCAGGGGAGGTGAGTGAAGGTGATTCGCCTTTTTCAAATAGAGTAAAGCCACTTTTATTAATCAGGGTAAAAGGAACACGTGGACATTGGTTCTTCTTCAAGCGCAGAGAAACAATCCCAAGAAACTGGAGAACTGGGTTGTGAAGACCAGCTACCAACCTGTTAGCTCTGCCATCTTTTTCTCCTCTAACACTCTTTTGCCAAACCACACATGCTGCCACCCTCTCTGTAGGTAATTGCGTTGTGTGTGGATGCACAGCGCCGAATATATGCTAACCTGTGTATCACAAGTTCAAGTTCCTCTTGTGATTCATGGCAAATAACTGTCTACAGCGCAAAAGATAGAAAGAAGAGAATTTTATACTACACAGACTCACTAACCATACAATAAACTGAATGTGATTAACAGGAGCCTCTGAAAGCACAAGAGTCAAACAAAGCAACTATTGTGTTTGTGTCTTTTGAGACAGAGTTCTTGATGCAGTTTTAAAGGTTATATGGTGGTGACATTGTATTTAAGGAGTGAGTGTTGGACTTCAGAGGTTAGCGGTCAAAGGATGCTGTCAAACCCAGCACGTGGCGCTGCACTCAGTTACTCGCCACCTCATCTGCATTGTCAACTGCGTCTAAGGTGCTGTCCAGTCCTCCACGTGCTCGCCAGATCTTCACAGTCCGGTCACTGAAAGAAAGGAACACATAATGTGAAGGAACAGCAGGCCACTACCTGCGGGGTTTGACGTCCACCAGAGGAGTCTGGTTTAGGTTTAAATGAAAACACATTGTGATCTAATTCAAATTGCTTCTGTTAGTACTTTCTTCCAGAATATATAAAGACTTCACCGATAGACATACACCAGGTTCCTAAAGTCATGAAATCAAGGTCCCCAGGCTATGTTCCTGTTCAGGCAAGACCAAGTTCAAGATCAAGGTATAAAGTTTAACTGCCCAGGGCCCTGTTTCACTTTAGGCATTTGCTTTATGTGTGTGCAGGTGCTTGCGCTGCAGATTGTGTGAAACAGGTATGACAGGTTACGGAAGGCTCTTTAATCTGAACCTGTCAGAAGTTGATGCTTAAAAACATCAGAGAATGAATTAGGAAGCTGAGAACAGTGCATGACAGCTGCTCAAGGAGCCTCTGCCTCTGAGGCAGTTGGACAATACCTGAGAAATCCTATCCTTCAGGTGTTTTGGTTCAGTTTCTGACTGACTGTTAATCTAAATGAATTAAAAGCAAGACTGCTGAGTCAGCAGTAGGCGATTGGCAACATCATGGAACCTAAGAATCTGGACAAATCAGTGAAGTCAACTATCTGTTACTGACAGCAAACACAACATGCTGAAACAATGATGAATATGTGTTTGACCTCTGGCCCTTCCAACAGAAGAGTGCTGGGGATCAAACATGGAAACATGTTGGTATTGACATCCTTCCTTGAAAACACAACCTTTACACTGCTCTCAAGGAACATGTGAACCAAACTGGTCACTGAAACTGAAATCTCAAAAGTCAAAGCAGTGACTCTACAAAGTGTGTGTGTGCCTACGTGCCATTGCATGCATTTAAGACTCGGGCTGCATAATTAAACAAATTTTAATCACGATTTTGGCTTCTCACGATCAAATCTGCGTGATCAAGTGATATTTAAAATGCGTCATTCTGTTCATAGAACGCTCCGTATCATAGGCTTTGTTCCCAAAGCCAATCTAACGCTCTTCAGAGTGACAGAGAAAACACTCTCTCTTTAAGCCTCTGGCGCTCTGTAAACCACTGTCTGATCACGTGCCTCAATGAGCCAATCAGAGTCGTTCCCTGCACCACCGCAAAGCTTAGTTTCTAGACGTATTAACAAAAATGTTTAAGTAGCAGAGGGCAAGGTGACACAAACAAGAGCAGGTCATATGCAGTTTTTTTTTTTGTTTTCTTTACATTTATTTATTCTTTAAGGAGAAGTGCTGAATTTTGGTGAATAAGAAAACCTATTTTATTTTGATGCCCATATTTGTACATTAGCAGGAATGTGGCACCATATGGATGTGAAAGCAGTTATAACAAGTACGTGACAATAAAATTTGTTTTGGTTGAAATTTGACAAACAATCGTGATAGTTAATCATGATGAAAATAATCCTGATTATCATTTTGACCATAATCGTGCAGCCCTATTTAAGACTCACTCTGAGGCTGTGAACAAATGGCTGCCGTTGGTGGAGATACTATTAATGGGGCTCTCATGACCCTTGAGCTCGCCAAGGGTCCCCAGTGTGTCGGTGCTCCACAGCTTGAGTACCCCACCCCTGCATCCGCTGAGAAGGGCCGGAGAGCCAGGGACGACGCCCAGAGCACACACCCAGTCACGGTGAGCGTTGGGGACTTGCTGGTGGAGAGAAGTGGGTTGAAAAACATTTTTAGCTTCATAATCTCTAAACACAGGAATGACTGAGGAGTCTGAGGCTCCCAAAGCTGAGCAGGTGTCTCTGAACAATAACCCAGAACAATACATTTTGCAGTTGAAAGATCATTTTATGCATTAGTGATTGAAATTTAATTTACAACTAGTCATTTGTACACTCCAGAAAATTCTTCTGGAAGAGCTGGAAGACTTTCTGAGCCATACATTTTCCTAATACGCAGACAGATGACAGAATCTGTATCTCGTCTAATCAAAATGTACTTTTTTAAATTATGCCAGAAAAGCTGAGCCAGCAGGTAACCCATGGTGAGAAAATCAAGGGTTGAATTCTTTTAAACTATCATCTCAAAAGTAAAATCAACATGAAAAATATGCCAGAGAGCAAATCCCACGCTCATGAGTAGTAATGACACAAAAACAAAAAAGTGCTGTTCAAGCTAATTGGTCACATTGTTTGTATATTTGAAATTCACAATAAATGTGAGACGTACTGCGATGTAGGCAAGTTTGTGGTTTGTATTCCTTTTGTCATTTTATCTTATTCTACTCTACAATGGGATTTATATGCATTTTATAATGTCTTGTGTATCCTGTCTTATTGCTTTTTTATGTTACACACTGAACACATTGAATTTTCATAGTTGCAAAAAGATGATTGTTTCTATCAAACTCAACTGAACCACCACAGTCTCTGGTTGCGGTGCATTTGTTAACCATGTGACTCATCCAGTACCTGCAGCAGGTCTTTGCGGTCTAGGTCCCACTTCTTGATACCGTTGTCTCTGGAGCCGCTGAATAAAATGTCCCCCTGCACCACCAGAGACTCGATTCCGTCATAATGTGGTGGCTCAAAGTTGTGTGTAGGGCTGATGCTGCCCAGGGAGCCTTCAGTCACTTCAAAGAGCTGCAACAGCCACAAAAGCACAGAGCTTTGCTGTGAAGCATGCAGCAGCTACTCACAACTACAAGTTCTATTCCAGCCAAGCAGTTCATCTCAGAATGTTTTAGTTGAACAATCAGAAGATTTTTACTCCTTCTTCAACAGGACTCACTAGAAACACACCTTAATGTAGTGGTCCTTGGAGCCGGTGATGACCAGGTCTTGGTTGCTTCCGGACTGATCTACAGTCAGACACATTACTGGACCAAGATGACCAGTAAGTTTGCCAGTGGATGCAAATCTGTCAGAGGAAATTGTTACTCGTTACATGAAACGTAATTCCATAACTTCAGAAAGCACAGCAGGAGAAAACCTGAGCCTAAACCAGTAATGTTGAAAGAGCCAAATTTGAGCAAAACAAAGTCTACGAATAAAATTGTAGTTTTCAATCTCAGAGTAAATAACAGTGTGCTGTTATCAGTTACACTGATTCTGCCTGTCAGTCTCCAGCTGTTATTTTCTCAGAGGAGCAAAGAGGCAGTTCATCAAACCTGACACCAGCACTATCAACCATGGATGACAGGAATGGATGAGATACCAGTCACCCTTCATACAGTCGGTAGTCCAAGCAGACACTGTGTTAACTTAACGTGTGCGTGCGTGTGCAAGATGCATCGAAGGTTGTGGGAACGATAATCAGACAGTTTACTTTACATATATAGAAATTCTTCACATTGACAATATCCTCCATCCAGCCATACAAGGTCATGGGGGGTTATTACTTCATGATAATGTCTGGTGTTCCTTCTGTGTGTGTACATGTGTGTGCCCCCCTCTCCCGTTGTCATTGTTTGGGTTAACGTGTGTGACGTAATCCCTGAGAGGCTACCCTGTGAGCAGATCTCCAAAACTGATAAGAAAGCAGCAGACACCGGCGGTGTCCGGTGTGAGGCGGTCGAGATGAACTGCGAAAAAAAATTCCCAGTTTACGTGTGCAGAGCTGGTAACAGATGTGTCTGTGTCCAGTAAACGTGCTCATATGGACGCAAACATACAAAGGCAGTGTGAGGTGAGAGTAGTTCAGCAACTGTGAGCAAATGAAACCGCTGGAAAAAATCAGCTCCACAGCAAAATGAAGAACATCACTAAAGATTTAGTTTTTTGTTTGTTGAAGTAATATCTTGTGAGGGCACTTTGCATTATTTTACATTACACTGAAAACTTTGTGAGAAATATTTTGGTAAAGGTGGATTTTCTAATACAGAAGAGGTATTATTTAGTAGATTATTTCATACTATTTATTTATTTATTTGTCCACTAAGACTTGAAAAGAGAGCTATTATTTTACAAGTTGATTTTTCTAACACAGAAGAAACATTGTTTCTATCATTATTTTATAAGTAGGCTATCTCGTATCCTGTTTTTTGGAAATCAAAATATGGTCACCCTATGCACTTCTAACAGAGAATCTAAGTTTTTAGAAGCTGCCAAACAGAAAAAAAAATTGCCTTTATGACGAGAAAAGTGGATACAGGTAGGAAGACGAGAGGCATCCACAGAAAAGTTATAGGCATTCCTAACAAAAAGGAAGATTGATAACAAACACTGGATCCTCTTCTCATGCCAAGCTTTTATTAGAATATTTTGTAACATGAGGAATGTAATGTTAAATTTCACATCGATAATCAGAAAGTTTTTCATTGTACTGTTTTTTCTCTGGTACAGCTAGCATGTTAAAATAATCATTAGGTACGTTGAAATAATGTTTTAAGCTTACTACTGGACAGTGTATTTTAAATTGTTCCGCCTGTTGGTTTCCCCTGCTCTGTCTCTATCGCAGGGTTTACATATAAAGACGGCAACCATCCACACTCACGCCTACAGGCAACTTAAAGTCACCAGATACACCAAAGCTGCCTGTCTTCTGACTGTGGGAGGAAGCCACAGTACCTGAAGGGAAACAGAGCTGTAGGCTTAGGCCTACATACAGTTCAAACTTTACTGCAATCCATCCAACAGTTAAAGCATTCACCTGTTAGATCAGACAGTTTTACATCAATACCGCCTCAGCATCCATATTGTAGGATATAAAAAATGCATTAAATGGAAAAATGTTCATGATGCAGTTCATTTTATTTCTACTTACATTTATATATACATATATTGCATTTATTCTTCATAAATTTGTAAATTATTATTTTTGTTTGCCTTTTTCTGCAGCTCCCTTGTATAAACACAAGCTAATCAAGATAGATAATAACTAGATAAAAGATAACAAAAACAAGAATAAGAATAGGAATAAAAGCACCTGATGAGCAGCTAGAAATGCATCAAATACAAGGTTTTACTACTCTCTGGACAACAACAGCAAACAGTCGTTGTGCTCACCGTCTCAGATCCCAGACTCTGACTGAGTTTCCAGCGGCTGCATACAAGACTGTCCCGTTGGGGTTGAGAGAAATCTGGTTAATCTGGTTCTCTCCTGCTGGGATGGTGACAGTTCGGCTTGTGTTAGATGCACAGCTGTCGCCTACATTTACCTGACCAGAGGACCTGAAGAAACAAGCGTAAACATATGTATTATGTGACTCAGGCAGAAAACACAGAGGCAGCCCAACACTCAGCAGATGGAATCATTAAAATCAAGTGGCAGTGTTGTCCCGGTCCCAGTGTTGTCAGCTCTAAGGCACACTAATCAACTTAATGTAATTAAAAGGAGCTTTAACGTGAGAGCTGAATTTAATGCAGTGTACAAAAACGCACAAATCTAAAATCATGAGATTCATGATGGCATGACATTGTACTGTATGTGCAGAGGGTGTGTGTGAGAGATTGAAAAGTGGGTGAAAGAAGATGTAAGGTGTCTATTAAATTGTGTTAGACCACCATGCATTTAACATCCTTAAACAAACTTCAAAGATTTAAGGATTTGTAGCTGAGAGTTCACTGTATAAACATGTAAACTAAAAATGAGCCTTTGCTTGCTGATGTTAGTGTTAATAATATCAAGGCAGGCATAATCTCAGACTGCAGCATACAGTCCACTGAGATACTCACGTTAGAGTCCGGATGCACTTGGCTGAGTCACGGATGTCCCACACTTTGATGTAGGATGTTGATACAGTAAAAACCAAACTGGAGCTGTAGCGGACTGACACCACATTGTTTGGATGACCAGCCAGGGACATTATCTCCTGACCTGTCACCAGGTTCCACACCTTACAGGTCCGGTCTGCAGGAGGACACACAATCTGCCATCAGAGGCAATATACACTGAAAGAAAAGTTATCTTACAGTACAATACATTCTTCATTCCAAAAGGAACCAACACAGAGCAGCTGATTTATCTGTGGGCAGAAAGGAGAGTTGGAGTCAATGAGTTTTACTGTGTGCTCATTATTCCCATTCTGTGCATCTGAGAAACTTAAGCAATCCCTGTCGGGTTTTATTTGTTGTCATATAAATAGGAGACATGGCAAATACTGATGATAAATTCAAGTGAAGGAAGTACATGGAGGAAGTGTGATGGAGGGAGCAATGTGGTTAATGACCTTTGGATCCGGTGAAGAGGAGGTCATCAGTGCTGTCAACACAGAGAACAGCTTTACTGTGTCCTTCTGCCACATGGACACATTGTAATGTTGCCGACCGACTGCTCTTCGTGGAAGGCACCGGGTTGATGACGCCCCTGGAAAGACATACATCATCATCATCAATACCTGCATGTGGATATAAACTGACCTAATAGTCAGAGCGCAAAGCAGATTTAATTACACTCAGACTCATGCACAGCATGCCGCTCTCGTGGCTGATTAGCACGATGCTGCAAATCAGAAATAGAAAGAAATAGAAAAAACAGTGACAGTCCAAAGCAAAATGAGAAAGCTTTTAACAGTCAGCCTTATTATGCTGACGAGGGGAGGCTCTAAAGATAACCTGTACCTTAGATGCTTCTCTTTTGAAGAAGAAAATAGCTTGAGAAAAAAAAGCCCCAAAGGAGACAAAGAAAGACAGTCAATGAAACGCAGCAGTCCCAGATCATCAGGGGAGATTCTATGGCATCACAGGAATCTAGACTCAACACTGATTGGCTGCTTGTATTGACAAATTGGCATCTAATAGTGTAATTGTACAATCACTGCTCTCTAACAGCTGTATATATCAGTATCAGAAGAGCAGCAGGATGAGCTGCTGCTGTGATGTCAATATTCAGAAATGGTGATTGAATAAGCTTTAAAAGAATAGTAGTGGGAAAAAAAGGAAATGATTAGAGAAAGGTTTACTGAGGGTTTAGTCTTGATAGCAGGAATAAGCTCAGTATAATTACACCTTTGGGATTATTTTCATTACCCACTGATCCCAGAGAGAATATTCATCCACTGTTTTATCTGCCCTTTTTTTAGCTTTTAATCCACTCAATTATTATTACGTTTTAAAAATGATTTATGTGTTGATTCTATCTGCCTTCTTGTAATGTTTTCTGCATCTGTAAAGCACTTTGAATTACCCTGGGTTCGAATTGTGCTCTATAAATAAACTTGCCTTGCCTTTTAAACCACATTCACACAGGTTAGTGGAGGAGCCCACAAACTCAAAGTTGAGAGATTTCCCCACATACAAAATATAAGTGATGATGACAACAGGTTAGAAATCACACATATGTGTTGCAGCATTGCCCCTGTGCACTAGAGATGAAGTCTTTGAGGACCACATGACAGGTAAAATGCAGTGTTGCTTTGGTGGGACAAAGAGGTGGTGACACAGAGCAGAGGACTTGGCGGGAGGACAAGGGGAGGCATCCATCTATCCTGATGTGGAAGAGACGATCCTTAAAACCTGAGAGCTGATTAGGTAGGATGAAAACTCTACACTAGTCTGTTAGGACATAATATAGGTCCATTTCAGTGGTTTAGCCTAAGCAAACATTTATCTACCTTCTATGAAGCCATTCATTTCAAGACACACAGTTTTGTAGCTGTCACCTGGCCATCTGCAGTTTGGTTCACCATAATTACCCTCATGCTTTTGGTTTCAATCTTTTAAATATCAACCCACTGTTAGGCCATCCATTGGTCTGTGAACTGCCAATTTTAAGCTACTAGTTTGTAATTTGGCCACCATTTTGGTTTTTAAAACGAGAAAAAAGCATATTTGGAGGAGAAGGTGGAACTTTATCAATTTAAGAAATTATCATCATGTCACACTAAAGAAGACTTGAAATGAGAGACTGAGAATTTACGCTCATTCTGAGAATTTTTACTGAGATAATAAATCTATTTGTAAATAATCAAAATGATGATGATTTCAATGTATTACAGCCTACTGTGTAAAGTGACATGCTCAAAGCTTATTATTAGGAAATAATAAATAGAAGTTAATGCGGGAGATTTTGGGCACACAACATTTTCTTATTTCAAAAGAATGTATAAAATATAAAATATATAGAATAAAGAATAAAGAAAATAAGATTATAATCAAAACATGATATGACTTTGTTGCCAATATTTAGCTCTGATAACTCTAATATGAAATCAACCATCTACCAAACTAGATGTTTATGACAATGACCATCAAGTCTGCTTGGATTGATTTTCCCCTATATTAGGTACATTAAAAGGGCTGCATGGAAGGTGGAACATAAATTTGAAGACCTGCACCATAACCACAGGTTTGCAAAATGTTCAGTAGTAATCAGCATTCAAAAAGACCACTGGTGTCATCTTAGAAACACTTTGATCAACGTTTTATTGACATACCCTTCCATGATCAAAATGTCCATGTCCTTCTACAAATCAGCATGAATGCATCATGAATAAAATAACTGCAGAAATAAGACATTGTCCAGCAGTTGTTAAACTGACAGATTGTGGAGCGTAGTGGCCCTGCTGATCCCTGGCTCTAATCTGCCTGTCCATTTTTCTTATCTTTGGTTCTTACTTATTCTGCAGGATGTGTGCAGCATGCCCCAGAAAGCCTTTCATATGGCTAAACACAACTGTGTGCTGACTGAGATGAGCGATGTGGGCGGGGTGGGAAGTTGTGGGCAGCTCTTCGGGTTCATGATGACTGGGCTGTGAAGGAAGACATGAGGGCTGCCAATTGAGCAGCAGCATAATTAAAGTAGGTGCTAAGCTGTTTACACACTGCTGGCAGAAGTGTGGGAGGACTGCATGAAGACAGAAGGAGGACACATATGCTGCATTCATGTCACAGGGGAAAAACTGTCAGTACAGCGCCACAGTAAAATGTTTGAACTCATCTGAAGCTGTAATGATGACAATACAGAGGCGTCCTGCTAAGTGAGCCTTACTTCAGTCTATTAACAGTTGTGGAGATCCCTGCCTCACCAAAACTCCATAGAAAACATAACCTAGGGATTCAGAAATAAAAACCAATCAAGACTTTACAGCCTGCACAACAAAGAATCCTTTTATATCTGTGAGGCTTTGCTCTGTAAAATGGAAATATGAATATGGAGCAGGCAGTTTTTGGTGTGAAGATGTTAATCATACAATAATGTGAGTATTTTCTATGAATAGATTAAATCTATAATGCTTAGTGCACACCAGTGTTAAAAAGACTAATGAGAGCCAGTAAAAATGTCACATTCAGCCTGAGGTTAGTGGCACAGTAAATGCCAAAGCCTGAGGGGTTTATTCTGTGGAGTGTCTTGGTAGCTCAGTGGATATAACACAGCCCAGGGAATGGCAGGAGTTTAATTCTGGTCTGGGTCTTTTTGTGTGGCAATTTCCTCTCTTCCCTTGTCTGTCTATCTGCTTCATTAACAAAGGAAACTATTCAAAATAGAAAATAGTTTGGTTATTTATTCACTCTACGCTGACAAGGGCATTTAAAGGCCTAACTGTTTCAAATCTAAGATTTCAGAAGTTCAGAAAGTGGCATTTTTTGGCTTTTCCATATGAAACGAACAAAGTGATATACAGTTCCCATAGTGACCACATGCGCTCTCACACTGACCACGTGTGTGTGTGTCAGTTTGGAAAACAGCTCATCTGCACAAAGCGCAATGATAAGTGTATGCAAATGACTCCACCGGAAAAAGGTTGAGTTTTTTTTCCTAAGTTGACACTTGCCATTCATATGTATGGAGGCCCCAAAGTTTTTCAACAGAGCATTTGCCTAAAACATCACACTGCCTCTGCACATGATGTAAAAGATCACCAGACCATCTTCCTTCATTTCTCTGTAGTCCAGGTGTGATGAGTGTGTCCATTCTAGGAGCTTTTGGTGGTAGACACCCTGGCTGCAAATCCTACAGTACGGAACATGAACTTTTCTAGCAGTTTGAGCTACTGTTGCTCTTATCTTGATCAGATCACACAGGGCTGCCTTCATCAATGAGCGCTCAATCGTCTGCCCATGATCCTGCCAGTTTTCCTTTCTTAGACCACTTTTGGCAGGCCTTGACCACTGCAGACCAGAAACACTTCACCAGACTTGCTGTTTGGAAATGCTCTGATCCAGTTGTCCACTTTCCTGCATGTTCATTTCCTGCCTAATAAGCCCCACCCACTTACAGGGGCCACTGAAAGAAAACAATTAGTGTAATGGACTTTATATGTCAGTGGCCATAATGTTATGACTGATCAGTGTATATTCTGACACACGATGTTTAACTCATGAATTCAAATATTCATCACTCAATCATTTTCAAGGTCACACTAAGCCAGTCTTACTGAAATCTTTCTCCCTCACTAACAGGAATTTACTCTTAAGACAAGGAAAAAGAAAGGAGAGAGATTTCCTGAATAATGAAGAAGTTTATCAGCAGCAGAGGGTTGATTAGCAAGTTCAATACTGAATTTCAGTCAAAAGAAAAATCACCAATTATCACCATTATAGTTTAAAGAAGGAGTTAGACAGAATATGACTTTAAATTCAGCATAGAACTTGGCACTGCAAAGGTCATCACACCAGGCAAACTGCATTTTTGATTTAGTTGAGGCCACATGCTTCTCCAAAGCAGGAAACTGAGAGATTAGTAGTAGTAGAGCTGGAGTTGAAGTTATTTCTCTTTTTTCGGCTTTGCAGCCTGAACAGCTGCAGCGGGCTCTTACTGTTTCATCTCCTTGATCTTTGCCCTGTTGGCCGCTGCCTGTGCCTTGTCATAGGTCTTCCTGCGTGAGAGTGGGGAAGGCTCAGGAGTTCGCCTTTCCACGCCTGATGAGGTTCTGGAGCCAGAACTGATTGTTCGGTTTCAACAGTTTATCCACAAACAACACAAAGACAGTATACAGAAATAATGATAAAATGATAGAAAGATGTAAGGCAAACAAAAAATAAAGGACATGATGCAGTACACACAGAAACAGAGTTACCTGATGCTTAAAGTCCCAAAACAGTTGTGGTTCTCCGCCAAGCTCATGTCTAACTACTGAGGACACTGTGCAGGTTTGTTCTACCTTAAAATGAATGCACTGATGTATCTGCTGTGTCACTGTGTCAGCCAGGACTCCCTTTCACAAACGAGTCAATGTGCTCTCAACTTTTAAGCATGGCCTTTCAGAGGCCAGTTAAAGTGGTCTGTTAGTATTTTTGTTTCCAGTGTGTCACTCAGCTGTAACATTTGAGAAGTAGTTTATGCAGGGGCCATACAAATGTTAATCTGCTCCTGTCTGCATGCTTGTGCCTCAAAGAGCTCGTCAGGTGGAGGAGGCTATGGTCATTTGATCTAAGGAGGCATCATGAATAATGTGAAACAAAATTAAAAGAAGCAGAGGAAGCTGAAGCAACATCAAACATGCAAGCGGCAAGGAAGAAGGATTTAGTATGTTAGCAAAGAGTGCCGGGCCTGGACTTACATGCTGCCCATTTTAGAGGAAAAGCCGGGGGAGAGAGCTGTGTAGTCCCTGACTGATGAGCCTGACGTATCAACGTCTCCTCCCCCATCGGGTGTCTCCGCTAATGGCAGCATTGGACTGGAGAAGTCTGCAGTGGGTGCATCAGGAACAGAATCTGAGTTTGCGTACAGCAACTCCATCTGAGTGGTCGTCCTCCTTCGAGCCTGAGGAGCACAGATACAAAGAGGTTAGGACGAGAATGATGCCACAACTTCTGAGGAAACTGAGGAATAAACAAAACAACAATAACAGCGTAATACCTTACTCCTTGTTTTGGTGTCTCCACAGAGTTTCATAAGATCTGATGCTAAAGTGCTGGGAGAAAAACACAAGTCTTGGATGTGAGTAAAAAAACTAAACAACAACAACAAAAAAAAAATAAAAAATGATACTTTCTTTATAACAACATGACACAATAACATATTACAAAAACACAACATAAGATGGGTTACACCAGTGTACAAAACATGAAAGACATAAAATGGCTTGATATTACGTTAACATAATGTAACAAGATAGCAAAGGTACAACAAAAAGACTTTTAGTTAATTTTTCCTATAAGTTCAGTAATCTTTTGTCAGACTGTATAAGACCTTAGCTAATATGCAAAAGAAGAAACTTATTAAATAGGAGTCCCTAATTTAATTTCTGTCAGTTTAGAGGTCTTTGATGTGAAAAAGCTCAAAAAGCACTGCCATATATAACATACCATAACAGAGAAAATGACTATGATATAATAATGTGAGATAAAACATTATAATTGTACTTACGTGCCCTCAGCTGAAGGGCTCTGGGCAGACTCATCACTGCTGCTGTCATCTCCATTTTCTGCCAAATGAGATAAATGTATAATATGAGAAGTTCAAAACACCTTCAGAGCTGATGAGGAAGATAGCAGCAAAAGGCTTTCTGTATCCCTGTCCTGAGACTAAATTACCCAGACTTCTTTCTATTTCACTTCAGAGTGAATAGTCATTATATTATCAAGAACAAGGGAAGCAGATGAGCACAATGTCAGCGCATTGCCATGCTGTTCTATCCACAAACAGAAACTTGGTCCTCACTGAGCTCAGTCTGATCAGATGGATTGATAAAGGTGAGATGTCAAAGGTCAGACAGCAGCCAGGTGGTGACAGTCATAAAGAGAGAGATGTGTGGGCAAGTTGCGGCAGAAGGTCAAAGATCCAACATGAGGCACAAGGGGGAGGACAGCAGTAAGTGTAAGGAGTCATTCATCTGTTGCTCCTGATGGGGTCACCTGACCTACTGGCCCCGACTAAGCTAAGACATGTTGTATGGATCCTATGGAGGGGGTCTGGGGTTAGGGTGGAAGGAGGAGGAGGAGTGTGTCCAGATGAAGGGAAGTGAAGGGCCAGCAGACAGATGGAGGGAAGCCTGGTTTCATTCTACCTCATGCACCTGTTCATGTTACGTTGTTAGTTTTCAGTGCAGGGGAAGGAACCATGCATCATTAACACAGATAAGAGTCTAATGTGACGTCACTTACCAGCTGGGATGTTACCTAGCTCTGTAAAAACATAAGAAAGAAAAAAAAAAAAAGACAAAAAAAACAAACAAACAAACAAAAAAAAAAAAAAAAACGTGGGGGGAACAGAAAAAAGGCAATGCACAAATCAAAAACACAGTCCCCCAAATTCTACAAAAACAAAAAGAAAACAAAGTGCATCTACTATAAACACAACATACTGCTGAATAGCGGCTGGCAAACATATATAGCACCTATAAATTTGGTTAAACACGATTTTATTGTCACATGAAAACAGTGGAATTGCAGTAATTCGAGTCATAATGAGGTCAGCCTCTATTCAGCAGACGGTGACAGGCAACAGCATGTCAATAAACCCAATCATGCAACTGAACAGTAACACTGTCAACTGACATGTGGCTACATAACTGACTCTATAGAGAGAAACACCATCACCATGAACCCCATTTTTGATGATGCTCCTAGGACGCAGACTGAGTGAAGTCCAGGCTCCTTGGTTCCACTTCCCTCCCTGATCCCAAACATGTGCTGCTGTTACCTTGCAGAGCGTTCCCCAGCAGGGCGTCCAGCTCCGGGTTGAACTCGGCTTTCTCCTTCAGCATGTGAAAGAGCAGCTGGTTCTGTGTGGCGCTGGTGATCTCTGTCTGCTTCAGCCTGCCCTCCATCACCTTCACCTGGGACTCCTTCTGAGCTGCCAGCAGACCCTGAGGAGTTCAGAGTGCAGATACTGAACAGTGAGTTTTCACTGTCTTCCTCATCTCATCTGATATCTGTTTGTAGCTGATGCACTTTTCTGACTTCAATTATAAAAACCTAAAAAAACTAATTTAATAATTACTTTCATATTTTATGTATTCATCATGGTGAGAGTGTATTTTGATTACTGAGCCAATACAATTGGATTAAAAACATTTTAGCTTTATATCACAGAAATGGTAATGTTGTATAGCCAAGGTATACCTTTTGAAAAACCTGAACATAGTGATGAATGAACATAAGGCTAAACAACACCTGTCATGTTTCTTTTCCTAACACTCATACAACCCCTTGGAAAAAAAAGCCCAACACACTGCATGCAATGTCTTTCTACTTTCCTGTGTAACATGTCAAATTGCTTCCTCTTCGACCTCCTCTGTAGGATACAGTTTTAGGGCAACACAGCAGAACTGATTTTATGTGGGTATGAAATTACAAACTTAATAAGTGACACTGTAATAGATGAATGCATAGACTGAATTACCTGATACAGAAATTTAGAATAGCTAAGGAGACACGTCTATGAAGACATTTTCAAAATGTTTTCATAGCTGTCTCTTTACAAGAGATACTAACTCATTTGTGCAGTCCACACGTTCAGTATTTTGTCCTACTTAGTGAAGTTTGTTGTGAGCAGTGACATTTTGAAGCTGGTCGGTTATGCAACCATTTTCTCCCAGTGATCATTATCAGTGCTGGTACCTTGTTTATTGCCATTGACATGAAGTGATCCAACAGAAAACGAGCTTCTAACAGGGTACAAGAACCAATCACAGCAGAGACATCCGCTGTGTCTCCCTCCTCCTGGAAACAGACCATGAATGATTTGTTATGTTAAACTCACTCCACATTTCTTGGAGATTACCTGCTGAGACCATTGAGACCACACAGCAAAGGATTTTAGAAGAAGAAGACAATGAATTGTCAGGTTCATCTTGATTTTACTTTGAGCAACTCCCAGCTCGACGGTCACACTCACCTTGGTTTCCTCCATCTGCATTATGTTGGCCTGACAGTCAGCGATGCTGTCATTGATGTAGTCAATGTTGGCTGTCAGTGCATCAACTTCTTCGTTGAGGGGGGGCACTGCCTCTGGCCCCTCCCTCAGCAGCCGGTCCCTCCTCCTGATGACCTTCTCCTTTCTCTTGGTCAGCTCCTCCCGTTGCTATAGACACAGACAGAGAGAACAGGCCGTTTAAACACCTGTTTTTGGTTTTGCAGCTCAGTGATGATGACGACTGTAAACCTAACCCACAAACCGCTACTGAGTCACGCAAAATGATTTGTGGGTTAATTTCTCCAACTTCTTTCACAAATGAAACTGTCAAGGACTGCGTCTTAGATAAAAAACTAACAAAAGAGTGAATCGTCTGTCAGAGACCTATCAGTCAACTGAGATTCTCCCTGTGGAGCAGCGATTTATTTATCTTTATTTTGTCAGTCAGTTTGCATATCAGGATAAAGCATATAAGCTGACTAAAATGTCCAGGGAAAAGATTTCAATGAGGTAATAAAACTAGAGGGAATCATAAATATACCTCTACATTCGAGCAGGACTGGCTGGCACTTGCTAAAAGAAAAGTAAATCTATGTGACAATACGTGCTGGAAATGTTGTTCATCAATTTTAGACCATTTCATTTTTTGTTTACACATTTTTTTATGTTTAACATGCAATAAAAGAATAGGTTATAAGCCTTTAGCCAAATATTTTTTTGGTTTTTAAATGCTCCATGACTATGCTGCATTTGACTATGTTAATGTGGTTGAAATCAGTGAAACTAATGTATGAACATGAAAAAAAACAAACAAACAAGAAAAACAAATGGTCGAATCATCATATTGGACAGACGAATCCAACTAAACTGAAAAAAATTGAATCAAGTTGGGTAGAGCCCTATTATGCATTATGCATTATTGCATTAAAAACAATCAAATTCAAATTCTTCCTTTCAAAGAATGGACCCTATTTATCAATATGACCAAGTGTCTGTCTTCGTCTCCAATACCAGATCAGGAGAGACAAAGGATAAACACCAAAGTGGCAGATGGCTGCATTTTATTAGATCCTCTCCTGAGAAGACATATGTGTCTGTAACAGGGTTAGGGTTAGTCAATCAGAGTCACGTTCTGTCAACAGACATAACCCACAACTAATGGAACTGATTGAGAACGAATCTGTTAGAGCAGCGGTCCCCAACCCCCGGGCCGCGGACCGGTACCGGTCCGTGGGTCTTTTGAACCGGGCCGCGCAGAAAGAATAAATAACATACATTATTTATGTTTTATTTATTATCTGAATCTGAGCTATGTTTTATTTTGAAAAATGACCGGATTCTCTCCGTTACATCCGTCTATGACTCACTCTTGAGCTTGTCTCGGTCACGTGATACGTTACCGCTAAAATTAAACCCACAAGCTAGCGAAATGATTAAAAAAGGATAGTTTCTTTGTGAAGGGGAAAAGGCCCAGTGAGGAGACAGAAAAAGAGCCTGTGACTTCCATGAAAAAGAAAGCTGCATTTAGGTTCGGGGTCAGGGGGCAGAGAGGATGTTACGATGACGCTGCTAATAAAGTTGCATACGAGTGCACAGTGGATTCACGTTTATTATGACATTTAGAAAATAGCACAGTTTTTATGCCGATCGGATAATTTTATTTTGTTGCATTTATGTGCCACACCTTAAAGGCTGGTCCGTGGAAATATTGTCTGACATTAAACCGGTCCGTGGCACAAAAAAGGTTGGGGACCGCTGTGTTAGAGGACACACAAAATACAGTGGCAAACAAGAAACACATGAAATAGCAACATTCAGTGTTCTTCACATGCACCTTGTAACATCTTAGACTGTTGAGATTTGGGTGGGTGTACCTACAGCAGTCTGGACTCAGTGCTGTTAAGAGCATTGTGTGATGCAGGACATCTTCGATAATAGCAGTCTTTTCACAACAATATGGCAAGACAAAGAAACAACTAAAGCCAGTGTATGCATATACAGCAGGTAAAATAAGCATTGAACACGTCACAATTTTTCTCAGTAAATAGTTTCTCCATACTATCATTCCAAATATATTCAATATATTCATTAATTTCATAAACGGCATTCCATAATATACATTTAAATACAGTGAGAGAGAGAGAGAGAGAGCTCTGCTTTCTTCAGACTTGGTCCAGTGTTAGTATTTTGTTTACAAACAGGGGATAAAGGGAGGGAATAAAAAAAAAATGTAAATCAAAAGTCCTGCACCTTGAGGAGGCGGTTCATGTCAGCTTCCATGTTGGAGATGGTCATCCTCTGCATGATGACGTCACAGATCCGCCTCTCTAGAGACTGCCATTTATTGCGAGCGACTCTGGTGGAGTAAACACCAACTGTGCGCCTGTAGGACAAACTGCACACAAAGTGTGAGTCAGTTGATGAATTCATTGAATGACTTAGCTCTATTTTCTTATCAGTATCTTATTAACAAATGCCTCCTCCGACAGCAGAGGATTTTGTGTGCAGACTGAGTAGTTTTCTATATTTGCCTCTCTGGTAACATGAACCCATACACACTTACCGAGTACCATTGGGAGCTGTGTTGCCAGAGGAGTACATGCGACCAGATGGAGGCCTGTGGGTGGAGTCCTGGACCGGTTCCATCACGTTTACTTTCCTGATGACCTTACCAGAAGTGGGCCTGACTTGCCTCCTCAGAGCTGTCACCTGACACACACAAGGCAAGCAGACGTGTTATGACAGGTGAACACCTAAAGTAAAAAACTGCTGGATTTCTCCTTTTTCACCAAGATTAATGGAAACTAGAAGAGAAAAGAGTATTTTGAAGCACAAGTGCACATGAAGGAGCAGCAGATTTTCCCCAAAAAACTATTTAAAGCAAACCCAAGACTAAATCCAATAAATGTTTTCACCTCCTCAGTCTTTCTCCTCAGGATGAGCTCCTGCTGCCTCTTCTGAGCCTCCAATAACTTCAGTTGATGCTAAAGAAGAAAGAAAATTAGAGCCTCAACAAAACGAGCTAATCAAAAGCAGAATCGAAAGAAGGGAGCTCCCATCAGGAACCCCTTGTTGCTGACCTCCTGCTTGCGCTGGTCTTTCTTTAAGGTGGCAATTTCACGGTTCCTGCGAGATTCATTCATCCTGTTCTTCTCCTGCTGCTCCTTCATTTGTTTCATCAGACGAACCTGAAGCCATCAAATCCAAAAAAATGTACAATATAATCATTTAACATGGAGAATATCAAACGTGTTGTTTTATTTGTGGATCTAAAATCCATCTTTACATTTTCTTTATCCATTTAAATACTGCTTGTTGATTATTGTATGCTGATTGAACATCCTCATTAAATGTGGATCTTTTTAATTTTAAAAACAATCAACTTCAGAAATGTATCAAACCTTTGTCTTCTTCATCTCTGCAACATCCATCTGAAGCTTCTTCAGCTGTTTCTCATACTGTGACTGGTTCTTCAGCAGGCGGGCGTGCTCCTTCTGAGCAGACTGGAGCTTATGCAGTTCCTTATTCATGACGCTCAGCTTCTTCTCATATTCAGCCTTGATCTTGCGGGCCTTGTCCTCTGTGCCACTCTCCACAGAATCTGAAAGCATACGACACAAAAATCATAGAATTGATATGTAATGATATAAAATGGGGTGGCACAGCTGTTAGTGCTGTTGCCTCACAATAAGAAGGTTGTGGGTTCGTTTCCCAGGCCTGGGGACTTTCTGTGTAGAGTTTGCATGTTGTCCCCGTGCTTGTGTGGGTTTCCTCCCACCGTTCAAAAACAGTGTGAGTGGTTCTTGGTCTCTGTCTGTCTCTGTATGTTGGCCCTGTGTTGGACTGGTGACCTGTCCAGGGTGTATCCCGCTCTCACTGCCCCCACCCAGAACCCCCCGCAAGCCAGAAATGTAAAAGTAGAAAGGTAGATGAAGATGAAGACACAATTATATAAAATGGTGTCAATTATTTAAAATGTTACAGAATCAGTTGATCCTATAGAGCTTTCTCTTTGATTTGAGAAACTGAACACTCCTCCATGCTTTTGAAATCTTTGAGAGAAAAATTTTTGTTGCCGGCTTCATCTGGTTTCTGGCACAAACACTCACAGCTATCTCTCAAATCTAAAGCATTGTCAGTGTTTTCTTAATTACTAAAGAACATTCATTCATTCATCTTCAACTGCTTATCTGTTTCTAGGTAGTGGGGGGTGCTGGAGCCAATTCCAGCTGACACTGGATGGGTCACCAGTCCATCGCAGGACCAACACACAGAGAAGCTGTGACCTTCTTATTGTGGGGCAACAGCGCTAACGACTATGCTGCCGTGCTGCCCATGCAGAGATCAGACTCTTTTAATCAAAGCAGGACAAGCAGGAATAAACTTTGCTTTTAGACTGAAATAAACGATAAAAGATCAAAAGACCAAACAAATATAGTGAAACATCTTGCATAGTCACTAATAACCCCCCACCCTCTATTGTATTCTTGTCTTACTCATGTTTTGGAGGACACGGTCACGCTCCAGCTGGGTGTCCCTGATCTTGCACTGAAGCATCATGAGTTTCTGCTCATATTGTTGTTTGAGCGTATGGAGACGCCGCTGGCTGTTCTCCAGCTCATCAATCAGCTTCTGCTTGATGGCGATCTCACAGGTGATGTTGGCCAGGTCTGCCTGATAGTTCTCTGTCACACACAGTCACATGCAGACAGGTGTTACATGTCATAGACACATACAGAGGGAAAGGTCTCTTCAGAGGAGTTATTCTTACATCAGATGCACTACCAGTCCGCTTTATGCAAACATGCTGGATATCATCTGATCCAAATAAATTTACTTTGGTGTCATGTAGATAAAGAGTTTGCTGCTAACATTCATGAGGCTTTTTTTTGGTATATATATCAGAAATAGACTGCTACAAAAACATGGCCACCTGTCCAACAGAGTGACTGGCATAAGGTTTTAGAGTAGGGTTAGCCATGACTTCACAGCTCCCCCTTGTGGACCATTTTCAGCCAACTGCGTTCATTCCAAAAGGTTTCTGTTCTGAGAAGAGTGAGAGAGAAATCAGACACTGTCACTCATACCTTTTTCATCTGACTCGGAGTCAGAATCCTCTGAGCTCTCTTCAACGTCCATGTCCTCCTCTTCCTCCTCTTCATCCTCTTCCCCTTCCTCATGGTCGCTGGCGTCCTGAACTTCCTACAACATAAACAAACACAACAAAATACATCTGAATGCTATTCTCAAAATATCTAACAGAGAGTCACTTTAAAGAAGAAATGAAAGCAATGAGTCTCACCATGTCTGCATCCTCATTGACTCGCTCAGCCATTTCCTTCTCGGTGCCCTTTTCCTGCTCATTATCAGGAATTTCCTCCTTGTTGGCGCTGAAAGATTTAGGCACAGTGATGAGTCAGAGACATCAAACATCTGCTGTTAGTGTGTCATGAAGATTTACTGAGCAGAGCACAAGGTATATCCCAAGTGCATCGTGACAGGTACTGTAACACCCAAGTAAACATGAAGCATATTTTAACAATACATCTGTGGGTAATAAAGACAAGTGAGTTAGTGGAATATAGCATTTGTTTCGTCTTTTTGGCAAATAAGCTTTTGAATAGTCTTCGCCCAGCACAGAGAAAAAGCTACTCACTATTTAGGGTTTCATTTATATATGCATAATCTGCATTGTTCACATGTGCCATAAACCAGCCACATAGAGGCAATATTTCAGACGAATGGATGATTATTGAGATGCTGCTGTTTAATTTTGCTTATTTGTGAAAAAGACAAGACTATTGTTTTAAACAAAAGAAGGAGGCATCTCATAAGAATCCCCCCCCCCAAAAAAAAAAAAAAAAAAAAAAAAAACAGAATGAAAAGCGCATGAAGATGCAGTGCACAAAAGGAACCAAATCCATGGAGCAGATCAGTTGGATAAGTGCTTTATCCAAACATGGAGGCCTGGAAATGTTGAGATGGTGAAGAGGAATTTGTCATTTTTCAGTCAGCTGTAAATATTTAGCCTGTGCGCTCAACCAGTACCTTCAAGACATTTCTGACCATCAACAATAAAAATAGGAAAGGATTCTCATAAACACATGAATTAGAGAGATGCTGCTGAGTTCCAGAGTGCATTAAATACATACTGCATTGTCAGCAAAAAAACACAAAAAGGTGCACTGGAAAGCAGAGATGTAGCATGATGGATCAATGGATGAGCAAATACATTCATACAGAAAAGCGAAAGAGAGATTAAAGTTTATTGAAAAGGCAAAAACAGTGCTGCTACACTTGCAAATTCTCACTCAAGGAGGGGAAAAAACCTTATTGAAAAATAAATCAAAAGCAAAACAAAAAACAAAATTTGACTTAGGGGAAGCAAGGGATGGGATTGGCAACAGGAGGGTGGGTGCTCAGACAAACCTGGCATCCTCAATCTCTTCCACCACCTCCTCACTTTCCTCCCTCTCCCTCTGCTCCAACAGCTGCTGGAGTCTTCACGGAGGGTGTGAAGGGTCAAACGAGAGAAGGAAGCAAGAGGTGAACGACGGAGGGAAAAATGGAGGGGAGAATGGTCAGAGATAGCTCTGCACCAAAAAATCCCACTGTTTATCCCCAAAGTGCCGACAGCGTAACTCTAATGGTACTGTTGCAAGCTACTGTGATGATTAGCGCCGGTGTATTAGCACATACTGAGGGATTCCATAGTGGTGAATGAGAACGTGGCCTCAGACACTGAGCCCACTGTATTTGTGTAATGTATGTAGATGTCCCATTTGTCAGTTATGGTTTTAAATGCGGCCAGTAAAATATATTTATGGGAAATTACATAAAAGTCCCAGTTTATAGATCGTGACATGAAGGGAGATATTTGTAAGTTTTGCTATCGTTACATTACAGTGTTGCAGAAAGAGGTGTCTGTGTAGGTGTTCGCTCATCCAGGACATAGTTCTCAGAGAAAGTAGAGTCAATGGCAACAGATTTTACACTTCATCAGTTCTGAGTGACCGGTGGTTTCCCTACATGATCCCACCAAGGCTAAATACCTGGATTTCCCCACCAGCCACTCAGAACTGATGAAACCTCTTCACGGAGGTGAAACATCTACAAGAACTTACAACTAAATCCAGTTGTCCAGTTAGAGTAGACTTTCTTTGGGATATGAAGAGGTGCTTTTGCTGGACATTATGATGTTGCCATGCCATTGGCCTATGACCTTTGGTTTAGGAAATCATATTATTTGCATTTTATAAATATGGACTCCAACCAAATGTGTGTTCCAAATGCCAAGACCGCACTGGTTGCATGAATTGCGTTCACAAGAATGAGATGACAACCTAAAAACATAAGACCACCAGCTTTGATTCTTGAAAGTAAAGAGCAGTGATAGGAGTGATAAAAACAGCTTAAAGTAGTGATAAAAAGAGAAGCAACAGAAGCGCTGTTTTTCCATGTAAACAGCCCTTAGTGAATAAAGAATTAAGTTTCAAGCTTCTGCATTTTTAAGAAAACAGCTGCTAATGCCAAAGGTGACCCTGTAGCAATAGCAAAAATTACAAATACCTGCTCCATGTCCAGAGGAATTTAAATAGGCACGCTGGAACACTAAAGCCATATTTCTAATGGTAACGCCTCAGTAAAACTGACTGCTGGCTGCAGTCTTTGATATGCCTTTGAAAAAATATTTATGGTTTGTAATCAAATCATAGAAGAGCCAATCTAGTTGGAAACTTATAAAGATGCAAAGATAGCTGAATATGCAACGAGACACAACAGCTGGATGGCCTAAGCATCACATTTTAATGATGAAATAACCTCAACTATTCATAAGCAATCTTACTACCTCTTTTTTTTCTTCTTCTCTCGTTTCTTCAGTTTCTCCAGGTCCTTCTTGGCCAGCTCGATGATATCAGATGTCTCCTTCTCTGGGGCCAGCAGCGAAGAGGAGAAGGAGCCGGATCCTCCGTAAAATGACTGACGGTTGGAAGCGCGGGACAGATTCTTCCTCAGATTCTCATTCACAGCTTCACTCTCCAGGAGTTTGGCTCTGAGGGTGAAAACCAGGCACGGGGACCCGACAGTGCTCACAGCAGGGTTACACACTCTTATAATACACAAAGCTTTGAAGGTTTGAGGGTTTCAAGAGTTCTCCAGAAATAGTTATCTTTTAACTATCTCCACCAGCTCAAGTCACTGCAACACCTTTCAACATCAACACTGAGTAAAAGGTTTGAAAACTCAACACTTTTCAGTAGTGACTGAAGTATGAGACATGAAGACATTTACTGATTTATCACAAAACAATAAGGAGAAAAGGCCCTGTGATGGACTGGCGACCTGTCCAGGGTGTACCCCACCTTCACCCAGTGTGAGCTGGGCTTGGCAGCAGCCCCCGCAACCGGGAAATGGATAAGTGGTTAAAGATGAATGAATGAATGAATTACTAATGAATACAGCTCTCATTTATTTACACCTATTTCTAAAATGTAATGCTTTCACATGTCAGTGGGGTTGAGTACTCCAGGATAGACCAAAGAAGATGGAAGTAGAGCAGGATATGACTTATTTACCTGAGCTCTTCAATCTCCTTGATGTAACTCTGAATCATGTTTCCGATTTCTTCTGTTCCTCCTTCACCTGGAAGGGAAGCAGGGAAGATCTCAGGTTTTGTTAAATATTCACAACAGACCTCAAGACAACAGAATAATAAGAGTTTTACTGCACAGCCCTACCTGCCCTGGCAAGGGCCTGGTTGGCCTGGTCGCTCAGCAGTTGGGTGAGCCGCGCCCTCTGTGCATCGATGGTCTCCTGCATGGCTTTCACCCTCACCCTCAGGTTGCTGTTCTCCGTTTGCAGCATGGAGTTCTCATGGAACATGTCACTGAAACTCTCCACGCCATCTTCACCCACCATACGTTTGCCCTGCAGAGGGATGGGAGAAAGTGACTTATCATTGCATTTATTTCTGAGCAACAATTTTCAGCACACAATGGATAGGGTTAGTTCACAAACCACCAGAAGAAACAAAACAGTTTTTTCCACTCCCCTTTCTCTTCTTTCCTCACCGTTTTGTACTCCATCAGTTCCATCTGCAGTCGAGCAATTTCTGTTCTGAGAGCGCTGATCTGCTGGCTGGCCTTGTCCTGGTTTACCATCACTTTGTTCTTGATGTTCCGGGCTCGGTTGGCATACTTCAGTGTGTTTAGAGTCTCCATGAAGTCCTGGTCAGACGGGCTGATGCATGCGATCATCACTGTTTGGCTTATAGGAGAAGGAAGTGAATATTATTGTTTGCTTTAGCTGTACAGTTACTTGTACTGCACCTTTTTACTACTAACTAATAACCTAATTACTAGCTGAGTAAACCACTAAAATTACCCATTTGTCTCGGAATAGAACAAGGCTAGACTGAGTTCTCATGAATTATGCCAATGTTAAATGATGATGCACATTTCACATTTTGGATTTGTTGATTTTGTTCTTAATTCCTCTTGGGTCCTGAATTTTAACTAACCTAAAAACTATAAATGGTACTTATAAAAGAGAAATCATAAACCTGTTTCCTCCCAAAGAGTCCTGCAGGAGTCGGGTGAGCTTGGAGTCTCTGTAAGGCACATGGGAGGCCCGCTTGCTCCTGTCACCCAAAGCACTGATTACATTCCCCAGAGCGAGCTGCAGGAGAGAAAGATTCATACAGATCTTCACACAGCAGGAGGTCATATCAGGACTACAATACACTAATAAAATGACTGTGTAGTGCTACCCCGAAAAAAAAAAAGTTAAATGTAATTTGGGTACAACATGAAATCTTGAAGGTTTCATTTCTTTATTATTAAAAATGTGCATTCCCTTATGCATGCTTGCATTTAAATACACGTCTCCATTGTCACTGGAGTGCATGTAATTTAATTTAATTTATTCTACCACTGCCTTGCACTTCATCCCTTTGTACCAGTAACATGTGACATGACAGTGAAGTTGAATCAAATATAATCTAATGTACATATGAAATGCATACTATTCCTTCTAAAAATCGCTTCATGAAGTGTATCACTGCTGATAGCGTCATTTCAGACTAAAGCTGATGTGCTTTTTGTTGCTAAGGCAGCAAAAACCCCATGACATAATCATACATAGTACATTTTCCACTGATTCTCCACTCCACCTTTACTCTGTTGCACTTTGGTTTCACACTGAGCATTTAGAAATATCAGCCACAAGATGGCAGCATTGGACTATCAGAGCTGCTGCTCCTACTGCAGCAGTGCTTACTGTAAATGGAGGCAGAAACTCACCAGTCCACAGTTGATGGAGATGCCCTCTTTGGCTCGATCACCTGTTGCTCCCGTTCTCTTTAGTCTCTCAGAACCAGCCAAGTCCACAAAGTGAAACTTGGCCGTCAATGTCTCATACTCATCCAACTCAGAGTTTCCATTGGAGACTCTGTTATCAGTTTCATTGTCTTGCTGAATGAGGACACACACACACACACACACACACACACCATTAGCGAAATAATCACTCAATCAATAATCAAACTTGCACTTTTTTGTGCTGCAATACCAGGTCTCTAACAGTAAAAGTTACCGCAGTCCAATCAATTCAATAGGACAAAATAGACAAATACATACATAAATTGATTAAATCAGTTCAAGAGAAAATACTAGAAATCCTGCGCCCTCACATCCTCATTGTCCATTGAGTTAATGGAAAACCCTACTAAAAGCAATAAAAAAGATCATAAAAAGTTTTGAAATCGATTTTAAAACTGAGAGGCAACCAGTGAAGGGACTTGAGAAAGTGTCTTCTCCTACAGGTTTTAGTAAGCAAGACATGTTGCTGCATATTAATAATACATTTTATTTGAAAGCGCCTTTCTCAACAAGCAAGGCTACTTTACAAGTGGTAAAACCACAATTAAAAATAACACAATAACATAATTTAAAAACAGGAAACAATAGTTTTTAGATGTGATTTAAAGAGGGGTAAACAGTCCACAGTGATGTCTTGTGGTTACATCAGTTAGTGTGTTCATTACATCCTAGCTCTTTATCTTCAGAAGCCTTTATTTCTAATGTGACTTCCTACCCTACAAAAGGCCACACAGTGCAGATGGTTTGTAAATCGAATTATTTTTAATTTTTATCTTACTCTTGAAAGTCTACATTCAAGTAATAAAAAGACTGGACATCTAATCATGAAAGGAAAACTGAATTCACTAGCATTGAACTAAAATTCAAAAGTAAAGAAAGTGCATTAATATTAAGAGCTCATTTTGATTAAACACGTGACAGTAATTGTTGTGTAAATGTACTTACATTGTCGGAGGCACAAACGCGGACTTGGCACAGTTGGATGGTGAAGATGGCATGTGATCGAGAGCTCTGGACATTCATCTGGGTGCTGGCTGTGGTACGTGACAGAGCTCCCAGCTTCAAGCACTGCATCATCTGAACAGGCAGAGAAGGGGTTTCATGTGTTAACACACTATTTCAACTCAACACAACAACAAGGAAAAAAACACAACAAATCCTCTCTGATATTTAGAAGACTAAACAAGAGAGTAGTAACGGCATATGAATTGCAAATTAAAGTGAATGGCATTGTCCTGGAAAAGAGGTTTACCATCTATTAAATGTATATTAACAAAGGGTGTGTACTGCTGATGATTATATTAGCAATTGTACTGAACAAAATATTTGAGATATTCTCTCCCTCCTGTACCTCAGCCTCAGAGGTAACGGTCCGTGTGGTCACTCCCACTGTGTAGATTCCTCCCGTGGCATCTTCATGGATCTTGATGTGAGATTTCTGCTTCATATCTCGTGTGGAGTCAAAAAGGTCCAGAACCTCCTCGTTATAGAGCTGAACAAAAAACAGTTAAACTGTTGAACTGAGCAAATGAAACACTTCAAATTACTGAATGAAATCATTCAAATTATTAAAAAGTTGAATCATCTTCATTGAGATTTTTTTATCCTAACTTTGGTTACATTAAGGACCAACATAAGCTTCAGCTTCAGCTTATTTCAGAAAAATAATGTTCAAATTTTGGAAATTTAAAGAGGTGATGGGGTAAATGAAACAGACTGTGTGAAACAGACTTTGGCTGATAATATTAAATTTGATTATATTAACAATGTATAATATTTGGCAAAATATAAAAAAATACAATAGTATACTTATTTATTATTATGTATCTCTTTTGACAGAGCAAACTCATATTCTAAAAATTATACAAAGTCTCATAAAGGTGTAATGTTCATACAGAAAGAAAAACACTAACAGCTTAAATTGGATTGACTTCATCATAAAAAAGTATTGTGTTGTGATTACAGTATTTATACAGAAGAATGTTGGTTTCAGTTTGAATGGTCTTCCTTACATTTAATTTTTACTTAAAAAAATAAATGAATAAATGATTTTTTTTTTATTATACCCTGACAAAGAAACTGAAATTTTATACTCCTAAATACTTCGGTCCATTACAAAACAAGTTTAAATCAAAGGGAGCTGACATGGAATGCAAGAATAATTTCTGGTCCAGTTTAGCAAAAAGTGTGAAATACCCTTGGTTGGTAGAAAAAAAATGGGTAAAGCCAGCTTAGAGACTGACTGCACCAAACTTTACTCATATTGAAGCATGAAGTTTGAAGTGATCATTTCCTGCCAGCCATATCATTTCTGTGCGGGTCTCTTAATGACAGTTCATCCACCGTTTCCATTTCTTGGTCCAGGAATGTGAACAATGTAACAGTCTGACAGACCGACACAAGTGTCAACTGAAATCATTCCTGTTAACTCCCGCCGCCCAGACTGAGACCCCCCTGTGCCCCCAACACCTCCAACCCCCCGATGACAGCTGCTGCAGTTCAATTGTCAGGGTGGATATTTTCAAGTGATGGAGGGCTGGTGCCAAAGCTTGTTAAACGAGCTGTGTCAACTACATAAGTCTGACCCATGACATCTCTGTACAACCAGTCCCAACGCTAGTGAGTGACATATTTAATTTTTTTTTTTTTTGTTTGGTTTTGGCTGGAAGAAGCAAGAACAATATCAAAACATGGCAGCTTGTGTGAATTGGGTCTGTACCTCAAGAAACTGAGCATTGATCTTAAACTCAGGCACTGGGCGCCCCTGCTCCTGGGCGGCTTGTTGGCGCTCCTCGATGCCTCTGAAGAGGTGATGGACAGCACGGGGGATGATGCCCAGTTCCTCATCTGGGATGTTGACATCAAAGCCCGTCCCCATGGTGTAGGTTTTCCCTGAACCTGTCTGTATGTGGAGATGAAGATCTCTTGTAAAAGAACAAATACTGCAAACAATCTGAAATCAGGGTGAACCTCCCACAGATCAGGACATCAGTTTCACTGAAAGGTTTGAAATTCTAAAACTTCTAACACTCTTCTGCTGTATCTCTTTACTTGAGTAATTATGGTAACCTCCTTATACTATTTTAATGCAGTTCATTTCTTCTCATAACTTGTTCCTACAAAATTTGGATGATCTCAGTTTAATATTCTGTTTGACAAAAATAAAAGTATAATCAAGTTGTAAGTGAAGGATAGTTTGTTTTCATTTTTTAGTTTTACTATTACAATTATCTTGTTGTAGGGTATTTTTTGTGTTGTAATTTATAATTTCATTTACTGTTCAACCTTATTTCTGACTGTGGTTTTTAAATGTGCTAACTATATCAGAGTGAAGCCTGATAGAGGAGATGTAAACTGCATTGAGATGTTCAAATATATCAACGTAGTGTTGCGACCTTTACAAAAGACTTTGAACAATTCAGAGCACTTTAAATTAGAATTTTTTTTCTCTCCTCCCGGCATCATTTTTTTTTTTATCTTTTTACAGCTGAGTTCTTGTGATCCTGCCGAGTGGGTCGGTCTAAATCTAGATTAGTCCCTGTAAAGCCAGAGAGGCAAACAGTCTGATCTGGGCCAATCCAACCAGAAGTGGGCCAGCAGAAACAGTAACTGTGAGATATGGGTCAAAAACACACATTAAAGATGTAAAGCTAGTTACCTAAATGTATGTGAGCACTTCACTGTGAATTGTGTAAGTGCCATGTAGCTGGAGCTCTGTCACCACAGCAACCCAAGAAGTAGGGAAGGTAAGGGGCAGCGGGCGGAGGAGGGGGCCAGAGGTTGTACCCCAAAGTTGCACGTTATTTCCATGTCAAAAACTTGATGGAGGACATGAAGAATGCAAAGTATGCAGATAAGAAGAACAAATGAAGAAATGACTGCTTACAGTATCCAATAATCTTCAGATTATTCTCCCAGTGAAATGTTTGAACTATCAAATACCTGGAAAAAAGCCTGACCCTAATGTGTGGCATTTGTATCTCTATTCTTTCAGCCGTAATTTCTCGAGCACTTTGTGAGTGCAGTGGGGATGAAAAACATTAATCTCTGTACGTCTCAGCAATAGCAGGCTCACTGCCAGTGATGCGTTTAATACCACCGCTAAACCCCCTAAGCGTTCTTAAAGATACGACGTGATGGAGGCAGCAGCAGCACTAATAAATGAGATGGTGTGCATGCAGTGGAAACTGAAGTTTCTCTGGGCTTCATAAGAATTTTGGATTATGAGGATTATGAGCCCCATTATGAATAAATGAATAAACATGCTGTGAGGTAGACTCAGACAGATGAATCAGAGCTGAGCACTAGTTTAAAAAAAAAACAAAACTAATTTTTACAAATGTCTGTCTCCCACAGGAACAATACAAATTTGCTGTAACTCTGTCTGGGTTTTAATTTTTGTGTTGGAGTTTACGTCTGATAGAAATCAGGGCTCTCGGTGTAGAGGACTTCATACATGCCGAGGCAAATATTTTTGGGGGGTTTTAATAAAATGTGACCTAGACACTCAAATATACTCAAGTCAAGAAATCTGGAACCATCCAATGTTGAAAGATATTTAGATATCTCATTTGTTTCAGTCATACATACGCAGACTTTTTTTGTATCTTCAGGCCCATCCAGACTATTTCTTGTCACTACTGTT
The DNA here is from genome assembly GCF_900963305.1 of Echeneis naucrates. Lineage (NCBI taxonomy): Eukaryota > Metazoa > Chordata > Actinopteri > Carangiformes > Echeneidae > Echeneis > Echeneis naucrates. The sequence continues at coordinate 22,388,463 of NC_042526.1, read as the reverse complement.
TATGCTAAGCTATGCTAAACGCCGCCTGGCTGTAGCTTAATATTAAGTGTAGAGAGGTAAATGCAGCATTGATCCCAAAAAGGAGGGGACTAAGTGCATTTAAAAAAATTACAGTCCATCCATCAATCTTCTACCGCTTTTTCCATTTCCAGGTCGTAGGGGTGCTGGAGCCAATCCCAGCTAAAGGAATACAAAGTATTCCTTTCAAACAATGGCTGAAAGGTAGTTTCAGTCTCTCTCCGCCTGCTCAACAGGCCTCCTTTCACATCCCACACAGACACCCACACACAGAGACCATCTCTCCGCACCGCTAGCAGTGCAGCTGAGAATTGAAGACAAAGACTTGCCTGTCCGTATGCAAAGACGGTGGCATTGTAACCTTCGAAGCAGCCGTCAATCAGCTTCTCGGTGCAGGTGCTGTAGATGGCTTCCTGCTGGGAGTCCATGTCGAACAAGTAGTCGTAGGTAAAGGCCTTGTCTTTCCCCAGGATCACCTGCGGCTCCCCTGGCATCACAAACGTACAGATGTGACATCCCTCAATTTTCTCCTTGGCCAGCTGGGGACGAATCCTATGCAAAACACAAAAAGCAGGGATCAGGTTGTGTTGAACGGGATGTAAAAATGAGGTTTGTTGTTTGAATAATAATGTTTGAAAAACTGCAAAAGTACCTGCAAACATTATAAGGGGTACATGAAAAAAAAAAAAAGTACAAAAAAAGCTAAGAAAAAAATAAGTGACTGTTAGGTTTAGTCAATGCTGAAGTGCCCTAAACCCACATTCTATCTAACTCCACTCACTTAATTCATTACCTCAGTAAATGGTTTAAAAAACCAAGATGCTGACAGTGGAATTGCAAACAACTAGAAACAGTACTGTCAACACGTTTACATTCATGTGAATGTAAACGTGTTGACAATGCAGAGTATATTCACAGTAAAGTTCAAGGGCTCGACGAAACAGGATGGAAAGTTACTGGAGCTGCTGTGTGCGTCAAGCTTTCTAACATTATAACCCATTTCTCAGCACCCTCATGGACCTGCTTCTCGAAACAGTAAACTGGTTTGTTCAGACATGGTAATTATAGCTGTGTCTGTGCAAGCATATTTTGGCAGGCAGCAATTAGCAACACAATTAAATGCCATTAGGTACCAAAAACTGTTACTGTAAAATCCATTAAACTCTTCATGGGGAGAGTTGTCTGGTGATTGATCGCTTGCAAAAGAAAGCTAGAGACCAAATTTTATTTTTTAATGTCCATCGCAAAGCCAACATACAGAGACAGACAGAGACCAACGGTCACTCACACTCAGACCTACGGACAACCAGTTAACCCAAACATGACGTCTTTGGACAACCACTACGCTGCTGTGCTGCTGTCAAAATGATATTTCAATTATTGCAATGGCTCAATTAATTTTGTAAAACACTTACAACATCAACATCCAACTCTGACCTAAAACTATGTTCCATAAAACCTGCAGGTTGGTTAATAAGTTACCACTTTAGTGTGTCTGTCTGTCTACTGTCAAAGATTAAAGTCAGAAAAGCTGAAACCTGGCAGGGATTATCTGGTTTGGGTTAGAGAGAGGGAGGGGTGAAGGGAGAGAGAGAGAGAAGGTAGGAACAGACGGTGCTGAGTCTGAGAGAGAAACAGAGGGACGGAGGTGAGAGAGAGAAGGACTGGGTGGGTGAGAAACCGAAAAAGACTGTTGTTTTGGTGGAACCAACAGTACAACAGACATGTCATACTCAAGGACAAAGCACAAAAATTAGAGTTCATCTCGGAAAAGATGAAAAGAGTTTATTCAAATCTGATTCATTCAGGACCGCTTCGAGTAGTTAGGAAAGACCAACGGGGCCAATCTTTGAGAAAATATCTCTGTCACTTTAAACTAACTCTCATCACAGGTTAAAACACTAGCTTGGGAGAAAACCACCTGATGGTGGGCTGGTCACTCTCTCTCCTGTGTGGATAAAAGCCTCATTGTGTCCCCAAGTCCACGGGAGAACAATGCTGGAAGCAGAGTACAATGCAGCCAGTGTCTGTCTGTGTGACACACAATCCCAGCGTTGACACTGATGGCACGGCTGTGGGATTACATGGCTGGACGATGGTGAGGGAGGAGAGGTAATGTCCTGCCAGAGTTTGTGACATGGCAGGGAACCTCTAAGCGAAGTCACAGGCAATAGACACAAACTGGTCATCGTTCTGCTGCTGATTGTTTTTGGTGACAGGTGGTTCTCCGAAATTCCAAAATATTTGTCATTACTTTAATATTGAGACTGACATATTCTTAACATTTGACACATGGTACTGATGGACTTCCTCATCACAAAACCAGCCTCAGGATGTTCCCTGTTGCTGTATTTTGCTCAGGAAGGAGGCCTGACTCCCGTTCCTATTTGTAACACTGTCTCAACTCTCCAACAGTTAATTTTCTACATGTATATCTGACTTCAAATAATAACGCAGTGACATCCAACGCACACACACAGTGAACAACAACATGTCTGGTTCATTCAAAACAACAATTAGCTCTTAGAACTAATCTTTCACATGAAACTGCATTTCTACTGTGGGAGGCCTTCAGCTGTGTCAATACTCATTTTTACCAGTGTTTTGGTGTGTTTTTTTTAACCTACATTTGTCATCCCGCCAGAACATATTTTCTACTGAAACATCTTCAGTTTTTAAAAGCCCTTCATCAGTTAGTATGTGCGTGTGCTCACTTAGAGGATAGCATATATTTCTCTAGGTTTCATGCCATTCCACAGCTCAGCAGTCAGTGGCAGTGATGCATTAAAAAAATGTGAGCAAAAATTTCAGCCAGCAAACATGAACAAAAAAGAAAATCTAAAAAGACAATCAAATCATCAGACAATCATCAGAGGAGGTAAAAGTTCTAATATGGGTGATCATGTGGAAGAATGATTTCTCTAATTTAGACTACAAATTGAGCGCATTTGCAAGAAACAAAGGAAAAAAAGGAAACACACATTGTGTTTTGGTTAGAAACGGGTGTCTGGCCGAAAAAAGTCAGGACAGTCAGACAATGAACCTGCTCAGTGAGTCTACAGTGTGAGATGGTCTTCATCGCTGTTTTTACACACACACACACACACACACACCAATGAAGCCCAGTCAGAAAATCAATTAACTTCCATGTCAAATTAACCATATTATCCTACTATGTTTTCTTCGCCTGTAGGAACATTCTTGAAATCTAATCTTTTCCAGTAACCACAGGAGGGGGATGGGGGTAGTATTTTTTGGGGGCTTGTCTTTGTCTCAGACAATTTAACTTTGTAATTGAGTGTCTAATCCTGGCGGGATCAACACTCTCTTACAGCACTGTCACATCCAAGAATTTCTCCAGTTTCCTCCAGTTTCATCGACATGCAAACACTGAGCATCTCTGTTGTACATCATACATGACTGTTGGTTCCTATGAATGATTTTTAGATTATTTGATTTGAGTAGAATTGGAGTAGAAGAAGCTTTAACTGTACTTGGGGTGAAACAGGAACAGGAAAAGCCACATACACTTCATCACTTCAGTGACGATAACACAGCAGATACTTCAATTGCCTTTATATTACAATATTATTATTATACTCTGTAGAATCATGTTGAAAGGTAAATGTTGTGTCAGTTTCTCAAAAAGTGTCATCGTTCAAATGAAAGATAGATAAAAGATTATACTATCAAAGGTTATGTTTGTCGCATTTCTTTTAATTAAATGATTCTATAAAGCTCCACTTCATTCAGTTCATTTCTCAACTAAAATATAATAGAATAACAACATGAACAAAAGTGAAAGGACACAACAGACCCTATGGATCTGGACATGGAAAGTAATGGAGTTTTCCATCAACCACAAATGAAATCAATACATCTGATTGACTGTCACAAGCAAATATTGAAGCCAAACTGATCATATGCGTGAAAATGAAAACTGATCCTCAGTACATAAATACAGGGGTCATAAAAACAGTTGTGGTGACTCATCTATTCTCATCTTTTCCTGTGGATTATGAACATTTTAGAATGAGCTCAGGTCAAAGGTAAAAAGTGTCAGGGGTCAGGGGTCATGATGTCTGCAGCAGAGACATGTAGTCAGACTATGATGAGTCAGATGCAAACAAAGCAGGTGGACACAACTAGATCTAAACTGACTCAACTTTCCAGTCCGAGTCATAACTTCAGCACTGACATGATGAATCTTTCACCATTCATTTCACTGAAAGGCAATTCATTGTTTTTCATTTAAACATATGGTCTCCTTTTCGCACATCAAACAGATAAATATTTTTAGGTTTTTGACATTTGCTCAGACAAAATAATACTTTTGAGAACACAGCATCACACCAACCAAAAATATCCAACAAGAAATTCTTTATGGTTTCTGAGTTAATATGAATTAAATAATGAATGAATTAACAAAAGAAGAACTAATTCTCGTTAACAATATTGTCTGTGGCTACGAGGTATGAGACAATGAAAGTCAAGTGAACAGTCTCTGGCATTTGGTGTATTCAGTCTGTCTGTACTGAAGAGCTAACACTAGCTAGCCAGCTGTGTGCAGACATCAGACTGTTGTCAACATAGAGAGCACAGACAAGTTAGCTCACTAACTCATCTAACATAAGGCCAATCGGTCAATGACATTAAACACAGTGAAGTTGGAGATTAGTGCCATATCCAACCCAAAGGTCATGTCACTGCCTCCAAATCAAATGCAGTTTACATCATTTTCCGCTGCTAGTAGTCAGTTCTGAGCATGCTCAGACCTGCAACCATGACGTCAACCGCCTGAGCATGTGTCTGTTTGAGACTGCAGCCTGTCAACTTTAAATTTCATGTATTTCAGTATTTCTTCACTAGGTGTTGCAGAAAACAGGTTTTTGGGTGATGAGGGCAATTTAAGTCATTTGGATTGAAACTTTGAAATTCTATCTTGTGACAACATGATTTCCTAGAAGAGAGAATATTATCTTATCTGTCAGTTTTTCACCAAATGACAACAAAATATTTTTATCTCTAGATGTGCCAATCTGAGGAACAGAGGAGTATCAGCTGATGTTTGTTCAATAAAAAAAAAAAAAAATCAGAAAACAGTGATTCATTATTACATTATTTTTGCCATCAATTAATATTTTAAACTGTGCAAGTAAGTCATTCCTTAAGTATAAAAAATAGTCTAGAAAATGTTTGTTGAAAGCCTTGTTTTGACAAAGATACTTCATCAAAAAGCATTGAATCCTCACATTTAAGGAAACAACACATCTTTTTCTGGAAAACTGAAAACAAGGCCCATGTCAAATCTGTTCAGACAGAGCTGTGCTGCAGTGGACCAGGCTCCAGAAAAGAGGAACCTTTGTTCTTGCGCACACACACAAACACAAAGCTCCTATCCCAGAGGTCTTTGCAGAACAGAAAGTAAGCAGAGCAGATCTTCACTTGGAAAATGTGCTGAGGGCAGCAGGGTGGCTGCTGAGGATGATGTCACCTGCCACTGTCTGTCTTTTCAACTTTAAGTGGAACATCTTAATATACTTCAGGAGAGGCAATTATAAAGAAAATGTGTGAGCACAAAACAGAGGCGGTGATAGGAGGGAGTGTGTGTGTCATACACTTGGCTCATTGTCAGACATTGCAGGTTGGTGGCTGGATTCTAATTGAGGCCAAACAAGAAGCTTTGTGAGGATCAGGCTTCACCTGCTTCTTGTGCCATGGCTCACTCACTGTAAAGGACTTCAGGCATCAGGAAGGTGGTGGCTGGTCAACACATCAGCCTATGTGAGGTGGGAACAAGCACGGAACTGCCGTGCAGCTATTTGCTGGGTTAGTCTCGCCATCAATTACTGTCCTAAAAATAGCAAACCCCACCCACAAAGATCTTGAAACTTGAACCCGTCCATGGATGGAAATGATAACATGTTAACTGAAGAGTTTAGATTTTAGGTTTTGGCTTTCTATTTTCAAACGTGCTTCCGGACAGCAGCTCAATTACCCACACAGGGAAAGACACGCTAACTCCACCTGGAGCGACAAAGATAGAATCCTGAAAAACAAACAAACAGAAAAACCTCCAAAATAAAATCCCCCAAAATAATTCCAGCCTTGAAAATAACTATCCCTCCACTGCGAGTCACTAATTTCTCAGGCAAAGTGTCATTACTGAAGTCGATCTTAAACACCACAGCAGATCAACAACCTCTTAAGCTCATCAATCATGTTCAACTAATCATTGCTCTATCTGTATTTTCAGTTCGGTGGCTCAATCAGAGTGTGTGTGTGTGTGTGTGTGTGTGTGTGGGGGGGGGGGGTTATTGGGGACTTTGATGGTATGATTATCAACTGTTACTCATGTCTAACGTTTTCTATATATCTACATGTGCACAGGATAATAGTCACAATTTAAATCATGGTTAATAGTAATTTAAGCTAATAGTACCATCCCTATTGTTAGCATTAGCAGAAATTGTACTGTACAGCACCCACATGCTCAGTTAGTTGAGCAGGAGAATCTACTATTTCATTGTTAAGGCCCTAAAGTGGCTGCAGATTTGATCTATTTATTAGGTCATTGTGATTTGTGTTATTTTGACTTGATATCCCATGGTTCATTTGTTCTCTATTTTGATTTCAGTTAGTTAATATCACTTTTAAGCAGTGTGACAAAGTGTGTGAGAATATACCATTTGTCCCTACTTTCACCATCAATGCCACGTAGCTTACTGATTGATTGTTCAGCATTAATCATTATTTTGCACACACTTACTATCCCAGGTTTGTTTGTTTGCATTATATTTGGTTAAAGTTTACATTCCAGTAACACCTATGGTTAAAGTAAAACACTGACAAATATTGTTAAGTTTAGTTATTGTTTATTGGATTAGTTCATAATTCAGTCATTCTTTCTCTGCTATTACCATACCAACCATTTGCTCCACAGACAAAAGGAGAAGGCACCCAATCATGTCCTAAAGTTATACTCTGGTGAGATCATTGGAGATGTCACTAGGTTGGACCATGTCGGGGGTGGTAGTAGATTATATGGAGTAAATTATTTACTGTGATGTTGATTTGTTTATGTATGGTTGTGAGTGAGTTATATGGTAAGTAATGGAAAATGGTTCACCTTGGAACTTGGTGAGATTGTTTTAACTTTATCTCTTACCTGTGTTTAGGAGAGACATGTTATATCCCTGCAGCAATGGTACAGTCCAGTTGCCTCTGATAGACTGCTGATGGAAGGGCTATTTAACGAGTTGCTTTTTAGCTGTCGGGGGGTTAGGACATCAGTGTGTAGCTGTGTGCACATGATGACAGTTACTTTAAGTTGAGTTTTGATCAGTTAACTAATAGTGTTTTTGTGCATATTTCTTTTTGTTACATGTGTAGCATGGTGCCACTTTTTGTAAATAAACCACCTTGTGATACCTGAACAAGGTTTCCTGTGTCTGACCAGCCACTCTGGTCAGGCTACCTCACAAGCAGACAGTTCAACATGTGTTTCCCAGTACCCAAACAGCACTACACAATGCTTTCATTGTACTAGGTTTTACTAAGCTTCTTTTTCTACAATGTCCACAGCATGCCAACATTGGCTGTAATTTGTGTGCAGATCTAAAGGGAAAACCTGGAGAAGGATATCAGAGTCTAACAAAACAGTGAAAGGTTTCAAACCTGCGTTTTCAGGCACATGATGCAATTCAGTGTGCAAGAGCAGGATGCTGATTAACAGTTCTGATTTGCTGACTTCAACAGTTTACTAGTGCAGTGAAATCTAAAACTATCCCCCAAATTAATGCCTTTCAAACTGAACATGGTCTGGTTTTCACTGGTCAATGTGCTGCAGTAGGGGACAGCACGACAGCGTAATGGTTAGTGCTGTCGCCCTGCAATAAGAAGGTCGGGACCTTTCTGTGCCGAGTTTGCATGTTCTCCCCTCTAAATTGTCCGTACTGCAGGTCTGAGTCTGAGTGGTTGTTGGTCTCTGTCTGTCTCTGTGTGTTGGCCCTATGATGGACTGGTGACCTGTCCAGAGTGACCCCGCCCTCACCCAGTGTGAGCTGAGATTGGCTCCAGCACCCCTGCAACTCGGAAATGAAGAAGCAGCTGAAGATAAATGAATGAATGAGCATATACCCATTTTCAGGACAAACAAATGACAAAGATTATCTGCTGCTGCTCTATTTAAGAGAATCCTTCCTACGTTCCCTGTAATATGATGAAAAGGTACATTTTTAGCATCAAAAACCTTCCAAGAAGTGGTTTCATGCTCTGCCCGTTCAACTAGACTAGACCACCTACAGCAACAAAAAAGAGCTCAGAGCAGTGTCTGCTTTAACTGAACGCCAGGCCACAGATGACCACAAGCACATGCAGTCTGTCTGCTGCTCTGAAAAGACTCTACTCCCTGCGTGACATAAAGGATGGGGTTGCCGTGGCAACCAGTAATAGAAGTGGAGAATTAAAGTCATAATCTGATCCCAGCAGGATATAATACTGGTCTGGCTGACTAAAGATTGCCAGGAGGAGGAGGAGGATGAAGAGACTTCAGGACAAAGCTAAGTCAGTGCTAACTCAACTGAACCAGTGTTTCCATCCTCATGACAAAAGTCTCAGAAAAGGGTTGTCATATAATTATTCTTGACGAGGGGTAATTTAAACAGTTTTATAAGCTTCCCCACTTGGACAGTCTATGGCAATACATAGTGTTAAGTGCACAAAGCAGTCATGTCCACTTGGCCTTGGTTTACATATGAAAGCGTTTTCAGCAAGAATTGTGTTTTTATGCTGCATAAATTAAACCAAGTTTTGTAGCAATTAGAATCAGAAATATTTTATTGAGCCCTGGAGGTAAATTCCTCCCTCTGGCTTATCTTCTGATGGTTAAGGAATTGTAAAGTGTGATGGCAGTGTGAATGAATGATTATGCCAGTAATGTTGGCAACTTTACTTCAAAAACTACAAACCAGAATGCAAAAAAATAACAAATTTATTTGGAAGCTGAAAAATCGTGATCTCTGTGATACAGTAAGTGTTTGTTAAGAAGTCACGAAGGTCGAATCAAATTGTCTGATTTGACATCTGTCATAGTGGGTTTTAGCAGTTCTTCACCCTATCATTGGGGCCTTATCCAGGTAAAAATAAATAAAGCAGCAGGGTAAAACAGTCTTTGCAGTCTTTGTCATTTTTTTCCTCGGTATTCACCAAAACCTAATCTCAACGTATAGTCTTAACATTAAACAGGTAAAAGCTCATTACTGTCTAGGCAGACAGAAAGCAGGAGGGAATTAAGCCCCAGGAATGAAACCAGATCAGCCCTACATTCAAGCATATTACCAGCCCAGTGCAAACTGAGGAAACATCTTTTTCTTAATCTTCAGACTGACTTGTGCCTGTGTGTCTAGAACAGACATGACTGGCACTTACTTGATATATATATCTATCTATCTATCTATAGATAGATATATATTGAGAGAGAGATATTTTTTACACTTTATTTACACTTTTTAACTATTCATTTACTATATTTAGAAAACCTTACTTGATTTTCAAGCATGTGTATTAAAAGGAGTTCAGAGAGACCTGACTTGAATCTCAACCTGCAGTATGTTCATGACGGTCTGGGACCTTAAACTGCTATAAGGTTCTGCTGATTGTAATTCCAACAATGGCAAAATGCTAAATACTAAACAAACTGGCAAATTAGTTTGATATAAAAATGTACATTTACTAACGACAGCATTTTTCTAAGCATAGTTGGTGCTGAGCTAAAACACACCATCAGTGTTTTGGGACCTCATCTTTCTGGAGTAAAGCTGGAGATATACTTGTACGATGTGGCAATGTGCCAAATACCCGTGTGCTTTCAAAAACAAATGAAGCTGCGAGTCCCTATGGCACGCTGATAAAGGTTTTACTGCTTCCTACAGTACAGGTCAAGGTTCAGGGAACAGACCACCACATCATCCCATATCTGGTGGGTGTTGGGGGGGGGTCAGGCAACAGGAAGTGTCAGCAGGGGAATCATCAATAGCTGTCTACACGCAGAGGAAACACCACAAGGCAGACGGTGGACACTTTCTGAGGGAACAGAGGCCCTCCATCAGTGGCAGAGTTGTCAGGTGGCGATAAAAACATCTAGAGATAGCCGTGTGAGCGGTCCCCACTTTCAGCTGTATTTTTAAATATAACACTGACTTGCTTGACTTACACATATTCAATGTGTTAAATTAGCCTGCTTAATTTGGGTAACCAGGCAGATTTAATAAATTGGCTAAATTAATTGATTGGGAGCCCAGCCTCGCCCAAAGTGAGCTGGGATTGGCTCCAGCACAACCTGCGACCCGGTAATGGATAAGCGGTAGAAGATCAATGACTGAATGAATGAATTTATAATTAATTAGTTAAATTAATAAGCTTAAATCATACCTAACAAAATGTGCCAAACATTCAGGTTAACTGTCCTGGCTTTTTTCTACATTGTGACCTAAATCCTTTGTTTGATTATGACTACAGTCACATTAAAATGGTTTAAGAAGAACTTCTCCTATCCAATTTGAATCAATTGTTGAGCCCTGGTTTAAATTTGAGTCAGTCGAAAGTTAGCGTCTTCTGTGATGAACATAAACTAGTTGTGTCACCTTCATGCTGTGGGTTTAAAAATCACTTGCTCACACATGCCACAACCAACCCGAGTGTCCACACAGTGCCTGGTGGTGGCTAGGACCACAGAAATTATAGAGCATCAGCTCATCTTTTCACTTTTAACAGTCACATGGCTGAAAATGGCTGGTACCCCTTATGTGTTGCGAATGATGTAACCTTTTGAGGAGTGGAAACACTCACTCAAAACTCACACATATATAACAGGTGTTTAATATCATTTAGGTGGACTCGCACAACATCTGAAATAATATTGTACACAATTATCAGGGCATCACTACTATATAGGTCTGGCGACATCATAATGCCAAACATATCACAGCAGTAGAGTCCAAAAGCAACAGAGAGGCATCATTAAACCAACCAACATGACAGTGAAGCCAACTACGTCCAATAGATACCTGCTCATGCTGCAGGAATGGAGTTTGGCAACAAGTGATGCATATGTTTGCACACTCACTGGCTGTTTTTAAATGCTCATTAACCTAATTATCTCATCAGCCAGTCACATGACAGCAACTCAGTGCATTTAGCCATGACATGGTCAGGATGATCTGCTGAAGCTCAAACCAAGTATGAAAATGGGAAGAAAGGTGATTTGAGAGATTTTGAGCATATCACAGTTGTTGGTGCCGAACACATGCATACACAGATTGGTCTGAAAATTTCAGAAACAGCTGATTTCCTGCGATTTTCACACGCAATCATCTCTTGGGTTTACAGAGAACGGTGAGAAAAATGGGAACAGGAATGGGAATGGAAAAGGGAATTGAATAGGAAATTCAAATTTTTCAGCCAAAAAGGATTTTGGCTGAAAAAAAAAAAAAATTATGTGCCTTCAAAAACCCACATCACTCAAAATTGATTTGTATTGTGGGACCAAGAATAATTATTGAAATTTGGTCTGACACAATATACAATCAAGCAGTCACTGTCAGTTCAGCCTAAACATTTACATCAATCATTCACACCAGTAAAAAAACTAACAAAGAATTGTACATTCTGTTTTTGATTTCTTTCATTCATTAAGTCAAATTTCCAATCAAGTGCCTTGATCAGAGTCATGTGTCGACTGCAGTGTCATTCAGACATGAGGTGTTGACATAGGAGTCCCATCTCTGTGTCAGCAACACAAAAGCTAAGTGTGTGTGTGTGTGTGTGTGTGCCTGACGGGCACATCAGCTAGTCACCATCTGCAGCTTTCAAGGCACCCAGATAGCAGATAATAGGTTAGGTAAACACACTAGTCAAGGTTGAGTGGAAGTCAGCTCAGCTCTACAGTTAACCATTTGCATCTCTGTCAGATTTGGTTTAATTTTTCTCCATTATATGCCAGCAGGCAGCCAATCAACACTAAGAAGCTCAACAGAAACGCCACCAACACTGAGTGTTCACACCTGCAGCAAAATTCAGATGACTAATATCTCATGAATATGCAGATTCAGACTCGGATTCACTGTTACTTGATGCCAGCAGGTGTTGAAGGCAGATTTACATCTTCTGCCTCCAGTGGTGTTTTAATACACTGCTGTATTATAGGTGCAAGACCGTCTGTGGCGAGAAGGTGTCCGACAGTGTCACTGTACAAAACGTCTGAGGAGCGTGTGTGAAGAAGCTGTTCTATCAGTACATAATATAGGACTGTTGTAGTGGAGTGCATTAATGTGGGCTGAGTATACATAGTAAACTGGCAACTGAATGCAATACAGTATAATGAACAAGGAATAAAAGGAATAAAAGCAGGTAGGACTGGCTCCAATTCCTTAATAACTATGAAAGTGTTTGCTACAGCTTGAGAACAAATGAACAAGTTATTAATAGTCTACTTCTATCAGCTTTTTTTGTGTTTTACCAACCAGGTGCTAATTTCTATCAGTGAACCAGTGGTTAATGTATTTCAGCTTGGTGTCTAAACACTTCATTCAACAACAAAAGATTGTTGCATTTGTCAGGCAAAAACTTGTAGCTTAATGTTATTTTAGCATAGTGGTTAGCTCTGTTGCCTCACAATAAGAAGGTCGTGGGTTTGGTTCTTGCGCCTGGAGTCTTTCTGTGTGGAATTTGCATGTTCTCCCCATGCCTGTGTGGGTTTCCTCCCACTGCTCAAAGACATCATGTTTGGGTTAACTGGTCTCTAAATTGTCTAAATCGTACTGCAGGTCTGAGTGTGAGTGGTTGTTGGTCTCAGTCTGTCTCTGTGTGTTGGCCCTGTGATGGACTGGTGACCTGTCCAGAGTGATCCCGCCCTCACCCAGAGTGAGCTGGGATTGGCTCCAGCACCTCTGCAACCCAGAAACAGATAGGCAGTTTAACATGAATGAATGAATGAATGGTTGAATGAATATATTTTGGATTTTTTTGGGTATTCATTACTCTGCTCATCGTATAAGCTCAGCTATTGGTTTTTAGGATAACTGACAGCTTACTCAGTAACAGTCCTTGGGTTATGCCCTGAGAATGGAGTACAGTTTTGACAACAGCAATGCCAAACAGCCAGTCATACATTTTTAATAAACTGGATTACTATTTAAATAGCCATCTTTCAAACTTAGCCAGTGTCATCTGATCGATGACAGATATAACTTCATGTCACGTGTAATGGAAACAGGTACCGTCATGATTCCCTGGGCTACCTGTAGAGAAGGCCTCTTGACATAAATAACAAGATGGCAGCTCTCTATGCAAACACAGCTATTTGTGACTATCTGAGGCCTATTTCGTCATCCTGCTGGCAGTTTGATGATAGAAGTTAAGTTACATCCACATACTATTTGTGGCATTGCATCTGTATTTAGATCTCATCCATTTTAGCTAATCCCTTAACTGGACAGGTCTGCTCTGGGAGAAAAAGTCAAGCAGAGCACTCTCAAGAGTCTGGAGTAAAGTCTATATGCCAGCAAAAAAAAAAACCCAGCATATTTTTAATGGGTGTGGTGTACATGTTAGCTTCTCTCCAATTACATCCAATCTATTTTGCATGACCAGCAGTGCTACATAATGTTGGTGGTGGTGGTGGTGGGGGGGTCATAAACAGACCCACATGTTTGTACATGCAGTTCCGTGGTTGAAGGCACTCTGCACTGATGCAGATGTGTATAGCTAAAATGTGCTGACTCCTTAGGGCTGTGATATAGATAACTGAGGTCTTCGAGCAATGCTGCGGCCAGTCAGGGAGCTATTTTGGGGAAAGTTGCATTTAAGTGCAGGCTATGCTTAGCGGTGTCTTGGAAACGGAGGAGACTTCTGTCTTGAAGGAGGTCACAGAGGCTAAACACTGGAAGTGTATCTGGGTTTCACTCAAATAGCTGTATCACAGAGCAGCCTGCTACCATAACAAAGTTTGTTACCAAAGATATTGCAAGAACCTGATCATTAGAGTCCATCAGAACTTTCCTTTTAATTGCTCTAGGGGGGAAACTAACAACTATTTTAATCATGAAATCCCCTGCTCACTATCATTTTGTAACCCATGATTTTCACAACAAGATGTTTCCCATGTCCCATAGTGATTACTTTAAACTGCTGGTTTTCCGATCTACTGACCTTACAATTATACAACTCTTAACATCTGAAAAGCTAGGATCATAGACTGTTTTCCATGTTTGCTTGATAATTGACTTAAAAAACTAAACTTTATGCTCTTTAACCTTATAAAGCCTGCAGCAGCACAAATACAAGCGATGTAAGGACAGCTATGTTACTTTGTAATGAGCTGAATCTATTCAAAGCATGCCTGTGTTGAGCTCTAACCCCATCACTGGAAACACACTCTTCCCTGTCACTTACTTCTGCAGGCATACTAGGTGATATTCATAGCTTCCAAGTGTGTAACCTGGCAAGCTCTTGAACAAATTGGCTCACACTTAAAGAGATGAGCAGAGTATCAAGGAAAGTATTAATACAGCATGATTTGAGCTCTCCTCGGGCCATTTCTCTAACAAAAGACATAGGATGATAGCAGGTTTGGGTTAGGGCTAGAGGACAGAAACAACACAGGTCACAACGAACACTCAAAGAAACAAAGAGTAACCCAGGAACCCATGTGGCAGAGCAAGAGAAAAGGTTCGGACTGAGATTTTCAAACACTCAGGGATGATAATGTTGGCAGCACACATAAAACAGCCATGAATGTCAGTTCCTGACGTCATCACTTCACCTCCATAATATTGGCATCATGAAACAGTCAAGAAACTCGCCTGAAAGTTTAGCATACACACCAGTAAAGCAGCAGACTTCATTGATATCCAAAATGTAACATCTTGATGGCCTACAGTCTGAATATTCATTGAATAATGAACACACAATCCTGCCTCAGACCATCAAGCTCTCAGTGTGCGAAAGTGTGAGTCTGTGACAGTATAGCAAGGTGTAAATCCTACAGTGAACCCACAGTTGCAACAATGAAAAGAAAGAGAGAGCAGCTTCAGACCAACACACACCTATACACACACAGTTATCACAGGACCATGGGTCAGTGGCTAACTCCTGACAGGCAGACTTGGCTCAATGGATGTGAACAAAGCACAAGCTCTGCAGAGGCTTTAGTCCCCCGTTGGACCTTTTGTGTTTGCATGGTGCTGCCATGGGTGATGAGCATGCATCTGAACGTCCCATATCTGTGCTCCCACTGGTCCTCCCTGCCAGTTCTCTCCTGGCTCTGTCCATGTGTGCTTTGTGCCCAAACTATGTGCCCTAGAGTCTAAATGTAAGACATGCAAGATGTTGTGTATAAATTGTGACAAATACATAACATTATCTTTATCAACTGCTAAAATACATCAATACTATTTATAGGCAGGATTTAAACCCTGCTCCAAAAACACTTGACTAATTCTTTTTTTTTTTTTTGGGTGTGGAGGGGGGCGTACGCTCTGAGTTGAGAGGCTCCCTGTTTTTACGCTGTAACCCCCCGCAGCTATTGTCAGCTGTTGTCTTTTGTCAGCTGAGTTAAGGCCTGCTCTGGTCCTTTAAGCAATAGTAGATATCTCCTCTGATCGTGCAGCTCATTTTAACAAGCTTCCTCTACCACAGTTAGCTCTGTCTCTACAGTTGGCTCAGGATCTGTGACCTGGGGCTTTGACCTGGAGACTTATACCAGTTGCTACCCACCTCCATTGAAGTACACATGTAATTTAAGTCTTAAGAGATTTAGGGAGCTATTTATCATTATTGTTACTGCTCTGTCCTTCATATGAGGGACAAAATCAAATGCTGATCAAATAAATACTTTATTTCCTATACATCTTTAATTTACTAGGCTGTTTTATGTCATTCAGTGGTTAATGGCAACAATCACCAAACCTTCACACACTAAGTTGTCAGAGTAGATATTACCACAGATAAATCACTTGCTCTTTCTTTGATCTGTCACCACCTGAAAATAAAAGGTAACTGCTCCAAGTTTGTTGTGTAGCAGTAAGGGCCTTAGCAGGCAGGTTCAACAAGTCTTCAGCTCCACCTAAGCCCTGCCCCCCAATGCAAACCTTCCATTCAAAACAAGCTATTGTGACATTTTGCACTGTGTAAATACGGGGACTTAAGTTCAATCTATATACTGTAGTCAGCATGGTGCAACTCTGCCTCAGTGCACCAACAATGCTCACCATTTCTGTGCATGAGTATTCACGTGTTATTAAAGCAAGATGTGGAAGGGATTTGAAAGAACAGGGCTGCTTGTGGTGAGTTAAGCTTAAACTGAACAATCTCGTCTGGTGCCCCAGTCTTTACAGTGACCCTGGTTCAAAGGTAGTAAGCAATCTAGGCTCAGGCACTCAGGATTAAACTGTGCCTTGGAAACATTCTCAGATAAATTCAAACACTTTTTGCAGGTTGTTGACACATAGCAGCTCCTGCATTGTGATGCGTGAGCACACATATGTATGTGGGAGCTAGTTGGGTTTATTTGGAATTCAAGCAGCTGTAAGAATGAGCTGTCACACTCCATTTTTGCTGGTTGTACATGAGCACGGTGAGACTTGTCAACAGTCAACAGTCCTGATAAATTGACAAATTCTGCCAGTTCGTAGCAGTTAAAACAAGCCAAAGTAGACCTATCACAGAGGAGAATACTACGGTGGCCGAGAGGTGCAAATCAACCTTACAAAATACAAAAACCAGGGCAACTTTACAAGTCCCAAAACAAATTTGTATTTCAGGACTTGTAAATTTGTATCAGCATTCATAAAACTGTTCATTTGTTTTCCAAAATGTCAGTTTGTCTCAAATTCTGTAAAAGTGTTTCAGATTTTGTATTGTTGGTTTGCATCTCTCAGCCACTGTGAAATATACTGGTTTTACAGGCAGCACAGACTCCCGAATGCCTCAAAACTGTAGATTATGAGCTGAGGTCAAAAGCCTTAACTTACCCTAAGCATTTTACTTATCAAGATTAGCTCTGCCTTTGTGTGCAGCTTTTTAAAAGAAAAACCAAAAACGACTGCTTTTGACAAATTAAAATGTAGTGTGCTAAAATCAAATCTGTAATTTCCCTTCCTGGAACCACAGGAAAAAATATCCACCTGTCACTGGATGAATTCTGTCCACACTTCCTGGCTGTAATTTAGGCTTTAATTTGTGTCCTTGTTGTAATGCACTGCAATATTCACTCTTTCATCCAGTTTATCAGGTTCATCAGGATAAACTAGAACAGTGGCACACTTCACTCCTGCCAAAACACCCAACCTTGGTAAAGGTTGTGGTGTTCCATTGGATCTGCTCAACAGATGTTTTTACTTTATGTTTGTGCATCTCTCTTTATCTCATTCAGGATTGGCTGAATAACACAGAGTATTACAGAACACAGCTCAACAGCAATACAAATCGCATCCTCCACAATGATCATCCACCACAATGAATAAACACCTATCTCAGTATAACAACAAAGAAGGATTCATTGCAGGCCTGCTTGCGATGAAATGAATGAGCACTTAAGTTGATATTAACTGATGAATCACTTTGTGCATGTTGAAACCTCTTCTCTCGAGAGAAAGCCTGCCCTGCTCATTTGAGTAGCAAGATCTTAAATACATTGTCCTTGCTTCAAAGCTTAAAAGCTTTTATGTGAATGTCCACATATAAATGATGTGACTACCTTTAAAAAAAACAAAACACCATAGAAATACAAATATAGCATCACCAGCAGCATTGCAATGTGGAGTTTCCATCTTCCCAACAGGAACTGGAATCGGGAAGCTCTGGACAAACGGCACATAAAATGATGATGCACTTTTAAAAGTGAGGGCATACATGGGTGAGTGTTGGGGATAAATTATGAAATTGGTGTGTAGACAAGTGGTAAAACAGTGCTATCAATTAAAAGGATGCAACAATATAGCTATTATATCTTTTTTTAAATTATCTCTGCATGGCCTTTAATAGGAAACTTATTGTGCCACCTCATCTATCTGTTGGGAGTGGCCTACATTTGCACGACAGCACACATTAAGTGCATGAACTTGAAGGAAAGAAAGGTTGACTCTGTCTTTGTGCTGAAAAAAGAGGCTGAAATCACTAAGAGCATGACTGGGCTTTGAACCCGATGTCTCCAAACAAAGAGCAGACTTGACAGCATTACAAGAGCTGCACTGAACTGGTCCACTGTCCTTTCCCTGAAACCTGGCTGTCAGTGAAGCTCCTCTTTCATCGATTAACTGTCTCCTGCAGGAGGCCTTGAAGCGAGGCCAGGCTTCTGGAGAGAAACAGGCCGATTGTCTCTCTCCCACCCTTTCTGCCTTCTGGTAGCCCAACAATAGGCATCGTCCTTCTCAGTAATGCCCAACACAGCCCATGTCTGTCTGCACCTGTGCAATGAGTGGGACACTTTGTATTTCTGCTCTGTCCACGTACAGAAAACAAACTGTGCATCACACTTCAGGAAACTGTAAACACCAGCCACAGCGGTATCGTGTCCTTATAAGCCCCTGGTACCGTAGCATGGAGAGGTGTTCAGCTAGAACTGGGTCACGGTGCTAAAATGAAATGAGGCTGATCATTTATAGACCCACTGTGTGTGTATTAGCAGATGCTGTTGTTGACCTGCGGCGCTGACTGACAGGTGGCACCGGGCAATTAACACACAGGCACGACTTTACCAGCTGATGGAGAATTCCAAGGTATTTACGTGACTTACCTCAGAGCCACACGGACTGAGCTTTCATCCTGCCCCGTGGTCATGATTCCTCAGACAGAAAATCTGCAGCAAAAGGAAGAAAAAGCCGGATTTATCTGTGCTGGCTGCTTGCTCCCTGGCAAAGCGCAGCAGTTCACCTCCAACTCATCGGCGCCATCTCAGAAGAAACACAAAAACACTATCTGAGTGGAGTCTGGACCATGATATCAGCGAAGGTGAGGCGCCGCATCTCTGCGCAGTTTGGTCCGGATGCTCCTGCTCCTGCTCCGGCTCCGGCACACGCACGCCGCTGCCGCTGTTGCGCCTGCCGCTAAATCAGCCTTCGCTGCGCGCCCGAGCGCGCGCACACAAAGCCTCGCATATATGCATATGGGCGCCGCACCGCACCGCACCGCACCGGTCCGCGTCAAGCCTCTCCTCTCCGCTCCACTCCGGGGAGGAAGCCGCAATGCGTCAGCAAGCCCCGCCCTCTCCATGGAACCGGCTGCCAGATGACGTCATAACAAGTGCCTTGCGCACATTTTATGAGTCGTGATGATGGCATTTTGCTGTGAACCAAAAGAGCAATTAGGTTAGAAAATAAATTTAGAAAGAGATTGGTTGGCATACATCTGAGTGTGTGAGGGATTAAACTATCAGGATAATTCCACAAACTCTGCACAATCCGACGGTTAATCCAGCTACGATGCAGGACGGAGAGAAACAAAAAGTCACTCATTCTCACTGACTGTAACTCGGTGATACCACGAGTAAAGCATTTCTGGTTCTGATTCTGAGCCACTGGAGACCGAAGCATTCAGATCCTTTTATTCGTTCTGCAGCAATCACATGACACTAAACCACGTAACAGGATAGCTTCTTTTTAATTATTATATTTAATTAATATTTCATTATTATAAAATGTATTTACAATTCTTATTATTTAATTCTACGTCACGCTAAGAAGGAATAAATATTTTTCACAAACAATAATAAGGTCGCTGAATTAAAAAAAGAATAAGATAAAAATTGAATTTTATCCACTGTAATTTTTGAGTATGAAAGATTTACGGGGAACAGTTTGAATGCAAAATCTTACAGCACAGTAACATAAATGTTATGTGAAATACACCTGAAACCCAACTTCTTTTATGACCTGTGAAACCATTTGCAACAAATTGAACAGATAAAGTCTTTAAAGTATCTAATTCATGGAAGGGTTAAAACAGTGCCTCAAAAACGCCTCAAAAAACACCACACCTCCACTTTTTCCTCCAAGTGATGAAAGAGAATATTTCACCATTCATATCTGGTTGAAATTCATACTTTGGTTCCACTCAAGATGAAAGTATATATTTTGCAAAAGAGCCAATAATAATAAACATTTCTGCATAGTGCATATTGAATAACTTTGAAGAAATTAAGTTAACAGCAGATTTTAGCTGAGATGCCACTGCAATCTCATCTTTTGGTCATTCATTCATCTTCTACTGCTTATCTATTTCCAGGTCATGGGGGGTGATGTAGCCAATCCCAGCTCACCTTGGGTGAGGACGGGGTACACCCTGGACAGGGCTACAGTCCATCACAGGGCCAACATACAGAGCCATCATGCTATTTATGTCAAGAGGCCTTCTCTACAGTTAGCCCAGTGAATCATGTACCTGTTTCCATTTTACACGTGATGTGAAGTTATATCTGTCATCGATCAGATGACACTGGCTAAATTTGAAAGATGGCTATTTAAATAGTAATCTAATAAGCCAAGGATTGTTACCATGTAAACTGCCAATGATCTTTAAAACTTATAGGTGAGCATATATTGTGAGCAGGGCAGCGCAGTGGCGCAGTGGTTAGCACTGTCGCCCCACAATAAGATGGTCGTGGGTTCTCCCTGTGTTTGCGTGGGTTTCCTCCAGGTAATCCAGTTTCTTCCCAATGTCCAAAGACATCATGTTAATTGTCCATAGGTCTGAGTGGTTGTTTGTCTTTGTGTGTGGGCCCTGTGATGGACTGGCGACCTGTCCAGGATGTAGCCTGCCCCTGCCTGGAATGTTCGCTGGGATTTACTTCAGCACCCCCTACGACACAGAAATGAAAAAGTGGTAGAAGATGGATGGATATAATGAGCAAAGTGATGAATGCCTCTTGTCTTTGCCAAAAAAATAAAAATAAAATAAAAATATACAGATAACCATTCATTCCTCTTCTACTGCCTATCTGTTTACGGGGGGTGCTGGAACCAGTCCCAGCTTACTCTGGGTAAGGGGGAGGTACGTCCCTAGACAGGTCGCAAGTCCATCACAGGGCCAACACACAGAGACAACCACTCACACTCACACTCACTCAGACCTACGGACAATTTAGTCACCAGTTAACTCAAACATGATGTCTTTGGACGATGGGAGGAAAGCGGAGTACCAAGAGGAAACCCATGCAGACGCAGAGAGAACACAGAAAGGCCCCAGGCTGGGTATCAAACCCACAACCTTCTTGTTGTGAGACAACAGCATTAACCACTATTCCCACCTCTTGATCAATTCTGCAAAACTATCAATTATTTTTTCAACAATATGCAAATTGTGGAAAGTCACTGTTACAGTCCACCTGACAAACCACCCACAATCCTTTGTCTCAGCTTGGCAGCATTGGATGAACAAATACATAACATTCAGTCAGTGCTCAGATGGGTTTAATTCATAGGAATGTTAGGACTGGTCAGTTGCCTTAATACACATGCTATGTAGGAACTGCCTTAACACTCTGACCACATGATGCCGAGCATTGACCTGCACCAGAAGGAACCCAGGACTGACAATCACAAGGTCTCTGTGATCCTCCAAAGATATCCCTCATTTCACCATCACTGGCCCACTGCCTAACTGCTCCATCAGTTCCTCTGATGGTTCTGTTGTTCTTTGGTAAATGGCAACTGAGCTGCACAGTGTTGGATTGTGAACAGAGACCTGACTCTCAGAAGGTATTGTTGAGTGAGGAGCATCTGAGCCCAGGCGTTTCCTCCTCTCAGCTGCCCAAAAACAGGCAGCAGATCACAGGGACTGATCCGCAGATATCCCACAAGCTAACTGAATATAACAGATGGAAATATAAAGAGGGACAAAATAATAATTCATGTCTCTGAAAATAAAAATGGCAATATGAATTATCAAATTAAATAAAAAAAATATCTTTAACATAAAAGCAATACTTTTTATGGCTATCTATTAAAAAAAATTATATAATCATATTTATTTTGATATTTCTACATTTATTACACTGGGTTTTGTTCCAAAGCTGCATTTATAATGTGTGAATTTATTTTTTCAGTTTAAATTTAGATCAGATTAGTTACTTTCCACTCTAATCCTCCAGGTAGCAAAGAGAAGCTGCCTCCTCCTTGCTGAGTCATCTCAGAAGTTTGCAACTCTGCAGGAATACAGCGGGAGCAGCACCTCCTCTAGTCAATAACAACATGCTCACTTACAAAGTTCTTCAACTTAGATAAAGACAGTAGTCTATCCCCTAAAATTTTGGTAACTCGATTGTGGATCATGTTGATAATTGGTATATCAGGCCTCTTATGTGTACAGCAGAGGTAACCTGAACAAGCAATGCTAATCGCTGTTGCACTGTGCCACCATTTTACACTGTAAATCACAATTTGAAAGTGTGCATCTTACCATTGGAAGTTACCATTGAGAGTTTAATCAGACCACCTTCAGTATAACCACCTATGAAGAAAAGTGAAACAGGCCAATCTAGCCTTTTGTCCCAATATATCAGCGCTCTGATCTATTTATTACTATGTTGTAGTGATGCACACCAAGCCACATCTCGCTTTGCTGGCTATTGGATGTTATATGTTGTAGTGATGCTGACCTATAAAGAGATGTGCAAACAAACAGTTACCAACACCAAGCCACATCTGGATTTGCTGGATGTTCGATGTGGTCCACACAACACGACTGTTTAATGCTAGCTTAACCCTAATTCTATAAAGAATTTGGCCAAGCCTGCTTGATGTCTAATGTGAGTGGTGAGTGCATGTATGTGTGTAACCTTGTGTTTGGAACATAAGGAGCACCACTCATAAAAAGGAGTTATGGTACCTTTGATGTCTGTGATAATTCCAACAAATCATTTTTGTCACTAGGTCTTGGCTCTGAAGCAGAGCGTGACTTTCAGATGTAAATGTCAGAGCACTGTCATCCATGTCTGGAAAGTCTACATGGTACAGGGCCTCTCACAGCTTTTTAAGGAGTAGTTACACATTTACAAACATTCAATACATCAATGAAGACCAAATCATATTCTTGACTCTATGGATTTGATGTTTGTAGTGCTCCACATGGGACTGGCTGAAATTCAAGTTGATTTTATATTCTTTGACCTATAGCGCTATCTTGTGGTAGAAAAGAGGTGCAATTGCCTCCTGTCCTGTCAGATCTGTCAAATTCATCAGAATAGTCGGAAGGGTTAGGAGGAAAGCATGCACTTCATAATAAAAGCATTGGCTTGGCCATTAGAAATAATCCAGCCATCTTTATCCATTTATCTGGGGTCGGGTCTCAGGGTTAGAAATAATCAACTATACAAAAATCCCAACATACTAAGGTTGTACGTTCAAATTGTTTGGTAAAATAAAGAATAAATACAGGACAGGATGCTGTGAAATCCGAAATCAGTTCTATAATAGAAACGTGAAGGAAGCCATATTGTGGCTTTTAATTTTGCCAAAAACTACAATCGAATCAAAGTGAAAATTAAATAATGTTCATGCCATTACCATACAAATAATGTCTTAACCTTTCACAGTGTCCCTCTACACTTCCTGGATAACATGCCTGAAAGATTTGGGGCACTGAACACTAAGCAAATGCCACATGTGAGTGAGCCCAGAACTGGTTTGCCTTCACGGGCTTCCTTTAGGATTTTCTATGGGCAATCTGCATCAGTCCCACCCATAAAAGCCCACATACGTTCGCCAGACACTTTTTTAGGTACACCAATTCAACTGCTCCTTCACATAAATATCTAATTAGCCAGTCACATGGCAGCCACTCAGTGGATTTAGCTATGATATGGTCAGGATGTTCTGCTAAAGATCAAACCAAGCACAATAATTGGAAGAAAGGTGGGTTGAGGGATTCTGAATGTGGCATGGTTGTTGGGGTACATCACCTCGACAGAAAATAATCTGAGAAAGATAAAATTTCCAGTGAGCAGGCGCTCTCTGGGTGGAAATGCCTTATTGGTAGAGAGGCTAAAGGAGAATGGCCACATTGGTTTGAAATAATAGAAAGGCAGTTGAATGACCACTCAGTGTGACCAGGGTATGCAGAAGAGTTTCTCTGAATGGACAACGTATTATTCAGCCTTCAGGCAGATGGGCTAAGAGCAGGAAACTGAAAAACCCTAACCCACTGAACGATTGAACACTGGAAAAATTTTGCCTGGTCTTTTAAGTCTTGATTTCTGCTGTAGATTTTAGGCCTGAATTTTACCCAGACTCCTAAAACATAAAAACACTGAACCAAACAAGCATAGATTAAAGGCCATAGCTCACGTAAGTATTTTTGCAGACAATGTGTTTCCCCTTTGTGGCCACAGTATGCCCATTTTCTGATGGCAAGAGGATAATACACAATGTATGCTCAAATAATCACTGTGATGAAACAGAGATGCTACCATATCAACATAAATTAAAATCTTTGTAGAATGTTTCCAAGACCTTGTAGAAACTGTACCACAAAGAATGAAGGTAGCTCTATCAGTCAAAAGGGGTCTAACCAGGTACTAGCACGGTGAGTATCCTTACTGTGAACAGGGTTACCACGTGTCAGGGTATCATAGTTATGTATAGAAAGCTGAAATGCCATACGTTTCAGCTCTGAACTGAAACTGTCACTAAGTGTCTCAGTTTCCAGAGCACTGGACGCACTGTAGATGTTATATTAAACCCCACCACACATTTTTACAATGTGCATTAAAAAATGCATAAAATATAAAAGTACATAAATAATAGAATAACATCAGGGTCCATGTTTGGGATTCCCCGGGCTTGATTTACGTGGTTGGCCCTTATTCTTCACTGCTTCAATGCTAACTATTCAAATGTATTGGCTGTGAAAATCACAGTGTGGAGTTGATGCCAATATCTCTGATGACACCCAGAGACGTGTGATGAATTGACGCTAGATACCATCTGGTGATTATTCACATCATGTAGCGCCAGTCGCTTATTTAATACAACATCTACAGTAATAGCAGTAACAATAATATAGTGAATGAGGCTTGAAACTAAAACCCATGAACTCATCTGGAAAAAAAATTACGAGTCAATAAATAGAGTAAGAACTTCCACCCTAACTTCTTACATCCAGTGCAGTTGCCTCATGATGGTCATTAGATAGATGCAGATTTAAGGCTCTTTGGCACTGACGTGTCTTTATAGCCTGTAGCCTTTTTATATACAGACCATGATGGGACTATATACAGTTAACCTGCTCATATCCACACTATTAATCTGACAGGTGAGTCTCACCCCTCATGTCAGCTCCCACAGACACTGAAAATCTTCACGTTTTTGAGCATAGCTGAAAAATGAACTAGAAAGAAAATGCTTAATAATAAACAGCTGTCGCAATGTAGCAATCTTGAATTACCACTTGTGGTTATTCTTTAACGTCTTCAGTTTAATCTTTTATTGTGAAAATAGCTCAGCGGAAGTATTTTGGTCCGGTACAGCCCTTCTTTCTGGTTTCAGCGTGTTTGGACTTGGCTATGATTATGAATCTTTTGCTGAGAGGCCGGTCGGCCGTGCACTCCCACCGTCTCCTACAGCGTAGCAGCAGTCATTCAGCCAGAGTAAGTGTATTTATTATTACTATTAGCCTATTCAATCTTGTTATGAAACGTCACGTGTTGAGCCAACGTCATATGAAAATGTCGCAGATTGAAGATTTGCATGTGTCGGCTGGTTAATGTTGAGTTCCCAAAGTGAACTCGTGCATTTGTTCGATGAAGGATACAGGAGACGTCCAAATCAATTTCATATATGTATTTTTTTTTTTAACACAAACTGTAAAATATACTATAAAAAATAGATCGTTTGCAGAGCTCTGGACCAGACTATGCTCTCAAAGAGGCTAATACACGTCCACCATTTCTCCCTCATTGAAATAAAAAATAAATAAAAAAAAAAGAAAATCCTGGTTTTATGAATATTCATGAGTATGCAAATGCGTCAGCCTTGCGCCCGCCCACCGCCGTTACTCGGTAATAGTGGTGCGCTGTCCAACCCCAGAAAAAAGGCTGGAAAAGCATCATGCTTTTCATGCATCATGCGGAGCTTCGTGGCTCCAGGTTCAAGAAGCAGCTGTCCTCAAAATGCTTGCTGCAGACCAGCGTTTTAGCTGGAATGTTTTCGGGGACATTATCGTTCCAAATAAATTGCAACCATTTCTCCCGTGTGGTACGATCCTTTGGTAAAAGATGAAGGCTGGTATCAGGGTCAAGATGGCGCGGAAGGACGCTGTGAGTTGCTTATAAAATAACACCTAAAAACACACAAGAATTGGAAATTAAAAAGAAACAAACGCCAAACACAATGGCACATGGTGAGGAGGGAAAAGGCCTTGATAGTCTCATGTTGAGCGTTAAAGCAGATCTCTCTGATCAAGCAAATCAAGGAAATTTAGAGCGGAGTTTCAACAACGGCACGACGAAACAAAATATTTCTAAACTGCGATCGGAAGTGAGAGGATGCATGGAAAAATAACGGGCACAAAAGAGAAAGTTTCGGCCACACAACAACAAATTAATGAGTTGGAAGATAAGGAATCAACTAATGCCGAAGCACTGATTCACCTGTTGCAGCAACCCCAAATAAAATCTGATAAACTGGAATATTTGGAAATCAAATCAAGGCAAAACAATGTCAGGATTTATCAGTGGAAGGGCACAATATGGCGAGCTTTATAAAGTGATTTCTGTCAGAGAAATTAGAGATACCAGAAGAGGAAATTGTTATTGTGGCTGCACATCGATCACCTCAGAAGAAATCTACACGGAGTAGAGCAACACCATGTTCAATTGTTGTTCGTTTACTAACTTGGGAAATTCACCAAAAAGTGCTCCACGCTGCATCCTAAGAGAAAAATAAAATATGGTGACAGACGGAAACAAAAACAAACTTTGACCAAGACGATTCCTTTAAAGTGCAAAAAGAGAGAAGCCAATATGTTCAACTGCGAAAGGAGCTCCGCGAGAAAGGAGTGAAATCACATTTGATCCATCCAGCCAAGTTACTTGGTGCCGGTGGATGGCAGGTGGATGGCAGGTAGCAGCAGTGCAGCTCTACACCCGCCGGAACGCTTACATATATTCCTGGTGTATTTAATTATTTATTTACTGACTCACTTATGTATTTATTTTCTTCTCTCTTGGTGCATGTTTAACTAAGAACTGATGAATTTTATATTACAAAGTAAATTGCTAATAGCACATAATGTTAATTGTTAATTGTTCAGGTGAGTTTGGTTGCTGAATCTGCTGGTGTGCTAGCGTAGCTTGTAGTGCCTCCACTTCCTGCACACTCTATACTCTCATGCCCCCTACCCGAACCAGGGTCTGAATCCCATCCCTACTTTTCTCTCTCTTCTATTTCTCCCCCCTACCCAAACCAGGGTCTGTATCCCCACCCCGCTTTCACTGGTGCAATTGGTGAGAGGTTAGAGTAGTTGACAGTGGTGTTTGAGATTTGTGTTTGTGCCTCTTTGACATCATGCAGTTAGTACAGGTGAGCTGGCCTGTGTTGGAGTGTTGTTTGAGTATAAGACCATTTAGGTGAGTTTAGTTGCTGAATCTATTAATGCAGCTTGTATTGCCTCCACCTCCTGCGCCCTCTATACTTTCATGCCCCCTACCCGAACCAGGGTCTGTATCCCATCCCTACTTTTATCTCCACCTCTTCTATTTCTCCCCCCTACCCGAACCAGGGTCTGTATCCCATCCCTACTTTTATCTCCACCTCTTCTATTTCTCCCCCCTACCCGAACCAGGGTCTGTATCCCCACCCCGCTTTCACTGGTGCAGTTGGTGAGAGGTCAGAGTAGGTGATAGCAGTGCTGTTTGAGATAGTTGTCTTTGTGTGAGGAGCGGTGATGGCTGGCATTAGGGGGGTGACGCTGGGACGCCAGTGTTCACTGTCTAGCCTTCTGGAGGTGTTGTGGGCCTAACTAGACGAAACACCGGTGAAAGGAGGTTCCCACCTGATGACCCCGAAGACATGATAGCTACCACCGCTCACTGGCCTAGTTGGATATCATCTCTAGGTAGCATAGAGCAGTGTGAAAATTTGTTGGTAGGAGGGTGTTCACTGAGTCTGGTCCATTTTTTTGTCGCACAAGTTTCTTGTGTTTCTCTAAAAAGTGAATAGAGGAATAATGAATTAGGTTATCGTGGCGAGATGGGGAGAGGGACTATAAATTAAAAAAAAAAAAAAAGGTTCACAAAAAAAAGGCTGGTATCACAATTAGCCTCTCCACATCCAGACACAGAGCAAGCGTTCGCCATCGCTGTCTGTTTTAGGTTGCTCCCGCATTCCATTCTTTGCATATATTATGTAAGTGAACTGGGAAAGAAAATCCACGGGATTGGTTGCTAGGATTTGTGATGTATGAAATCCAACTGAGGAGCTGAAAAACTGAATCCAACTTTTTCAGATCTGGTTTTGAAACTGCATTTTCAAATCTAAAATGCTCAGTTACAGCGTGCACTAGAGACTTCGCAGCTGAAATGTCTTGTAGCAGAACACAAACACTACATAGACATGTTAATAATTTGAAAAACTACATTTTTGGGTTAGGGGGTCTTTAAGAAATCAGTGAATGAAACTGGGACATGAGCTTTGGAATAGTTTTTCTGTACCAAGCACTCATCATGTGAGCACCAGGAAATGTCTGAGTTTTCTCGGGTTACTGTCCAGTGAACAGCCAACACTTCATGACGCACAGCATGCAACACCTGAGCTGAAAATATAACCTAATGACGTGGGTTAGTTTCTATGAACGACAAAGGACACTCATTCCTTGTCTTTCCTATTCATAACAGTTGTGTTATCTTCACCATAGCGGAGGAGCTGCAGCTGTCCAACCAGCTAAATTCTTACTTGAGTCGTAATACGTTTCCAGTAGCATGTTGTTATGTAGTCTGAATCAGGAAAGACCACTTTGGGTGGAGCTGCCTCAGACTGGAGGAGCTCCCCACTGTGGTCAGTGTGCCCCGCAGGGGGTGAGAGTTGTTCAGCAACATGGATGAAAGGTTGGTTCTCATCCTCCTCTCACCCACCACTCCAGGGTGAGACCATCACCAAGGCCCAAAGTTGGGTCACAGTGGCCGCCAGGGAGCCGCCATGGACCCATCACCACACAGCGTTAGGAGACAAAGCCTAGCCATGGGGCCCCAGAAGAGCCTGGGCACCCAACCAAACTGTCTGTCGTAGGGCCCCCAGCTTTGTCCAGGTGGCCCAATGCGCCACTCAACCACAGAGTTTGCATGTTCTCCCCGTGCCTGCATTGGGTTTCCTCCCACCGTCTAAAGACACGTGTGCTTAGGTTGACTGGTGACTCTAAATTGTCCGTAGGTCTGAGTGGTTGTTCGTTTCTGTGACCCTGTGATAGACTTGTGACCCCGCAATCACCCAATGTGAGCTGGAATTGGCTCCAGCCAAAAAACGGCCTCAGACAAAACATCGTCAGGAAAAAAACAGGCAGAAATTGCCCAACAGAGGGGGCTTGTGGGGCTCGCAAATGATCAAGCGTGTTAGGAAGAACTTCGAGGACAATCAACAGGTACTGTGTAAATTTGAACTTTTTCTTACTTTAATAAGCAGTTTGATAGTAATGTGTGCACATGACTAGTGCTAACCATTTTAAGTTCCAGCCTGGTAGTAAAGGGCTGGCTTCATGGTTCATTCAGTTTCCTCTCTCCACATTAGTATTGCTGTATAAACTGGTGACCTGACATCCCTGATTAGGGTGCCCTGTCCCTGGTTAAATCTGTCTCCAAAAATGTCCCCAATTTGAATGGGAGAGAAAAAAATCTCCAGATTTTATGGTAACCACGTAGCGATATCCAGAAACAGAATGCGTAGCAGAATTGTTTACTTTGTGTCTTCAGATATCTGAGTTGTTAGCATGGAGGCCTCTCATGTGGTAGATCCTGGTTCAAATCCAGATTGGAGGTCTTTTGCTGCAAGTCTCCTCTCCTCTTTCTCCCTATTTCCCTTTCTTTTAACTGTCAAATAAAGGTGCATGAAAAAAAAAAAACATCTGGATGCACGGAGTTTTGATAGATAGCCTTGAAAGAGCTTTTGCATTTAAAAAGTGCAAATATTCCCAAGATATAGTCATAAAATCATCATAAAATCAGCTAAATAATGCATGAGTTAAAAAAGGTAAGGCTCTGTTTTGTTATTTTTATTTTTCACAGCTCTAATGTTAAACGCTGGAGACATATGAATAAACAGCTCATGCAGCTAACAGAGGTGGCTTTTGACTACCATGCTGAAAATGTCCCCAATTTTCATTTCAGAAATCTGGTCCACATTTATATGCATATATGTTGAACATTGCTGAGGGTTTGCCTTTAAGCCCAGGGTACAACAACAAATAAGTAGGCTAACAGATATTTGTAAATGTACCGACAGAATTGTGAGACCTATTACCCACAAAGCATTTCCCAGGGGCAGTTGACTTGTTATTGTGCCATCGGAGCTCTAAAACCTCTGCACCAGTATGTTGTTGTCATGCAAGTTGGAATTTACCTAAACAATATTAAAATATTGTTTGTTGTCAAGAGTGCATACCTGTCATCCACTCTAATACAGTCACATTTAGTCTTTGTGTTTTTATCAAGACCCCAGAATGGTTTGTAATATTATGTATTAAGTTTATTTTGTTTTTCAGAGGTATTGTCAAGATGCCACTAAATCTGGATGAAAGAAGTATCCTTACCCAACAAAAAAATTGCATTTCTTATGACCAAATAGAGTTGTTCAAAGACAACTACTGTATAGCCCAGATCTTTTAACTATGTTAATGCTGTGTATCAGTTTTCATCCAGGGCTGAATATATGCCATCATCAAGCTACATTTCTCTGAAACTGTAAATTAAGGAAGATGGTTTTCAATTAGTGGCCTATTCACACTCTGGGAATATACATCGGGGTATTGAGCGTCAGTGCCAAGGAGGTTTGTGGATCAGTCATCTTGTGTTTTCCTTAAGTTGTATAGATGAACTGATAAAGTTACTCTTAGGCAATGGCTTCAAGCAGAGGGAAATCTGCTCCACACTCTCTTCATTTGGATGCAAAATAACGTGTGTGTGTGTTTGTGTGTGGGTGTTGTTTCCTCAGATCCTAAAGTATTTTTCTGCCGTTACACAGGAATATTTGCGCTTATGAAATATTTTGTTTGGATAGTGAAAGGCACCTCAGAAGACTGCTAAGTCTACTTGGGTTGAGGCGGAGAAGTCAGCAGAGGCCATTGGCAGAAGTCTGTGAAGCTTAAAAGTCTTAAAAGTACTTTAAATCAAACATTGCCATTAGAGACGGGATTCAACAGGAAGCACGATCTTGGCTAACTATCACAGTAGCTATACAAATAGGCTACAGTGCGTTATCATCTGGCAGTAGTCATATTGCATTCATGATTGTACGGCGACTGTTATATACACTGCTTAACATTTGGCTTTCCCAAACATGCAGAACAGTTTGAAATAAGAATCTCATCAGGGAGGATTAAATAACATGTTGCCAGCTGAAACCAAATCATCCGTGCAATCTATATACAGTATTTTTCTTTTCTCAATTCAAACACTCTATATCTCTGAGAAGATTGTATACAATATGTTGCATGTTGACTTAGAGAGTGAGCTGAGACACTGGTCTCCTGAACAAGGAGAAACAACTGTTATGTGGGGCCATTCTTGGAAATGACAGGTTTCCACAAACAGTTGATGGCTGCCTACATCAACTTGGTGGAGGAGCTGATGCAGTGGATTCAAATGCATGATGTGCCAACACCTACAACATTTTCTGAAGCAAATGCAATGTACGAAGCAATGCTTCGGAAAAGACAGTAGGGCTAGAGACTATACCGAAACCGACATTTAGATCCTCTAATCCTCTAATCTTACTCATGTCAATTATTTCAATTATTCCTTTCAAGTTGTTGCTTTGTACTTTTTTGTAATTTGCTTTTTAAAAATTACCTCACAAGGCGTTTTCATGTCAAGTTTTTGATTTCATTGTTGGAAATGTTCAATAAATATCCATAAATTGTTAATCCGTGTGTATCCTTAAATTATTTTAAAATCACATAACCATGCCAGCTTTAATAGTTGAGCATAAAAAAAGAATCATTAATCATAATCAAGGTAAAAGCTTCAATTAATCGTGACATTGTTGTTAAGTAATATTGGCCAGTCCTAAAAGACAGTGAATATATTATTTTCTGAACTATTCATTGTTAAATAAAATGATTGACTTAATGTATACTGCAATCAAGCACTAAAACACAACATTTAACACATTTAAAGTTACATGAAATCAAAATTAAAAGATATGCATACATTTGTAAACAAAAAACAAAAAACAGCATTCACCATTTGTATCTATACCGGCCCTCTAAATCAAGCGCCAGTCCCGACTTCAGGAAATGGACAACATCCAATAGGAGGCTTCCTCAAAGTGCAGGATGCACTCAGGTGCCATGTACAGGTAAGTTCCTCCTATTGTGCTTGCAGTCTGCTTCCTTGACGAAGCTGGACTGTCTCCGATGTTTGCCAGACGCCAGTCTGTGAAGACTGCCCTCTTTGCTCGCAAGTGGAGCTGACAATTACAGAAACAAAGATATTCATGTTGATAGCAACAACAGTAAAACCGTGTAAGGAATATTTAAACAGTGTTCTATTACCAAGGGTGAAGAATCATGCACTTTCATAAAAGTGCCAAGCTTCCCCCAATTTTTGCTTTAAATCAGCTTAAAGTTTGATTATGTAGAATAGCTATAATTTTTAAAAAAATACATCCACAGTGCTTTTAGAGGGGTGCTGAATAAGAGTGTAACATTTCCATGAAAAATTCTATTTTGTTTGAATTAAATCATTTTCTAAATTTTGACGGGTTCGACAATGATGTCATGTTTACATCGTACTGGCCAAACAGCGGCCCGTATTGCGGGCTGCCAAATACACGTATGTGAGCAGGGGGGCAGCATTTCGATTTCATAATTATGCTAACATTATTAAGCCTGGAAAAATATGTCTAAGGCAGTGTTATCCAAGTTGGTTTGGCTAAAAGTTATGCGCGATACAATGAAAGGAAATCATACTTTGTTTTCAAATTGTAATCCTGCTAAATAATCACAATTTTTTCTAAATGTACCTGTAATCCAAGTATGTCTTCTTTCCTTGTACGTACCTTTTCTTTTTTGTATCTTTTTACATAATGCTGTTCCATATATTTCCTTATTCCCCAAGCCATATCTAATTGAAAATGAAGACCTCTACAACTTACCACTTTCAAGCTGTCCCTTGAGACGATCATATTCTTTCACTTGGTCCATTGCCTGGGAATACATGTGGAAAAAAAAAACAAACAAATAGGTGAATTATTGTTTTTTATCTTTTAACCACTAGCTGCCCCAAAGCTCCAAAAACAGGATGCCTCTGGATCATACTTTAGGCTGGAAGACTTATAGATATGTTTAAATTTACCCTCCATCAGACTTGAGATACCCATCATATGAGCATACCTCATTGTTATACACTAGACCATCAACATTACATAAGTGTACACCAATGTCATGTTTTTAAATGTCAACACGAATCAAATTTCTACCCTCCAAAACAACAACATCGCTGACAATCAGTGCTGATTTAGAAAGTTAATCGAAGCATACTTAAATAAAATTCACCGTATTCCTACAGGAACAATACATGGAACTGGCTCAATCTTCAGTTTTAACTACGACTGAGCCACGAAGTCAACCCTCTGATTGTATGATGCATTTAAAAACACAAAACTTTAACTGGTTAGCGTTTGAAAGCATTCAAATGTACACGTTACCTGTTACACGTGGCAGAGCAGGTCTCCCACGTGCATACAGCAATACTAACGTGGACAGAGGAAACTGAATGGATTTTCCTGAAATGTGATGCATTTTTTGTCAGACTTGACGACTTTTCGCCTGACGTCTGAGGATGTCCTAAAATGAACACCGTAATACGGGCGCTCCGGAAAGCGCTGTCTGATCACGTGCCTCAATGAGCCAATCAGAGCTGTTCCCTGCACCCCCGCGAAGCTTCGTTTCCAGACAGAGCCGGAGCCACAGCGAACATGGGGGAGCTCCACAGGAGATGGCAGTCACCGGCCAGAGGGCGATAAACTATCTTAACAAAGAAAATCTCTGTCTAACAAATGTCTAACGTAGCAGACGGCGATAAACTATCTTAACAAAGAAGATCTCTGTCTAGCAAATGTCTAACGTAGCAGAGGGCGAAGGAGGAGAGGCGAGCTGGATTAGCAGGGACGCCGGTTAGCAATTTAGCTCCAAGAGTCAGCAGACAGAAGCGGTAATTTCCACACAGCAGTTTTTCTGCAATATTCAATATCGACCCTACAAAGCCAGGCCTCCACGGCGCTACATTCACTAACCATGCATGGGTTGTAAGACGACAGCACAACCATCACCAACTTGTTACTGATATTTGGAAGAGACCATGCGATTGTCCACAGTGCAGGAAAGTGGCGATATTCGGTATTGCAGTAATAACAAAAAAGTGACACAAAACAAGAACAAGTGCAGTTTTCTATGTTTTTATTAATCCTTAAGGAGAAGCGCTGAATTTTGATTAATAAGAAGACCCATTTTATTTTGATGCCCATATTTGTACATTAGCAGTAATGTAGCACCATATGGATGTGAAAGCAGTTATAACAAGCATACTGTATGTGACAATAACATTTGTTTTGGTTAAAACTAAACAAATAATTGTGATTAATTAATTGTGATCTCGATAGTGATGAAAATAATCGTGAGTATCATTTTGGTCATAATCATGCAGCCCTACCAGACTCCCATTTCTCCAGTGTTCTACACAGAAACCCTCTGGACTCTGTTAATCCTGAGTGAGGTGGCAGGAAAAGCACCGGATCCTTCCCTCCACCTGCCTCCCTTCCCCTGTCCATCCTTCTGCACCTTTTCCGTCCTTTGTTCCCCCCTGCATTCACTGAGGTGTACCACTGCCGTCCCTGCCACAGAGGTCATTCACTCAATAAAGATCCACAGACTAGCTTCCCGAGAGGGCTGGTGATGGTCACACACACACTGAAATAATCAATTATTTAGCTGCAACATTTTAAGTGCATCAGTCTTGTAAAAAGTTTACACAGCCTGTGGTGTTAAACTATTCAGACAAAAAAATTGTATTCTCTCTTTCAATTAATATTTATAAAAATGTAAAACATGATTAGTTTTAGTCTGTTTAACAAATGTTCATCCTCTTTCATGACCTAAAGTGATTGAGTGTGATTGAGTCAACACCCCTGCTGTAATAGAGAGATGGTTAGCCCTGCTTTTTTTGTTCACTGTATGGAACTGTTGAAGTCTAGAGGGCTTTCTGTCTTTCAACTGTTGAGCATTTGGGGCTTCAAATTAGGAAAGTACAGCAACATCTGGTGGTTTACAAAATCAACAGCAGTCCCT
Source organism: Echeneis naucrates (assembly GCF_900963305.1). Classification (NCBI taxonomy): domain Eukaryota; kingdom Metazoa; phylum Chordata; class Actinopteri; order Carangiformes; family Echeneidae; genus Echeneis; species Echeneis naucrates. The sequence goes on along the minus strand of NC_042526.1, from coordinate 22,352,901 downwards.
CGTGACTGGAATTGAAGCCATTGAACAACAACACTGATGATTTTAGTTTAAAAAAAATAAAAAACCCACGCGTGCGCGCACACACACACATATATATATATGGTTATAATACAATTGTTACACTAAAATAATTAATACATTGTCCACACAGCTAAGATTCAGAATATTTTTCAACAGTTCATTTATATAATTTTTGCTCAGTAGCATCATGGTCTGTGTTTTAACATCATGGTTGATGTTTATATGATATCTATTATGCCTGGAGAAAGATAGTTGTCCAGTTTCCTTTTACATTTACCACTGATGTCCATCATATTGGATACATGTTGAACTGAGGTTCACATGTTGTTCTCTCTAAATTGGAGAACAGAACATTTCAGGGCCAGTATTCACGTCAAGTGCAGAATTTTATATTTTATTATGATCACCCACTTGCTTGTGATGACTCACTGTCCTTCACTGTGTGTGTGTGTTCCAAAAGAGTGCTGTGGACAGTGTGCTCTCTACATTCAGGTCTATATGTGGCGAGGATGGCATCTCATTGGGTGAAGCTGTCAGAGAGCAACACGGAAAAGATGAGTCTGTGCATCGGTTAGTCTATTTCATTACATGACACAGACAGATGACAAATATACAACAATGGTGCGGGAGAGCATTGTATTGCTGCTGTCCAGGTGTTGTCCTCCAGATGTGGTGGTATTTCCACGTTGTGTGGAGGAGGTTAGTGCCCTGGCCAAGGTTTGCCACCAACATCACCTTCCCATCATCCCTTTTGGAACTGGTACTGGCCTAGAAGGAGGGGTCTGTGCAGTGAAGGTGAGAAAAAGCAGGCTTGTGCATATGTTTGAACGTACTTTGAACTAAAGGCATTAAAATAGTCAGAGAAGTCAATACAAGTAGAAAATTAGGATTTGCAATTGACAATGTCCACAGTATAAAATACATTTCAGTCACCCTGTGTCTTCATGGTTCTTCCCTCTGCTCTTAGGGCGGTGTGTGCTTCAGTCTGAGGAACATGGACCAGGTCCTCGATCTCCACCAGGAGGACTTTGACGTGACAGTGGAACCTGGTGTGACTCGGAAGGCCTTGAATGCCTACCTGCGAGACACAGGCCTGTGGTTTCCAGTAGGTCAGTCTTCCTGTCCCCCAGATTTTTCTTTAGCTCAGTGGGAAAATTGATCATTGTTTTTATTGACATAAAATAAATCTTTCTCAATACTTGCTGTTAAAAGTCATTTTTATTGTCATCATGTTCTGTAGTGGAATACCACTCCTTCCATTTTATATGTATTTTACAATGAAAAATATTACATAGTAGGTAGTGCTGCAGCTACCGATTATTTTATAATAAGAATTTTATCAATTATTTAATTGATTACTGCAGTAATCAAAGAAATTCTCTTGCATTCTCTTGGTCGGAAAGAAAATATAATTAAGATGTTTAAATTATGTTTCATTGAATTTGAAATGATCCTGCACCTTTGACATTTTCTGTCTTTTGTGTCATTTCTTGACTTTGCGCCATCTCACCACCATTGCAACACTGAATTAGGAAACATTGTGCATCGATAACTATCACATAACTAACACATAACTATGTGAAATGCAAGCATTGTATAGTGTATATTGTATAATGCGAATGCAAATTACTAAATGAAGCTTTGATGCACGACACATTGTCTCAGTCGTAATAGCAGGCTCACTGCTGCAAGCTGCTATGTTCTCTGCAACTATGCTTGTCTGTATATCAATGAGGCTTGGATGCTGGGTAGGTCCAGTGACCACTCATTGGAAACAGCTTGTGAGCAGCTATCCTGAGGCTCGAGAATTAATTTGCTTAAGTATTCCATTCTATTCAGATGATGGATTGAAACTCAGTCGGTTCTTCCTTCAGGTTTTTGTTGGACTCAGTCACTTCTTCTTTGTGGATGAATATGAAAGTGCATTTCCAGGCTTGAAGCTAAGGTCCTGATTTAAAGCCCTTTAAAGCAATTTGATACAGAAAAACAAAACGTAGAGCAAAATAGTCATGGCTATAAAATGTTCAGCTGAGTCAGATTCCTCAATTGACTTGAACAGTTTTTGATATAAAAACATATATAATTATTTCACTATTTAATTAATTATTAACGAGTCCGGCAATCTATAAACTGTAAGCTCATGAATTTAGTGTAAATACCTCAGACCGCTTTATTGCATGCACCTCCTGATAGCCTTTGTTGAAACTCTGAATAGCTGGTTTCTGGTTTAACAGAAAGAAGTCAGTGCTCCAGAGCTGCAGTCGGTATGTTAAACGCAAAATGTCCCGGTCCTTGTGTGTGTTGTTGTGTCTGAAGCAGTAGAGTACTTCTTCTAAATTTGCAGTCATTATCTTGGTCAGAAAGTGCAGAAATAGCGGCAACAACTTCAGTAAATTCCTCTGCTCTGGGTCAGCAGGTCCCGCTTCCTAAAATGTCTTTCACCAACTCCAGAGAACGTTGAAGCACATCCTGTGTAACTTCAATGTTTTGAAAGACTTCAGGCCTCAGTCCAAAGTAATCAATTAGACTAGATTTGCGTTAGCCCCGCCCACTGACTTTGATGGGTGAGTTTGGCAGATTAAATAAATTCATGAAGCACTTCACAAGGTTCTCAGTTGGCTTTCTGGGGGACAGCCTGGGGGAAGAAACTGTCTGGTGGTTTTGCTGAACAGAGCTATGTAAGCACCTACCAGGAAGCAGTCTGAACAGTTCGTGTCCAGGGTTTGAGGGGTCTGCAGCGATGTTACCACCTTGTAAAGGCCCAGGATGGAGGGCAGGTCGGCCCCAGTGATCTTCTCTGCAGACATTATAGTCTGTTTCAGTCTGTTCCTGTGCTGCTTGGTGGCTGATCCAAACCAGACAGTGACGGAAGCGCAGAGAACAGACTGTATGACGGCAGTGTAGAAGATGACAGGCAGCTCCCGAGGCAGGCAGAACTTTTCTCAGCTGACGCAGAAAGCACAAACTCTATGGAGATTATAAAGCGAGATGATAGATGAGGTTAAGAAAGGCAAGGAAGAGTTAGTTCTAGGTTTGAAGGGGGCTGAAATATGAAAATGGCATAATGCAAGGAGTGACTTGATGCCAGTGGGCTTCCAGAAGCAGGCAGATGATGGTACACTGAGGCTGCTGTAGGAAGAACATATTTCTAAGCTCTTTTCTCATGTGGACTGGTAGTCGAGTACATGATATGTTCAGTGGCATGGATGTGGGCTGCTTTTTATGACTAACAACTAACCAGACTGTGGGACAACTAAGCAGACAGCCTCAAAAACTAAAGTAATTGCCAAACATAGTTCCAATAAACCATCAAACTCATATTTTGTGTGGCTTGTTTTAGTGTGTTTCGTTTGCTTTGATCTGGTGTGCAATACAGTAATGGACTCATTATTGTTTCCTAATAGGTTTGATTTTGAAAGAAAAAACACTCAGAGTGGACAACTGTTTCTGTTTCTGTATTTTAACTGAGCAGGGGGTGACATGTCAAGGATCCATAAATGGACACAAACCAGAGCATAGACCTCCACTTGATGCAATTTGTGTCCCATTTCCCTTCATATCTGATATGTCTGTGGTGAATCAATCAACTTCCAGGCTTCCCTCACTAAAACTGCACAAGAACATGTGTCTAGTGCAGCTGTTGAAATGTGTGTACATCCATGTCTTGTATGTGCTGAGGGAACTGTCTGCAGGAGGACTTTGATACAAATGTCAGCCAAGTTTTTGATAAACACCACAGAGAGAAGTTCAAAGTCTAATGCTTATCTGTAGTCCCACTGGACTTGTGGGTTGCATGTTGACTTAAATTGCTTAGTTTCCAGACATTCAGTTGAATGGTGTCTCTGAACTCAGGCTTACCAGTAAATAATCATAACTGCTGTCACCCAAAGCTTAATATTTTCTGAGAGAACAGACTCTGCCAAACACAGTGATGTTTAAAGAATCTCCTGCTTCCTATTTTCTTCTTGATTTTAAGATTTCTTTTAACTTATATTTGAATGAATGCGATGGTATACTTTTTTCTATGCAGTGGAGAAAAAAACTGCATGCTATAAGAAAAGTTTGTCCATAAAGACAGCACCTTGTCTTGCTCTACATGTTATGACATCCTCCTACCACAGACACCTGTTAAAAACTCAATAATGGTCACACAATCAGAAATAATAGGATAAATGAACTTGGATGGCTTTAAACTGAACTTTCAGACAATTAGACAGAGGCATTAATTTAAGGTAACCATGTTATCACAGATTTGAGGATAAAATTATGATGATGATTTCTGGTACCAAACTATTTCTGCTAGACCAGAATTGCTGACTTGGAAACAGCTATAAGAGTTGGTGTCTGTTGCATACTTACCTGTCAACCCAATGATATGGAAAGCTGGGATCTAAATTTAAAATTATAGCATTGATGTTCCATTTTTGTAAAAAAAAAAAAAAAAAAACCGACACAAGAAATCAGCTGATAAGAAATGTAAGGCTGAGAGTGAAAGGAGTTTCATCTCAGTTTGATTATCAGTTTGACATATAGTTGCAGCCAGCTTGTTAATCCACTGATGTCCAGCTGTGAACTGCAGTTTTTCATCTAAGCCTGCTCAGTCATGTTTAAAGGCATCATAATTCCTTGTGGATATCTTTCACTTGTCAATTTCACTGTTGGTCAATCACATAAAAAGTATTTTACAGGATGAATCTGTTATGATGCAACAAAATTTTGTCATCTTGCAGAGCTGTCCAGTAATGCCAGTTTGTTGCCAGCTAGTTTGAGTTGTTGTATGTATATATATGTTGTGCATATATATGTATACGTATACATATACATATGTAAAGGGACTGTCAGTGTTAACACGTGTTAGCAGAATGCATATTGAGCAACACTGAATTCCTACTTCCAGAGGAACCCCGACCCCCCTACCGCAATTAGAATTTAAAGTTTAGTAGTTATCAGCTTAATTACTGTTTAGAAAATGCTTTGCTAATGTCAGTGTTACAGGATGACATTTCGATTCCCAATGGTTCTTAATGTTATTAAATATTATTATACAAATGTTATTGAAGTTTATCATATAACTGAGGAAACAAGTGATCTGCTGTTTACATTTTAGATCCTGGAGCTGATGCATCTCTGTGTGGTATGGCTGCCACCAATGCGTCTGGTACCAATGCAGTGCGTTACGGAACTATGAGAGAAAATGTCATAAACCTTGAAGTGGTTCTGGCTAATGGGACCATCATGCACACAGCTGGGAAAGGAAGACGGCCCAGGTAACTTCGGTACAGTACCTTTGTCACCTTTACTACATGTTTTCATAACAAGTACAAATATGCACCAGCTTAAAGCGTCTTATTCGTGTCGTCCTTTGTGGTCTCCGTTATTATCAATGATCAGGAAGACTTCAGCAGGTTACAATCTGACAAACCTGTTTGTGGGGTCGGAGGGGCACTTGGGAATTATCACCAAGGCTACATTGAGACTCTACGGAATCCCAGAGGCCATGGTGTCAGCCGTTTGCTCTTTCCCCTCCGTCCAGGATGCTGTGGACAGCACCGTGCAAATACTCCAAGCTGGAGTAGCGATCGCTCGCATTGGTAAGAAGATGATGCATACCATGCATATAATCCATGACGACACTTGACAGTCAATATATCATATCTGAGAGCATTTGTTAATCTGCTGCCCCCCTATAAAAGATATCTGATAAATCTGTATGTATGTTGTAGAGGAGAGGCAGAAGCAGCAATGTGTAGTGAGATGCACAAAACAGGGCTAAAAAATGATGTTAGAAAGTGAAAAACAGAAAGAAAAGCAAATTTAATTGAAGGGAAGTGTGGAGCATGGAAACACATCTTTACCTCCAGGTTCAAGTGGAGCATCACTTCAGCATGTACTGTCAGGGTTTTAAACAAGCCCAGGGTGATTTACCTGGAGGTAAAATCTATCAGCAATCAAAGAAAATTAATTGACTGAAAAAAGGAAACATCATGGGAATTAGTTTGTTTAGGAATGCACGATTTGAACAGCTATGGTGCATGGAAGCTCCAGGGAGGGAGGGCTGGCAACTGGGGGTATATTTAGGAAAACAGCTCACAGCCCCCCAGAAAATAGATCCCAATAATCTTAGACCAAATCTCTTCTAGTGGAGGTGGGTAGCAGCAGTTCTACAGACAGAAAGGCTACCATGCTCAGATGACCAGTCAGTGATGCAGATCATGCTCACATTGAGAATCTTGGCTCATAGTGACTCTCCAGACGCCAACTTACTTTCCTGCAGCAGATGGATAATAATATCTAGCAGAGAGAAATGTATATTAATATATATAATATTAGTTTTTAATCAGTTGGAAAAATATGTTTATAGCCATCAACCAAAAAATGGCAGAAGAATAACCTATTTAGAAGCATCACACTAATGTTGGTCCTTTTGGTGACTTTGTTTTCTCCAGAGTTTCTGGATGACGTCATGATTGATGCGTGCAACAGGTTCAGCTGTCTGTCCTATCCTGTGAGCCCGACACTGTTCCTGGAGTTCCATGGTTCCGAGCAAAGCCTCAAGGAACAAGTCAACACAACGGGTGTGTGAATATATTAATTACAAACACATTTGCCACACATTTCTGACCATGGACGCACATGTCATTAGATGAAAAACAAAATACAGCAACCTCAATATTATATCAGTAATTAATTTTGACAAAACACATTTTAGAAATCTTTGCCAGAGATTGTTATTCATTTTATGATCCCAGTTGATTAAGTGTAGATTGATCCAAAAATGGTTACTGGAAGTTGGTTTCATGGCTGTGATGTATGCATGCAAGTGAGCAACCTTAATAGGAATAAACAAGATGCCATCTGTGAGCATGGTCTTCTGCTTTCCTCAATACATCCATGATGACCATGCTAAGGTTCTAACTGTATATAAAAACTGTATATAAAATCTGAATAATATATAAAATCTATAAAATCAACTTCACTCCTGACATTATTTACTATTACTATTATGTCACTATCTCATGAAAAATCCTCAATGGTCACCCGCTGACCAACATCTATTCTTTAGTCAATGAAGACATGTTTAACAATGAAATCATGAAAGGGCACCAGGAAAAAATCATTCAAAACATCTTTGGTCTGTGCATGTCTCTGCAGAGGACATCACCAAAAGTAACAGAGGGTCAGATTTTCAGTGGGCTCAAGATGCAGAAACAAGGAACCAGCTGTGGAAAGCACGTCATGATGCCTGGTACGCTGCTTTGGCTCTAAGACCTGGTTGCAAGGTAAAAAAAAAAAAAACGAGATTTGCCACTTCTCCCTCGCTCATTATGTATTAGGGTAATTGCTGTCCCTCCCCTCACATTACAATCTACATGGTACAGCTGGAAGCATCTTATATTAAATACCTACCACAGTATAATTTTCCACTTTGTCCATTGTCACTATAGCCTAAGGTACTGGGCTGCTAATGAACAAGGGATAGTTAATTACTCGTCTGACCAAAAGACCAAGGATTTGAGCCTCGTACTATGACAGGCATTAGTGTGAGGCACTTGTATCGCTCACTTTATTGACTGTTTCAATCCAAGTTGCTGTAAATGACACACACTTGATCCAACTCCAAATCTGTCAACACTATGTGCGTGATGTGTGCAGGCCTATGCTACAGATGTGTGTGTCCCTCTATCTCGACTGCCTGATATCATCGTTGAGACAAAAAAGGACCTGATTGAAAACAGACTTACAGGTGAGTACTTTGTGTTTTACTGAAGTGGGCGGTGTTATTGATGTTAATAAGGATCAGTGTGATTCATTATAAGTCCAATGTCAGCACCTACATTGTAGCCAACCCATGAATGTGTCTTGATTCTTACAGTCAAAACATTTACATAAAGTGCAGGAAAATAAAAGAACATGATCTAGTGCTGTGATTGCAGACTGATCACAGTAATTCAAACATATTCCTAGAGGTTCAAAATCAAATCAAGCACAATGCGAGATGAATGCTGCCAGTTTTGATAGGTTTTGATAAACACTGTGTACATATTTCTGGATTAATTATATATTCATTTTTTGAACCCTCTCCTCAAGTACCTTTTCATTTCTGTGTATGTATTGGTACATGTACAGTACAGGCCAAAAGTTTGGACACACTTTCCTATTCATTTGAATGAGAAGGTGTGTCCAACAACAAAACAAAAACAACTAAAGTAGATACTACTCATAAGTCCATTGGCAATTTCCAGCTTTTCCACAGATTGAGTAATTGTATAAAAGCCCTGTTTTACAGGCTGGCCCTGAGGGCTCAACACACTGCATCTTTGGAAAATGCAGACAAACACCTTAATTTCTGGATTTTACGACATCTCACCATCAGAGTAAGCTTCAGTGAACGGCTGGTGAACGTCCTGTCTGCACCAGGTAGTGCGACCGACCATAAATATTGTGTGCAGATGGCACTTCATTATTCAAAAATGTCTTCATTTTGCATCAAGGTTACCTATCTTAACTTTCACAGACAAGTCTTACTCAGTGTCTCTCACCAGGCGCTTGCTTACTTTTGGCTTTTCTGCTGTCCAATTATACCAGATCAAATGTAGCTATTTTTGTCTTTGCTACTGCATCCAAATCAAATCAAATCAAATCAGATTTATATGTATAGCGCCAAATCATAACAAAGTTGCATCGAGGCAATTCACATACAGACACGCATCACGCTACCTCTCCTTGAGGTAGCCTGCAGAGCTGACAGTTAGCATTGCAGCAATTGCAATTCATAAGCATAGCTCCTTCCACACCAGTCTCCCCACAAGGAATGGAAACAAAAACCTATCATACTAGACTCCAGGGTTTGTCTCTGTCACTATTGAAATAAACTTTTGAGCACATAGACACATCAGGTCTACAGGTTCGGGATACTTATGGCACCGGGACATTGGTACATGACATCTCGCTAACATGCTGTTGAGCCCACAGATGAGGAGTAAGTCATGGTTAAAGGAGTACCAATGTGGGCTTCAGCTAGGGCTTCCAGGCTGAGCTACTGCTGGGCTCCTTGTGCAGTGTGGTGGAGAAGCTCGACATTTCCTAGACTGCTGTCAAAATGGAGACCGCTAAGCCCACTTGTGAGGAAAAGAAATTACCCCCCAGCTAAGAACCTGACCGAACAACACTGCCTTCCAAGTCTGATCGGTTTCAGGCCAGAGCACTTAACACCCTAACATTCCTCACCACATAACAAACGGAGTCAGACAGCGAAAAAAGATAGTATCATTCCTGTCCCAGTCATCCCACAGGGTATGTGCCTCTCTGCATTGGCCAATGCAGGGATTATGTGAGGCCAAAAGGAGAGAAGAGTAAGCACTCCAGCTGTTTTCCCTCGTACAGTTGTGGTTCTTGTGAAACTTTTAATGTGGGAAACTTTCACCTAGGCTGCTTTAGGTGCAACAATTTTAAATGTGCCAAAACATTACTCAGCGCTGCCCCCTATCTGCAAGCAGGGAAATGCACACAACTGGCTGGGGTAAAATTTGGCCTGACTCAGTTGTGGCAAATTGCCCTTGAGAGTGGGAGGTTAAAGAACAGGTGGTAATGCCTGATCGCCAAAGATTGTGCAAGGATAAGCCTGTCACATGCTGTGGGGCCAGGCCATGAGTGGCTTAATTTTGCCTGCTGCAGAGCTTCCATGGAGCGTAATTGCCAATCTCCAAAACACCAGCGTGTCCTAACTGGAAAGTCATACAACTGTAAGTGGAGTTGGTTTGAGGAATCGTACCATACAGGCGGACACATCCCTATCAGTGTCCAGTGACGGTAGCTTTGTCATTCTTGCAGGACCATGGAAAGCATTTTCTACAATTATGGCTGTGCCAGTGTGTGTTTGTGTGTGGCTGCTGTGCTCTCTCTCTCCCTCTGTCTCCCAAGGTGGATGGCTCCACCCTGTATACAGGTGAAGTAGCGTGGGGAGTATAAAGAGGGAAGAGCAGCCAGTGTGCCACTGTGTGTCAGTGTGTGTTTCCCCTAGGTGGGTGTGTGTTGGTGCTTCTGTGGAAAGGTGGCTTTCATAGTTACCTGCATTTGTTGTTGTCCCGGTCGTTTTTAGGTTGTACATGGATCAGTGTTTTCAGCTTTTCCTACTTATAGAGAATCCTGGTGAGACCAGTGAGTTTTGGTTTATTTGGTTCCTGTTTTCATAGTAAAACTTGAACAGCTGCACTCAGCTCCACCGCTTTTCTATTGTGGTGTTTGGTATTTCTCTTAAATCTCGATTTCTTATCTTTTGTTACCCTCCCTCCATACCCCTGGACAAATTTGGGAGGTGACAAAGGTGTATGGTTGAATAAGCCATATGCCCATTTTCTTTTGAAGAAAAAATCAGCAGCGCCTGCTGGTGTGTTGTTTTATTAAGGGGGCTTCTAGGCTTTTCACTGACTACAGACTGCGCACCCGTGCAATTTGGCTGTTGTCCTCCATTTCAGCCAATGGAGGCACTGGATTTGACTCACAAGACAGCTTTGGTTAAATTGGTAAGCATTATGTATGCACTTCAACGAGCCTGTCAAAAAGCGACGCCTTTTTCCAAAGGCTGGTGGAAGCTATTGCTTTAGTAGGTTTGCATGTACACACCATGTGTTCTCAATCTTGGACCCTGTTCAGGGGTGTTTTATTGCAGCAGTCTGTTGGACACCTCCGCCCTGCTTGGCTCACATGGTCTTTGGTGGAAACAGTAATGTTACCCCACAAGTTGGTGGACACAAGATGATCTTGACTGGCAACATTGAAGCTAGCACCTCCCATAATAACACATTGAATGGAATATAACTTGAGCTTTTACAAGGCTATTGGAGCATAGTGAAACATAACTCCTAAAAAAAACAAAAACTATTATGTACATGTTAGGGTTAGTTTTAATTAGACTTTATTTGAATGTGTTTTCGTCATTTGCATTGTGTTTAGTTCTCAAGGCCACAGTTCTCGTACCTATGTGGAACCTACCTATGTGGTTGTAAAGAATGTATTTGCATCCATAACAGTATAAATGCAATATTTTACAGAATATTACATTTTCAAATATTAGATTTTTCTTAAACTGTATTTTATTAAAAAATTTAAAGGAAAAACAATCCTTATGGGCTGCAGCTTTGCTAAGTCATTTTATTTTTCAATCAATTTTTATGGCTGTGAAATATAATTTCTCTGGGCCACATACATATATACACATTTCGATAACTTGTCATGCTAGCATATATGCAAAAAGAATAGAGGGTAAAGAATCAACTCTAACCACTTCAGCTGTGTCTATGTTCTTAGACTAATTGTATTAATGGATGATTCTTTGTTAGAAGACAACTTATGGACATGAACTGGGTCAAGAAATTAAAGGAATAAAACGGAAGAGACAAGATCATATCAAGCAATAACAAGTTAAAGCTAATCCATTTTAGACAAAGTCAACATAGTCACACAAGCACAAGTTTCTTGTGTTTACTTTGAAGGAATGAAAGAACAGTGCAGAACAGTGAAGCTGCACCACTAAAAGTAAAGCTGTAGCTTTACAGGAAATCTTGCATTGCAGAAATTGTAGTATTTCCATTTGTTCCTAAGAGAGTGGATTCTATTTGTTATTTATTATATTTATTAACAGGAAAATCTCATTAACTATTATATCCTTATTACAATCCTGTATGTTTCAATGTAAAATTAAGCAAATGAATGAGAGCACTATCTCCCTTCAGGGCCCATAGCCGGTCATGTAGGTGACGGCAACTTTCATTGTCTGATCGTGGTGGACCCCAAGGACCCAGAGGAGCTCCACCGGGTCCACCTGTTCACTGAGAGACTGGGCAGGTAAACCTCTCCTTCTCCTCCAATGTCCCTTACTTTTGGACAAATACACACAACAAAACACTTTTCTCACTGCAGACGAAAGACAAAGTCATGCTTTGTACTGAGTATTGTCATCGATATATGACACATTGACTTACCATAAAATCACAGCTGACAATAACAGGATCAGCACAAAAACTCAAATTTTTGTAGTGAATGTTCAGTTCTGAGATCAAATAGATAGCCCTAACTTCTAATATTGGAACTTGAAATGTTTGAAATTACTGCCTTGCTAATATTTTGATTATTATTTTTGGGTGTTAGATTAGGGCTGGATAGAGTTGCATACAAATTCTATATATTGCATTATATTACATGTAAATAAAAACCCCCTGCTGCAAACAAACATTAACAATCATCCTTTAAGCAACTTTCAAACTTCCTTCCAGACATGTTTTCAGCAGTGTTAAGAGCTTTTGCTCGGTTCATCTTTGATTGGAGAATGGTATTCAGGATAATATATAAGTTTATTTGCTCATTCTGTTTGCATTACCTGGCTTCATTTACTTCCACTACTCCAGTAAAATTGGAAGTTTTCCAATTTCTCAGTTGCTTCATCCCTGTAAAAGACCTGTTCTCTATATTTACGTTTTGTTGAACTAAACATTGTTATTAAAAGTTAAATTGGTTGCATTTTGCATGATTTTGCAGTTAAGGTCAAATACACATTGTTATAGTTCATATTAGCCACAGACATACAGAAACAAACACTCAAGTCAACTTAATGTCATCAATTAATCTAACCTGCATGTGTGGGAGGAAACTACCAGAGGGATAATATACAAACTCTGCATTTTTAAGAAAAATCAGTGGCGGTTGGATCAATGAGTGCACAACTTGTGCACTGTGCCTTAAGGAAAAACTTTTTTTTTTTTTCCCTGCAGACGAGCTCTGGCCATGGACGGCACCTGTACTGGGGAACATGGAGTGGGCTTAGGGAAGAAAGTTCTGCTGCATGACGAGCTGGGACCCAAGGCTGTCCAGGTCATGTGGGACATTAAGAATGCCCTTGACCCAAATAACCTGATGAATCCTGGGAAAATTCTACAATAAAACTGTAGCTATAAGCAGTATTTTAGTCATTAAACTTGCAAAATGTGATTTTGATCTGCTCACTACTTCATCAGAGGCTTTCACAATGACATAGAATTTTTTTCAGCCACATTTAAATGCTCCTGTTACAACAGGACATCTAGATATAACTCAGCATAGAAGGATCAGTCAAAAGTGTAAAGCAATGGGATATCAGTGGGAAGACACTGTTATTTAATGAGGGGGATGTGAGATTGTACTTGAACCTGTGTTGATTTTAATAACGATGGTATTTCTGCTGTCAGGTCGAGTGTTGCTCAATAAGATGATGTAAAATTATTCATATTATCGAATAAAGAAAATGAAAAAATAGGTTTATTTGGAATTTGAAGTAGATCTTGGCATCACCACATGGGATTATGAAGCAATGCATTAAAAGTATAACACTTAAAATGATATTTGGCTCTGAGATTTGTTTTGTTTTGTTTATTTTTCACCAACAATAACAGCAATTTCTTACCTTCATACTGAAAGTCACTGTGACACATGTAGCAATCGGAGATCTAAAATATGCCTTATTTCCCATTTGAATTGAACAGAGTAACACCCTTTGAACCACAACAGACCCCTGCATTTAATCTGCCACGTGGTGTAAATCAGGTATGCTGCTTGTATTCCAGACTAGTTGTTTCTTCTCATGATTAAAAGGTAACTGTGACTAACGAGCTGTTCTCACAGCAGTTTGGTTAATGATTCAATTTCATCCATTTAAAGACAATTTTTCATCTACTGACCGATTGTGTGGGTAGATCCTGAGCAAGTTAATCCCCTGCTATCCACAATTATTAATATTTAATATTTAATGAAAGTGTAAAGCATGCAGTAATTTTTAGTTACTCTGGCATCAGTGCAATCCCAATAAATGTTATATTTTTATTTAATAAATGTTTGTAAGTGAACTTTGTTTCTTTTCTCTTTTTTTAGGTCATCTTCATAGAGAACTTACACAGCATCTTGAACAGCTCTAATAGTGTTCTTGGCATCTATTCCGCCACAGCCCAGACAGTTGAAGGTGACACAGCGGTGTATTGTGACACTTGATTAATATGAGAGACTATCTTGGCATTAGAGGGCAATGGCACTACATTATGTGGATTTTCACCACTACAAAGAAGTTAAAATATAGAGCTGCTGGTGGGGCATTTATTTATTCATTTATTTATTTAGTGTGTGTGAAGTACATTAGAAGGCAAAATAAAACACTTTTAACTAATTTCTGCCTCACTGGACCCATAAATACTGTCGTCTCAGCCCATAGCCCTTACCTGAACATTAAGAATGAAATAAACTATCTATGCATGGCTGATGTGGTACGATAAAGAGTCCATTTCTTTCCCAGGCACAGTTAGTAACTGGTTTATTTCATTTTAAATGAGCTGACATCTCTTTATTCATCACTTGAAAGGGGCTTTGAGCTGTTCGCAGACAACCTGAAGTAAGAATAGAATTTCAAATAATTTTCATCTGTTGGTTTTAGCTCAATCCTTCAACATTTTCCTCAAACTCTTCAATGTGGTTTGATTGACTCAGTTCAACTTCCCAGTCAGTGTCAATGAGTTGACTTAATTACACATAAAAAGAAACATTTACGGTGAGTTTCTGAACCTTAATTGATGTCATGTCAATACAATTATGACTTGAGGCCAAACCTAAACAAAAGAAAATACCAGAACAAACTAATAAATGTGGTATTTTTGCCTTTCTTAAATATAAAAACAAATAAAAATTTAGCTTTTTTTTCCAACACCTTTAAGAGTTAGCCAGTATCTTCATTAAAGTGAATCATGATCCATTAATAAGTGTGTATATGCTTAATTAAGTTTATAGAAGCTGTTATAGCACAGTGTTTTTGCACTGGAAATGCTCTTTAGACCAACTGAACAAATAAAGCAGTGTTAAGCTTACCAACGATTTATCAACCTTGACTGAAGGCTGACTTATTGGTTTTCTTCAGGCTGAATTAAGAACCCGATGTTGCTGCTCTGCTTTGTTGTGGGCTCAATTGTGGATGAATTACCATTGAAAAATGTGAAAAAGTGTCCAGTTCCTTTTGAAGCCAGAGCCTTTTGGGCACTTTTAGATAAAGTGACTTAAACTCCCACACATTGGGTGATGAACATGCTCAAAATGAAGTGCCAAAATGACTTGGCACTTTAATGTAGTATCTGTTCTTTTGTCCTTTTATCTATTCTTCTTTAGCCCAGAGAGAAGAACAAATGCGTATGAATGTACCTTGAAATATTCCTAGGATAGCCTAGAGACAGTTCTAACATGGGAAAATTGGAACACATTGATTGTCTTCTTGCTAACAAAAAAAAGGAGCCACATTTGAAGCTACCTGAGATAGTTAAAATATTTTTTTTTTATATTGTCCTGAAATCAAATGTCTCAGAATTAAAAACAATTATTATCAGAATCACTGTTCTGTGGGCTGAAATTACAAGTCCCAAGCTGGCAGTCAAGCTAGTTCTCATGTGGTGAAAACATGGTTATACAAGTCCATCTAGTCAATTACTTTCATTTTAATCCTCAATCGCTGAATCATCTTCTACTGCTGGAGCCAATCCCAGCTCACACTGGATGAGGGCGGGCCACACCCTGGACAGGTCGCCAGTCCATCACAGGGCCAACACACAGACCAACAACCACTCATACTCACGCTCAGACCTACGGACAATGACTTTGGACTGTGGAAACCGGAGGACCGGGAAGAAGCCCATGCAGGCAAAGGGGGGGGACCTTCAATCTCCATACAGAAAGGCCCCAGGCCAGGAACCGAATCCACAACCTTTTTGTTGTGGGGCAAAAGCACTAACCACTATTCCACTGCGCTGCCCTTCTTTCAATCTTTCTTCAAAAATGTTATTCCCTTGCTTGATCACCTATGAATGTGAGTGGTTGTTGGTCTCTGTTCTCAGTTCTTCTTCACTATTATATGAAAAAAACAAACATAAAAACAATTAGGACAATGTTAGATAATAAAATCATGTAAAATAATGTTTTGTATTAGGTCTCCTAGATTAGATATGAAGTTAATGATAATCAGTTGCATCCGAATAGTCAGTGGAAACGTGTGCCAAATGTCAGAAAGGGGAAGACAGACAGGGGAGCTGGACAGAGCTTCAGATGAAATAAAATAGAGCAAATCAGTCAGGGCGGGGCCAAATCATATGTCAACAGTCGCAATAACATGAGTGATGAATAATCTGTTTAATTGTGAGTATTTGATTTATAAATAATGTGTATTTCAGATATGTTCCACTAATATTGTAGTAAATTTTTAAATCAATTTTGCAACCTGTAGATATCTCACAAAACTGCAGAAATATATTGCTTCAGTAGTTGGCATACTGAGGTTTATAGTATAGCAAATTGGCCATTCTGCCATAAATAGTTTATCCTCTTTTGGAAAAATCCCAGAAAGTGTTACATCTGCTCCTGGTCTGGTAAACCTTCAGAATCTCTTTATTTTGTGATCACCACATTTCTCCTGTGCAATGCAGGCTTATGTATAGAATGTTCTCCCTGTGGTCTAATATTTATAGATGTTAAAACTCAAGCAACAACTGCATCTTACAGGACAACTAACGACACGTTTAGGATTGGGGCCTTCAACAGAGTCATCGAGTCTTATATTAATATACTGACTTTATTTGCTACAATTATATTTGTATTTTAGAACCAGTTTATTTGTGTGTGAATGCCTGAGGAGTTGAGAGGGGACCATTTATAGACCTGCTGTCATAATAGCAGGATAGATGAATACCTATTGAAGTGAGAGTTTACCTTATTGGGCAGTAAGGCTTCGGAGAATATACAAGGAGACTGACTGTTTGTTGTTATGAAGAAACAAAGGACCAAAGACAATAAAACCAGCCTAATGACACACAAATGCACACACAGGATTAGACCAAGTAATCCTAAACTAAATATGTGAGTGCTTGTAATCCCAACATTAGCACATATGGTTGAAAAGTCTGTGCATAGCTCACTAATGGCAATAATATGATATCTGGGCTGACAGCCAGAAACCCAAAATAAACAAGTTACTGTTCATAACTGCTCTCCTCTGACAGGTAAGTTTAAATTTTATAAGAAACTCAAAGGGTAGTATAGTAGATACTGCACTCAGGCACAACCATGGGAGAACTATTTTTTATTGCCCATCTTTGATTTACTTCTTTTTGAAGAAAAAAGGGAATATAAGGACTTTATGTGTTTATTGAAGCCTCGTATGAAAGCATGGCTTTGTTTATCTTGATGCCCATATGTTTAGATGTCTAAGTAAAACTAGAAAAGCCACAGCAGTGTTTTGAGAGTTAGCTGGAGTCCTAAGCAAGAAACAATCAGCATTCACCACAGTATGACAATATTAATAATAACGACAAAGTTCATTTGTATAGTAAAAATATAGTTACAGAGTGCTTCACAGGTCAAAGATATGACACATAAAATTATCAGAAAAACAAGCCAAAGAAATTAACAAAATACTTAAAACAAGAAAACCTGGAAAATATGACACAATTACAAAAATGCCAACCTATACAATGTTTTGGAGAGATTTAAAAGACGGACGAGACTTTGCAGATCTTAGTACAGACATAGTTTTCCAAAGCTGTAGAGCTCCTGCCTTTTACGTGCTGATGGAACAGTAATACGAGTCTGCTAAGCCAAGGCAGCAACAAGATCTAAGTAAATCTCTAATGTAGGCAGGGCCAAGGCCATGTAAAGCTTTAAAAATAATCATGAAAGTTTAAAATTAAGTTGCAAGTATGAGGCTAATATGATCGTTTCTACAAATTAAGAGCCTTGCAGCTGAAGACAAGACATGGCCTTGTGACTGAGTCCTGAACAATAATTTAGACGTGACGTGATAGATGCACGAATCACACACGGGAAGGGGAAACATTTTAGAAATATTGCTCTAGAGTTTGTTGGTTTATGGGGACCCCTTAACAGTCCTGAGCCCCAAGCAGCTGCCAGCCTGAGAGACAGACCCTGTTCCCTTTATTGTTTGTGCACTGTTCAAGAAATGTGAGTCGCATGCCCATGGTGAATATTCAGGTCAATTCACTTATCCCCAAAGGACAATTTAAGGCAAATGGAACAGCTGGTGGTGAATGCGTGAACACAAAACACAAAACACACAATAGCTAGGCACCCAATAAAGGCAAAGTATTTATGTCATTAAAAATCCTGTCCAGTTATTATAACAGTGAAGACTGTTTATCTTCTGTTCTGTGGTGGCTTGCTGTGCTGCTCTTGCAAGCATTTTGTCCTTTCCCTTCTGGTGCCATGGAGGACCGTGCCCTGCATCATTTTCCTGATGACTAGCTGTTTGAGGGATGCCTGTTCTTGTTCCTCCTGACCAGCTGGTACAGGTCAACAGCCTGCTGACACTCAGTCGTCTTCTAACCTTGTTGAAGGTGTAATGAGTCTTAATCTGCGCTCACCCGGGTGGTCAGACAGTACTCCATTTGGGGGCCTCAAGCTCTGTTTTTATTTACAACACCAAAAAAAGAAAAAGATAATCAATCTTGAAATATGAGCGATATCGCAGAGGGGTCCATTCAGTTTTGTGGTGTACTGTAGGTGTCTCCTCCCAGCACCGTTTCCCGTCTGAGCTTGCGCATTGAGCCTCTCCATTGTCTGGCCCGGAGCGGCAGCAGCACCAGCGGCGGCGGCGAAGCGGAGAGGATCGGCGCGCCAATGTGAGCGCAGGGGAGCGGCATCACTGTGACCCCAACGTCCGGGGAAACCCGCCGGCTGGAGAGCATCACCTCAGACATACAGTGACGTCATCACCTGTTTTTTTTTTCTCCTCTCTCTTTTTTTAAATCAAAGACAGACCGTCGTTTTGGCGGTCAGACAGACAGCAACAGTTGTCACGATGTCCGAGATCAGATGAGGCCAGAGCGGCTGAGCGAACATTGCGGCGCTGCTGTGATCCGGCCCCGGCGGCTTGAACGTGTTGCTGCCGCGTCCCGCCTGCGATGATAGCACCGTGTTGATCACCTGGGACGGCCAAAGGGAGCGTACATCTGTCTGTCAGTCTGCTCGTCAGCCGCCCCCTCCCCCTCGGTTGTGTCTGAGAGTGAGGTGAATCCAGACGTCAGGGGAGGCTCATGTTACGCTCAGCGGGGAAACGGGCTGTTGCATCTGCGGAGAGTCAGAGCTGACGAGCCAGCGGAGCCACACGGACGGACAGGCGGGCAGGAAGGCCGAGAGACAGACAGGAGCGAGGGGAGGGGGCGACAGCCTGCTTCGGCTCTCTCGACCGAGCCCCCTCCTGATACCACCCAGAGCCCCCACCCGTTTGTCTCCATCTTTGGATGGGTGGAAAGCAGAGCACGGCGGGGCGGCCCCGGGGTACTTTTCCCGGTGTCTCTACTGATGACAGCGCGGTGCCTCCCTCGGCCCACTTCGGCCACTACCGGCCGAGCGGCACCATGGGCCTGCGGAGCCGCTCGGTGAGCTCTGTTGCCGGAATGGGCATCGATCACAGTCCCGCCATGCCCTTCGGCTTCTATACCCCCAGAGGGACGGACCCGGATCGCGCTGGAGGTGGGTCAGGGGGAACACCAGCCGCCCCCCACGGTACCGGTTACCAGGACACAGGGGGCGGAGCGCACCACACGGACGGGGTGCTGTATCTGGGGTCCCGGGGGTCGCTGGCTGACACCTTGCCCCTGCACATCGCACCCCGCTGGTTCAGCTCGCACAGCGGTAAGGGCGATCTACAAGCGCACGTGCGCGTGCACACACACACGCACAAACACACACACGCCTCAGGCATAAACAGAAGGATTAATCATCAGAGAAAACCACATACAAATCCGTTCCCACGGACAACCGACAAAGAGACACCTACCGTCACGCACACCTTGTTTACCTGCAGGGAGGGATGACACCAATGCGGTGCCATTAAATTTCACCGCTGCGAAGGGACCTTCAGCCTTACCCGAGGATGCACTGAGGAAGAATCAGACAGAATTCACAAAAAGGCAGCTTTGGACATCAGACAAACGCAGTGTGTAAAACTACATGTTTTCTCAGGTTCTTGCCCTGTGTTGGCTGAGGTGGGTATGATGCACAGCAGCAGCAGAAAACAGCAGGGCCTTGGGCAAATGTCAGCTCCTACACAGTTAATACTTGAAATTTCCCTGAAGGAAAATGTCTTAAATTGAAAACACTGATCTCTGCAGCACCACTTTGATAAAATCCGAGCACTTTAAAACGTTCATTTGTTCAAAGACTCACATGAAATTGTTGTTCACAAGCTATTTTCTCAATGAGATAAAATACTTTGGAGTGTGTGTGTGTGTGTGTGTGTGTGTGTGAATTTGGGTTGGTGGATAATGGGTTGCGAGACGTGCTCTGTCTGGACTGTCGCTGCTGTGCTGTTTGGATAGGTCACTCCTTGTGTGACATGACAGTAATAAGCCTGTTGCCAAATCTGGCTGAGTCAATTAGCTCTGCGATTAGAAAGGGAGGAAGGGGGGGGGGGGGGGGGGGCGAAGAAAGGAAATAAGAGAAATGGTGGAAAATGAGGGAGGAATCATGAGAAAAAGGCATGGAGCAGGGTAGATTCAAGGAACTGCTGAGGGAGGTGTCTGTGGGATGATGATGGTGATGATGATTCTGAGAGTGACTGATAATCAGAGATGTGCTTCACTTGGCCCAGAGGAAAATTTGGGACACCGTCATGCACACTAGAGCTGCACACTCACATGGACGCACATATGCAAACCAATAACCCCATGGCTACAGTTGGTTCCATTCCAACTGCATTCACAGAAACACTCAGCAACAAAGTCATGGCACCAGATTCAGGACACTCCCCCCTCTCTCTCTTTCCCTCTCTCAGCCTTAGCTAGATCCCCAAGGTATCATTACCAAAGCCCTGACCGGCTCACAGCAGAATAGTTGGACATCAACATCTCGGCTGTTTTTCCTTGCCTACATTGCCTTGTATTTTCATATCAGAGGGAGGAGATAACAGGATGGGGGGAAGGACACGTCTCAGAAATACAAACAGAACATCTTCAGTCAAAGTACTGGTGATGGAAACAGCAGTAAGTTTATTGGTGCAGTGAAGTTCAAGAGAGTTCTTGTTCTCGGTTGCTGTGTGGTTGTCATGTGGGTGTGTCAGGCGTATAGCTTTCTGTGCCTAAAAAAGTGATCCTAAGTTAAGAAAAGAAAAGAGACCCTCCCCCCACCGCCCCCCAAAAAGAATCAGAAACAGCCAATACCGTGCTTAAGAGGTTCAAGTGGTCAATGTTGCACATCTCAGCCTCAGGCAGGATCACATTAAAATGACCCACAAGCCCATCAAGATGACTGGTAAGAGCTCGGGTGAGTTGGACTTTCTGAGGAAAGGGCACGCTTGACAATAATCTTGTCCATGTGAGAGAACTTATATTTTCAAACTCTTCTTCTCTTTGTCAGTGTATAGCTGAAGGTATGACAGACAACCTTACAAAATATGGCCTCAAGTATTTGATGAACTTGGCCAACATATCATAGCTTTAATATTGTAATTGTGGGGATTCATTCCCTCTTTTATCCATCCACTTGCTTAGCATGACCTTTTATTTAACTTGTACCTGCAGCAGAAATGTTCCTGTCACTGGAGTGTTCTGGCGGTGGATTTTTTTGATGCCTTAGGCTATGTTCAGAATGACAACAGTATTGGGAGAAAAAAAATGTCAGGGTCCCCATATGCTTATTTCTTCGAGACCACTGCTTCCACTGCTGCAAGGGGCTTTTGTGAAAAATGCTTAGCATTTTGTCAAAATAGTTTATTGTGGTTTAAATCAGTCTGTTGGTCAATCCAGTGAATAAAAGGGTACAATTTACATTTATGTAAAAAGATTTTTTTGAACTGTATGCAGCCAGCCTCTGCTCTCACTAGCAGTAGTAGATACTGGGTGATAGAGCCATGTACATCTCCAACAATAAGTCAATTAATTAAATAAACTAAACTAAATGCATGTACTGCATGTAAACGAATGTACATACATGTAAATTACAAGATTGCTACTTTATAATCATATACATAGCTAATACTCACTGTTTACAAATGAACTCATTTATAACATATTCATCAACATTAACATGAAACAAAATGGCTGAACCATTACCTCCTTTTAGGAAGTGTGTGAAGTGTGGGTAACACAACCTAAAATCTTCAGACAAACAATTTGTTTTAGTACAATATATAGGAATTAATGGCTCGCTAATCTGTAGTTACTACTGCAATTATGACACTTAAGTTTACCCACCAGAGAATCAACTTTCATACACTCATACACTCCCACATCAAGAAGAACACACTAAGACCCCGGTCAGTGTAGGTTTTGATTTCTTTTTGAAGACATGGGGACATGGGAGTTTAGCAACATCTAATTTAGCACAGCTCACATGGCTAACACTGCAGCTTAAGCTAGCTGAATGGCTGCTAAGTAACTCGACTCACGTTTTCTCTCGTCTGTGTTGTGGCTGAAACCCCGGCAAAAAACAAACAAACAAACAAAAACAACCCCAAAACAACTTGTCCTATCTGCTCCGCCAATAACAGTGAAGGTAAAACCAAAGATGTTTTGTTCTCTCGCGCACAACTAACAATATTTCCAGTGAAAGTTTAGCCTGCAACAACAGCATGCAGCCTGCCGGGTCAGATGGGCTGTGCTACATTATATCACGCCAACTGCCACCTGAACCTTCAGTGCATCTTGTGAAATTAGTCCCACTTACAGTGAAATAAAATACACATTTTTATAGAAATATTAATTAACTATTAACTATTCCGCATTAAAATTGTAATCATAAACCCTATTTATTGCTCTGTCAAATCAAAATGTGAATTTCTTTTTTATTTTTTTCCCAAATTGGTAAACTGAACTAATAATAAAGACCATACTATCCAGGGTTACATGTACCTCTTCCAAAGTTATGTTGGTGATCATTCAGGTGTAGTCCAACTGTAAGCATGCTACAGTAAGTTTGGGCCTTACATAACAATTGTTTCAATTCATCATTGGTTTCTCGGAAGCAGCATCATTTTACTCCTCTCATTCATTCATCTTCTACCGATTATCTGTTTCCGACTTGCAGGGGGAATCCCAGCTCACACTGGGTGAAGGCAAGGTACACCCTGGACAGGTCGCCAGTCCATCACAGGGCCAACACACAGAGACAGACAGAGACCAACAACCACTCACACTCACACTCAGGCCTACAGACAATGGTGTCTTTGGACGGTGGGAGGAAACTGGAATACCTGGAGAAAACCCATTCAGGGGGCAACAGCACCTACCACTATGCTGCTGTGCTACTGACTTTACTTCAGTAATAGATAAATGAATAACAACAGAAAATCTAAAAAAAAAAAAAAAAAAAGGTTTTTACCTCTGAGAAATTTAGTTTTATTGTCCCTCTCCATGCCTTTTTTAGCACCAACCTATACAGCAGTGACAGTGGGGAAAATCTTTAGACTCACTTTTTGAATCATTGACTGTACATAAAAATGAAAATAAAATACAGGGGCTCCAAAATGGTCTGTCTAATGAACAACAAGGGGTGAATCCATTGGTAGCAAGAAACAACTCTAGGACAACTCTGATAGATACAAGTTCTCTTTAATACACCACAAGGTCAATTATTTAAATTATAGTCCCATTCAGGAGAGAGCAGAGTATAAAGCAGGGTATGCATTAGGGTGTGGCCACCATATGATTGACAGACTGTAACACAGGGTCACCTACCAGAGAAAGCGGTTTAAATTCACAAAATTTACATGGCAACAGCCAATTTACAAACCGGAGTGTTCAAAAGTTCACAAACTGGTGGGTGACACTGGTTTGATTTATAATAGGTTATAATTTTAATCATAATTAGGTATAACCATTAAGTTCCCTTAACTCCCATACCTCAACTGACTGCTGATCAACAGCTTAAAAACGAATCAAAAATTAAACTTAAAGTGGGATAGTGTTTCCTGCATTTACTTTTTGTGAGATGAGTCTTCAGATGCTTTATAAGAGCTACTGTTGACAACGCTAGTTCCAGTTTCTAATTTTGCATATTATACCTTCAGTGGGACCTTCCACAATGAAGAACTGTCAGGTTAATGATGTTTTTGTTGACAGCTAAGCTTTTGTCTGTCCACAATGGATTTAGGGGCCCCCGATAGCCCCTTACATTGGCAGATATGGCAATGAAACCCCAACGGTGCATCCTGTGGCTAGCGTCTGCCAATCACAAGTGGTGCAGTGGTTTCCGTCTTCGATGGGCTTTCACCCAGAGTTTAGATTTACTTTGAAAACTACACACACGCACTTCTCAACAAAGACTGCAGACTCCTCTGTAAAATGGAGATTAATCAGCCAGCCTTCAAGTGACTTGCCTCCTGTATGCCCTTGGGAGGATTGTGTATGTGTGTGTACAGTATGTGTGTATGTGTGTTTTAAGGAAAGACTAAAGGCTAAAGTTGATTATGACATGGAACAGCAAGCAACTGTTTATATTGTAAAGCAACCACATGTAGTGCATTCTGCACACTGTGCACACACACACACACACACACACATACAAAACCAACAGGTCTCAGGTATGTGTATATGTTTGAAGACTTACCTTGCATTTAAGTTGTTGCAACAGCTTCATTTTGTTTCCCATCTCCCTTTGCTCTGCTACTGCTCACAGAACACACGATGGTCTGCATGTGTGTCAATCAGACATTACAGCAAGCAACCGTTGTGCAGTGTTGTGTCTGGAGTATTCATTCATTAGTAGTATAGTTGGGATTCAATTAACCTTTTGTTATTGAAGTTTCCTGACAACATTTAGCAAGTTCTAACATTCATGGGTTTATTTACATGTGTTGTGGTGCAGACAGTATATATAATGCTTTCTTCACTGGTTTTGGTAGTTTTTATATATTTTTCCACAATATTATGAAACATTTTTGCTCATACTACAACTTTTTTTTTTTTTAAGAAATTACATTTTTGCGTGACATATTGTATACACATTATAAAACACATGTATATAACACCCTGATGTAAACACAAGTGTCATATGATAGTTGTTTACTATTGGTATGACCATGTTGTACCATGTACCATGTGTTAAACGGGTATTTTGTGTTTTAATTTAAGAGTATTATTGTGGTGGCATGGAAACTAGCCAGTAGATGAATATCAGTAGGAACATGACAGTATTGGAAAATTATTAAAAATTGTATTTTGCATATTACTTTTTTTTACTGAGTTGGCAGTTGAATACTAGCTACAGTGTTAATGTTGCCACAGCTAGGTGCTAATGAAGAAGCATCAATAAGCATCTTTAAGCTGCATGAGCTGATTGAGCTGATTGTTGCTATTGCTATTAAATTTTCATGGCAGACTTTATATATTCATAACACATATATATATACGTTATAAAAGTTTTAGATATACGTTAGTTTTGGGGACTTTTTGCTTTTATTATAGTGTCTGTGAGAGTCATATATGAGTGAGAGAGCCTGGATCATAGTTATTAAACTGCAACAGTTCAGACTTGAGCATGTATTTGCTTTCCAGTCCTGCAACACAATAGCCACATGCAATGAGAGCAGCATCTTCAATAATTTTTTTATGGCCTGTGTTTGGACACTGAGACAAGACCAGCGTCTGGTTAAACAAAGGAGAAGTTCACAGTGACTTTGTACACAATGTGCCTTTTTACATGAAGACAGGATCTTTCATAAACATTATCACCTGAAGATTCTGCGTCTAAATCCCACCACAGTGAACGTCTGGATATGAGCCCCATTTTCTACTGAAATCCATAAATTTAGTGCTTCATCTTCAAAAACAAATTCAAACAAGCAACATTTAGCAAAATTAATTTTAATCTGTTTTGACATGACTGTTTATCTGATGTATGAGATGGATGTTTCCAGAAGAAAGAAAACAGGGAGAGTTTGTGACAAGTTTTCACCGTTCGATCGTCAGTTTCACATCAAAGCTGAAGTAACACTTTTATTGATCCCTGTCAGGATCGGCAAAGCAATGCTTATGCTTGGTAGAGTTCCCCTATCTCAGGAATTAGCAGCATGGATGAATTGTACATTTAGCAAATCTTTGCTTGGCACATAAATCATACAGTTGTGCAGAAGTTTTACCTTAGAAGGCAATTCTTGTTTTTTAACTTAGCTTTTCACTTCCTCTGGTATTGCATTCTCAAGTTTTTGGAATTCTAAATTGCTTTGATTTGTCACAATACTACAGTAGAGCCATGAGGAATTTTGAAAAGTTGAACAATATGTCAAAAAATAGGCAGGCATCATAGATTTAAGAAGCTGGAAAAAAGATGAGAAAGAAAGACAGACAGGAAGGTTGATTCATTAAAGGAAAGAGAAAACAATAATTCTACTCATTTTGTCTGAAGGGCAACAGATGACCCTAATGCTAACCCTGTGACATTCATTAAAAAGTTAGATAAAAAAGCCAAATCTCTTGGCATTTATAAAATTAATCATTTATTTCACAGAGCTATTATATTTTAAAAAGACTAAACAGGCATGTCTAAAGTCATAGTCATAGAATATGACGACTTGTACTTGTCAGAGTTGCCACAATGGTCTTTGTCATGTGGGTTAGGCTAGGGCTGATTGTGAAGTGTGAATGAATAGGACAGTAACATGAAAATTGGTGCTGACCTATCCAAAAAATGAGAGTGGATTTCAAAGCAGAACGTAATGATGGAGAGACGATTAATGGGCAGGATTTGAAGAGGAATTTTTTTTTACCTGTTTCCACAGTTGACTGACCCTTATTTCAACACATAATGGAAAAACTATCTGTGAAGACCATTGTTAAGCTGCCACACATGCAGGCATTAGTTGGTTAGCTTTAGAAAGGGTGATGGAATCTCATGTGAAGGCCACAGACAGAGAGGTAAACTTTGTTTTTCCAGCACAGGTGATTCAGACTACCAAATGCACAAGCCTTCAAGATGCAACCAACCAGTGAACCAGCAGTACACATTTGATGTCAGAGCGATACAACACATTTGTCGATCATACGGTTTCATATGGCGTCAAAAGTGGAGTCACTGTGACAGACAATACATCAGATTTAGCCAAATCTTTTTTAAAAGAGATCACCCCCTCAATTCTGAGTCTGCCTCAGAAAGGGAAGAAGACAATAAAGAGGATGTCATCTTTACAGCAGTCAGTTTACTTTTCTTTAATTAACCTCATTTCCACCAGTGGTGATGAGCAACAGTTGACTTCCAATGCAGACCCAAGCCTGTGTAAATGGGTTGTATTGTGAAAGTGCACAGTACAAACCAAGTCGATCTACAGCTTACACAGACTAATTCCTACTCACTGATGAAAGACAAACCTTAAAGGCTAACACCTGGCCTACATCATTACATTGACTACAATCATCATATTGATTTTGTATAATGATATTCATCACAGCAACAAGATATTAAAAGATATTAAATAGTATACAGAAGTAGAGAAGTAAGGTGATTTGGGTTTACAACTCATGTTCAGTTTAAATGGGTTTCAATTACATTTTAAATATTAGTAGTGATTTGCAAAGATGCATTTCTTGCAGCCACTACGTGTCTGTTTAAACTGAGAAATGACAAAAAGAGAGAGCTTGTCCTCCTGCAGGGTGATGAAATAGACTTTTTTGAATTTGTGACAGAGCCTGAGGATGGCTCCTTGGCAGAACAAGAAGTAATGGACTGTCTGAGGTCATGAGTTGTATCAGGTTGAGACTCCAAACCAGTGCTCAAATGTCACAAACATTTAGATGAAATCAAATTCCTTATAGGCAAGTTTCAAAACTTGGCAGCCATCTGCTCTGAGGCAGTTATTTCAGACTTACAATATCAGGCCCAGTACTAAATGAAGAGGGAGCGAGCCATAACAGCACTCTGCATGGTCAGTGGGAAAAACAGAAGGTGCATGTAAAGATTCATGGTTCAGTCTCTTTGCCTTAAAATAAAGTTTAAGGTTTCATGACCCCAGCTTTTGTCTGTAGTTGGACATGTGTCATACAACTGTAACCTTTTCTTTCTGCCGAATGTCTCTGATAAAGTAAAAACACTGCAACCCAATCTCTAATAGGTCTCTGACCTGTCTGTGCTCAAAGTTATGTCACAGGAATTCAGAACTTTGCTAACTATGTTCAAGAGTCCAGCCAGATAGTAATCAGCATGCTTAACTGGCGAGCACAGTCAAAGTACAGAGCTTAACAGGACTCTCCAGAAAGGGAGTCCAGGCAGGTGGCAGGCAGCGGACAGGAAGCGGATAAATGCAAAGTCCAAAGGCAGAACCAGGAGATCCATCCAGAAAAAAGTGCTGGGGAGTAGTGCATGACGCAACGACAGTCTGGCAAACAGTGAGTGTGGAGGAGCTGGTTAAGGGGACCATCAGAATCAGCTGGGAGGAACATCTAAGTCTGATGATCTTCATTAGGAGAGGTAGACAGGCAGGCAGGTAGAGCAGGTTAAGCTAATGGCAGCTTTTTGTGTAGCTGTGTGAAATAGCATTGTTCACATTTAGGCTCAAACTTATAATGCGTTATGATGCGTTATTGCTTGGTTCATTTCTGGGGATACATCACACTTCACATTAGAATGTCTGTTTTGCACAATTTTATTGTGTTTTTTGAACTTGCTGAATGTGGAAGAAACTGAAATTTCTGGCAAAAATTCCGAGAATTGCCACATTTGTGTTTAACTGATGTAACTGAATCACGAAAAACTGCATCAAAATGGAATGAAATGAAATCAGTCGTCTAGCCCCCTTACGCAGAATTTGAAAGAGCATGCCTTAGTCACAGTCACATCTCTCTCCCCATGCAAATGTGACAGACTTTTCTTTCAGATTTCATTCTCGCCAGCAGCAAGAAAATAACACAATTATCATTGCAGTGTAAAGGTAGCAGTGCCCCTTTAGTGTTAAACCTGTAAACTGGTGAGAATTCACAGAGCACAAAAACTTCTTTTTTCAGTCCTTCAACATGACTTTCTACCTGTGTAATGTTTATTCACTTATCAGAATCTTTTGTTTGTTGCAGCGAGACAGTCCAAGTTGGCCAACTAAATAATGATTATAATTCATCTCAATAATAAGTGGCTTAAAAAATATCGGTATGAAGCACTAGTCTAATGAAGCCTAATAACAGTTACTGCAACTGTCCCACTGTCATAGCTCTAATATTGCTCATATTGACTGTAGACTTGGGTGACATCCAATATGTAAGATCTCACTCCAGCTTAGCCCAAATATTGCAATTCATAATACTTTCACAGATGGGGATCTAACATATATAATTATTGTAACTTTTAATAGCACACAATACCATTATTGCATTTTAGGTTTCTCTTCAGGCATTATTTTTATTATTATATTATGGTCAGAGGTCAGAGGGTGAGTCAGACGCTTTTTCACTACACTGCATGGAATCTCCTGTCTCTGAGTTCCCTCACCTGATCTCCTGATCTAATGGACAAAACAATTCCTCAGCTCATTACCCTTTTCTCATGTCCCCCACCTCATACTTTCTCAGTCAGATGTTTCGATGCTAGTTTTCTCATATTCAGAAAAATAGAAACCTCCATATTATCTCCATTTGCATGTAAATGGTCATAAGAAACATCATGCTGTCACACACACTCAACATACCCAAAACATTGACTCTTAAATTGATATGACAAGTATTGAGAGATGTGCCAATATTTGCATGCATAACATGAAGGGTACAGTGAAGAATCATCAGATTGTTCCTTTGTAGTTTCTATCAGTTTGAGCAAAGTCTGACAAACAATGTCTAAGGGGAAAAATTGCTGCCTTAATTTATATTTAGTGAAGTATCCTGTCACAGCAAATTCCTAAACAATGATGCCATTGAAAAATTGTCCTCACAGTCATTCCCTTCCAATTCAGGCATCTAACTGTGAAGAATTTTATACAGTTGTATATATGTCTTCTATGTTTTTTCTGACTTCTTGCTGAGAAAGATTGACAGACAGATATCTCAATATGCAAGCAAATAAAGCCAAAATGGTTGAGATAAATCAGATGTGAAGTGGGTTAGAAGTAGAACTGACACTTTTCAGAAAGGCATTTTTGTCTGATTTTGAAGTAACACATAATTCAGTGCATTCTATACATTTTCCCATGCGCTGTTAAAAACTGCACTGATATTGGGGTATGAATTGTCATTTATATTTTATGTTTCGGCTCCAGTTCTCTCTTATTATGAAGCCCACCTAGTTGTCACACACAGTAGCCTTCCATCTTGGAGTAAAGACCTTTCTATGGAGGTAGATAGAAAGCAACATTAGAACAAGGCAACTTGTGTACATACAAGAAGTCTCACTTTAGTATAAACTGTGTTGGTGTGTCTGTGTCTGGTATGTAAGGACAGGGCTGTTCATCCACTTCAGCTTCAACAATGAAGACAGTTGCTTTTGCCAATATTCATTTCTTTCGCATTCCCATTCTACTGCATGTGAGTATGCGTCGCAATGCCGCTACAGTTTGTGTGTGGCTTAGGGCTACGTCTGATTTGCCAAATGGGCTCATGTGATTGTTGTCACTATGTCCGACATGTGGTTGATCCACTGGCCGCATCTGTTGAAATTGAAGCATAGCTAATGTGTGGAATAAAAGTAAAAAAAAAATAAAAATAAAAAATAAGGAGTTGAGTGTAGCCCATTTTAGGAGCAGCATTTCTTTTCCACAAATCTATTTAAAAAAGCATGGTGCAGTAGAACTACTCTTAGAAGTAGTTTTTCTTTTTTTCATAAAGTTACTCAAGTAAATGTTATGGAGTGAATTTAGCTTGTTTCCACCCACCTCTCTCAGGTATCATCTGCATCATAAAGGATCCCTACTTTTCCTCCAGCACTCTTTATGTTTCAGTTTATGAAAGTTTAGACAGAAAATGAACAGGACTAAAAAAAAAAACAGTCTCCTAGTTCAGTATGGTGCAGAGAATGATTCGAGGTCTGAGGCCCAAAGTAGATAGATAGATGGATAGATAAATACTTTATTCATCCCAGAGGGACATTTTAGACATCCAGTAGCTTATATATCCAGATACACACGTATGTCACACGCATAAAAAGTAATCTAAACACTCACAGGTACATACAATTAAAGGTAAGGAGTACAGAGCATGTGGAGGGATTAGGACTGCTAAAGACTGCTTCTTTGATACACTGGCCATGATAAGTGGCTATGGTAGAGAAGTATGTGCAGTGGTCGTAGTGCATATGAATGCAAATGCGGTGAGAACAGGAGTAGGAACATGAGTTGCTTGACAGAATTATACTTTAGGAACTATGATAATATAAGTAAGTCTTCGTCGCTGCTGCTCCGCCTGTGCTTACGTCTTCAGCTTTGGGATAAAAGAAGTCTCCCTACCAGATACAGATTATTGACAATTGTGTAATAATGTGCATAGGCAGGTTAAAATTAGTGAGGAAATTCTTATAGCACAAATAATTCTGGGCTGATCCTCCCACATGAACTTCACCAGTGCAAACAACATAATATTGATGCATAGCACGTGGGACATTCAGGAACACCCAGGCATAATTACAGCAAGTTCCGTCCACGCACTCGGGTGCTGTGGCTGGATTTAACAGGCGAAGGTTTCAGGAGAGTGGGGATTGGGGGGAACATCTGTGCTGCTGAACTGTCTGGTTG
Organism: Echeneis naucrates; assembly: GCF_900963305.1. Taxonomy (NCBI): domain Eukaryota; kingdom Metazoa; phylum Chordata; class Actinopteri; order Carangiformes; family Echeneidae; genus Echeneis; species Echeneis naucrates. The sequence goes on along the minus strand of NC_042526.1, from coordinate 22,321,178 downwards.
CAGGATTCGAGAATATAGGTCAGCTCTGCAATTTATTTCTGTTTCCTCTGCCTCTCGATCTGTCTCTGTCTCTCCTCCTCGCTCTCTCTCTCTCTTTCTCACACACACACACACACATCTACATACGCATTCTTCCCTTCTTTCCTTGTCTCATACTTGCCTGCTGCTGTAACTCAGTGCAACAAATACGCACAGGATCATGTAAGGTCAACCACAGACATATCTACATTCTGCAGGGGGGCAGTGAGATGATGGAGAATGATGGAGAGATTCAAGGTTTGAAAATGTGTTTTTGTTGCTGTGGCAACCACATAGCTTCCTATCACTGCTAAGTTTTTTTTTTTTTTTTTGTTTTTTTTTACATGCACAGGCCCCAGTGTGCATGCTCTCACACAAAGACAGGCATACACACCCATACGCACAAACCCACAGATATATTCGCACACACAGATGCACATACACACCCCGTCACTTTTGCAGTTCTCACCACTTAATTCCCATCCTGGCAGGCTTACTTCTGGTGCACACACACACACCTATGGGTGGAAAAAGAAGCAAAGCTTGGTATCAGTAGATAATTCACTTCTTATATGACCTTCTTTGAAATTGCAATGAGCTTTCGTAACTGAAGAGTAAAACTTGGAGGTTGCATCAGTCCCGTGGCTGAATGTCGAAAACATACAGTAAAGTGTAATTGCCAGCGGCCAGTGGTTACTGGGCTATGGCCAGCACATAAATGGCATCAAGACCGAGCAGACAGGCCTAATTACTGTTCTATATCTGACATCTGTCTGTAGAGGAAAATACTCTCATGACTCCTCATTATTTTCTGATTGAATTTTTCTTTTCTGTCTTGTTGTTCCCACTCTTCCTTTGTTTCTAAAAATGATTCACCTGAATTCACCGGAATGTCCAAAAGAGAGGAAACATCCATTCAATCATTCATTCAATTCATGATTCTTTATTTGACTTGAATTGACTGCCAAATCAATAAGTCATTTTCTATCTCCAGCTTTTTCAATGAATGGAGTCGCTTCTCACGTTATGAAACAGGATTTCCCAATTACTTGGTTACTTTATGGTCCAGCTTCTATTCTTCATACTGACTGTAGACATCACTTGTAATTTTTCATTATTTTCTGACATTTCATCAGTCAAATGATTCCCTAAGAAGATAATACATTGTCAACAATGGAATGAGCATGAGAATAATGGTGAGTTTTAACCTTGGGCCAGACATTTTGTTGTTTGTTTTGAGAATTACTGCAATATGATGATATATTCTTCTTGTGAAGATAAATGTTTTGTTTCCTAACAGTGCGCTGTTTGGGTGATTTACAGACTACTGCAGAGCATGTGAGATCGACCCCTCACTCCTCTTCAGCTCCACCTTTTTCTCCAATTGTGGTTTTTTTTTTTTTTCTGGCTAAAAAAAAGAAGTAAATAAGTAAATAAAAATCAAAGTGGTGATGTCCAAATCACAAAGTCAAGGCAGTTCACCAACCAATGGGTGAGTTAATTGTGGGTCCCAAGCCTGAACATATGGTTTAGCATATCACCTTAAAGAGCAGAGTAAACAAGGGCGATTCTGTTCAATTCTGTGGTGAGTTTATATGTTTTCCCCGTGCCTGCGTGGGTTTCCTCCCACCATCCAAAGACATCATGTTTTGGTTAACTGGTGAATCTAAACTGTCCGTAGGTCTGAGTGTGAGTCTGAGTGGTTGTTTGCCTCTGTATGTTGGCCCAGCGATGGACAGGTGACCTGTCCAGGGTGTCCCCGCCCTCGCCTGGAGCATTGGCTGTGATTGGCTCCAGTCCCCCCGCTGACCCTGTTGGATAAGCGGTAGAAAATGAGTGAGAGAGGGAGTGAGCAGGGTAAACAAGTCCCCTGGCTCTGCCCAAAGATAAAATAAAAGCAAAAAACAGCAATCTAGCAGCACCTATAAAGTTCACTAACATTAAATCTTGGGTTTTGTAGGGATCAAACAGACATGACACCGTTTTTCTGATAATTTTGCACATTTTAGAGATGCAATATGCAACAGCTCCTCCGGCCAGAACAACCATCCTGGGAAAGGAGTCTATCGGACGGTCTCCTGAAACAGTGCCTCTATGATGAGAGCTACACAACTTTCGTTATCATGGTACCAATGGTAAATATGTGGACTGTACCTAGAACAGTGCACCTTAATTGTCTTTTCCAGCTTTGACATGGGAATCAAACACAACTCTCCTGTCTCATCCATCCTACTTATGATTTTTTTGCTTTTTAGACATATCCTCTGTCACAATTATGATGAGTTAGCAATAAAATATAGCAGGTGCCAGAGGAAAAGTTTTGAACGTATGATGTCATTACCTAATGGGCGCTGAGAGACGACCATGCTGTGTGTGACATTGTACTGTGCTGTTCAGACTGAGTTATAATGGCAATGTTGTTCACTAATTCCTGTCAGGCCCTTTGTGCTCTCTGGAGAGAAGGGCTCTGAGGGGTTGACACAGCATATAGAGACATTCTCCATGGCAAACACACTAATTTAATCCCCGGTGTTGCTTTGAGGCAGAGCCCTCACTGACTTCAAGCGGTATCTCTGTGCCTTCTTTTCCTCTCTAAGTAGTCATACATTTCTCTTCCCTACCCATCCTGGTTTATCTCCCTCCAACTTTCATCAAAGGTCACATTAACTTTCCATGTGACAAATGAAGCAAAAGACAATTTTCTGTTCTGCTTCTGTATGTTCTCTTCTCTCTACACCCCCAGTATCCCTCCTCTTGTCAGTCTCTTGTCTGTTTTCCTCCCTCTCTTGTTCTGTCCTGTTCCCATGGAAACTGCTGGTCCTTCCAGTAAGGTAAGGAGTTTGTTGGCGAGTTGCCTTAGTTGTAAGTTGTGATGTAATTGAACCAACAGTTCCCAGGGCTGCTGTTTATGAGGTGTTGATGATGATCAGGCTTCCTCCTGCATGACTGTGGCACAGAGGCTCTCTGAGGTGGAAGGTGTGTGTGTGTCTTTGTGAGAGAAGGGTGTACTACAAATACTGAAATCACAGTAGAGGTATTGCTGCATTTGTAGAGCTCTGAGAAACAAGACAAGTACAACAAAACACTGGCTTCATGAGAATAAACCAAGTGGCAGCCCACCTTGAAATCAAATTTTTTTGCGAAATGCTGTTGAAGCCACTGGTATGTAATCTGGACGTTGGCATGTTGACTGGTTTTTCCTTGCCACTGTCGCCAAGTGCTTGCTCATCGGGGATCTGTTGGGTCTCCTTAAAACATTTTATAAAGAGTTTGGTCTAGACCTGCTCTATATGTAAAGTGCCTTGATATAACTTTGTTATGATTTAGTGAACTCATGCCATGTTCAAGATTCCAGTTTTAGACAAATGGAGCTTTATGACATGGCATCTTACCTCCCACAATAGCCATCAGAAAATGGGTATATGTGGCCGTAAAGGGATGTATATGGTCAGCAACAATACTCAGGTGGTATGTAGAGTTTTAATGATTCTCTAATGTGCCAACGGTTTGCCTAGAAAATATGCCCCACACCATAACACCACTGATACCTGACACCTGCTATCCAGTCCTTTACTCTCCTAAGACCCAAACTCTTGCATGGCACGCATTTTTAATTTCTCTTTCTGGTGTGTTGTTGGTCATCTTGAATGTAACCTGTAATGTATTATATTCTTCTGCCATCACTTAGTGGAAGTATAATGGCCTCAAAAGTGGACACCAGGCCTTTTAGAGAAAATTTTCGTATTGTGGTCTAGACGCCAGGTCCAAAGAGGGTAACCTCCAATTTGACCCTACTATCCAAATGGCACAGTGACACTCATCAGACCAGACAATGTTTTTCCTCGTTCTATTATCCAATTTTAAAGACCACGTTTGTAGCCTCAGTTTTCTTTTCTTAGCTAACAGGAGTGGCACCTGGCTATAGCCACATCAAGCTTGGACATGCTGTTGTGTGTTCAGAGATGCTCTTCCACATTAAAGCAACCACTGCTTGGTGAGTGGTTATTTGAGATACAGTTGCCTCTCTATGAGCTTTAGCCAGTGTGGAATTTTTCATTTTTGGGCCTCTCTGTTAACCTTTGAGATGGTTGTGGATCCCAGAAGAGCACCAAAAACCGTGGCATGTTAAAAGCCACCTAAATCACCTTGCTTACCCATTCAGAACTTCAGCAGGTAATTTTGACCACACCTGGATGACTAAATGAGTTGCTGTCATCTGATTGTTTGATTAGATATTTGTGTAAATGATCAGTTGAACAAATAAGTCTATATACATTTTTGCCATCATTCAAGTTTAAGTACACACCAAATTCTCTGAAGACTATATTGTGTATTTGGATAAACAAAAATGTAAGGGACTGAAATCTAGCTTAATGTAGACAACAATAACATTCTATATCATTTTTATATCTGCTGTACAGTTGTCATCATAGTTCCTCTGCTTTTTGTGACACAAGTTTCACTACTAAACATCAGGAATTCAGCTTTCACCCTCTTTGCTTCCTATACTCCTATCCATCCCTGAGCCTGGCTGGCTGTGCACGGCGACTGGAGTTTGTCTCAGACTTTCCATCTGTAGTAATTAATTATGTCTTCACTTTTCTCCTTCCCGATCTGTCGGGGGTGCCTGTGTGTGCTAAATCTCCTCCTTCAGTCCATCATGCCACAGAACTAAACTCCTAGTGTGGCTTTGTTGTGTTTCTGCAGCAGAATCTTTGCCTTTCAGCCTGTCTGCCATTGAACTAAATCGAATGATGGCTTTGTGTGCATGTGTGAGTGTGTGTGTCTGTGTGTGTTGCATCAGTTTTCAGCTTCCATGCCTTAAATACCTGAGTTCTGGTTCTCCCTGAATTAGAACAAAATATACAAAGACACGTGGAGCATGCGGCGCTGATTGAGCCTCTAGCTCACCTTGAGTGGAGTTAAATGACACTGCATTTGCTGCTCAGCTATTCTTGTTCTTGCACTTAAAAGTTGCGCTTTAATTATAGACATAAATACTCAGACAGTCGTGATTTTGATTTGTTACATACGTCGATTGACAAATAATAGATCCAATCTATTTTGCTCTTCTATTGGTTCACCTGAATTTCACTAAATAGTCTTTTTTTTTTGTTTGGTCTTCATGGTAATATGTTCTGCCCACTTATACGATGAACCCCTCTAATAGGGGGAACATTTTGAAATTAAAGTAGATTTTCTCTTTCTGTCAAATTTAACAGTTTATACTGACTGGACAGTTGTTAGCTTAAGAACGTGAGGACTTTATGTGCTTGTGTTTAACTAAAGCTAAATTCCACAAGTCTGTAAACATGTTAACAGGAAATTGCACTTTGTTTTTAATAAGTAAATTAATTAATTGTTAGTAAAAAATATTATAATAAATGAAGAAAATTTTTCATATTTTTGAAAACATTATTTAGTTAGCACTTTTGGCTGGTATAATGTTTACCACCTTCAACAGTTAGAGTGTTAGCATTTGATTGTCTGAGCTCATGGGAATGCCACTGACTTTCATGATGATTATCCGTCCATCCATCCATCTTCTACCGCTTTTCCGTTTCCAGGTCATGGGGCTGCTGGGCTACTTAAAAAAGCCAAAGTCAGCCATGTTATTGAGGTTCACTTCTTAAAGATGAAGCCTTTACTGACACCGCCATCTCCCTTGTTTGAAATCTGTTAGTGTGGCTACAAAAAGGTTTATTTGAAACTGGAGAACAGCTGGACTTTTGCTTATTCTTTTTAGACGCGTTAAGAAGTCATAAATACATATAAGCGAATTAAGCAGTGGATAAAAGCGGATGAAGATGAGTGAGTGAGTGAGTGAGTGGTAAGCTTAGCTTAGTTGGAAACAGTGGAAACAGCTAGCTTGACTTTGTCCAAAGGTATGAAAATCATAAAAAAATCACAAAGTCATATTACTCTCGGCAGCTTCCTGTAATCCCAGATTCATGACTATGCCCTTCTGTGGATATGATGTTCAAAGAGGGCAGTCAGTTAACCCAGCAGTTGTTTGGGCCAAATGCCAAGAGGAAGCAAACGCTCCGAGTAAGGTATGTCACCATCCCGAGTCCTGGCCAGATCGTCTGTTCCTGCTTCATTTCCTGTTTTCCCACATCGTCCTATCAAATTCCAAAGGCATAAAATGGTAAAAGAACAAGTTAAAACAAAAGATGTCAGCCCACGCTTCTACAGTCTTCCTTACGCTTTTAGATGCTGCAGCCCTTCTTCAGGTGAACTGCTTTAGGGCGAAACACACAAACACACACAGGAAGCAATTGTTCATAGACAATATGTTCTTTTAAAAACTTCTCGCTTTGTTTCAGTGATACAAAGGTGCACTCAGGAGCCCTTGACATTACTGTGAGCTCTGATTACAGGCGGAATGAAAAACACACACATCAGAGATGAAACGTTAAATCAGACAGAGCAGTGATAAGCTCAATGTACAGTAGGATCCTCTGCTGTCAAATGTAACGCCGTCACAGTGGTACTACGCAGCTCAGGAGATAAGAGTCGCTTATAGCTGCTCTCATCATTATGAAACATACTCACTTCGCTGCTCCGCGACTATGAAAGTCAGGAACTGTTTATAAACTAAACCACGTTTGATTATTTTCTTTCCCTACATTTATACTCTCATTTTCTTTGTTTCCATTTTCTTATTTCTCTCCTCTCACCTCTTAATCCCTCCCCACTCAATCCCATGATTCAGCTTCATACCTTCTATTTATTCTTCCTTTTAGTATTCTCATTTCTTCCTGTTTATTGCACCCTTGAGAACTCCCTTTTTCACCAATTCCCCCTTCGACTTTATATATCGTTGCCTTCTTCTATCTGCTTTACTGCCCCCTTTATTTCCCTCCCCCTGCCCTCTCCTCCTCCTCACTTCTGCACCATAAAGTAGATGGCTGGGTGATTCATCTCTTGCTCTGCCCCCAGACTGTTGTGATCCTTATTTTACTGCACAGTTAAACCAGACTGCCCTTTCATCCTCCTCCGATGTCTGTCTGTCCTCTGCAGCTTTTGACACTTATCAACTACACCGCCGATACAGGTAACAGCCTGGACTGAAAACAATAACTGAGCCTTCATCTTCTCAGTAACTGACATTTTGCGGCTACTTTATGTGAGGTTTGAACATAGTCAGGATTTTACAGTGCTATTGATGGGATCTTGGAGAGTTGTTTGTGCAGCCATTATACTCAGAGGCATGGGTTTGATTGAAACTGGCTCCTCTTGATTACTGTGGCTATCTACAGTCCAGCCGTCCCTTCCTAGATATAATTCATCATTATGAGACAGGCTGATCCATGTTTTAATTATATTGTCTGCTGCGGTATTGCTATGTCTCACAGTCTTTCATTGGTCACAGGCTCCCTTTGCTCAACAGTGGTTGAGGTGTTGCTCCATATCACTGGTGATGTGAAATCAGTCAATGAGAACTTTAATGAATGAACCAGCATATGCTGACTGATGGCTTTCCTGCTGATTTGAAACTATGCTGTATCTGTGCCAGAAGACATTGATGCAGAGTTCAGGTTCCACTTGAACTATAGCAGCATAATTCTGGTTGAGTCGACTCCTCTGTTTACTCTGACGGGGGATAAGTGCCAGCAAAGTGACTTGAGATTGTCTTTATAATCCCCTACAGGATATTCTGCCATTGGATTTGAGTTTTTTCAGTTTCCCTCAGAGATATTGGGCTGATCTTGAAAGTTGGGGCACAAAACATAGTGCTGCTCAGTGGTGTCCTGCCAGAGGCTGGGAGTTAAAAGATCCATTAATATTGTGATGACCACTGAGTACTCATGGAGTGTACACCATGGTTGCTGTGTTCCCATTGTGAATTGAACTGATCGAAAAACAAGGACTCATCATCTTGTGCTCCACCGTGTGATTTACTAGCTCCGGCGCCCCTTGTACTCTGGGTTTTGACCTTTAGGTAATTAAAAATTGTTAAGTAAGGAAAGAAGCACAGTGAGCCAACAGAACATGCCCCGACAAGGTGAGCCTAGACCTGTGACGGGATTTGTTACATGCCATAGCAACCAAAAACCTACTACAACTACAGACGCTAACCTTTCTCTTCATGAAATGTCAGAGGCTGATTCCAAATATATTTTCTATGACTATAACTTAATTTACCTTACTTCACAACTAACTCGGCAATATGTCTTTGATGAAAATTTGTGCTCATTCTATGGCAATTCAGTTAACTGGTTGCCATAGAATGAGCAAAATTTTTATATTTTTTTTAATTATTAAGTCCCATGTTTCAAACATGGGAGTTAATACATTTTCTTATATCAATATTAACTCCAACTGACAAATTTGAAAGAGCACTATCTGTTTAATTTTTTTTTTACTTTTTTCAGGACTTTACATCAATATTACCAACATAGCAACATAGCAACCAACATATATTACCAATATTACATCCTATTTTTTTTTCTTTGTCTGCTGAACGAGAAAAATTCCATTGAATACTGTGCTGTTGATCGTAACAATATTACTCATTCACTCATTCATTCATCTTCTACCATTTGTGGGGAGAGCTGGAGCCAATCCCAGCTCACACCAGGTGAGAGGCGGGGTACACTCTGGACAGGTCACCAGTCCATCACAGGGCCAACACACAGAGACAGCGACAAACAACCACTCAAACTCACACTTATGCACAATTTGGAGTCACCAGTTAACCGAAACATGATGTCTTTGGACAGTTGTAGGAAACCGGAGTACCAGGAGGAAACCCACGCAGACACAGGGAGAAAATGCAAACTCCACACAAAAAGTGAAAACCATGTGCGCTACACACTATGCTGCTGTGCTGCCTGCTTGACAGGCAGCATATGTTAAAAGATGTTAAAATGTTTCTGGCTTTACAGAACGTAAATTTGGCCATGTGCTATATAGCATTTGCTCTGTTTTGGTGTAGCTTGCGTAAATCAAGAAACAATGCTGTGTTGGTGTCCCAGACAGATCATCTTTCACTGTTAGGCCCAGCTAACTTGTGACTGAAGATGGGCAGCACATCCTAACCGTTGATGCAGAGTGGGTTAGGGTCAGGCTCTGCTCCTCATGCAAGGTTGTCTGTCCCCACTGTACACAGACTTGTTGTTGTTTGCCACGAGGCACTGTGGAGGGAGGGACAGCCATGATGTGTTTAGAGTGTGTGGTGTTGGCCAGTGCTAACTCTAATCCTGACCCTGGGTGGAGAGAGCATTTTGTGTTTTCACTTAGCCCCCTTTTTTTATATATATATCTTGATGGTCATTGGATATCTTTTTTATCTAACATACACATTGTTTGCTTGCACTCTGTATACGTGCAGCAGGTCTATAACTAGATTCCTTCTTTGGCCTGCTTATTTTTGGAAGCATGTTGTGGCCACAAATGTTTTGGAAGAATAATAATAATAATAATAGTCAAAAATAGTCAAAAATTTAGGGTGGAAACATACAGAGAAAACTGTTGGTGTGTTGGTCTGTGTAATGATCTCTTGCTTTTCCCTCTCCATAGTCCTTTATAGTCCATGTGTGCCGATAAAGGTTGATTACAGCATGTCTCCACAGTCTGGTCTCTTTTCATGCAATCAAAATGCACCACTCTCACAAAATATGTTTACATTCATTTATTCCTTAACCAGTCAGATGGCAAATGTGGGTTCATTTAAAGAATGGTACCAAAGTATGTCTGACTAAACCATTAGCCTAGCCACTGTTAACTATACATCAGAGATGGGATTATTTCTTGATGTATAGACTGCAGGTCCTACTGTAATTGTACTAACTAACATGTTGAAACACCATATACAATATCTTTTACAACATATTTATTTTACTCTATTTTATATAGATTTTTTTGGTTTATATAAATATTTTTTCTCTATTCTATTGTATTTATCACAATATACATAGAATGAGAAGTGTTGCTCCCAGATGAAAATTGGTTGCATGGCATATAATGATAATAAAGGATCTTATCTCTTATCATTAGAACTGTTGGAAGGTGTTTTTTTTATTTAAGCTTTTGTATTGAACGAAAGCATCTGCTAGATGCATCCAGGAGATTAAATTCATAAGAGACGTCCTCTGACTTTGATAAAAGTCAGTGAACAACAAATTGGAATTGAATCTCTCAAAACAAACATAAACAGCTTTTAGCTGGAAAGGCACGTTCACAAAGTCTCCGCAGCCACAGTGTCTCTGCAAATGTTTCATAGCTGGTGTAAGTGTTGTGTTTATCTGTGGCTCAGACCCGTCATGATGTTGCCCTGGCTCAGCTGTCTTTGCTAGACAGGGGTTATTTGGGAGCTGAGTCAGGGTCCTGGGCTCAGCCAGACTGCCCGCTGCTGAAATATGCATTGGCCAGAGACTGAGTTGTGTGACCTCACCTGTAACGTGTACATCTGTGCAGAGGTTGACAAGAATAAGTTACCATGGGACAATTTAATAGCACTTGAGCTCAGAGTGTGCAACAGCCTCTTTCACAGTTTTTTATTATTATTTTGTTTTTGCATAGTCACGCAAGGTGTGTAATCAGGAAAACAAAATGTTGTGCAGTGTTTCTGGTGGGCTTTTACAGCCATTTTACCAGGAAAATAACACAAACAACACCGCAACAACTTCAGTGCTCAGTGGGCTAACTTCTTGACGATTATGACATCCATTTTAAAGCCGAGTCTAGCTTGAGCTGGTGCAAGCACAAACATAAATCTAAAAGTGAAAGTATTTTTTCGAATACAATCATTTAACACTACAGAGAGGGCAGAAAGAGAGGGATCACTCAGGGTTGGTCAATAAATGTTTCAAATCAGCTAGAACAAGCTAAGAGATGAATCGAGTGAAAACATTTACTGCAAAACATGCAGTGTTACCATGCTCCATAAATAAACGGCTCTTTTGTGAGGCATATTGTGTCAAAAACAACCAAAAAGAGAATTGGAATGCACTTCAAATTTAGCTATTAAGGCCATAAATTTGCTGACTCTGTTTGGCTTGAAAACTCCAGGGTGGTGATGTAGTTTTGACCAGCAGAACTTTAGGAAAGATGATCCAGACAACTATTTGCCTCATGATTTGTTCATATCGTCATGACAACAAGTGGCAAATGGAACATGGATAGTAAAGTGCTGCTGACCTTGTTGTCTTTTTTAGCAGCTGCTGTACAGTTTAAGTCTACATTTTAATGCTCCAGCCTGAACAGAACTTCGAATGGAAATGAATTCATGCTTGACTAAATTAATGAAAGAAAAGTGTATGTATAGTCATGTATAGATTCATGCAGACATTCCAAATATTTTTTCCCCAATATGTATATCCGTGATGAGGTGTGAGGGCTAATGGTCTTTCTCTGGCCCAGCAATCCTCAGAACTTCTTTGTATTCATCCGGTATTGTATTATATAATCGCTCATATGATTTCAATTTGATTATTATCAGTGCCTCTCTCTTCTTTTGTTCATTGGGCATCATGATGCTTGTTGTAAACTGTAACAATTTTTTCTCTTCCTCCCAGTTAGATCCGTCTGTTGTGAAATGAATAGAAGTTTATTTGAGGCTGATCTATTAATATCTATCAGTCAGTTATCATGGCCATGGTTTCAAACAATTTTAACAGGATTGTGACTAATACAATTATGTGATAATGAATCGTTGTCAGTCACAAATCAGTTTTAATGATTTTAGCCATAATTGTCTGTATGTGCTGTTATAATTAATGGGCAGCTTTAGTTAACAGTAAAGTGTAGCATTTCTGAACTTGTTTTTGATGAATTTAAGAGTCTGATGGTTCCAACCTAAAAGAGAAGTTCTCAAAAATCCTACCTGCGCTTGGACCAATCCAAGAGCAAATGATAAAAATAAATGCAAAATTTTTATTATGCAATTGCTTTTTGCTTATTTCCTTTGGTGCCTATAGAGCCAGTTTGGTGATAAAATATATATATATATATATATATATATATATATATATATATATTAAATTAAAAATAAATGAGCTGCAAAACTATACTATATGTTTTATAAGCTGTTATTTACATTTCACTTGAAACATCAATATATTTTTATATTTTAGCATCAGATAAATTCAAAATTGAACAATATTAAAAGAAACAAAAATATCGACAACTATTTTCCCATCATAAAACTGTAGGTATCCAGTCCAGTTATCTGTTACTAAATGCAGCCTGTTAGGTGCAGGCACTTACCTCACGATGGTTCCGCCTGACAAATGATTTGATTTAGAGAGACTCCCTCCTCCCAGTGATGAGCCAGCTGGAGGAAAATCCAGACAGGAAGCCTCATGACTGATTTAGCATTTGAATTATTATCCAGCTTTGATCCCCACCACTCACTGAATGTTAATTATCGCATCACAGCATAGCACTGCCCGTTTCTGCAACTTTGATTTGCTGATGTGTTTCATCACTAAAACATCACAGTGTCGAACGACAATATTCAGTTTAGTTTGAGTGTCTGCTGAAATAAATGGAGCACCTGCAGCTGCTACTATGGCGAGAAAGAATGAAATAAATGTCATTTTCCATTGAAAATGTAAAAACAGTTACGTAGGAGTTTCACGATTGTTTGATGTGTTTGGTGCATACCTTTGCCTTTTTTTCTTAATTTAATGTATGATTATGTTACAGTTTTAGTAAATTGGCCCAAAAGTGTACTTAAACCAGAGATGTGAAGCAGTTTAAAGGGATTTATTGAAGCTTCACTTGGGACTTGGAAGATTTTTGTGGTGTGGTCTAGCAGGGTTTGCTGAAAGTCTTGAATGAATTGGATCCAGAGCAGACTGGGAACTGAGTGAGGCCGTCGAGTGAACTGGGGAGATACCTGAGCAGAGGGAACTGGATTAAAGACAAAAGGACTTTAAAGATGGACAGCCTAGTTGTGTAACCGCTCTGTGAAACGGATGGTCTGGCAGTGAGTATAGAGCAGAGCTGCTAGATGTAATGCTGGAGGTGATTAGTGGAAGGCAATCAGCTGAGCTGGAGAGGGAAGGCAGCCGACCTGCTGATCTGCAAGTAGGCACACCAACGCAGACAAACCAGGAACACAAGGGAAGGAGAAAATATGAGCTAATAGAAGGGGAGATAGGGGAAAAAGGTAGCATCCTGACTGATTATTATTTACAGTACACAACATATCCGTAACATCAAAAGTTATGACATCTCATCTTCATTTTAATAGGTTCATTTAAATTCAACAAAAGCAGATGCTTCATTACTGAGATTCCATTGTTCCATTGATACTCTAGGAACAGTTTATTTTTGATGGCAGATCAACCTGAGCATGATAGCAGTCTGACACAAATCTGTGCAAGGATGTTCTGCAATTTGTTGCTATAAAACACTGCAAAGGTTTTACATTGGGCTAAGACCAGACCAAGTCTTACGGTTTATTTTTAAAAAGCTGTTTAGTGACTTTTCACTGTACTGTCACATTTATCCCTTACAGAGTTTGGTCAAACTGTGGCTGATCTTTGCATACAGAGCACTGTCTTTAAATCCCATCTTCTGTGCTCCTTTTGCTCTCCTCCATGTGTCACAGCTGACATGGAGTCACCGGAGTGGTCCTGTCATGGTCCGCATAACATAACATGCTGAACAACATCTGATCCAAACAAATTTATTTTTGGTTTTCTGTGACCAATGAACATTCAACAGGCCTCTCATCACGGTTTTCGGCAAAGTTCAATCTTGCACTGGTGTGTAACTTTGTGAGCAAAGGTTTTCCCCCAGGAAGCCGTCGGTTTCATCCAGCTTCCTTCAAACTGTATGGTCAGGCACTGAAATAGTGAAACAAGTTAGAGGCACCTAACTGTTTGTTTTTCAGTGCATGGTTCCATAAATGAGAAATTGTGTCCGGCACAATCTCTTGAGAGGCTGCTATGCCTCATGTTAATGCTCAGCTCTTCCTATGTCTTCATTCTTCTTAAAGCAGCTGCTCGCCATGTGGAGCCTTTTTGCATTAGACACAACTCATATCAAGGCGCTGTAGTTTTCACATTTCATCAAATTTTTGTTTATGCAAGGTTAATTATTAATTAATGAAGGATGGCATTGGTTGCTGTGGTCACAGGTTAGGTTACTTGATTGTTGTTCAGTTATTTTCAGTGTTAATTCAATCTGTTGTTATGCAGGTTATCAAAAGTTCCGGCTGACGTAATGTGAGCCTGAATGGATTTCACTGATGCTGCAGCTGCAGTTCTGCTAATGGGCTGCTGATGATGCGCCTCCTGTGGATACACCATATAAGGCCTGAATATCCCCTGAAGGTCTTTATGACATAAAATTTCCATCACATTCCAGATGGAAATGTGATGCAGATAACAAAATTTTGTGAGAAAGGGATTAAATCAGAGTTGCAGGGGTTTTTTTTGGTCCTTCTCGCTGATGCAGAAAATGTCAGTTTGGGGATTTTAGTTTCAGTCAGAATTAAGAGCTCAATAGAGACTTAGACTAAGAGACTTACATAATGAGTATAGAACAATACTTGCATGACACATACATTATCATCAACACTCACAAGTTAAAGACTATTGTGCTGAATAGGCACATGAATCTGTTTCTGAGGGAAGATCTGGACCATCCCATAATGATTTGAAATATACATTTAATTTATTTCAAAGCATTGCAGTCATCTGAACTGTGGTCTGTGGTTAGTTTTCTGTAGCTTGAACTAAATACCTGTCAAAGAAGTTTATCGATACCTGGTTGTGACTGAAGGTTTGCTTGGCTACATGAAGAATGTTATTGTACTGTAGCACAACGGGTTTAAACTGTCTGCTGTTCAATAGAGAAATTAACATAGCACTGTTCGGAGAGGCAACAGTTTGCTTATTTGAAATTCCCTGCTGTTGCGTTTTGGGATCTTTCTTTGATTGATACTGCTTATCCGTTCATACTGGGTAAGGGCAGAGTACACCTTGGACAGGTCAGTCCATCGCAGGGCCAACACACAGAGACACACAACCACTCACACCTACGGACAACTTAGTCATCAATTAACCCAAACATGATGTACCCGGAGGAAACCCACACAGGCACAGGGAGGCAGCAGAGAGAATCAGGGAAGTCGCCAATGTGGAGTCGTCATTTGTACATGCTAACTCTGCACAGAAAGGCCCCAGGCCAACCCATGACCTTCCTGTTGTGAGACAACAGCCCTAACCACTATACCGCCATGCTGCTGGATCAATTTTTGTTTAGCCAAAAGATTTAGGAATCACCCACTGTTACCTGTTAGCTGACTGTTCTTCAAATACCTGCACGGGTGGCTGCAGGCTTCTCGTCTGTTCTACTTGTCCTCAGTTAAGCTGTTCATTCTATAGTTACTTTTCATATTAACAGCTTAAATTAAAAAACACAGACTCTTTCTCTACCAATAAATCTGTACTGTCAAAGCATTTAAGCTTGGGACCCTTTAGAAAATAGTTTAATTCACAGAAGTCCAAAGAGCCCCAAAAAAAGCACAAAAACAAGATTCCAATCTACCATCCATTTCCAAATTTAACTTTACAATCTGTCTCCTCAGCAGCCGTCAGTAAGAGCTGGGCCCACAGTCCCCTCAGTGTCAGTCGGTTTAAAGTGTCCCATGGCCATGAGGGTAAAAGTGCTGTGTGGCATATACTGACATCACCTGCAGGCCACAGTTAAGAGTGCTAAGAAAAATATCTGAGCGAAATGTAGCAATTTCACATAAAGCAACCTCAGAGTACCGTTGCTCACACATACCTGCCTGCTCGATCTAACATCACACACATCCAAATATACACGGCCTCTCACATCGGCACATAATTCATTTATGATCTAGTCCTGTGATTTATTTTTGTTCCTATTTGACCTCATGTGCTCCTTGAATATGAAATGTCCTTAAGGATTTGTGGTGCTTGGCTGAGCCAAAGGCAAACACACATATACACCGTTAGAGTCCTGGTGAACCACGAATCATAAACCTTCATTTCTCCTCAAATGGCTGAACCACCTCAACTTCCTCCTGCACATCTTTTTCACTCATTTCCTTCCCCTTGCTCTCTCTCTCTCTCTCTCTCTCACTCGTCCCTGTGGAGCATCTGAAAATAGCAGCCCAGGGAAAAGTGGGTCAGCTGCCATGCGGAAAGAGGAGGGGGGTCTGTGTGTTGTTGTTGAGTTTGTTTCTAACCAAACAACTTTACCTCTATATCTCAACCGGCAAGGCTTCCTCGAATGGCATGTTAACATTTGTGTAAACAGCTGGTTGTTTACAGTCACACACACTTGAATCATGATGCTTGTATAGAATGTGGAAATTTGTAGCATTTTCATTCATCTGTAATTTTTTCCATTTAACATGGAGAGTAGCAACAGACACAGCTTCAGAGTCAAAAACAGGGATAACAATTTTTACTTCTTATTAACTCTGTCTCCAACTTAACACTTGCCTGCCACTGAACTGACTATTCTAGAGTGGAATAAGTTCCCACACATACGCATGTTTTTACATCTTTACTTCACTTTACTTATCTCAAACTTATGTTTATTTTGCTTCTACTGGATGCCTGAATTTCCCTTGAGATCAACAAAGATTTTATTAGACCTATCTGGTTTAATAAATGCATTTTATTTTTTATGGTATCTAAAGGATCCATCAATGCATATTTGCCAAGTTTGCCAAGTGTATTTGCCAAGGTACAGTCAAGTGATGCTTAATCATTGCAGTTTTCTAGTAGGGAGGTCATGACCATTTCTTGATATAACATAAAAAAAATAAATAAAACAGCACAGACCATACAGATGTTTGACTGAAAAATTTAAGGGGAAAAAAAAAAAGAAATCGCAGAAAACCTGCCCACAAAAAAAAAAAAAAAAGTCTAGGAACAAAACTTCACAAGTTAAAGAAAACAGTGAAGAAATGCTATTGGACTATTGGCCTCCTTATACAACCATATATACATACTAATACACTCTTCTTTCTGTTCACAATCACAACCACCCTACCTTATACATAAGTATAAGTAAATATCTGCTGTTAAAGCAGCGTTAGCCTTCCTATCAGCCTGCCAGTTCCAATGACCTGAAGAACACAATTAACTTTGAAAAATGTCACAATAGCTGACTATAGTTACTTTCAGCACTGTCACCAAGTAGCATTCAAGGATGAACATAAATTCCAAATTGTTCAATTAATGGTTAGAACAAGAACAAAGAAAGATGATATATCTGGCAGCCTGGCATTTCATCATATTTTTGAATGCACGCCGACTCTCTGTAAAGACAGAACTGGCAGACATATTAGTTTTACCATTCACCAAATTTAATAACGCCATGTCTCAAAACACGTGCTTTTGTGCCTCACTCTCAAGTTTCCATGGAAAAATTGGATCACAATTGTGCTGCAAGCTATTTGCATTTGTCTATTGGAAATTGAGTGCTTTCAACTCTCAGGGCCACAATAATTAACCGCTCCCAAATCATCTTCAGTTTTACAATTTAAAACCAAAATGGCAAGTCTAAATGGACAATCGGAAGATAGAAGTTTAAAAACAAAGCTTGCACATTTTTTCCTTGTCTTAAAACTTGATTTGCATAATGAATGAACATTCAATTAGTTTGATAAACTCACAGCAACTGGGGCACTCAACCAAAATTAGTCAAAAATGCTGAAACATCAGGGTGGTCTGTTAAAGGTAAAGAATGAGGGCCGCTGTCCGTCACAGAGGAGTAAGGCCTGTTTCCAAACTCACTCGTGTGAGCTTGGTCCATGAGGCCCACTGGTTGATCTAACTATCTGTAATATATGTGTTAAATGAATAGATAGGCCTGTTGGGCTCATTGCAACCAATGGCTACCACATCATGAAACAACCATGAGACCAGATGTGAATGACAGTGTGTGAGGATAGAAGTGGGCAAACATGCACTCATGAATGAACAGGTTAATCCAAATACAGAAGTTATGGGCCATAAAATATGTGGATTTGCAAATATACGTACAATACATGAATATTTATGCATTGGAAAAAATGTATCACGGTCGTTTGATGTTAAATCTTTGTAGGCACTATGAAGAACGGGGACATTTTCTTTACAGTTATTGCTTGTTGAAAACAGGAAAGCAAAAGAATGAGATTGATGCTGCTGTACAATGCTGTGAGCTGTTACCTGCTTTTAGCACTTTCACTAACTTAACACAATAACCTGTCCAACATCAACATGTCCAGCTGAATGACTGATTCCAGCACAAGCTCATTTCTCTTTCATGTCTCTGTATTTTGGAATAAAATTAACAGTCTATTCCTTTGGAGATGGGTCTTAAAATTCATCCCACATGCATGACATATTAGCATTTCTTCACTGTTTGAATATTTACCTAACACAAACATGCCTTCTCTACAACTGATGTGTGGCCAGCGGCTGTATGCCTGTCCATTTGGACATCTGTCCAGCCCATTCTCATACACATCTCAGGAACACCTTGAGTCAACATTCACTCAATTTATCACCTGGCCTCATAATGTTCAGTAAACACTCCTAGCCATCCATCATTCAGTGCTGAAACTGGGGAAGGTAGGATTGTATTAACATTTCCTAAAACTGGAATGGCCAGCAGAGGCTTGCAATTCTCTTGAGGCTGAATGGCCCTTAGTGATCAGAGATATTTAAACACTTTAGCGGGTAAACTCAATTAAGTGCAACAAATCCTTGTGCAATTACCAGGACAGATTAATAACAACAGGAGTGAAATGAAGACAAAAAGTTTCGGGGGGAAAAAGGTCATTTATGGAAGAGGGCCAACTTCCAAACACAAACTAACACAAAAAGCAGAAGTAAGAAATAATCCAGAATCTGTGAACTGGTCATGGCCCTGATGTGACCCACATGTACAGAAGAACAACATGACCCCACATGCAGCATGGACATGGAGGCTACAGACTACATACTTCACTGCCTGTCCTCTGACAACTTCTGACGCTGTTGGCTGCCATTTTTGTTTTGTGACTCCCTCCTGTGCACAATTATGACGATTGTTGATCTAGAGTCCCATTGAAGTCCAATACGGGTCAGATGGCTGCTAGGACTGGAGGTTCAATTATAAAATCTGGGGCCTCATTTATAAAACTGTGCATAGGATTGTTACTAAAAGTGTACATATGCATGCAGTGCATGTAGTCATTCCGACGGCATGCACACATTCTCCCGTCAAGTCTGTTTTTTTTTTTAGAACACAACCTTTTCGTGGAAAGTGACATACGGCACATTTATAAATAAGGGCCCTGATATGTATCTGATTTACAACCACATATGAAAGTTGCCTAAATGACTCAAAGTCCAAATAAAGCCAAAAGCCATGAGAAAGACATAAACCACAGCTTTGGCTCAACAAGGACACACTGTCCATGAAAAAAAAAACAAACAAAAAAAAAAAAACAAAACAAAAAACAAAACACAAGAGACTACTAAATCACTGAGTCTCCACTGCACAACCAACAAAGTAGCCGCAAAAAAGATGTGACCGCCGTGAAGAGCAGTTATTTCCGCTCAAAAAGGAAGAACTTGTCACAGCTGCCTTATACAGTGTTTACATTATATCCCTAATGTTCATCTCAAATCACTGTGCTGACTTTTAGTTGAATGAAACCCTTTACTCCGTGTCAACTTTTATTAAATTGTTCATACTGGTTTTAATGTCTTTTCTTAGACAAATGAGTAGAGGTATAAAAATTATTTTATACATCAACGCACATTGGGCAAAGTATTTTTCTACAGACTGCAAGTTGATATCGTGGATTTTTCAAAAACATGTGAAGACAAAGGTGGACCTGTTTTTAAAGTCAGAGACATAATGAGGCAATGTTAAGCATTATATAGCTTTGAATCTCTGCACCTAAAATGAACATATATTGTGACGTAACGTAGGCGGGACCCAAGAGCAGCTGGCATGTACAGAACCAGGAGACACACAGGCAGAACTCAGTCAGAGGCAGAAGGCAGGTCAGATTTCCAGGGCAGAGACAAGGAGACGTGGTCAAGGCTAGGCAGAGTCGATATGAGGAGATTAGTCCGGAAAAGAGTTCCAGAAAGTAGTGCATGACGGAGGCAGGACCACCGGTGTAAGAGGACTCTGGTGGACTAGCTTGATCTTGGAGATGTGGAAGGTAGGGTGGATGCGCATGGTACCAGGGAGCTTCATTTTCACTGCTGTCAGGCTGATGATCTGCTGGATGGGATATGAGCCAATAAATCTGGGAGCCAGCTTCTTAGACTGTTTGAAGAGGCAGGTCCTGAGCAGAGGTCCACGCCCTCTGGCCAACCTGGTATTCAGGAGTGGGAGAATGCTGCTGGTTGGCTGAAATGGTGTAGCGCCCCACGGATTGTTGGAGTGGATCAAGCTTGGTCTCAGGTTTGACGACAGTGGCAGACGAAGGCTTGGGCAGTCATGCAGGCTGCCTCTCTCTTGGGTTGAGAAAAGTGGCAGCCGGTAACCATAGACACACTGGAATGGAGAGAGGCCTGTGGCAGAACTGGTAAGGGAGTTGTGAGTGTATTCCACCCGTAGAAGCTGCTGGGACGAGGAGTATGGATTCTTGGATGCCACACAGCGCAGGGTAGTCACTATCTGGACAGGCACTGGACCCTGGCTGACCGCAGTGGTGGTGCTCACTCTTTCCTTAAAAACCCAGAGCTGTGTGGCGATAACACATGAAGGAGGAAGGATGGTGGCCGGCTCTTCAGGGGGAGTCTCCCCCTTCTGGAGCTGCCGGGACAGGACATCTGGCTTGGCGTTGTAAAATTCTGGGTAGTAAGAGGGGATGAAGAGAGATTGGGTGAAGAATAGGAACTAGTGGGCTCAACAGAAGTTCAGTCTCTTAGCACAGCGGAGGTATTCGAGGTTCTTGTGGTCTGTCCAAACCAAGAATAGCTCCTTGGTGCCCTCCAACCAGTGCCACATCTCCTCCAAGGCCAACTTTGCTGCCAACTCTTTTCTATTGCTGATGTCTGCTGAGCTTGAAAGAGGTGCAGGATTGGAGCTTCTGATCTGCAGCAGACTTTTGAGACAGGACAACTCCAACCCCCACATCTGAATCATTGACCATGACCTGGTGGTTGAGATCAGGCACATGAAGGATGGGTGCAGAGGTGAACTGGGACTTGAGGGTTTTGCGGGCCCTGTTGGTAGTGGGATTCCAGTGGAAGAGTACCTTGGAAGCGACGAGAGGAGAAGCCACAGAGCTGTAGTTGTGGATGAATGTTGGCAAATCCCAGGAAACATTGCTGCTCTTTATGGGACTCAGGAACAGACCAGGAAATAACAGTTGAAATTTTAGATGGGTCCATCTGGAGGCTGCCCTTGTACCCCCAAATGACACAGGCAGCCATTGAACTAAAACTTCTCTGCCTTGACATACAAGGAGTTCTCAAGGAGGCACTGAAACACAGACTGGACAAGACAGACATGCTCATCTCAGTTCTTGGAGAAGATGAGGACATCGTCAAGATTACCAAAAACATAGTTGAGCATGTCCCGGAGTACATCGTTGACCATAGCTTCGAACACAGCAGGGGCTTTGGATGGTCCAAAGGGCATCACCAGGCATTTGTTGTGCCCAGATGTTTTGTTGAAGGCCGTCTTCCATTTGTCCCCCTCTCTAAAGAAGACCAAATGGTAACCGTGGTGAAGGTCCACTTTGGTAATTATGGTAGCCCCTGGATCACTCCTCCAAGGCAGTGGAGATGAGAGGCAAAGGATACTGATTCTGAGAAGTACCAGACAGGAGGTCAATGTCCAGCCATAAGACCAATGAGGGGGCAATGATGTGGCTTTGGCCTTGCTGAAGATTTGACGGAGGTCATGGTATTCTGGGGGTACCTCAGAGATGGCCAGAGAAAAGCGGGGAGGTGGTGAGTGGAGTGGCAGGGATGCTAGCTTCAGGCAGTGGAGGTGACAGGAAGGACCCACTCATGGATGGACCCGGTCTCACAGTTGTTGGTGGGGTTGTGTTGATGGAGCCTGGGGCATCCCAGGACAAGGGGCTGACACAGGGAGTTCAAGATGTGGAACTTCTCATGTTTATTGCCAGACATGAGCATGGGAACCAGGGCTGTCTGGTGCATGACAATACTCAGGACATCTCCATCAAAACTTTGAGCAGGAACTGAATTGGACAGAGGAAATCACTTGAGCCTCAGCTGCTGAACCAACTCCTCATCCTGATCATGATGCAAGGATCAGCACTAGAGTCTATAAGGGTAACCAGGGACCAGGGCCCAGCAGGATGACGAAACCGTGCTTGAAG
This sequence comes from Echeneis naucrates, assembly GCF_900963305.1. Taxonomy (NCBI): domain Eukaryota; kingdom Metazoa; phylum Chordata; class Actinopteri; order Carangiformes; family Echeneidae; genus Echeneis; species Echeneis naucrates. The sequence continues at coordinate 22,298,872 of NC_042526.1, read as the reverse complement.
CAGAGGTCTCTGAAGACGGGAGTTTTGTATCGTGGTTGGGCTCACTAGTATTCCCCAGACTACCAATGACCCTTGGCTTTTGGCTCAACAGGCGAAGTTGAAGTGGCCAACGTCCTACTCTGCAATACATACAGAGGTTGTTTCATCTGCAGTGCTCTCGTTCCTCTGCAGAAAGGGAAGCTCAGCCTAACTGCATCAGTTCAGGTTCCCCTGGCTGGTGTCTTGGTGTAGGAGTTGAGCTGCCAACACCCCATTTGGACTGGACAGTGGGCTGGCGATGAAAGGACACATGACTTGAAGGGACATCAGGACATCATGGGAATCCAGCTCATCCATGATGTAGTCAGCAAAACCATAGAGGAAAGGGTCCACCAGAATTCCACTTGCAGAGGCTGGATTCTGTGCATAAGTCTATTGAATAACCTGCCACGATTCAGTCCCCCTGCTGCTACCCCAGGAGCTCCTGAGGAGTCTCTGGTCTGAAGGAGCCTATGCAAAAACTTTGAGCAGCTCCTCTGCAAACATTTCAAAAGAAGACCATGCTGGAGACTATTGCTTACCTCTGCCTGTGAGGTGGTGTATGGTAAAGGCTACCTTTGCCTGCTCAGAAACAAAAGGAGAAAAACAAGGAAGAGTTTGTTAGAAAGCAGCCACAAGTCCTTGGGTCTCCATCAGAGCATTAAGGGGTTCAGGGGCATCACAGGACTGGGGGATAGGCAGAGCAGGTGCTTGAGGAGCTGACACGGCCAGAGTATGACGATTAAGAGATGATGGCTGTTAACTGCTGCATCTGATTAGCTAGTATACCCAACACCTGTCCGTTGCAGGAAGCTGCTTGCCTGGCTTCAGCAGCAGTTGCTGACATAACGGCCTCATGCTGTTGGAGGACCTTCTCAATCTGCTCCAGTTGGCTCAAGGGTGGTGGATTGTGTGCTGGGTCCATTACTGGCCAGATTGTACTGTCACGGGTTTAGGCAGAACCCAAGAGCAGCACAACAGCTGGTGTGTCCAGCGCCAGGAGACACGCAGGCAGGGGCAGAAGACAGGTCAGATTTCCAGGGCTGAGATGAGGTAGACAGAGGCAGGCAGTCAATACCAGGACATCAGTCTGGAGAGTAGTGCATGACACAACAGCAACCAGGCAGTGTCTGTGAGGATCTGGGCTGTTAAAATACTGGCTGGCTGATGAGTGGAGAGGAGCTTCAGCTGGGGAGACCAGGTGAAGGAGATTGTGAGTGATGAGGTGGTGAGGCAGGAGGTGAGTGAGTGTGGGCTGAGTGTGACAAGTCTGACTTTATGTCACAGAGAGATGTCATTAGACAGGAACCAGGGACCATGGAGAAAAACAACATTTTAGTGCTGATGGGTAATTTACCATCAAGGCTCCTACCATTTATCTTTATCTTTCTGCTATTATTGCACATATTAACTTCATTCCCTCAGAACATAAACGTGTGTCACCATTAAAAGTGATACATATTTTCACCTTTACTTTTACTGAAAGGCAACTTTCCATTAAAAAATAACACCTTCCTACCTTGAGAATATGCTTTCTAAATGTGACTGTCCAAAGGGCTAAAAGTGCTGCACAGATAAGATCATGGCCAAGTGCTACCTGTATGTATGTATATGTATGTATATTTCAATTTTCCACTCTCATGTTATCTACTGCTCTTCCTACTTTAGGATTCAAATGTCCGGTCTGCTCCAAGTCTGTGGCGTCCAACGAGATGGAAGTTCACTTCATCATGTGTCTAAGCAAACCTCGCCTCTCCTACAATGGTAAGCAGCACTGCAGCTATCTTTTTCTTTGGCTTGCAGAAGGCCTGGTCTGGTATATGTAAGGAAAGGCAAGCCCACTGGTGTGCTATAAATATTGAATTGAATTTGGCTCTGGCCCTGGTTATATTTATTGGTTTTCCCAATATTGTGCCAAGTCTCCTGTGTCTGCTGATAAATATTCATGACAAGATAGGTGGCTGTACAGAATGACGTGTGTTGTTGCACTAGTCCTTCCAAAACATGATAAATATGAATGAGTGGAATGAGAAAAATCATGAAAATGCATTGAATGAGCTGGTAAAACCCGACATGTGCATTCTGAATATACAAACACAGTTGAGGCTGCTATGATCGCTAATGGCGACCAACACTTGATATAACATATACCGTCTTTTTTCTTTTTTTTTTTTAAAGACATCACTGATTCCATCTCTCACCATTTCATGCCGTTCTGCAGCAGTAATGAATACAGACTGAACTCTGAAAGTAGCCAGCGGGACAGTAGAAAGAACAGTGTCTCAAATAGGGACAGAAGCAGCTTCATTTACTTAGGGAGCTTTTGCCCTTTTGAAATTTGAACCGTTTATCAAAATTCATATGAACTCTGATGAGAATCTCCATATGGTGTGGCCCTCTTGAGGTGGTGTGAAAGTTGTCAGTTAACTCTTGTGCACTATAGGTTAAAATTTTGTTAAGCTCTAAGTGGAGGATGGGTAAAACTGATTAAATGTACTATTCACTCAGGAATTAAGGAACTACTGTTCAATTAAACAGCAGTGAACTTTACAAAGCCAGAGCGCTGGATATACTAACTAGCTACAAAGATAGCGCTCCAAGAACAATTTTTGATCATCACCAGTAACTTCCATAATGCAAATTTGAAAATATTCAGGACCTTTTTTTACATCAAGTAAGATTTAGTTTTTTGAAGATGAAAACCAACAATTTGTTTTCTTGTATGAAAATTAAAGTTATAATGCTAGTTTAACAGGAAGTTCTCTTCTGAAAGCACTGCTACAACATTGCATTGTTGTGTATTCCAGATGAGAAGTCATTGTATGTTGCATTTTTCCAACATAATCACTTTAATTCGGAGAACTTTAAAAAAAAAAAAAAAGAAAAACTAATTTGCTGACCTTTCTCCTTCTGAACATTTTTCTTGTCAGAAAAATGCCAAGCCAGATAAAAATGTGTATAGCTCCAATTAAGGAAACCTGACCAAAACAGGGAACCACAATCTCTGTGCCACTTTGAAAACAATGATTACTTAGGAAATGTACAGATTCCATAATAACCCCAGTTTTTTCTTTTAGCCTTCTACCTGACTTGTGTAGCTACAATACATTGGAACGCATTCATTTGCAGAATCCTGATAATAATAATATTAATAATATAGTGCAGTCGCTTATGGACATTATTTGATCCATTATTTACATCAAGTTAGTAATTTGGGCAGCCCCATTTACATTTTTGAAACCCAAGAAAACATATTTGAAGGAGAAGGTAGAGCATAGGAGCAGTAGGAGTGTTCTGATTGTCAACCATCCCCTTTGATAGATGGTCTAAGACTCCTCCACACAATATGAGGTTACCTGTGAGGTAGCAGGCCCCCCCTACTGAATGAGGAACAGTTGCAGGAATCCTACTTTTAAATTTGTACATGCTGGGCAATAAAGTAAACCCAAGAAATCTTTTTGATTTCAATCTGATTTGTGTCAGTGTCACAAAAACAGCATACATCACCTGAAGTGACCAACGTTACCACAGTCATCTCCACTCTTCCAATGTTCAGATCATCTCCCTGAGCAACATAGATAGACCAATGCATGCTTTTATAATCAACAGGCCAGAATATTATGACACTATCCTTTGCAACAAAGACAAAGACACGATAAAGACAGAGACAACTTTTCACACTCAGATCTGCAGGAAATTTACAGGTTCCAGTAACTTATCCTGACTACTGTACCTACACACCACCAAACCATCACATTTATCAAGTTTGGAAATGCTGGAAGACATACCCATAACAAATAGGTCAAATAACTAAACTATGACACAGCTTGCTCAGAGTTACAGATCACAGCTTTCAGTACTTGCATAAATCTAACTTTACTAAATGAATGGAAGAACAGAAAGCAAATATCCTTTTTGTGTTTATGTGCTTCCCTGCTTTTCTGTGCATGCGCTGTGCATGGAGTTGGTCTAATACAGGTGAGGGTAGCACAAGAAGTCCAAATAGGCTGACTAAGGGAATTTTTTCTGTGCTTTGACATTTCACGATGATGTTTAAATAGCATTAATTCCGGCCCCTTGCACAGAAGGAGTGAGAGACACAGAGTGAAGAGTCCAGATACAGACAGAAGTTAGTAGGGCGGGTTAGAGACACAACAGTACGGTTTACTTCCTGCAGCTCAGGTCATTGAATGATATAAAAAGAGACAAAAAAGCAAAAACATCTTGACATCTTGGAGTTCCTGGCTATTTCTGTCGGTAAATTCTAGTTTAAGCCAGTATTTGCTACTATTGCCTCCTTTTCCAAGCTAATGCAAATATTTGTCAGAAACATGTAATATTTCCCATTCAAGTTTCAAATATTTTTTGATACATCAAGAGGACAAATCCATTAAGCTGATTTTGCTAATATTTAAAAGGTCATATAAAGGTGAACATTTTATTTCTTTCCCACGTGCAAATAAAAGTTTGAGTAAAAAGTCACAACCATGCATTAAACTGCTCTTGTTGAATTGAGGTGATTTTTAGCACAATGTTGACGCAAAACAAGGGGATTTGCAGTCAAAGGGAAACTGAGGTATTAATGTTATACTCAGTGCAGTTCACCATTTACTTGCTATGCTAGCAGCCTAAGGATGGCTGTGGTCATGGTCAACAGAAGACAAACTCTAATGTCAAACTCTTCTGTTTGATTCTGGTGTGACTCATTCAAGTCTGACAGAAGGTGAAACTTTTTCATGTTTCCTGATCCCTATGCACATTTACAGATTTGAATTCTAGCTTTTCAATTCACTTCTGTTGACTCTCACTAAAGCTGGAATAGGATTTTATTTTTAAATTGTGGCTCCATGACAGGACATGCAGGTTTAGTCTGTTCTGGAGTGTAGGGCAGTATGTTACTATCTTCTGAACTGCAGTGACCTTGTTTCAACTTTGGCAAACTGAATTCCAGATCATATGAACTTCTGCAATGTATGTGATAAATCATGAAAGGTCTTTTAAAATTAACAGTTAAATCTTAAAAGATTAACTGGATGACCTCATCTTTTTAAATATATTACAGGTGAATAGAATAAGATTGAACAACCCTCTTCACTTGATTATTAAAGCTTGGATCAGCTGGAGACAGCTGGGCAAATGATGCAGACTTTTTTAGGCTAAGGCTAAACGCTAAGGAGCGACAGAGAATGGGTGCATTGGATGTTCTACGGTGAACATTAAAAATAGAAAGGAAGAGCAGGTCAGGAGAAGAGGATGTATCTATCTCTCAGCCAATCTATCTATCTATCTATCTGTCCAGCTGTCCCAACGTACTTTCCAAAGATCACTGTATCTCCTCCGTCTGTGTGAGACTGTGTGTCGGCTGTTAAACCCTAAACCCAACCCTAACTCTAACCCTTACGTAAAAAGGAAAGAAAGAAAGAGTGCACATTCATTTCTAGTGTGGAAATAAGGCCAGAAATAAAAATATTCAGCATTCAATTTCCATTTGATAGAGGTGGTTGTTTTTTTATGCTGGAAACACACTCTAACAGACCTGCAATTCTTGAAACTCTTTCGTGTGTCTTTCCCTTGGTGCAAGTAGGAACTAACCATTTTATCCATGTGTAATGGATCTAACCACTCTCCCTCCTGCCCTCTGCTACGTTTCACATGCTGTCAGTTTAAAGTTGCCTCTGTTCTTCATACATTCTGAAACATGTTCTGTTGTGTGTGTGCCTGTGTGTGTGCGTGCATGTGCCTGCCACCATAGACGATGTGTTGGCGAGGGATGCTGGTGAGTGTGTGATCTGTCTCGAGGAACTGCAGCAAGGGGACACCATAGCCAGACTGCCGTGCCTCTGCATCTACCACAAAAGGTGACACACAGACACATGCACTTTCACACACAAACTTGAATCACTGCCTGTTATATAATTTTGCACCTCTTCAAATCAAACCCACTTACTAAATGAAGAGATAAGATGAACAAAGCTTGTTAGCGTAAAGAAACATGCATAGAGATTCTATACAGCTGCTGGTGTTTTTCTTCGATATTTTCTACATTAACCAACCCCAGTTGTTATCCTAGTACTAGTGTTGTCACCCATTAGACTTAAACTTAAACCGTTTGGTTCACGGGGAAAAGTCTTGGAAAATATGAAATAGCAGGACGAGATGTCAACCAGTCAAACCACTGCCAAGTACAGCTCAACAAATTAAAAATCACACTCTCCAAAAAATTATATTATTCTAAAGTGGCTCAGTGTGAATACACAACATGCTGTATTTCTAACTGTCAATTAAAGGAAGTAGATCCTGCAGAAACTGGTGAATCCATTTACACTCAGTGAGCACATTTATAGGAACACCACAGAAATACTAGGTCGTTCAAACCCCTTTTCTCAAACAGCTTTTATATCCTGGATGCACCAGATATTGGAGACTTTCCTTTTACATTCTAAGTCATGTTGACATCACACACGTTCTCTAGGTTTATCAGACACACTTTTAATACCGTCAATCACCTGTTCTAACACAGCTCAAAGTTGTCATGTTGGACCTGCTGTATCTCATTCACATCAAGGTTGCTTACCATAATATTCAATGGTGAACATCTCATTCACTGTATCTTTTCAGTCAGATACAGTGAAGAATCAAACCAGCCTATCTGACACAAGAAACAGTGATCCTCATTCAATCCTCATTCAGGTGTTTAATGTGAACAATAGCTGAAGCTCCTGGCCTATGTCTGTAGGATTTTATAAACCGTATATTTGCGGCATCATTGGCCCTGCATGATATAAGATGGTCTACAGGTATTCCTCATAAAGTGCTAAGTGAGTGTATGATGGCATCAGTCCTTCAATCACTGCTTTTACTTCTGCCTCATGTTTTAAATTGTCTTAATGAGCTGCAAAATGTGATGTAATATTATTTCTATTGCAAGGCATTTGAAGAAAAAAAAATGTTAACTGCTAAAAACATACCTGAACTTGGAAAAAAAAAGGGAAACAATACAAATAATAAATGTCTGCCATACAGTAATATCAAAGTGAAACAGATTGAATAGTTAGGGCTCAGCGCTTCCCATTACAGTGGCTGTAGATCTATCGACATATTCATTGTGCTGCCTTCAAAGGGCTGCATGGATTTAATAAAATAAACTACAAGCTTTGCATATCCAGAATTATACGGCTCTCAAAAACATATGCTGGCACACTTTATCAATATTTCATTTATAAATTGGCCCTACTTTAAAACCGAACACAATTTCTAATGTCAATTTAAGTGCTGAAACTGATTGGAAAGTATTTGATGAAATTTTTTTTTTTGCATAATTCTATTAGTCATTCTGTATAATTTATTATTTCAAAACATTTAGTGTTTTACATAAAACCAGCAGTACACAATAATAACAGTTCTTCAAAAACTCAACAACAACATAATAATAATATTAATAATAATAAGAAAAAAAATTAAGTTACAATTTTAAAGTAATGCGGTGAGCTGTGTGAATGTCATCTATATGTTAGGGGGTCTTCCAGCATACCTATATTGTTACTTCGACAACCATCCGACAATATAAATCTGTTGTTCCTTGAATAATTATTGTGCTGACTTTTGATCTTATCTTTAAATTAATCATTACTCTCAGCTTGAACTATTTCAAATATTTGAAAAATGTGTTCTAATATTTTTTCTAAGTGAAATATAATGTTAATATATAAATAATATACAAATCCAAAGTATTTGTGTGTCTGTGTGTCTCTGCAGCTGTATAGACTCATGGTTTGAGATTAATCGGTCCTGCCCTGAACATCCCTCTGACTGATTTACCACCAGGCCCACTACGAATACTGTTGAAGGTGAGAATGCCTATTTTTCACCAGTAAGAATGTGCATGTGAATTAATTAGTCTTTTTTTCAAAACTATTGATTATTGTTATTATTATTTGAATTACCCTCAGGATCTATCTATCTATCTATTTTCTTCAATTGATGTGGTGGATTTGATGGAATTTGACTGATTTACCTGGGCTTCATTTTAAAAAACCGGCATTGAATAAGAAGCCTTTAAAATCAAAAAGTTATTTGGTCAGATTTTGTGAATGTTTATATTTGACTTAATGACTTTACTATTATCATTACTATTAGAATTATTTTTACCAGCCATGCAGAGATAGACAAATTTCTGCTCTGACATAAATGCTAATATTAAACTGCTACTTGTGACAAGAGAGATTAATATGATCTCATTACCATTAAAAGGAAAGTGCACATGCAGTCAATGGTAATGCAATTAGTTGTAAAGATGAAAGTTGATAATCTGGACAAATGTTATTTTTGACTTGATAGTGGCACTAGATGAGGATTTATCCTGAGGGGAGTAAATGTCCGTACAAATTCTCATTGCAATCCATCTAATAGCTGTTAAGACAAACAAAAAATAAAAAGCTCTTGACGGTTTCAAGCTGACAAACAGGAATTTTGTTGTTCAGGAATGTGCAAAGACAGTAAGGAATCGATTTATTTATCGGTGGGCACAAGTCAGGGGACTGTAGTAACAAAGATAGAACATCTAGCAACCATAAGTAGTTACAAAATCTGGTAAACCAGTTAGTGCATGTTCACATACTAAGCTGGTTAGGAGAAAATTTTGACATAGAAAAAAGTCAGAGATAAATCAAAGTCGTGAAGATTGTCTAGGCGTCATGAATGAATTTAGAAAGTTAGATTGTAATCCATCCAGTGGCTGCTCAGTGGGATTTAGTGCCCATTATGCTAAAACCTATTAAAGTAAATCTCATGGGGTCTGTAGATAAAAGGTCAGGGGATCGAATCAGCAAACTTCATTAGTCTGACCCGAATTTCATGATAATCTGCTAATCTTTATCTCAGTTTGTGCCCATGTGGTGGCTGAACAATGCACATTGACAATGAGTTATGATACTAACATTGCTCTTAATATCAGGATTTATGATACTAAAAACGCAGGTAAAATATTTGATAGCATTTTCTTAACACCAAGTCAGTCTGTGCAAGCCCTCTGATTTTCTATGTATACTTATGTACAAGACAAATACTCCCCCATTTATACGTTAAACCATGTTGAACTAAAAGACCCCCTGTCTTTCTCTCTGTCTCCATCCTCCTCTATGTCTCCAGAACATCTTGTGGTCCTGCCATGGATATCTGGACACAGACGCAACCAAATCCAAGGAAACAATCAAAGAGTTCAACACATACCTATCCTGACAGAATCCAGCATCCTAAGAAAGATTATTATTGACTGAACCAAAAAAGAAAAAGTGACTGTCAAACCATTGTACATTACAGGGCCCCTCCCATGCCCACCATTTTAGATCTGCTGAGATGACTGCTCACAAAGTCCCTGTTCCTTCCTTCCCTTCTCACATGTCCAGGCTAACAGAGTCCCTGAAAGGGCTTCATCAGGCCTCAAATCCCTTCCCAAATAAGCTGTGGCCAGTTGCTACTCTGAAGTGCTCAGGTCCTTACAGGTCTCTAGCAAACTGGCCTTCCATCTTGTATCTGGATCTTCTATCTGTCAGTCATTTGTGTCCAACTCCCATGGCCTTAACGGGGAGAGGCGAGGAAACAGAGCAGAGGGGCAGGAGGGGAGAAGATGCAAAGGAAGACAAAGATCAAGAAGCAAGACATTGACAAATGGAGGATTGTTGAGTTGCAGAAACTTGCTATGAGAAGCAGTCTTGTACAATATTCAGTGGGCCTCTCATTTCACAACAGGACTCCAACTCGGTAACATCTGCACATAAAAGACTCTGTCCCGGTGTGCTTCTCTCTTAGTTTCTGCCTCAGTTCTGGGCCCTTCTGCGCAATTTGACTCATGAAATAATGTCAAATATTAGATCTGGTTTATGCACACCTGAGCACGCATGGGAGGTTAGCGTAAAAACACAAAAATAAAAAACAACTGGGATGTCAGCTTGCCTTGTAAGTATAAAATAGAGGGAGGGACCTGAAGATGTACAGGGTGTAGAAGAGTAGTACCTTGGTTCTGACTGGGAGGAATGAAGAATCCAGCAATGTTGTTTACGGTCCTGCTATGGAACATGTACATTTGGGATGCTCCAGTGTCAGGCTTCATCCTGTTTGTATATGTGTGGCCGAAAGCTCGGAATGGTGATAAAATAGCTTTTGCAGAAACCCTAATGATTGTGTGTGTGTGCTTGTGTGTGTGTGAGATAGCATGGAAGGTCAGTGTAGAGGCCCATCTGGGACAGTGCTGTATGTCTATGTATTGAAATGTTTACAGACTAGATGTCCATGTTACCTGTGTGTGTGACTGGCAGTCCTCCCTTTACTTTGCTGATGTTTACAGCTACAGAGAAGCAACATGACATATTGTAAATTATACATGTAACCTCTCTCAGTTCTTTCTTTTTAGATCTGCCAGATTTTCCATGTGACCATCACTGGTTATTTTCTAGTGAGAGCCTTCACTAAGAGCATATGTGTGTGTGTGTGTGTGTGTGTGTGTGTGTGTGTGTGTGTGTGTGCGTGTGCGTGCGCGCTTATGTGTGTGCACATCACTGTGCATTTGTGTTTGGGTTTGAGACTCTGCAACTGTTGTCAGTTCCCCAAATTGTGTTTCTGCTAGAGTAGGTCTGGTTAACTTCAACTGGAGATGTGAGCCACTCAGACCTGAAAATTGAAAATTGTACTCCAACTGTGGATCCACTGAACGGGGCTTTATTTATTCATTTGTTCATATTTAAAAATATTTGTTTATTATTCCAGTCATGTGCGGTGTTTCGCACTTTTCAGAATGCCAGAGCTGATTTATGAAGACTACCACAAACCAAATCATACAAACTGCATTTACAAAAAGCTACTGTAAACAAATGGTGGAATAAATTGTGCTAGATGACACTCTAGTTTGAATTTTCATTCTGTGATCCAGATACAGCTTACACAACAAAGCAGGACTGGGCTTCCTATCTTAGTCCTGAGGTCACTGTTGGCCTATAACGTACAGTTACCTGTATATTAATGGGACATAAAGCTCAGGTTGGTTTTTACCAAAAAAGAAAAAAAAAAAAACAAAAAAAACAACCCCTGAATTATTCATACATCATTCAAAAATGATGAGTTACTTAAGGATCAAGAGTGATTTATCCACTTTTTCAAAACTTTGCTTTATCCTGTTTCATTCAGTCCGACACTTTAGAGAAGTGTAATGAGCTGCCAGGTCTCCCAGGACTTTTTGAACTGTCCATTGCTGTCATTTTGGCATTGTGGATCCAAACACTACAGTACCCACAGCTCTTCGTTACCGATGCCTTGTCGGAGAACCCAGAGGAAGTTAAAATAAGAGCTGCAGTCAATTCAAAATGTTTTGTTACAAAAGTACACATTTGCTCATATAATCTCAATTCAACCTGAATTTGGACTTTGAGCTGCTGAATGTTTTATGCATTCCTTCTAAAGCCAAACTTCACCTGTTGATACTCACTGCGTTGCACATCACAGGTCTGAATATATGATTTAAGATACCTCAAGAGTCATGACTTGTTATTGAAGATTTCTATGCCCTAACAAATCTTTCCACATTGTAACACTTACTCAGGCTATTATAGTTTTTTGTGGCTGCTGAATATTCTGGTTTTTGGGGCTACCAACGCTGGTAAAAACTAATCATTTACTGACCAATGATTAATGACTGAATATTAATAGATGTCAAGGTACATGTCTGCGCTTACTTGCTGAAACATTCAAGTGCAATAGCTTTTTTCCTGAAATACTTCCTCTTTGCACTCTTTGACAGACTAAAAACAGATGATAACATCAACTCATACACCTTTTGCTCATGTTCCACTACTGAAAGTTGCATAACAGTTGGACTTACCTCTACAAGGAAACCCAGCCTTCAGGAACATTTTTAGACCATTAACTGATGAATGTCAGCGGGAAATATTCGATCAAAGCTTCTAATAGTTTCAGAACCCTATAAGATGTTATTTATGATATGTTTGGGGTGAATCTTCCAAATGTAATAGCTGATACACTTTGAAGTGGGTAATTTTATTTTCATAATTTTCATCTATCATCTAATTTTTGAAGTATAACTTTGCACTAAACTATAATGTCAATGGGGGCTGCAGTTGTAACCCCTTGTTTTTGTTCCTGGGATTTATTGCTCCGTAAATACCTTCATAGATTTTCATAACAGAACATGAAATTGAACACAACTGATTACACTGCATTCACAAAGGCACCTGCATTGCTCAAAGGCCACAGGAAAACTGCCTAAAATGTGCTAAGTAGGGAAAGTAACCATTTCGACAATATGATCTGCTTTGCACTCTCGTCTTAGGAGGTCAATTCCTGTAAAATCTCAATGTTGAAGTCAGCACAGTCCATTTTTAGGACCTTTGTTTTAGGAGTTGTTTTTTTTTTTTTTTTCAGTGTATACATCGCTGTTAGCTTAAAGCTGCACTAGTCCAAATTACCCAATTAACAATTAAATAAATCACAAAGTGACATGGAAGGGGTCGCTCATTGTATCACATCGAGAGCAAAGCAATACAAAACTTTGCTTTTCTCCTCAGCTCTACACTGTTTTAGCCGCTTAACGCTTTCCTTGTAAGACTTTCAGTCTAGAGAGCTTTGATAAAATAGCTGCACAATGTCTGCCTCACTTCACACAACAGCCCTGCTGAGTTAGTAAGAAACTTGTGATCATGTAATAGTATTCAGTGACTAAGGAGCCAGGCATTTAATCTGCAACTTATATTTAAATTTTTACTATTGAAAATTTGTCAAATGACAGCATGTAATATGAAAAGTATCAGTTTTAGTTTTAACTGTCAATTTTCTTTCTACTCTACATCACTTTAAAGGTTCTTTCAGCTCAATGTGTTCAGTTCACTTCTAACATCATCCTTGTCTGCAGTGGCAGCAGGCTCCTGCTTTTGAGCAGAAATCATTGTAAACCTGCTGTTCAAAGTGGCCCAAGACTTAAAGAAAAGTAATTTTAGACTGCAGAGATATTTCAATCTAAATTAAGTGGAAAACTGACAACTGTTGTCAAAAACAAACAAAATGGCTCTAATGAAGGCTACTGTTACATTGCTGTGTAAATAGAAAACTTGCTTGTTAACAATTTAACTATAAAAACTTTCCAGTGGCATTAAGAGGTCAAAGCAGTGATTAATAGTTCCATGTAGAAAGCAATTGATATATAATATATGAGACCATACTCAAAAATAAAGTTTTATTTTGCATGTTAAAATACTACTTTTTATGCGGCAAAATTGTGCATTGGGTGAAAATTTGAGAAAAATGTTCAGTCAACAGTGATGACAAAAAACTAATTCAATTCCTGTGTCAGTAAATAATTACATCTCTGCACAAAGTGCACTAATAAGCTGACTGAAGGATTAAAAGTAAACATTATTGAGTGTGTTTTAAGTGTGTTTCCTGCTTTTGTTTTGCCATCCTTCATGAGGCATTGGAAACTGTTTTTGGCAAACATCAGCATAATTTTTGATGTGACTTAGAGAAATTGCAGGATTTCAATTTCTGTTTTGCCTTGCTGCCATTTGGAGCAGTGACCATGTGACTATGTCTAATGTAGCTTCAGTGAAGTTTGAATGTGGTATGAAACTGTTTCCTGTTGTAAATATTCACTCCCAGTAGAGTGTTTTCCTTATCATGTCACATCTAATAATCAAAAACGTGTGCTCATTATATGGTTATGATACCACATGAGCACTGTTTCAAATGAGGTATAACAATCCTCTTAGTGCTGAGGTTAGCCCTGTTCCTTATTAAGGCTGTGACTTAAGGAGGGTTTGTGATTAGAGAGCAGAGTTAACTTCAGCAGGGCTGGGGTCAGTATCATGGTGCACAATAGGAGGCCATAAGAAGCCAAATAACAATGGTAACTGCTTACCTCATTACCTGTTTGTGTGGCACACAATGTTCTAAGGGTATCATGGCCGAGAACTAACACAAAGGGTTTCCTCTTCAGGAAACAGTGTATGCTTTAGTTTATATCTTTTCAGCCTTCTACAGTTGACAGTAAGTCCACTGTACTGTTGTTTTGCTTGCCTTTTTTTCCCCTGGAAAATTTAGATTTAGTATGGCTTTATTTCATTTCACCACTTTTAGTTGAGGACTTACTTTACTTTCTGAGACTGTGAATGGCTGCCTACTTTTTCGTGGCTCTGACAAAGATATCTGATGACCTTTGTGTGCAACCTTTGTGACCGGTAACAATAATGACATACAATAATCTATTATATTAAAAATCTATAATAAGAAAGATGACTACTCTCTTCTTCCTGTTTTCTAGATTTATAAACTGACAGGTTGCAATTTTTCATTCATCAACTGATTAATGAGAGAAAGGGAGCAAGAGAGTGAGACTGATGGAGCAAAAGGGAAGCATACAGGGTTCTAATTAACTTCCACTTTTCCATTTTAAATTAAAGGGTATTCAAGGTTGACTTTGAAGTGCTGGAGTACTTCACATTATTAACTAATCACTCAATACTACGACTTCTTCTGATTATGATGATAATAATAATAATAATAATAATAATAATAATAATAATAAATGACTGTTTAACACTCTCTAATGACCTCTAATGGCTAAATTCATAATTGCGAATCACATTTAATGGGTAAAGGGAATTAAGATGAATTTTAACTAATTCACTATTGCTTAATTGATTGTAATATAGTTTAAGTATTGTCTGTAATACAGGTGTGTTTCATATTAATTTCAACACCATGTTTTTGCCTAAAAAATAAGAGATCAGTCAATCCAGAACATTTCATTCACAATGTAATAAGTAACAATGAAGTAATAAATAGAATAGGAAGATAAATAAATAAATAAATAAATAAATAAAGCAACGTCACGCGTGAGACCAGTGGATTGAATCGATTGCTTTGGCCTGGACGGAAAAGCTCCCAGCGGTGTTGTGATTGGTCCACAGGTCCTGGCGCCAAAAGCGGATATAGGCGGAGAAAGACAGCAGGGAGACTTTTCTTCCCGGCAGTAGAACTCGTCTTTTTTGTTGTATTAATGCTGTTGGTCTAATTTTTTTTTTTAGCAGAAATGAATATGCAGTCTTATTTTCCCGTGCCGCCCGGAGTCGGGATGGAGGAGAACTTCCTGTCTCTTGACGATATTTTACTTTCTCACGAGAGACTTCCTGTCCGGTCGGATTGCGCTTTCCCCCGGCTGGGATTCCTGGAGAAGTCCGCTGACACGCAGGATATAGCGGAGGTCGGTCACCGTACTGAGGAGACACAGTGACGGTTAAAATGTTATAAACGTGTTTGTCTGCCAGACTTCCGCCATCCAGATATCGATGTTTTCCTTTGAAAACATCGATATCCTCCTACGAGCAGGTTTCTTTCCAAACACTGCTCCCTGTTTCTGCTTGTACCGCACCGCAGATTAACAGAGGCTTTCCTTGTTAATCTCATTTGAAATAATTAATATTCAAATACACTGAATGAAAACAGCAAGTCTACATTAAAGGTAAACACTTCACAATATTTTAGATATGATTAAACAGACTCAGACAACTTTATTTACCCCAAAAGGGAAATTCAGTTTAGCAGTGTAGGCGTATCATGATATGGCAGAGAAGTAGTCAGTACATGGACTCATACGTCGTGGCACAGTCACTGTCAGGATCCTGGTATTGTACATGCTGGCTAAGCACACCTGCAATTCTTAAATATTCTTCCTTCACATCAGGGCACAAAGATGGAGCTTCCTCTGTGGCTAACCAAAGGTCTATATGAGAAGAAGAGGAAAGTGGTGTCTGTGGAACTTCCTAAGGTGTATAGAGAAGGCTGGAGGACTGTGTTCAACGCCGACCCCAATGTAGTGGACTTGCATAAGATGGGACCGTACTACTACAGCCTTGGATCCCAGTTGCTGCACTTTGACAGTCCAGAGAACCCGGATATTGCACAAACACTGCTGCAGGTGAACACCACAGCATATGCAAAACAAAAACACAAAGGGGTTATTTACATGTGAGACGATACAAAAAGAAAAAACAGTGACTCAGTGTGTGCATACATGTACATACGTGTCCATATGCACCCACGAGCCATCTATTCATCAAGGAGCATCCCTCCACAAATACCTCAATGGAGTTACAAAAACAGCGTGTACTGTACTTGCTACCTCTTAAAGGTGAGGCACACCCACAGGAGAATTATTGAGTGAGCTTTGACTGTATGTGAAAGACAATGCATGTTAAAATGAACAAAGCAGGGTAATTTTACAGGGTAATACAACTGTCCAAGACAGCTGAATCCATTTGTAACAGTCAGATGATGATTTGAGAGAGACCCCAGACAGTCCGATTTGTTTCTTTGAACGCTATCATACATGAGTTAAACCTTATAAATAAATAGATAAGAATTCTCAAATTCTTAACCACACATGTTCATTGATCAACAGATATCAATGTTGTAAGAATTACAGATGTGCCATTGCATATATTACAACTAGGGGGTGCACTCTGATCAGGGAATGTTTAAGAGTACCGTTTGTTTTTTCACAACTTACACACCAAAGGATTCTCACACATGCACAAACACTTCAAGAGGTACATTTCTTCGATTTTGTTGGCATCATTAGAAAATCTTTGATTATGGGTGTCATCCATACAACTAGTGTGTCTATTTAGTTTTAACTGTAGCAAGGATCAAGAGTGAAAACTGGAGTGTGGCTGTATGCTGCCTGTGTTTATCATGTGGGCAGTGTTTCCTACTGAGTTAGAATCTATTTGTGGCTGTGCCACAGACAAGTCTGCTGTCACTGTGTTGATGAAAACGAGAGTGGTTGAGTGAATCACTGGGCTGCGCAATGAAATAGGCCTTAACCACTTTCTAATCTAAAAATAAATTAGAATGCCAATATTGATATCATGTCTAAGTTTACACTGCATGTTAACAATGCTCAGACTAAAGACCAAACATTCTAATCTTTAGGTAACCTGAAATGTGACATAAAAACTGTATTAGTTAAATTTAGAAAGTTCTGTCAAATGACATGAAATTATACATATGTCAAGTTTAACACATTTCATATCTATGGACAAAGTGTTCCACTGATTATTATTGGTTTTTTTTTTTTTTTTTTCTAACTATGTGATGTCTTTAAAAGAATATTCCTATACCATGCTTTAATTGCAGTTTTATATTATAGCTGTTCATTTTGTTTTTTGTCAGACATTTATTGGACGGTTCAGACGTACCATGGACTCTTCCCAGAATGCTTACAACGAGGACACGTCTGCTGTGGTGGAGCGCCTGGACTCTCTGGAGAAAGGGCTGTTTAGGTCTGGACAAATTGGACTCAATGGTTTCCAGAGTTGGGAGAAAGGTCAAGCCACACAGCTCACGGCATCCAGTCTGGTTCTTAATTACCGCAAGAGGAAGATCACTGACATACAGCCCTAATCCAAATCTGCAATGAACAGAAGCTGAATGGTGCAAAATCTTCAGTACACCTGAGCAATAGACTTTTTTGCCATTGGATGACTCTGTGCATCATAAATGTCTTTCATACATATTTTGTGATATTACTTCCAATGATTTGTACATAACTTGGATTTATGATGTAATTTGTAATTAACATGTAGTTGATCTAGGAATATGAAATTTGTTTGTGTTTTTCTATTTTTTTAATCACATAACAAGTAAAGATTCCAAACATCTGTTGATGTCAGCTTTATCTTTGAAAGTAATAGTTTGTCTTTCCTAACTTTCTTTTATTCTTTTTATAATAATTTCAGGCTTTTTATGCCTTTATTTTGATTGGTAATTGGCAAGGAGGCCAGCAGAAGACAAGGAGAGGGGGGATTTATGGACACCATTGGTCTTTAACCTTTTCTGTGCTGTGAACTGGTTTCATATCAAACAATATTTTAACTGACTGACAGAGAAAAAAAATAAAAACTAAGTGTTTTAAAATACAACTCCCCAATGAGCTGAATGTATGAAGGGTGACTTCATAGCCTAAATTGCGAGCCTGTTGCCACATATTATGCAGAGTCGGCTTGGTGCGTGAGAATCACCTGTAGCGTTAAATCTATTTTAAGTAGGACTCCTGATATTGTCAAAAGACTTTTGTTTTTTTTTTTTTAACTAATTTTTGCTAGCTTGAGGGCTTCGTGTTTGATGTAACGTATTACGTGACCGAGACGAATGTCTTGCCATGTTCAGAGGCACAGATGAATGTGTGTGGTCATTTTTTAAAACATTTTTCAGACTCTGATAATAAATGAAATATATTTTATTCAGTCTTTTCATGCAGCCCGGAACCAAATGGCCCACGGACCAGTATTAGTCCGTAGCCAGGTGGTTGGGCACCTCTGAAGAACATGACAGGATCTATCCATCTATACTGCCTTTTTCCCGTCTTAAGATATGCAGGCAAGTTTTGCCTTGTACACACTACATGGTTGTCACAATCCTGTTGTGATCAGAGTGGGTGTTGTTTCTCCAGAGAATGAACCCTAAAGAGTCTGTTCAAACTCCCAACTACACCTAGGCACAAAAACAAGTGACACAGGAAATGACGCCGTGTGCTGGAGAGTTTTTGCTGTTTCTTTGGGACACAAGCAATGTTCCCTCTAAGATGCACAATTTATTCTGTACCATTTTACAATGCAACTTAGTGACTGGTGACATTAAGCGGTAAAACAAACTACAGTGAAACAATGACGAACAATGTTCAGCCAATGATATGACACGGTTCACTCGTGTTTACTTATGCATACAAAAATGTCATTAACTGCATGCTATGAGTACTTACCGCTGTTTTGCAGCTTTATAGCTAATGGTGTGGCAGAGTTAACTCCCAAACAAGCAGTAGAGGACAAACAAACGAACATGAATCAAATTTGATCTCTGAAAAGTGTACACACTGTCTAAATTCTTCCAGAGCTGGAGGAATTTAGACACAGCTATACAACAGCTATACAACAGCTTACAGAGCTCATGAAAAACAAGATTTTTTTTTCTTTTTCATTGGAAGTGGGCCAAATCACTTATATTAAAAGTAATCTAACAGAAATTACTGCTGTAATTTGAGTCTTTTTTTTTTTAATAAGCCATGAAACTTGTTCATATCCCAGGTTTTGGACAGATGCGATACGGGTGTGGCCACCGCATATCGATGCTGCTGATGTTGCTCAGGGAGTTAGTGCGTTTGCTCAGACACATGAAAAATTAGGGGGAACATTGGACACAAGTGATCTAAGTAGTTCGTTCACTGATATATAACAGAACACTAAGAATAAAGGAAGAAAGAGAAAAAAATTGATTGGTAGCGGTTGACAGGAGGGACTGGATGTTTCACCATATTTTACTCCCAATGATTACTGCTCAGTGCCAGCTGAATTACAGCTTGTCACAGCAATGGCCCTGAACAGGTTCAGGGATTCATTCTGATAGCTAGTCTCCTGTCCTGTCCAATTGTCTTTGAACAGTAATGAAATAGCAGTTGATAATTTTAGGTTATGTCTAAAATCATGTAGTTTAAACTTAGTATCAGTTGAGTATTAGAATTAGGGCTGTTTGATGGATAAAGTCTAAATTAAAACTGCGATGAAACAGGTCAAGTCAGCAATTTCTGCATTGGCCCTTAGGCCTTACTAAGAGGGCAGAAATATTAAAGAGATTTAATAGAGATTTCAAAGGCAGCATGGTGGCATAGTGGTTAGCGCTGTTGCCCCACAATAAGAATGTCACGGGTGCGGTTTCTGGCCTTACTGTTTGAATGTTCTCTCCGTGTCTGCATGGGTTTCCTCCCACCATCCAAAGACATACATGTTTTTGACTGTAAATTGAGTGTGAGTGGTTGTTTTTCTTTGGCTGTCTCTGGATGTTGTGATGGACTGGCGACCTGTCCAGAGTGACCCCACCCCCTCCCAGTATGAGCTGGGATTGGCTCCAGCACCCTCCTGGACCTGGAAACTGATAGGTAGAAGATGAATGAATGAATGAATTACCAAAGGCAGTTGAGCCTGAAGATATAGCTCAGTGGTAGAGCTGGCCCTGAGTTCAATATCCAGCCACAATGCAAACGGGTGGTAGGACTGTGCCGTTCCCAAGCCCAGATAAATGGGGAGGGTTGCGGCAGGAAGGGCTGTAAGACTGCAGCCAAATGAAACATGCAAATCAGAGCTGCCCAAATAAAGAAAGGCTAAGAGTTTGTTGGCTTCGCTGCCATAGGGTGAATGATACAGCCATCTTTATTAATGATCATATGAGTGACATTATTTTATGAGATAGACTTGGAAAATGTCATTCAAAATGCTAATGAGAAAACAGCTATCTCTTGCTCTTGTCAACTGTCATCACTATGTAGTCACAAATTTGCAGTCACTTCCGAATGCCAGCTGGTGGGCACAGTGAGCAAAATATAACATATGGATGATGAAGCAGGAACCACATGCTAGAAAATGTAAAATATAGTGGATAAAGTGAACCACCATGCTGTTATTAAGACAGCATAATTTAGACATTTATATATAACCCTCAGTTTAAACTCTTCTGTACAACACCCACTTTCCCTGAGCTGACCACTTACTGGACACCACTGTAAAATAAACTTTTTATAGGTTATACCTTTCATACAAGTATTATCGCACCAGGTGCTTTACTACAAAACTGCATCATCTTAATTACACTGGGAACCTAAAAACATAACATCCATGCAAAATTGATGAAGAAGTTAGAATACTGAAACCATAAATAAAAATAATGAAGCATGCTGACAGCTACCTTGGAAGCTTGCTGTAAACAAGTAGTTGTAGCTTTTACACTTACGGTTTGAACCAGAGCTTGATACTCTTCATACAAAAGAGATGAAAGGCCTGATCTACCTTCACAAGCTGTACTGGAGGAGGAAAAGATGTAAACCCACTGCCAAACAGGAAGGAGATTACTTATAGACCAAAGGGATAGAAATGTCAAAGGAGTAAAGACAAACATTATTATAATAAGTAAGGAAGTGTCCAATGTCTTGGTCATGATGATGGTAAATCTGAATGAATTATACTTCTTTGGTCATAGTTACTGAAGAATGAAGTGGTTGATTATGAATAATATATGCAAGCATACATGATGTAGCATGTTAATGCTAACAAAGGTTTAAGCATTAGAATGCTCAATAACATCACCAGGTTGCTAGTGAAACAGTTAAAGACCACAGATGCACAATAATAATACAGATTGACAGGCTGTGAGTGTGAATTTCCCATCAGGCCATGTGTGAGCTTCCGCATATTTCAGAAATAACTTGTGAAAATAAAGCCTCTAACAGTGCAAGGTGAAGCAGGTGTCTGTTTTCAGCTTGCAGTATAATTTAGCTGTGGACAAGCCTGTTATCAGTGAAGTGGGTTTTCTCCAGGCATCTTTTTAAGAGTTACAGTAAATCGTTGTGTGCTGTGTGTTGTATGGGGATGTGCAGAGCTTGCACAGGATATCAATGGAGGTTACCGTTGCTATGACGTATAGTGACCTCTGGTGTGACTCAGTTAAAATAAATAAATATAAAAATAATAATATAAAAAAATGTCAGAGGAGATGCTGCAAAAACTATCATAAAGTGTCTCAGTAAGGTTTTGATGACAGAACCACTAAACTGAGATTGATAACGTAATATTATCTCTCCATGACGTGGCTGACAATAGCTTCTAATTTTAGTACAAAATGCAGTTCTGTGTTATACAGTTATACAGCTATTCATACTGTGCCACATCTTACCTGTCAATGATCCCTGCCTGAGTCACAGCAGAATCAAACACTTAGCGTTGCACTACTGAACAATGAGTAAAAGACCCTCAGAAGTATTTCTTTACCACAGCTACATAATCACTTCTGGAAGTTTAAGAAACAAAACAAAACCCAGTGATCTTTGCCATGTGGGTTTCTCTGCTAGTCTATCTTATTGGAAAGTTTTGGTGGTGTTTTGTCCTCATCTGTCAACTCACGGTGTGCAGAATGTGTGAAAATGTTTTGGCCTCTAGCTGCTGATCTACTTAGCTTATTTTTTTCTCTCTGTGTGTAATCCTGCCTAATCAAGACTTTTACCGAGCTCTCGCTCTTGCTGTCTCTCTCGCTCTCTCTCAAATTGTTGTTTTTATCAATAAAATCATGAATTGTTCTCTTGCAGTAAAATCTGAAAGTTTACAGATAACAAACAAAATTCTATAATAGTTACCAATGCATTTCTGTGGAAAAAGCATTAGTATAATGGTGGAAAGTGGAAAGTGTGGCCCATTCTTTGTCGTTTGCTGTAGTGTATAACAGGCATTCCCAAACTTTTCCATGTCATGGCCCCCAAACAGCATTAGCTTCTGGCTGGGGACCCCCTTTGCAAACCCACCGACAAAATATGTAAAGAAACATCAACTTTTAGAATGAGTTCCTTAATTTTATTCAAAATTCAATAATAATTGAATGAAGCAGCAGCCCCTCGAAACGGGTGCCCATCTCATTACAGAGCAGGGTAAACAGTCTGTGTTTCATGGGGCTGGATTTAATGATATTCACTACTTGTATAACCTCCTGTAGTACCTGATTCAACTTGTCATCCATCCTTTCTGCGACAAGTGCCTCGCGGTGGAGCATGCAGTGTGCAGCCACTACATGCCGGGCTTTCTCCACTGATCTTCCCTGTCATTGCAGCGGCTCCGTCCGAACACACTCCCACACAACGGGTCCAGTCCAATCCGTTTGACTGGATGTAAACATCCAAAACCTGAAAAATGTCTTTCAAGTGCTTTACAAGCTAAAAATGATGTCTTCATGGCCCGCTCGGGAACGGTATCTTGCTGTGCAAATGCAGCACATTGCCTGACCAAATGCTCTTCTTTACGTCTGAAGAAGTCTACCGTTTTTTCGGCCTTCGCTGGTTGTTTTTGTATTAGGTGACGCTGAAGTTTCGAAGGTTTTAAACACTCGTTTGAAACAGTCATGGCCAGTGTCCCCCACAGCAGGGCTGCTGGTCTGTTTCTTGTCAAAAACCTGTCCATTTTGCGCTAGCTATGCTAACTTGAGGAGCAAAGCAGCTTGATAGGGCGCCAACCGCCGGGTCAGCCGTCAACACACGACGTCATGAACGAAGTTTTGACTGGCAGGCAATCAGAAAGATGAGGATGGCAAATAACATATAATTTATATTATTATAAATGATATTTTATAATGATGATTTAAAAAAGAATTGCATTTTTTTAGTTTTGCCTTTTTCCTGAGGGCCCCACTGAAAACCACTGGTGTATAATGTGGGTCAGATGATTGCCAGAGTGATAGGAGATAGGAGAAAATATTGATAGTGCCTCAGGGCTGTAACTATTGATCCAAATATGGGATTGGCCTGACAAATGTAGAAAGTATTCATTTTTTTCTGCTGTGCTATAAAGATCCAGCTTGCTCAAAGTCAACCTGCTAAACATGAATAGCTTTTGTATGTCTGTAGGTATAAAGGGTGCTCCATGCCATTCTGCTACATACCAGCACTACAATAAAACCTGCCACAGCTTTTAGGTCATACTTATACTGATGGCAAAACAAAGTACGGAACTTCAAGTTGTAGCTATAACCCCAGTTCCCTGATCAGCATTGGTGATTGTCTATGGGAACTCCTCCTGCCTGACCACATCACAAGGTCAAATAACATTTTGCCAGCCCTAACTGGCTGGGATTAGCACCTTCTGCATCAGGAGGCGATGGGACCCACCTCCTATTAATGGGGCTTACTGCAGTTGTCGTTCAAAAGAAGCTCACCCCTTCCCTACTTCCAAAATAACAAGGGTTGTGTGGTGAGACACTCATTCTAATCAGAGAACTGGGTGCATATCTTTTTCATACCATTTGTTTTGTGTCTCACTATGGGAAAATACTGACTCCTGAGTTTCCAAAAACTTTGTATCTGCATGATGCACAGATATGCATGGATTTCTCCAACAGACTTAGCTGAGGCTAAAGCCAGCAATGAGTCTGTCTTAAAGGACAATATCTTCAGCTCTTCTTGCCCCAAGGGCTCGAACAGGGAATAGCTGTCACAGTCAGCCTGTCTCTCACCCTGGACTCAGCACCTTTCCACGACTCACACCACACCTGCAGCCCATCAACCCAATCAACCCAGGTATATATTCACCAGCTCCACACTCCCTCCTTGCCAGATTCTTCTTTGCCATGTTAGACTTTCCAGCGGTTTCCTGCCAGGTCTCTCGCTGCTGGCTCTGCCTGTTCCTGACCTGCTCTCGACCTGCTCTTGACGTCTGCTCCCTGGTGTACCTACCTGCCTTTCGTTCCTGACCACGAGTTCTGCCTCAGCGTCCTCGGCTTCTGTCTGCTCTCTCAACTCATCTGCCTGCTCCCTGTCGGTACCTCCACCTCCTCGGACTGCTCTCCCGGCTTCGACCGCTCCTCTGCTCTCTCCTCATCTGCACTTCAGCACTGGTGATCGGCTCTGCAGGTTCTACTCCTTACCTGTCCCTGGCAATAAAAGTCATTACTGACTGTCTACCGCTCTCCTGTGTTCTGCTTTTGGGTCCTAACCACCCCAGTGTCAAGACCACTTAATGCAGTAAGAAGATCCCATCGATGGAGCCGGTGGATGAAGGAACTATGTGCTTGCCCTCTACAGTTGTGGTCAGGTGTTTGCATACACTCATCACGGGAATGAATATTAATTCTGGGCTTTTAACAATATTATTTGATATATTAACCCTAACCCAAATAAAGTCCATAATGTCATTCATGCCCATGATGAGTGTATGTAAACTTCTGACCAGACCTGTAAATGAACTTACGAAATAACTTTGTCCCACTGTCTTCTCATCAAAACCAATATGGCAGGCTCTTCCTGTGCAGAATTGTTGATGGAAGGATACCCTTGTTGTGTATGAAGGCTGGGATCTGCACTGTTGGTGCCGAGACTCTCCATCTTTCTTCCGTTGGCTGACCAGCTTGTTTCAGTTGTTTAGCTCTTGTGGCTTTTCGTTTCAAGTAAAGGGGAGCTTGCACTCCCGTCTCTTCTGCCTGTCAGCTGTTGATTTAAGCAGCCAGCTGCTTTTGGACAAGGTAGGTCTCTTGCAGTTCTTCTGAAGTATAACGTGGTAGCTGTGCCAGGTGCACCCCAACGCCAGTGACGTGCCGCTGGATCTGGCGCCATGCTGAAGCTGTTACCATCAGAGTGCAGTGCTCTAGCCATTGATTGATTGAAAGAGGCATCATCTTGGGTGTGCTCCTTTTTAAGGGCGAGTAAATGCATAATAAGCTCTTTAATTTCTTCCACACAGGCTGGGAAAGATCTGCCCACACAACCCCAGAACATGCTAAAACATAATTTTCTACAGGTTTTTGAAAGTGCCCTTGCAGGGTTATACATGCGCTTGTGTAACAATATTGGCTTTGCTTCCATTTGGCAGGTATATGAACATGAATACCAACCTGGTTTCTACGCTTTGTAAGGAACAATTCCTGTTGAGCTGGCTCTGGAAAGGAGCTGAACGTGGAGAGTGGCCCATACAGGGGGTGTGCATGGCCTGCTCTCCATGAGAGGGTTTATCTGGCCAGCTGCTTCTTCTTCCTCCTCGCCATTGCTTTGGCTAGAGGAGGAGGAAACACTGGCCAGAGTAGAGATGGCATCCTCCTCCATGGGTTAATAACACCCCAGGAAACCTGTGCCTTGGGGACCTCAGTGATCCTGAAAGCAGGAGCCAGGCTATAGCCAGTGCCATATCAGGGCTCAGAATTAAGTTGAAGTACATTAAGTTACATGAATTATAAGACTCACTTAAACCACTTAGAAGGCCATAGATCCCACGAAAAAAGTGGTACAGATGACGGTCAAATAATGGTCCATTCCAAAGAGCTTCCCCAAAGATAACAAACTCTTAAATAAATCAAACCTAACCAATATGATACAGGCGGGGGCACTACAGGGGAGGGGAGGGACAGTGAAGGGGACAAAGCACTCACCACGCTCCATGCCCGACACATGCACGTGCGCACACACACATGTACAATAAAATAGGCCAATCAAGGCCCCAGAGGGCTAACACAACTTCTTAATATAATAAACTGAAAATAATACTGAAATAATTCAAAAATAGAATGACCAGTGCAACAACAATCCCAAACTAGATGAGTAAACAACAGAATAAAATGTACAAAACAGCAGGGCAGTCTGTCTCTTTTGGACACAAAACCCTACATGGGATTTGACGTGAAGGAGCAGGAGGGTGGCCAGGGAACATTAGGGTGGGTAAAGTAGGGTAAAAAAGGGTATTGCTAAATTCTGTAGTTTTGCTACCTGACATGTTGTATTGCTACTGGTTTTGAGGTATTGCTACCTCTTTTTTGGCAAAAATATTCCAACTTTCAAGTGGAAAAGTGAAGTATTGCTACCTTACATTTGAAAATAGCCGTTGAGAAGCATTGCTAATGTTGTTCCTAATGAGTGAAGCACCTGATGAACGAGTCTGTGGCACAGTTGTCATCAGGCTTCTGTGAGAAGAGGTTTGCAAACTTTGACACACACAATGTCAGCCCAACATAAAGGAGGAGGGTCCCATCCCCTCCTGACATGGACTTCGTTAGTGCCAGAGTTTCTAATGAGGTTACACAGGATGAGTTCCTATAGTCATTTTTATCTCCTTGAAAAGACCGCCCAGAGAACAACACTGCTTCCCCAGCAACTTCCTACAGTATATGCAAGCAACCCTTTGGGCATAATTGATTGGGCATAATTGATTTTAATTGCAATGTGGATCATACCCATGTACTGTATATTTATCAATAAACCTTGCACCACAATTTTGTTATTTATTATGTATCACAAATTTTATCTTGTTTGATAGTTGTGTGATTTTTCACTCTGCTTTAAAATGTGCTATTAAACAAGGTGTTATTATTAGTGTTGGGGCAATCAGTCTTACCCACAAGGTAACATTTTATTTTCAAAAATCTGGACAGTGTAATGTGTTTGTTGTTGGATCTAACCATTACAGTCTGATCACACAACTCTGCAGGCACCTCTATTAACGCCTTTCATTGCATTTGTCTGTGGATCCTGGTGAGTGGACTTGGCCAAGGTTTAGCTGAAGCAAAGGGCAGACTGGGGGAAGGCATCCAGCAAACTGACATACAAGACTCTAATGCTACCTCTGGCTTTTGTCTACTCTAAGGGCCTCTGACATTTGGTATTTGTCGGGGGACCATTTGTGTACACGATAAAATGCTTAGAAGAGCCCGAGGCTTATTCTGTCTCCCTCTGTTGTACCCTCTCACTCTCCGTCTCTCATTTTCTATGTGTAAGTAACTAAATTGTAATGACATTTGCATTCTATTCTGCCTTTTCACATTTTAGCCCTGAATTTGAGTCACCACTACAATTTTTGAAATCACTTTCAATCAATTTGACATTGTGCAGGCAGGTGTTCTAATCTGAGCAGGGGTACCAGTAGACAACTGCAATTAACATTTCATCATCTTCACTCAACCACAGCCTGAACCAGTGGCTTTTTTGACCAAACTCATTTGGAAGAATAAATCAATAGTTGCACACAGCTGAAAATTTAAACTTAACTGCTGTACTTGTGTTGAAGTTGTTGGCACCTTGTAGATACAAGTGCTGTTGTTTTTAAATTTCTTTATTAAAATTATTATATTTTGAATGTACAGATTAACAATGAATTAACTTATTGATTTATGAGTTCCAGTATGAAGTAAAGGGTGCCAAGATTTATTTTTTTTTTTCAAGATCAATCAAGACATTGGAGTTGGAGGCACTTAGTGTCCAATAAGCCCCAGTGACTGAACAGTTTTTAGACACACTCCAGCTCTAATTTTATCAGGCTTATCAGCAAATGTTTACTTCATGTGGGCATGTGGGACAAAACACAAAGCACAGCCTTTCGTGTTGCTGCACTGTATCCGGTCTCTTGTCTTATTTTCTTGCTAAATGTTTTATGTTCTATCAACATTACTAGATCTAAATTGCCTCTAGCTTATGGAGTGAGTGTACATCACATAAATGCAGAAAAGAAGCCAAAACCTTTAAATAGAGTTGTATTTAATGTACATGTACATTAAATGTACATGTACATTAAATGGGTAACAACAGCCGCATTGTCAGGAGAGACGGCACCGACTCAAATCCTGACTGTTCCTTCTGGGCAACAGGTGTGAATGGTTTGATCCCAGCTCAGTCATGGTGGTGCTCCAGATGAGGTCATTGATAACATAGTTACCACACTTTCTCTTCTGAATTCATAATAATCCAACAATTGCTATCCTACACACTCAACTCTCAGTCTCAGTGTGTGTAATAACCCTGGGGATACCTTCTCACTGACTAAGAGCGAAGTCAGTGAGAAGTTATCCTCAGGGTTATTACACACACTCTGTCCACACTCTGTCTCTTGTCCATGCTGCTGTCAGACCACAAAGCCACTCCTTCCAACTATACCAACGACCTGCAGCTAGCTAGCATGGTGCTTACTACTGGAATTTATATTGACCTGAAGGACATTATAGGAAATATAATCATATCCCATTTTTTCATAATTGGTTAAATTATGGTTAAATTGGTTAAATTTCACATTTCTTTTTTCAGCTTTCCCTAATTCTGATTAAAATGTATCATTTTGTCCAAATATTCTCAATGTATATCAGAGCTATTGTCCACACATTCATGCTCCAGCACCAAACAGAATCAATGGCATTAGGCATTAGGGTTTTGTCAAACATTTCACTTCATTTTGGAGTGGGTTAGGCTTTAGAGACTTTATCTTGCATTAAACCTGGAAAGGGACAAGGGGCTACAGAGACCTACAATCTGAAGCGGCAAGATGATTTTTTTTTCCAGTTAAATCTTTTTTTAGAAACAAATCCTGACTACTATGAGCAAGCCTTCATTTTACTATATCATCTCTGGTCAGAACATCGCTGGTCAACGTTTAAAGCTGCTGCTTAGCAACTGGCTATTTTTCATCCCATCTCATCTTGATGAGGTATTTTTGGTAACCATTTCGATTATCATTGAAATGAACAAAAACATATTTTATTTTTAAAAAAGCGCACTTCACCCAATCTGCGCTGGTTGGTGCTGTGGAATCTGTTGTGGAATCAGTTTTGTTTTCAGTTTTGTGTGAACATCATTGCAAGAGTTAGTGCAAATTAGTGCATTGCAAGGTTTGTGCTCGTATTTCATGATGTTGAATTTTATCTCCCTTTTAATGCATTTTAAACCGTAGAACACTAACCTCAGGTGATTTTCACCCATGCAATTGTGGTTGCATGATTTTCTTTGTGTTTCTGCTGTCTGAGTTCCATGGGACCTTGGGTAGCTTCAGCCTGCTCACTGACGTCATTGAAGGTAGGTGTTGATGACCTCCTAATTTTTCACAAATTTTGGTGCGTTTTTATAGGCTCGCCCCATTAATTGTTTTTTTTTATTATTCTGTGAGACATTGTATAGTGGAAAATAAAAGAGGAGTACTTCAATTTGCCATATATTGTTGTATTTTAGTAAATTTTGTTGAGAAGTATTTTTTGGGGGTATATTACATTGGATAAAAAATACCCGATGTTAGTGATGTGACGTTAGTGTTCTAGGGTTAAGAGAGATTAAAAAAAAGACACCTTTTTTCCAACTCTTATGTATAAAAGGACAGCTTGTAGAATAAATACATGCCAGGGCATCTTTTCCTTGCTTTACAGAACACTAATTAAATCTAGACTCACCGTTTACTGCTACAACAAGCAAAACTCAAATTCAACTAATCTGCAAAGTGACTGGTTCACCTCAAGCTCCTTTATATGAACTGTATATCCATTCAGCCATTGGGTCAGTAATCATCAAAGTCACTCTGATCAAGCTGCAGCTCTTGCATCAGCTCTAGCACTCCTTCCAGTTGCCATCAACCCGAGGCTACTTAAGTCCCACTGGAAAAACATCTACAAAAAATATTTTATTCCCTCTGCGATCATCATCCTGAACATCTTAAAAATAGGTAGCCTACTGGAGTCTGACCTGTTTAACACTGTTCTTGTTGAGTTTGAATAGTTGTAAGTTCGATTCCGACTATGTGTGTGTGCTATAATTGGACTCTGCACTATTGTGATTGTGCTACTGTTAAAATTTCTTTTACTCTTCGACCGAGAGCAAAATCATCTGGAATCTTAAAAACGCATGTAATTGCAATTTCAGTCATTTTTAACTGCATTTCATTCAGACTACACATTGGCTTCCAAGGACAAAGCTTGCGAAAAGAAGAACAAACTTTAGGTTAACTAGTGATGCAAAATGTATCTTATAACAGGTGTGGCCATGACACCAAAATCACTTCACAGTCCAACATTATTTCTGGTGGCTCAACTATGTCTCTATGACCCCCCTATATGTTAGATCATCTGAACCTCTCTTTTAATCAGACTCTCATACCTTTTAAGTCCTCTATTATTTTCTCTCAACAACTTGCCTAGTCTTTTCTCCCCCTTTGATCATCCCCCAGAAGAGAGTATAAAATACAGAGACAAATAAAGGGAGAGGAGACCGAAAGAAAAAAGAGGAGGAGCTGCAAGCTCTGCAGCAACCAGCCACGTCTTGGTGATGAGGTGTGAGGATTAGCTGTATCTGAAGCAACGCCCCCGCTATGCTCTCCAAATCAGTATTATCTCCCTCTCAACCCCTCCTGCATTGGCACCAGAGCAGCAGCTCATACAAAGCCATGTTGTCAGGGTCGGTGAGAGGAGGGAGTAATATGCGTAATATGTGGAGGGTGGCAGGACAGCGCGAGGAAAAAATAGGCAGCAATTTGGTAGATGATGATGTGTGTGTCTAACTGTGCACTATGGTGATACAAGTGAGAAGAAAGGGTGTTGTGGTTGTTGTGGACTAATTACTACAATGTGGAATTAGCACATACAGCCTTGTTTGTCTTCTGGTCAGCAGGAACACTAACAACTGCTTTAGTTTTATTATTGCAGCCACACAGTACACTGCTGTTTTCAGTAAAAACGCTCAGATAAACTCTCTTGATGCAACCTAACCACATAATGTGGAAGTAAACACTATATTGGGGCATTTAGAAATTCAGCAGTCAGCTTTCCCCTCAGGAGTGAATGAGGAACAAGAGAATGCTAAAGGAGAATGAACTTTTTGCAATAAACTCCAGTAGGTTGTCAAGTCCATTGAAAGATGTTTGTCCTGGACAGAAAGATTTCAGGAACACATATACAATACAATGAAGGAAACTTTAAACTCAGTCTAACGGAACTTTTTGATGGATTTTTCACAAAATTGTGAAGACTTTGGGCTGTTTTGTTCATAGAAAGTTTGGATTGTTTTGTGAGACAAAAGAACATTTTGTTTAACTGTTAGGTGACATTGGATGAGCATATCAGTCATTAACATCATTAACAGGCTGATCAGAAAACTCAATTCAGTGATGAATATCATGTAATATGGTTGCAAGCTCCAGAATACTAGTGGGTGTGTTAGATGCTTTTAGGGCATATAGAAAGAATAAAAAAGATAAGACAATATTTCCCTATTAAATATCCTATCAGCCTATAAAATGCTTCATTTGCAAATGACTTTGTTCGTCTTAAGATAAAAATATAAAAAATCTCAAATTCCATTTAGCGCGTAATAACAATAATTTAATACGTTTATGATAAATTAATAAACCATATGAACTGGGATTTTTGGGGTCAGTTTAAATAACTCTGTAACACTTGCTCTATAGTTGCTTCTAACCTTGTTATTTGCCGCTATATAAATTGATTTAAATAATTGATTTGTGTATTCTCCCTGTGCCTGTGTGGGTTTCCTTTGGGAACTCTGGTTTTGCACAACGGATGGTTCGTGGACCAAAGAGACAAATGCTGAATGACAATCAACAAAAGCGGCTTTATTGTATTGCTGGGGGAAAATAAGAGGGAAATGCTGGGGATCCGATGAGGCTGGGCTGGGGTAGGGGAGGGCCAGGAGGAAGCAACAAGCAAGAGGTCCGGGATAGGAGCAGGTCCAAAAAGGCAGAGAGCGGGACAAGAACCGGGGATTGACTGGTGAATTGCAAAGATCTGGTGATGTGTGACTGGAAAGCCAGAGTATTTAAGATGGGGACTGATGAGTGTATGAGACCCACGTGCCGCTGCTGCCTGCGTCTGGGACCTGCCCCTAGGAAAAAAGAAGAGACACGCAGGGAAGGATGGGGGGAGCAACCTGAACCTCACAGTGGTGGATGTGACAGGTTTCCTCCCACCGTCCAAAGACATCATGTTTGGGTTAACTGGTTGTAGGTCTGAGTGTGAGTGGTTGTTGGTTTCTGTCTGACTCTGTGTGTTGGCCCTGTGATGCACTGGTGACCTGTCCAGGATGTACCCCGCCCCTTACCCAGTTTGATCTGGGATTGGCTCCAGCACCCTCCGTGACCTGGAAACGGAAAATTGGTAGAAGATGAATGAATGGATGGACTTTCAAGTCAAAGTCTTTTTCAGCCACATGATATATAAGTAAATGTGATTCATTACACCAGGCGACTTTCTTCCATTGCTTCGTGGTCCAGTTCTGATGGTCACGTGCTCACTGTAGGCACCCTGGTGCTTGGATCAGCTTGGCTATGCAGCCATATACCCAAAACATTGTGATGAAATTTGTATTCTGATGACTTTTTGTCAGAACCAGCATGAAGTTTCATATCAATTTCAGTACAGTAGCTCTTCTGTTGTACTGTATCTCACAGACCATCAAATGGCTGCCATTATAACAAGATAATCCACATTTTTGACTTCACCTGGCAGTGGTCACATTATTACCACTGATCACTCTGCGTAATTTCTCTGTACCACAGGAAAAAAGTCATCTATAACCATAACTGTGAAAAGTTGACTAATACAGCTTAAAGTAAACATATCATGTCAACAAGAGGTTTAAATTAAAAATTAAATTTCATCAGCTGATACCTGCAGAGACACCCTGGGGTGCACGAAAAGAGCTTCAGCATTCATACTGAGGTTTCAGCAAAGGTTAAGCAATTCAGTATTATACACAGTAAAACCATTTGGCTCATTACAATTCAGTTCACTTACTCTCAAAATTACACAGTTTAGACCAGTTTTCATGTGACATTTTCAAAGAATTGATGGTCTGAAAAATGCCAATCAGAAATGAGAAATTCTAAAATAAATGCACTGAGGATAGAGATCATTGCAGGACAATATATGTAATGGTGCAAGAAGAGCAAGAAACTACGAACACAGTGCCAAGCCAAAGTGCAAGTTTACACTGAATACTAAAGTTTACCATAGAATCAAATAATCTACTAATGATTTTACTTGCACTCATCTCCCACAGTTACCATGAGTCTGACCACCATGTTTCAACATATGAGCAGTTCAGGAAGTTTTTTTTAAAAAGTCTTATTTCAGGCAAATGCTATAATTCAACTATTTTTCATTAAAATGTAAACATTAAAAAACAACATAAAATATATATATATAGGGCACCAGAATGTGCAGAGATGACCCTGGCATGTTGGCAGTCAACACAACTTGTAGCTGCTGTGGTACTGCTACACACAGTGAATGCTTTTGAGATTGAACTAATGAAAGAGGATGTAGGAGACGGACATTCCTGCCATGGGGGATGGCTTTGTGACTGGGTCATGCTGAGTTTCAGCCTCTTTCTGTGTTTTTACAAACAGATATAAATTGATGGCCCTGTGATGGACTGGTGATCTCACCAGGGTGAACCCTGCCCTTGCCCAGAGTGAGCTGGGATTGGCTCCAGCACCCCCCATGACCCGGAAACTGGTTAACTGGTGACTCTAAATTGTCCGTAGGTCTGAGTGTGAGTGTGAATGGTTATTGGTCTCTGTCTGTCTCTGTGTGTTGACCCTGTGATGGACTGGTGACCTGTCCAGGGTGTACCCCGCCCTCGCCTGGAATGTTGGCTGGGATTGGCTCCAGCACCTGTAAAAGCTGTAGATGAACCAACAATGTCAAAATCATGGTTTTGTCATATGACCAAGCAACCTGCAGACATCCCCATTTCATCCAAACCAAAACCAAAAGTGAAACCAGAAACATAAAATATGTTCACAGTTATGAAGGGGTAAATTTCATTTAATTTACGAAGCCCAATATCACTAACTCCAAATTTGCTTCTACAGTCTATCAAATGACCCCTCATTGGAGTGACAGACCCTGGCGGAAGATTGAAAAGATTTGTAAAGGATGACTGTTAGATAAGTGGATTTTGAGAGGGGGACATCAGACTTTCAGCTGATATCCACAAACACCACAGCTAATTTGCTACGCATGCAAAAAAGGACAATTTAAAGGCTTAGATCTTAACGTTTGCATTCCGCATGCCACAAACGTGAGATAAATCTGCTGATGGCTACCAGAGGGTTTATGAATTGAGCTCATCTTTTATCTTTTATATTTGTTGGACAGCATTTGCACTGAGTATTCATGTTTTTTCTAACTGCCCCCCCAGACCTCGATCAGGGCACCAGTGAGCTCCTACCCAGTCTGTGGAGGTACTTGGCAACATGCGATGCACTAATAGATAATGTCTCTTTGGATTTAGGTCAGGGCAATGTGAGGCCAGTCAGTGGCATAATCACATTTGTCTTTCAGGAACTTCATTGCCCAGGAAGAGCCAGGACACACGGCCCACTGCACCAGTATGAGGTCTGACAGTCCTGCTGAGGATTTTATACCTAACAGCAGCCAGGGTATTATTGGCTATGACATGGAGGTCTCTCTGAGCCTCCAAGGATTTACCACCCAGACCATCAAATCAAATCAGATTTATTTGTATAGCACCAAATCATAACAAAGTGCAAAACAGCACAGGTCTAGATCAAACTCTTAAAATGATTTAAAAAGACCCAACAGATCCCCCCTTGAGCAAACACTTGGCGACAGTGGCAAGGAAAAACTTTCTTTAAGAAACAGAAACCTCGGGCAGAACCAGGCTCAGGGGAGGCGGCCATCTGCCTCGACCGGTTGGGTTGAGAGAGGGAGAGAGAGAGAGAACAAGAGAGGCACAGGGAGAGAGAGAAAGAGAGAAAAAGATGCTCAGTCCTTCCCCCAGCAGTCTCGGCCTGTAGCAGGACTTTAACTTTTTAACTATAAGCTCTGAAGTTCAGAAAAGTTTTAAGCCTGGTCTTGAAAATTACTAAAGAGTCCGCCCCCCGGACCGATACTGAAAGTTGGTTCCATAGAAGAGGAGCTTGATAACTTAAAGATCTGCCTCCAGATTTACTCTTGGAGACTCTAGGAACCACAAGTAAACCTCCATCTAGAGAGCGGAGTGGCCTGCTAGGACAGTAAGGAACTATCAGCTTTCTGAGATATGATGGAGCTTGGCCATTAAGAGCTTTATACGTTAACAGAAGGATTTTAATTTCTACTCTGTATTTTACTGGCAGCCAATGAAGAGCAGCTAACACAGGAGAGATATGATCTCTTTTCCTAGTTCCTGTTAATATTCATGCAGCAGCGTTCTGAATCAAGTGAAGGCCTTTCAGAGATTTCTTTGGACATCCAGATAGAAGTTATGAATGCATGGACAAGTTTTTCTGCATCATCCTGAGAGAGGATGTTTCTGACTTTCCTAATGTTTCTCAGGTGGAAGAAAGCTGCCCTCTTGACTTGTTTTATGTGAGGGACAAAGGACATGTCCTGGTCAAGCTCATTGATAGGTACAGCTGAGTGTCGTTTGCATAACAGTGAAAGTTGATGGTGTGTTTCCTGATAATGTTGCCTACGGGAAGCTGATAAAGCGTAAAGAGGATTGGTCCAAGTACTGAGCCTTGTGGGACCCCATAACTGACTACAGTGCATGAGGAGGAGCTTTTGTTAACATGAACAAACTGATGTCTGTCTGATAAATAGGATTTGAACCACCTTAGTGCAGTTCCTTTAATCCCAATTTCATGTTCCAGTCTCTGTAGTAAAATATTATGATCTATGGTGTCGAATGCAGCACTGAGATCTAAGAGGAGAAGTATGAAGGCTGACCCATTTTCTGAAGCCATTAGAATACCATCCAGATGGTTGTGTAGTTGGTTTGCTACTGCTTTCTCAATTATTTTAGAAATAAATGGAAGGTTCGATATGGGTCTATAGTTGGCCAAAACGTGGATCAAGATTCAGCTTTTTAAGCTGGGGTTTGATGACTGTGGTCTTAAGAGTCTGAGGTACATAACCCCAAGATAAAGTCAAATTAATCAGATCTAGAATAAATGGCTCAATTAAGTAGAAAATCTCTTTAAAGAGGCTAGTTGGTACTGAGTCTAATAGGCAGGTTGATGATCTGGATGATGAGACTATAGAAGCTAGCTCTGAGAGATTCAGAGGAGAGAAAGATTCCAGATGTACAATAGGTGTTGCAGTTGATTCAGGAGTTGCTGTATTCAGTAGAAGATTATTGTCTAATGTAGGTAAGAGCTGATGGATTCTTTCTCTTATTGGGAGAATTTTATCTGTAAAAAAGTCCCTAAAATCATCACTGCTTAGAGCTGAGGGGATCACTGGTTCAGCTGAGCTATGGCTCTCTGTCAGCCTGGCTACAGTGCTGAAGAGAAACCTGGAGTTGTTCCTGTTTTCTTCTATCAGTGCTGAGTAATATGAGCTTCTAACACCACGGAGAAGTCTTTTATACATTTTTAAGCTATCTTTCCAGGCTCGGTGAGACTCTTCTGAGTTACTGGAACGTCAACATCTTTCTAATTTCCTTGATGTCAGCTTTAAGGCACAGATTTGGGAATTATACCAGGAAGCCAGCCTCCTCTGTTTCATTACTTTCTTTTTTAGAGGGGCGGCATCATCAAGATTTGAACACAGTGTGGCCAAAGTGCTAATCACAAGGTCATCAACCTGTGTATGAGAAATCCTCATTTGAATTTAGATATGGCATTGTTGGAAATGATGACAGAATGTGCTCTTTAAATTTAGCCACAGCAGCTTCAGATAAACATCTTCTACAGCTGAATTTATTCTTCGATGCTGTGCAGCCAATTAAACTCAAATGTAATGAGGCAGTGTACTGAGTACTAACTCTGATATAAACTCAGAAAACTCTGATAGGAATTCTGAGTACGGACCAGGTGGACGGTACACTGTAACTAACAGATTATCATTAATTTATTGAAATAAGTTTTGGGTTTGATTTTGCTGTTGTTTCTGCTCTTTGTGGAAGATTAGTTTCAAAATGTGTATGAGTATGTGAGAGTGAAGATAAATTTAAGAATGATAGAGATGCAACCACAATACAAACAGATCCCACCCTACCTCATCATCTATATGTGGTGTGAGTTGAATTCACTATATTATTTCAACACAGTTGGGAATGCTCAGTTTTAGGGAGAACGTCTGCAGTATTTTAAGGACAACTTCTCACATATTGAACAACTGGATTGTAGAGTTAGTGTTTTTGACTGTTGTTACCATCAGCTGTCTGTCAAGAGTAAAGTAGTTTGATGGGGGTAATAATGTTTGATTGAATGCCATGCAGTGTTGGTGCCTAATATCTTTGCTTCATTTAACACAGGCAGATCCTAAGCGCTGAAATCTTCCACTGTATTTCCACATTGTAAACATGGTGAAAGATGATCTCTATGTCCAGGAGAGATGGTGGCACTAGGTGAGGTCAAAGAGGGTCCAGAGATTTATTCCAAATGGTTAACTGCCAAGAGGATACAACATGTTACAGAATACTGCCAGGACTTTATTATCTGAGGTATTAAGATGGCTGTGCTTTCTAAGATCAACAATATAAATGTGAAAAATGACAGCATGCTGCTCAGTGAGAAGTTGTTTTAATCACATTGCCATGTCGTTGAGAGGTCAGGCTACATCCAGACAGACTCCAAAGGCTGTTAACTGGGAATGAGATACATTTATTTTCAAGTATAAAACAACAGATTTCACATTTTTGTTTTATGCCGGCCTACAGTGACGTAAATGTATTAGAGTGCTTTTGTATTCTCCAAGAAGTGTTTTTATCTTGCGTTTTTGTTGGAAAAAATAAAAAAGCTGTAAGGTATTTTTACTGTGCTGTGATGAAAGGTGTCAGAATTTGAGCTGAGCTGTGTCTGGACCTGCATAGCTCAAAATCATCAAGGAATAGGTGATTCCTACGTTTGTCAAAGTTTCTTACAGGATAATGTCAGGGTGCTGGTCCAACAGTTTAAATTCAGTAAAAAGTGGCCGCTGCACCAACACAACAAC
This sequence comes from Echeneis naucrates, assembly GCF_900963305.1. Taxonomy (NCBI): domain Eukaryota; kingdom Metazoa; phylum Chordata; class Actinopteri; order Carangiformes; family Echeneidae; genus Echeneis; species Echeneis naucrates. The sequence goes on along the minus strand of NC_042526.1, from coordinate 22,260,580 downwards.
CTTTAACATTCCTAGAGTAAATTACTTTAAAGAAAAGGTCAGAGATTATGTGAGAGCTAAAACAGTTTTGTAGCAAGAGTGGTCCAAACCTCTGGGACATTGAACAGGTCTGATTAGCAACGGCAGCTTGTTTAAGGTCAAAAGTAACAAGCTATTAATTTTATTGCACACAAATATGTCTCAAGTTTTTTCTTTTTTGGAGAAGTCATTTGAGGTGTCTTAGCCACAACAGCAGATGATCATATTGGGTTCCACTTCTGTCAGCAAGAGCTGAGATCTGATAGTACACAGGGCAGAAGTTCACCAACAATGGACAGTGGAAGACAGACAAAATGTAGCCTGCTCTGATAAACGGGGATTTCTTCTGAGACAGCTGTTCTGGAGTTAACTTCATGAATCCATGAATCAACCTGCTGTATGGACAGTATGTCATTAGAAATCATTTCCAAAGACTGCTTAAACTGAAATGTGTGAACTGGGAATTATTTTCTCTTCCTGGGGAGCAATAGTCAGGACAGCTTCCCATCTAAGTACTGGAGAGGTTCAGACACCTCAGGTCACATTCACTTCTACAATTCTCTTGTATTCCTGTTCAATCCTACAGGCATAAATTGTCTGATTTTCTTGCGGTGTCTTTATCAGGGGAATCTGTTTTTTGTTAAAACACTTACGGAATATGTGATTCAGATGTAAGAGCTGTGGAACCAGGTTCAAACAGGTGTTTGTATTCTAAAAACCCCTAACCCTTACCAAGATCAGCCCTAAAGCCTATATTATTCAGTATTAAAGAACAGAACACAAACACCGTGATCAAGCATAAGGAGGCTCATAACCCTAACCCTAACCCTTGGTACCAGAGCACCCAGGGCTTAAGGTCGATGATATCATCGGGTCTTAGGCTGCGGGTGAAGAAAGGAGCTGAGTTATCAACCATCACCACCACCATCTGGTGGTGAGTTGGGTCAAATGGCGGGGGAAGCCTCCAGACAGACCTGGTAAGCCCAAATATGTAGCGCAGGTGAGCTGGGAATGTTTGGAGAGCCCCCTGTCCGAGAGGCCTTCAACTCCCACCTCTGGCTGGAGGCTGGGAGCATCAAGCTCCAGTGGTTGATGTTCAAATCCTCCATTGCCAAAGCTGCAGCAGAGATCTGTGGCCTCAAGACCCTGGGTGCCTGAAGGGGCGGCAACCCTCGGACACTGGTGGACACTGGTGGTCAGGGAAGCTGTCCGACTGAAGAAGGATGCCTTCTGTGATCTCTTAACTTGGGGGACTCTGGAGGCAGTTGCAGGGTACCGATGAGCCCGAAGGGCTGCGGCCTTGGCGGTCGCAGAGGCAAAGCAGCAGGCGGTGAGGCTTGGAGAGGACATGGAGACTTTCGGTCAGCACCAAAGCTGCTCTGGAAGACTGTCCGACACCTCAGGTGGGGAAAGCAGGGAACCGTCTGAGCCGTGTACAGCAACGGTGGGACATTGCTGAGCTCAAATGAGGAGATAGTCGGGTAGTCGAAGGAACACTTTGAGGAACTCCTGAACCTGACGTACCCACCCTCTGAAGCAGAGACAAAGCAGGAGGATGGGGGCGTGGGGGTCATTGGCAGTCGGGAAGTCACTGAGTTAGTCGAACACCTCCACTGTGAAGTTGTGTGTGTTTTTAGCTTCAGTTCTAGATGACAACAGAAGACGTAGATCCACTCCACACAATGTCTTTATTATTGCTTTCAAACATGATGTGACTTAGGTTGAAAACCTTTAAAAAACAGAATAAACAATTCAGTCAACAAAACCAAAGCATGATGAATACAAAGCCATTTTAACTCAATTTTATTTACAAGATTTTAATGTTCTTAAATATATTTATTCAGAAAATGAATACAATAGAACGAGTTTACTCGTGTTTTAACACTATTTTATCAATTGAAGTAATAGCAATCATGATCTTGTTTAATAAGATTTAATTCTTAAATGTCTGATATTAAACTTTTATTTCTTACTTTTAACTTTTTAGACAAAGTTGATCATTAAAATACTGATCATACATTTTATTAACCAATTGAAATCGTCTTATGAAATGATTTCAAATCAATAAATGCAGACGCTGAACCTAAACCAACCACAGGAATTAATAAACAGAGATTGGACTAAGAAACTCCTAAATTTACACATAAAACTCAGGTGCCACATAAAATACTACATAAATTAAACAAATAATGTTGATTAAACAAAAGTAACATACCAGCAGCGTCTCTGGTCAACTGGGCATTGAGCTCTCATGCACTCCTCCTCCAGCAGCCTCATGCAGCTCACAAAGAAAGAGGCCACCTGCTTACCTGGCTTAAATCACTTCACCTCTCTTCCTCTACCTGCAGGATCTCTACCTGACTGCTCATTACTGCCCTCTCCTGCTTCTCTACATACAACCTAAGCAATTGGATATAATAATAAACAGTTTTGGCTTAACAGCCACAGTGGCAAAGCCCTAGGGATTGATGAGATCCATCCTGTCATGGATGACATGCCTCTACAACATTGTGTTGGGGTGGACTGGTCCCACTTTTTAGAAAAAGGGGCCAGAGGGTGTGTGCCAACTATAGAAGCACCACACTACTCAGCCACCCTGGGAAAGTTTACTCTAGGGTGCTGGAAAGGAGGGTAAGGCCGATTGTTGAACCTCTGATTGAAGAGGAACAATGTGGGTTTCGTCCTGGTCATGGGACAACAGAGCAGGGAGTATGCCCGTCTTGTCTATATGTGCTTTGTGGACCTGGAGAAGGCATACAACCAGGTCTCCCGCGAGCTTCTGTGGGGGGTACCGCAGGAGTATGGATTGAGGGGGTCAATCCAATCTCTGTATGCCCAAAGTGAGAGCTGAGGGGAGGGGTTGAGGGTCAGGGGGCTCAGGATCACATCGCTGCTTTTTGTGGATGATGTGGTGTTGTTGGCACCATCGGTCTGTGACCTTCAGCTCTCACTGGACTGGTTCACAGCTAAGTGTGAAGCGACTAGGATGGGGATAAGCACCTCCAAATCAGAGGCCATGGTTCTGAGCAGAAAACCGATGCACTGTTTACTCCAGGTTGGGAATGAGTCTTTGCCCCAAGTAAAGGAGTTCAAGTACTTTGGGGTCTTGTTTCATGAGTGTTGGGACTGTGGAGCGTGAGATTGGCCGGAGAATCGAAGCAGCGGGAGTGATATTGCAGTTGCTGTATCGTGCCACTGCAACAGAAAGCGAAACTCTCAATCTTCTGGTCAATCTTCGTTCATACCCTCACCTATGGTCATGAGAACTGGATTATGACCAGATTATGACTGGATCATGACTGGATCATGATCTGGATCGCAGGTACAAGCGACCGAAATGAACTTCCTCAAAAGGGTAGCTGGCTTCTCCCTTAGAGATAGGGTGAGGAGCTTGGTCATCCGAGAGGAGCTCAGAGTAGAGCTGCTGCTCCTTTGCGTTGAGAGGAGCCAGTCGAGGTGGTTCGGGCATCTGGTCAGGATGCCTCCTGGGCGCCTCCCTATGGGAGGTGTTCCAGGCACGTCCAGCTGGGAGGAGGCCCCGGGGCAGACCAAGGACCAGGTGGAGAAATTATATCTCCACTCTGGCCTGGGAACACCTCGGGATCCCCCTGACTGAGGAACAAAGGAAAGTCTGGGGCTCCCTGCTGAAGTTGCTACCCCCGCAACCCAACCTCAGATAACGGGACGAAGATGGATGGATGGATGGAACACATCTATAAGCCCACACAACCAGACACTGCTGTCCATGACAGCTCAGTTCGTCAAACATCTGCTGGCACGGGCAACTGATCTGCAAAACCAGATCCATTCAACTGGACAAAGAAAAAGCTGAAATGATCTAAACACTGACCGAGCAACACAGAGTGTCAGTCGCCATAAGAGTATGTGCTCATATAAACGCTATGGATATAAAATTTAACCCTTCAAACACAATTTCCCAAACAGGATCCTTCTCCTGGATGGTAACTTACACAAGATCAACTCTTGCCATCTCTTCCGATTGGCTGTGGGCTGTCATGCTTGTTTGCCTGTGTGTGTAGGTGTGACAGTGTATGTGAGTCAATATGATCACACTTGTCAGAAGTGGATTTTAAGGAGGATATTTTCCTTCAGTTTTTGATGAATATGTTCAATTTTTTTGGTGCATTCTAAAAAGCATGAGTAATTTCATTTCTTGTGGGTGTCAACACAAGCTGCAGTGTCCTGCTTTCACGGTCACACATTCACACCCACACACAGACACGCACTTATACACAAAAGATCTCTCGCTGCAAAGCTGAACTCCAAAGGTTTACTCTCTTTTTATTTGTAATTCATTCTTTCTTGTCACGAGAGTTCTTCCTTTTCTCCTCTGTTTGTCACATCTCTTCTCCCCTTGTCAGTGTTGTGCTTGTCGATGTGCTGCATCATTGGTGAAGCCACGTGCTCTCTGTTTATCATCAGGCAGGGGAGGGAGATAGAGAGAGAGAGGGAGAGAGGGATGAAGTCACTGCCTCTCTCTCTCATTTTGTCTAGTGCACCAAAAGGCACACAAACTGAGCTTGGTACACTCATCCGACCTTAGCCTGAGGGACACACGCAGGCACAGAAACCAACAACAGAGCTACACCAGACTGAACTGACGGAAGAAATCCTGAGCTACTCCGCAGGTACGGCGTAGCTTTATTTATCTGCTGCATTACAATCTCGTCTCTGAGAATGAGTATGAAACAGTCAACCTCAAGTGTTTTTTGTATAATATTCTTTGGAAAGCTGACATGAGCATGATAATTGAACTTTATTTAACCTTCCTTGTGCTGTAGGTGTTTTGTTTCAAAGGTGCACAGCAGGAAAAAAGAAGGGTGTTCAAGTCAGAATAGGATTTTTTGTGTTTTTGAATGATGAGGCTGACCCATCCCTTCATCACACATAAACACATGCGCAAACACACTCTACTGTCCGCAGAGAAAACAGAATGTTCCATATACTCACCATCACTGCCTATTAATGAAACAAAAAGGATGGGCGTGTGCTTCACTGTCACCAAAGTCAGTGGAATCATAATGTATTATTGTTAATATTGAATTGATCAAGTTGGATTGGTGCTGAAGTTGCTGCTTGCAGGTTAAACTCTCTGTAAACACCACAGATGTGACTCTGTGCAGAGAGCTGTGTGTGCGACAGAAAAGGTTTGCTTTGCAACTGATGACGGCGAGTGAATGATGACTCTACAGTAGGTTGAAGTCATAAAACTTGATTGAGTTTGGCGCAGGCTTGTGTTAGTGGAGCCACTGCTCTGCCTGCATTTGCTGTATGCTGCTGAGACTGAGGCTATAATGCACAAATGAAAAATGCTAAAAATAATGCATAGCTTGAAAAAAGAGAAGATAGAGTTGTCAACTTATAACCGTCTTCTCCATTTTTTCAAAGGGCTCGGTTGGCTCAGACTATAACTAAACTATCAGCAGGAGTACAAAATCTAAGATCATTCATTTTCTGTTGAATCATGCTCTAAATGTTTGCAGCAATAGCACTGCCAATGCCCCATTTTTCTCTGGTGCTCTTACATAATATCTCCATAGGATCCAGAATGCTGCTGCTGGATCTTTTTCATTGTGTTTTTCAAAACTGTACAACTTGGTCATGTTTTTTTTTTTTTTCCCCTTTTCTTTTTCATGTGCTTCACATGAAACAACTGCTGAAGCCAAACCACTCTTTCCTTTGGGAACTAATCAGCTTCTCACCTCAAGAGTTTATAAATAGATTTCAAAAGTGATACACTCCTGCTTTTGCTTCGATGTGAGCTGTGACATGTATGAGTATAGCAGAGCGTTTAAGTGTGTCAGCAAAATGAATTTAAGCCATATTAGTATAAACCTGATGGTTGTTTGAACTTGTGTATTATGATTAGGATACAAGACAAAGTCAGAGTGACTGCTGCAGTCAGTTTTTGATTATTATTATCATTATTTTCAAGTCATTTGCCACATTTTTCTTATTTCAGGACATCTGAATTTTATAAATGTTGGAAGTCATGAAGGGACAAAACAGCTGCACTGTACACTGTCTGGCCTTATTAAAAAGGCTAAAAATGTTTTCACCATTTGTCAGTAACAATGTATTCAAACAAAGCCAGTTGTCACAATATGAGTCAAATAAACTCAATTGTGTACAACTGTACCAAAAAGTGGAGGCTACAAATTTCAGTCAGTTGGGAATTTTTAAATGTCCCAAATATTCAGTGATCTTTTTTTATGATTCATGATGCTGTTGACTGATGAGTCACTCATTTTGTGGAAGATGCCATCCTTTCTGACTTGCAAAACTTTCTTCAGTCTTTCTTGTTCTTTCTGTTTTGAACCCCTATCTCACTCTCAGCCACCACACCTCCCTTCCTTCCTCCTGACATTTTCAACTGCTAAACAATGAGGGTTGGCACTGAAAGAGAGCCACTGAGAGAGCAGTGCCGTTATCGCATATTTTGAGTGCTAATTTATTTTCTCTGCTGCACACTTCTGTTGGATCTCTGCTCTAATTAAGCAACAAGCGTATTATTATTTTTATCATTTTTATGAAGATTACAGTCTATCTTGTGACACTTCTCACTGCAGCTTTAAATACCTCATTGTGAGTTTTCCAAAACCTGAAAAGACACAATTCGTTTTTCTTTTTTATTTATTTCAAGATGGAATATGTAGAATTGTATTGCTAAAATAATCCTTCTCTTTTTCTACCAATTGTTATGCTTCACACTTCTCTGTCTTTATGGTCGGGATCTTATTAATCTCTTCCTCCTACGTAATATAACCTCATGTCTACTACTGTCTGTGTAAATTTATTGCATGAAATCTCCTTTTATTTCTGTGCATGTTGATACTGCCTTTGCACCTGCAATGCACCATCCCTAGTACAGTAGATCTTGTTTCTTGTATTTTTATACCTGCTGCTAGATGGGGCCTGGATTGTTTTGGAACTTCCCTCCCAAGGCTGGCTGCACGGTTCCACAGAGCCTCCTGCAGACCATGTACGTAGGATCGTGAAGCCTCTGTACCTCCCTACATAACGCACCATACCGTGCAACGCAGGTCTCTCGTTTATCCAGCCTGTGTGGAGTTATTTATGGCATTTTCCGTCCATCCGATCCATTCTGTCAACCAGTCAGTCCAGTGTTTCACATCTTCATTCTGTAGCAGTAGAGCAAATGCCCACAAACCCACAAAAAATGATTCATGTGGTCCCTTTGTCATCTGACAAATGTCTATTTATAATGATTTTATAATAAATACGTACACTGGGACTGATACTGGGAGCCAAGCCAGAATCTGAAACTGATCATTTTCCCCAACAACATTTGGTGGCAACCTGTTCCAGGTTACACACTGCGTCTACTGTTACAGCATGAGGGGTTTGTTCATTCTTCACATGTTTCACAAATAAACATGTGAATTAGCAGCTCTTTTTTGTAATTACATGAAGATGAACATATAGCCACAATTTACATTTCAATAAAAGAAAGAGAGAATTTCTCCCTTCTCACTGACACTGAGCCATCTTCATCTCATCATTCTGTACATGCACTACAACTGTCAACTTATATCAGCAATCACAGTGTCAATGTTAAATACTAGAAAAAATCCTATGGCTTAGGCCATATTTTTGATAAATTGAGAAAAGTAAATAATTGGTGGATGAGCTTGTTAATAAGACAAATGCACTCCCAGTCCAACATGCTGCTCTATCCAGGGATGTTGCTTTACTTCGACTTCATTTCTCTACTTTATTTCTGAAAAATCCTAATCACATGAAACTTTACACCAAAGGATTGATAATTATCTCTGTAGCATAAACTAGTCTTCAGAGCTAATGTTGAGCTTCAAAAAGTTTGGGTGTAGTTACATAGCACGGAGATACTAGCTTTGGGCAGCATGGCAGCATAGTGGTTAGCACTGTTGCCCCACAATAAGAAGATTGTGGGTTTGGTTCCCGGGCTGGGTGCCTTTCTGTGTGAAGCTTGCATGTTCTCCTCTGGGTACTTTGGTTTCCCCCCACCATTCAAAGACATCATGTTTCGGTTAACTGGTGACTCTAAATTGTATGTAGGTCTGACGGTGAGTGTGAGTGGTTGTTGTTCTGGAAACAGATAAGCGGTAGAAGATGAATTAATAACCACAAGCTTTGGGTCAATCCACTGATTCGTTTAATTTTTGTAATTAATCAATAACCTGATAAAATTTGACAACAGGAAAATGACTCATTAGCAGAGCATTGTTGATGCTAATGGTCTTCTTGATAAAAATTTCAGTTCAGTGCTAACTTGTGTATATTAACCCCAGGTATTTTTACCAAGACCATTAGCACCAGTCCCACTGGTATTATGGGCCAAATTTTGTCTATTGTATATTTTTATTGCCTTTTCTCTACTGCAAGATTTGATGGAACCTACTGGATGTTTTGCACCTTTCTTGGTCAACCTTACTGTAATGGAGCATAACAGCATGGCCTGTCATCACACATGCCAAAGCATTAATTGCTTTTCCTCAGTGCGTTTGCGTTATCTAATACTGTCACCCAGCCAGGATGCTGCTTGTCCTGTGTGTCTGAATCTGATGTGGATGGTACTGCATGTCCCAAACATCCCTGTGTGTGCTAGATATGTGATGATAATATGACCTTGGTAAATGTTCCTAACTGATAAAGTAGTGCCGTTCATCATATTTCACACGTGAAAGGCAGAAATATTGAAAAAGAGAAGTAGCACAAATAAATATGACATGTTGCCAGGTGGAGATTGGTACTGAAACAGAAGTAATTTCTTCATACAGAATTAGCTTTAGTTATTGCATTGTCTTATTTTTAGATAGCAAAAATGAAATCATGCCAGGATCAAATGCCTTCAGGCCAAATATAACATGTGGTATGTTTCCATATCACCTTAATAAATTCCCCTCAGCTCCACAGGCTGTGTCTGGTTAAACGTAATATGACATTAGCAAAAGCTTTTAATGTAAAAGGTCAATTCATTTAAAGTGTCCACCTGTTCAATTAAAGAGGGAGGGGCTGCCACTGTTAATAGACATTTGATATTTCTTGATAGACACTATCTATCCATGCAGATATTTGTTTCATGTTTCATCTGTTTGATTTGTTTCAATAACAATGAATGCCTGTTCCTTGACGGAATGTAGCGTTAAGGGGTTTGTAATGCTGGTGATATTAAAAATGATTTCGGCCTTTGCAGAAAGGCTGCTTTGGTGAATGATGCACAGGTCTGACTGGAAACAAATAATATTTCAAAGGAAACAGTTTTCCAATAGATCAAAAAGTTGATGGCTTTATGTGTTTTACTTTAAAAAGGAACTGATTACTCAGTCACTTGATAGCTCACTATATGAAGATTTGAATTTGAACAGTTTCAAATAGTGGTTTGAGTCTGGAAAAGGGACTCTGTAAGCAAAAGTGGCAACAAAGTGTTAAATAAAGAAAAATAAAGGACATCCTGTTTGCATTAATGGACATTCATTTTTTTTATTTTTATTATTTGGTCTCTCAATTTTGCTAATAGATTTTTAATTTTACCTCAAGAGAACTGACATTTTCTTTCCCCCCATTATGTTCTGGTGTTGCCTGCTCTGCTTCTGAGCTAAAATACATGGCACTCCTGCTGAGTTCTGATATATTGCCTTTTTCAGTGGATGCTGTAATAAAATCATGTCTCAGCACACCATTCATCCCCTCAGTGGGCCCCACCAAGCTTTGCTGCTCAGAAACTGGTTGTCCACTTGGGTCAGGAAAGAGTCCAGCAAACACATACCTCTCCCCTCAGTGTACTGCTGGTGACCGCACACTGACTGCCCTTCTGTCTTGGCTGGCATGTGACCTGCAGCGCTGTGGGCTGTCTATAGCAACTTGACAAATAGAATGAACATTTGATTTTTTCAGGTCGGCTCCCGGACAACCCAACTGTGCCATTCAGCTGGAGCCAAATAAACAAATTATTGTGATGATATATGGATGTTAAATGTCAGATTTCAGCAGGTCACAGACAATATTCAAGCTGTATTTGCATAAAAGCAGGCATAGCTACTGTGTTGTGTGAGTGTTAGGGAGAGCCTTTTTAGCTCCGGCACAAGGCAAGTTAGATATAGCTCATGGCTGAGATCGTGGAATAAGCTGCTCACTTGTACTATTGATATATGATTGCTATTTTTATATTACACTAACTGGCATTACTTTTTTCTATAATGCTTGATGTAACTAATCACTGGCTCCAGTCAAATTGGGTGCGTTACAAAAATTGAGTTTCATAAACTGTCACCAACAACTCTGTCAGACTGAGAAGAGCTGCAAAGTTGTTGTTGTTGTTGTTGTTGTTCTACTGGTGGGGACAAAAGCATAATATGTGGTGATGATTGACTAAGGTAGAGTAAAATTTCATGGTGAGCCAATCAGAGGCAGAGGAGGGCAGACATTACAATGTATGCTGTTAGTAATTGATTGTATTAGGTGAACGTATGATTCAGGTTTTGCTGTGAATAAACTCTTGAATTTAAGGTTGTTTGCACATCTGACCAAGTGAACTCGAAAGTCGTAACATTGTTGCATTAATCTCTTGTTTCAGTTCTGCTCTCACATTGTGATTCCTGAAAGCGCACCAGACTTTCTGAGCAGCATCGTGCGGTTGGACAAAGCAGGAAGTTACCTAACTACATGCTCAGGAACACAACCGTTAGATAGGGTTAGGGTTAGAAGCTGTTATTTTCCTAACTTTGACAGTCTAACATATGACAACATATTAGCTCAGTTTAAGGGCTGTGACTGCTGGTAGTTGTGGTTGATTTTGTTTAAATATGCCAAATTGTGAATTTATGGGTTATTGTTGTATCGGATTGACCTAAGCTAGCTAACAACTCGTAACGTCAGCGGTCGCTTGTTGCCACGGCAACAGTAACCTTTCACGTAAGGACCAATGAGCCGCGTGCATTTGGTCCCGTGTGGTCCGGTGAGAGTTCGTATGAGCTTTCACAATCCAAGGAAACGATCTGTTGTCCGTTTAAAGCGGACCAAGCAGCTCTGATGGGAAAGTGACCAAAGTTTCTCTAAAGAGGAAACAAATCTTTTTTTTTTTTTTTTTTTTTATACCGGCACACCAAAGAAATTTTATTATGCTGTGACTCAATTACTAACTAGGTACCTTTGGAGAGACGTCATCAGGATTACTAATTTACTACTAATTATGTTTTTAAAATAATGTCCCAAACACTGATCATAGCGGATTTAAGGTCAAAGATGCTGTGTGCAGGTTGTGGTCACTGAAAGTGCTCCTTAAGTATCCAAGTATCCAGACACTGAAAACTAACTTTCTGTATCTAATTTACGTTGCATTGCTGCTAAATAACAGCCAAGCATTGTCATTACAAAAGTAAATATAAAGTTAAATAACTATCATGTAAATATTTAGCACAATTATCAATCCCTTTGTGGCACAATGAGAAAAAACCAGGAGACAAAGGCGACTTTTAACTTTTTTAAACCTCAAACAAAAACTGACTGAAACAGGAACAACTTTACCATAGAGCCCGGGAACGTAAACCACAACCCCGACTCACCTCACCTCACCTCACCTGCTGGGTGAGGAGCATAGCCCCTGGTGTCCGCCACACTTTTGTTATGGCATATAACATTGTATAAAATGTGTAAGATTTGAAAATTTTGAATCTTTAAAAAAGAAATAAGACATTCTCCATTTCATAAATCACATAAATGCCATTTTTGTAAGGTCTCAGCAGTTTACTTTGTCTCCATCACAGTTAAAACAAGCTAACACAAGCTTTAGACTGATGTTTCTGAAAAGTCATACTTTACTTATACTTTGCATTTGATAGGCTGCATCTCTAACACAACACATTGAAGTCACCATAAATAGATTTCCAAATAAAGAGGCTGTTACAGCTCTTGAGTTTGTCCTTTGGAAAACCTGCCAGTGTTCTAACTAAATAAAAGCTGGAGGCTGCAGATTACAAAGGCTCAGTGCTCTGACCTCTGCACATGTCAAAAATGAATTACCTTTACTCTGTCACAGTGACTGCTAAAGTAAATTCAGTTCTCACCAGGAACTCAGAACCCTTTGTGGAGTGCTGCCCTAAATTTCATAACTGAGGGCTAAGGCCAAAATAGAGTGAGTCTCATAAGTGATTCTTTGTGTCCCCTTCCATTTTCCTTTAATTTACCCAGACTAGCTTGGTTGCTGTTGTGACTTTGTTGTCATTTATTAGGGTGGACCACTCAGGATTAACATTTCAATTCTGAGTGACTGCGACAACCTCCTCTAGGAATCACATCTATTTAAATAACACTAGGGTGACCAGCTGTCCCATATTTTGCTGAACATCTGTCCTGCAAGAATAAAACAATGCCTAGCATTTCAAAGATCACAGTGATAAAAGTAGGTCTAATAATAATTTAAGAAAATTGTGTTCCACTTCACGCCTCGATTCCATTTCCCTCTTCTATTAAGACACCAATGGTTGTAGGCAACCCAGATTTGAGGCATTGAAACAAAAACATTTATAATATAACACAAGGCTATACGCAATTTTTTATGTGTCCCACATTGTTCACTAAAGCAGTCGTACTGCCCTGCAGCTGAACAGTTTTGACCTAGGACTCTAGTTAACACCGCACACCTACAAAGCCAACAATCTTTAGCCACTCTTGTGACTCTGGGCTTTGTAAATTTTAGTGTCAGTATGCTAACATACAGGCTACTTGACAGAAAATACAAACTCTCTTCACCATGGATATCTTTCCAAAATTAAGTGTTTAAACTGTTAAGTATTTCTTGAGATATCTCACTGAATAAATAGAAATGATAAATAATCATTCACTAACTGATCCTTCAGAGGCTCTAGATTACAATCACAACTTTCAACGTTGTTTTGCTTATAGTTCTTAACAGTTTCTACTATCTAATTGTTGCAACAGTGAAGGGGCTCATCCTTTCTATGTTTTCTGGAACTATTTTCTTTCTTCCTGTCTTATTGGTCCCTTTGGTGTCCTGCTGTCTCTTTGCCTCTGCTCCAGTTTCCAAGTATTGATTCAGTGAATGTACATGAGGTCAGCTGCTTCCCTTCCACACGGCTGTGCAATTGATTTCTTGTCTGACAGGAAGCAGTTCACTCATTGCCTCTTTACTTTGTCTGCAACCAGTTATGTTGCCCCATTGTCACTGTATGGATGGAGTGAAAATTATGTCCCAAACCAGTTCCATCTTCCGCGCAGAGAACAGACAGCTAGTGGACAAAGAGGACATATTCACTCCCTCAAAGGGTGTTGCATTCAATTTACGTAGTCCATCTTTCATTCCTGATATTTGAAAACAGTTAAACATTCATTACATTTTACAGACTGATTTTCTGATTCAACTTTGACCTCTACTTATTGGAGTTATGCATGTCTGCACCTTTCCTCTGGTTTTAAAAGTCATTTTAAAGCAAGATTTGTTGTTACAGACCCACAATGCCCACAAGAAAGTGTAAATCAAATTTGTGCTTTCTCCTCAATTTTATGGAGCATTTTAACAATGTGTTGTATTTAAAATTAATTTATTCAGTTTAGTAATAGTAACTATTTGTTGTTCATCGTGAATCTATGGGGTGCAGCATGGTGGCGCGGTGCTTAGTCCCGTTGCCTCACAGCAAGAAGTTTTATGACTTGATTTCTGAAGCTCTGGGGCCTTTCTCTGTAGATTGCTATGTTCTCTGTGGGTTCTTTCCTGTCCAAAAATCATGCCCTTTTAGATTAATTGCTGAATTTTAATTGTGATTATGAATTTGGTTGTGTGTCTATTGCTCTGGACATGTGATTGACAACAATCTGTAAAGGGTATATCTTCCCCCTCACCCAATTTCATGGCATGGATATAGTACATCCATAACATAAACACTACTCACTCAGACAAAAATGAAAGTGTAGATCTTAAAAGCTGTGTTGTGCCACTTGCATTGCACATAATGATGATATATCATCCACCTAAATGAGATAAGAGGCTATTTTTGATTTAGGGATCCTCATGAAGACTTTATCTGCCTGCCTTCAAATTTTCCTTACACATAGTATCATACTAATGGTCCATAAGCATGATATGTAATTTGGCAAGATATATATGCCAATGAGCCCAAATATTATATGTAAATTAAAGCAGGATAGAGAAGAACGGAGAACAGTATTGCTAAGAAGTAGTTTATATGACAGTGCAAATAAGAATTCAAACTGTGGATCAGCCCTTCTCTTACTGCTTATGAATAACCTAGTGATGAAAAGCAAAAAGAAAATATATACACGTGAACTTAAAAATAGGAACCAAATTTAACAAAGAAATATTGAGCACAGGATGATGCATGACTGTGGGAAATGATGCTTTTTAAATATGTATGATGTTCAACAAGGGCGGTACAGCAACATAGTGGTTAGCACCCCACAATAAGAAGGTCGCAGGTTCGGTTCTTGGCCTGGGTCCTTTCTGCGCCTGTGTGGGTTTCCTCCAGGTAATCCTGTTTCCTCCCAACGTCCAAAGACATCATGTTTGAGGTAACTGCTGACTCTAAACTGTCCGTAGGTGTGAATGTGAGTGTGAGTGGTTGTTTGTCTCTGTCTGTCTCTGTGTGTTGGCCCTGTGATGGACTGGTGACCTGTCCAGAGTGACCCCGCCCTCACCCAGTGTGAGCTGGGATTGGCTCCAGCACCCTTCACGACCCAGAAAATGATAAATGGTAGAAGATGAATGGATGAATGTTCAACAAACACAGGAGAACATGAGCCAGACCCAAAGGGACTGAGTTGTCATAGCAACAACGTCTGGGTAGCTCTGAAAAGGAGGAAAAAAGGAGTGAAGAAGGGAGAGAAACGAAACGAGGACAGGTCCATTTTGTTCTCCTTGACAAACTGCTGTGAAAGCAGACTGTTTTCTTTCCAAACCACACAAAACCCCATTTTCCTTTCTTTTTTTTTTGACAGGAGTGAGCAGTGGGGAGGATGTTCTGTGGAGAAAGAGGAGACATAGAAAACAGACCCGTAAATAGTTTCTCACTCACTAACACTTTGCTGCTTGACCACAGTTGGTTGAGTGATAAAGAGAGGCTTTGAAGTTCGGTCCACCACTGTGGAGAGAGCGCTGTGATGGCCACATTCCATGGCTTTGGCTGTAGAGCTGTTTTTCAGAAACACAACATTGCTGAAAGTGATGAGATGGTGATGAGGAGAAGGATGTGAAACAGAACACAAAGGTTATGGGGAAACACAATGCTAGTGGTGGACCAAGTGCTCAACTCTGTTACTTGAGTGAAAGTGTATATATTCCTGGTCAGGAATTACTCCAAACTGAGTTGTTCATTCATATGTTTACTTAAGTTAAAGCAATGGAGTACTTGCTCCTGAAAACACGTAAGTATTAAAAGTATATTATGATTTTGATCTCAACACATTGTTGTATTGTTGCTGCAATGAATTTTCAGAACCTAATGAATGATACAGCCTGCTGAGTGCACTGACTTGTTTACAGAACCCGCAGAATAAAATAAAAAGCTTTTAGAACATACTATGAAACCTTGAGCCTTGAAATACAATTGAATCGACAAAAGGACAACAGCCATGACAACCCCCCCCGCCACCTTCCCTTAATTGAAAACTGTATCTAAGCTGACCAAAATACAACCAACAACACTGTAGAGAAGAACAGAAATTTCATCTGCTGACTTCAAAGCTATACTTAAAAGTAACATGTAACTGGACGCTTTGTTACTGTCCATTCTTAGATACTGGAAAATTGCTATATCCGGTATGTATATAGCAATTTTGATGAGTACGAGTGCCATACGAGTAATGTGAGTCAATATCCGTGTTTGCGCTGAAGGAAAATCCTTGTCAGGACGTCCTATGATAGGACAGAGAGCAACACATCATACTCGCCATACTACGCGTCATGCCCAGTAGTTAGCTTAAAACATTATTCCAACATGTCAGATGATTATTTTAACACACTAGCTGTACTGGAGAAATAAAACATATAATGAATAACTGGCATATGTGGGTCTTTTTCATTGTACCTTCTGTTTGCCATCATTTTCATGGAGAAATGATCCGACTGAATGGCTGGGGGTGACTGGGGCAACAGGACTAACCACTGTAGGACCCTGCTGCCCCGTTGCTCTGGGCTTGGAAGTGCTACAAGCCAACCGATGGTTTGCGTTGAGGCTTGGATTTGAACGCAGGGCCTCTGTATGCAAAGCATGCATGCTTTACCACTGAGTTACCTTCCCAGGCCGATGCATATCTAACTTTACTTTATTGATGCAATTATGAAAAGAAGAGTGCATTCTTACAAGGTTCTATTTTTCCTAAATTATACCTAAATTCCCTTTCACAAATGTGTTTATAAAAACATATAAAAATTATTTTTAACCACCATGTACCAGTGTCTTTTTAGGAAGACAAGAGAACTATCTACAGTAAGTGCAAAGTTACACAAAAGATAGAGTATTATGTCAGAGGTGGACAGCCCTAAAATCTTTCCACCAGCAGCAATGGCGTCATGAGGCCAAATATAGCTGAGTAATGTGATGCTAATTGATTTCACAACCAGCTGTCTTACATAAGCATGTCAGAATGAACAGAGGGGTTGAGAAGGAGAGGGATGATGTGGGATGGAATGAAAATAGAAAAAAGACAGAAAATAAGGAAGGGATGACATGGAGGACTGTCTGACAGTGAAATAACTGAAGGGACAGTGCAGGCTCACAAAAGACAGGTGTGATGGAGTGGCAAAAAGAAGAAAAATGTTAGGTACAGCAAAAGGATGAAAGAGTTACTGAAAGCGCTGCAGTGATGGATATGAAAGGTTACAAAGGGACAAATATCAGACAAGCAGCATTTATTCATTATTTCCATGTTCAGCAGTGTAGTGAGATTTGTCTGCATGTGATGGAATCACCTGAGCCACCATGTCTGTACCAAAAGTAAGCAAAGAAGCATGTTAACAGAACAAAACAATAAACTTTATGACCTGACATTGACTGTGAAACATAATCAAATTTAACGTTTTGAATTTAATTTTTATTGCATTTTGTATTTTTGTTTCACTAAATTAACTGGAAGGAATTTGTTTTACCCAGTGCAGACAGAAGTGTGAACATATAATTTTCTCCCCCTCTACATTATTTTAGTATCCTTAAGCTCTTTAGTATGGTTTTAAAGTGTTACTGCTTTGTTCAGGGGTTAAAAACTGTATTTTTATAATAATCTGAGACAGTGTTTATGAATGCCAATGTCAGGACAAAAATATTGGCTATCCAGTGAAACAATTGGTTTATTATGGGCTACATACTACCCAGTGCTTGCCATTAGTGACTGAATTATTCTCCAAAGGAACATTTAGAAGTCTAAATGGCCACACTTTCATCATTTTATCATGTATTTATGTACTCACCACGCTACATATAGTGCAGGTCTAGACCAGACTCTTTATGGAGTTGTTAAAAAGACCCAACATATTCCTTCAAGAGCAAGGCCATCTGCCTCGACTGGTTGGGCTTTAAGAGAGAGAGACAAAGTTCAAAAGTTGCAAAGTTGGGTAAAGCAGGGAGCGAATGAGAACAGAAGGAGGGGATATTCAATGCAGGCACTGCAGGAACATGATGCTGCATGGATTTCATAGAGATATGGGAGCAGCAAGTGTTGCAGGAACATGGGGTAGTGATGAGTCACCACCTGCAGGATGAGGACAGGGAGAGAGAGGAGAGGAACTGGGAGAGACAGAGACTTCAGGAAACATGGTTAGAAGACTGTATTTACTAACCGTGTTTCCTTGACTATCTGACTAATGTCATTTGGCTTCATTGATAAATACAGCTCAGTGTTGTCTGCATAACAGTGATGACAGTTGATGCTGCGTTTCCTGATAATGTTGCCCAAAGGAAGCAGATGTAGAGTGAAGAGGATTGGTCCAAGTACTGAACCCTGTGGGACCCCATAATTGGCAAAAGCGCTTGAGGAAGAGTTATTGTTAAGATGAACAAAGTGATGTCTATCTGATAAATAGGATTGTGTTTTGGAACCGTTTGTGTTGGTGGAGCTAAATAAATTATTAAATAAAAAAACAAATCATAATCTCTAGTTGCTTATTACTGCTAACTAATAAAATACACTTTCAGAACTTTTGTATAATCACAATATCACACAAGAGGGAGTGCTCTTGTGCTGAATATCAGCACAACAGCACAACCTTGATCTTAAAGGTGAGGTGAGGTGCTGCAGGAATGCTTCAGAAATTGCCCAATATCCATTTTAGTCCATTCTCCAAACCGCATCACCGTGTATCATGACACTGGTCAGTAGAGATGCTCTCTGTTAGCTGCCACAGTCACACATGGTCACACAGACTTGAACCATAATACAGCGTCACATTGAGACAGATACATTGTTTGTGCTTGTCTAGGTACAACAGGTTGTCAGCAGGTTGCCAATTTTAAAATGAAACCAAATTCATTTAGGAAGACGTCATGATGGACAGGTGTTAGCTGTACTAGCTCAACAGATGCAGCAGCTAACAACCCCCATCTCTTAATCAGTTGCTACTCTGCCTGTACCAGCTCCTCCATCACCTCTTCACCGCCCAACTCTAGCGACACCCCTGAACCCTGGGTGGGAACCCCTGAATGCTATGAGGTGACCCAGAGACTTATGGCCCCTTTCTAACAAACTGTTACTTGCTGTTCGCTCTCCAGCCTCATACCCTTGCCTCTGAGCTTAACCATCAATCACCTCACTGGCGGACTTCACCTGTGGGGGAACACAGAGTGTGAGTAACAGTCTGAAGTGTGCTTTTTTCAAATGTTTGCTGAGGAGCTATGCAAAGTTTTTGGCATGGGGTCCTTCACACCAGAGATTGCTTGGGAGCTCCCGGGCTATGGCAGGGGGACTGAACCATGGCAGGTTATTCAGGTTATTCTGCACTGAAGCCAGCCTCTGCAGGTGGAATTCTGCTGCCCAGGTTGATGGCAAAAGCCAAGGCTTACTGGTAGTCGTAGTACTAGTGAGCCCAACCGCCATGCAAAACCCCCGTCATCAGAGACTTCTGCTCCTTCCTGGTAGGCCCCGGTCTCAGGTGACCCTTATAGACTCTAGTGGTGATCCCTGCATCATGATCAGGATGAGAAGGTGGTTCCGCAGCTAAGGCTCAAGCAATTTCATCTGTTGGACATGTCCTGGGTATTGTCACGCACCAGACAGCCCCGGTTCCCACACTCCTGTCTGTCCACTTCCACATCCTGAAGTCAGTGTGTCAGCCCCTCATCCTGGGATGCCCCTGGCTCCGTCAACACAACCCCAGCATCAACTGTGAGACTGGGTCCATCTGTGTGTGGGTCCTTCCTGTCACCTCCACTGCCTGAAGCTAACCTCCTTACCAATTTAATCACCACCACCAAGATTTTCTGGTGGAAGATGGAATGGTGGAATGGAAGATGGCCTTCAACATACCATCTGGGCACTCCGACTCTCCTGGGAGGAATTGACTGCTACCTCTTGCGAGACTCTGCTGCCACCTCAGCCAGTCTGCCCTGTGAAAAGGCTTTCCCTGGGGATATACAGTTTGCCAGTCTAATCCAGTTTATCATCAATCACTCGACAAATAAAGTGTAACTGTTTATGCTTTCACTGTAACTGACACAAAGAATTTCCAGAAACAAAAAATTACCTGCATGGATGAGACTTTTTTTTCTGAACTCACCTTCAAATGGCTTCAACACTTTCAGTGTCATCAACAAAACACTTTGCTGTTGCCTCCTTTCAATCTTTTCCATTTTTATCTCTCTCTAACCTTATTTGTTCTCTCCTGTTCTCTCTTATCTCTCTAGCATTATCATAATCTCTGATTCTTTCAAATACCTGGAACGAAATAAAGTCACTGTCTCTGTCCAGTGTTCATGTTCATTAAGCTTTTTTTTTATCTATCCAATGTGTTTCAGTGACCATTTCTCTGAGTTGCTTGGAGTATTTTTTCATACCCATGGTGTAAATTGTAGCCTGTCAATCAAAATAATTCAAATTAAATTCACCTATGGTAATAAAGTTGTTTAAGTACAACTATCACTACACTAGAATATAATATCATAGAATATCAAAACAGAATGTAAATTTTACAGAAAATATGAATTTAATTCATATTTTGCCATACATGAGTATGGCATTTCTTTGAAAACTGAGTCATGTGTTGAGGAAGTTATTGATGTGTTTGTGAGCAGGGAAATTGTGCCAAGTTTGGTGATGTGGAAGGATGTAAATTTTCCATGACACTATTATACAAAAAAAATACTTAAAGCCGAAAGTTTGTCGGCCACAATTAGATGGTTCCCAACCAGCACATGTATTGTTCAATATTCTGCCACTATCGATAAACTGGTTCAGGATGTTTTTATATGTAGTGTATGCAAACTATCACAACAGCTTCCATTTCACCCAATACCAAAATTAGTAATTCTTGCCTTTCCACCCCCGCCCCAAAAATATTTGCTTTTGTCAACCTCTATCTGACATAATGGACCCATTGTGTACTAAATCTCGAAAAGCAAATCTTTCATAGTTATCCTGTGAACATGCACTGATTGAAAGAAAGCTCAACTTGTATTTCAGCAATAACTATTCAATTTATCAGCTGTCTGAATTCAAACACACTCTCCCATCATCCATCCTCTAATTTAACGTTGTTACATCTGGTCTCTGTTTGTGAATTACATTTTTTGTTCGTCGGTGGACAGATGTTGAGTATTTTGTGTTACTGTGTTGACATTTCTACACTTCTAAAGATATGCAGTAATTCTGAAAACACTATTGCTATATGTCATTTCAATTTATACCATTCTTTAAAAATGACCACAAATGCAATAAGGAATGATTTCTTTTCAAAACTCAGCTGAAGTTTACACAAACAAACAAAAGATGAAAAGGTATCCTATTTATCCTATTTATTGTTATTGGTTGTCGAGCTCTGATTTCTGTGTGATTTGATTGGTTACATGTGTCTCACGCGTGAATTCTGCGTGCAGGACAATGTTAATTCAGAGTATACAAACACACACAGTCTTTTAGTTTTGAACATGTCGAATGAAAAAAAACATGTGTTTGCTGGTTTGCAAAAAGTGTGAGACTGAAAATGGGCTTCTAGCAGCTCAAGGATGAGGTTTCTCTTCTTGTGTGGGGAATTGTTAATTTAAGTGTGCTAGTAATTGTGAAGGACTGTAATGCCCTGTCCAACTTAGCAACTTCAATCAACTTCATAGACACACATACACTCATACTACACAAAACATGTGAAGTTAGCTTTTTTAAACTCTTCTTAAACTCTGCTGTTATGTACTTTAGATGAGTTCCAATTCATAAATGTTTCATTAAAGCAGCACAGTTTTGTAGCAAAACTGTTTCACATCTTGATCCCATCTCCTCTGTTTCAGATCAGTTCCTGATTTGTCAGCTGCTCAGATTACTCCTGTTCTATATAACATTCAATCAGCAAAACAATCCTTTCCATAATTTCACACTGTGGATTTGTGAAATTGTAGGATGTCACTGTTTTATTACATTTAAATGAAAAAGAACTGCCATTCTCATGTGTCATGCTTTGGAGCAAATGGAGAAATGAAGACAGCACTCTGCCTAATGAAATGGTATTGTAACTTTAGATGTGTATGTAAGTGTGTGCCTGTGTGTTTTTTGTGTGCCATGATGGTGTAGGTTGCTGTCCAGGATGGCGGGGATTAAGGAGCAGCAATTCACAGAAGAGAAGCCACTGCTGCCGGAACAGAGAGGAGTGGACTCAGACATGGTTAGTCTGCCTTCATTTACCTTTATTCTGGACCCCATGAACCCTCTGATTGTCTACATACCGACAGGCGCTGTGCAGGAGGAGCTACTCTGCAAGTCTCAATGTATCAAGACAGAGATTTTTGTGCTCATTAGCTGAGACGGTGTATAATTAGACAATGTGCTTGTTTACTAGTGGAGGGGGAAAATGATTAAATGCCAGCCAACTGTAACTCTTTGATAACAGCAACAGAATGAAACAACGAAAGGTCACTTAAGCTGAAAGAGAGTGGCGGAAGACAAAGTGGGGGTAAAGGCAGTGGGAGGCAGAGAAGAGGTCTGTGGGTGATTACATAAAGGCACCCTTTCCCAGTCCACTTACCCATTTGCTAAGCAACATTTGTTTCTGGCTCAATCAGGGAGCTCTTAACTGAGTTGGTTATTATGACGGAGCAGAAAAAGAAGAGGGGTTGATCCAGTATAGAAGAATTGATGAAAAATGGCCAGTTGTGACAAGGCAACAACGTATTGAGCTGATTGTAAACAAGTCTGGTTTATTTTTCTGCTTCTCATGAGCTGCATGTTTCTGCTGGTGAAATCAAATGGCCTCACTGACTAAACCTGTTCACCATGACTCGATCTGTGTGTCTGAAGTTCCCGGGGATACTGCAGACCTGTGAATCAATGTGAATGACAAATCCTACCAATGATTGATCTCAAGGTCACTAGGCTTACGCATCATGACACTCACAAACAATCAAAGTCATTATCTGAGGCCACAATCGATCCAGCACCATGTTTTCGTCGCTGACCTCATTGTTGTGTTGAAGTGGGGACTTCAGCACAAGCACTTTGTACTTTTATCTCTCAGCACATTTAAGCCCTGTTATGTGTTAGTGACCTTTAAGAGCAGTTACTGAGCCATTACCTCCTGGCACAAAACACTGCTCTGACTCTCATGTTGCATAAGGCTGCATGACTTCACATCAAGACATTCCCTGGTAGTTTAAAATTACAACTTTTGGTAGAAGTTCAGTTTTTTTCTTGTTTGTTGTTGAATTTGATTTGAAGGTGTCGGGTGTTAATGTGTTGGGCGTTCAGCCCTTAAAACCAGAAACAAACTAATACTGATACATTACAATTTCCAAATAAGTGCGAATAGGCCATAATCATACATTTTGGTAATAAAATCACCAAAATGTATTGGACCAAATATTAAACTATCAAAAATATAATTTGTAAAAGACCAAGTATTTTTGCCCCTGTTTTGTTCATATTGAGTTCACCACAGAAAAAAATTTTACAATTCAATAATTTGACTTATGTCTCAGATCCTAATTATGGCCCTAATGACCATCCAAGTGGCTATTCGGCCGTTTCATTCTGAAGCTTATACTTACAGTGTCTCCTAGATGCAGCATAGAGTGGCGAGTGGGTAATCTCTGCCAAAAACCTGCTCCTTTTCTTCAGCAACACGAGGGTGATACATCTTCAGACTGATCTTTCTGGTGATGCTGCACCAGGATGAAGCCCGGGGTGTTTACAGGGGTTTGATTTCAGTGTATTTTTAAGACCCCTATGAATGTTGCAGCAAAAAATGAGTCATAATGACTGATAATTTACATAACATGTTCATGTTTTGTGAACGTTGCTGCTATGTTTGAGCTGGTTCTTACACAATAACTACCTTGTTGTGCTTGTTTTACACAACACAGCAGGATAAAGGAGATGGTGCATCAGGGGGACCTCCCTGCCCTACCAGCCCCCCACCCCTTAATCGCCCTTCTCCCCCCAGTCGCCCCACTCACCGTTGGCATGTCATCGCACGGCACTGGCTCCGCCAGACCCGCCGTCGAACCGGTGGGGTCCTCCCGGTAACTACCAGAACCACCAGAACAAGCCAAGAGCACACTGAAGCAATCAAGCACACACAGCCAACAACATAGAACAACCCATAAAAAAGTTATAATACATAGAAAAAGCCACTGTCTACAAGTGTTGGGAAACCCTGAATCTTTGCCACCATGACTCATAGTAACAACGTAGTCGAAAGAAGAAATTATTTTTGAATGACTGAAAAAATATGTATTTCTCGACCAAAAATGTGGTGTAACTGTAAGTAACAGTTTAGAGGTATTAATAATAGATTTGTTCAGTTCCCATCAAATTAATCACCAGTACAGAACTGTAGATGACAAGACCTTTGTATACTTCTGACGCATTTACAGATTATAAAATTCCTGCAAATAGAAGGACTTGGCACAAAACACAACATGTCTTTCACTGCGCACTTTTTTTTGGGCTATTATTTTTGTATTTGCTTGATTTTAACACACTATAGGACCTGTTTTCGCAGACGAATTAAAATCTAATTTATTTATATCGCGGCAAATCGTAACAAAGTTACATCAAGGTACCTGTCCTGTAGCATCACAGCACATGGTACTGTCAAGAAGATCTCTTGGCTCAGACTTATTAAAGTCAGTCCTCTGATCCTCCTGGACCTGATACATTTAGTTTAGTGCTGCAGAAATTCTACTTTTCAAGACGTATAGAGCTGAAAAGTGTAAAATCTAGGCCAGAATCTACATTTGTGAAAGCAGCCTCCGGACACTGAGACTCAGAAACCGAACACTCAGCAAACACATCATGGCAGAAAACAGCAGCACCAGAGAGCACATACTCAAATGTTTAAGTATACTGCAACTCGCTCAATGAGTTGAGCTTGTGCACATCCTCTACATTCAGTATGATGGGCGAAAGGGGTGGCAGTTGTAGAAGAACACCACCTGCTGGTCCGAACATCACACTGACATCACTAATGTTTTTCCTTGCATGAAACTACTGGGACCGAAACTGCCCTTTCAATTCAGATGACAGATCAGATGTTATCGTCTTCCTGTTAAACTACTCCAGCTGTGTGATCATACAGTGGCATATTCACAGAATTAATGGCTCAATATGATTCAGAGTTGTCATGTACCTCTGCAGGGCAGCTTCAGGTTTCAGTGTGTCTTTCCCTCTCTGTAGATGTGTCATACTAATTTAACTCATTGTATTGTCCTTTTGTCCGATCACTGTTAATAACTAAACAGCCCTCTTTTCCCTCTTACACCACTAATCCTTTGGACTTTGTATATGTAGAATATCTATCTGTATCATATCTATATAAATCCTGTCAGTTTTTCTTTCAGAAATCTCTTTTCAACATGCACGTGCATGTGTGTTCTTCTTATTCTTATAATTTATTTCTTTTTTTGTCCAATTGTTCCTGTTATAAAATAACACAGGCTAGAATCAGTGAATGGTCATAAGTAAACTTTATATTCCAGTCATCAGCATCTAATTGTGGATCAGAAACCTGTTTTATTTAAGCTTAGTTCTTCTTAAATGGAGAGTCAAGACCATATTCCTCAAAAAGTGAGCACCTCTTCTGTAAGACACTGAGGCTCTGAAATATACAGATGGTGACGAATTAAAGGATAAACAATTTTTAAGTGACTAGAAGAGCTTCAATTCTAAAAGGCATTGATGAATTTCATCCATCCAAAAGTTTTTCCTTCCTGGTGTTTTGGTAGATAGACCAAAATCTCGTGGAGGTGTCCAACATGGTTTTTTATCATTTTCATACCACTCAGTGACCTCTCCCACCTTTTGAAAGGGAGCACTGTCATCTCTTCCCTCCACTTGTTTTCCTCTAGTTTGTCACAGGTCTGTGTTTTCTTCACAACTTCAAAATAACATTTCAAGATTTTGTAATACATTTTTGAAGAAATTTTCTGAAATGATATTTCTGAATCAAATTCAGTGTTGAAATATGACAATGTTTCACTGGCGCTGACACAGCTGTCAGAACTGCTGAAGCCAGCTCTTCATCCTTCAGTGTGTGTAATTATTTAAATCTGTTTTGTTATTGGAGGAGTCAGAACTGCCTGCAGGGGTTGTGGCTCCCCCTTGTTACTTTGATCTCATGACAAAAATGTTTTTTTCATGCCCAGATGTTTCTTCAGAGACGTCAGGTAAAATGACTGTAGAGGTGATTTGCTTTGGGGTGGATCTGGAAGCTACACTCTTTCCCTCATCCTGTATTACATCACCATCCTTCTTCTCTTTTTTATTACTGATGTGTTCACTGTTCCCCACATACACCTTAGCAAACTAATATAATAATATGGCAACTGCAATAGCAGTTGCTGTACTGATGTAGGAATTTAAATATTTGGAAATTTCAAAATGCTTTTAAAAGGCACACCACTAATTTAAAGATCACTTTCCTCTCGTAAGTCTCCCATGTTATTAATTACCTTACTGGCTTGCTGGTGTCCCTCTTTAAATAAGAAAACAGAATGTTTGATCGTTGATTTTCATGATTTTTTTTTTCTTAAATTGGAGCAAAAAAATGTATTAAATAAACACACATCTTGTGTAAAAGTTAAACTTGATATACTGCTAAGGTGCTTCTGGGTGGTTTTCTGTGTCTATGGTTTTGACTTACTCTGTAATGCTGCTTTTGTGTGAGTCTAATGTCTTTCAGCTCCAACAGAGGAAAATGTCCAAGATAACTTCCCTCCTGCCTATTTTAATTTATTTCCTTGTCATCTGTCTTTACTTGTCTCTTTGTGCAGGAAAGCTGTGAACAGCTGATGCCGGAAGGAGACTGGAAGGTATGTGTGTGAGTGCTGGTGTTTTCGTCAGGTGGAGATTGAGCCTCCTCTCTGTCTTACCTTTTCTTACCATCATGTCTCTTTTGTGTTCACGATGTCTCCTTTCTGTTTGCCATCTTTTAAATATAAGAAAGATGATAATACAGAAAGTGCTTTCGAAAGGCAGTTTTACCTCTGTGATACTGAAATAACGCGACAAAAGATCTGAAATATTTAAAGATGCAATGAAAAAAAATCCATTGAAATAATTCTGTTGTGATTTTGTGTAATTGTTTGTTTGAACATCTAGGCCAAGGAATGACTGATATCCTTATCAGCCAGTGAACAACATCAACATGTAAAACTTTTCATCTTCTTAATAATAAGCTCACAGTTAAGTTTGATAAGCAGCTAGCCATCTGATCTGCTATACAGCATAGGAAAATCAGGTTTTACCTTACTCTGTATGGCTTCCAGTTCTTGGCCCAGACCCTGAGGGACAACCTGACATACTATTGTGCCAATCACGCAAAGCAAAGACCTTACATGACTCTCAGCTCAATGAATGGGCAGTTATTACTGTCGGACATGAATGGTGTCAAACTTGCCTCCAGGAGACAATAGATTGTTGTTTGGCTTGTATAAATTTGACATCCTGGCTGGCTTCAAGCTACCAAAGGAGCTGGGTATGTTGCTTCATGTGAGGCTTGTCTTACAGATTCTGCAGAACTGAACATGTAAGGTGAAGAAATGGGCTTGATGGCCTTACCTCTGGAATGCAGGTTCTTTGAGTGAAAAATCTACAGAGGTTGCTTCAGGCCCTTTACTTTTTCTACATTTTGCTCAGTTGTGGCCCCATGCTAAAATCATTTAAAACATTTTTTCCATCATCACTGTAGACTGAACAGCCCTTACTAAGAGTCTGGCACAGCATCTTGGGTGCGATGCAACCCAAACTTTTCCTGTCGTTCTTCTCTTCAGGGCCATCTCTGGCTCTGTTCGGTTGGAGGCGACCATCACTGCAGGTCTGTGGGTCTGTTGGTTCAAGTCAGGGCTCTTGCTGGGCCACTCAAAGCGTTGTCCTTATGTAGCTCTTGTGTTGGTCATGGTCCGTACTGATTGAACTACCTTCACCTCAGTGAAACACTCCCTCACCTTGATGGTGCCGACCTCATGTGTCACCATAGGAATGTTATTTGTGCAGTTGGTAGGCAGTGCTTGTTATTGTGCAAACATAACTCTTACAACTGAGATGGAAGATTTAAATGTTTCATCAGATCAGAGAATGTTCTTCTTCAAGTGGAGAGTTCTTTAGGTGCAGAAAAGTCTTTGGTCTGGGCACTCTTTGTTACAATCTGCACCTGTCTCTCATCCCAGGTTCAATATTTTTCCATTCACCTGCTCCTGCCTCACTCTGCCTGCCAAGCCACACCTCCTCTCACCTGTCGTCACTCACCTGATCACACACCTGTAGCTCATCCCCTGCAATCAACCCCAGCATATATTCACCAGCTCCACACTCACTCCTGGACAGATTTTTGTTTGCTAAGCGAAACTTTCCAGCGTTTTTCTTCCTGATTTCCCAGTACCAACCCTGTCTGTTCTTGACTCACCTGTTTTCTCTACCTCCCACTAAATCATCCCAGACTTCTGTCCCTGACCACAACTTCTGCCTTTGCCTGCCTGCTATATTCTGAATAAATCTGAGACTTCTCAACCAATCCTGCATCTCTATCTACTGCATCTGGGTGCATACCACACCATTACAGTACAATCTGGCCAGACATGGATCCAGCAGAACCATCTCATCACAGAACTGGTTTGAGAGGATTGAGAGCATGCTTATTAGGGGTGTGCCAAAAAAATCCATTCATATAAGAATCGCGATTCTCATTTACTACGACTCAGAATCGATTTAAAATGTCCCAAAATGGATTAAAAAAAAAAAAAAATCCTCAGGCTGTCTGTCTCAACTTTGTCCACGGGTCCTCCTGACGTCACCACACAGCCAGTTCCAGAAGATATGCATACGCAGTAAGCACCAAAACAAGGAGTAAACTACAACAATGGAGGACAGACAGATTCAACCGGCCCCATCTACGATTTTAGGATTTGTAATATCACACCTGTCCTTGTTGAAAGCAAAGAGTTGGCTTTTACCGAATGCCTGGGAAGACTGAGACTGACATTGGAAACAGCACGTTCCTTTATTTAAATTTAAAAGGCAGCATGTTTAACAGCAATATTTTCTTCAGAGTGGCGCACTCTGCGACACTTTTCTGCATGGTCTGCCTGACTACATTAAGGACAAGCTTGTTTCCTACGCTCAACCCTGCACATTTGACAGACATTGAGCTCAGCACCCGGTTGGACCTCCATATCTATGCCAGGAGAAGAGAGAGGAGGCAGAACGCAGCCCATATGAACTCAGCTCATCACCGAAGTTCCCTACCTGCAACAGGAGCAGGCATAGCAGACAAGGAGAATGCTCTCCTTGTCTGCTATGCCTGCTCCTGTTGAGCCGGAACCTATGTAGTTGGGTCGAACTACATAGGGGTCGAAGGGTCCGACACCACTGGAGGAGCGAGAGTGGTGTCGGATGGGGAACCTTTGCATGTACTGTGGTCACGCCGGACATTTCGTCTTCTGCTGCCCGGTCAAAGGGCAGAGCTCACCAGTTAACGAGGAGGTACTGGTGCGTCCCGTGGCAGTATCCTCCCCCCCGCATCTCCTCTGCTTTTGAGTTGCTTCAAGGTGCCACTATTTTCACCAAACTTGACCTCCGTAATACCTACCACCTTGTCTGCATCAGGGATGGGACATGTGGAAGTGTCACAGTTGTGTTTGCAGGGGTGAGGACCCAAATGCAGGAGCAGGCGGAAGCTGGTGGTGAATGTTTTAATGAAAACTGAAGACTTGGAACAGACATAAATATACAAACTAACAGAACTCAATACACTAGAAAAATACGAAAGCCTAGCAGGGCTCTCCAGAATACAAAGATTACAGACTCCAGAAAACAGGACAAAACAAAACAGAGGATCAGACCAGGACTAGACAGAAACCAAGACTTAAATATAAACTGAACTAAACGAGACAACAAGGAGCAGGTCTGGAGACAGGGGCAGGCAGGGAGCAGATTGGTTGTGCAGGCACAAGAGGGAATCAACAACAAGACACAGGTAAAGCACATTAGGGCAGTGAAGGCAATGGACAGGTGGGAACTTCACAGGATGAGGGAAGAGACAAGGACTTCAAAATAAAACAGGAAGTGACAACCAAAATCAAACTGAGTCTAAAACAGACACTAACTGACACTAACAGAGAACTGACTGACCCTGACTGGAACACTGCCTTCCAAACTCCTACCGGATATTGTGAGTATATGGTGATGCCATTTGGCCTCACCAATGCCCCAGCAGTTTTCCAGGACTTGCTCCATGATATCCTTCGAGACATGATTAACAAGAATGCCTTTGTCTGTCTAGACAATATCCTCATCTTCTCCACTTCCCTAAAGGATCACATCCACCATGCTCAGACTGTCCTATAGCGTCTCTTGGAGAATTTCCATGTCCAGTCTGTATCCTTCCTGAGTTATATCATGGCCCAGGGTCACCTTGAAATGGATCCTGCTAAGGTCAGGGCAGTGATGTCTTGGCCTATACCAGAAACCTGTAAACAGTTGCAGCATTTTCTGGGCTTTAACAACTTTTATAGACGCTTCATCCGGAACTATAGCTCAATTGCTGCTCCTCTCACTGCCCTGACGTCCTCCAACACTCCCAGTCTGCCAGTGCTGCCTTTCAGATCCCGAGGGATCGCTTCAGCTCTGCACCCATTCTCCAAGTCCCCGACTCAGAGCGTTGTTGTGGAAGTGGATGCATCTGATGTTGGAGTTTGGGCTGTCCTGTCCCAGCGAGCAGCCAGTGACCAGAACTACATCCATGCGCCTTTTTCTCTCAGTGCCTCTTACCAGCCAAGAGAAATTATGATATTTGCAACGGGGAACTTCTGGCTGTGAAGCTCTGGAGGAGTTGCAGCACTGGCTGGAGGGAACCAAGGAACCTGATGGACCGACCACAAGAACCTGGAGTACATCCAAACTGCTAAAAGACTCAACTCTAACGGCACAGTGGGTCCTCTTCTTTGCCAGGTTCAGCTTCACCCTGTCCAACAGACCTGGCTCCTACAATGTCAAACCTGATGTCCTTTCCCATCAGTTCCAGAAGGAGGGTGAAGTTATCAGCGCGTCAGATACCATCCTCCCATCTCCATGTGTTGTGTCATCTCTGACCTGGGAGATAGAAGAGAGGGTAAAAGCTTCCACAGAGGGTCAGCCGGGTCCTAGTGCATGCTCTACAGATCATCTGTATGTGCCTGTAATCCTGAGGCCAGATTTACTCCAGTGGGCCCATGCTTCGAAGCTGTCCTGCCACCCAGGGATAAAGAGAGCAAAGGATGTGGTCCAGCAATGTTTCTGGTGGCCCACATGAGAGGATGACACCTGGGAGTACATCAGTGCCTACCCAACCTGCAACCAGAACAAGTCTTCTCACCAAGTTCCATCCGGTCTTTTACAGCATCACCCTATGCTGCATTGTCCCTGGTCCCACGTATCCGTGGACTTCGTCACAAGTCTTCCACCATCAGAAGAGAACAGTCATCCTGACCATCGTGGACCACTTCTCTAAGATGGCTCACTTCGTGCCCCTGTCTAAGCTCCCTTCAGCAAAAGAGATTGTGCAGTTGCTCCTCAACCATGTCTTCCACCTCCACGGCATTCCTATGGATGTGGTCTCAGATGGAGGGCCTCAATTCTCCCTGAAGTTCTGGTGCATGGTGTCCCAGAACCTATCCTCTTGGTCTCCTGATGGTTTCCTGATCTCCTGGTGGTCTCAAAGCCTCAAGAGTTTGTGCAGTGGCCATGAGATCTGGTCTAGGCCTCATAGTTTTGACAGCACTTGCTAACAGTTAAAGACGGCATCTGAACTGAGGAATAGGCTACGAAACATACACTAGGCTTCAAGGTAAGAATAGACAAATTAAAACCTGTCATGATATCAGTTCAAATTTCCCCTCTGTTTATCACTCTGTGTCAAATGAGATGTAAGTTTAACCCAGGCAGAGTGAATGAAGGAAAAAAGGCCGAAATGACAAAGAGAGAGAGTTGGAAAGCAAAGCATGTTGCTTCAAGCTGAGCCAGCAGTACACTGAGTTTCTGCACAGGAAGGCCGGGAGGATGGACAGAGAAAAGAGGGGATAGAGGGAAAGAAAAGGGGGAGAGATAGGGTTAGAGGCAGGACAAAGGGTTGGGCTGCTGCATAACAAAGAAAGCAAGGAGGGGGAGGCTGTGTGTGAGTTATTCATAGTGCGTGTGCACTGTAGTCAGCATGATTGTCACTGAGACACCATTTCAGTAATGTTAATATGCACGTCCACTTCACAAGCTTCCATAAATATTCCTTTGTGAAGATTTATTATTAAATTAGAGAAATTTCCTAAGCGATTTCTAAGGTGGCTTATCAATGGTGAATTATCCTGATGCTAATTGAGGGCAACACTATTGATGAAGAAATCTTGGTAATTGCTGTATCTAAGGCTACAGCAATCAGGTGCATGGCAGTGCTACTAGGTCACACTTTACATATTGGTTATACTGGAAAATGTATCTGTCAGTGTAACCCCATGCCTCTTGGTTGAGTTTCAAAGTCTGGCAGCTGGTGTCTGTGCAGTATGTAGACACACAATGTAAAATGTGAGGATGTGATATTATGAAGACAAGGTTACATTTTGAATTTTTGTTGATTCACACAAAAATCTCTTTTGAGCTGACATCAAACAATGGTAAGATTTAACCTCATTTAGACAAATTTATAAATAGCAACAGTTTTGTTTTTGCCGAAAGCCGATAACAACTACATTGATGACAGCCAGAATGAGTACAGAGCAGTGGCTGTGATGAGAGAGGCAGTGAGAGAGAGCGAGAGACAGAAAGAGAGCAAGTGTGATTACAGACTCAAGACTGATGTGCCATCTGACCAATCCTGAAGGGGAGGTGTGGCTGTGAACCAGTCGTCTGGAGCATGCCCCACCCCTATCTCTGGTGACTATGAAGTGGAAGAGGAAGGGAGGAGGGCCGCAGCTCTGAGCCTGACAGTCTGGGTGGGAGTTGTGTTGAGCATACAAAGACACTGCGGCAGCCAGCATCATCTGGAATCCAACTCTGCATCTG
This sequence comes from Echeneis naucrates, assembly GCF_900963305.1. Taxonomy (NCBI): domain Eukaryota; kingdom Metazoa; phylum Chordata; class Actinopteri; order Carangiformes; family Echeneidae; genus Echeneis; species Echeneis naucrates. Next base: position 22,227,856 of record NC_042526.1, on the reverse strand, counting down.
ACAGCAAGTGCTCACCAGGATCTATTCCCATAATATATGAGAGCTCGCCTTCCTGTCTGCACCCTCATCTTTGTCCTTCTCTTGATTGCTGAGAAAACTGTTTCTGTGGCGCCATGCCTGAGTGCTGGGATGGGGTGAGTGGGTAACGTACTCTGCAGTGTTTCTGAGAGATCTGTTCATATTGTGTGTCTGAGTCATTGTGTTTGGGCCCATGTGAATGATGCCAGAATAAATGACTTGATAAGTGCTGGCATGTTCTGTGTTGAGAATGCATCAAATGGATCCCTCTTTGATTTTGGCCCACTGACACAGTTCAGCTCACTAATGCTGCACAGATGCTGTGCAGAGCATCAATGCACTGCTCTCTGCGGATGTGTGTGTGTGTGTGTGAGCGTGTAGAGATGTTAATCCTTCTGCAGTATCATCCATTCTGGCAGCCTTAATTAAACTGGTGACAGTGTTTGTGTGAAGAAAGGAGATCAGAAAGTAGAGGTAGATTATTTGAGTGGAATAGCTTTTTTTTTTTTTTTTGAGAGGGGTGGTGTTGTTCATTATTGTGTGACACAGCCAAAATATTTTCTTAAAATACATTAAGGAAATTCAGAGATATTTCTAATTTTCAACGACGAAATTTCACTGTTTCGGGGGATGCTGTAAATTCCTTCCTCACCCACTTGGGAGTCTGAAGGTCATCAGGAGCTTGTATGTTTGGGTAAAGACTCGTCATGTTTACCCGTCCAGTCACTAAAGACACACTCTGAAGAGGGCCCCTGATGCAGTAATTACCTCAAATTAGAAGGCTGTTTGACGATAACACTGATGTTGATGCTGAAATAAAAGAGACATAATCTCCCTGGATTGACACAGAAACTGCTGTCTGCAGGACTGTCTGCTGCTGCTGGGATTATGCAGGATTTTGGCAGCTGGGTGAACACACAGTGTTTGTTTGTGCACTGTGAGGGCAGTCAAGATTACATGCCTGTGCATCCTGAATCTCTCCTGAGTTTAAATCAAACTGCAGTTTATCTGTCTGAAGGTATAATAATCCCGATATGTGTGTATGTGTGTGTTCTGTCTGTCTACATTACACAGTTAATGGCAATACAAATCTCATTCCTCCATTTTGATTTTGTCTGACTCTAACTAGCGAATGCTGACAAAATGTGGGTCATAACAACAGTGGGTTGGATTCACTGCAAGCCAACCGTATGCGAGCCAGTGCGATCTGTTAGAGAACTTTCATCTCAAGCCAAACATGATGATGATGATGATGGCAAATCACAGACAATATTTGCATGTAAAATTTTAAAAACCACATTTAAAAATGTGTTTTTTCTACAATAAGAGTGGAAGAAATTCCCTGCGAGCTACAAGCCCCCAACAAAGGCGATGGATCATTGTTTTTGTTTGTTTGTTTGTATGTTTTCTTTTTAATGGCTGTAGAAGAGACATAGACAGAGGAAGCAAGGCCAGATAGAGATCTGTTACAAGTGCTCCACAGTGTGTGGTTAACAATCTATAGTCAAACAAACTGTAATTTACCTGGGAACATCTTCCTTCGTGCTGTATTCCCATTTCATAAAACCCCAATCTACACTAGAAAATACAGACACTGATTTTCTCATTTGTCATAACAGAATCCATTCTTGATGGATAACATTTTTCTCTGCGCCTTAGCCCTCCCTTGAGCCGTTCATGAGAGTGACAGAAATCATTTATATCATAATTAAATGAATTCAAACCATGCCTCCCTTACACGATTCTTTGTTTCTTAATTTTGATTTAGGAATTTACATTCTATTAAATCCATGTTCATTAATGGATCAAGATATTGTGTGTCTCCTCCTGACACCAGTTTCCTCTGGGAATGTTCAGGTGCAAAATAAACTCACAAAAACACATGACTTTGTGTGAACCACCAGGTGTTTGTGCGTTTAACAGGAACACGATGTTGAGACCCCTTTTGGGATGTTGCACGTAGTTATCCGCGGGGCTCCCAAAGGGAACAAGCCTGCCATCCTCACCTACCACGATGTGGGACTGAACCGTAAGTATTCATGAAGAATGTGTGTGTGTGTCTGTTTCTACACTTATCAGAGGTGATAATTGGCCATCCCTGTCACATCAGAACTTCCTGCCTTCGCTCTGCTCGGGCACATGATGCATTTACACATGCAGCAACACTTCTCTCATTTCATCATCTACAACAGGAGGTCTATGTCACCAATGTCACCTACAAATAATTCCAAGAAACATGGGCGAAAAATAAGATTTTTCAAAGTTTTGGAACTAGAGCAGAGAGTTGCGTGTTTGTTTGTTTTTTTATAGATATTAATATGCAGTCACATCTGTTTAAAATTGTATGATTTTAGTGAGATAGTAGATATGGAACACTAAAATCATCTGCTGTTCTGTCATTCTTGGCATGAAATCCAAGTCTACACTCAAGATATTCCAATTTATACAATTAAGCAAAGGCTGTCATGTTAAACAATATAAGTAGCGTATCAAGCAGGCAAAAGGAAACATCTTCATTTTTATGCCCTTCACATATAGTTAATTGCATCTTGACAGCATTGTGAATAATATTGTGTAAATATGAAAGTGTAAAATTAGCATATCAAGTTAACTTCACCTACAGCCTATGACTTTTCACTTGACATGACAAAACACTTTGTAGGGCTGCCATTGATTCACAATATTGGCTAGCACTGCCCCTTTGGGTGATTTGTCACTTTAATCAGGTGCACCATCTCTACAACATGCGCTACAGCTGCAGTCAACACACTGAGTCAGACAGTAGCCTATATATTCCCAATCCTGCACCTCAGCCAAGCAAACAGCTGTTGGCTCCAGCTATATAGGCACGCTGCATGAGGCTGGCAGAGGTCTCAGCTAACTCTCCATAAGAGGGTCAATGAGCCTATTACCCATAACGTCAAACTGAGTTTGTCTCTTAGTGTGATGAATTATGACAAAACAGGGGAGAGGAGGAGAGGAAGAAGAAAATCTGAGCAAGTGTAAATGGCGCAGATGAAATGTAGGTCAGAAAAACATCCCCATCCTGCGGAGGAAGGCGGGGCGGAGCCAGCAGCAATGCAACACTGCCTCCCTGGGAGGGGGGACTGAGGATGGCAGGGGTTTTGATCACAACGTGCCATGGACCAGATCCACAGCGATGCTGGCTGCTGATGTAGCTGTACTTATCTGACTCTTGGTTCCTGCCCTGCTCCTGTTTTCAAAACATGCTGTTAAGATGAAGAATGTAATGATGCATAAATCTATGTTCATTTTCCACATTTCTCATATGACTTAAGAAAAATATTTCGCTCATCTACAACAATATGATAGGTAATCTCTTTACTGTTTTGCTTTGTTTTTTGGCCAAAAAACCTAACTAGTGTTACTGTGAAACACATACTTGGATACTCGACAGCGCTGGTGAGGAGTCCTAGAAGTTTTTCTTGTCAGGGACCCAGGGATACATTTGTACGCATATATTATAGGAATATATAAATGAGAAATATATAAAGATACATAAATATGAAAATAAACACAACAATTCAAGACAAATACACTCACCTTTGGAGAATGCAACCAACATTTCTTTGGTTTTAATGAAGAGTACCTTAACTTGCATTTTCTATTCTCACATTAAATATAAAAAGACTTCTATTCAGGCTAAATGAGCAGTGGTTAAAGCTGCCACTAATGTTTGTATTTAAAAAAGGTAGTGCAAACATTTGACAATTGCAGCTTCAATTTCATGACTCTACAAATAAAAAATAGGAACTGGTCCACATGACCACTTAGCTGAGCATTCACTCTATCAGCAGCAATACTGAATTTCTCCCTGCTAGAACCATGAGGCCAAGTTGAAAGCTGAAAATATATATTTCTCATGCTCCACTACCTCATGGCATTTTTAGTCAAAGGCACCTATTCCTTTGTTTATCTGTGAGATAAAATGAATCGCAATAAGCAGACGGCACAAAGATCTGTCAGTGCCTGCCTTTGAAACACAGCAAGAGAACGAGAGAAAAGAATGAAAAGATTAAAAAATGGAAGACAAAATGGCGAGAAAGATTAGAAAGGCATGACAGAAGGAGAAAAGAAGTCAAATAATAGGAGCTGTTGCAGATGTAGAAAATAGTAACAGATGGAGGCATCTATCACTATGGTTGACTGACTGAGATTGAGACTGCAGAGGAAAGGGGAGCATGAGAACAAAGGATAATAGATGCAGAGAAGATAGAGTGAAAGAGAAGTGCAAAGGGAGAAGTAGGTCATGGTGTGAATGATGCAGGCTGACGCTGCTGATGTCCGATGATTCAGCACAGAGAGGCTCCTCATCTATGTCCTTCAGTAGCAATGCGACATAAAGTGAATGACATCTAGTATTCATGCAGCTGTGGAAAAGACAATTGATACGTTTAATGTGGTGACATTTATTGGTTCAGGAAGTGGAGCTTAAAATTCAGAGAGAAATCTTTGGGGAATCAAGAGAGCAAGAATGGAGGAGAGTGATTTAACTTTAGTTATTAGTCAATTATTTAAAGAATTTAAAAAACGTTATTCCTTTCGCGGATGACTGTTTCAATTATTTCAATTGCTAACCCAAACAAAAAATCTGATCAAAAGGAAAAATGCTGAACAGTGTAAATGCTTGGTGTGTCTCTGATGTATCTTCGTTGGCACAGATGGTCACCTTTAATCCTGTCTCTGAGTGTGGTGCAGGTTTATTGTGTTCACGGCTCCACCCTGTCCTCTCTTTACCCCTCCCTTTGCACTCTGCCCCGTCCTCCTCGTACCTGATGCTCCCTCTTTTTATTTTGCTCCCTCTGTCTCTCTTTAAGACAAATTGTGCTTCAACACGTTCTTCAATTATGAGGATATGCAGGAGATCACCAAGCACTTTGTGGTTTGCCATGTTGATGCCCCGGGACAGCAGATTGGAGCTTCTCAGTTGCCTCAGGGGTACTTGAATGCACACACACACGCACAAACACACACACACACACACACACACACACACACACACACATTAAATAAAGACTGCTGATGAGGTTTTTTATTTAAAAGATTGACTGTCAGCAGCATTTCCCTCCAGGGATTAATAAAGTATTTCTGATTGTGATTCTGAATGGAATATGAATACATATGAAAAATTGAGGACCTTGAGGTCTGAAGGAGTTGTACCCTTTCTTTCCGTAGGTATCAGTACCCCACCATGGACCAACTGGCTGGGATGCTGCCCACTGTGGTGCAACACTTTGGGTTGGTGCTCTGCGCTGTGCTTTCCGATTACATCTTTCACATTCACACATTCCACATTCACACGTTCATCCAGTGCTTCAGTAACAGCCATTTGCAGGGACATCGTGTGCTCTTTCTGTCTGTCAGATCTCTCCCTTCTGTGTTACATCCAAAATCTGCATTTGCTCATTTCTGTTATTTATTCCATCACTTTTGGATAGTTTTGTTGTTTTGATGTTCAGCTGAATTACAGAAAACTCCTATGCAAAATAACACAAAGCCAATCAAAATTTGACACATAAAACTGTTAAACTGATCTTGGTTCCCACTAAATTTAACACATTAAAGCTGATGTGACTCAACTGGTCTTTTAGCCCAAGCAGGTTTTATAGAAATAAAGGAAAACTGAAAGAACTTCTTAAAATTTGAAACAGTACCAGCCACAGCACATCACTCTGCACAAACATGAATTTCAATGTCTGCTGCAATTAATCACTCTCTCTAACATGGCATAGAGACAACAGAAAGTCTCAACACACTGTATCAATGCAGTTCACCCATCAGATCTGAATACACAGCCTCTAATTGATTGGCACTCTTTTTAGATTCAAGAGCATTGTTGGGATTGGAGTTGGAGCTGGAGCTTACATCCTGGCCAAGTTTGCTGTAAGTTAACTCCTAAATATCCTTCTGTGAACTGCACTGTTGCTGACTATGAGCATCAAGTTGGAATTAGAAACATAGAGATTTAATGTGTATTTCTGTGTCTGCTACTCTCAGCTTATCGCTCCTGAACTGGTAGAAGGTTTGGTTCTGCTCAACATTGACCCCAATGGCAAAGGATGGATTGACTGGGCTGCCACCAAGGTGCATGCTCTTTCCTGTATTCTCCTGTTTCATATTCAATTTTCCTACAATAATAACTTTCCTACCTTTTCCCCCAGTTGTCAGGTCTTACCAGCAATCTGCCAGATACTGTGCTGCCACATCTTTTCAGCCAGGTATGCTCATCAGACAGGAATTATAGGACAAACTAATCTTTTTGCAGAACTTACACTATTTATATCTATATTTGGAACTACAACTGCTTTATGTTTATCCTCTCATCATTCATTCATTTATCTTCTACTGCTTATCTCTTTGTGGGTCATGGAGGGTGCTGTAGCCAATCCCAGCTCACATTGGGCGAGGGCTGGGTACACCCCGGACAGGTCACCAGTCCATCACAGGACCAACACACAGAGACAGAGAGGAACATTCACTCACACTTGGTGGTGACATTTTGAGTCACCAATTAACCTAAATATGCATGGACGGTGGGAGGAAACCCACATATGCAAACTGTACATAGAAAGGCCCAGGAACCGAACCCACAACCTTCTTATTGCGGGGCAACAGTACTAACCTCTATGCTGCTGTGCTGCCTATCTCCTCATCAAAACATAGTAAATCTGTCTTCGCTTTACAACTTTTAATTCACATTTGTGTGCATGTGTCTGTGCATGCAGGAGGAGCTGATGAACAACACAGAGCTGGTGCAGAGCTATCGGCAACAGATCAACAACACTGTTAATCAGTTTAACCTTCATCTTTTCTGGAACATGTACAACAGGTAGGGAGATGCAAAACACACACACTCACAGCTCTCTCTTGCTTTCTCTCTCTCACCCACATGCACACCATTTATGATGTCTCTACTTTTGCAGTCGCAGGGACCTGGAAATGAACCGTAGTGGGACTGTGCTCAACGCCAAGACCCTGAAGTGAGTTTACAGACATGATACAGAACTTAAACCAGCTGATTTCAGCAGGACTATGTCTTTCAGAGGTTAATCATTTTCAAAAACAAAAACAAAAGTAAGGTTGCAGAGTGAGGGTTGACTATTTTGGCATCTTTCCCAATAAAAATGTTTACGTGACATCAGCATGAAACTCTCGCCTTTTGTTGGAGAGTAAATATATGATTGTTTAACAAAAAGGCAAATGTACAAAGTAGTGCAAAATAACATTTCCACAACATAAGTTACATCATAGCAGGAAACAAACAGTGTTATGTGTCATCAGATAATCAGTGACTAGGACCAGTGCAGTGTTGAGAAAACAGGAAAAGCAACCTGCAGCTTGAATCAACATTTTTTTTTATTGTGGGTGACTTGATAGAGATTATTAGCTGTAGATTCAATGATAAGCATACAAGAATACTCTACCTGCCAAAGCTTTTAATTGAAGTATTAGTCAGAACATAAACTGACTCCAGCTACCTACCTCTCTCTCTCTCTCTCTCTCTGATATGCACTTCTGATATTCTAATCATTTTGTTTTTAATATATTTGCTATGTTATATGAATACTGGCCTCAAAATTAGAAAGGAAAACATTATCTTGGCCTGTGGGAAGTGAAACTAGGCATTTCTGGCTGTTTTCAACAAATTGACCAATATATTCAACATAGAAAAATAATCCAGGCATACAAATGGTGAAGTTTCATAAACTTTGTAAAGTTATTTAATCTTTTATCCACTGGTAAATATTTAACAGAGCTGCTGTTTTCCTGCAGATGTCCTGTGATGCTGGTTGTTGGAGACAATGCTCCTGCTGAGGAAGGAGTAGTAAGTCTATCATCTCTCTTTGTGTTTCTTTAGCTGTCTGCGATCTTAAGATATCAGCCAATGGTGAGGTTGACCTGAGACGTCAGATCAGTCTCAAACTTCAACATACAGATTTCATAAATGCACATTCAGAAATTTGTATGCTCTGTGAATTTATATTACAAGTGTGCCTCAGAATTAGATTTGTCAGTCCAAAATACAACAACAAAACAAAGCATGTGCATTCGTGAAAAGCCCGCAAGAGTTCATTGATCATGGGACTGTTCTGACTCCATAGTTCACTCAAACTCAACTTCCTTCAAAAGTGCTTTGGTCCCTGTATTAGTCTGTGTGAAGCTCTGAATGGTATATTCCCTCTCTTGGCATTCGGATTGTGACTATTGTGTCCTAATTCAGGAAAACAGAACCACGTCAGTCAGCAGAGGTTTCACCTGGTTCACTCTCACTTTTTCTACCCACAGGGACTCCCATCTGTGTGCGTGATGCATGCCCTTGACAGATATGGCCAGTATTTGTGTGCGCACACACTCCCCAGGGCCAGATGGCCACACTCTTTCCCTGCTATTTTTCTATCTTAAAGTGGCCCAGAAATGAACCTTTCTGCACCAGTTAATCTTCTGCATGTTAAAACTTAATTTAGGCCGGTCAAACAGATGAAACAGAACAAAGGTAGAGAGGGAAGTTAGGGGAAGATGTTGTTATAAAGCTTGTAGAGATTGTATTGGATGTGACAGATGAAGGTCATGTAGACTTCATATCCACGATATGAGGCAGGCTACTGTGGTTGCTTCTACATACTGTACATGTCCCATCTTTTTGTCATCTGTCATTCATACGTTCAGACATTCATGTATTTTAAGACTTTGGACACATGCCTCTGTTGCTAAATGTGAAATTTGATTTTTAATGTCAAGGTTTAAAGGCAAAATGCAGCAGAGTTAAAACATGTTCCAATGCACTTATGCACAAATGTGGATGGTCAAGCACTGTTTATATTGTAGCGTCTGGCAGGGCATGTGGAAAGGATGGATGAAGCATGAATCAGTCAACCATTTATTGCAGGAACAGTAATGGTTATTGTCGGCCAAAACAACAAAGCAGGGATTACCGTACGACAACTGTGCATTAAGCTGTCCCTCAAGCTTGTTCACACCCACACACACACGCACACACGGCCCTTGTCCCCCACACACTTGCACCCCACCCCCCTCCCTACTCAATCAACCACAAACCTGTCGTTATTTCACAGATCATTTGAACATGTACAACATTATAACGGGAACATTACTAGAGGGTTGCTATATGTTAAAGTTCACATCTGTCTGTTGTGTGCGTGTGTTCTCACTGAAGCTGTGCACTCAGCTGCTGGAGTGAGTCATCTCTGCAGCTCACTGCAGTATCTGGGTCACTTATATGCCCGCAGAAAAATACAGTGTGTCAGTATGGTACAAGTCTGAACCCAAACGCACGACTTGCAAGACAAAGTAGAAAAGTAATAAATGTTTATTTACAAAGTTCAACTCAACATCACTCTTTGTGGGGAAACTAACTGGTAGAAAATGAATAGCATAAGTAGCACCAAAAGACACATGCTTGGAAATTACTACAGAATTAGAAACAAAAGGTGCAAGACACTGCTTGGAGAAAACTAGACAAGGTATCAACACAAACACAAGGTTTGACACAAAAGATCAAAGTAGCAACATAACGCAGAAAACTAGAGAAGGCAAAGGCCGTGGACTTAACTGTGAGATAGCTTAGCTCTACACAGGGACTTTGTTTACACAAGATAATGGGGAACAGGTGAACACAATAAGGGCAGATGAAGACAATCAGACTGGCACAAGAGGAAGAGCAGGGAAAGGGAAGCACAGGGAGAGTAGGAATTTCAACACGAAATTAAATAAAACACGAAAATGCAGAGACAACACTGACACAAGACTGAGTTTCAGGACATGACACAGTGTCCACATAAAAGTTTGGATTATGATGTCTTTTGTTGCTGATGCTTTTCTTTTTTTTTGTCTTATTCAATTCAACTTGCTGTTTTTGTATTCAAGGTTGAGTGCAACTCCAAACTGGATCCCACTAACACCACCTTCCTAAAGGTACCCACAGCTACCGCACATTTACAGAAATACCAACATAAATGAGAAGTGCATAGATGTCCAATACAGCAATCGTGGATTACTGAAAACAAGTGATTTGTGAAGTCCATGAAAAAAGATTTTCAAAGTAATCATTGTCAATTTGGATCATGAAGTAAAATGAAAGTTAAAAAAAAGTCACACTGACCAAAGAAAGAGACTATGATCCCAGTAACCTGAAATCACTGTGACACCATGCCGAGGAAAAGAGATTGTTTACTTTCCAGCAGTCCCCAACCTTTTTTGCGCCACAGATCGGCCTTTAAGGTGTGGCGGATAAAAACAACAAATTAAATAGATTTTCTAAATATAATATTAAACAGGAATCCACTGTGTGCTCGTATGCAACTTTATTAGCTGTGTCCTCGTAAAAACATGAGCATGGGCCAACAACATGAGTAGCATCCTCTCTGCCTCCTAACACTCTCTGGTCACTATGGCAACATTTAAATATGCCTTCAAAATAAGATACACCACAAAAACTGTGGAGCCCCTAAAGTCCCAAAAGGTGGTATCATGTGTGCACAAGTTAATATTATGTTCCCTCAAGACAATAACTTGTGCGCAAGATAAAAAAAAATACCACTTTTTTGGACTTTAGGGACTCCGTAAAAACCAAATATAAAGTGTATAAGTTATTTATTCTTTCTGTGCGGCCCAGTACCAAGTGACCCACAGACCAGCCTGGGGGTTGGAGACCACTGATCTAATTAGTAGAGGAGACGCCAGGCAGTCTCAACACTCTATACTGAAATTAAACACCAAAAAAAAGGTAAAAGAGGAGTAAAAAGGTAAATAAATATGTTCACAATTCAAATTGCATTAAATTATGACTATATTCATAAGAAAGGTCATACCCTGGTTGAAGGAAAATTAATTAGAACTCTCTAAAGCATGGTGATTAATCTCAGTATTGGTAAGTTTAGAGTAGTGGGGAGAGGAGTGATGTGCTACATCATGTATGTAATAAAATAGAACTATTTTACAACTGGTGAATGTTAGAAAAAGTCATTCAAATGTGAGCCATAATGAACATAAAAAATCACCAATGATGAGCACACATGGACTTTGCTCCTGTAGAGTTTCCCCAACACAATTTAAGAAGAATTTGAGTAGTAAAAATGAAAAAGCGTTGCCAGTGGTAGAAGAACAGAAACCCGTGGAGGGAGAAGCTATGTAGCTGCTGACTGGGTTTAGTTTATAGCTGCTCTCTTCTCTTGTGGCAGATGGCTGACTCTGGTGGACTCCCCCAGCTCACACAGGTAACACATCATAAAGCAACGTTACACAGTCAACATGCTGCCATTAGCACAACTGGGAATAAAAACTCCAGACAGACTGTTCATTATCAATCCAGGTTTTACATTTTCTGTTCCAAAATCAGTGAAACCAAATATTCTAATATTTGATTTGCAGCCTGGCAAGCTGACTGAAGCCTTCAAGTATTTCCTGCAAGGAATGGGCTACAGTAAGTATTACTATAATACTATAACAAGTATTATTTTGTGAGCGTTTCTCAAATTAGTTCCCAGAAAACAGCAGCAAGATGATTGCTGATACATTTGAGTATATTGTGATGTCATGTGGTCCATGCATAGGGATATGAGTTGTGTTAATCTTGCCCTCTATCTCCTTGCCCTATTTTCTCAGTCGCTTATGTGAAGGATCGGAGGTTGAGTGGAGGGCCAGGTATTTCCTCCTCCCAGTTCACCTCTGACCTTTTACCGCTGCCCCGTTCAATACCATTGGCATTTTGAAATTTATGTTAACTTCATTTTATTAATACACTATCTTGAGCTGTTATGAAATTTTTTGGTTTGCTGTTTTGTTCTTAAAATTTTTATGTTTTGCTTTGTTTCGTTTTGTTTTCAATTTCAAAGGCATTAAACCTCATCTTTGTTCAGACAGTTTTTCAACTGTCATGGAGAAATGACTGCCCCCCCTCCCTCACCATCCCATTGCACCTCCAATACTGCTCTTTGCATGGCCTTCAGCTGGCTTTGAGCACGTTTATAAAAAATGACCATCAACATTAAGGAATATTTCGGTATTTGAAGGATAATTATCAGCAGAATACGAAATCTAAACAAATCAGAACATAATATACAAAAACTGTGTTGAGAGCTTAAAAGTGCTGAGAACGTATAAAGAAACTGCTCAGCCTAAATCAAATTAACACAGCACAGACTGTGAAACACTGACAGGAGACATTTGTTATAGATATATTATATCTGGTATATCTTGGCCCTGAACTTGTGGCTGTTGTTGCAGATCATACAAAGAATGTTAATTGGCACAGGCCTTGACATATTTATTGGCAGGAATTAGTCGGGCTGATAATGATGCTCTTAGAGCTGGAGCCAGCATTTTTGTGGTGAGGTTCCAAGTGGAAATTGTTTTATGAACTTAAGTCATTCTAATTAAATAAGTCTGACAAATAAAATAAGAAATAAAATAGTATCAAATCGTGCAGATTGAAATCAAAAAGTGCACAGCTAAGTTCCTAATTTAGGCCTGAAAAGTGGGATATTACTTACTTGCCTTGATCACACCTAACCAAACAGATCTGAAAGGAGGATGGGCCAAAGATACAACTCTAAATGAATGCTTGAATCAAGATCAATTAAAAACTAATTTATTTATATACAATAGTGCCAAATCATAACAGAGTTACATCAAGGCACATCACATATTGCCTAGGTCTTTATCGAGTTATTAAGGAAATGTTGCTCAGTTTTCTGCTGGAGGTGTAAACAGGTAACTGTTTGCTAACTTTTGCAGCTTTAAAAGCAAATTCTTGTAACAGTTTTGGTTATATCTTGCTTTGCTGCATCAGTTGTGTTTTTGCCAACCAATAATAATAATAATCATTCCTTTTGTGTTAATATTAATGAATCATAAGTACTGTTTTCTTGCATGAATCCTACTGATTTTTATTAATTATTGTAATTTTGGTAAGACTCAAATATAACACATCAAGAATTGAGATTAATTCACAGAGTTTCAGGGTTCCTTCTTGACTATGGAAACAGAAACTAACCATAAATCAACTCAAGGCCATTTGTTAATTTGCACAAAAAAATGTGCCTAATATTAGCACATCATTGTTAATTCCACAATTTTTACATTATATACCACAGACCAACTGACAATTTTAGAATGAAGAATCTGAGCCCTGAAATTCTCTCGCATGGTGCTGACAATGTGTCTTTGTGTGGACACATTAACTCAACAGCTTGAAGCTGTTGTCAGCGTTTCACATCAGCACTACGAAGTGATATTGCTTAGTTCTCCACATTAGCATGTATTTCCCACATCTCCCCAACATTAAGTGATCTCACAGTTCCTTTACAAAATGTAATGTTGAATTATTGTTCTATTTCACTCTCCTCCTCCTACCAGTGCCCTCCGCTAGCATGACCCGTCTGGCTCGCTCCAGGACGGCTTCCCTGACCAGCGCCAGCTCCATGGAAGGGTCCCGTTCTCGGGCCTGTACCAACTCCGACAGCACTGAGGGAGTAGGCACAGTCACCCACACCATGGAAGTGTCCTGCTGAGGAGCCACAGTAGGAGGGATCGAGGGTGGAGGGATGGCAAGCAATATAGAAAGTGATGATGATGATAAAGAGATGGAAAATACAGTATGATGAAGATTGTATTTCAAAATTGAAGGACTGAAAGTGTGAGACATGATTGAGAGTAAACATAACAGTAATAGCACTAATGGCTCATAAAGAAGGTGAAGATAACTCTCTCTGCCTGCCATCTTTGCCACCCTCAAAGTAAAATCCACACATGTTGCCACTAAAACACCCCAGCCACACCTTTTAAATGTCCAATTCATGTTTCCCAATCAATTTGTTCTTGCGGTGTTACTCTTGTGTTTACTTAGTGTTTACTCATCCTTTACCTGCATCTGTTTTTAAAAACACATCTCACCACCCCAACAAAAAAAACCTACAAGGTAACCCTCATTATCAACAATCCACACAGCAATGGTCGTAAAGAGCTCCTGTTGATACTGTGACATGAGAAGGTGAAAGTGCAGGATATGAGAGTTAGTGGCCAGTTGGCCAGTTGTTAGTGGCCTCTATAAAAAAAAAAAAGAAGTTATTTCAGTATTTTACCAGGAATACGCTTTTTTGTGTGAGGATCTCTCTCTCTGCTTAGTTCTCTCCACAAGTGAAACATCAGGATTATACTGAATGGAATGGAATGGAAAGGAGTGAAATGGAATCAGTGAGCTGGACCAAATTTTAACAGACAGCAGCACACATGTGACCATGGCTCAGTGCACTGGGAGCACTTAGAAGAAATTTACAAGATTTTTAGTCTTGAAGAATAGCTAGAACATGATGTTGTGAGAGCTTACATCAAACATGTAAACTTGCAAAAACTTAAATGAAATAAAACAAATGGTATCATCAGCATACACGTATTTTAGATGCACTTCCAAACAACAACACTGTGGTATTTCTGCTAGACCCAGGTGCACTTCCGAGCTAGAGGTGAGCTTGTTGTTTGTTGAAGGACATATAAAATCGTCACAGAAGTTTTTACAGTTTGGGTTAGGGTTGCAAGAGCTTGAGTCTGTGCACGGGCTCATTCACAGATTGTTATATGCAAAATATCTGAGACACAGTCTGAGGCTGAACAGGAAACTAAATCAAGGCTACCAGTCACAAGAGAATAGAAACCTAGCTACAACACTACCACGTAGCTAATCTGACAGGTATGTAGCTTCTTCCTTCATCATTACTTTTACCATGATAATCTGCAGATGCTGTGGCCAAAGTATAGCCAAGCAAGATGAATTGACTTGAATTGACCAAGCAACTTGAATTTTATCACTTATTATGTTTGTTATGTCATATCCCACCCAAGAACAGATTAATTAAACCAAACTGTTTCCTAAAAAGCACTTGGTCTATCAAGAGAAGGCTATTTTGGTGTTGGTGAATGTCACAGACCGGCCAGTTGGTAATAAAAGTTAATAATCAGTTTGTTGATTACTGAAGTTTGTATTTCCCCTTAGTACTCAACTTTGGAGGCAAGTGTTGAGCCATCGCACATTTTGAGCCAATTCCTTTCATGAATATAGGCTGGAATAAGTATGCATTTATGCATTTACAAGCATCTATGTCCATGTCAATGTGAAATTAATCAAAGTTTATCTTAGTGTTCTGAATTGTATCCTCATTAGCATCTACACAGACACAGACATGTGCAGTGTGCTAAAGCAGGTGTGCAGCTACGATGGTGGGTGTGTGGTTGGCACATGCACCATTTGGTGGAATGGGGCTTACAACCTTTGCTGGATGATTTCACCTTGCATGTTTTTGCTAAAGTAGGCTCAGTTTTGTCATTATGCAATGAGCACGTGAGAAGGGCTGCGTTTTTACTTATAAAACAAATTTCTGTGGGAAACGCTCTGATTGTTATATACAGATTTACCTTTGGCTGTATTTGATTCTTAGTGGTCTTGATGTGACGATTTAATGCTGACCCAAACGAAATCAGGCCAGACAGACTGACGTAGAACCAAGCTCACTTGACAAACCCACTTTCTGGGTCACCAACCAAAGAAACAACAGCAGATTCCCCTTCCAGCATCCTGCCCCTAACTGGGAATCACAAAGCTGTCATATTACCCAGCTCACACACAGACTAGACTGAACTTTGAAAGGAAACTAAGCCAAAGAAAAGACATAAATAAAATCCACAAATAAGGGAACCATTGCTATGTGTTTAGTGTGTTTCAATGTGTAATGTAACCGTAGTGTCATGAGCATAGTATAAGCGTATAGTGTATAGTTTTAGACTGGAGAACCTGTGTGCTGTTGTCTGCTGTAATACTGGACAACCTTGCTCATTGTGATTGAGACTGGGTTCCCAGGTGATGCACTATAGAAGTCCCCCTCTGCTGTTTTCATTTTAACAAATAAAAGGAAATCCTTTGACCCTGTCAGAGGGGCATTGCTTCCAATCACTGAGGTGTGCGCTCTCCCTGAGGTGGCCTGTAAGGGGCGGGGCTTTTTTGGAGCCATTTGGGCACCAAGCTTGGAATGTAGGGCAACAACCAGCCATCTTGACCTCCTCTCTACCACCCCCAACACACAACTTCCTCCACCTACCCTATAAAAAAAAAAAAAAAAAAAAAAAAAAATCAAGGTGCCCCGACTCTTACAGGCAAGCCCAGCCGCCACCCAAAAGGGCTATCAGCTGAAGTCACTTTCTAAATACTGCTGATGTATGTAGTATTTCTGTTCACCGCGGGGGGCAAGCAGAGACAGTGTGGCAGAGAATACACATTTTTATACACAAACACGAAGGGAACTGAAACACAGCGAGAGATTCTGATATAAAAAAAATAAACAAATAAATGAAAATGATAATAAGTGAATGCTAGGACAAATTGGACAACAACAAAGAAAAGTTTGGATTATAAATGGGTAGTCGTCTAATCTGACCCCTCAGTACTGAGATCATCAGAGTTTGTCTACGATAATCCGACAGTGTTCCACTCACTTTGAATTTTCTGCCATTTACACTTTGGGTTTCCTCATACAATACTTCTACTTCTCATCTGCCTAGGGGTGCTAGTGAATGTATTGTCCTTTCCTGAAAATCTGTACAATATTGTCTATCTCGTCCTTTAAGAACCTCCTCTCCATGATTTGCCCTTTTATCCCTGACTCCACACCCCCTGTAAATGAATCCCTGCCTCCCAGCTCTTCCCAAATGTCTACAAATAGTGAAGTTCAGTTGCAACTTTTGAAGGATGACTCTTCCTGTACACTGGCACTAGATCAGTTATGTGGACTGCAGTACTCCTCGTACTTGTAGATAATTTTTATTTAGAGAACAGGTTACCTGAGTTTGCGCTGTTGTATTGTGAAGATCAACATGTTTTTGTTCTTCCCCAGGAATCAGTTTTTTTTTTGTTTTGTTTTTTGTTCAAGGGAAAAACTGAGTGTCACCTTTTCCTGGTATTATATATATTATATATTGATTCATGCCATCTAGTGCTACTCTCCTTATGATTAACATTATGATTGATTTGTATAGAGCAATAAGTTATTTTCTCATCTGAATTGTTTCACACTGTGGGAGTCTTCCCTACCTGCTTGTTTCTATTCATAAATGTGGGAGGACTTAAGAAGTGTTCATATTGGTACCATGCCTGAGTACTATTGCCCCCTCTACACTATTCTGCCACCCAATTTTCATATTAGTAAAGTTGTTTTCTCACATTAGTGTGCATACACATATAGGAATGTCAGGTGGGGACACAAGTAGCTGGTTAACCTTCTACCAATTAAACGGAAAGTGAGTGTTCTGTTAAACCCATGGGCATGTAAATACTCTGGAGTTATACCATAACTCTCAGCATTTTTTCGTAGTGTAGTGTCTGACTGTAATTGTATGTTTTTGTCAAGCAAATATTTAATTTCTTCATTAGACCACAGAGATCGTTCAGTGGCCAGTTTCAACATGACAATCGAATAGTTTAGACATGACTTCAAAATATCCACTTTTTTGGTCTTTTTTGCTTTTGGTGCAGTGGTTTATACACCTGACGTTAAATGTAGCCTAAGATACATGAAATGCATCTGAGGCCACTTTTTCAAGTAGCAGAGTATGGTATACAGTGTTCTCACTAATCATATAAACTGGATGAAAGGGGTCAAGTGCACTCAAATCTGGGCCCTGATCCCTGAAAGTCCCTTAACTGCTTTGTTGTCATACAGATTTGTACTGCTAAGTTTATCTATGATATATATACATGCATATACAAAGGTAGCTGTCTCTGTCTATGTACTGATCAAGTAACAAATAATGAATAAAGACTTTGTGTCAAAGTTTGAGGAGTCATTTTCTGTCATGTTTTACAACTGTTTCAAATAAATTTGGATCAGCTCCCAACCTGAATTTGGATTGCAAAGCACTCAACGAGTGATAAACCTTTATTTTGAAATCCTTTGTTTGGACACCTTGTGATATTAAGGTTATGTCTTTCAAGAGAGACCCATGTATAAAAACAGTAAATAGTAAACAGTAAATACTATTTAAACATAAACCAAATTTATAAGCACACATTTTTACATGAAAAAGAATGATCTCCACATAGTTTTTTACATGTAATTTTAAGCATCAAGGGAAAGCTGCACTGAAATGAACTGATGTTGTGAGTGCTGCTCTGAGATTTTCAGTTAATGAAGCAGAGCCACATAAAGGCTCTTAAAGGAAGGCAGGCCTTTACTCTTTCATTATTATATTTTGTCATATATTCATTAATCTTCTCCCAGTTATCCGTTTACGGGTTATGGGGGGTGCTGGAGCCAATCCCAGCTCACACTGGGGGACGGCAGGGTCCATCATAGTGCCATGATATAACAATGATAATTAAGCAGCTGGTGATTCTTGAGGATTTGGGCAAATGAATGGCAGATCGTTTATCAAAATACAAGGGGGAGTCTGTCTGAGGAAGGAGAGCTCTAAAATTAAAATTTCATTCACTGTTGTCTAATAGCCATGCCTCGAACCACTCAGAACAACCCGCTGGGGAAGCAGATAAACGCCACCTTACTTAGGAGACGACTCAACTGGCCACGCAGAGCAGGAGATGTCTGACGAGAGCGGCCGTGTCGAGGTCTTTCGTCATGGCCTCCCAAGTTAGACTGGTCCTCGGCTGAAGTGGCTGTCGGTCTGGCTCGTCCCTCTTCAGCAGCAGTGTTGTCTTTCGTGTGATTGGCTTGGTTATTAAGTTAATATCCTAATTATTCTTCTCTTTCCTGATGAAAACAGACTGGAACCTCTGGAACTCTGGAACCACCGCAACTCAAGACGCTGGAGGCGGAGTGCCGTGCAGCCAAACTTGTTCCGGTCTCCAGCAGCCTGGCTTCAAGTTGGAACTTAGCCTCTGTAGCTTAGCGGCTAAACTCTGACTTCTGAGTTTCTTTTTCTGTTGTGGTTGTTCTTGCTTCATCAGGTCTCCTGGGGAAGATCTCCTCTTCATAACTTCCCCAGAACTCCAGCAAATTCAAGACCGCCTAAAATTTAACTTTGACTACTTTTATTTGGGGGCCGACCCACGGGTGTGGTCTGGTTGTCTGCGCGAATTTGGTCCAATCAAATTCCTCCCTTTAGCTTCAGGGCATAGCAGGGGCGGTGTTTGGGTTTTAACTCCGCCTTTCATTCACCCAAGTTTGAAGTTATACATAAAACAAAGATAAATGTATTGTTTTGATAATTGTTTTGATGTTGGACATGGTTTTATCTGATTGACTGTAAAACACAGTTAAATGGTTATTAGGTAATCACGACATTACAGAGCACACAACCAAAGAACTAAGAGGAGAACATCTTCATGCATGTCTGGACTGGCTGTGGAAAATCAGAAACATATGACTATGGACTGTGTATGAAGTTTCTTTTTTTACATAACAGTTATAGGCAGCAGCCAAGCACATAGAGTACGCTGCTCAGACAATATTGGTGGTAGGTGGTTTGTCATTCAGGTGGCGCTGTTGTTACATAATTGGAACAGTTCCTTGTCCGGTGTAAATTCTATCTCAGCCAAACTATCTCGTAAAAAATGATTCAAACTGCTGTGAAGTCCTCTTCTCACGGGGGAATCAGTTTGGCATGGTTGCAATCTCTTCTTTGATCAGAATATCCAATTTCTTATTATATCAATCTTTGTGTCCTTGTTGGCCTGTATGCATTCCAGAGTGGCAATTTGCAAGTGGAGGATCAGAGATGGGCACCTCTCTGTGGGGTTAGGCAGGTTTATGCAGATTTATGGCATGGACTGCAATTTATTGTTTGATAAAGGTCCAGGATGGCACTTAGCAGAGATCTGGGAAATCTCTGTGGAGGCAACAGTCTTTTTAAAGAGGAGATCAGAATCTCCACCCTTCCCTTTCCACACCTCACAACAACTGTGACCTTCTGTGAAGTGCTTCAAATCAGTTTTTCATAGTATTTGAAGTGTAAGAAGTCAGTTCATGTGTCAGCTAAAATATACTCTATAAAATCACATCCTCCCCATCGCAACATCTTCTTATTGCGGGCAGTGCAGCTGCTGTACCAGACAGTAATGCAGCTCGTCAGGATGCTTTCTGTGGTGCCCTAGTAGAAGGTAATCACGATGGGGGCTGGTGCACCTGCTCTCTTCAGTTTGCGGTGGAAGTAGAGTTAATTTGTGAAGATTTGTGAGATTCACGTAAACTCAAATTCAGTCCTATGCCCCGTTTTTCCATTTCATATTTTTGATCTGAGTCTAAAATTTAAATATGAAAAACTAGTGTTTTTTTGTGTTTGTTTTATAATAAAGACAAATAACAAAATAACCAGTCACCTTTTAATTATTTTATGGAAATGGAAAGAACAAATGATACACAGATTCTCATGAATTTATTGATGTTATGGTCTGTTTGTTTACATCTTTGTCATCGTTAATTAAATGATTACAGTTGTCAAACGCTTTCAGTTCATCATACTGTGGCTTTTTTTCCACAATGATTTCTTTTCTCAGCAATATGAGGGCTGAGGTGAAGGCCCAGCTGTAGTGCTCACGGTTCGCCACTGCTCTAAGTTGACCGTAGGTGTGAATGCAAGCATGAGTGGTTGCTTGTCTCTGTTTGTCCTTGTGTGTTGGCCCTGTGATGGACTGGTGACCTGTCCAGGGTGTACCCCCCCGCCCCTCGCCCATTGTGAGCTGGGATTAGCTCCAGCAGCCCCGCGACCCGGAAACCTGGAATAAATATCACATAAGAGGTAGCGCCTGTGCAGGGATCTTTGGAACCATCTGTATATACATGGATGAAGGGCTGATACGTTGTGTGTAGTCTACCCTCTACCAATACCAAAATATCCTCAGTTCTCTGGACCTTATCCACAAAATACAAATCTACCTCCACTTGAGGAAACAGCCACGTAGGTATTATTGTAAGCGTAGCAGTTACAGAAAACGTGATTTGGTTTAGCCCCATTCCTTTTGCCATCCTTTAACTACTCCATGCAAAACATTCACGCTTTGTTCTCTCCTTTTCCCAGCATGGAAGGAGTACCTTGGAGGTTGGGTGCTGCTCAGACTGCCCTTGAAGGTTAATCCAGTAATTCAACATCAACTGCTTATGTCTTTAATTCCATTGTAATATTAGCAACATTATCACGGCTATCCGGCCCAACCCTGATCCTTACCTGCTTGAGCATTGAGGTAATCTCTTACCTCTTCCCATATTATCTCATTCAACTCAAAATGATGTACAGCAGCTTTCACTATGATCTGGATTCTTTCCGTTTTAGATTTAACAGCAATGGTTGCATTTATGGCTCCAGCAATGAAAGTTACTAATTTCTTCATATCCACTCATATCCATTTATTTCTGTTATTGTTACAACTCGTGCCTACAATTTTATAAGGTCCAATTTCTTTTAACCTCACAGCCCTCTTCGTTATTAAAAAAGAATCAACAAGTTTCCATCTTTATGTCCCCTATCTGGTTTTTCGAAATTGCGGTAAGTCGTATCGGATTCATTGTTGATACTCTGTTTGCCTCTCCAAAACGTAGTAAGATTTTAGATTCTGACCCTACCTGCTTCCTTTCCAAATATCTTTCTTCACCTTCTCAAACACTCTTAAATTTCTTTGTTACTGCTTCAGCAGATTCACCCTCTTCTCTTTCCTTTGATTTATGACTAGGCTGAGTTATGTCCATGTCCTCACTTTCATCTGATCCTACAGTATCTCCCCATTCTGGTCCATTCTCAACACAGCTGAGACGAACGCCTTCTTCGCCGTCGTTGATCCGCCGTTTGGTGGGTAAGGAAGCCTGGGCTTTGGGGCACGCCCACTTCCGGTTGCCTCGTTTCCTGTTTATCCCACTGGCTGCAAGTAAAGTGGCCGCACCGCTGAAGCTTTATCGTAGTGCTTCATTACTTTGGCCATGTTAGATACCTGGGGGGATCTCGTAAAAAAGAGATTAATATAGACGAGACTACTGAAGCTACTGTGTCACTTTTTCCATTGCCATTGCCAACATTAGCAGCCACTTCTCCAGGGTTTTTCCCAGTAGTGTACAGGACCGTATTGTCCGCATACATCAAGGTCCCTACTCCATCACACACAGATGGCAGGTCATTAATGTATGCGCTAAACAGCAGCGGTCCTAGGATGGAGCCCTGCGGCACTCCCAACACACAGGCTTTTGGAAGACTGGATCCAAGTTAATACATTAACTGAAAGTTTAAATGATGACAGTTTTGAAAGGAGCACTGAATGACTGACCGTATCAAACACCCTTCTTAGATCTAAAAATAAGGTACCCACCTCCTCTCCTTTATCAAGGCTGCTTTTAATAATTTCAAAGAGGTAGCATCATGCAGTTTCGGTAGAATAGTTTGCTCTAAAGCCAAACTGCATAGGATGCAGTAGGTTTTCTTTATTTAAATGAGCTACCAGTTGTTCAGCAACTGACTTTTCGACAACTTTGGAGAAAGCCAGAAGTATTTTAATCAGTCTGTAGTTGCTCACTTCCTGTGTGTCACCTGATTTATGGACAGGAGTCACAATGGCATTCTTCATTGTCCTAGGAAATATGATAGTATTTGGCCCATACACTGCATCATTTGGCCATTTTAGCAACACTGTAATGAATTTCACTGTAAAATAACTAATAAAATACTGGCAGCAGGGACGCCAGTAATTTACTGTTATTTTATAGTCCATATACTGTAATTTATTTTAACAGTATATTACCGTATTTTGGTTAACAGTACATGCCAGTAGGATAACTGTGGGTTGTGGTAATTTTACAGTATATGACAGTGTGTTATAAAATCTATTTTATAACTATTTTTGCTTTTAATATGTACAAATCATCACCAATTAAAAAAAGTATGCAGGGCAGTCAGCATCCAAAAGTCCTACAATAAACACACAGCTTGACTTTTCTAGTAGCTATTTAACAAAGGTCTTGCCCTCTAGTGTTGATACCTTGAGCAGATCAGAAACACATTCAGCAACAAGACGTTTTCACCACTGTCCACCTGGCTGTGCTCAAATAAAGAAAAGTAGCAGGTTAAGCTAGTGGAGGACACGGAGCACTAGAGTAGCACAGAGTGGACAGTACAAGAAGTGGTCACTGTGACTCTGTTTTCAAGGACCAAGAACCACAACTGACAGAGCAAAGCACTCAATCTAACACTGTTTCCCAGAAACGACAGCACAGAGCTTTTACTTATAACTTATTTCACTTCATAACTTAACTTTAAAGCACAGTAGCGTTTTCAATTTTCAAATAAATTTTCTACCAAACTGTCTGAACCATGTCTGCTTCACTCAGCAACATAGGGTTTCTATGCATGCTGGCTCAATGAAGAGACATAATCATAACTGAACTGATTCAATTTCATTTTGTCATTGCCAATCATTCCTGACCTCTGACCTTGAATAAAATCAGATACAGGCCTTTAAGCAAAAAGTTTGAGAATCCTCGGTATAGAACACATTTGCTATAGTTTATTACAACAGACTTTGTAAGATTAATACTATTTAGAATTAGTATTTACAGTTGTATTACAAAAATAATTACATAATTACATAACTACATTTGGAAGAAACTGTCTCCAATAAAATCATTAGTGACAGGCTTTACTGAACTCATGAGCATAGCCTCAAACACTAAAGTGTAGTCAGTGTAACAGTCTAGCTTGAAAACAAGTCTTAACTTAAGTCTTATCTTAACTGCAGCGTTTGGCTGGTATCCTCAGTCACCGATGACGAGAGCCTGAAACATAAAAAAACAAAAAAATGAGCAACACGTCTGTGGTAAAATAGAAAAATATGAAAGGCTAATGGAGGGAGAGAAAGAAATATAAGAATGATGGGAGAGAAATGGGCCAGAGCAATAAACTGTTGAAGGGAGAGAGAAAATGGTTAAAGACAGGACAAGTGCAAAGAGGAGAGAACAGCAAGAGACAGAAAGGGGAGAGGGTGGTTAGTTGGTTGTTGTAGTTTAGGGAGGGAGGTTATCTCATAAGAGGGCTCAGAAGTCAGTAGAGTAGCACGTTGTGTTGCACGAAGTCAAGGAGAAACTAGAAACGTCTTAATTTTCAGAAGAAATATTGTGTGGTTGCTTCCAATTTGAAAAAGTAGATTTTTTTAAAGCAGTACATGATGAAGTTGAAGCATTAGTTGAACAAGCTGATGCAGTACTTCGTGTATTTTAACAAAGTTGAAGGAACAGGCAAAACAATGCGCTCATTTGAAATCAGACTGTTCCTCTGATCAATGATAAAACCAGATAAAATTCTTTGCACCTGCGCTTTCTGCTCTACTAAACCAAGCAGAGTCACCCTGTCGAGTCTGTGGTGTTCTAGGATGTTGCTTTTGCAAATTTGTTAAGTTTATAAGCAAAGAAGAGTGTTTAGTATGCTGTTTTACTAGAGCTGAAGCAAGCAAATAGAGTGACAAGACATCTGTGACCTACTTAGATGAAGTCACACTGAAATTCAGCAAGTTCTTCAACAGTGTGTGACACCTGAAAAGTTAAGAGAAGGTACAACAAAATTATAAAGTTATGTTATAATGTAATGTTATGTAATGTTATGTTATGTTACACATACAATCACAAGAATCATTTAAGAATAACTGATAAATACTCACATCAGTTTGAATCATTAGTCCATCTGGGCTCTCACCAAAATGAGCCATAAGAAGCTGAACTACCTGGAGAGTCAAATCCCCATCCAAACCCTGGGAAACAATAGCTTAGACATCACAGTGGTTTGATTTGGTCGTGAAGTACTCCACAACTGCTCGTCCACATTCTTCCATGGAAAGCTCCAAAACTTGTAGGACTTTGTTATCTGTCAGCAGCTCAAAATGAGCATAGATACCCCTCTGATTAAAAAGGTATGGCTATTTCATCCTTCGATCCTCGATGGAAGATGCTGGCATTTGATTTATGTGGGTACTCTGAAGGCTGTATGCAGTCTCCATGAGATCCCTTAGCTTAGCCCTTTTTAGAAATGTGAACTAATGAAACAGACCTAATGAACAGTCTGAAATGTCAACATTTTAATAATCATGCAGACAAAACAACGCTGGACACTACCAATTTCATAAGATAAGCATAACTTTACCTGCTCTGTTGAACTCCACATGATGACAAAGCTGTGCTCTCCAAAGTCAAGTTCAGGAACGGCTACTTAGGCTACATCTTGTCACTCAAAAATTAGTAGTTTGAGGAGTTTGATCAAGAAAGAAATGCTATCAGCAAAACAGAAACATTGGACCACAATCATCAGTAAGATGCTGATAGATAGTGACTGGACTTGAGAAGGGACGATAGCCCGTCTCCACTGCTTGACAGAAAATACTGCATAATGCTGTTAAATTACAGTTTCTCGTTGTCAACTGAGCAATAACTGTAAATTTTCATGTAAACATGAATATTTAACAGTAGTTTACAATTCCTATAAAATACAGTAAAATACTGTTGTAATCCACCGTAAATGTATGGCAATTCATTATAAATACTGTTTAAAGCTGTTAAATTACAGTTATCTACTGTTATTCTTAATTGACCGATTTTACTATAAATTTACATTTACATCTGTATCCCATCCCTACTTTTCTCTCTCCTCTATTTCTCCCCCCTACCCGAACCAGGGTCTGTATCCCCACCCCGCTTTCACTGGTGCAGTTGGTGAGAGGTTAGAGTAGTTGACAGTGGTGTTTGAGATAGTTCCTTTTGTGTTCCTTTTGTGTTTGTGCCTCTTTGACACCATGTAGTTAGTACAGGTGAGCTGGCCTGTGTTGGAGTGTTGTTTGAGTATAAGACCATTTAGGTGAGTTTAGTTGCTGAATCTATTAATGCAGCTTGTATTGCCTCCACCTCCTGCGCCCTCTATACTTTCATGCCCCCTACCCGAACCAGGGTCTGTATCCCATCCCTACTTTTATCTCCACCTCTTCTATTTCTCCCCCCCTACCCGAACCAGGGTCTGTATCCCCACCCCGCTTTCACTGGTGCAGTTGGTGAGAGGTCAGAGTAGGTGATAGCAGTGCTGTTTGAGATGGTTGTCTTTGTGTGAGGAGTGGTGATGGCTGGCATTAGGGGGGTGACGCTGGGACGCCAGTGTTCACGGTCTAGCCTTCTGGAGGTGTTGTGGGCCTAACTAGACGAAACACCGGTGAAAAGAGGTTCCCACCTGATGACCCCAAAGACATGATAGCTATCACCGCTCACTGGTCTAGTTGGATATTATCTGTAGGGAGCATAGAGCAGTGTGAAAATTTGTTGCTAGGAAGGTGATCACTGAGTCTGGTCCATTTTTTGTCGCACAAGTTTCTTGTGTTTCTCTAAATACATGTGAGGGGTGAACATTATTGAACATTATTTTACAATTATAAAATACAGTAGGATACTGTCGGAAATCCACTGTAAATACACAACAGTTCGTTACAGTGTAGCTTTGAGTGCGTTATTTGTCGATGTTGTGAAAAAAACACTATGTATTCCCGCGCATTTAGTCAATCATTCTTTTCATTCATTTATTTTGATTTATTCTGCTCATGGTAAACTTGGTTTACACATCCATAGTAGGAAAGGAACAGGAGGAAGAACAATCATGTTATCCCTTATTCAGAACATAAACAATAAATTAGTGCGGTCAAACCCACCTTCAAATGATGAAGTCTTCATTCTTTCATTCTTATTTTATCATTTTGCCCCAAACATTTTAGTGAGATTGTTGTTAATTTCTTAGTTAACTTTTGTCATACTACATAGGTTTCCCAAATATAGCAACAGGAGGAAACAGTGGAAAGTAGCTCTCCGAAGGGATGGGTTCAATGTAAGATTGCCCACCATGCTCTGCATGATGGGCATTTAAAGCTGGAGGACTGTAGAGCAGAGCAGACAGTGATCCCTTCTGTCTTCAGTCTCCCAGCTCACCTCCAAAGGGTATGTATATCACTATGGGCAGTAAGAATAAGATAAATGAATGCCATTCTATGTTGTTTTTTGTTTTTTTTCTGAGTGTGAAGGAATTAATTATGTATTTTGTGTGTGTGTAGTGTATATAGCGTGAGTAGTGTATTGTGTGTGAAAAATTACTATCATTTGTTAACTGATAAATTGTAACTTGTCTATAAAATGGTAAAAATATGTCATTTTGTTGTCTGAATAATTGCTAAAATATGTCATTCTGTGACTTGGAAAATGACTGCGTTATGAATGTGTTATTTCGTTGCCTGAAAAATAGACCCAAAATAAATAAATAAAAGTGAGAAGATGTGTTTCTTTATTTTTAAGCCACACATATGTGTGTGTGTGTGTGATCAATGAAGTTCTTATTTTAGTCATCTGAGAAAATTTTCCACATTGTTTTTGGTCCCTAACTGTTTGTCAAGTAGTGCATGTGTGAGTGAGTAAATGAGATGCATTAACGTAAATTTCTTTTGTAGAAGGCACTTTATGAAGTTAAGTCCATTTACTTGTATTAGTTTAGAGTGCAACCTTGCCTCGCATGGCGCTGACGTATTGCAGCAGCAGTAGCGCCACCGTGCTCTCTGCTTGGTGTGGCAATGTGCTGCTTCGCTGCTGCCTTTGCCTGCCACCCATTGTGACCTTTACGGCTACCGGCTCTGTACTCCGGAGCGTGTGTGTCGCCTTGAAGCCTGGGTCCCAATTGTGGGGTTTATTTTAGTTTGACTGATTTATTTATCTGGCTCATGGTTTATTTTAAATTAGTTGCCCAATGTAATTGTATGATTTTGGCCATTATGTTCATATATTGTTTAGTATTGAGTTGAGTTTGGTTTTATTAGTTGTTTTTATGTATTTTTGTATCTTGATTATATAGTTAGATTCTATTCTGCCTTTATTTTTTGTCTTTTTATTTTAATTTGATTAGGTTAGGGTGAGTAAAGTAAAGTAAATTTTTCCTTGAATCATTGTTTTGGCCACCTAGCATTTTGTTTCATATTTCATTGTGAATATTTTACATGGCTGCCAACCGCAATTCTGGTTATGTCGTCTATTTGTGCCTTGGCTTTCTATGTTGTTTTGTTCTTCTTGTTTGTGCTTTGGTTATTTTTAGTTTAGTGAACCCCATTAATATTTCTTTCCCTTTCCAGTGCTGAGAGCTGCCAGAGGTGGTTTCCCTTTTTGTGTGTGTGCCGTGCATCCCCTTTTGGTTTTGTTTCATTTTCACATATTTGGTGGGTTTTGGTGATTGCGATTGGCTAATTCCTATGGTGAAACTCCCTGGGCGGTATTGTGGTAAACACATACCCTACTTCATAACTTCTGGTACACCACTCTCGCTCACCACATTATTTTAGAATGAAAAATTATGAGCATCACAGTACTTCCATTTTTTATGATGTGATAACAATAAAATGTGTTTTTTGCTTAATGTTTCACAAATTATCCACCAAGTGATGGGCTATAATGCAAAATGGAAATTGAGGCACATAAACTGCAAAGGTTGGGATTACTGATAGATAACATTTACTGTAAGGGATGAATGTACAGCATCAGACGACCCAACAGACCATCAACAAACACATGACTAATTTAAGTGTGATGTTACTGGCTAAATTTTAAAGCCAAATTAATAATTCTCAACTGAAAAAAAGCACAGTGTTCCTAAGATGAAAAAAAGGTTCTTTCTCAACATAAACATACTTCTGCCGAAACTCAAGTACAGTCCTTACCCCAGTTTCAGTTTTCAATATGGTAAGTGGTAAACACTATGTACGTATTATGGTAATCTACAATATAGCCACATTTATTTCCAGTGGCGGAAATGTTGTTTTTGTCTTTTTCTTTGTAATTCAACACTCTTCTGTCATCCTCAATTGTTTATATCCAAAATATATTAATTACTGCTCTCTTTGCCATGTATGCACATGAAACAATCTCATACTAGTTATAGCTTCCTTTATATAGAACTCTGATCAGAATTTAACTTACTTGTTCACATCAGCTATACTCGTATTAGTTTGGTAAAAAAAAAAAAGAAAACTGTGATCAAGCATACACAGCAAGAAAGAGAGGGATCAAAAATAAAACCTCATGTTCCTTGTTCTTCATGTCATCTACGAATGAGGCCACATGTCTGTTGAACATCACGCCCCATAAGCATGAATACTGCAGCTGTTCTTCTGACAATCAATGGATGACCCTTCAACTCTTCACAGGTGTGAGGCCACTGGGACAGCTCCTACTGCTCTCAGTGGTCCATCTGACCCTTGGAGAAAGTACCGATTCTTACTTGATTCTTGATTCTTACCGAACATCAGAACAAATCAAAATTAAGTTCAACAATGCTCTTAAATGTGAAGGACTGTTTTATACATGCTATCGGCATTTTGTATTCTGTGTGCTTTTTCTTCCTTGCATATTTTGTGTCTTGTGCTTTATTGCCGTGAGGTTTTGATCTTGTATTTTTTGATTTTCTATTGCTCAGTGACTAATTATTGTTTGCCAGCATCACATGAACTGAAAAGTAAAGGCAGCACTGGAGCAACCTTGAAGCTTGAGGTCAGCCTGACCTGTAGAGACGCACAGCATCCCCACTCAACAAAGAGTTTTACATTCACTGGTTTCTAATCACGCTGTTTGCTTTTTCACTCTATCCTCAGTGGTCTTCCTCATAAATTCCCCCATAATTTTCATCTGGCTCAGAAGGCAGCAGCACGTCATAGGCTGAACCACTTCTAGAGAACATTTCACTCTACAGAGCAAAATCACTGGAGTCAAAATCAGTGGCGTAGCCATGGCTGTGCCACCCACAGGGACAGCTGGCACACCCAAAAATCTGATGCATTTTTTTTTTCTATAGTCTTATTACCATGTTGTAGTCTAAATCTAGACTATCGGTATGTAATCATGATGTGTTGCACATGCAACCTACTGATGAACTGTTTGCTTCGTATTCTGACATCGTTGCCTGTTACAAGGTGCTCTGAGGAGCGCCTTTTTTCAGTTGTCAGCAGGATCAAAGCCATCAGCAGAGCAACAATGCTCACAGACAGACTGGATGGCCTCTCATTACTCATGTTTGAAAAAAAGCTTGCAGAGAAACTGGACTCTGATGAAATAATAAATGCATTCAAGGCCAAGCCACGTCGTCTTGTCCTTTAATTTGTGACCTGTGCAGTGCGCACAACTAAGCATCAATATGATTGTCTTTTACTCTGCTGCTTTGCTCTGCAATATAAAGCCATCAGGCCAACCTGTCACATAATCGTTTGTGATGAATGTTAAGCCCAATAGTTGTGTTCAGCCTATGGTTAAATGGCTTTGTTGATCATGTGTAATGTGGATACCTACGTTATGGCTCTGTGAGAGTGCATGAGTGTTATATTTCCCTATGTTCGCTTCATTGGGCACACAATGTGTGTGTGTGTGTGGTTATGTTAGTGTGATGTATTTCTTTAGGACACGCATAAAGTGTGGTTATTTTATTACTTATATTTTACATATTATTATATTATTATTATTGATTTATTTGAGGGAATGTCATATGTACTCTCAAACATGGCTATGTTTTGTACTGTTAATAATGTTGGGTACACATGCTTTTGAATGTTTGTGGAGGTGTAACGTCCAATTTAGTTGTAAATAAATTTGGCACACCCAGTCTTGTCTGTTGCTATGTTTCATGTTAATGCTAGCGCAGTGGTTGGCAAATGGCATGCCCTGGGATTTTGTAACAGCTGTTATCAATACATTTTTTGATTGACATTAATATTTAGTTAATAAGTTATGAATGATCATCATAGTTGTTTGTCAAGTTTTATTTTGTATAAGTAAATAAATTGCGAATAAGTGGGATTTGCTCACCAAGACTGCCCCAGTGCAGCCAATCAGGCCAATAGGACACATTATTTCTTTTCATAATGTATATTTAAGAAGTAATTTGGGTGTGTGGCGAACCAGACCCGGCAACCATTTGAAAACAAATTAAATCCTGACAATATCAACACCTGATGAACATGATGATGTGAGGTGTGAAAGATTCATGGATTTTGTGGGCTGTGTCGAAACTTTACTCCACAGGCAGAACAAAGGTTCATATTGGACACATGCCGTTTTATATTTTATAGCGCCATGCCAAAATTCAAGCTTATCCTGCTTATTAAGGAGAAGTGGTGTGTGAGGATCACAGCGAGTGTGTGTTCACATATTAGAGACAAGTGCATGTAGAATGAAATGAAATGGTCCGTACTTTTGCTGGACTACTGCATGCAGTACCACACAAACACACAGAGCTGATAAGTATGCAGACCTTGTCTAGACTGCATCAAGAAGCTAAACACTCCCTCCCTCCTTCACTCACTCATTTTCTCTCTGCATCAGTGCTTTGGGGTCTCCAGCATCTACAAAGGGAGGGAGCAGAGGGAAACCCCACCTCCCTTTCTCGTTTTTAAAAGGAGATAAGGCAAGTAAATCACCATTCCATCCTTGTCTTTTCTTCTTCTATAATTTTCTGATTTATTAATGTAGGAATCATTGTCATCAAGTCATTAAAATATGCATTGAAGTTGTTGAGAAAAAAAAAATCAATGTCTGTCATCTGTTAGTGCAGTAAATGATGGTGAGGGTTTAAATAAAGCACTTTCAGGTATGTTTTGCACATACAATGAATGGCATCATTGATTACCTTAGATATTAGCAACAAGTAATCCCCAGCAATGGTAAATGATGGTCTATACATCAAGGTACAAGTGCTAAGTTTCCTTTTCAAACCTTGGAAGTCTTGTCTCGTCTTAATTTGAAGTGAAGCTTTCTTTGACTATGAAAGGTGACATCTTTGGAATAAAAAATGTATTCATATTCAAAATGATAAATCATCAAATCGAGGCACGTACACACAAACACAAAGTCATTTATGCACCAGACTATCAAAGGGAGGTCATTTGTTTCTTCTATATAAAAGTCTCATTATGACTCATAACCATTTAAACTATGACAGGTCTTTGAACAAATCAGTCAAGTGTTTGAAAATGTTGTTTTAACACTCAAATATATTTCTAGAACGCACAGTTTTTAATTAAATATAATTGCACTAACTAAATAAGAGAAGTGAATGCATTGAAACTGACAAGCAATTCTAGATACTTTTTTTGTGCAATATACCTATATATTAAGGGATGGATTAATCGGGTTATATAGGAAAGAACTCCAGATCAACCAGATTCATAGGGTCATCAAACTAGAAATTAGAAAGAATAATATAATACAATAATAAATGCAGTCCATTTACCAAGTGAAGTAACTGAATTTATGTATGTTGATCAGAGTTAAGTGCCACTTACATGGAAGTAAGTGGAGATGATGTTGACTGTTAACTGGACCTTATTTTAATTGAACAATACAGTGCAATGAAATGAAAATGTTCAAAAATAATTGTCAGGTTTTGAGTTAATTCTGTCCTGTCCTTGTAACTTTCTGTTTTATTTTGTAGTCCTGGTTCCTTCGTGTTCCCCGTTACTTTACTTCCTGGTTGTGTCCCATGTTGATTGCCTTCCCTGCCCTAATGTGGATCACCTATGTCTTGTCTAGCACTGCATATTTAAGTCCTTTCTTCAGTCTGTTCCTTGTTCCTTGTTGCTTGTCCATGCGCTGCCTTGTCATTTTGCCCATGCCTTGTCACTTTGTCCGTGCTCTGTCCATGTTTTCTTGTTCAGTTTATGTCGTAAATTTAGTTTAGATTAAAGTCCTTTTTTCGTCATCTACCTGGTCTCCGGCTCCTGCATTTGGGTCCTAACCCTACAACGCACTTCATCTCGTTTTCAGCCTGAAAATAATATCTATTTGTCACATGCAGCTGTACATGTACACTGGCAGTGAAACATATTGCAATGAACCTGACTGTGCAAAGGGGAAAAAAATAATACAGACAAAAAAGAATATAAAATATACATAAATAATTATGATGGAGGGGGGGGGCATAACCTTTTTTTGTCATTGCCAAATAACCAAGTAATAGTGAATAAAAATGAAAACCAGAGCAGGAACACAATCACAAAATATTGGCTCAGACTGTACAACAAGTTTATAGTGAAGTAGTCAGTTTCATTGCAGACAAGCAAAGAGCCTCTGCGACAATGGCCATGTAGAAAAAAACAGAGTAAGACTGCTTGTGCTGCAATCTCACCATAACTCGAGTGCTGGGTGTGGCTAACTCCTACTGACTGCAGCTTCAGCCAAATCAGAGTGACTCAAGTCCTGCAGAACTGCTCTCACCTTATAGTATGATTCATTTTCTGGCATCCAGATGAGCTGCTGTTCAAATATCATTTAAAGCTTAAGTACTGCAGCCCACTCATGAGATGGGTGACATTTGTTCTGATAGAAATATCTTTTTATTTTCAGCTCGCTTTCTTTATGGTATCTGTGTTTACTGTATACAGCACTGGTAAATGCCCTATCCCACTCAGTACATCACACAGTTCTTGGTCCAATTCATGGCTCATTTTTTATGAATACTGCAGTGGTCTTCTGGATGGTTAAAACCTTGCAAATTATTTAAAATGTGACAGCTTGTCTGGTCTTTGATCAGCCTAAAAGGGTCCATATCACTTCACTGCTCATCAACCTTTACCCAATCATAATCTCACACAAATAAATAGTCTTCAATTCAGAACAAACCATACTTGATTGAGAAGATGCAGCAAGGGAGAAGGAATGGATTTTGAAGTGGAATTTGTGGTACAGTCTGTGATATAAAGGTATCCCCGCTCAAATGCTTGGCCTGCTTTATGGTCTATTTTCCTCAAAATGGGACCAAATTTTGTCTGTTTTATTTAATTTTATAAATTATGGTATCCTGTTGTTTTGATTTTTGCTGGCTGATTGGCTGTATGTGTGTGTGTGTGTGTGTGTGTGTGTGTGTGTGACTGATTCCAAGCTGATTGTTCTGTATACAATCTTATGCCAAAAGAGCAAAAAGGCCTTTGTCAGGATCCTGAAAAGCCATAGATTGTTATATGAAATACACAGAAATTGTCACTTTATATGTACATTCTGAGTTGAACAAGTTGTTAGGATGATGGACTGTTTGCTGTATGAGACCATGCTATATGGTTGCCTGCTTATTTTTATTTATGTATTTTTTTATTTTTTTTTTTATGTGGAGAAAAAGAACAGGCTGAAAGTCTAATTTAAAAAAAGAATGAGAAGCTGGAGGGAGGAACGGAAGGAGCAGGAAGTGAAGTGATGATATCAGGAAAAAAAAGGTTAGTTTGTCATTGTTACTGCAGACTTTGTTCAGGGTTGCTCCGTGTGCTGTGAGGGAGGATGAACCCAACAAAGAAGGCACTGGTTCTTTAAAAACCATCAAAACCATTTCTGACACACACATCTGATTAAAGAAATACTGTCTGTTTGACAGAGTACAAAACCATGTACATTTCTGTACCTGCAAAGAAAAGAGGTGTCTGACGAGCCTAAACCTTTTTGAAAATTCATAAACATAAATAATTGAGAGAGAGAGGAGGACAGAGAGAGAGCGAGTGAGAACAAGAGAGGCACAGGAGGGCAACGTAGGGTGACAATGAGAGCAAGAGAGGGAGATATTCAAAACAGGTGTAGGCAGGAACATGATGCTGCATGAAGTTCATGGAGATGATGCTGTAGTACGGAATTCATGAGGATAAGGGAGCAGCAGGCGTTGCAGGAACCTGGGATGGCGATGATTCACCACCTGTAGGATGAGGACAGGGAGAGGGAGAGAGAGCTGGGAGAGACAGAGACTTCGGGAAACCTGGTTAGTAAATGCAGTACACATGCTTAGAGCTGGGAGAAACTGGGATTTGTAGGAAGCATGGTTATTGTCAGCGCATGCGGAGGGGGGGATGCTCAGTCCTTCCCCCAGCAGTCTCGACCTGTAGCAGCATAGCTAAAGATGAGATGAACTTTCACTTTTTAACTATAAGCTCTGTCATACAGAAAGGTTTTAAGCCGGGTCTTGAAAATTACTAAAGAGTCCGCCCCCCGGACCGATACTGGAAGTTGGTTCCATAGAAGAGGAGCTTGATAACTTAAAGATCTGCCTCCAGATTGAGTGGCCTACTAGGACGATAAGGAATTATGAACTCTCTGAGATATGATGGAGCTTGGCCATTAAGAGCTTTATATGTGAACAGAAGGATTTTAAATTCTACTCTGTATTTTACTGGCAGCCAATGAAGAGCAGCTAACACAGGAGAGATATGATCTCTTTTCCTAGTTCCTGTTAATATTCATGCAGCAGCATTCTGAATTAACTGAAGACCTTTCTGAGAGTTGTTTGGACATCCAGATAGTAATGAGTTACAGTAGTCCAGCCTAGAAGTTACAAATGCATGGACTAGTTTTTCTGCATCATCCTGAGAAAGGATGTTTCTGACTTTCCTAATGTTTCTCAGGTGGAACAAAGCTCCCCTCCTGACTTGTTTTATGTGAGGGACAAAGGACACGTCCTGGTCAAAGGTTACTCCAAGGTTTCTTACAGTGGAGCTGGAAGCCAAAGTGATGCCGTCCAGACTGATTAGATGATTAGATAGCATTTCTCTGAGGGGCTTAGGGCCGAGTACAATAACTTCAGTTTCGTCAGAGTTAAGGAGTAAAACATTTTAGGTCATTAAGACTTTTGTGTCTTCAAGACATGTCTGCAGTTTGACTATCTGACTGAGTTCATTTGGCTTCATTGATAAGTACAGCTGAGTTCCATCTGCATATCAGTGGAAGTTGATGCTGTGTTTCCTGATAATGTTGCCTAGAGGAAGCAGATAAAGAGTGAAGAGTATTGGTCCAAGTACCAAACCCTGTGGGACTCCATAACTGGTTACAGTGCATGAGGAGGCGCTTTTGTTAACATGAACAAACTGATGTCTATCTGATAAATAGAAATAGGAACCACCTTAGTGCAGTTCCTTTAATGCCAATTTCATGTTCCAGTCTCTGTAGTAAAATATTATGATCTATGGTGTCGAATGCAGCACTGAGATCTAGAAGGAGAAGTATGGAGGCTGATCCATTTTCTGAAGCCATTAGAATACCGTTGGAGACTTTAACCAGTGCTGTTTCTGTGCTATGATGGGCTCTGAATCCTGACTGAAACTCTCCCATCCAGGTGGTCGTGGTTTGCTACTGCTTTCTCAATGATTTTAGAAATAAATGGAAGGTTCGATATGGATCTATAGTTTGCCAAAACATCTGGGTCAAGATTCAGCTTTTTAAGCTGGGGTTTGATGACCGCAGTCTTAAGAGTCTGAGGTACATAACCCAAAGATAAGGTCAAATTAATAAGATCTAGAATGAACGGCTTGATTAAATAAAAGATCTCTTGAAAGAGGCTAGTTGGTACTGGGTCTAATAGGCAGGTTGATGATCTGGATGATGAGACTATAGAAGCTAGCTCTGAGAGATTCAGAGGAGAGAATGATTCCAGATGTACAATAGGCGTTGCAGTTGATTCAAGAGTTGCTGTATTGAGTAGAAGATTATTGTCTAATGTAGGTAAGAGCTGATGGATTCTTTCTCTTATTGGGAGAATTTTATGGTTCATCTGAGCTATGGCTCTCGTCAGCCTGGCTACAGTGCTGAAGAGGAACCTGGAGTTGTTCCTGTTTTCTTCTATCAGTGCTGAGTAATATGAACTTCGAACACTGCTGAGAGCTCTTTTATGTTTTTAAGCTATCTTTCCAGGCTCTGTGAGACTCTTCTGACTTACTGGAACGTCAACATCTTTCTAATTTCCTTGATGTCTCCTTTAATGCACAAAATTGGGAATTATACCAGGAAGCCAGCCTCCACTGTTTCATTACTTTCTTTTTGGGAGGGGCGGCATCATCAAGATTTGAACACAGTGTGGCCATAGTGCTAATCACAAGGTCATCAACCTGTGCATGAGAAATCCTCATTTGAATTTAGATATGGCATTGTTGGAAATGATGACAGAATGTTCTCTTTAAATTTTAGCCACAGCATCTTCAGATAAACATCTTCTACAGCTGAATTTATTCCTTGATGCTGTGCAGCCAATTAAACTCAAATGTAATGAGGTAATGGTCGGTCAGTTCAGTTCTCGTGTAACTGGTGGTGATTCTTTAAGGTGAAATGTATTTACATTCACATTGTTCTGGTCCCAAATTGTGCAGATTCATCAATTAAACTTTTAAGCGTAGAATAACATTGAAGACATTGCCGAAATACAGTAATTCTAAGTAAATTCCATATCCATGTCAATATGAGTATGCAGAGAATAAAAATGAAACTTCCTGGTATGCCTGTCCCTGTTGCTGTGAAAATAAGATTTCGAGCAGTATAATAAGACTATGTTTAGGGCTGGAACGTGTCCTGTACTGCCATGACATGCACTGTGCAATGTTGTCAAGATGTAACCCTTATCTGTATGATCATGATGACAAACCTGCACAGGAGAAGAAGGGCAATTTATCGGAGGCAAGTATTGGGTGGTGTTCATTAACTAAGGAGGTGCCCCTCTAGTGAGGAAGTACATTATTTAAATTAACTTCAGGATTTTAAGGGACCACACAGACAAGAGACAACTTGCAGGAAAATATAACATTTGTGAAACAAAATATTATACAATATATTAAAATATCCAATACAAAAACCGTAAATTGAACTCTATAATAAAAATGCATTCCAGAGGGCTGTGCTTACCGAGTTAGAATGGAACATAACAAGAAAATGGAAAGGGTCCATAAACTAACGACCTGGGACACTGCATAGAAATACGAGGGGGGCCATTCAGCAGGGTACACAAATGCTAATTGTTCAGGTTTCACAGAAGAAAAGAACCAAAGCAGCTGTATCTGAGGTGTGGGACTTCACTCAGACCTAAAAACACATTAATACAACACAACTAAAAATAATTTCAAAGGGTTATTATTGAAAATATTTCATTGCTAAGGCACAGCTTCACCGAACATTGGAGGCGGCAACATGAAGCGGAAGAGGCAGAGCCCCACCTCAATCACCATGTGGGTGCACACAGTAATATCCAATAATTCATGTGCTGCTAAACTTGGCACAGGGGCATACAGCAGCTGGGAGGGGAAAGTCTGGTGCTATTGGCCTGCGATTCACTAGCTGGAAGAGTTTTGACCACTCCGGCAGGGAGGCAGGATGTTGTTGCTCCCACACATGGACCTGATGGGCCTAGCCCATTTGTCTAATGTGAAGCTCCCAAAGAGCGTGGTGGCCCTCCGCAAAATGCTAGAGCATCCTCCAGTAGGAAAATGTGGAAAGTGTTTGAGGGGTGGTGTCACATAGTTGGAAACAACATTTATCAGTGTTAAGTGGGAGTGATTTTGTCATTTTTGCAGGACCTGATTGTAAAATGTACAGCATGTTCCACAATCATAGTGTATTTGGCTTTATGTCATTTAGATTTTGGAGATTAAATGGCAAGCCAGCACATGCTGGCGTGCCTGTCTCCATGGGATTTGACTGTCAGCATCTGTTTGACCCACTGGAGGCAGGCATATTCTCTGAAGACTGCTGTGTTACTGCTGCTGTCTTCAACAAAATGGATAAGCGATATCCATGCACTCTCAGTACACCCTTTGCAAACACAGTTTATGTCTTCCTTTCAACGTCACAACATTTGCTGTCTGAAGAACAGCGACCACTCAGATCACGTCCAGTTCTTGGAGGTTAGTTTCATGTTGCACTGTTTGTTACTAACAACCTGTCTTAAGCATTTGAACCTGGTCGCATTACCCCGATACAGCATTCTGTTTAATGGTCAAAAACAAAGACACAAATCACGAAGGGCCCATTGGAAATAGTCTGCAAATGGAAACATTTAGACTTTTAAAGAATATTTCACTTGCTAGAAGAACTAATTAAGCAAAACAGTTTTTTCTCTTAATCAGCTTGGTCAACATTTCTAAAGACTTTATGTGCAGCCTTAATGAGATGCAGGAAAGCTGGAAGAATCCAGCAGAAGTTGGTCATAAATTTTGCCATAGACCTTTTCCTTTAATTAGTATTTGCTGTGGTCCACTCAGACTGTAAAAGAAGCTGGCACAACAGCTAGCAAGGCAAGCTCTAAGTAAATCTAATCTATATCACTCTGTTGGGCCAGACAAAGCAAAGCCATCTCTGGCATTCCTTCTGGAGCTACGTCACTTTGGAATTTGCTGAATCATTCACTCAATCTAAAATAAAACCAGAAACATTTTTTTTCCTGTAGGATTTCAACCACATTCTGACCATACATCATTTCTTGTATCAAAGGCAGAGTTTAATTCTTACCACTGGCGTAAATATTTTGGGTATATTTCAGTGTTTGATGGCTGAAACATGCTTTAGACTTGATGAAATTTTAGATTATAGATTTCCAGGATCCAGAGAAGCAGCAGGATCTAAACATGGTTAAAGGATGGTAATCATATAAAGGAACCTGGGTAAACTAACTTGTCACTAGCCCATCTGCTTTCTCTCTTTCTTCCCCCCTATGAAAATAAAATGTGATGGCATATTGATTACATGTCGTACTGCTTTAAGTGTGTGTTAGGATGTGTGAGATTTAATGGCCCCACAGTTTACAGGGTTTTTTTTTGGAAGTGATGATATCCATAAGAAGGTATATTTATACTAAGACCATCTCAACAGAAGCACACTACAAGAAGGTTGTTGGTTCAATTCCTGGGCTTGGGGCCTTTCTGTTTGGAGTTTGCATGTTCAACCTGTGTCTCGTAAGTGTTAGTGTGAGTGTTTGTTTGTCTCTGTATGTTTCCAAAGGTCACACTGGGTGAGGGCAAGGTCATCCTGGACAGGTCACCAGTCCATCACAGGTCTGAGACAGAGACAGACAGCCCAACAACCACTCACACTCACACTCAGACCTACAGACAATTTATAGTCACCAGTTAACCCCAACATGATGTCTTTGGACGGTGGGAGAAAACTGGAGTTTCTGGTTCTGTAATATAAATGCATAGCCAGACCTTCTCTGAGATGCAAAAAAAAAGAAAAAAGACATTTCACTTCATATAATATGGGACCTTTGAATCAAAAACATCACCATGCCTGCTTGCTGGTCTGCAATGTGTTATACAGACCACTATTGACTTCATGATACTGTTGCTAGGTTGTTGATTCATGCTCCTTAAGATGACTATCTACTGGACTGTCTGATGCATGTAATCCTATACTGCTAAAGTATGTCACTGGGATTAAGAATGCTCCTCAATCCCTCCATGTGCTTGCTTGTGTACATTTATTGTCATATATTACTGACTGCAGATCAAACCAAACCCTCCTACCAAACATACTGCTGGTCGGAATGAAGAGGATTAAGGCCAGCCAGTCCAAACCATGCATATATGTCTGAGGGGGTTTGTGTGTGACCAAACAGGAAGCAACAAACTGAAAGAAAGAATAATATATATATATATATAAAAGATGAAATGTCAGCTGATGGCTTTCTCCGCAGATTCACTTGTGGATTGGATTGCTCTCTCTTTGGCTGTTTGTATAATGTCCCGTTGGTTGAGATAGTTCTACGATAACTTGTTGCCAACCAGTCTTTTGTCACTTAGAGGTCAACAATCACCTGCTGGCAAAAGCAAGCAAAATGACCTTTATGCAGCTGTTGAGGACTTGGTCTAAGAAAACAAAGAGACATGGATGTCTTCCTCAGAAGGTGTCTCTCTCTTGACCCAGCGGTGAAGGTTCACTTGGCAAGGCTTCTTGAACAAACGCAGGACATCATATTGGCAAACCAGGTTTTACCAGATAATCCTTTGTTTCAGTATAATTTACCACCTTGTTCATCCCATGCGGCCTGAACCACTTGCTCTTCCTCTGCACCTATTTTGACCTCCTGAAAAAGAGGTCATATTTCAATGTCCTGGCCTACTGTGGCTAGGTCCTATTAATTATCCCAAGCCCCGTCTGCCAGTTTTAAAGACTTACGTAATTACACTATTCCTTGTCATTGAAAGATGGCTATTTTACTTATTGTGAATTTGTAACTCCAAGTTTTAATATGCACTATTTGCTTGTATTTGAACATGAATGACAATAAAATCAACTTCATGGATATTTGCTTCAGTTTTCTATCCGAACGAGGGTATTTAGATATGCAAACATTCTTTCTAAATCCCTATGAAAGCAGTTCTTGTTACATGAACTCATTTGGCAAATGTTTTTATTCACAGCAGAGTGCTTTGTGGAAAGCATGACACAGTAAATCTATAAAATAAGTGCAGTAAGTGTCAGGTTTCAGCAGAGAAAAGCTCTGGACCCAAATCCAGCGCTCAGACAAGTCAGACAGGTTTAAGGATTGTTTTGTTGATAAACAGGAGATAGCTGGTCAGAGAGTTGTAGGCGTGTAGTGTGTAGGGTAGTGGTACAGGTAAGGCAGAGGGTCTGAGGATGACCCCAGGTCTTATAAAAATGTATAATAAAATATATATATGTATATATGTACAATAAAAGTGCAAAAAAAGGACATGCATGTTTGGCATTTTCAAACTCTTTGTCCTGAATAGTCTCATTAGCAAGCAGATGAAATGTGTAGCTAGAGGTGATGATTCATGTGTCAATAACCCAGCTATGTAGGATGACGGAAATGGCACTTAATTCTATGAGAGCCCCTTTAATGTGCATGCAAACAGGCTACATACATATTTGTATAAGACAGAAACATCAAATAGCTGGTGATTAACTTACAGGTTACATATTTATTTAAATCTTTATAAACATAATACCTTTTCTAAGAGTTTGGGCTCAAAATATTAAAATAACATCTTTCTACTTTACTCTATTCACTGCCATTCTGTTCAGGTTTAGCAGCATCTTTCAGCACGCAGCACACACTCACTCTTGCCTCTAGTCACGAAATGTATCAATGTTAATATACAGGGTAGCATGGTGGCACAGTGGTTAGTGCTGTTGCCCCACAACAAGAAGGTCACAGGTGGGTGGGTCACTCTATGCAGAGTTTGTATGTTCTCTTAGTGCCTGCGTGGGCTTCCTCTGTCCAAAGACATGAATGTTAGAACCCTATAACAATTTGCAGTTTCCATGTGGGACAGTTCTATGTGTGTAATACATCTGGGGCAAGGTGTGATGCTTTCCCTCCATAAGAGTAGAAATACATAAAGGAAAAAAAAAAAATTCAGAAAATGTGATGGATGCGT
Source organism: Echeneis naucrates (assembly GCF_900963305.1). Taxonomy (NCBI): domain Eukaryota; kingdom Metazoa; phylum Chordata; class Actinopteri; order Carangiformes; family Echeneidae; genus Echeneis; species Echeneis naucrates. The sequence continues at coordinate 22,185,651 of NC_042526.1, read as the reverse complement.
CAGATATCTTTCCCTAATGAATGTTTCCTTTAATTTATAGGCATTACAAAACCGCCTTCTGAACTCATCTCAACTCCTGTCAGATGAACAGGGCAAATTACTCAAACAAAAAAAGAAGACCTAGGAAAATAAGCAAGCGCAAACAACAAAGAATCCAAAATAATGGAAATATGATCTACCAAAGAACCTTCACAGACAAAGCGACATAACATGTGGGAGGACTGAGACTACATACACACAGCAGAGGCAGATGGGTTTGAAAACAAGTGGAGGGAAACCTGATAAAGACAGGACATTAAATGAACCTGAGTCAGACAAGGGAAGTGATTACAAATAGAAAAAAAATAAACCAAATATCAAAATCAAGGATGAATGTTGATTTATTGTCATTTTTATGTTTGCACATGAAATTAAATTTACATTCAGGTCAGGAATCGTACAATATAAGTTAAAAAGAAAAAAACTATCAATAATTATCTATAATTAGTTCTGGTCTTAATGACCTGCAGCCTCAGGAAAGGGGGGTCAAACAATGCATGGACCGGTTTGGTCAGGCCCCCCACGATGCTACCACACTGCTCCTGCTCCTAATGACCTCAATGGAAGGACAGCTGCTGACATTCTAAATGGTTTTCACCACACTCTGCAGCACCTTCCTGTCAGCTGCAGCGCAGTCCCCATGTTAGGTGACGAGGGATCCACCACACATCTGTAAAAACCGGCCATACAATGTGTTCAGCACATTTGAGAGGGATGGCTCCCAGCAACAGTGTCTCTTTTGTGGCAGGGTTTTCCTGCCGTTCCACATATTCTGGGGCTGATTGGTAGAAAAATGACCCTGAATTTTTAGAGCATACCAACCTTCAGATTCCGCCCAGCTGCCCTCAGTCTTGGTGTATCTCCAGATCTGAAGGCTGTACTGCACACCTTCAGGAGAGTCTACAACTTCCCCATTAGTCAGGGTTTCTGGTTGGGGCGGATGATGATCCTCCTGGGGACTATGACATTATTGCTACATTTACTGTTGTAACTGCACGCAGTCGTCTAAGATCAACCCTGCCCTCACTGGTTGTAGCTTGTGGAGGTGGAGCACAGCTCTGTATGTTTCCAGTCTGTTGGTGCACACATGGTTCGGGTATTGTTTCTCTTGGTTGCTATGGAGACATGTTCAAGGAACTGAGGCAGAGTGTCGGTCAGTTTAGTTTGGTTTAAATCCCTCCACTACCACAATGAGCTGTAAAATCAAGAGTCCAAATATGTGGTGTCTATGAGTTTTGTGTTTCCAAGTTAATAAAATATTTCAAATTTATATATCTAAAATATATAATTTAAAATATTCTTCTGCACATTGTTTCTTTCTATGTTAGTTTGTAATTCCTAAAAGAATAACTTAAATGTTTCTAATTCTATATCCTCAAAAAACTCCAATGCACATGTCCAAATATTACAGGTGCAAGTTGTAAGAAATTACAATTATACAATCATTTTGAGTCAGCAGTAAGTATTTGATAACATACAAAACTTTTGAGGGGGTTGGTCTCCAGGATGAAAAGTTTTCCAGTGCTCCCCATCATGTTAAGTAGGGATGTTTGTTATCCTCCAGTATCCTCCTGTTTGTGATACTTCATTTTTCTGTTTTGGCTCCACGTGTGTATGTGGATGTGCGTGTGTACATCTAAGGTACTTTCCCTCCTGGCTACAACACACTAATGAGCACACAAGAAGGGCTCCTTATGGTTTACCTTTGGAACATCTGTATTCTGAGCAATCAGACTATGACCAATGACTTTTATGTCAGGAACATATGTCAGGCCAGGACTCAGATCAGGAATCAGATGCAGAGATCGGTTGATGGCAGATGCTAAAATCACTCCAAACAGGAGGCAAAAAGGGGAAAAACAAGGAGGTGGAGGAAACAAACGGGGGAAAATGCAAGAACAAAAACAAACATGGCTGTGGCGGAGTGAGGCAAAGGGCCGGGGTGCACGAACAGACTGGGGTGCCATGACCCAGAAGTCCACCCGCACAACCCAGTATATCATTTGAGCACTTTCCTTTGACTGGAAATGTAATATTAAAAGTAATACTACATTTAAAAGAACTGTTTGCAGATTTATTATTATTATTGCTCCATAACTAGCATTGGAATTAGAATACACCATACAGCTCATTATGGGAAAGTGGCATGAGTCAACATTACTGAGATAAAAACAAAACTAACAGATTCTACATAATGCTGCTGGACATCATTATCAGTGTGGAGAATGTATCTCATCAAACATCTCGCCTCTCACACTAAGTCAACACATCTGTCACTTCCCTATGCTACATCCTCATCTACCCCTCCCTCCCTGCCATCTTCCATCCATCCACCACCCCTCCCACCAGACACCCATATGCTTTATTCAGTGCCTCTCCATACTAACCCCAGCCTGACCACCCTCCAACCCCCTCTCTCCCCACCAGTCAACCAAATGGAAAATTCTAGTGATTACCGCAGTACAGAGTTGGACTGAACCATTGTGCACAGGGTGGGCGGCAGTAGGGAGGAGTGCTGCAGAGGGAAGGAGAGAAAGGCAGCACTACCCTCTCATGCTCTAATCTCTCAGTGCTGACTGTGCACACAGTTGGTCTTTAAATACAAAGTGCTATATTTTAAGGTTGTGAATCAATTTTAAGAAAGCATTCTCTGAGTTCAGAACATTGTCAACTGCATGGGAACTTCAATTTGACTCTGTTCTGGTAAGTTATTTTAATATTTTGAATTGCTTGCTTTGTTTTTGATTTGATTTGGTTTGCAAAGGTAGTGGTGTGTTCTATGGACAGACGGTACCCATAAACTTATATGTTATTGATTGTTGGCACAGAAATTACTTTGGGATTTGATTTATTTGAAATGTTAGAACACGGCTAGCTGAAATCATTATGGAAGTTTGCGTAAGTTGTCTTGTTGTCATGTTCCAGACTCAGCAGAGTTGACAATGTACTGTATGAGCAGATCAAATATCAGAACGTCTGCCCCCAAAGAGGATGCAAACTTAAGGTACAGAAAGTGTACTAAATTTAGCACGTAGAAAAAAGTGGAAGTGTGGAAGCCAAACAGTTGGATTAAAGTCCTCCACAAGGTGCAAAATAAACGAGAACATGAATTTATTCATAACAAGCAGGAAGCATGAGAGCTCTTATTCAGCAGGGAATGCTCACATAGGATTATGCATGCAAAGCGCTCACAAAAACAAAACGTGCTTCTCTTATTTCGTTCTTTTAATTGCAATTTGTTTAGTCCATCTAACACAATGAGCAATTTTATATGGTGGGCTAAGGACGTTCGTTGTGTTTTTTATGTTATTGTTGATTCATTCATTGTGTAACATGAACCTTCCATGTAAAATTTCGAACAGCTGGGCTTTGACAGCTTCTAAAGCTTCGAAAGACTTTTAAGTCACGCACGCTGTACATCTGTCAGTGTTGTAAACAGGACATCAGATCAAATTGTGATAGTTTTTCTTTAAAATGAGTCACAATTTTGTGGCCTGACAGATAAGAAAAGATTAAATTGACTGACCCTAAAACAGTTAAAGAATTTTCTCACCTTCAAAGATTGTCTGAAACAACCCATATATGTTTCCAGGGATAAAGTATTTCCTTCTATTGTATTATTGAGTGCAATGCAAAAGATAGGACATTAACAGGAAAAGACAGGAAAATGGGATGGAGTGATGGTAGGATTGTTCATCAACTGTTCTGAACCACACTGAAACATTTGTGTTTATAGATGACTTGCACAAATGCTGCTCGTGCTCCTCAGAGGCTCCTGATTTTCCTATTCTGCCCCCCACAGGTTGACATTGTTGGTTCAGATTGTTGTATGTTCCCCACAAATTTAATTCAAGTAAATTTTGTGATCCCCTGAATTTTAGTTCAGCATTTTAAAAGGGTTATTTTTACATTTTACTCAGTCTAGGTAATTTGCAACACAACTTTGGCAGAAGGAAAGATGTGATAGAGACGAGTTAACATTGGTTCTCTCCACCTCTGTAGAGAGCACTGAGTGATCGAGGGAATTCTTTTTGAACTAGTAAGGTTTCTTGCAAAGCTAGAAGCTAGGTTTCTGGCTTCTAGCCCTGTAGTAAACAGCTGTTAGTTAGCTCCAATTTAAATCTTTGGCAGGCCGAGTTTTTTCTTTTGTCTTCTTTGGGTTGGTATGATATAATCCTAACCCCTTTTGCAGCACAGACTTGAAAACTACATAAGAATGAGTTACAAAAAATCAAGGCAGCCAATAACGAATTGAAATGAATGAAAATATAAATATGTCATGGTCCTTTAAAAGCAGCTGATAGCTCATATTTGATCACGCTGCTCTGCCAAAGTGCATCTTAGGCCACTCCTGATCTGATTTGAAACAGGAGACTGCACTATACCAAAGTGTTTGTGTGTGTGTGTGTGTGTGTGTGTGTGAGAGAGGTCTCTTCCTGCTGTAGATGGGAACATGATGAATAATTAAACTTGCCAAGTGACCAAGCTGACTGTGGTTTTCTCCTCAGCTTTCTATTCCTTGTAGTTTTTGTTTTTGTGTAAGAGTTCTCTTCTTAGACAGTTTTATACATTACTTTCTTCGATGGGTTAAAATGGCTGTCATCTTAGGAGGCTCCTGATTTGTCTGTGGATAAAAGAGCACAAATTCTTTGTCCACAGAGATGCCATGCAGCAGGCCAAGAGGTAAAGGTGGATGTTGAGTGGTCATTCACTGGAGGGGTGTCAGAGGGAGACAGAGGTTTTGTTGTACCCGGCCAGGGTCCAGCAAGTAATCAACAGTACAAATAATGTGTAATCATACAGATATTTTTCTAAAAGGAAAAAGTTATATGTACCAAAATGTATCCCCTCTGTGGCAATAATGGCAAAGGCTCCCTCTTGAGGAGGTCTCAGTGCGGTGTCAGATCAGTCCAGTGGGACAACCTCTCCACATTCAAACTGAAGTCTGTGAAAGGACCTGAAATAATTTGCTGGATGATATAAGAAAAATAAAAATGATGCACAACTATTTAAACTATACTTTTTTTTATGGATTTTAATTTTTTTTCACCCACATGTTGCTTTTCTCATACTTTGTTATTCCCATAAGTCCACTATTATATGTGACCACTCTTCTAACTGTCGGGTGAGACGACCCTCTGCTTCTTTCAGAATTCTAAAGAGCTTTATTGTTATGGCAGAGCTAAAGTCTCAACTACCAGACAGCCAACCAGGAGTCAATATACAGCAATATGAGAACATTAACAAACGTGAAATAGGAAAAAAAGGTAGCATTTCATTTTTTTTTTCAGCTGATAGCTACACAGGACAAAATTTACATTCATAATACCTGGATGAAACAAACAGTCAGGCCTCTGTAAAAACAGCCATACTGTTCTTGAAGAGTTGTTACTGATCTGTTAGTGTATGACAAGAATAAATATGTTTTTCACCTAATATGGCACATTTTCTTTTCTTACATCTGATCAGTGTGACCTTATCTTTGGGTTATGTACCTCAGACTCTTAAGACCACAGTCATCAAACTCCAGCTCAAAAAGCCAAATCTTGACCCAGATGTTTTGGCAAACTATAGATCCATATCGAACCTTCCATTTATTTCTAAAATCATTGAGAAAGCAGTAGCAAACCACGACCATCTGGATGGGAGCGGTTTGCTTCACAGCCCATCACAGCACAGAAACAGCACTGGTTAAAGTCTCCATTGATATTCTAATGGCTTCAGAAAATGGATCAGCCTTCATACTTCTCCTCTTAGATCTCAGTGCTGCATTCAACACCATAGATCATAATATTTTACTACAGAGACTGGAACATGAAATTGGGATTAAAGGAACTGCACTAAGGTGGTTCACATCCTATTTATGGAGTCCCACAGGGTTCTGTACTTGGACCAATCCTCTTTACACTCTATCTGCTTCCTTTAGGCAACATTATCAGGAAACACAGCATCAACTTTCACTGTTATGCAGACGACACTCAGCTGTATTTATTAATGAAGCCAAATGAATTTCGATAGTCAAACTGCAGACATGTCTTGAAGACATAAAAGTCTGGATGACCCAAAAGTTTTTACTCCTTAACTTTGACAAAACTGAAATTATTGTACTTGTCTCTAAGCACCTCAGAGAAACTATTGTCACAGCCCGGCTCTTAGGCCATGGCAAAAATGGGAGACCAGACAGATGTGCAAGTTTAAGCAAGCAATTATTTGGAAAGTGAAGAATAACGTAGTGGAAGTCAGTATCAGTCTTGCAAGCATGTGTGAATGTGGATGTGTGTATATGTGTGCGACAACAAAACAAAATGGCAGCCGCATCTGCGAGGGGAGAGAGCCTGCGACCGGGGGAACATGTAGCCTTTAGAAAATCAGATCACACCAGGCTGACTGATCAGGCAGATGAGGACCCTCCATGACCCATAACCCAGATCCCTGCTAAACAAAGAAGAACCAGCAACAGGTACAGGGACACCTAGTGGAACGGAGGCGCCATCACACTATCTAATCATCTAATCAGTCTGGATGGCATTACTTTGGCTTCCAGCTCCACTGTAAGAAACCTCGGAGTAACTTTTGTCCCTCGCATAAAACAAGTCAGTAGGGCAGCTTTGTTCCACCTGAGAAACATTAGGATGCAGAAAAACTAGTCCATTTGTTACTTCTAGGCTGGATTACTGTAACTCATTATTATCTGGATGTCCAAACAAATCTCTGACAGGCCTTCAGTTGATTCAGAATGCTGCTGCACGAATATTAACAGGAACTAGGAAAAGAGATCATATCTCTCCTGTGTTAGCTGCTCTTCATTGGCTGCCGGTGAAATACAGAGTAGAATTCAAAATCCTCCTTTTAACAAAGGAGGATTTTAATAAAGCTCTTAATGGCCAAGCTCCATCATATCTCAGAGAGCTCATAGTTCCTTACTGTCCTAGCAGGCCACTCCGCTCTCTAGATGGAGGTTTACTTGTAGTTCCTAGAGTCTCCAAGAGTAAATCTGGAGGCAGATCGTTCAGTTATCAGGCTCCTCTTCTATGGAACCAACTTCCAGTATCGGTCCGGGGGGGGGACTCTTTAGTAATTTTCAAGACCAGGCTTAAAACCTTTCTGTATGACAGAGCTTATAGCTAAAAAGTGAAAGTCCATCTCATCTTTAGCTATGCTGCTACAGGCCTAGGCTGCTGGGGCACCTCTCCTTCTCCCTCTCTTTCTCCCCCTTGCATGCGCCAGCATACCACTAACCATGTTTCTTTGAAGTCCCTGTTTCTCCCAGTTCTAAGCACGTGTAACTATTTACCAACCATGTATCCCCAAGTCTCTGTCTCTCCCAGTTCCTCCTCTCCCTGTCCTCATCCTGCAGGTGGTGAATAATCACCACACCCATATCTTCATGAACTCCATACAGCATCATTTCTATGAACCATGCAGCATTATATGTGCACCTGTATTGAATATCCCCTCCTCCTGTTCCCATTCTCTCCCTTTTCTATAAGCAGAAGGCCACTGCACTATTCAGCTTGGTACATTGCCTCATTGATTGTGCTGCATATTACAACCTCTGGATTTCGACTTATATGACCCCAATCTGCCTCTCACATACCGTATAATACATGATTGATTGATTGGCTCATACCTGATGCTAATGTACAGCACAGAGAGAACCACAGAAGAGTGGTGGTGCAGCTGTGGTCAGTGCTCAGCAATCACTACCAAGGCTTCTACCCAACTTTGCCCCCCTCTGTGTTTGTCTCCCTGTCTCTCTCTCTCTCTCTCTCTCTCTCTCTCTCTCTCTCTCAACCCAACCGGTCGAGGCAGATGGCCGCCCGCCCTGAGCCTGGTTCTGCCCGAGGTTTCTGCCTCTTAAAGGAAGTTTTTCCTTGCCACTGTTGCCAAGTGCTGGGGGGATCTGTTGGGCCTCTTTAAATGAATTTATAAAGAGTTTGGTCTAGACCTACTCTAAATGTAAAATGCCTTGATGTAACTTTGTTATGATTTGGCGCTATACAAATAAATCTGATTTGATTTGATTTGATAAATGTATGTATCCAAAGGCTGAAGCCACAAAGATCCACATTTTTTACCAATCGTCGGTTATACAGAGAAGTTGAGGCGGCGCATAATAAACACAATTTCATTCTACTCTCTCATTTTGCATCTGTGTCAGCTCCAGGTCATCTTATTTACTGAAGCCTTGGTAGTGATTGCTGAGCACTGACCACAGCTGCACCACCACTCTTCTGTGGTTCTCTCTGTGCTGTACATTAGCATCAGGTATGAGCCAGTCAATCAATCATGTATTATACGGTATGTGAGAGGCAGATTTCATACTAGGTCGAAATCCAGAGGTTGTAATATGCAGCACAATCAATGAGGCAATGTACCAAGCTGAATAGTGCAGTGGCCTTCTGCTTATAGAAAACGTCCATTCATAGTTATTTTGGGTCTTCAGTGTGATTTGCTGACATTAACAAATGTATCAGTGTATGTATGCGTGTTCAACTTTGTGATTTTGGCTAAAAGTGTTAAGTGCTTGATAAGATTAGAAAATGGTTGTATAAGAGTGGTGCGTTTACCAATGAAAAGCCTACATGACTTGTTGTACTTGTATGTTCTAGTCTCTAACTCTGACCTAAAGCAGAACATGAGTCAGACAGAGAGAACTAGCCAATCTGTCCTATAACCTCAAACTGCTCCGCATATGGGACACATATGGTGGCTTTCTTAACTCCCTGAGATGATTTAATTGTATCCAAGTGCTCATTGAGCAAGAAGCAAAAACATTCAACACAACTCATGACTATTTAAAAAATTACCATAAGAACATCTGAAAACAAAGAGAGTGCCATGGATACATGTGATTATCGCTCTCTGGGTTTCTTGTTGTTGTTATTTGTTTGTTTGTTTTTTTTTTTCCAATCACATCTGAATGCAAACAGTTCATGTTGAGGGCTCTTGAATCATGCCGTGACCAACATGCTGTGACCATCTGCCCCCACTCCAAAACCCTCCTACTTAGCTGGAACCAAGCAGGGAATGAGAAAAAAATTATAAGAAAATAGATAGATAGATAGACAGATAGTGTTCATCAGTTCCCGTAATGAATACCTTACCCTGTATCATACACCTGTAGTATTTTTGTTGATTTTTGAATGGTCAAGCCAGTCAGCCATTTTTGCTCTTAAAAATAACTCTCTTTCTGGTTCCTCCTATCAGAATACCTTGAATAAATCAATGAAAAAGACAGTGAATGAATTAATGACTTAATTAATTGATTAATGTGTATTTTTCTGTTTTCAGGAGCGCAATACTGAAAATAAAATCTGACTGGACACTGGATTCATCACCAGCACTACAACCAGAAGCTGAGATAGGCACATCACTAGAGTATCAGCTCTTAAAATTAGATAAGTTGTGATGTTAGGTCACGTCATACTTGGTTGATACAATCACTAAGACGATCAACTTAAAAAAAAAAAAAAACATTGACTGAGCTGGTAAATCAAGATGGCTGACCCCTGCTGTAATGGTGTGCACCAAAGAGGCGGTGACAGCTACGGGACTTATGGAGAAGGTGATGGCCTTGGTGACTACCCTTCCCAGGAAGAAGATGCAGCAAGCGATGTAACAGAGGGGCACGATGAAGAGGATCAGATGTATGAGGGAGAATATCAGGGGATACCGCATCCTGATGAGACGAAGGCTGCACAGAGAGCTGCAAGGTGAGACCCGCCATGTTTGTCTTTCTTTTTCTTATAGATGTGCAACACTGCAGCTACAATCTATGGTCAGTTTTCAGTTCTCTAACTTTGGGCTTCCACTTTCTCAGATGACAATTTTCCCGTAACCTGCTCAGATCGCCCAACAGTGCCAAACAAGTGCCAGCTGCTACATGAACAGCTGAAGATGTAAAATGTTCTAATATTGTTAGCAAGTATGAGATATAAATGATCTTGGCCATTTAAATGAATAGAAATTCATGAATTTTGTATCACTCCGTCATCTGTTAAAGTGCGTTTGTGTTAGACACCCAGCGTTCAACCTCTCCTCCGTTCAGCGTCCTTCTCTCTAATGAACCAGCTCCACAAATACACACCTATTATTTTTTCATGTTCCCTGTGATGTTCCTGTATCAGTATCAACACATCCAAAAACACAGGGAAGCAGGGACAGCACACAAACTTGTTCCAAATGTATCCCCCAGCTACATTGGCATTTCATTCCTATTTCTGCCAATGACAAAATCAAAAGCACGTTTGAAAGCTTTGGTTCTGCTTTGAACAGCTGATGATGAAGTGCATACGCATGTCCCTTCACTTCGCACATCATGTGAGAAAGAAAGCCACTGACCTGACAAACCGGAAACAGACATTTTACAGCCATAGACTTTCAGAAGTATACAAGTAATCAAGATAATTTCTTGTTCTCTCTCTGTGTCCTAGCGCTAAAGCTCAAGCAGCTAAAAGTGGCGTCTCTGAACTGGAAGAGTTATCTGAACAGTATGAGTACATCATGGAAGACTGTGGCCATGGAAAGTTCCAGTGGACGCTCTTTGTGGTGCTGGGCCTGGCGTTAATGGCAGATGGAGTCGAATGTTTTGTGGTTGCCTTTGTTTTACCATCTGCAGAGAAGGATATATGCCTGTCCAACGCGGAAAAAGGAATGTTGGGTAAAAGCTTTGTATTTGCATTGTATTTGTAAAGCATGTGCTACTACAGTACAGGACAAAAATTTGGACTCACTTTCCTATTCATTTGAATGAGAATGTGTGTCCAAACTTTAGGCCTGTATTGTACATGGAGTCCAATCTTTAAGTTTTCCCATAGATGTGGGGTTACATCACAGGCCAGGCCAGTGTTTTCACTGCTGCTTCAAGCCCCTGAAGTGTTTCTGCCGTGTCAGGTCACATTCACGCCCAAACAGAGTTCCATTCATCCACAATTCTGATCAGTATGCCTGTCCTTAGTGCTGAGGAACCCCCTTCCCACAGCATGATGCTCCCCTGTACATGCTTTACTGTGGGGATAGTGTCAGCCAGCTGATGAGCCGTACCTGCTGGTTTTTGAACTTATTGTTTAAAGGGGGGCTCCAGTTAGAGCCGTATGCCTTTCTCTCACTGTCTTGCTAAAGGTTTGATTGATGCGGTGCTGAGATGTTTACCTTTCCATCTGTTACATCCGCGGTGGATTTCTTGGTACCTGGCGGCTCTCTGATACTCTTGTTATGATCAATGACTAAGCAAAGGGAAATCCTTGGATTTCATAGCTATATACAGGAACTGTCCTGAACTGCAGCGTGACCATACATACTCTAAATTATATTCAAACAATTCACAATACACATATCAACTCCATTTGACCACCTTGTTAAGTTCATCAGCATTAATGGTGCTGAAATAAAAGTTTAATAGTCAGTTGTGATAGCAAATCATTGCAATGGTGAATTAATGTGATTTTTTATGACAAAAAGACCTTTAAAAATACAGATGTTTCATTTTTTTGTTACCAAAATAAAAAATGACTATCACACAGTGAGCATTGTCCCTACATGTAGGTTTAATTTATGCTGTCAATGACTTATTATATTTTCATCTTATCAATATCTTATTTTTTATCATACTTTTTTGTTTCCTCTGAAAGCAGTGACAGATCAAAGGATAATTACAAGCATTATGTTATACAGCTGATATGTCATAAATTACATAAAAAGTGCTGAAGCGAGATGCTCAAAACAATATCAATATCTTATGACTATAAAGACATCAGAATGAGACATTCTTACAGTCTATGTGAAGTAGCCGAGAATGTATACATTTGATGTGTTTTCAGACTCCCTCACTCATGAGTTTATGGTCTTCAATACAACACAATGTTCTTCTTTTTAAAATGCTGGTCCCATTTAGAGGAAATAAACCAAGGGGAGAAAAGACGAAGAGCAAGAGCAAAACAAACAGACAGTTGAAGGTGTGGAGGTGAGAGAAGGTTACAAGTGAGGAGAAGGTTTGGGTTAGCAGAGAAAAAGAAGGCAATACATGGAATACCACCAAGGATACAAAAGCAGAAAATGTGAAAGGGTGGAGCAGAGAACTTTTAAAGTTCTCACAATGATTTGTTGTAGCAAACAACTTTGATGGCTCACTTTTACTCCAGTAGTAGTGAAATGTATATGAAAATATAAAATAAGCTTTAGCCAGTTGTACATAAGAGCTCTCATAAAAGAGTGTGTATGTCATTGACATTCCCACTTAACATATCACAGAATATGTTCAATACATAGTATGTGTGTTTACCACTACTGGAAGGAGCTCATGTTGGTATTTAACCGTCTATCATCAGTCAATCTTGACTCAGCAGCAGACAGGCAGGTATTGGTCACACACAGATATCCTCTCTCTTTCTCCCTCCCCTTATGTCTTTCCACATTTTCCTTTTCCATCTGTCTGGTGTCGTACATCATCTGTTTTAAACATCAAAGGCCAAAGGTCAACGTCACCGATCAATATCAAATGTTAAAGTAGGGGAAGTTGACTTTTTTTCTTCATGTATTTAAATATGGTACAGATGACGGACTTGTGCTCCTATGTGTCTTCTCCCTCTACGTTCTATATTTTAAATGACGTGTGTTTTGCACAGTATGTGTAGATGGGCTTTTTTTAATACTTTGAACTCAATATAATGAGTCATAGAGTTAGCTCTCCCCTGCAGCTCAGCCATCTGCATACCTACTGTGGTACAGTGTTGTCAATTTTTGGCTGTAGTTATGGTTAAACCCAATGAAGGTGTTGTGGCAGAAAGAGTCGGCTCAAAAGAGGAATCAGATGGGGAATCTCTTCATTCACGGCGGCCCTACTAACAACATAGTCAGAGACAAAATCCCACATTGCAGAACGTGACATACCTTTTTATATTCAAGTAGGCCATGTGTGTGCGTATTGGGTGGACAGGCTTCATCCTGTTTGCCAGACCTCAGCTTCCATGGAGGGCGGGGGGGTACATTTCTCAAATCCACTCATTTTGAACTTTGGCCATTTGTATGTGGAGTGTGAAAAGAATGAATATTAAATATTAACGAATATGAAAAGATCCAACAAGCTAAGTTAGTGGTCCAAGTAGGTGCAGTAGCTTGGAGTGCAAGCGAGAAATAAATCCCGCTCAAACTAGAAGTTCTCTCTTTACCTCATTTACATTAGTTTGAAATCTCTAACTCCTTTACACCTTTTGTCAGATATCCCCCTCATACCATAAATCTGCCTCAAACACAAACCTTTGTGTAAGCCTGTACCATAGAAATCTCATTCCATGGGTCATGTGATGTGGATTCTGTTTGATGCAAAAATTCAAAATCTTTTTAAAAATCAAAATCTATTTTAGAATTAACCATCGAACCACTTCCATTAAGCCAAGATAGCATATTTATCCCCCTAATGCTTGTTTGTGCATATTCCATACATACCTAGGAACCTTATGTAAGCACTGGTTTCTCATAGGACCGGTCATTATTGCCTGGTATTGCTAATTTGCATCATACCTAAATTTACATGTATTCTATGTGCTATTGTCAAATTAACAATTGTCCAGTTAATTTAGCATCTGCTTGAAAGCAAAAACACAAATACATTTTTTTTCATACAATTTTAAATAACTTCAAGGGTCAAGAGGTTAAAGATGAACTAGAAACCGCGATGGGAGCCCACAGCCTGTCTGTTTTTCTCTCTGTGTGCAGGATTGATTGTCTTCCTAAGCATGATGATGGGAGCGTTTGTGTGGGGTGGGCTGGCAGACAAAGTTGGCCGTCGGCGCTGTCTGATTGTGGCGTTGGCTATGAACTGCGTCTTTGCCTTCCTGTCATCATTCGCCCAAGGCTATGGCTTCTTCCTCTTCTTCAGGCTGCTGTCTGGCATTGGGTAACAATCAATGACACGCACACTTGCATAAGGTGCCACATCATAAGAGCTATCGCTTTTTAGATATACAGATTACATTTAACTGCTATGTATCAGAAGGAAATAATTCATTCCAAGATAAAGCCATTTGTAGTGACTTGACTATGACAATGTAGCTGGTCAGGATTGGGTTTCATTATTAGTATCTCAAAGCAAGGGAAATATGAAGAGAGCTGTAATACACTCTCAATTACTCATTTCCTACCACTTATTCCTTAGGGTCACCACACATCATACTAACAAAGGCTAAAACTGCTCCTGGTAAAGCACATGGATTTACTTAGTGACTTTAATGTAGCGTTTTATTTAAAATGGAATATCCTGAAGATATTTATTTACACTTTTGTGTAATTTGTATAATTCTCTGTACATATGTTCTTACTGGCTCCTTTTGTAAATATAATCCATACACTTTATTTTTTACTTTTTCTTTATCCTTCTTAATTTATAATTGTATTTGCACTACAGAGTTGTCTCTAAATTTCATTGTACATTGTGTATGATGACAATAAAAGCATTCTAATTCTAATTCTAATCATAGTGAGCAGAAAATAAAATGGCCATTACTGGCCATTTACTTATACATGATTATATATGATCATGGCTACATCAACAACACATCTACGTGTTAATTAAAAAAAAAATAAAATTAAAAAAATTAAAACGCACACTTTCGCCCAACCACATCTTACCTCATACCCCACACATGACTGCTCCAGTGTATGATTTAGGAATTCTGTGGCATTGACAGTTCTGTTTTTGTTTTTTCTATTAAAACAGGTTTTATTTTATTGTTGCAATCGTCAATAAAAGTCTCTCTCTCTTTCTCACCCCCCCTCAGTATTGGTGGTACGGTGCCAATCGTGTACTCTTACTTCTCTGAGTTTCTTCAGATGGACAAGAGAGGAGAGCATCTGTCCTGGTTGTGTATGTTCTGGATGATTGGTGGAATTTATGCTTCTTCCACTGCTTGGGGCATCATACCCAGATATGGTGAGAACTTAAAATCTGGATTTAATGATTTTGTCATTTTCTTTCTCATTGAATTGTCACATCCCTACAATGACAATGCTGCTTATATTTCCATTTCAACAAAACTGGTATTTGGACATATGCTGCCATTGCTGCTGCTGTTAAATTTCACAATCATATACATATGTATATATATAGGTGGGAATTTTGTTTTCGTTTTATTTAACCAATGAGTCATTTGTGCGGCAGGTTATTATGGTGTGAGGCAACATCACATGAGTGGGCATAATAAGTAAGAGCAATGACAGTGGTGAAAAAGTGAGGAAGTCCACATCTGGAGCAGGTTGGAGTAGATGGATTGTTGAGGATAACCTTCCTTCCCCAATCATGCTCTGTTTTTTGATCTGCTACTGCTCTCCGTGGTGCTTTAGCTCTTTTGACCCTAGCAGGTGTAATATTATAATGGACCCTGAGAATTTTAAAATTAATCTCATTGAGATGGTAATCCACAGACTCTGCTGCTTTGCTTAGCTTCATTGCAGGTTTTAGTGTTGTCCTTCACTTGAAAATGGAAATGGACGGTTGACAACAGATTCTATGGTGTGGTGAGCAGCACATTGACAACAGTGATTCAATATGTGTGTGTACAGGCTGGGGGTTCAGTATGGGGACAGATATCCAGTTCCACAGTTGGCGAGTATTCGTCCTGGTTGCGTCTCTACCTGCTATCACTTCTCTGGTTGGACTGACCTTCATGCCTGAGAGCCCTCGGTTCCTCCTGGAGGTAAGACTGCACACAGACTTCCTCACCATCTGATCGAACAATGCTGAGAAAAACTACTTATGATTTCAACCAGTAACCCAGATTCCCCATGATGATGGACAAATAAATAATGTATAATATTCGATCATACACTGCTTGCACATTTGCAGTAGATGAGTTATTCATCCAAGCTCAGTATTCACTGCCTCTAAATGATGATGCAGTCAAATACATGATGCAAAGAAACAAGCAAATTACGTGCATGTCCGTGTGTGTGTTGAGCAGAATGGCAAGCACGATGAGGCCTGGATGATCCTGAAGCAGGTCCATGACACCAACTGGAGGGCCAAGGGAAAGCCAGAAAAAGTCTTTACTGTGAGTATATGCATACCTCCCATACAGATGCAACAAGCACAAATGTTTCCACTGACACAATCTGCCATATTTCTTCTTAGATTCAAACACGCACCTGTGTGGGCACACCCCACACACAATCTCCTTTAAGATCATGTTACTTGCGCCTCGAGCCACAACCGAGCGTGTGTGCATCCTATGATTAGCTATAATGTTAGTCCTGAGCTGTAGCCTTGCCTCGAGCTCTGAGGAAAGCTGTTCATCATCTTCTTATTGGATACAGCCTTTGGCCTTCATTAAGGAAGTGGTGCAGTACAACAGGAAGTTTTTTACATAGCACATAAATAAGTGGTAGTGACGTACCTCTGTCTTTGTCTATCCCATTTGTAAGCGGCAAGCTGTGATTGCTGTGTTCTATTAGTACTTGAGATGACAGCAGTAAACACAAGGGTTTTATCATTTTATAAGGGTTATAATGAGACTTTGTTATGTTCAGGAGGAGATACTTGAATCAACATCCAACTTCTTTTGACATGTTCTTCTTTTCTGGGGTCAGGTGACTCACATCAAGGCTCCTACGACAGCAGGAGATGAGTTCATTGAGATTCAGAGTGCCACAGGAACAGCAGTACAGCGATGGACTGTGCGTTCACTCACACTTTGCAAACTGGTGCGTACAAACACTCAGGGGTTAAGACTGAAGCCTGGGAGCAGCTAATTATTTCACATTTCGTCTGAAATTTTTACTCACTATGCAGAATTTAAAACAATTTTGTTTGGGTTAGAGTGAGTGACAACAAATGTTTACTGTTACAGTGAAAGCCTCGTAGATGAAGTTATGTCTGGCTAAAGTGACGAGATAAGATAGCAGTCTTTCCACTCTGGACTCCAGCAGCATCACAAGTTTTAAATGAGACCTTTCTTTTCTAGAGCAATTTATCGATAAAGTTAGACAAAAGTGAAATAATGTAATATAATACAATATGTTCAGTCATATGTCATTCAGCTGTAGTAGAGTGGGTCATCCACTAATCAGAACATTAACACTTTGGCCACATGTCAACAGGTTAGATAATGAACCCTAATATGTCTAAAATGACTGTTGCCTCAGGGTAGAAATGGATACATATCATCTCCATCTTAAAGTGCATTGAGTTATCAATAAGACTAGAAAAGTGCTCTACAAATACAGTTCATATAATGCTAACTAATGCAGGAGTTAGTTCCATGACCTCTTGGATTTAACTTAAGAAACTATTTCACAAGCCTTCAGTAAAACACAAAATATACCAAATTATAACTATCATGTTTGAAGCCATGTCCTGAAATATGGCTTTTTTTCTTACAGTAGGAATATGGTTTAGGGCCAGAATGTATCTCCTCTTTCCATAAACTTTATATGTAGCAGCTCCAAAATATTTAGAATATACCCTGATTTTGTAATTATTTAATATGTAATTATATGTGTGTTGTTATGAGGAGAACATATAGTACAGTCTATAGCACTGAGTCCAGAATGAGCTGCTTCTCGGTTCATGACTGTATTGTTGTTCCAGGTGTTAAGGAATGTGGCGTCTCTCTTCTCTGCAGAGCTGCGTTTTGCCACTCTTTTTATGGCAATCATCTGGTTCTGCATGGCTTTCAGGTGAGTTCACATACAGTATGATGTCATCAGAAGGTTAGACATATGTCCTGGGGATGACACGTGACAGGACGGCCAGAATCAAACGGCATGCTGCCATTATATTCTTCAAATTCTAACACAAAGCAGAGGAATGGTTTCTGTACGAGCTGAAGTTACAGTCTGGTCATATTATGCATATGCATTGATACGGTATTCTCTCCATTTGCATTTTCTGCCAGTTACTATGGTCTGTCTGTTTGGTTCCCTGACATGATCAAGCACCTTCATCACAAGGAGTACCAGTCCAGGATCAAGGTGAGGGCAACAATTCAAGAGTTTTTACTGAATAATTTTCTTCCACACAAATTCCAAAAAAAAAGAAAAAGTTATAAAAAGTTAAGAAGTTATACAACTACAAAGTTAGTGCTCTGCCTGGTAGAGAACTTTGAGCCATAATAACAGAAATCAGTAGAACTTAAATCTGTCTGAATGGAATTTGATTAAAGACGGCTGTATTTGCCACTAACAGCCGTTCCAGGAGCCTCAAAAGAAAATCTTAGCTAGTTGAGTTCAATAATTCAGCTGAAGCAGAAATCCTATTTGACTTGCGACTTTGGTGGGCTGAACTTACTGTACAAACCACCTGCAGAGAAAGTGATATATGTGGCCTTGTCTCTTCTTAGGTGTTCGATGGAGAAAGAGTCGAGAACTTCTATTTTAACTTTTCTCTCGAGAACCAACTCCATAAAAGAGGAATATTCATCAATGACAAGTGAGTCTACCTGGACTTCCTGGACACAAAAAGCTGTCAGATTCAATATGTGCTACAAATACTTTATTTTAACATTTCATATTTAAATATATTTTTTGACTCCTTTAAAAATGTGAGATGGTTGTAAATGACAGAGCTGGTATGAGTTCTTATATATGACCACTTTCTTGGAATTTATTGCGTTTAAAATTTTTGTCCTTTTTTCACATCTTGGGTCTGCTGAAATTATGTTGAATAGTCTTTATTTTCTATATTTTAAGTTTTTATGCAAGTCTTGTGCTGTACTTTTATGAGCTGTGAAAGAATAAGCACAACGGCAACAACATAATTCACTTTTTGGAAGAAAGAGATGGCCATCTTTTGCTTACTCTGCATTTCCTGTTGGGAAGTGATCTTTCTTGTATCATTTCATTTTCACTCATATTGTTATGACAAACCAGCATGACCATCACTACCAAGCTGATGATCTCAACAAAAAACATTGAATGACACTGGTTGGACAGTGAACTTAAAAAGGTTTACATTTTTATTTTATCACAATTTTCAGAGATTATAAAAAGATTTTTTCCATTTGGATGTAGTCCAGAAAGATACACTCTGATTTTGTTATGGCACCTGCGAATCTTAAAGGTTTGTGAAGTGTATGAAGCTGTGGATGGACAAAAGAGTTGCGTCCAAGGTCAAAGGTTAGATTCAAATTTTTGCAGATATATTTTATTTGTGAAATATCTGGGTGATTGCAACTTAACTGTCGGCTTGTCCATGACATCGCAGTTGTCTGTCACATCACTTGCTTGTCTGTGACACAACCAATGAAATAATGTTGCTCGTAGCAAAACCTGAGAGTAATCTATGGTGGATGAGGTGGCATAGATGAGATGCATGCAAATCCTCTACAACGCTGTACTGAATATTTCTTGCTTTTCTTTTTAGCTTTGTTATTGTTTATTAAAAAAAGGACTCCCATTAGCTGTTGCCTAGATAACCAGCTAGTCCATAAACCTTAATTAGACTGCAATATTAAAACAATGCATAACACAAAGCAAACATTACAGCATCAAGGCATTACATGACACATAGACAAAAAGCAATCAAAAACCAAAATCAAATAGCATAACAATTTTAAGCAAACTAAAATCAACAGTGATTTCATTCTAGGTAAAATATTAATTCCCTTTTGAAAACTGGGCTTATCTTTAATATCACTTATGCCACTTGGAAGACAGTTGCACGCCTGTATTGCTCTGTATCTGTATAACAGTTCTTTGCATCTTGATGGATTTAGCCCAGGATAAGGTTATTAGCCTAATACTGGCTCATCTACATTCACTCATTCATTCATCTTCTCCAGCTCATCCGTTTCCGGGTTGCGGGGTGCTGGAGCCAATCCCAGCTCACAATGGGTGAGGGCGGGGTACACCAGTCCATCACAGGGCCAACACACAGAGACAGACAGAGACAAACAACCACTTTGACCTGCAGACAATTTAGAGTCATCAATCAACCCAAACATGATGTCTTTGGACGGTGGGACCCACACAGACACGGGGGAGAACATGCAAATTCAAATCAAATCAAAATCAAATCAGATTCATTTGTATAGCGCCAAATCATAACAAAGTTACATCAAGGCACTTTACATATAGAGCAGGTCTAGAACAAATTCCACACAGAAAGGCCCAGGTCAAACAGCAAACGTCTTGTTGCTGGGCAACAGAATTGGTGTGAGAGTGAATGGTTGTGTATGTCTGTATGTCCCTGTGTGTCAGATCTGCGATGGACGGGCGAGCTGCCAGAGGTGTACCCCGCCCTTGCCTGTTGTCAGTTGGGATTGGCTCCAGAGCTCCCTGCAACCCTGACGAATAAACAGTATAGATGAATACTGAAATGAAATCAGTATTCAGTAAGTAGATTCATAGTTTCTTCCTAAAGTTCAGTCAGTTCAGACACAGTTCATGCACATCAGCAACGTTGAACCTGGAGAATCTGTCAGTTGACTTTGTATTCATTTAGACATGTTCTATTATATTGTATTTTATTATATAATATTATATAATATTTCTCTGAAGTTCAGCCTTCAATTCATTTTAGGAACAGATTTGCTGCTAGGTTCTCTAACAAAATGAGTGTGTTTATCTTCAATGCTTCAACAAACGACAGTTTTCATTGCAGATGTACAGTATGTGCCAGTACTGTTTACACATTTACTTCTATGCTTTTTGCAAAATTCAAAACAGACTCGATGGGCTTTAACTCTGTTCAACATGCAGTTAACAGTGCTGTCACTTATAATATCGCCATGGAGATGATCATCCCACCATTTTGACTCCATCACCAGTCCACAACCAGTACTTATTTCCATGGCAGTATTGGGAGTGATGATCATTTTGGATGTAACTCCATTAGGCCCATTCTGTCCATTCTGATTCTGTACTGCCACAGCAATAGAAAAGAGTCCATGTTCTCTTTGTCTGTTGGTGTGTGTGTGTGCGTCGCATTACATCCCCATAGGTTCATCAGTATAAAGATGAGGTCAATGAAGTTTGAGGACTCACTGTTTGAAGACTGTCGCTTTGAGGACATCAGGTCCAGAGACACAGTGTTTGTGAACTGCACCTTCCGTTCCACTGCCTTCTTTTACACAGGTAGGTTTAGCAGGAGCAGGGCTTCGGAAGAAATACAGCTCAAACACCAAAAGTGAAAGCAGGTCAGAGGTTACATTTTTGGTGAGTTCATCTTAAAGCTTTGCTTACAGGAATAAATGTTAACCCATCATTGTCAAATTAGTGTGTCTTTGTGTGAATGAATTAGCTTGTTTACATATAGAAGTTATCTGCCTTTAAACATTATGTTCACATCTGCGTGAAAGATGGTTTTGATTGCTCCTTTCTCATACAGCTGAATAGACAAAGCAACTGGAGGTTACTTTTCGTTGGTTTAGCTCATAGCAAGCTGAGTGATAATGAATAGTAAAATAGTGGACGCTGATGAATGGTTCACACGCATATTCATTAATTACCAAGACACAGTGGCACCTCCAGACATTTTTCACAGCGGTGGCTGCTGCTGTCTGATGGTCTTCTCATCCCTGCGCTCTGTTACTGATGCTACTCTGCCTGTTCCTCTCCTCCATCCTCCTCTGTTGCTCCCCTGTCGTCTCTTGCCTGGCTGGCTGTGCATTTGAGATGAAATGCATAAGTGGATTGGAGTGGAGTGGCTAGCAAATTCATAGGGGGAGGCTGTCGCCCCCTCTGGACACCCCCTAGTGGCGCCATTGCCAAAACAGTTCAGAATACTTTCCCCCACATCTTGTGCACCAACAGTGCTGAAACTCTGTACTTTTAACTGAAAATACCACATGATACAATATGACAAGATATGGACAACATATGTGTCAGTATAATGATTATGATTACATTATACATTTATGATTCACATCCACTTTCTTGCTAACCCGCGACCTCTTCTATTTTTTTCCTTTTTATTGATAGTGGCCATCATTTTCAACTCCTGTTGCCTACTCAGATTGTTCATGTCTTGTTTACCAAATGTGTTGTTGATAGAGATGATACCATATTATTCCTTTTCACATTATCCAAATTAGCCAAAAATCAATCCAACTGGAATTTAGTCTTTGGGATTGGGCACATCAGATTTTGCCTCCTAGATGGTTGCCAAAATTAATTAATCTACGATAGCAGAAAAATCCCTTTATACAGTACAGGCCAAAAGTTTGGACACCTATCCATTTGAATGAGAAGGTGTGTCCAAACTTTTGGCCTGTACTGAATATTCTGTCAAAGAGGAAATGGTACTTCTTGATTTAAATGGAAAATGCATCCACAATGCATTATGCGACCAATCAAGATGGACCACAGCACAAGTCAGACCCACAGCACCACTACCTCATCCAAAAAAAAAAAAACATGCTGACAGCAAATTTTGAAACTTGACGCAACATGCACACCAATCAATGATATCACAACATGTTGCCACTTCATCTCACAGATCCACCATTCAGATTGACTGGGCTCATATTGGTTAGGAACCACTTCCAAATGGATTACAAATATGGCGCTAAATTTAATTTCAGTTGATATGAAATAATAAAACAGGAAAAACACAATATGATCACCCCTTCACTGTAAGAAACCTTATGAAATTTCAATTGATATTTTCAACCCTTTGTTAAGAAGTGCATCGAAATGTGCTTACCAATAAAACGAATCAGAATTTGCCATTATTATAATATATGTTTCACTGAATCATGTCTGAGACTCAAATGTTGACTTTTTTCCATCTTGGTTTTCCTGTTTTTTGTAGACCTATGGGAGGAAAAGTTCATCAACTGTGAGTTTGAGAACACAACTTTTGAGCACCACAAACAACGCTGCCATCTGGACATTGATGACGACACCGAAACCCTCATTTACATGGTCAGCTTCCTGGGCAGTCTGGCAGTGCTGCCAGGCAGCATCATTTCTGCGCTCTACATGGAAAAGATTGGCAGGGTCAAGATTATAGGTGATTTTTAAAAGTTCCCGATTCTTCATGAAACCAATCGATTTTTCATGTTTCTGCATAGGTATGGTAGGTACCACGTTAAAGCTATCTCACATCATGCTGGAAGACACTGTTAGGGCATTCCAATAGGCCAGCTCTCCAAATAAAGGGTCCTCACTGTAGTTCCAACGGACCCTGTCCAGGGTGGGATTTCTAGAGAGTATTGAAGCTGGTGTTCAGGAAACTGCCACAGCGCATCCTGGAACCCGGAAACAGATAAGCAATAGAAGATGAATGAATTAATCAAAACAGTGCCTTACTTACCTTCATCCGCTTTATCCGTATCCCAGCACACATCGGGCGAGGGGCGGGGTACACCCTGAACAGGTCGCCAGTCCATCGCAGGGCCAACACACAAAGACAAACAACCACTCACGCTCGCATTCACACCTACGGTCAATTTAGAGTCACCAGTTAACCTAGACATGCATTTCTTTGGACAGATGAAGAGAAGAAGAGTAGTGACTATTACTACTAAACATGTACATTTAATATTAACAGTAAGTAGAAATAATTGAGGAAGCAATAATTTTTGTAATGCTAGTAAGAGTAAAAAGTTAGCAAAAGTTAGCAGGTCAGATTTCCAGGGCAGCAACAAGGAGACGTGGTCAGGGACAAGCAGTCAATACCAGGTGATCAGTCTGGAAAAGAGTGCTGGACAGTAGTGCATGACACAACAACAACCTGGCAGTGTCTGTGAGGATCTGGGCCGTTAAAATACTCGCTGGCTGATGAGTGGAGGGGAGCTTCAGCTGGGGAGACCAGAGGGGTATTCCAGAAAGCGGGTTATGTGAAAACTCTGAGTATGTTCACCCTGAGATGAGGGAAACTCTGAGTTATCAGTTCCAGAAAGAGGGGTATCTGAAACTCAGAGTCAATCACCATGGTAACAGACTCTAAACATAACCTGCTCACTGGTTTTCTTTAGGATACCCTGAGTTTCTACCTGTCTCCTCCCACACAAAGAAAGCTGCTGGACATGGATTAATATCAAAGGCCAAGTAATTCGAAATGCTTTACGTGGCGAGAGATTAGATGTCCTGGCGTTTCCAGCATCTGCCATTAATCTCAATGACATTCTCCGGCCATACATCACCAACCTCACACACTGTGGACATGCGCTCACATCACAGCTGATTTTATGCAAACTGTAATTTTCTTTACAACATCAGTGATAAAGAGCACTTTGGAAAGGCAACAGCGTGTAGAGCTGTGAGAAAAGTAACTCTTGCACTGTTCCCAATGATGGTAGTGTTCCCGGGACACAAACCTGTAAGAAACATTAAAGAGGAATTCAACAGGATGGCAGGTGACTGATTTAGAAAATCATATATTCTATTTTAAACGACATACATTCTGCTGCTCTCCCTGTGGCAGCACACAGCATTTCTTCTTCATCATCATCATCATCCTCCTCTTGTGATGCAGGAAAAGATTCAGTTTCAGAATACTCTGAGTCTGGAATACTTACAGCTGCCGGGTGTTCAATAGTTTCAGTCGAAGGCTGAAGGAGGCAGAAATTTTATTTTTTAAAAGACACAAGTTTATACTTATATCTCATGTAGGCACTTGTGTCCTGGGGGGTGACCCCGAGATGTCCCCAGCTCCTCAGCCTCTTTCAGAGGTGGTGGTGGCGGCTCCACCTGTTTTTCAGGCCTCTGCCTTTTTTCTGTTGGCTAAGCAGAATTCAAATGTCAATCTCTTTTTTTATTCATTTTAGTTTATTCGTGTACACATCGTCACTTTTTGAATTACTTAAAAAAAATGGGTAAACATTGTATGATGTGTTCATCCAGTGGGCTGTTAAATGAGATGACGTTAAAACATTTTGTTAGGGGTTTCAATTAATATTCACTTTGTTTAATAGCTTAAGTCAATTAAAAAAAATTGAATTAAAATCAAAGTGAGGTACGATCATAGCTCAGCAAAAATATCCCTTACCTTTTTCAATGATGTTTTGAGATTTCATTTTTAACTGCTTCCAAGTACACTTCTCTCCTGATGGACTGCACCTAAATGAAAATTTTTATTTTATTCCCATTCATATTTATACCTGTAAGCTACGATCTCTTACGGTTAAATGTAAAATCAATGGAATAGTACATCCAAATTTACGCGTTGACTCGAGTAGTAATTTTTTCTCCTGCTGTTTCTCCTTCGCTGCTGCAGGAGTTTTACATTTATGGTGAAACATGTGTTCATACTCTCCATCGGCCTGCATTAAGACCTCCAACCACATCAGGGTGAAATTACTGGATCTTTTTTTCTTTTTCTTTTTTTTTGGGGGGGGGTTGCCATGGTGACTCATGGTATCGGGACTCTATTGATGATGCTTTTTATAGACGTTGTGCACGCGCTCAACTCAAAGTGAACACATTCAGATCAGCTGTTCTGGAACTGGATACTCAGAGTTTGTTGAATATTTCCCTGGTGAAGGAGATTGTGACTGGTGAGGTGGTGAGACAGGAGGCGAGTTAGTGTGGGCTGAGTGTGACAGGACAGCATTCTCAACGCACACGTTTATAATCATATTTATAATAATATAATAAAGTGTCAACAGAATGTGGGTGCAGGATCAGGCATGCTCAGCTGGAATAACAGTTCAGTAATTAACAGTCTGGATGTGGCCTCTGATGGAAGGAGATTCAGGTACGTGTGGAGGAGGTGCAATCTTTCCATAGCAGTGGCCTGAGGTTTTTTTTTTTGTTGTTGTTGTTTTTTTTCAGTCAGAAGCTCCTAAACAGTTCTGTTTTATTTAATTGTGTTTATTTATTTATTTATTTTTTAGCAGTTGGTTAAAAAACAGCAATCTTAAAAGTCTGTGGTACATAACCTAATAAAAAAAAAAAAAAAAACAAAGACAAATTGAATAAATCTAAATTGAAAGGCCTTAAACAGCCTCATTTGATGTAAAAGAGAAGCTGAGGCCTTAGATGATTTAAATATGGAAGCTAGCTCAGAGTTATTTAGCAGGTGGAAGGAGTACCAGTCGCTACTGAGACTTAATGGAGTGTTCAATTGATCTGAAATTGTCATCAGTTTGTTCATTTTCCTCATCCATTCTCTGACACACTTGGTACGCTGCCTCTCAGAGATCAAGTAACTGCTAAACCTGGATTCTGGATTGAGACAGCTCATGGTGGTGTTTGTTTTTTACTTGTCCATTTGTTTTTGTTGCTTAAATTTGTTCTCTGCAGGTGGCTCCATGCTGACTTCAGCAGGGTGCTCCTTCTTCCTGTTCCTGAGCTTCAACCAGTCAGTGACCATTGCCCTGCAATGTTTGTTCTGTGGCATCAGTGTAGCTGCATGGAATGGCATCGAGGTTGTGACAGTGGAGCTTTACCCTGCTTCGAAAAGGTAATAATATTTGTTGGGAAGGCTGGCTCAGCCGTATACAGCATGTCTCAGATGCAGCCAGGGAACAATACTCTGGTGACAGCACTGGCCATTTTCTGTTGTCCTCTCTGTCTTCCAGGGCCACTGCATTTGGTGTGCTGAATGCTCTGTGTAAACTGGCGGCTATTCTGGGCAGCGCTATCTTCTCCAGCTTTGTGGGCATCACCAAAGCTGTCCCTATGTTTCTGTCCTTCACTGCATTGATGTGTGGGGGCCTCGTGGCGCTCAAACTACCAGAAACACGGGAGAAAATCCTCCAGTGAGGTCACTGGGATGCGGACGGTGGGCATTTTCTCATTGTGACCACTTGATGTTTGAAGGCAGTTTGACTTGATTTTGAAAAAAAAAAAAAAACAATTTAAAAATGTCATGCCTGTCAAGCCCTCAGTTTTTGATTTGAAACACAATTTTTATTTTGCGCATACTCAATGAGTGAGAATGAGCACAGTGTTGCAAAAAACACTGTGCTCTGAGAGGAGAAAGCGGCTGAGAGGGATTTCCTGATCATGTAATTACGATATTAAGACAAACTAGAATTGTTATTGTTGTGTAAGAGAAACTTGGTGGTTAAATGGTTTGATCTAACTGGTGACATCTTCCTGCTGTTTGCCTTTGTACCTCGAGTTCAATGAACTGTCCACATGCTTCCAAAGCTTTAATCCTTCCAGCTATTTCAGAAAATGGAATTGTGAAGAGGCTTGTTGACAGTTTACAATCCTCTGAAGTTAAAGTTTACTGAATACACTTTCTGTCAATTATACTGTGCTTCAGCCGCTCTCAGAGTTGTGTTTGTTGGACTGCAGTATCAACAAGAGGAAATTTAAGCTTTCACTCACAGCATGAAGCAGTTCTTGACTTCTCAGCATTTTGCTACATTGTCATTGGTTTCATTCATTCTCTGTATATAGGACAGACTAGATATTATATCAAAAGTGAGCTACATGAAGCTTCTCTTTGTTCAGACAATCTGCCTCCCCCTG
This sequence comes from Echeneis naucrates, assembly GCF_900963305.1. Lineage (NCBI taxonomy): Eukaryota > Metazoa > Chordata > Actinopteri > Carangiformes > Echeneidae > Echeneis > Echeneis naucrates. Next base: position 22,158,252 of record NC_042526.1, on the reverse strand, counting down.
TTTGCATTGCTTAAGGTAAAGTTTGGCTGCAGTCTTCAATCATATAGTGGTCCTTGTGTGTCCCCGTCAACTGAAAAACTCATTTGCTGCTTTGTCTTGTACAACCATCACTAATTATTTTAATGTGAATAACTGGTGTTTCAATGATATGTCATCATCAGTGATGAGTCACAGAATTAAATGAAAAAAAAAAATCTTTATAAAGAAGTTTGTGGAGGAAAATAATAAGAATGACATTTCAAATAGTTACCAACTAGTTACCTCTGCATGCCCAGACAGTTACACATTGTATCAGTTTATGAGCTGATAAGTGTTTCTATTGAAATTAATATTTAATATAGTTACATAGTCAAAAGTGATAAGTGAAATATTATGACATCTAGCAAAATGGTCATTCACAACCACTGAGCTGAAAATTCATGTACAAAATGGAGCATAAAAAAAAAAAAGAGTTTCAAACTTATGGAAACTACCTTAAAATGCAAACATTCTGCAAAATTTAATTATTAACAAATCTCTGTAATATAGGTTCATGGTAATGGTATGATTATGTTTTTCATCATCACTTTGCTCAAGTCGATGTGTATGACCATTTATGAAAGTGTTGCTCTTAATGTTGATTTGTTTTTGTTTGATGTGTTTTATGACATACGAATAGTGTGTCTTTTTTATTAAGTCCTGTTTTATTTGGACCTGTTGTCTGTCGTTGTAAACGTCTTTAACACTGACAAAAAGCCACAACTTGTTCTTTGTTTGCTTCTTTGTACTTTAAATCACACCTCCTCCTTTCATAAGTGAGGATGGAGAACCTGCCAATGCAAAATGTCTCACTGTTTCATTTCATCTCTGATTACTGTTGTGTGCGTTTGTGGCTGTAACAAATCAGACCAATAAAATCCATCTACTTAATAAATCACACGTACACCTCTATTTCGATAGCAAGCACTCAGAGTGATGTCTCATGTGTTGCTATCTAGCATATAAAATATAGTTTACAATGCATAAAAGAAGCGCAACACCACATTCATTCAATGGTCAGCTCAATTAATGTGGAACTTATGAAATTGACTTTAGATTCATCACAGTCAACAATAAATCCCCAGATGGTTTAAGAGACTTAGTAGTACTTGGTAGTTCTTAGTAAGTCAGTATTAAAATACAAAGGAATTAATTACAAGCAGGCTTTATTGTCATTACTCCAGGAAAGCAACAGTGATTAGACTGTGCTGATGTCAAAGATCTCTCTTAAGTCAATATGAAGTGAGTGTCGACTGGTGTCTCGGTGCTTTGGACCAATGATTGATGGAAACCTTTAGCCACGGGTCTCTCGACATCATAGACATCATGGTAATGTCATGGAGGTGGGTTGCACAATAGCAGACCTAAAAGACAAATGGAGATGCAATAAAATGACAAGAAAAAGAGTTAAATTGTACAAATCACAACATTGGCAAGTGGGAAGTGGAGGTAACAGAAAGGAATTGACATATAAAGAAGGGGACAAGATCCATGTTAGAACTTAAATAAAAGAGACATTCACGTTTCCACGTCACTCTCACACTTCTACTTGTTGACAAATACAAATGCTAAAGAGACACAAGTTCACAGGGAGCTGAGATGTAACCAGTTTTTGCTCCTCTTCAGTGGACCTTCAGTCTGTTTTTGTAACAAGCGGGATTAAAATTATACATGACTAGTTACCTAAATTTATTTTTCCTAAAGATTGAATTAGTCAAATTTTTTCTCGCCAATGCGTGTCTGTCTCCACATTTGTATTATTAGTTATCCTTCAAGGACACAGCAGTGTGAAAGTTTTGCCCGACCTGTTCCAAGGGGTGGTGATGTTACCTCCAGGATCTTCTCCCGTCAGAGCAATAGTCCACAATGTGACAATGGTTGCCACGGAGGTCACAGCTACAGCTATGGATACAAAGCAGAACTTGCTAATTCCACAGTTTTTCCCCATGGCCAGGCAAACAGCTCCCTCAGGTTGATTCAAAGTGACCCACAAAGAGCAAAGTCACCAGCTCCTCACTGAAAGTACTTCTTTATGCTTGGGTGGCAGATGAATAACAGTTATCTTTAATAATGTCAAGCAGACGTGGTTGCAACCTTTTCTGTACACACACAGAGATGTATGATGAATTATCATCACTGTATGTTTACATATTGGCTATAAATCCTGACTGCTGGGAATTCACACAAATGTTTTTTCTCACGATGTTCACATGTCAAACTTTTGGTGCTGTTGAACAGGCATATATATATATATATATATATATATATATATATGGGTGTGTGAGAACACACATTAATGTGGAATAAAAGCACTGCTTATTTTAATTTCATTGACTTGAAACATTTGAACATCTTCAGTTTCAGCATCAGATAGCTGTGTTCATTGATAGCAGGCTTTTTAAAGGCATACTTTCATGTGCACAACATCCTGTCTGTCTGTAGGTTGTAACTTTGCATATACTGCTCGCTGACTTAAAATGTAGTCAGCAGGTTTTGAATTTCAGAGTTGACTGTAAAGTTGTTTTGATACATTTCTCAAGAATGCTGCACGCTTGATGAACAGTAGTCTGCTGTAAACCCCAAATTTTGCAATTAGCATTTGATCTGAACGCACATACAAGGATTCTTTATCTTTATTCTTTATTCTTTATCTCTGTTTCTGACACAATGGCAAAATGTATAACTTTTATGTCAGTTGAGAACCAATAAATATAAGAAATTTGTTCATAAATTTTACTGGGACAAGCAATGTAATAAACATTTACTCTTAAAAATTATTAAGTTAGCGGCAGAAAAATACAGATAAATAATAGAAATAGCGCATAATACAAATAGAGATACAGATACAGATACAGATACTTGTTTTGTTTTGTTTGTTTTTTGTTTTTTTTTTCATTACAAGATGACAATTAGTAAGTAATTATCCAACCATTGGGGAAAAAACTAATTGAAAGCTTATTACGTATAAAAAAAACCCATCCAAATATAATTCTCTTTTCTTTGCAGCAAAACTATTAATTCAACAAAGGTTCCAAACAAACAAAGTTGTGTAAAATCTCCTCTTCTCTGAAGCAAGAAAAAAAATTAAAATCACATTTTGTGAATAAAGTACAAAGTTTATTTTGCTTCTTTATCAAACCAAGCCAGAACATTGTTCTTGTTTTCTTCAATCCATTTAATGTTGGCAATAGTTCTCTCAATGGACTGATCCACAGCCAGGGTGCCGGAGCCAAAACCGACCTCAGAGTTATCTGCTTTGAACTGCTTCAGCTGTGACAGAAAATAAAACATAACATGGTAAAGGTTCTTTTTTTTTTACATGAAAATCTGTTGAACTAAGACATTTGAATGCTTTAATGTCATAACATAAACAGCTTTTTAAATTTGTGGATGAAGATGAGTTGAATAGCTAACCTGCTGAAGTTCAAATTCAGTGGAAAAGCGTTCGGTGACTCCATTAATGAGGTTGGAGAAGGAGAACGATCCACCACCATACCTATGAATGAAGACAATGAAGACATAATGGATTATCTGACCCCTCTGTGAGCAAATAGTAGCTCTTCACATGACAGTGAACTGTTTAGTCTCCTTAGAATTCACCAGTATGTTTGGAAACATATTGTAAATCTTCTATCTATCTACTACAAATGTAAATACACTGTGGGAGCTATACATAAGCTACAAAGCAGCTTGAAGGTAATAATCAGTCAAATTTAAAGGGGACTATTTCTATCTTCAGTTTCAAATGCAATTTATAATAAAATATTACTTTTAATGGCCTCTGTCTTGAAATGGGTTATTCTCTTTACTTTGTCAGCATCATAAAGCTGCTATTCATGAGACATACAATTTTTGAGAAGATTGCTTAACTCTTGCATTTAAATTAATAAGAAAAAAATTGATATTTTACTTTACATGAAGTAAAAGGATGCCTTGTTTGTTAGTGTTATGCTTATGCTAAGAGGTATGAGACAGTTTGATTTACACTTGTGATGCTGAGTCAATAAAAGCCATTGCTGATAACAAAGTTGCCGTAAAACGCTTATCTTCTTTCATGTGATTTTACAGTGACTCTTTTAATATCTAACTCAGCTTTTATTGAAAGGATTGTTACCTAACATACTGTATGTGGATTCATAATCTTTTATCAAGAACTGTAAAACCTATTTCTCCATATTTGTCACTTTGACAAGTTACTGACAGCAAATATAATTACTTCATTCATGTTTCAATCCAACTGGCAGACATACTAAAAAAAGGAAAGTATTGTGATGTACTTACTGACTGAAAATGTAAGACCACTGAGCTCTGACAAAGTCCCACGCCAGAGACTGGCCAATAACATTGCCTGCAATGTAAACAATGGTGGACGTGGCATCCTGTTTCCGAATTATGTCGGGATTCAGAGTATACTCCAAGTACCTGAGAGGGCACATCAGGGAGAGTGTGTATACTCTTTAGTAACTGTCATTTGTATATTGTTGTATGCAATGTATCCATTTATAAAGCTATCTAAAAACAGACCTGTTGAGCAACCAGGGCTGCTTAGAGCAGGCTAGGGCGGCACGGAGTTTGTCAGCTTCAATAGCAATGGTGGCGTTTTGAAATGCTGACAAAGCAAACTCCCACTCTTTTGCGCCACCTGCTGCAATGGCATTACAGTACACAGTGGATCGTAGGTTGGAGGGGATCCTGAAGAGAGACATCATCATTAAATTTCAGAATAGCGAAATGCATGCGAGTAGTTCCACACAGGAATGATGACTAAACTTACTGGTTTTTCCCTGTGTCCATCCATTCTTTGAACCATGTCTGGGCCAGAGTTTGGCATTCCTCAAGACCTGTCCTGCAAGCCAGGCTGATGGCATTGACCTGATTATACCTAAAGGACAAATGTGAAAGACGGGTATCACCAGGAACCGAGGAGGAAAACAGTGGGAATACGAAAAGAACTAAAACAGGATTATTCTTCAGGCTATATAGTAGCAGTAATTTTGTTCTGAAAATTTGGTGGGACTGCGCAATTCACACATAAAAAAAAAATTCATATACATGTACATATATACGCTTGATCTAGGATTTTTTGTTAATTAGGAGTGAATATGAGGCATCAGGCAAGTAGACAAATTCACACATTACTACACTGTTCAAATTTTCTAGATGGGAAAGAGGATACAGCATGTTAAAAAATGCAAAATTTTTTCAATACTGTACATTTCTTTTACACCAGTAAACATTCTGTGCTCATAGAAACAATGTTTTGCAATAGCAAAATTTAAGAATAGCTTCTTTAATATAATCTTTTGAAAAAAATTACTGGCAAAGTACTTTCAAAGTTCCACCTGTGTCACTGGCATTATAATGTTTGCTTAGCAAAACAATGAACTCATTCTGCTGTTGGACTAAACATGAATTTCTCCCATAAAAAAACATGAGCCCAAGAGCAGCAGGTGCCTATGCATCGGTACTCACTGGTCCATATGTCCATTAGGTACTTTGGTCCAATTATGAGTCAATTCCTTGTAGTATTTAAACAGAGGGGTGACCTGTTTCTTCAGATAATCCTAAAAAACAAGTGGGAAGATTTAAAGAACTATGGAAATATTCCAGTGAGATGACAATCATTAAAGAAAATGCAACACACCTGCATGGGACCATAAACCTCAGTGCGGTCAAACATCAGGTAGAAGAAGTCCAGGTTGTTCAAGGCTGACTTCCATGGCATATAGTCCCTGTCATTAATCAGGTACTTTGTGGTACTGAGGGCCAGTACTGTGGGGATGATCTTTGCCCTTTGGGGTGACGAGATTGGGAAAATAAATGGGATATCTGAATGGATTTCACATTACCTTAATCATTTACTACTTGTATTCTCTAGTTAATCTCTAGTTAATATCCTGCCAAATTAGTTGCAAGCCTTCGTAAATGTAAGTAATTTCTTTACTTGCTTTACTCTTTGATACATATGTTATGTTAGCAGGCCTCACCTGGCTAGGTTGAATGCATCATCCACCAACTGAGCTCTGTTGATCACTGGAATAAGCTTGAAAAAGAAGAGACAGACCTGTCACTACTATTGAAACATCTCAGATTACAACATATGTTCACAGAAAGGCAAGGCTGACCATGCATTACTTGTTTTGAATCAAAAAATTACAGGGGATAAGAACTTTTTCCTACCGTGTGATTGTTGCTGAGAGTTTGCAGAAGTCTCTCCCAGTTGCCTTCGTCATAGTTTACTCTGTAGTAACCCACGACATCGAGGTTGGCCAACACCCAGTCGAGCCCTGATGTGTTCATTGCAGATATTGTGTCTACACAAGATGGAGAGGATAAAGGAAAGGTACTGCATTCATTTGGCCTCTGCGTCAGTGCTGGTGGTTTGCTAATGATTCATTTTTGTGTGATGTGCTCCTAAAAAATCGTTAAAGCTAAGCAAAGTTTAGAGGCAAAGCAAAGATGCATTGCAACAATTTGTTTTGCATTCATTTTAGTGAGGAGGTCACACTGGTTGATGGGTTGTACAGAGGGTCTGACCTAAAAACTGGAGGTGATATCCTCCAGTGAATGTTGGTTTAAAAACCAAAGGGTCTTCTCCAAGATTAAATGAGCAGATCAAGCCATGACCTCAGATGGTAGACTATTTTATTTCACATGCATTTTGAGGGCACTTTTTTGCCATTCAGAGAGTATAATAGCTTCTCCTAGTATTATCAGTATAGTTTAGGTTTTTGTAAAAGAGAATCTTTTAAGTGTTTTTTATTATTATGTTATTTAATAATATATGATGTGCATTCAACACTCACAGTTGGCTGCTTAGCCTTATGTTTCTTCCTAAACTCTGTGCGAATGCAAAAGGCCTATGTAAATAAATCTGAACTACTGGAGAATAGACTACACTCACCAGAAAATTTCTATATTGGTGTTTGTGTGTATCATACCTGATTTCTTGGTCAGCCAAATTGGAGTCTCCTTTTGTCCGGTCTTCATCCACTTGATTGGAACAATCCATTCATAGCTGTAGGATGAACATGTTGTTAAAGCTGCAAACCTTTTTATATATTACATTTTATTAACTAGAAGCAAGGTGTATGTTATAATGCAATGTCATTAAAATAAAAACGAAATGCATATCAATGAGTTGAACAAAAAAAAAGTGACAACATTTAATGACTCTTTAACTTGTTGAACATTTTAAATGATTTCATATTATATCAGCACAGCTGAGTTGGCTGGGGTGGAGGCAGAGGAAAGAAGCCCTAAACTTTGCTTGATCAAGGGAACCTTTCTGGGGTAAGAAGCTGTATGTTCCAATTCCTGATAACTCACAGTTATAGTTTAAGAGCTTGGTTAATCTAAAATCTTAACTGGGCTTGGATGAAAAAAACAAGGCGGCGGCAACCATTTTTAGAGGAATATAAATGTTGAAATATGCATAGTCTGGGGGTATGGTAGGATGTAGATTAGGCTTTGATAACATTTGTTGGATAATAGCATGTTTCATATAAGGGACAGTACTTTTATGGTAAAAAATGGTAAATTAAAGTTGGTAAAACATGGAAAGCGTTAGATGTTGAAGAGCTTGGAGCTCTACTCATCCACTAAGCATAAAAGGAAACCATTACATTATATTAAACATACTTGTATGGAGATGGAGCTGTAACCTCAGACTCTGGATCGAGGAGGAAGTGTTTCTGCGACACGGCCCCAGTTGTTGTATCTATTGTAACCACAGGAAAGCCCATTTGCAGCACCCAGGTGTTCATAATATTTTTGACGGAGTCAGGTAGTTCAGTGCCATTAGTATTAACAGCCTTTGGAAGAAGAACAAACAAGAAAAAGAGTTATGTAATGGATTTCATCCTTTCAAGTACAACATTTGCTAAATGTCTGAATCTAAAGCGTTGGTAGAAAACAACATACCGTTTGCAGATGCTCCCATAGATCAGTGTAGACTGTATTCCCAAAACTAAATGCTTTCAGGTAGGTCTGCAGAAGGGGCAGAATAAACCAAGCAATGTTACTTTAATATTACTGGAACTGATGCAGTGTTCATGAGCTGTCAGCTAAATGTACTCTCAGCTATATACCAGCACGTGTCCAATAAAAAAGGACTAAGCTTTGCAGTACTGTAGCTGGTAAATATGTTCTTACCCTGAGTCCCATCGTGAAAACGTCTTCAGTCAGGAAATCCGACAACATTCTCAGAACAGATGCTCCCTAAAGATGAATACACTCCTTTTACATGTTTTTCACAGCTCAACTTAGGGATTCATATTAAAAAGACAAAATGGATGAATATTTGAGAGAGCAAGCGAAACCATAACCTGAAGTGATTGAACTTAAGATGGGAAAAGTATTGCTGTTTTTCAGCAGTTATTTCTGTTCATTTACTCATGAATTTAATCTGTTTCTACTGGTGACATCCACAATCAGTCCCCATGTAGGGAGTAGTGATTATAGTTAGGGTTAGGATTAGCAGAGTGAGGTTACCTTGCTATATGAGATGGCATCAAACAACTCGCTGATCTGTTCAGGTCTCTGTATGTCCTCTTCTTTAGATGACAGGGGGTGAGAGGACGCCAGGGCATCAACAGCAAATACCCGATGGACGTCATTGAGAACTATAAGGTCTTTCTGTCGGGAGACAAATTAGACAACATTCTCCAGATTGACCTGCGTTAGATTATTTATATCGCTGAGACCATGAGGTGGGAGAAAATCCCTTACCACATTCCAGTCTGGTTCAGCCTCATGTGCTCCCAAGTACTCAACATAAGAAGCAAAGCCTTCGTTCAGCCACAGGTCATTCCACCACCTTAAGGTCACCAGATTACCAAACCACTAAAAGAAGACAAAAAAAAAAAGAAAAAAAAAAAGACAAAAAAGGTCAAAATGTCAAAAACGTGAGTTTGGACTTTTACAAAAATCTCCTAGCAGTGAGCATGAATGCTTACAGTCTTGTCTCCTAAGAGAAAACTTCTACAAGGTTTAAAAGGTGATTACCTTTCTCTGTTTTCAATGATTTTCTACACTGTCTCAAGAACAAATCAAAACATACAGCCACAGTGTTGATAATGTAATGCTTTACTCACCATGTGAGCAAGCTCATGAGCGATGATAGTTGCAATTCTCTCTTTGTTGGCGTTGGAGGAGAATTCCTCATCATAGAGCAGTGCAGTCTCTCTGTATGTGATCAGACCCCAGTTCTCCATGGCACCAGCATTGAAGTCTGGCAGAGCGATCTGATCTGCATTGGGTTATTTTTGGTTAATTACAGATGGAGTCTCTTAACATTGTTGTCAGCTGGCTAAACCTGAGCTGAAAGAATTGCAATGCAAAATGAATAGAACATAGCCTGGAATGAAGACTTTGGGATTAGAGGATGTTGTAAAAAAAAAAAAGAAGAAGCAAAAAAAGAAAGAAAAGAATTGAAGGGAATTTACGAGCTGGCCAACAAATACTGGATGATCCAACTCACATCACTAACATCATAAAAGATTTTAAAACAATCAAGTCATCCATTTTATGATATATGATTGTGTTCAGATCCTGCTTTGAAAGGCTTATCATAAAAATTCAAAACAGAATGATAGAGCTATCCCTATTATCCTCTAGTAGATAAGGTTTTCAAAAAGGCTGGCACAGCAATTTTCTCAAAGTGGCTGACAATGACAGTAATTTGCAATGTCTTTACAATGGTGGCAATAAACTTGACCGGTATAACACATCAGTTATATCCGAGAATGACATTTTACAATCACGTGTTACTCGATTGTACTGAATGAAATATATGAATTTAAATATTGTCCCAGGGAAATATTTGCACCTCACGTCCATGATTTGTGCAGAAAGTGTAATGCTGCGGGAGTTAATTGGGTAGCTGGTCCCATCCTGACATTCATGGCAGCTAACTGAATAAGGATCTGCTCTCAGACTTCTGTGGCCCTAGAGCACTGTAATTTTAAAAGAGATTCCTTCCATGATCATCATGCATGGCACACTTACCTGACTTGGGCAGAGGATAGGTGGAATTGTAATAGGACTCAAAGAACTTGAGGATGGGTCCTGTTTTGTTGAGGGCATACTGTCCCTGGCCAGCATCTATAGCAGGCTTTCGGGCGAAGATACGGATCTGAATTCACATAACACAAAAATATACATAATTAGACACATTAGACATTTTTACACTTTTGTTTGCTTGAAAAGCATGATGAGAAAACAAGGAGCCTGGTATAAATAAACATCACCTTTTCAACTGCATGCTATTAGACTGTGCATAAAATTATTGGATTTTGGCATTAAAATTATTGCATAACAGTCTGTAAAATAATGACTCAAAACATAAATATATCATACATAGTATTTGGAGCAGTGTCATTTTAGAATCTTCCTCCCAATTCACTGGCTGTTTTGTTTGACTTCAGTGGTGACTGTCTTTGTACTGAATGTAACTGTGGATGTAGAACAATTAAAAATTCAACTAGCTTGTTACATGGAACCTAGCACTGTAACAGTGCTGGGTGTGTTCATTTGTAATTCCGAACTGAAATCCAACAAATACAATCCATTTACTAGCTGCATTCCAGCAAAACCTAAAACTATCTTGTTGGTCTGTACACATATGCTTTTAAGTGGGTTTGATTAGGGGGGGGTTAAAATATCTTCATTTCAAAATAGTGTCATAGTATGATGTAGCTCAACAATGTGATTCATTTTGTAAAAATAACCTATCTTGTATTCAAGCTGTTGTCTCAAGTTCTTGTTGCTTGATTGAAACAAAGTCATTTGATTTTCTGGCATTTTTTCCCTTTGAAAAAAAGTAAGTATTTTCCATACCATGTGTGGGATTTGAAAATTCCTATGACTTTGATTATTTGTACAGCACCTTTTAAGGATTCATATACAAACTTTATTAGAGAAAGGGGAATGCCATTACCATAACGTCACCAATGGTGTTATTGATGTATCCAAAATCACTGACAATGAATGCCAGCAGGTAGGTGGACATTTTTGGAGTCTGTTCAAAAACTGTCTTCTGCACACTATGACCATTCATGGTGATGTTGCTGGTTTCTGCAAAGAAGAATGGTTGAAATATGTTAGGATTTTTTTTTCATTTGATCTTCATTATTTCCACTGCTTTCCACAACAAATATGTTCAAAAACTACGCCTTAATTTCCGCATCAAATATCTTTCACTGTCACACATCCGCAGTCATTAGTCACACTTCTATTCTATCCATCTGCAAAAGAATAAAAAAAAAACAAGTATTTCTTAGTCCTCTCCAGTTTTTCTCGTAGAGTGACTTACCTTTTTGCTTTCCATTAGACAGGGCTATAGTTCCATGGTCATGGAGCAAAGTGATATCAAAAACAGCTTTCATAGCCGGCTCATCAAAGCACGGGAAAGACTTCCTGGCATCTGTTGGCTGCATCTGAGTAGTAGCAACAATTCTGACAGGAAACAGACTAATGAATCTCAAATTCATATAATTTCATTTGCATCAAACCGAAAGACAGTTCCTGGTATTCTGTATTGTGGATCGCTACACATACGGGACGTAGGAAGGAAGCTCTACCAGTTTAGCTTAGTGTTAAATACACATATAGAAATAGAAATGTTCAATCAAGGACTAATTAAAATAGATGTGCTTTGGATAATTTTTGCTACTATAAGTTCTGAAAGTTTCGGGACTCAATTTTACTAATTTTGTTTCACAATTAATTATCTGACACCAAATTAACATACTTTTTCTCTCCGTCCTCCATGTATTCACTTCTGTAGAAGCCTCCCAGGTCATCAGCAAGCTCTCCGGTAAAACTAGTGTAGAGTTGGTACTTTTGGTCCTTTTTAAGTTTACCATTTAGCTCTAGAACCAGGTACTGGGTTGTAGTCTGGAGCCAGGATTTCTTGATTGTGGGAGCTTCGGCTCGACTGTTAACTGTGGTGAGCTTTGCCAAGTGGCCATTGTCAAGTTGGGTGTAGTTCAGCTTGTTGGAGTGGATAAGAATCAGGTCTGTCTCCTCGATAACCACAAAGTCCACAGTGGACTCACCTGAAAGAACATAAATAATTGCAATTTTGATCAGTAGTGAAAAACTTCAACCCATCTGAACAAATTTCTAGCATAAGTAATTTGTGTGATTGTGTAACCTGATCTGATTAGTGGTTCCTAACCTTTTTAGGTTTGTGACCAATGAAAAAGAAACACTCACAAAGCTTTAAGTGCAAATGAAGTAACATTATCCATGAAAATAATTTAAAAATATGTGATCTTCACTGAATACATAAAGTATTGCATGCGTGACAGCAGGGGGTTGCGATTAGAAACCATATCAGGCTTTTTGAATGTGGGTTAGAGTGTGGTCACACCTTTGCAAACCTTCTAGCCTGAATATATTAACTCTTTATCAGTCATCTCTTTCCCCTCAAAAAAAATGCTGCCAACCTTCTGCATGTTTTAATTCTCACTAATAAACCTCTAAAACTCTTCATGAAAAAACAAAAAACCTTCCTCCAGAGCATCAGACATGCCTCTGATTCTTGAAACTTTGGAAAAAAAACATGTTCCACTCAGAAAAGTGCTCATTCTGTTGAATATTAATAACATTTTCATGCATAAAAAGAATCAAGGTTATAATCAGTGGGTCCTTTGCACATATGTAAGATTCTTTTATAGGCTTATTTTAAATTTTGATTAATTAATATGATTAATGATTACATGCTGGCTGATTGGCTACAAATTCAGTTGCCCACAGATAGGAGATAATAATTTCAACTTGATTAAAAAAACAAAAGGTAATAATTGAATTGAATAATATCTTTACCACATGAAAGGGTACATTGTAATATGTAATAAAAACTACAAACAGCAATATCTGAACAATACTGACTATTACTTTGTGGTTGCTCAAAATGTGTCCCACATATTCATCACCACTGTCAGATATTTATAAAAAGCAATAAAATTGGGCAACTGCAAGGTCAACTGCATTCCTGAGGACCCCAATTTCAAACTTTCAGCTCTACAGTATGCATCAAGATCACTCAAGCTCCTGTAAGTTAGCTATTTTCTCTTAAACTTGTAAATATTGTTGGACAATATTACTGTCACAGCCATAACATATCAACACCGTCACTTTAGTAAGTAAATGTTGTCTGATGTTGGATCTTTTACAGGACGATATAAAAAAATTAACAAAAGTGAATATTCAACATTTAATAGTATATATGTGTACTAAGGACACCAGATAATAGTTTTAAAATTCTAAATACATATTAGACCGAATAAATAAAAAGTTATTTCCCTTTTATTGTGTCTGACGGTGTTGACAAAAACAAGGTAATAACTGAAGAAAGTGAAAAAAATCTATTTTATGAAAAATATACACAATACACAGTACATTGCTGAACAGCCAAGACCTGGGTCTATCATGATATATTTCAGATTTTGGAATTTAAGTAACTTTTTATTTTCAGAATTAACACCTGTTTTAAAGAAATTCTCAATAATCAGTGATGCATGTTATACTCATCAAGCCTCACCAGTGAAGATATAGAGTCCAGTCGTCATGTTTAGAGTTAGTCGTGGCCAGAGGATGACGTTATAGTATTCCGGTGTCAGGCTCTTGGGGAGCCGATATTTGTCCCATGGTTCATTTGATGGGGCAGCAGTCGTAACTGTGGGTTTAGATGTTGCTCCTCCATCCGTTGGTGAAATTTCATTTTTATTTTTAGCTTTTTCCTGTGAATAAACAACAGACAGGGCTATGATAGTTGCCAGAGCCCCTGCACACAGAATGATAGCCACAACCCCAAGAGGTTTACTAATGTAGAACCCTTTCCCCATGTTGCCTGCCTATACAGAAGCCCCACACAGATGGACAAACGGTGAAAGGTGCGCCTTTATATGTAGCCTTATGTAGCATCTCCCCTCCCATTCACTGTTGCAGATGATAAATTAACAGCAAGACAGTAATTACCTACGTAGACTTCTTAGTCATGCTGGCAATTATTGCCCTATAACTTAACCTCTGACTTGCATATGCTGCAGCCCAGAACTAAGGGCAAAACCACTGAAAATATTCTTTTGAAATTCAGAGTCCCTTGCAAATGTTATATGTATAATGTAAGGCATACATATGCCATATAAAAAAGACAAGATTGTATAAGCAAGGGTTTTGAAGTTAATCAGGAAGAATTATAGGAATTATTCATTTTTTTTAAAATCAGTGTATCAAAATGTAGAGTTTCCCTTTTCATCCAAAAGAAACAACTTTCAACATTTTACCACTGAGATATTTGAAAAGTAAATCTTTGTAATAAAGGGAACCCACACATTATAGAACAGCTTGACATTATAGGTAATAGGCTCCTTGTCCCTCTTGTGGAGAGATAGCTGAGAACTACGCCAGCCTCGTGCTTGTATTGTGACTTTACAGCTGGAGCCAACAGCTGTTTGCTTTGGACTCTTTTCTTTTTTTATTGATGCATAACATCACATTGCTCTCAAGATACACATAAATAAAGCTGAATATAGCTTTTCTGCTGTGGTTTCATTTGCTTTATACATTGCCTATATTGGTTTAGCATAGTGTAAAGAAGGAGTACTGTGAATAATCTATCCACACATGAATTCTTGATTCTAAATGCCAATATTGTTACAATGAAATGTTTAACACATACAAATTGTATTTTTACTTTTATTCTTATTTTTTTATGGCAAGTTGTCTGGCAAGTTCAGTATCTACTTTAGTTTTATATTACATCTTAAATGTGCTCTTCTCAGTCTCGTGTTTGTTAGACACAGCACCAGGCAAGAGCAAAAGATTTGGAATGTTTGTGTAGTCGTCATACATAAAAGGACTGTTGAACACGGATAAAGGGAAGCTACATTGATTCAAGTTAAAAGTTTCATTTGCATACTTTGGCTATTTTTGCACATCTCTGTGATAGACGATATGCATCTAGATAGATGGGTCACGATAGGATTCAAAAACAATATATTTTTCATACAGAACGATTTGAGACAGTGTAAGAACAACAAAGAACAATTCAATACGATCTGATTCGATTTGATTCTACTATGTGGATGTATTATAATCTTACATGATAAAATACAGAAGCCAGTTCTAGAAAAGTTACATTCTTACAGCATTTTTAAACATGTGTTGCGGTATAGCACTGGCAAAAATAAAATAAAGAAAAGAAACAACAAAATCAAAATCAAAATCATTTTGTTGGTGGTAGGCAAAAGTTGTAAAAGTGCAACATTTCAGCCTGAGCAGTGTTTGCACACTTCAGGTAGGTAATAAAGGTGCAACATTTCAATGTAAACATGTTACTAACTGAAAACAACGGAGCCCCTAAAGTCCCAAAAGTAGTAGTAGTTTTTTTTTTTTTTTTTTTTTTGTGTTTTTTTGTTGTTGTTGTTGTTGTTGTTGTTTGTTTTGTTTTGTTTCAGTCTTGCGCACACAAGTTATTATCTTGTGCGTACAAGTTAATATTTTGTTGGAACAAGTTTTGGGACTTTAGGGGCTCCGTAGAAAAGTGGAAGCAGCAGTTACGAACGCTGGCGTTGTTGTCTGTCATGGTAATGTCAGCTACGGAGCATGCGCGAGAGTCGTTTTGCGTGCAGCCGCGGCTCTCGCGTTGTTTTAGAGACGCAAACTATAAAGCCCAATTGCTAGTCTCGCGATGGCTCTACAATCGATTCATCTATGGATTCATTGTTGATAGGTATCGATTCAGGAGGCTGCTACCGACGCAACCATATCTCTCACTTGTCAAACCGTATCGGGTTATATTTCACAACCTTTTACATTTGAACCGAAGAGCAGTTTGCCGTGATCCTTGCAATTTTATGAGCGTAATTTTAGAGTCACACAGCTATAAGTCATTAGAGGAGAGAGAAGTGGTGATTAACTAAATAATTGTCTGGCCTTTAACACTATCAGGTAGCACAGCACGCAGTCAAACGCTTTGCTATTCAACTCAGTCATCTTAAAGATGGCGAGCATCGAAAAGATTAGTCAGTAAAACATTAGTCAGTAAGAAGTTATTCAACGTGGTGGGGCATTTGGCAGATACTTGGATGGAAGATACTTATCTCAAGATTGAATCGAAACCAAACCAGCGCGAACAGGAGAATTGATACTGAATGTACAAATGTATTTCGAAAATGGCCTGAAGCATAACTCTTAACAACTGCTCCAGTATCCAGATTTATAAATACATAACTATTTCTCAACTGGTTGCAAACATAGTCACAATTTTAACTATATGCAGCCATATGTGGAAGCTTTTTCACCTTTTGCAACAACACCAGTGAGCATGTTGTGTCTATATCATGGCCATGCTGCTTTGCTCTATGCAACTTAAAAAAAATCAGACTTGACCAGACTCTCAATACTCAGCTCTTCGTGCAGGTCATGGTCATGTCTCATCTAGACTCTCAGCTAGCCTTTAGAACTTAAAATAAGGACTCCTACTACCCTGAAGCTTTGGTGGTGTCCCTTATATGTAAGTTGCTTTGGGTCAACATGCCAGATTAATAAATGCAAATGTAGATGTAAATTTAAGTGTAGTCCTGTTGCCATTTATTAATATAAATTTTCCCTTAATTGGCAAAACAGTTCTACATTTGTGTAGTAAAAAAAGGGAAAAGGAGCTTTAACTTGTTTTATAGTATGGACAGAGGTGATAGTTCTCCCTGATTGGAGTCCACATAATCTTTAAAAACATGGAAATTACAACTGATTATGCTTAAACATTGTTTTAAAACTGTCCTCAGTTTATGTCCAGCAAAAGCAAATGTAAAAAAAAAAGAACAAAAAAGGTAAAAGACTGAAAATGTCAAATAAAAGAAATCTTCATTTCATTTCAGATCTTTTTATTGTAGCGTTATATCTGCCAGTATAGAAAAAAAGCCCACTCTTTTACAGCGTGACACTACAACTTACTGTACACAGACAAAATATGCCATAGTAGTAGTAAAGATTATGGATGCTTACTCATGGCATAGAAGTTGAATGGCTTCATTCCCATTGGTATTAAGTTGTGAATTTACAAGAAAACTGAACATCAGATGTTACTACTATCCCACTTAATGCCTTAAATAGTATTTTTGCTGTTGTGACAGTGAGGAAGACACAGAGGTATATAAAAGTTAACTTTATTTTTCTGGCCTCAA
The DNA here is from genome assembly GCF_900963305.1 of Echeneis naucrates. Classification (NCBI taxonomy): domain Eukaryota; kingdom Metazoa; phylum Chordata; class Actinopteri; order Carangiformes; family Echeneidae; genus Echeneis; species Echeneis naucrates. The sequence goes on along the minus strand of NC_042526.1, from coordinate 22,141,039 downwards.
GGCTACAATAAAAAACACTGTGTGATGTTTACGCACTTATGAGATCGACGTGTAAATGTTAAATGCACTGTAAAACTCTGAAGAATGCAAGGCTACAGAAACAGTAAGTTGCTTATCTCGGTTTATGACAGTTTGGCTCACATGACTCAAACTGTTCTTCGAGATAAGGTGCATTATTAAAGGCCTGCCAAGAACAACATGTGCAACACTTCAGAAGAAATTTTATATTATGTTGGAGTTAATAATAGAATCCAGGAGACACGAGAGCATGGACAGATTTCACAACAGAGTATCCATAAAAAAATGAAATTGACTTTTGTACTATCGCTGACCTTGTATATATCTCTGTTATATGACAAAATTATCCCTGATGTTGATTATGAGGTCTAAAGAAAAGACACGAGTACAATAATTGTGATGAAGCTTTTTTGGTCGCCATTAGGTTTTGAAATACAAAAAAACTTTAAATGTAGGTGGTCATTTCTAAGAATAACTTCATTCATTTATTATTTTTAGAGCTTTCTTTGCTAAATTGACAGTTTATCTATTTGTACAATGATAAGTGAGCAATTTCTCCCATGAAGGAAGACCATGCGCAGAAGCTTTGAATGGTATTTTGAACTGGCTCACATAAAGGCTAAAGAACACATAAAAAGTAATAGTTCCTCAGTTACATAACTAAACCACAACAGGCAGTTAAATCAGTAATGTTTGCCACTCCACTGGCAACTTCAATAATTGCAAATATGTCAGTTTCAGGGCTTGATGTTTCAGCTTCTGATTGATTTGTTTTTTGCTTTTTTTTTTTTTTTTTTATTATTTTTATTATTGTTAATTTTGTTGTCACTTTAACCAGAATGCAGTCGGCTAAGCTACGGCTTTGCACCCATTCAACTAATATAAGATATGAAATATGCATGAATAATGAAAAATGTTACTGTTCTCCAACAGAGCTGTGGAGGTCCTGGAAAGCTGGTACATATTCTGCTGCCTGTCTAAGGCAGCCCTCCCTCACTCAAAGCAGAGCTGGGATTTTCTCTGCGTCACTCACATGAATGAGTTCTGGTAAAATTTCTGTTACCTGTGTGAAATATTGGTTTCTTATATTTCCATTTAGGTTGCAGTGGACAGGCAGGTGCAGATGTGTCTCGACTGCTCTTTGGTCACAGTCAGAAGACATCCTGCCCTGTGTGGGGAGCCAACAGGAGCTGCATTGGACGCGTAACGTGAATTGGAGCAGCTGGGACAACGTGGAGCAGTCTTATCGCTTGTGTTTCCGCTTATCGCTGTTAGTGGTACATTGTATTATATTGCACTTTAGTTTACGAGCCTCAATTCATTTTTTTCCAAAAAACATGAAGGCAACGCGTTGCCTGGCAAGTCACCATAGCAACACCACGCCACACAGCCCTAGAAAGAGAATGTGTCGCTCGCGCTTTTTCGCATTTTGACCCAGACTGCGTCGATGTTTTTTCATTTTATTTTACTTGAACAAGGGAAGCAGAGTGCCCGCTCTCACAATCACAAACGAGGGGGTTGGTGTAGCTTTGACAAAAATGCCTTTGCTAGTGACCGACTACTCGTGGACACAGACGGAGTCCACGGTTTACATACATGTCCCTTTAAAAGGAGCGAAGGCTGCTACAGTGGACATCGTCTCCACAGACGAATACCTCAAGGTAAAGTCACTTTTCACTGGACCTGATTTTTTATTTACAAATACAGAACAAAACGAAACCAAACATGTACAGTGCAAAACGCAGCAAAAAAAAAAAAAAAAAGTGTAAAACAAAAGAAAACCGTTTTGTCCACAGGTGCATTACCCTCCGTATCTGTTTGAGGCCTTCCTGGTTGAACCTGTCCATGATGACAGAAGCTCAGCAAAGATTGGAAACGGAGTTGCAGTCATCACTTTGCCAAAGAGAACCAACAGAATTTGGGAACATTTGATGATACCTACAGGTAAGTGCATCTGGCCGATCTTGTGGCCATGGGTCACTAGAGCAGAGTTAATGATATCAGTTTTGTTATCCTTGCTGTAATATAAAATCTCTCTGAATTTGATTTGATCTCATTAAATATAGGAGCTGTACCCTGTCCAAATTTGTACCACGAAATTGTAATTGTAAGCATATTCATATATATACATTGTTATCACTGTTTGCATCCCCCCGTCAGCTGATGCAGCGGTAGCCTGTGAAGTCATCAGCTCCACCGCTGCCAAACTACTGACTGAACACCCAGATGCATTCATGTTATATATTTTATTCCCTATGTGTAATGCTGCTGTTACACTGCAATTTCCCAGTCTGGGATAAATAAAGTATCTATCCATCTATCTATCTATCTATCTATCTATATTCACTTCATCTTCATCCTTCTTTCTTGTGACCATTCATTTGAAAACATTTGATATGACCCTGTGTAGTATTTGTGCTAAACTAAATCTCTGAAAACACATACACAGAAACCTATAGGCCCTAACTCTAAAAACATATGCAATCTTTGGTTGTTTTTTCATGCACACATAAAATACATGTATATGGCTTTTACGACAAAAGTGGCTGCAGCAATAAACCTTCAAAATAAGCAGTAATTTACTTGCATGCACAGTCTACACTGTCTGTCTGCCCCCCCCCCCCAAAAAAAAAAAAAAATAATACAATTTTCCCCTTGTGATCATGATGACTTTAACACATTATGGAGGATGTAGCGGAGCTCCACTCATCTGGTTTTCATACCATAATGTGTTGTTGCACCAGTATGTGTCAAATGGAAAGGAAATCCATTAGAGATGTGATTTATAGTTGCACCTTAATTGGTAGCAATCCAGACCGAACTAATGATTTGATGATAGGGTTGATACCACTTCTTTAGGGTTTACAACTAAACTACACACACTGGCCACTATAGCAGCTAAACCTATTGCCTCATGACTCAAATTAATTGTTTATTTAATCCCATTGCTGGGCCAGAAGGGCAATCCTTGGCTAGCAGTCAATGGCAACTGTGTCAGCCAGATGCAGAATGCAACAAGGGTTGATGATGGATTAGTCACTTCAACAAGGCTGGGACTCTTTTCCTCCAAACCATGGCCAGATTTAGGCCTCAAGGAATAAGGTTTCAGAACCGTTCCATAACTGAGCCAGCACACATAGAGAGAGAACAATTTTCAGCAGGATGCCCTATAACTGATTAATTGTTCTCACCACATAGTAGTCATCACCCCACCCAGATGGTCAGCTTTACAATTAATTTTTGTGGCCTCTCTTTTAGATTTAAAATCTGTCCCAGGGCATTTCTCTGTGGAGTTTGTGTCTCCATTAACTCTGGCACCTTCCCACAGCCCGAAGATATTTAGGTTATGCTTCCTAAAAAATGTGTTCATGATTCTGTCTTAATAAGTCGGCTCTGCAATAGACTGGCAACCTGTCCACCAAGCCATATCCTGCTCTCATCCAATGTTAGCTGTGGTTGGCTCCAGGTCCCCTTCAACCCTGACAGATAAGGAGAGGAGATAATAGATGGATGGATATTTCCAACACAATATCTTTGTCTAGACATTGCGTACAGTGGTACTGACACTTAGCGTGATATACAGAATCACTGAAGTCTAAGCTCAGAAGCAAACGCATGTTCTGAGGCAATATTTTTTTATATCTGATTAACTTAAATAGTCAATTAGATTATTTACTTAAATCAATACTTGAACTTTTAAAATCAATGATACAAAATTATGTAAAATCTCAAAACAACAACCTTATGAATCAATGTGTTTCAGATGACAAAGAAAATAAGAAGGAAATCAGAAAGAGGGCTCTTTTGAAATACCAGGAAAAGCTTTCTTCAGAGTCCAAATCAAAGGGAGAGAAACAACGCACAGAGAAAAAATATGCACTGGAGACAATGATGAAGGTATCATCTTCACTTTAACATCAGCAGGTGGCCAAAACTGCTCTGAAAATCTTTGAGGACTTCCTATATAGTATGTTTCCTTCTTCTCAGCTCGAAAAAGAGGAAAGAGACAGCATCCAGAAAATGAAGGACGCCGAGCGAAAGAGAATCACAGCCGAGCTGGATGCATGGCAACTGAGACGGAGACAAAAAGCAGAAGAAGAACAAGTAAAACTCCACAGTCAGAGAGAAAACCAAAACAAACCACAAGCCAAGACAGAGAAGCAAGAGCGTTCAGACACCATAGAAGTCAAACTGGGTTTGCAATTTCCTCTATTACCGAATTCCCTAATTTTCTTGTTTCTTGTTTAGAGTGTGTTAATGAACATATTCCTGTTTGTCATTCTATTTAGATAGAAAAACCAGTGAAAGAGAGTTCAAGAAAAAAAAACCTGACCTGCCTGCTCCAAGAACCAGTGGAAACATTCAAGTTACATTTACCCCACGGGTTTTCCCAACAGCCCTTAGGGAGTCAAGGGTGCAGGAGGAAGAAGAGGTGAGAGTTGTTACACTCCTTTTCTGACATCTGCAAACCCCAAAGGAGCAGTCATTTGTTCTCTCTATCTCTGAAGTTAAAAATCTGGCTGCTTAAACAATGTGAATTTCCCCATTGTGGGACAATAAAGGAAATCTAATCTAATCTAATTAGTTTAAAGTACAAGCAGAGAGAGATTGCATTCAAAATTCACAACATAATTGCTCATAATTGAGTCAATTATGACTTGTTAACCCTGAAAAGGTCAACATCAGCCTATGAAAATTCAATCATTCATCTTCTACCGCTTATCTGTGGAGCCAATCCCAGCTCATATTGGATGAGGTACACCCTCACAAGTCACCAGTCCATTGCAGGGCCAACAAATAGAGACAGACAAAGACGAAAAAACCACTCACACTCTGAACTACCAGCAATTTATAGTTACCAATCAACTAAAACATGCATGTCTTTGGACGGTGGGAGGAAACCCATGCAAGCACGAGGAGAACATCCAAACTCTCCACAGAAAAGACCCAGGCCTGGGACCTGAACACCTTGTTGTGAGACAACAGTGTTAACCACTATGGCGCTGTGCTACCACAACACTGAAAAACACTTCAAAAGTACGAAAAACACATGTTTAGAACTATGAAAACATAACAAGCATCCTTTCATTTTGATGCCTCCAACATATTCTGCAAGTGATGCCAGCCTCTTCATTTAATGAAGATATTTCTGAGATATGAAAATAAGCGCTCTCTGTCATCTACTATTATTATCAGCTTGAATGTGTTATGTGCTTTGTGAGTGCAGTTACGTTCACACTGTTTATGTTTTAATCAATTAGTGGTTATACAAACAAGCTGAGGCCAGGCGTGCTGTGAATGCAAATGTTGAAATGCTTAAGGACCAGAAGGAGGAGAACATGAACCCCGACTGGTTAAAAGACAAAGGAGAGTAAGTGAAGCTTCTTTTCAAACTTTTTTTCCTAATGTATAGACTAACTAATTCAACTCTTTCAGCAAATATTTTGCGATAGGAGACTACCTGAGTGCAGTGAATGCATACAACTTGGCTATCCAGCTCAACAGAAAGATGCCAGCTCTGTATTCAAACAGAGCTGCTTGCCACCTGAAGCTGAGAAATCTTCACAAGGCCATTGAGGATTCCTCTCAGGTCTGTACTCAATTTTAATGATTTTAACAATCAACATTTGATTATGTACAGTGGTCAGCAGTTTGTATCTATTTGAGTATGTATCTGCTTAGGAAGTTCTTGTCCTGGTACAATACCTTCTTTACGCAGTCCAAATACATGCATATAGGCCAACCATATAAGGTGTATCTAAATGGGTTTCACCTTAGTTCCCCTTGCCTGCCCTGTGTGTCTGTGTATTTTTCTGTATTTCACTTTGATTTGGAGTAAAGAATTCTTTTATTTTGTAGTCTTCCCTTTGTTTTCTGATTTTTAGAACCCTCCAATTGTACATTTCTTTTCTGTAAATTAATTCTTACCCTTCTAACCCTAACCCTGTATTACACACAAGCCCAGTTCCTTCTTCCCTCAAAAACAAGACAATTCAGTCTTTGACAGGAGTGCAGTACACTTCAGTTTGTGAGTTAGCTACAATAAAGGCTTAAGCAAATGGTGATAATGCTTCTATATAAAATAGCAGTAAACATTGCCTGATGCTTTCCTGCAGGCACTTGATCTGCTGACTCCACCAGTTGCTGCTAATCAGGCTGCCAGAGCCAGAGCCCATGTCCGTCGAGGATCCGCTTTCTGCCAGCTGCAGCTCTACGCAGAAGGTCAGAGTTTAATAGTACGCGCACAAAAACAAACTATCCATACGTTTTGATTTGTGTCAAATGTAAAAGTAAGAATACATTACTGTGATATTTTTCTCAAGATGCTGTCCAAAGGGCTGAACAGCTCACTGGTCAGCTGATGCATTTGTGATATGTTTTCTTAGGACTACAAGACTTCCAAGCTGCTTTGAAGATTGACTGTCATAATGAAGCACTGCAGGCAGACACACAGAAAATACGAGACATAATTCAAGGGACTGCAGTGAACCCTGAGACACAGTGAGACATTATTTACTGTACATTACATGTATGCCAGCTTGTTGCTTGTCTGGTGCCCAATGATTTAATACATGACAGCAGAGAATCAAAATTTTGTATTCAAATACTATGTGAGATGGCTGTTCATTTCTAGGATAATGAAAAAGGTACGTAAACTGGGTACTTGAAAAACGAAGAAGTTACTAGACAACATGGAGTTGGCAAAGGGGCAGAGCACCCTCATGTGGCCAAATATTTCATCACCTAAAATCAACCATTTCAGCAACAATATCTTAATTCAAACAGCTAAGTCACTTTAGTTCTTACAAATGTCTGGCAAGTGTCATGTTCCTTGCATGCATTAAGAATAAAAGGATTTAGCTTAAAATCACCTAGGTGGTTTGGCTGATGAAAAAAGTTCCTACCCTGGCTGACATTGTGGCCTCCTCAGCCATAATGTTTGTATCCTGCTATTCCTGCTCAGCAGGCTCCTGAGGAGTCTTCAAATCACATCAAATTTTATTGATACAGCACCAAATCATAAATAAAGTTACTTCAAGGCATTTTAGATTCTTTATAGAATTGAGACCCAACAAACTCCTTCATGCATTTGGTGACAATTTCAAGGAACGTCTTGCTTCTTCATGGTCAGTTCACTGATTTTCGTTTGGCTCGAGGGAGAGAGCAAAAAGTTCCTCTGAGAATTCCATGTATCAGAGTTGAACTCCAAACAGAGACCTACAATCTGGTTTCATTGACTGGACTCTTGCTTGGGATTTGTTGGGTCTCTTTAAGAACTGCATTAAGAACTGCATAAAGAGTTAGGTCTTGACCTGTGTAAAATGCCTTGATGTAACTTTGTTATGATTTGAAGGGCCTCGTCCCTGTTCAGGCATCAATATGAGAGCCATGTCACCATGACCTGTACTGGTGCCTAACAGAGACAAGGCCTCTGGACGGTGTCACTCCCCTACAGGCGCGACATAAATAAATTTGATTTGATTTTGTTCCTAATTCAAATTCGTTGATGGGGTGAGGGGTGTATAAACTTTCTCATTGGCAGGGCCGGCTTGTGTTTTATTAGTTAAAATAGATTGCATTTGTTCATAATTAAAACTTAAATGAAGTGATCAGAACTTATTTTAAATTCAATTTAATGACAAAGATTCACTTATATTTCCTTGACACTATACTTTACTAGTAAAACAACACAGTTTAATTTTTTTAGATTTTGACTCAATTTATTTTTCCATGGTGTTCCACGTTGAGGGCCTTGGAAATCACTGCGCTGCTTTGCAAACAGACTTTCTGTGAAGGTCTTTTTGCTGTGAATGTGAAGTGCAAATTGAGGTCAAATAATCAAACCAGGGAGTGAGTCAAGACCCAGTGCCACCGGGTCATGGGAAGGCTGACACAAGTTTCCAAATGATTCTGGAAAAAGTGGTGATTTGGTGCTTTATTCTAATGACAGCTCTGGTGTTAGAGGCTCGTTCTAACATGCTGTCCTGCCCCTTTGAAATTCCTTTATCATGACATAATACAGGCTCATGACTCAATGCAGGTTAGTGCACATACCAGCTTTAAAATATGGGTCCTCAGAAAAGATTTTTTGTCAGTCCACTGATCTAAGTAGATCAGAGCTCCAGTCCTGTGTGACTGTGAAGTAGTACTTGAAGATGTCGACCACACACCCTGCCCTCTGTCAGTGGACTCAATAGAAATCGGTAAACACCCTGCAAAGCTGCTTTTCTCTTTTTTTATTTCTACCAATTTTCTGTTTTCATCTAATCTCCTAATCAAATGTGCCAAAAGCTTCCTGAAGAAAACAGTACAAATTCAGCTTCAACATAATGGGATCATTAAGAGGCTTTGATTTGGACCGGAGCTGAGTTGTGGCAGAACAATTTGAGTGAATGATCGTTCGTGAACAACTTAAAGCATTTGAAAAACACCACAGTTCTACCATGCATAGAAAAACGAAACCGTTGAAGTGTTTTTGCAAAAGATTAATGTTAGTGCTTGGAAATGGAGCAAATGAATGTGCACATTCAATTACATGTTGGCAACTCTGGATGGCTTAGCTTTTGGTGAGTTTGTATACGTTTTATTTAAATTCAATGTTATTCTCAGTTCTGTAAACAATCTGGCAGCATCTCATGTCAAAGCTTGATGCTTCTTTGATATAATGCAACTAAGCTCTTTTGGCTCAACTGCTGCTGTGAACATAGACTAAACTAACTAAATTGCTGCTGGTTTCCGATTTCCTTATTTACCAAACCTGTTGCCTCAACTCAATTAAATCGATACTTTGATTATTAATATATTTACTTCTTTATGTTTGGATTTTTACCAGATGACAGAGTCATGTCCATTCTCATTTTTTAGTAATGAAAGTCTCCCCAAATTCCTCTAGAGTCTTAAACAAACATCATTATTTGATGACTGCATTCTCAGCATGAAGACCTACTTCTAGAAGATGATTGATTTGACATGACTGACAAAAATGCAGGAAGGACCAAAGTTGCAGCTCGCACAGTATAGTCTAACACAAGTTCCACATAATACAACTGGTTCATTTGTTGTATTTGGGGCTGACAGAGCTTGGCGGAGGTAGAAGGGACAATAAGTTTTGTCAAGCAACATGATTAAAAAAATGCTGAAATTAATCTTAGTGTGATTCTCCAAATGATCTTATGTGTTGCCAGGATGACTCTCTTGGAGGAGCTTTTTGCACTACACAACTTGTACAACTTGTACTGGTTTAGTATTTAATTACACTAACCCTATCTGAATAAACAACAGAAAAACACCCCAGATAAAATTGAGAGAAATTATCACAGTTACAGACAAGTAATAATAAAAGAGAAACGGACTACTACTACTACTACTACTACTAAACATTGTAAAGACCAAGTGGCCCTAACTTTGAACCCCAGGAGCTTTCATATGGTGCAGGAACATGTGTACACAAGGATTGGCTTTTTTCAAGTGTGTTAAATGGGGTAAAGAGTGGTGTCCGAAAGAAAGTGTGTGTCCTGCTCAGTGAGCACAGGATAAAGGCCTCCATATGGCACTGGTAAGTCAGCTCCAGCACCCTGCTAGGAGGGCTGACCACCTGCCAATCAAATCGCGCTAACAGAATAACAGGAAAGCGTGAAGAGCTCAAGAAGACTCAGACACAAGACATCAGCAGACTGGGATGGAAAGGAGAAGGTTTTCTGAAGAGAATTTCTGATATGCAGGGCAGGTAGAGAGCGGCGTCGAGAGGTAGCTGCAGGGTTGTTTGTCATTTTAATGTTACAATGGTTCTTCGTTGTGAATATAATGTCAAGACAAAATAGATAACATATCTGAAGAGCAAAAAAGGGGTCCCTTCATTTACTGTAAAAACACAGTTAGCAAGCTTCAGAAAGAAGGTTTGTTTTTCATTCATCAGCATTCTTCAAGAGCACCCACAAACCAAAGCGATTTAAATCAATAATGGTAAAACGTACCAAAAAAAAACAGTCAACCATTTAACAGAAGCTTATCATGGCAGCCGCAATAATGTGAAAGGGAATGGATATCTGCAACACAAAGGAAACTCTCTTGGTTGGTTGTAATGGGTCTGTACTTCTCTTTTAGCAAAACCTTCAGCAAAGCATACCACACTTTCAATTGTGCTCAGTAGCTTCCAACCTGTGGTAACTGAAGGTTTGACCAAAACATTTAAGTTTTTTGCCAAACAAAACAATGTGCCAAAACATGTTAAATGGAGGGATTTTTTCAAATTACATAACTGATCTGAATTGGGGTTTTGGTTTGTTTGTTTGTTTTGTTTTGTTTTTTACTAATTCACTACATTTGAGCCTTAACTCTTGTATAAATTATGATTACATCATTCTGTTGTTCTGTCATTTATACAGTCCCTGAATGTCTCTATGTGTCAGCCTGTGATAGACTGGTGACCTGCCCAGGGTGACCCCAACCTTGCCGGGAACATTAGCAGAGATTGGCTTCAGCACCCCCGACAACCCTGAGTGATAAGTGGTTAGAAATGGATTGATGGATTTTATTAAGCAATTATAACAAGTGACTGAAAAGCTTCAGCTTTATAGGTCATAGAAAATGGTTGCTAGTGATGACTAACGTTAATCTTTTATAATTTTCCAGGATTATTTTACTATCTAATCTTGGGTGAAATTAAACAGAATAATATCTCAGAACTAAATGTGAAGGGAATCTGCGGTGACAATGTCAACTTGTTGCACTAAACAGTAAGTGGCCTCACTCAATGGGTTTTAAATGTCACCTTCATATTGCAGCTTTAAGTTAGTTTAGTTTAGTTTTTCTTTTTTCATGTATGTTTTTATAACAGAATAAGATATATTTATTTGGAAGGACAAATACTTCTCTCTCAGACCTTCTTCTCTCTTTTTCTGCCCAGCTGAATAACCACGAAAGGTTAATTAACCCTGCACCATTCTTACAAAAACCTTATTAGATACGCAACTCTCTGCTTAATGAGCTGAAAAATATCTCTTTGCACGTGGTTGGACGTGTGTGTGCATGTGTGCGCACGCGTGCGTGTATGTGCGTGTATTTGTGTGTGAAATGTCTGTATTTTCCTCCTTTCAGTTCAGTGTGGTGTCACACTGACAGCCATGTAAACACAAACATATATCAGACACAATATATTGTTCCTTTAATTGATGTCATTCACGCACTATTGATTTGGAGCTGTTCGTGTGTCCACTTAATGATTTTCAGTTCAGGGCTCATTCTTTCTCAAGCTGGTTATGTAACACTTCACTTTTTTCATCAACTAGTAATTAACTTCATCTCCAGTCATCTAAGGAATGGGGTGCATGAGGTCTAATCTGATGGGTTTTGGTTTTTGTATTTTTGTTTTTTTTAGCTGTGAACAGTTTTCTGCTGCTGTTAGAAATTGAGTTGATGGAGTTGAACTCAAACATAAGACAAATGTGTTGCAAAAACAGGACTGTAAGCTAAAAGCACTACAGAGCTACAAATATTAGATTCAAATGCTGCAGATCTCAATTTCCTGTTATTGAGTCCTGAAAGCAAACTACATAATAATGTGTTGTTGTGAGTGATGTGTAGTAACAATGGTCATTCATACCGCTTGTTTGGGCAGGTGCCCATAATGTTATTGCTAATTGGTGTATTGTACATGTATTTTCGATTCAATATAAATGATTGTTTTTCTATCAGCTGTAGTGTTGACTTGGTTTCTCTAACAGGTTAATTTAATGTATTCAATTATTTCCATACATACCAGTTTTGTTCAGTCCTCTGATTACTTGACAGTTAAGTCCAAAGCCACTGTTTCAATGAATCATTAGTGATAGTATAGTGATTTGATCTGAAGGGGACTAGGGCTCAACTGACACCAAGTTATCCTCAACGGCAGGATCAGCTTGAGACAGCTGAAGAACCTGTGTTTAGACAGATTTTGTCCCATAGAGCTGATCTCTGCTGTCTCTTCTCTCTTCTCCTGCCTTACTGCAGGTATTTCAGCCTACAGAGTCTTGATGTGCGTCTCCTACCCTCACCCTTCAAAGTCTGCCCTCTCTTGCTCTTTCCCTTTTCCTCGAGCCACCCAGTCAAGACAAACAGGTGTCTTCCTTAAATCTTTTCTGTTCACGGTTTCTATTTGTTTAAATCGAGTTTCTGAACCACTCCCACCAAAGGATCCTGGGGTAATGGTGGGTATTTGCGCATAATATTTCAGCCATACATCATAACTATTACGTTTTTCACCTGCTTTTTCTTAAGCTCTTATATCCTCCACACCAGGCTTTTGAAGATATAAAATTGTTGATCACCACTTTAATTGAATTTTGAGTGGTTTAGTTCATTTTACACCTTGGTGTGAATGAGTAAGAAAAAATGTCAAAGGTCAACAAAACTTATTTTTATGGCTGTTATCTAATGATAGAGCAGTGAATGCAGACTGGTCAGACTTGACACAACACTTTCATAAGGGCAAGCATGAACAATGGAGGACTGCTAGAGTTCTGCTAAATAAAAAGTGCAATTTGAATCTTTTGCTGTGACAAATAGTTCACTTGAATCATCAGATCAAATCAACAGATTTGTATCTCATGTAAAAATATCAATAAGCTCACAGCAAAAAGAGGCAATCCTTCCAGATCCAGAGATAGTTTGAATTTTAAGATAATCTAACACATGTGGTTCTTTCAGTTCAATTCTTTTGTCTCATCTGAGATCTATCCATCATCTATTAAATAGATTATTATAAAAAATACTGCACATATATTCATAAGCTCTTTAGTTGAAATCACTTCAGTATTTCCCTGATGATATATTTTCATGTGCTACAAAAGTTAATTACAAACTGAGTATTGAGGGAGAGACTGTTTTATGGCTTTAAAATGACGTGATTTATTTCAAAAACAAAAGTGTGGTTAGCGCTGTTGCCCTACAACAAGACGGTTTGCTCCAGCACCCCTCGCTACCCAGAAGCAGATTAGCAATAGAAGATGAATGAATGAACATTCTTTTCTTCCCTCCTCTTCTTCACCTTTCTGCTCTTCTCTTATATATCCTCTCTTCTGCCTTTCCTCTGTGATAAGGAACTGCTTGTCTTGCCCCTGTGACTCTGTTCAGTGACTATGAGTGCCTGTGTGAATGATGGCTTACCCCCTTTCTGAATTATAGACTCCTTGGGGTCACTCTGTGGCCCCCAGGGCCCATTGTTATCTGCCCACTGGCCACTTGACAGCACATTTGTAAGGATGTTAGTGAGTGCGCGTGCACGTGTGCATGCAAGTGTGTGTCCTGTGTTTCGTCTCAGGTAGAAGCAGCCAGCAGATCGCTCCCTTGCTCTCTGATTGACTGACAGAGCAAGCTCGATTCTTAAATCCAACTGCTGCCTAGTTTAACCAAACTCTCTTTTCACCACATTTCCAAAGAAATGAGCAGCAAAATCAGAGGACTGAACAAAACTGGTATGTATGGAAATAATTGAATACATTAAATTAACCTGTTAGAGAAACCAAGTCAACACTACAGCTGATAGAAAAACAATCATTTATATTGAATCGAAAATACATGTACAATACACCAATTAGCAATAACATTATGGGCACCTGCCCAAACAAGCAGTATGAATGACCATTAAGTGCTTATGGATTGTGATGTGGGGAACTGGTGGTTTCAGTGTGTCAGGATCTGGAATTGCTTGTTGTTTTTCCAGGGAGTGTTATTCTGCAGAAAGAGAATTAAAAGATGAATGGATGAATGAATGAGTGGATTGGCAGGACCCAGCAGAAGATTGGTGTCACACTGCCTCCACCAGCTCGCCTTCTTCATAGTTCATCCTGGTGCCACATTTTCCACAGTAATCGGCACACATGCATCCAGGCATCCACATGATGGAAGAGTAAATAGGATTCCTCAGAGCAGACCACCGTCTTCCATCGTTCTGTGATCCATTTTGGATTCTCTGCACATACACAGCAAACAGTGATGCACTGAATGAATGAATGACTTCCTTCTATAAGAAGCAGCATTAACTTTTTCAAGCAGTTTGAGCTATAGCAGATCTTCTGCTGGATCAGACCACATGGCTGAGCTCTGGCTCACCATATTGCCAGTTCACTGGAACAAATCATCATTCTGTATGCAACCATATAGTGTGATGTAGAAGCCTTTGTCTTTTTTTAATGCTAATATTCATTTTCCCTTTCACAGTCTCCGGAGGTTTCAATTAGGATACAGGGGGTTCCTTTTTCATTTCCAAACATGTAATTGAACAAAAAAAAACAAAAAAACAATCTTTGTCATTATTTCATGCAGCAGTTGGACACAAGATGGGCATAAAGATTGAATGCAAAGTCAAACTAACAAATAGATGGTTAGGAAAGGGAAGAATGATTTTTATGAGAAATGAGAAGATCCAAGAACAAAATACTTTGTTTTCACTTGACTTATTAAGATGCATTACGCCTCTTCAAATCAGCAGAATTCAAATTTGAAATGCAGATTTTTGTTTAGTTGTGTTTTCTCTCAAATGCCTCTAAGCCCTTTCTCAATCCATCAGCTCTTCGCGAGCCTCCCATGGCCTTTTACCAGGAGTTAATTAGTCTTTTCATTATCCATGAAAGAGTTAATTGATTAATGAGGAATGGTAATGGATTTATCTGTAAACAGCCTCTCATTTGCTCTCAGCATCCTCTTCATCAGCTCCTCTCTCTTCCATCTGCCATAAAAACACCGAAAAGTTTTCCAACACATTAAGCCCCGAACTGAGAACCAGAGAGAATAGACCTGTTTAGAATTCCTCAGAGTGATTTAATTAAAATCCAAGGATCCCCGGTACTCTCTTTATAGCTCTTACATTTCTCTGCTTTGGACTTATCCCACTTACACTGGCCATACTCCTTCTCCTGATCCACTTCATCATTCAACATCACTCCCTTCATCATTTCTTCTGGGTGGCAGAGGGAATGGCCTTATCCCTCCTTCAGAAATCACTTGTGGCCTGACAGCTCTCACAATAAGAGCCATTACACACAATAAGACAGAAAGACGGCGCTCTAATTTAAAGCCCCTCCTCCTCTGCCTCTTTACATCATTATGGTATTAGTCCTGGGCAAGAGTGGAGAAAGAGAGTAGAATGAGATGGATGAATGTGGGACATCAAAGTCCTTCTGCAGCGGTAGCACTTGAGGGAATGATCAGCCAGGCATTCTGGTGGCAGAGCCTTGTATGTATAGAGCTCTGGTGTGGCTTAGCTGGGCTTCAATGACCTTGCATAAGAAAATCTTCATCAAACCAGACAGAAGGCAAATAGAGAGGCAAAGCCAAAGAAGGTTTTGTTTCTGGGTTTTACACTGTTGAGCTAAATCATCCCGTGTTACAGTGGTTTTTTGTTTGGTTTGGTTTGGTTGTTTTTGCTTTTATCCAACAAAAAGAAAGTATAGTTGCACACTGGAGGTGTTTTTTGCCACCATGGTACAAAATGCTTTTTATATAGATGCCCACTGCATTTTCTCATTTTCTTCTCTCTCTCCACATATAAATCCAGGCATTTATCAACTGTATATATAACTCAAGATAAGTTCCCTATCAACAAAAATCCAGACACTGTCTTTCTTTGATGAGGAACCATCTCCTTTGATTTGACAACTCATAACAAGATATTTTCATGCACTCTAATTCTCACCTATATACGAAGCAAGTTACAATCGCTGTAGACTGAGGTAAAGGCGAGTAAAACTGACAAAGCATGGCAGATTAAAGACAGAAGTTTTCTTAACTAGTCAACTATGGTCTTATACTTCAAACCAGTGAAGACATTAAGCATGCTTATCCTCACTGTCCTCATTAGCTGATGGTCAGTTTTACCCATAGTGCAACTCACCTTAGAGTTAGTTAAAATGTGCAGTGTGGGAAAGTATGAAAACTGATCATACTAATTTGCTGTATGCAAGTTCAACTGCACTGATGAAGTGTTTTCATATGCTATTCCTCGTGGATATAGTGTTTTGAACCAACCACAAAATCTAAGTAATGGGCAAAATACGTTTGCTCTGCAATGGTGCTGAAATAATTACAAATCCTGTCTCGTTGTTCCCCAATGCACAAAAAAAGTCTGACTGTGAGGTTTACTGATTATAAACCTCAGTGAGCCGTAAGAGGAGGTGAAAATGGTTGACCTGTGGTTTCTGGTTTTGATGAAAAAAGTGATTGGGCTGTGGATTAGACTAAACATGGACTGTTATGAACCTTTTCTTTCATTCTTGCTGAGAACATGCAGATAATGTCAAAATGCAATTGGGAGGATTGCTTTTCATGCCTTTCTCCCCTTTCAATCAGAAAAGCAACAATTATCTCAACACAAAAAGGTGTGGATGGGCTGCATGCTAGGGAGCATGCGGGGAGAGTTTAGGAGGGGGCGCTTCAGTAAATGATAGGAATGATTGAGGGGCTTGAGGAGTGCAAAGAATGTTCCACAGTCTGACATATGGCTAAGTGGAGCAAGCTGGCCAGGCAAAAGCATTTCATGATCTTCACTCTATTACAGGGATTAGAGAAGTAGGGAGGGCAGGCCACACACACACACACACACATGTGCATACACTAAACTTTTAGCCAATTGTTTCTACCTCATACAGACCAATCATGAAAATGCATTTACATAAACCAAACCAAATCTGTTCTTACACTTAAAAGCTTTTCAGTGCAGCATAACAATGCAAGACTCTTGATGGGGTGAGAGACAGCTCAGTGATGCCAGTGATGCCCACCTCTCCTCCTGATCGTCTCTGAGTCAATGCTGGAGTCATTGGGGCAGATTAGATGGTTATGATTACACAGTGCTGCTATTTTGAAGACTATTCTTCAAATTCTGAGAGACAGCCCTATGTGATGTCTAACTCCCCGTGTGATCACTTTTAATTGTATGATACAGATGATGACGCAGATATTTTCATACATCTGAATTTAAGATCAATTGTCTTTTCAAATCAAGATGACATCTTCCGATTGTTGAGGTAGGGACTGAAAGACCCATACTGTTGACTGACATGTCTGTTTTATCATGATGATTTCCTCTGGCAACACCAGCAGCTGTTCAATGTGATCACAGAAAAATTCAACCAGAACTGACCATTAAGTGCTGATGAATCAGCACAGCATCCTCTCTGCAATCATAGCACACCATCAGCAAATATCAGAGGAAAGCTGAATCTAGATCTGCACACGGGTTTAGTATTAATGCACTATTTCAGGTTTTAATTATCCACTTCTGTATCCATATGTATCCTGACAATATTTATGTGACATTCAAATTGATTGATTAACTATAATAGGAATGTTTAGTGAATAAAACATGAAACCTGCCATAAGATGATTTTCATTGGTTTTGTTGGTGAAACCTGTTTATAAGAATTTAATCAGGTTGTGTTCCTAAGGTTTTCATTAGAATTTACTGGTGCTTTGGTACTATTTGTTGTAATTTAAAAGCAACAAACCAAATTTGTGAAAATACTTTACTGTATTAGATATGGAAAGCATTCATTCTAAAGAGAGATTGATGTTTGCTGGTATACTCATTCATACTGAGCACTATAGTGGAAATATAGAAGGAAAGATACATTAAAGATTAAAGATACATTAAACATAATGAAATTGGAAAGAAAAGTTCATTTCCAAGGCAGATGTAAAAACAGCAGAGTTCTACTTACATTGACATGTTTCATTTAACTTTGACAAGCAACAGAGCACTGTAGTGCCTGGATTTCGACTTGAGCTTTTCTCACCTTTCTTGAGACAGACCTCCATGAAATTACCCTTTAAGTAAGGGATTACTCACTGTGTGTGTGTGTGTTTGAACATCCCGTAGGTGCGTGTGTGTGTGTGCGTTCATGCTGGTAATGCCCATGGTAAATTGATACCATTACTGTCTGGTTGTGAAAAAGGCATAACTAAAGACCATGCCTAGGTCCCACCTCTCACAGTTGACTTTCTGGTGTGTGTGTGTGTGTGTGTGTGTGTGTGTGTGTGTGTGTGTGTGTGTGTGAGAGAGAGAGAGAGAGAGAGAGAAAGATTTGGAGCAGAGTGTCAGTGGCACATGAATATCTCTAGTGCGCATATTGATTTGCCTGAAACCTTTCTTCCTTTCTTGCTTGCTTACATACTTCATGTCTTTCTTTGTTTCACCAACGCGCTCTCTCTCTCTCTTCCTCTTTCCCTTTTGCTCCCTCTCTCCTGGGTCTCAGACCTAGCCATGTATGACAGATATGGTCGATTGTGAGTAGATCAGAGCAGATCATTGAGGTGAATGCTTTCAATGCAGCCTCTCATTCAGCCCTGGGTTGAAGTTTTCAAAGGAACCCTGATATGGAAGAAATGGGGATATCCTCCTGGCTGTTCCTTTATTCTGGTGTGTGAGTCTGTGTGTGCGCGATTGTGTGTGTGTGTGCATGTGCAGGCTGCTTTGCGTGGGCTGCTGACTTTAGTCTATTTGAAATTATCAAACAAAGCTGAAATAGGAAGTAGAGTGAATAGTACTCACGCTGGGCACCATGAACATAATCTGGTGTGTGCACGTGTGTGTCTTCATGCACATTGGCTGTATGAGAGAGAATGGCTGGACACAGTTTTCAAACAGGAAATGAAAATGTTTTATCCTCTTGTTTATGTTCTGAATCAGCCTTTTGAAAGTTTCTTCAACGCTAACAGACAGTGCTTGTAGCATCAATAGTAATTTTCTGTCTGTCTGCTTGTAACATAAGTCATGACTTATCAGAAAAGCTATTTAAATGTAATTTTAGTACTACTGCTGTGAGAAAAGCATAGGGAAGAAAAAAGTGATGTTAAACCTTAAAAGTGATCTCAAAACACAGGAAATACATTCCGGAGCATTAGTGAACTTACAGTGATGGTGTTATAATCTGAGTGATTTCAGGCACAGATGGTACCTGACTGAGTTCACAATGACAGTGTGACAGTGACTTAACATAAACAAGAACCTGAAAGTGACATAAAGCCTTTATTATTGTGATTTTACTTTTTTTTTTTTTTCAATAAATTATTTTGACTAAAACCTTTTGGGCATTTCCAGTCACATCAGGATTAACTGTTAAGTGCCCTTTACAGTTGTTCTAAATGAGGAGCTTTTTTCATGAGCCAACTCAAAGGACCTAAATCATAATTTCAGAAAGAAACATTTCCTTGGTCATGAACCACCTCCTTCAGTTTGACAACTCATACTGTAACAAGATATTCATGCCCCAGTAATTCCTGCCACGTGCACAAAGCAAGTCCCATGCACTGTAGTAGTGGTGGTAAACCCAGCTAATTCTATGGGCTCGAGTTGATCTGAGTCACTTGAGTGAGGGTTGTAAATAATTTTTAATACAGAAATGTGGTTTTCTTTGCACACTAGATATCTTATGAAATCTTTATCTTTCAAGGATGTCAACTTTCAACCAACATGCATGGTCCTTCTAATGGTTTACTGGTCAGGAGTCTTTTATTATTGGTATTGTTTCATGGTTTGTTTGTTGTTTTGTTTTTTTTGTTTGTTTGTTTTTTTTTTGGGGGGGGGGTCTACCCTTCAGGTACCCTGAGCTCACCACTGCCTTCAATGCAAAGTAATGGCACTGAAGATGTGAGGGGTTGATTTTTATTTTTTCTTATTCCCATAGCAGAACTCCTGCCAGGTAGATTATATGAGCAACAGATCCCTGACTGAGTTGGGTCTGACTGGATTAGCTGTTTCCTGCCCCCACACAATGGAGTCCGCCAGGGAACCAGATCAAACCTCAAGCCACATATACATGTGTAGTCTGTGCATAGCATATCGTGTCTGTGTGTGTTTGTGTGTCTGCATGCAGGTAGCAGGCACAGGCTAAAGGGCCGAAAGCCAACAAAGACCATGAAGAGAGGAGCAGCAGGAAGCTGATTAGTCACTTTATCCCTCTTCCCTCTATTCCCTCTCTCACTCTCTCTGAGGGAGACAGAGGGATCAAGGGAAAGAGCTGAAGTTAAAATCAGAGGTTGAACCAGGGATTAGGTCTGAGTGGAAACGAGCAAGAGCTGGGTAGAAATTTTAAGTAAAGATTCAGGATAAAACAGAGGCAGAGGCAGAGAAAGCTAAAAACAGAAGTACAGAATAAACATTACTGGTTATGTTTAGACATAAATTCTGTTGGATTGGGCAACGTGGTCCACATGGTTTACTCACAAAACCATCTGAGGCCCTTGCGGCCGGTGTCAAAATCGCTCACATCCTCAGACCTAATCATTTCTCCAAGAATGTTCACTGCCTAAAATCCCATCAACTGACAGGTGCCACGTCAATGACATTTTCAATGTAACTTGACATTGGTCATAATGCCATGGTTGATCAGTGTACGGTGCCACTGACAGGCAACTAAATGAAAAGAATGAAACATTGTGCTACTTTAAGTATTGTTAGGTTTTTGATGGTTTTAGCCATTTTTGGATATTTTGATGTGGGTATAGATTAATGCAGTAATATGACAGAATGAGTGGGGGATAATGAGACAGCAGGATAATCAGCCAGCTGATCTCATGTATAAGTGAGTGTTTTTAAAACATCTCATTTGTGCTCATATGCAGCATGCAAAACAGATTTATGCTTCAGATAAAGTGCCCATAAACTGCACTTCTGCTCCCTTCCTATCCTTAGCACATGAAAATGTGTCGTATTCCAAGTCTGATGATGTTAATGTCCTTGTTGGTGGTTGCAGTACTAATACTTTGCCTTTACCTTTGGGTTTCATTTTAAAGTTGCCTTCAGTGCATTTGTTTTCCCATAGAAGTAATTTCAGCTTCCAAGTATTTTTACAATGAAGGTTGATGAACATCATCGAGAAGTTGAAGTTTACCACAATTAAAAGAGATTATTTTCTCTGAATCTTGCTTTAGTTGTCGTAGTTTTGTATTTGTTCAATACAGAGATCTAATGATGGGGAGATGTAACAGTGTCCCGCTGTGTGGAAATGCCATCACATAAATGATTTCAGTCTGTGGATAAACAGCAGTATGCATGAGTGTACCGCAACAGAATCTCTCTGTCTGCTGATCCGTGTGAGAACGCTTGTCCCTCAGCATATGCATATATAAGCCTACTATACACTTTCAATTGCAACACTGTTCCTGTTCTGTTTCTCTTTCTCTTTCACACTTGCACACACACGCACACACACACATACACGCACACACCCAGGGACACTGGAAAAGCCCAGAGAGTCCCTTTCCCTGTTATGCAAATAACATCAGCCCTTAAAACGGTTTGAGTGAGAATTAAACGTGAATTAAATGAGGCTTGGCTCTTTTTTCTCCATTCTATCTGAATAAGGCAAAGTCCCGTCACCATGGGAGATCCCCACGCCGTTGCCATGCCTGTTATAGGATTGACAAGATGAGAAGTGACATAAATACCATGGCTGGCATTCAATCCAATTATGTGGCGTGGCACGCCTCAATACCTGCTAGCCATGCAGTGCTGAGCTGGCGTCCTTGTATTCAGCCCACCTCAGAAATAAGACTGGTCGTATTCATCTTTAAGCCCAGTGCTAACCTTGGTCCCGTCACCTCAGCTAGCTCTGAGTCTCTGCCCTCAACCCTGCGCTGAACCCGTCAGCCCAGCTTAATACAAGCCTTTGGACAAGGTGCTTCCCAAGGCTCTATGCACACCCACAGACCAAAACTAAATTCCCTCTCCAAAGCTGAAATGATATACATTATCAATATGTAGAGTGACCGAGTCAACACGCACATTATACACGCCAGCGACAACCCAAATTAAATCAGATTTAGGCCCATTGAAGAGGATTTAATTTGCTAATAATCTGCCATTGCACACTGAGGCTCTGCTCCACTTCTGTAAATGCTGTCTTTCATTATTCTTTCTGAAACAATTAACTATGTAGGATTTTTTATTTATAGTCTATCAAGTATATAGTAGCTACAATAATTTGATTCTTGGTGATCAGAACAATGTTAAACCATGGTTCATTTTCTTTGCTGCTTTCACTGCAACCGGTCTGTATCGGATGTTTAACTTTTCCATGATTTTCACCTCTTTTTCACTGACCTCTCCTGTCTCAAAATGTTTCCACCTTCGAGCACTAAAGGTATCTTTATGTATCTTTAGCACTATTTTTAACCCCTTACCCAACTCCTGCTCTTTTCATCCTGTTATGTAATAGATTGCTATATGCTACGATATATCAGCTGCTTTCAAGCTTTTTTGTGGCGCATGCAATATAAAACGTAATGTCATTTATTTATTTGAATTTTTGGAAATATACAACTACAACTAAAACTAAAACACTGAGAAACTGAGTCACTTACAAATGTGGCTGCTGAATTTGAATTGATTTGCTCAAGGGTTATTCATGGTCCTGACTGTGTACTGTCGTTTCTCAATGTTCTGAGATGATGCTTAGTCCAAGGCCCCATCTGAGTAGCATAATAAAAAAAAAAACTTTCTCCTTCTCCACTCCACTGACAAAACAAAAATGCAAACTAGTCTTGACAGCCAAATCGGTCTCCCTCCCCTCTTCCCTAGCACTGCTTGGCTTGTGCTTGGGCCCCAGAGCCCATTTTAACCACAGGCATTTACAAGCTCCCCTCTAAACAACCTGCCAGGTGCTTAAAGCTTCCCGCTGAAGGGCTGCACAACGTTACGAGACTCCAATAGCAGAATGGGCCGTGAATGTAAGAATGAAAGCTCTTATAATGGAACAGATTGTTAGCACAGCCGTGAGTTGCTTTGAGCTCCCATGACCAATCCTACAACTCATAAGCATTCAATGAGTGTGCTCTATGTCACAAGTGTCCCAGGACCTTGATGGGGACACTGAGGCAAGCAATCTCTCATATTTGTCAGTAACAGAGGCTAATCGCGTATGGCATTGTGAGGCAGTGCTTTGAGCTAATTCCAATGTCGTTATGCTAATATACTCACACAACAACACTAACATGCTTTCACCATTTTGGTTTAGCATTTTGTAGTTGATGATAAGCACGAAAGAGCTAATGGAATTGTCAGGGTATCACTAAGGTTGCACTGACGGTCAAAACCCAAAACATTTTGCAATCACATTTAAGAAAATGAAATGCAGAAGATTCACATAATCCCACCTTCCTTTGTCACCTCATCTGTTTCTCATGTCCTTGTAGCTTTGGTTTAACCACTCTCAACAGAAAAATAGCACCATAGTGAAAACAGGTTAGAAGACTATAAAAATGCAGACTATATTAGTCTTTTTTTTTTTTTTACATGATCATTTCAAGTCATTCTGGAATATCCAATCCACTTTCCAGTTTATGATATACATTAAACCCAAACCCTAACCACTTTGGTAAAAGCACTCTATATGAAACCACACCACAATATTTCCCTAAGCTATTTTTTTTATCTGGACTCTGGAGCCAAATTCTAGTGTGTGTTGGGAGAGAAAACTAAATCCACATTGTCAGATTTCAAATCAGATTGATGATTAGTTCGGGGATTGTTTGTCTGTTGTTTTATAGTGTAATCAATTTAACATTCATAATTTTCTGACACATTTTCTCATGAACTTGGATGCCTTAGTTACTGCATGAGTGATATTGTGACAGTTTGTTGATGTCACTGATATAAATTAAACATGGCAAAACTACAGTGAGTCCAAATGTAAAATTTCACAGTGTGTCATTCAGGAATTATTGCTCTGCATTTTCTTTTGCCAAAGCAAAATATACATTGAAGAAAAAGATTCAACACGCACTCCCTCTCTCTGAGGAGCTTTATCCCGGGGCTTGTGTCTCTTTCTCTCTCAACAGAGAGAGGTGATGTTTAATGGAAAGTTAATATGGCTTTAATGCTTGTCGCTTCACTCCAACACTGAAGGCCCCACTAATCCACTCTGTTCCACAGTGCCTGGAAACAGATGCTCCAAGTGGGTGCAAACAAAAAAAACAGAGGTGGCAGAAACTACGAGCTATTTGTTTGCTGAGCTGAGTAATAAATGTGTGTCTGTGAATGCAGTATTTTCATAGTCACACCAACACACTAATGACTTTTTATAGTTTGCCTGGATAATTAATATGCGAGTTCCCTTCTGTGATTTTACATTTGTTGTTTTAACTCCTATTTTCGTTTTTTATTGCTTATAAAAACAATATGTGTGACTGTGCTTATTGTATGATTTAATAAATAGTTGTGGTAATAGGTTCAGATCTGTAATTGGAGTTTCTGTGCACTTTATGTTGTGTTTATCGTATTGTCCTTATGTTTATTAAGTGTTTGAACAGACATGGGAAAACAAATATCTCTCTGGGACGAAAAAGTCGATTCTATTCTATTCTAATATCTTCACTATCTGAAGCATGATTTAGCAATTTGCCTATCTACAGCTGGTACAAAGGTAAGAAAAGGTAGAAAATGCTACACAATACTGGAACTTGATAATAGTCAAAACTACACACATATTTTATCATTTATTTTGATAAAAATCCTCTCCAAATTCTTTTTTTTTTATATACAGAGAAGAAGGCTATTGTACCAGCAATTGTTCAGTGTAGCTGAAACTAATACAACAAATACTGAGGTTTTAGTGTCTGAGTTGTTGAGCTTTTAAATATGCAAATGCATTGATGGTGAAAAGATGAAAAGCTCTAAGCAAAAACACAAAAACACAATTAACTTCATATCACTGGTAGGCTATTGAGAAGAATTAAAGGAGCATGTTTCATCTATTCATGTTGTTGTGTTTACCTTGGTGGCCCCTGGCTCCACCAGCTCACACTATCTATGAGGACAACAGCCGTATTGAACAGTTGTACTAATTTGCAAGTAATTTTACTAAACTGAACTGAGGAGCTGCTTTTCTCAAAGAGCAGCTGACATCCACCTGGACTTAAATACATGTTTTATCTTAATGGGAAATGCTGGTGTGTGTCTATTGCCTACATGAAGCAACTTACACATAAATAAAAGGCACATCTTCCTTTCACTTTAATTAACATCATTTTAAAAGCCATTAACAGCTGTGACGAATACTCATCTCACTCATGTTGTCATCAGAAAGTGAAATGTCATTTTGTGAGGCGGTTTGTTTTAAGACTTGGAGGCTTAGCGCCTTCAACATGATTCTTAACTAGTTATTACTTCTCAATAGACACAGACTTAGTTGTTTTCCTTCTTTGTATGAGTAATCAATTCAGGGAGTTGGGTGGGAGGGTTGATATTGTAAGACTTCAAGAGGCTAATAGCTTTAAAATGTGTCTTAACTGGTTTAATTCACCAACAGCTGTTGTGCTGGTTAAGAGTTTGAGCAGCAGGCCGGTCTATCTGTCAGATCAGGAGGAGAAATTAGTTCTGCTGATTCCCATATTCCCTCCCAGAGAACCATCTGCTCCACTTCAATACAATAGAGGGATTTTCTGGAGGTATAAAATGCTTTGAACACAACAATTTCTCTCTCTCGCTCACACTCCCTCTTTGAGAGGGGTTGAAGTGAAGGTGTCATATTTCTCTGGAGAGCTGCCACTTATCTCATCATGATGAGTTCAACAGCTTCCAAGATGATAGTGAAATGATGTGTATTTAAGTCCAGGTGGATGTCAGCCGCTCTTTGAGAAAAGCAGCTCCTCAGTTCAGTTTAGTAAAATTACTAGCAAATTAGTACAACTGTTCAATACGGCAGTTGTCCTCATAGATAGTGTGAGCTGCTGGAGCCAGGGGCCACCAAGGTAAACACAACAACATGAATAGATGAAACATGCTCCTTTAATTCTTCTCAATAGCCTACTAGTGATATGAAGTTAATTGTGTTTTTGTGTTTTTGCTTAGATCTTTGCATTTGCATGGCTATCCACCTTAATTTTTTTGGACATTAAGTAATCAGCATGTATCCCTGTATTTTCTCTTCCACTTGTTCTATAAACTACCAATAGTATTGAATTTTGTTGGTCACACCGTACAGAAATATTATTATTATTATTATTATTATTAAATACAACACCAACTGTAATTATCATGAATGAAATATATGATTTTTAAATTTTTTATTACATTGATATTGACGTTTTCATATCATTCAAGACACTGAATGAGCAAAAAAAAAAACAAATTGATTACAACACTTATTTCCACTTAGTGTAGTGAACCAGTGGCAGATTCAGACAGTGTCACACACCTAGGAAGCAGCCCTCTCAAATTGTGAGGATGTGGTTGGAACAACTCAAACATGAAACCCTGACAGTATGGAGAAAGGCAGTTCACATTAAACCATCCCAGTGGAGGGGTTTTTCTCTTGTTGTTGTTGTTGTTGCGGTCCAAAATGCTTGATTTTCCAAGGGGGGCCTCTCAAAAATGAAAGTGCCGTGTGTGGAGATTTTCTGGTAAATGTTTTGTAGTAAAATTTTGAGAACTGGCAAAAAAAAACAAAAACAATTCTATCAACAAGCTAATGAAGACTCATATGTAATCACTTCCAATGATAATAAGCACACTGCACGTGTTTTCTTTTTTATTAATTAATTAAGAATCACCTCAGTTTTCTGAGCTTTCCTTGCACAGAAAGCATTCACACATTTGGGGTTTAGTCTGTTGTTAGTGTCAATAAAAGTGGAGTGGAGTGCCGCAAACGAAAGCTTGCTGTAGAAATAAACCAGTATGGATATACAATTTAAGGAGCATTCCTCTAGAAGAAAAGCATTTATGTGAAATTATGATTTGAGCTGTCACTCGGCCTGCAGTGAGGATTTGCTGGACCAATGTAGGCATAGAGGGCAGACGGAGAAGGGGAGAGCAGCAAATGCTGTTAGTCACAGGTCTTATCAGTTGGCTTCTGGGACTTCCATCACACACCCTGAAGTCCCAGACCAAATCTTCTTTAAAAATTCTTTGTTCATCTCTTCCCTCTGACTTTCTGGAGTTCACCCACTGCACTTCATATCTGTCCATGTTGAACACCACCATTGTGACAGGCTGTTTATTTTAAAGCATTAAAATTTTACTACACTGAAGAAAAAAAATTTAACCATTAAATGAGCCCATAAATACCTGGCAAAAATAAGCTGGCTGGAGAAAATTGTACAAAACCAAAATTAGCACAATATGTAATAAAGGTAAGCCTCTGTTGTGATAATATCTATCATAAATGAAGAGTTTACACAGTCTACACATTCGCATTAAAATGAATAGCAAGGTGTGTCCAAACCTTTGGCCTGTACTGTATGTTTGCACATTTACTTTTAAATAACTGAAAAAAACTATATTTATGCTCTTAAACTTAAGGCCAAATATTTAAGTGTAATTGAGATATAATTATAATTATGGCAGGCATGATGGTGATTGGACAAGGTGATGAGGATCAGAAGAGGACTCAGAAATACTGCATGAATTCCACGGAGGAATTTTGGTTGGAGGGATGATGATAATGCAATGCAAATATACATTAAGGAAATAACAATTTCAGTAACTACTGACTTTTTTACTGATATCATTTTAAGTGTCTTAAGTGGGGGGCTATCAGCATTCGTTACTAGATGGCTTGAATAATATGACGAAATCCATCTTCAGATCAAACGGGATTCTTACATAATGGCCCTCAAGCTCCTTTCAGCATCGACTGATGCGGCTCTAACTGAGAGCAGATGAGGGGGTAGACAGCGGGCGTGTTGCTGACAGTTGCTTAATGCTTAACAGGATCAGAGGAACCACTGGGCCAAGGTCACAATCAAATGACAATATATGTCTTTTCTGATGAGGGAGTTTCTTTTTGTGATTGATATTTCATATTATTTATCATCAAAAAGGCAATATTTATTATAATTATTTAAGGGTTAAGGTAATCTTGGACATAAGTGTTACCCCTGCTATGTATTAAAGGGCCTAGGATATTGAAATGGCCTTTAGGCATCCAAAGAAAACCTGCAAATGTCTGCTCATCAAGAAAGCGAGAGAAGGTGGGGGCTTGATGAGAAAAGATGAAGTCCTTCATCTTTTCTCATCAAGCCCCCACCTTCTAGAAGCAGGATCAAACTGTCAAACTGTCTGAATCTGTTGACGGCTTTAAATCCAGACAGATCTTGATGCCTAAACTTTTGTCGTTTTCCTGCTGGGTCTCAATGCATGTGGTCCCAGCCACAAGATGACCGTG
This sequence comes from Echeneis naucrates, assembly GCF_900963305.1. Lineage (NCBI taxonomy): Eukaryota > Metazoa > Chordata > Actinopteri > Carangiformes > Echeneidae > Echeneis > Echeneis naucrates. The sequence goes on along the minus strand of NC_042526.1, from coordinate 22,112,882 downwards.
AACCACAGGCTGTCTGTCGTCTCTCTTTTTCCCTTCCTTCCTTCATGGGCCCGGCTCTGTCCAAATGTTCTTTATCCTGTTCTCTTCTTTTATGTGGAATCTGCGAGGTCAGATACCTGCCTCTCATAGACATCTCCTGGTTGTCAGTGTCATGTTTTGGGCCTGAATCTTTATCCTTCAGGGGTGCCAGCCGCCTTGTATTTTTGTTGTGTTTCCTTCGTCTCGGCATGTGAATGCTGTGGGTGGTTTTACCACTTGTGTGTTTTTGAAGAGAGTCCCCGTCCGTGTCGCCATGGTAGCGAACAGGTCATAGATTTCATTTGCTACTGATCAAATTCTTCACTATTTATAGTGTTTATAGTGTTGTTGCATTGGCTGTACTGATGCAGCGCTAAAGTCATTGCAGTGTAGATGCCCTTTATTACAGAAGTGAAACACAGAGTGAGGTAAAACACATCATCAGCTAAAGGCTCAATTAAAACCGTTATCTATCAGCGTTAAGCATGTTGACAAAAGCAACATGAAGAACTGTGGGACATCAGAGAAGACTCCCTGTCCTGTGAGCTCTGTGTATTACTGCAGCAGAGGAGGCCAACATGGTAGAACTTGTAAAGACCTTCCAAGAAGGACCAGGCCAGCCAAATATAAGTTACAGATTCCAGATGAGCTCCACCATCATCAGCAGCTATTTATCTGACTGTTGGAAGGCAACGCAACCCAAATGGTGAAGAAACACAAAAAACACAAAAAGGTAACTGGTATATACGGTTCTATGATCACATACCACATAAGAACACCGCATGAACTCGGCAATAAAAAAAAAACTTCAACAGCTGCCGTAGCCTGCTGATTGTCAGACACCAAATTCATTGGACATTTGGAGATACCACCAGCGACAACTAAGCACATTTAGAGACATTTTTCAATGAAATACTTAAGATGGAGCAGAGTGACATCAAAGTAACTCTAGAGAAGGGCCTGGAGGAAAAAGGAGAGTGCAGCTGGTGTTGTAAGGTAGGCAGCTCTTTATTCAGTTTTTAGATGCTAATAGAGATACCAAATTAAAGAAGGAATAAATTACTGGTCTCCAGTCTTCAAATTCTTATAATCTAATACCTAACACATGTGGCCCAATTTCATTTTTGTGGTCAGTTGCTACATAAATCCAGTCATATTGAAATGATCAGTTCATTGCTTGGCTGAATGCTATGACTGCGTGATGACATCACACTGTGGCAGTTTCTCAGGTGAATGACGGAACGAATAATAAATCTAATGTTACTGTGAACACTGCCTTCTGACAGCAGCTAACAACGAGGCGAGCTTTCATGAAATCACAGCACGAAGTGGAGGGAGAAGAAGTTTCAGAATGGGATAGTGATGTGAGCAGAGTTTGTTAACCTGTGAAGTCTCTGGAGGATGGAGGGGTTATCTTTGAGGTTAGGATTACAAAGAAGGATTACACTCAACTGCAGCAGGCTGATGAGTGACACCTCTATATTCTCTTTTTTTTTTTAGAAAGAAATCACTCACAATGTTCCTGTCCCTTTTGCGTTTGAACAGCCCTAGTAAAGTGTTGTAGATCCCCATGTATACTTTATGTCTGAGACAGTGCACCTATGCTGTCTTCTGTGTTGCAACATTAGAGCATAACTGTCAAGCACTTCTGGCTGGAGATCCACCTTGAGAAAAAGTTAGAATAATATAGGGTAGGATCTGGTAGGCTTGGCTAGGCTATGAAAGGATGACATAGAATAGAAGATGCTTATTTTATTTTACAGTTGAACTTTTTCTTTCATTTTCTGTGTTGACAGTGTCCCCATGGCCGTGCTCTGTCACAGCAAAGTGTCTCATCATTTGGTTTTATTTGTTCAGAATGAAATCAACCTGGAGGTCCTGAATGGTCCGTTTGGCATGGCGCATCTTGTCACTTGTTACAGAATAACAGTTGTCCATCAGCTGCAGGAAATAAAGCAGCCAAATGGACCAAAGCAGCTTGCAGTGGAGCTGTTGCTCCCTGACGCCCAATCACAGAGGAACCAGAGAACCGGTGACCAATCCCCTTCCCTTGAACTTTCAAAGAGCTTCATGCTGAGAGATGGGCTGAGGGTTGAACTTGTGTGTGTGTGTGTGTGTGTGTGTGTGTGTGTGTGTGTGAATGAGTGGCTCGTATAAAATCTAAGTGGGATGCAGGATTAGATGCACAGAGCAGAGTGAATGTGTATCAGATAGCTGTGTTATTTTTTTTATCAAGACATAATTAATATATATATATAAGTAAGAGCAGAAAACGTGATGTTTCCCTGCAGCCCTTTGCCGCCTCCCCTCTGCCCGGGCTTCCTGCCTCCTCCTGCCGCCCTCTCCTCGCCCCTGAGCCGGTCACTCCGCTCGGGCTTCCTGGTGGAGGATCTGCTCCGCTTGAGCCAGCCCGTCACTTACATACATCGGACCTTCTCCTCCAGAGGTCCGGGGGAGGCAGCCCAGCTGGGCCCGCAGCCGTCAGCGGTGCAGAGCTGTGAGCCGCCGCGGGGCAGGGAGAGCCGCTCGCCGCAGACCGCCTTCCCGGAGCCCGGATACCTCAAGTTTGGCGTTAACGCGATCCTGGCCCCGTCCACACGGAGCGGTGAGTGCCATCACTATTACAGTACTGCCACTGATGCAGACAACAATAGTCATAATATTCACCATAAAAAGAATAACAGCATTATATTGACGACACAGTATTAAAACATATTGGATATAATACAGACTTCTATAATAGTAATATATTTGTATGGTTTTTGTTCACCATATTTTTATTATCCTTCTGAATCCACTTTAATTGTATCTCCTTATATATATTCAATTAATTAAAATACTTCATATAAAAAAATTAACAGTATAAACTTTAAAACCTGTATGCCCAATAAATGAATGAGTGGCCAAAATGCTATTATATAGTTTTAATATTTGAATAGAGTTAAAATATTATTATTTATCATAGAATGCTGAAATACATCATTCATAACCCTAACCCTTTAAAATGTTATTTCCACATCTACAAGTTAACCAACTGTTCTATCTGAGCAAAGATATTACTTTGTTTTATTCAAAAATATATATAATACTGTTATAAGAAGTTTGTTACAATATGATCGCTGAACATTTCGGTAAGTGTCAATATCATTTATTAATATGCTATTAAAGGTGTGTCATAACTCTCTTCCTGCTCCTCCAGTCCAGAGTTTTCAGACCAAGTCCTTGCCTTTGCCTTTCTTTGACGGAAGCCTCCATCCCTTCATCAGAGCTACCTATTTCACAGGTAGGTGGACTCCTGGCATCAGTAGTTAAAGAGCACTCAGACACATTTCTAAGGACTCATCACGTATCACTATAAGGATGCAAAGGATATAGGTCTCATTTTCATATTGGCCTTAAGATCTCATCAACATTAGTTTAGGATAAAATGCATGGTTGGATAACATCACCCTTTTTTTGCTGGTCTGTTATGTTCACTGGCCATTTGCATCCTCTTATTAATCCTAACAATGAAGGCTTCATTTGTGATTTGCCATCACAACCATTTCATCTCTTTTGTCTTTCTGGGAATATGATATGTAAAAAGATGTTGGATGGGCCTTACTTATAATAATTCTAAAAATATCATTCTGTCTCATACAATGTGAATCTGCAGGGATTCAATATTATTAACAGTAACTTTACCAGATTTCTGTCTTTCATCACATTTCAATCATGAAAAACAGAGTTATTAATATAATATGTATGATTAAGAAATTGCAAGTTTTTAATTATAACAGCCAAGTCATAGTCATAGTCATTGTTTCTACTCTTCTCTGATTTAAGAAGCAGGCATAATTTCAGACACAATCTTCATTACTATATGAATTCTTGGATCAGCTGGTATATGCAGTGTGATTAATAGTGTACTTTGGATAATGAGATAAATGAAGTGTAAGTTAATCATGGCATGTTCTCAGTGTGTTGAGATACTTTTTCACATAAACTGGGACGGGAATACATTGGACAGCTTGGAAACACTTCTACCAATATGAAGGCCTATTTAGGTGCTACACTGACTGCTGACATTAGCACCAGTTGTCGTAATCTACAAATTAGTCCAGTTTGTCACGGTTCAAATATATTAGTGCCGTTTGTCATGGTCTAAATGTGAGGCGGGTATCTTCCCAGCTCAGGAACTTGGCGCCTCTTCACGCGCCGTCGTTTTCCCACCAAGCCCCTCTGCCTGCCCACAAAGCTCCCTGCACCGTGACCAATAGGAGCCAAAACCACACACACACACATACACGTGCGCACACACACACATACACACATATTTGTTTCAGCACAGAAACAAATTCACAGGTTTGAAATGGGATTTCTTTGATTTATACTCCAACACTAAGGTATCAATTCTCCCAAAAAATGTGTGTGTGTAAATTGTGACAAAACATGTGTGACAGTGTAAAACAGCGCAAACTCTGTAAAGTTTGAGTGAAGACTTTCAAACATCTCTACATTATACTGACCTTTCTTTAATGGGCCTGTAATAAACTGGCCTGTCAACAGTCTTTCCACTCAATTCATTACAACACAATCACCTTTCTCTCTCCATTTGCAGCCTATAACAATCCCCCTTCATGCTTCATTAGAGGCAGTGTGAGCTCAGCTTTGGAGAGTCTGTCTTATTAGCATAGACTCTGTTTCCACTGCTGGACAAATTGGGCTGTTAAATATTAGATTTCAAGCAGATCATGTATATTACAGAAGACAACATTGGGAGTCTGCGTGCTGACGATGCAAACTGAAAGGCTTAAGTAAGAAAATCTAAACAAAATGAGACTCTTCTCTCAATCCTTTTCTTTAGAAGCAGTTTATTGTGATGTGTAACTGTTGATGTTCCTTTAAACTGATGGCATCACCCAAATACAGTATCAGTCACCACTGAGTCACTGTTTTTGATTTTTTGAAGAGTCTATCATTCTCAGCAAATTGTGCATGTGTCATTAAGGCAAAGTTGAGGAGTTGACGTCTCATGTAACTTCTCTGACTTCTGACCTTTGTGCCTTTGCGGCCCCATAGACAGACCTGCCTGGGATGTGCGGTCCACAGGACCCCAAAAGAGTGCAAGGAACGCATCTGGTTTAATATGTACGTATGGGGGCAAAGGTAGATGACTAACCTTGTACTCTCTCTTGTGTTCTGTCCCTCCAGCATCTTCTTCTGTGATTCCTGTCCCAGGAACGTTTTCATGGCCCCTGGCGCCCAGAGGGAAGCCCAGGAGGGGCATGCTGCGACGAGCTGTATTCTCAGACCTCCAGAGAAAGGCCCTGGAAAGAACTTTCCAGAAGCAGAAATATATCAGCAAACCAGACAGAAAGAAACTTGCCAGTAAACTTGGACTTAAAGATTCCCAGGTGCAAACATGGAGGATTTTAAATTGCTTTATATAACGAGCAAGAAAAAACATGGTTGTTTTTGTTATATTTGTTGATTTAAAAGTGAGTTTCTATACCAGGCTGGCTGTGTGTAGAGTTTTCTGAGTGACTGACATATTGCTTCTTTCTGTGTGCTGTGAAGGTGAAGATTTGGTTTCAGAACCGAAGGATGAAGTGGAGAAACTCTAAGGAGAGGGAGCTGCTGTCAACTGGCGGCTGCCGCCAACAGACGCTCCCAACCAAGACCAACCCGCACCCAGACCTCACTGATGTAGGCAGCACCTACTGTCACAGGCTTGACAGGACTGCACCCAGCAGCCAAGTACAAGTGGACAGCAAGCAGCCACACCTTTACCACCACCACCACCACCATCATCATCGTCTTCACAGTCCTTCATCTCCATCAGAGTCCAGCAAAGAGCAGTTACAATCAGACAGTGACGAAATCACAGTTTCTTAAGAGTCTGATAGGAGCTCATGTCTGGAAGAGAACAGCAGAAGTGCTTGGATCTGCTCTATTCATAGCTGTATTTTCAGCCTTGTGCTGTGCTGTGTGCCTGTACAGTGTATTACATTTATATATAGTTCAGTATAGTATCTGTATACAGTAAATAAGCTATACTGAGCTTTTTTAGAGTTAATATTTTTAGATGAAAATGTCTAAAAAAATTTTTTAAAAAGTTCTTTCCACACATATTTGTATTCTTTATATTTTCTCAATAAAGAATAAAGAAATAGAAGGTTTCATTAGACTTCATTTTTGGTGTCCAACTGGAACAAAGGAACATTACAGGCTGTCAAACATGAGTTTAGCTGGGTTCAGTTTAAGGGGGAGGACATAAAGTCTGGTATAAATTCCTGTAACTCTTATCAATATCACAGGGTCCAATGCCAGATTTAAGAGTTCAAACCCTGTCATTTTCCACACTTTTTTGTGTTTGAGTTAATTTTGGTCAATCAAAACAAAATGCAATAATAAAGTGACATGATTTTAGAAATTACTGCATATGCATTAAAAGCTCTTATTTATAAAATATTCAGACTCTAAATTTAATATTGAAGCATCAATTACAGCTTTGAACGTTCCTATTGAAGTCCCTTAAGTTTGCACCCCTGGATTTGGGCAGTTTATCCCATTCTTCCTTTCAGGTAGATACCATTTTCCGATCTCTCCACAGATCATCTCTGGACTTGGACTGCATCAGTCACAAACAGCCAGACTTGTCTTGAAGCCACCCCAGCATTGTCTCGGCTGTTTGCTTCAGGTCACTGTTGCGCATCAATCTCAGGTCATGTACACTCTGGAGCAAGTTTTCTTCACGTGCTTCCCAAGTCCGTCCTACTAGGGAGCGCCCTGACAGCATGAAGCTGCTGCCACCATGATCCACCATTCTTTCTTCTTCCATTTTATTTATGGAAACTACAATGTAAAGTACGTGGAGGGTGACAAAATTTAATCCATGTGAAGTCCAGGCACCTATGGATTCCTGCAGCTGGTATGACTGATTTCTAAAAGTCTCACCATGTGTGGTCAGCTACTGTAATCATGTCATATTTTAATGTAAATCATGTCTGCTCACTCCAACTTTAATCCAGGAAGAGACGATAGCAGTTCCATTTCCAACAAATGTATGCACTGAAAACTTATGAGCAGTTTCAGGTTTTTTAATCATGTATTATAATCGGTTCAGAAGCACTTCCCAAATCCCTAAATACCAGAATATAAATTCCTGGAAAATTTTAAAGCAAAAAAGGACAAAGCATGTTGCAACTTTTAGCCCAGGAAGAGTAGCTATGCCCAGTGGCTTTGCTAATGGGGATCTAAATAAACATAACTAAAACTTCCTTTATTGTTGGAACAGTTGAAAGCAGCAGTCCCCAGACTAGAGTGAAACATAAAAACTATACATGTAAAGCCCAAATAAATAAAATGAGGCTAGTCAAAAAAAGAATTGTAAAAACAAAGAAACCAAAAAAAAAAAAAAAAAGACTTTATTGCCATTTTCCACTATGGATTATACAAGGAAAGCTGAAGAGCAACAACGTAAGACTGACATCTGAATTAAATACAAAAAACAATGTTATTTATGTTCTCCTTTACTCAACATTCAGCTACAGAACAGATGACTGCCAAGGCCAACTTCATTGCCATCTTTCGGGGGAAAAAAAAATAAAAATTACTTAAACACCTGTATTAATGCAAACTTTATTTACAGGAGAAAATTAAAACAATCACTGCCTCCATGTCATGCTCTTTAGGCCTACAGACATAGAATGAACTTTCTTCAGCTGGATAAAGGGCCGTGCATATACAACAAGTTTGGTTAATGCGCTTCGAAGTGACGGCCATGTTGGCTCTACAGTCTTGTTCTGCTGTTAAATAAATGAGGGGAGGTGTTAACAGAGGACAATAGATACAGTATTTACAGCCAACTGAAAACCCACAGCACAGTCCAACACACAACTGCAGCCCCTGTACACAGCTCTGCTAGGTCTGGACTTCCTAAGTGATGCAGCTCAGGAGCCAAGTCTCAGTGTACCACCAAACATCTGTTTTGATCACAGCTGATCATTTCCAGTTTGCACTTTTCTCTTAAGGAAAGAGAACTGAAAACCACTTTAGACAATCACTTACTAGAAGGCCACAACAGAATTATTTCAGAATGAAACTAAAAAGTTTCCTACATATTCTATTATCGGCTGTGGCTTTTAGAGCAATTTCATTTTGAAGTATATGGGGGGAGGAAGATGGCAGGGGAGGGCTTGATGTCTTTGTGGAAATGCTCTTCAGGACTCTAGACAGGAAACGCATCTGAAATGGAAACTTTAAGTTGGGCTTTTATGTTTCGTGTGACATTTCCAAATAGACATCAACATTATCAACATCTGCTGGCACCAACAAAAAGGAAATGAATATCCTGCGCTAGATGGCCCCACTGAAAGAACTTGAGGTGAACTTGATGGGAAGTACAAACTGATGTTGTGTTCAGTTTCAGCCAGAGAAAAAACGTCACCTCGTTACAACATTTCTCCACCCAAATACAGCAGCGGCAATGTGGTATGTCATGGTGGAAAAGGAAGAAACATTTGTGTTTTCCTGTGACCACAATGAGAAGCGCTTCATAACACCTAAGTGGTTAAGAAACTTTTAAATATGTACAACCGGTGTTGTGACATTAAAGAAGAGACAAGGGTTAAGTTCTCTATGTCATAATTATAATGGAGTGAAAAGTGTACACAAGAGAGACAAGGAAAGGGAAGGCTAGGACAGGATGGGAGGGTAGAGCAGGGGGGTGAAGTGGGAGTGACAGCTTGGATGAAAACCAAACTGCAGGGACACCACTATACAGAACACACCACATCAAAGCTCACTGAGACATTAGACTCAGCGTTGTCTCTTCTGTCTTGATGGTCAACACTTAAAATGTTTTTATGTAGGAATAAAACATTAATGAGTTTGAATCGTGGCTAAAAATGCTGATGGTTTCTGTAGTCTGACCGTGGAGGTTAAAAGAGAAAGAAAAAAAACAAACAAACAAACAAACAAAAAAAAAAAAAAAACAATTCCAGCCTCTTTGCAGACTAGGTTCAGTCTGAATGTGTTCAACTACACTCAGACCAGGGTGTATCTAATTTCTAACAACACACAGGCACAGTGGGTGGAGTAAGGTTCAAAATCAAGGGTGTGTTTTACTGTTGCTACCAAATTTGTACATACAGAAGGGGGTGGGCTTTAGAGTCCAAGTGCTTTATACTTCCATCTACCCAAACCAGAACACAGAGCAAGTTAAAAAGGATGATGTGTTTTTTACGACCAGTTGATTCCACAGGCTGAGTGGATGAGACAAAGTGGAGAGGAGGCTGGCGCTCATTACTGCCGGTTGCTCTTGATCCTCTCTAAACGTTTCTTCAGATCATCTAGGTTGGCTGCCGGTGAGGCTGAGCGTGTGTGCGTGTGTGTTGGAGAGTGGGAATGTGCGTTATGTTCCTGCTGGTACATCTCTCTGGACTCTTTAAGCTGAGAAAGCTTGCTGTGGAGCATATCGGTGGAGGAAGCCACTGATGGCTTTGATGACAGCAGGGAGGAAATGGCAGGTCGCTGCTGAGACTCGTCCTCGCTGCCTCCAACACCCTGATACAGTGAAAGAGGAAGAGGAGGAAGAAGAAATTGCATTAGTTTCTATTACATACAAACTGGGCAAACAAAATTTAATGAACAACAAATGACACTTCAAGTTATCCATATTTATAGTTCTATTGCAATTTCAATTGCAATTCAATTGCAAAATTGCAATTTCCCAGTCCGGGATAAATAAAGTATCTATCTATAACTTGGCCCCCATAACGGTAATTGATTTAATTAATTTATTTATTAATTAATTTATTAAAAGTAAATTCAACAACAAACAGTTGGGATTTGAGAAATATATAATTGCACTTGAACTGAAAAACAAATTTTCAAGACACAATTTTTATAAATGATATCGCTTTATATTGCTAATTCATGGATTTTTTTAGACTCATAAATCTGATAAATTTGTATGGAAAGGTTTTTCCATACAAATAGCTGCCAGTTCAATTTATATTCAAGACACTGGTATGCAAAGAAGCAAAAGCTAACACTTGGTTTCATCAGCAAGTTACCATTAGTGGATCAGGTAGCATCTACAGTTGCCACCTTCAAGTTTGAATTGTTCAGTTAATTAAGTTGTTGAGTTCTTACTTCAAGTAATGCATTTTTCAGGCCCATGCCATGCTAGTATTTGGTTCATGCATCTCTTCACATATTGTTTGTGTGAGGTGAGCCACCAGCTCTTCTCGCCTCATCTTATTTTCCATTTTTCGAGTCTTCAAACATCATATACCCTAAATATTTAAAGTCTGTACAATTAATTAACTTGTAGTGCTCTCTAGTGGACAACACAGAACTTGTTGACATTCAGTTTCTACATTTCACTGATTTCTTCTACTGATGTTCTTGTTGATCATCAGCTTTAAATGCAGTGTATCAGACTAACAGAAAAAAAAATATTCCATTATATGTTCAACAAGGCACTTAAAATTTCACACAGATTCCTCCCATTTCAATTGAGATCAAATTCAAATGAATTTACCAAATCCATCAAAACCCTACACCCCCAGATGGGGGAGTGCAGCAGTATGGCCAGACAGAATCTTGTTTTTGGTCAATAAGACGCAATCGCAATTCAACAAAGAGACACACCAAAAACATCTTTGGAAAGCAAATGTTTGGATGACACCAGAAATGACGTGCGTGAGTTCACTAACCCTGGAGGTATTTTCCAGTCCTTGTCTCTGTCTCAGGATCTTCAGTCTCTCGTAGTAAACAGCTGGTTTGAGCTCTTCATTGTTGCTGCTTAGACTGGAGTCGACACCATGCTGAGGAATCACTGCAGACACAGACACACACACACGGTTACCACAAACTCCTGACTTTGAGCTTACTAAAGCCCAGAGTGCAAGCTATCAGTTGTACCAGCTGAAGTCTGGATTCGAGTCTTGCCCTCTCTCTCAGACTCAATCATGCGAAGGCCTCGCTCCACGTAGCTCTGGAAGAACTGGGATGTGTTTTTGAGGAAGGGTTCCAGGTCTGCATCTGAATACTTCTGTTTGTACTCATAGAGCTCCGTCAAACCCTGTGAAGAAGATTTAAACATTTTTCATGTTTTTCACACTCTTTCTTGTAAATAAACCTTTAATTAAACCCTTTGGTTTGCACCTATAGCCAGAGCTATAACACAAAAGCTGCTGACCTCTTTAGTGTTCTCCTTGGAGCCAATCTTCTTGAAAATTTCAGACAGGATGTCACTGACCTTTGCCTTTGACATTCGATCCTCCTGTGAACAAAAGGACAAATAAATTTTTACACTTACACGACGGAATTCATACAGAAGGAGAGATTGGCCACTTTAATGTTTCTGTTGTGCCACTCACCATGCGCAGACCAGACTTCTCATTTCCTCGGTCACTTTTGAGTCCTGACAAGTTTCCAGAGTGTTTGACCACCCGTCTCAGATGGGCCTCCAACTCAGACTCATTCCGATTGTCTATCATTGAGAGGTGGTCCAGGATCTGTTCATTATTAATACACATTGTTATTATACAATTACCAGACCTACACTAACTACTTAAAAAAATAAATAGGTATATATCAGGATTCAAGCCATTTGGCCAGAGCATTTAAGTGTTACCTTGGCCCCAGTGAGCTTGCAGAGTGTGTGTAAGAGAGTTTTGAGAGTTCTGTGTGGGACATCACTCTTGAGCTGCTTGAGTTTCTCTTTGGGGAAAACTTTCATGAAGTTGTGGACCTCCAGCAAGATCCGGTCCAGGTTGATGTTGTTGATGGTGTCTGGGAGAAAGCGGATCATTCTCCACAAACACTGAACACACATAAGCAAAAGGACAATCAGCCTGAACTGTGTGGTAAGCCACTGCATTACACACAGCAGGGTTGTAATGAGGTTGGGTGTTTCCTGTTCCGTGGTGGGATCCTCCTTACCTTCATAATCAATTCAGAGAACATGGGGGGGCCAGCTGTTGCGACTAAACTGTCTTGAAGCAAAACCAGCAAAGCACTGCAAAGACGAAACAATGGTTAATTTATAGAGTGGATGCTGCTTTGTTTTTCCCGGTCTAAATGGTAAGAGATCCTGACCCAGAAACTGCTTGGTAACCTCTTTGAAACTCCCATATGTTGCTGGAAAACATTTCTGGCGAGAGAAATGTCTGGACTATTACTTTCACCACTTGAGCAAACTAAAATGGGACATTTAATTTTTATGTGGACTATTTCTTCATACTAACATGATCATGTTGGTCTGGTCTGACTTCTCCAGGACTCTGATTACCAGCAAGTTCACAGATCTGATGACTTGCTGTCCATCTTCTATGTCCTCCACTCTGCTGTCCAGCATCAGTGTTATCAGACCGTGCATCAGGTCCTTCAGCACACCCATGGATGCCTCTCTGGCCAGAGACTCCATTGCGAACAACTGACAGTGCAGCAAGAGGAAGTTCATGTTAGTGCACAGGCTTTTAAGCACCTTCACAGCTGTTGTTTCTGTAGTATGTGACATGTCACATTAACAATAGCAGCAGGTAGTGACTCACAGACAGCATGTTTCCTATGATGCAGCTGTACAATTTGATGATGTCCTTCTTATCCAGTCGGTCATCAGCCATGTGTGTGCTGTAAATGAGCCTCAGCTGCATGAATGTGGCAATGAGGAACTGGTCAATGTGTCCTGACATGACCTCTGCTTTGTCTTCCTGCCGCAGCACCTCATCAATCTGTTGACAGCAATACAGATATTTTTATTTGTGTATACTGATGATGTCAAAACAGTGTGTTAGACCAAAACACTGTCTGTGTGTGCGCGTGTATATATGCAAGATTTATACCTGTGCCAGTGCCTGTATGCTGGTGTTGATATCACCACTAGCCACCTGAGAGATCACAAAATTGATGGTAGAGGCAGTGCTGTTGTGTAGGTCATCAAAGTGTGGGGAGACAGAATGCATCCTTCAAAGCACAAAAATACAACATTATTCACTTGGATGTAATTGTGTTTCGGCATTTTATATTTTGTCAGTTCTGAGTGCATTTACTTGGGTTCGGGGATCATGATGGGCTCCAGCAACTCATCCAACTTGTGTTGAACAAGGTCTGGCAGCTCACACACCCTGCTCTGGTCCATTTCGATCATATCCAGGTCTAATTGGAACTCTTTAGGAATGGAGGGGTGAGAGGACTCGCTATGCTGGGTGTTCTGACGGGCTTGGCTAGAAAGAATATATGAAAGGAAAAGAAAATGAATAGGCTGAGCAGGGAGAAAAAAAACAAACAAAACAAACAAACAAAAAAAACCTTTATATACAAAATCCACAAAGCACCATAATTTCTTAAAGTGCTCATAGTAACCTGCTATCCCAACAGGACACTGTTCTATAAATGCAAGCTTATTTAGAGATTCTAGTTCTTACAACCTCACAGTGTAGAAGGCCGAGCCTGTTGTCAGACATAAAGCTGTTAAGGCTTTTTCAGGTGAGCTGAGAACCATCCCTTAGTTACTAAGGGCTTTGACTGCTTGGGCAACTCATGATGGATTTACCTCTTAATTTTATACATTCTACAATTACCAGTTATGTCAAGTCTGACAGTGCCCAATTACAACATATACAGCTGGTAAAAACGCCACAGGTACACATTTTACACCTTAGATGTCTCAACAATAGATATTGTTAAAAAAATAATAATAATAAAATAAAATAAACAAAACCATAATAAAGAGTTGCCATCAGTTTTTTGTGCAATAATATAAAGTATACCAGTGATGTACCTTGTAGAAAGAGAGGGCAGTTGATTCATAAATACTATATGCTTAAAATTCTCCATTTGGACCAAAAGTTCTGGATGGAGGAACGATGCTTATTTGCAGTGATGGCAGGACATTTGACCGTTAGTCTGGTGGTTAACGACCATGACAGCCCAGAACAAGATGAGACCTCCCTCTCCTACCATTTGAAGAGGCTAAGCTAAAGGTAAATGGACTTCAGTGATGATCAAACTATTCTGCCCTTCATTATGAATGATTGTTATTAGTTTGCATGCATTGTTACAGGGACAACACAGAAAAGAAAAAGAGGAAAGGAGGAGGAAGAGGTACTCACATCCTATACGTGCGATACATTATCCTGCTCCGAAAGGAAGGCAGGCAGAGAAAGGAGGAAAATCACATAGGTAGAAAGATGAGGGTTAAGAGATTGACAGAAGAGGTGAAGCAGCTGACACATCAGCCAGCCAGAGACACAAAGAATGAGGTTGGTTTTACAGACAATGGACAGATTAATGCCCAAGGTAGGGCTGTTGCTATCGAAATTTTAGTTATTCTATTGAAAATTCCATCGATTAATTGAGTAATCAGATGAAACATTTGTTTAGTTAAACAGCAATTATAAATATACATGAGAAATTAAGTCACTTCACCTAATAATGAACAATTGCTTTCCTTTTTTAGACAGTCAACATTTATCTTTATCATCGTCATCAAGTCTTTCCTCCAGAGAGACAGAGGGCATTTAAGCCCCGCCCACACTGGAGGGGAAAACAAGAGCTCTCCATTGACTTTGTATTGTGTGAAAGTGTCTCTTGTCACTCTCTGTGTGCCAGCAAATACAAACAAATGGCCAAAAGCTGCTGTGTGGTAGGGTGCACTACTAACAGCGTAAACACCAACATAAGTTTTTATAAACTACTGAACAGAGAGAGAGAAAGAAGGAGAAAAAAAAAAAAAAAAAAAAAAAGAGCCTTTAAGACGAGAGAAGTGGATACAGGCAGTAAGACAAGAGGTGCCATGGTCGGTTGCACATCAGCTTTGAAGACCGGGGAATTGAGTGACAAGAACACCTGTGGTCCAGGCGAAATACCATGCTATGTATTAAATTAATTTTTTATTTATTATTCATGTATTCATTTATTATTTATTTATTTATTCAAATTAATAGATTCCTCAATAATTTTTTGTAATCAAGGTACTGGAATTATTCAAGGAATCATTTCAGCCCTGGTCCCAAGTGTCTGTAAGAGCAACTCAACATGCAATGACTGAATAAAACAGGATGAGAAGACGAGCAAAGATTTGTTGGGAACACAATACAAACAATGAAAAAGTTTATGGTACAAATCTGACTACAATTAAGCCACAACTGTTGGCAGCAGATGACAGAATGGAATACATGCTTTGAAAGGCAACTGGAAAAACTGGAGTTTCAAAGGATGAAAACATTTCACATGTGACTTAAAGACATCTTGTTTTACACTCAACTGATGTCCAATGGAGCAAAAGCATTTTAAGAAAATTTTCATTATGCATAATTTTTTTTATATAACATTATACTCTATATACTTCTATTCTTGATAATTTCTTTACAATACAGTGAGCTGCCTCCTACAGTTTGTAAAACTTTTTTCATGACCATTCTCCCACTATTGCTGGAACAATCACTCAAGTAATTCAATGACTAATAGCGATTGTGTACATTTTTCTAGAATCCAAGCTTCATTTACTTAATTTCACCCACATTATACATCCTCTGTTTCACATCGAAATGACAGAAAAGAAGAAAAGCTTGAAAATGTCAAAGATGTGGGATCATTTCAAGTTGGAAAAAACAAGGCACCAAAAAAAAAAAAAAAAAAATCACTGCAGTGCATCCCTTCAAATGGACTTTGCAAACAGTAACAGCACATCCTCCATGACACAGCTCTTAAACTGAAAGCAATGAAGTCAACAGAGTGGAGCACACAACAGAACATTACATAAACAAGTTCATTGAGTGCTACTTGAAATGAATGCTAGTAGGAATGTATGGTAATTGCAGTTTGTGAATAAAATCTCATTTAAAAACATCAATTTTAAAGCATGTTTTATCCTTTTCTAATTTTTACCATAGAAATGTAATAAGGCAAAGGAATTTATTCAGTTACTTGATTAATCAATGAAATAATTGATGTACTTAATTACTAAACTTATTGACAGCTACAGCACCACTTCCCACACATGTTGCACGCACATTTGACCTTATGTGGTTAGGATGTAACTGAATAAGTACATTGAATTCAAAAGAACAGCAAATTTAATGCAAAAGATGTCAATTCTTCAAAATATCAATGATTTAGTCACTTTTTTTATGCACCTATATACCTCTAAAACACTGTCAGTTTTTATGTATTTTGTTTTTGTAATACCCTAACCCTTTTCGCTATTTGCACAGCAAGCTCTATGACTTGCATGATCGATTTGGCCACAGTTTTGTTACACTACATGCCTTCCCCGTCACAACCCTCCACATTCATCTGGGCTTGGGCCCTGCAGTAGCCTACCACTGATTTGCGCTGTGGCTAGGGTTTGAAACCAGGCCTTCTACCAAGAAGGTATACAGCTCTACCACTGAGCTGTGCCATTGTTTTGTACAATAAAATATATGGACTGAAATAAGCTGATCTACTGCATCGTTTAACTGTGAAATTTCCAACACTGTAATGGAATTGAATGTGTTGCTAATAAACTGAAGTGCTTGAAGAACATAAGCCCGCTACCTTGATTTTATTTAACTCAGCTTCACGTCTGATTTCATGAGACAATGGTAACTTACTTGAGTTTATTAGGGTCTTCCTGGGCTGGTTTGCGGAGGAAGGTGGCATTGGGATTAGTTGGATGCTCCCTCTGAGACCTCTCTGTTGTACTTTGCTTAGCAGGAGCTGCAGGAGTCTTCTTGGCTGAACGTTTAATTCTCTCCTCCAGCATGCTCATGTCTTTTTCAGACAACTGAAAAACATAAGGAATTATTTGTAGAGAGCAGGTTTTGGGGCTGAAATAAGTATGAAAATTGAATGATTTTTGATCATACATTTCCTATTAGTTTATAAACTTGGTCCCCGCAGACATTGTATACAGCCACCACAGTATTCAAAGCAGCATTGCGGACAGAAGTGTCTCTGTCACCAATGTGAACGGCAATTTCCTTCAAAGACTTAGCTGGAGTCGGTTGGCACACGTTCATTCCGTAGCCCTCTATCAAACAGCCCAACTCTTCCAGGCATTCTGAGGACAGAGGGAGGAAACAGTGACAAGTTAGAATATAAGTTTGACACACACAATTCTCTTACATCTTACATGCCCTTCCCTTTCAGTAGAAAGGGAAAAAAAAAAAGAAAAAAAAAAAGAATGTTTTATACAGAAACTGTTGTTTTAGTCAATTAGCTTACTGTGTGTAGAGACATACCAGCTCTCTGTTTAGAATTCTTAGACTTGGTTCCATCCATCAGGAAAGGAAAGACCTTGGATGCTGGGTAAACTTTACACAGCATGGTCAGGATTGCCCGCACATCTTTGCGAACCACATCCTTTGATTCACCAACCTGAGGAAGAGAGAGGAAAGTGAGCCAAAAAACAGCTTCACAGTGGTTTCTTTTATCATTCTTAGTGCTCACCTTGAGTATAAGGTAAGGGACAAAGGAGGTAGCTTCATATTCCGTCAAGTGGTAGTTTTCTCTGTTCAACATGGCAAACAGAAGCTTCAGGTATTCCAGCACCTTCATCAAAACTGTGGTATTAGTGTCAAAGAATCGCAGGGTGAACCACTTCAGGATCAAGTCCAAACAGCCAATAGTGGCTTCACTCTCACTCTCCAACCTCTGTTAAATACAAAAATGTACAAACTTTATTACCAGAACACATTTACTCCTAAAACACAATACTACTTGTATTACAATATCAACCATTACCTCAATCATGACACCTATAGCCTTCACATGTCTCTGGAAGTCGAAGTGAAAAAGCTCATCTTGCAGCCACTTAGCAAAGCAAGTGGACATTTGAGTCTTCAGCTGCTCCACATACTCATCTCGAGGAGTAATAAAGTTCCATTTCAGGATCTACAATTCAAAAGAAACAGCAAGTTCACCTTCAGGCATTGATTCACATTAATTTAAAACCACGAGTGATTTTTCCCCCTCCATAGCAACATCATTTAAATAGATAATCAACATTACCATTCTTTGGTACAACTCAGCTATAATTATGAGAAGTAAATTTTTCATCAGTTCAAACTTTACAATTAAACGAATGATGCAAATATGCATCAAAAAAGTCAAGAAAAAGGTTCAGAGGGGGAAAGGTGCAAGCAGTAGCAAAACAGTTGGCGGGAGGGGCACGGTATAATGCAGGTGTTGACCTGTGCAGCAGCAGTTGCAAGCTGAAACTTGGAAAACATGTTATGCGCTTAGGTTTTCTGTGGTAAAGTAAGTCACCTTCAGTTGCTTCTCCTCTTTAATCCTCTGTTCCTTAGCATTGGGGATGAGTGTGAATATTGGCCCGGACTTATCTTCTTCATCCCTGATGCCCTTAGCTGGAGGCTTCTTACCCGCTGCACCCTGATAGTTGTGGCAAATATCACAATGAGTGCTAGGGCAAGTGAACCTGAGGATGTGTAACAGTAATTAAGGTATAGCCACATTTCACATTTCCAGTGAGTTGTCAGTGACAGTAAAAGTAGAAACAGGAGAGAAACAGAAGATCTTTGTGGAGGTTAATGCACAATGTGGAGACATTGAAGTGACATTATTCCGAAAAATCCAAACACTGAATGACGCATTCATGCACTGTGCTGACTTGAGACTCTAAAGCCGTGAGTGACCACAATTCACGCTCCATTTCTGCAAGCATGCATATACTGAACAACTGTGTTAAAACATTAAACAGATGTTACCTCACAAATGTTCACCATGTGCATTTGATTATGTGATTATATATTTTGTGGCAAAATAAGCGATTTGACGAACAAAGGATTATACTGAGCCAAGATAGTACCAAGACAAGGCAGAGGGAAACTGGCCGATGGTTAATAACTATCAAGTGTCTACTGAGAAACTCTGTCCATGTTAGCTGCTTGTAGAGGGTTTTAAAGAGTAGAAGATGGGAGATGAAGTGCAAAGAGATTTTGAACTGAGTTTCACCACTCTTCATAAGGACATCTGTTACACATCTACCTGTTGACCACCAGCGGCAGCCTTGCCTTTGCTGGGGAGCTTTTTACTAGCATAACTGTCCTTGTCCTTGGAGGAAGGGGGAGGGACATTTTCCTCAGGAGGGGAGGGAGGCTGGATGAATAGAAAAACCATGGTTTATACTCGACTAACAGGAAATGATGAAAAAAAGAAATTAAGAAACCTATGTAGCTCAAAAGCAAAATGGCCAACAACTTAAGCACATTGGTGATTGGTGACCATGAATATTCAGACTGATCCAGAACTACAAATAGTGTGTAGTAATTTAAAAGTCAATCAGTGACACAGGCTGGATGTGTACTCATTATTGAAATGTACAGGGATTGAAATTCTGTCTTTTTACAGTTCCAGTCTGGCTGGCAGCCATTAAAGTATCTATTTACCAGCTCGCAGTCTGTCCCAGTGTACACCCTAAAAAAATTTAATAGGAGTTGGACCCAGACAGGCATACCTTCTTCGCGGCAACTCCTCCTCTGACCTTCTTCACTTCAGGTTTACTGTCATTCAAGTCCTCACTAGCTGGCTGAGACCTGGGGGCTGTAGAAAACAGGCACAGGTCACAGGTCACACCCTTAAACTCCGCTCAGTAAATTCCCTAAGATGTTTGTTTGCTTTTTTTAAACAACACTGCATTTGCTCCCACATAGACAAGGTTAAGCTAGACTTGTTAAAATTGTCCACTCTAACCCTAGCATTATTAGGATAGGAATATCGGAGGATAAATGTTAGAATGATGAAATCCCAAGATTTAATCGCCTCTTCCAGATATTACAATGTGTTTTTTTTTTTTAAGTTTTCTTCTTTTATACTGACAATGTTTTAAAATTAATTGAACAAGTGATTCTCAAAATTCAGTTGGAGCAATAACTACAACATTAATATTATTTAATTAATATATTATTTTTGGGAAGCCCTGCTATGAAATTTGGCATCATGAACAGTGGGGAGATGATCTCTGTGGGTACAGATGGAAGATAAGCTGTTGAACCACAACCACTGGTCTTCATTTTTCAAAGTCACTTTCGAGAAGGGGGGGAGGTCTCAATTTGTATTCTCCAGTCAATCAAACATTACACATTACCTGTGCTGTTTTTTGTTTTGTTTTTTCCTTTGATCAAATATGCACCAATTTGGACTGTTATCCATTCATTTATTTAAGTAAGTTCACTGCCACCATTAGCACAACCACAGAGAGAATGAGACGAGATGCCCAGTCTAACAGGTGAAAGTCTCAAATCAGACTGTCCTCTCAGTTGTGTGGACCCTGTTAACTGCTTCCATATCTATATAGTTCAGTGTTTTTGAGGGAAATACCCATGGAATTTTAGACTTATACACTGTCAAAAGATGCAACATATTTACTGAAACTCACCCTGAAATAAGAAACAGATAATATTTCTAAATGTCATGTCAATGATTCATTGTGATGCATTGCAACCTGAAGCAACTTTGCTTTGCTCTGCAGACCCTTTGCCCCCTCCAGTTTTAGCAGGAGCAGCAGGTTTGGCTGGCATGATTGCTCTGGCCTTTTCCAACAAGGCTACAACCTGATCCTTGGAAGCAGGCTGTAGGATGAGAGAACAAAAACCCCAATATTGCAGACAAATCAACTGTGAATTACGAATAAATGTGCATTAAAATGTATCAGTTCAGTACTTTGAGTTTCCCAGTGGCCTTGGCCATTTTGTCATAACCCAGGTGCATCATAAAGGTGGGCAGGGCATCCTGAGCTTTCTTCCTCACATCTCCATTTCTGTCCTCCAGGCAGGCATAAAGCTGAGGGACACAGAGCATCAGATCCCCAGGTACTGTCCTCAAGGTGGGCAGCTTCTCTGCCAACCAGCCAAGTACCTGTGTGACAAAGCCAGTTTTTTTATCTGTGATCTGTATCATGAAAAGTATCCATATAAGCAGAATACAAGATCGGCCTCCTCAAACAAGACAAACTCTGTATGTGTGTGGATACCTCCTGTCGTAGGAAGGGATTCTCTTTCTTCAGTTCCTCTGCCAGGTCTTCTCCCTCTAGCCATTCCTTCATCCCAGTCTGCTCCACCCAGGCCTGCAGAGTGGTCATGGCAGCCATCCTGACATTGGACTGTAAAGAGATGTATCACCATCAATAGATTTCTAGCTTCTCTTCAGATTAATCTTAGTTTCCATGTACAGGGATTACAAATCTCCAAAAGTTGTAATTTACAGTACTTTTCATTTAATTACCATGTCACTGAATTCTAGTTCTGTTGTTCATAATTACTGTATACTGACTGATTAGATTGATTTTGAGTTGTTGGAAAAGTTCAATTTTAAATTAATCTATTTCTGGTAATTTGATCACATTCCTTCTTTGAATTAATACACAAAAACATCAATTTAAGTAATGAAGATCACCCAGGGAACGTGGCAGTGTAGTGTAATGTCTATTCCTCTTCATCCCACCCCCTAGTGTTGCATATGGACACAGAGCCTTACTGCTGATGGTGCGTTTTTGACTTCATTGTATGTGCCCAGTACCTTGCTGTCTCCCAGTACAGTGATGATGGGGATTCCCAGTGGTTTAACATGCTGCTTAAGTCCAGGTCCCATTGCTGCAGCCAGCTGCTGAAGAATAGTCAGGGTCTGCTGGACCTAGACACCATAAAACAAATTTTATTCACCTATAATTAAATTTATCAAACCATAAATGATCGATATTATCTAAAAACTGTTTTGTTGTGAAGAGCAGTTTGCAGTGCATGGACAGAATGTGGAGAGAGTGTGAATGTTGATATAATTATTATAAACAGGAAAGCCTCACTATCTTACTAACCAGGATCTTGTTGGAATCACTGAGTCGTCCTTTCAAGGTAAGCGGCAGCTCTCCAATGTTTGCTGTGATGAACTTGGCCTCTGATATGATGGCTGCAGTCTCATCCAGACCCTCCTTCCTGATTTTCCAGTTCTTATCCCCAATTTTGGACACCAGATCAGAGGTGATTTTGTCACTTTAAGAACCGAAAAGCAGAACCAAAGTTAAAGGTTGTTCTGTTTTTGTGCTGATTTCAGGGGTTTAAGAATTAAATTTGTTATTTATTTAATTATTGTTAAGGTTACTACAATAACATTAGTAAGATTAAATCACATTGATGGTTAATTATTATTATTTATTTTTTTTTTTTTCAAACAAAGGCTTTGTCCCGTTTACTCACCTGATATCTGTTCTGGGAAGTAAGTCCATGATATCCTGTCCTCCTGCATCTTCTTCCTGCTCTTCTTCGTCACCCTCCTCCTCCGATGCTGCTTTCTTGGTGAATCTGACTGGAGGTGGTGGAGACTGGCCCTGCATCTTTCATGGGGATAAACAAACAAATCTAAGTTTTCCTCACAGGTCACTCCCTGTATGAAAGCTGTTCTTAAGAGTGATCAGAAGTTAATTTTCAGTTTACTTGTGTGTTCTGCTTGCTGTCTTGTTTGATGCACCTCACAAGTGTTTACCTTTTCAAACTCAGCATCAATCTGTGCAAGGAGAGCAGGTTTCTCATCTTCAAAAAACATGCGCAGAGGAGCCCCCATGTACAGGTACATCACTCCAAGCAGGGTAATGGCTGCCGTCCGAACGGCAGGGTTAGTTGCACCCAGAGCAGTCTTCACATTGTTTATGAAACCCTTCACATTGACACTGGAAAGAGAGAGAAGGGTAATGATAAACAGACATCTTTAAGGTGCTGTAACAACCTTTTCTGCTTCCTTGAGTAGAAACAGTCAAACTTTGGTCATTTGAAATTTTGTGAACTTTGTAACACATAGTTGTAACAAATTGCCCAAATTACTATGGACATTACCCAGCAAAGCCAAACTCCTTCATGGCATTAGCGAGCCAGTTGAGAGTCTCTGCCTGGTTTTTGGGATTCTTCTGTGCAAATGCCATAGAGACAACCTGAAAAAACAGAAACCTTGTAAATACAGTATACCTAGGTGCATCTTCCTCAAAGTTTGAAAACATTGGGTAAAAACCTGTTCTGCAGTCCATGGCAATGAGCAGGCCTCTCCAATAGCTGTCAGTCCCTCTTTTGCATTACCACCACATTTAATGTCTCCAACTTTATCCACTAAGCCGTCCAAAACCACATTCGCAGATGTCTTTGAAAATGTCCCTCTCTGAGCTATGAGAGCCACAATGCGCAGCTTCATCTGCATCACCTATACACAGATGAGACATGGCATCAAAAAAAAGATACATCCCAGTAAAAGGCATTTACTGTGGGTGTGACCAAAAGGAATCACCCTCGTGATTAGAAACTGTAGTTTGAGGGTAGATTGGCATGTTTACCACCTTCTCTACACAATCCCATTTATATGTTTTCAATGATCATATCATGACCCCCAATAAATATACACTGGTATAAATAAAAAGAAGAAATGAAACAAAAACTGCAATTACAATAAAAAAAAATAAAAAAAAAACAAACAGATGCTGAAGCTGAATATGAGACAGTTACCTGAAAGTTGGTCTCCTTCCAGCCTGGTTTCTTTGCCAACATTCTGACTAAGGCCTGGCAGGGCATCTCCCCCTTGTCCATAGTCTCAACAGCCTAGACACAAAATCGATCACAAAATTGATCTATAGATTAACATTTCTACACATTATGGTTTCACAAGTAGTGGCTCAGACTTTTTCCATTGCTTAGTCTATGAACCAAAAATCATTATAATGGCTTCAATCAGGATGAGGTCTCACTCACACTCACTCTCTGGGCTACAGTTAAACAACGGACATTCAATTTACATTCACATTACAAATAAAAGCTTTGAATTTTAACAACTGGGAAACTAAAATAAACCAATAATAATAATAATAATAATAATAATAATAATAATAATACGCTATCTTCCAACCATTGCACTTACCCTCTGGAACTCCTCCATACTAGCTAGCCTCTCCTTCCAGTTGGCTGAATCCAGCTGCTGGAGACAGGAAGCTGGAAGCACATTTGCTGCCAGCTCCTCACACATTTCAGCCTGAGGGAAAGAAAGAAATAGGGGAGAGAGAAGAAGGGAGAGAAAAAAAAAAAAAAACAGTAAAGTTTTCAGAAATTCCAATAGAAATATGATATGATATAAAATCATCTTAGAACCTTTGAGATATCAGATCTGCAGATTAGTGCAGTCTTACCGATAGTTCATTCTCTGTGCCTTCTTTACTCTCAGCTGCCTTCTTGCTTTTTCCAGCACCCGCAGAGGTTGGTTTGCCTTTCTTAGAGGCACCTGCTGATGACTGCAAACACAAAACACTTCTGCTCCAAACAGATTCTGCCACTTTGATACTTAGTCATAACATGTATGCATTCAGCAAAAGTGAGGACCAATTATCCACTTAAGTTTCATATATGTGAATGGCTCTGTGCATACCTTGCTGGTGCCAGCACTTTGTGTCTTCTTGGATGGGGCAGAAGATTTGAGTGGAGCTTCAGCAGGTGGAGGAGCTTTAGCTGCAGACTTCTTGTCCGCAACACTACCACCTCCACCACTTCCTCCTCCTGCACCCTTCTTCCCTCCAGGCAGTTCAACTTTGTCAGCACACTCTTTTATCTGTTTTCATACAAAACATGGAACACCCCTTTTGCCTTTAATGACAAACAATTTGGAATTAGCTACCACCGTTTTCATCTTTCATCACCGTCCCCACCTTATCCAGTTTGAGTTTATCCAAGTCAGCCAAAAAAGGATTTACAGCTTTCTCTCCCACCACTTTCATGGCCGTCCCCAAAGCTTCAAACGCAGCATCACGCACCTCTGGGGCAGAGTCATTTACTTGCTGTGATAGTTGGAGAAAAATACAAGTGGTGATTTAATAAACAGCATTTAATGATACTCTCCTTGTCTGTCATGAGCAATAATGGACTCTTACAGGCCATGCAGCAGCATAAGGACATATTACTCCCAAAAAGCAGTACTTTAATTCTAATTTTTTGTATTTTATTTAATCCTTATTTCAATATCAGCCTAACATTGAGAGAACAATAACAAAACAGTTATGATGTATAATGTTACCAAGGCAGGGAGGTAACAATTCTTTTAATATATTAACGTGTGATTTTTGTACCTTAATGAGAGCAGCACAAAGGGGTTTGAGGATGCTCTTGGGTAGTGTGGCCTGTGTGCAATGCCTGAAGGAGCGTGCTAGAAACAGAGAAGCCTGCTGCTTAATAGAGGGGTTTTTATTGTCCATCACACCCAGGATGTCTTCCGAGAGGTTCTGGAGAGTGGTCTGGGGGAAAAAAGAAAAAAGAAAAAAAAAAAAACAAACAATAAATTAATAAGAGAAAACCAAACCAACTTAGATCAATGCATCCTCTCAAATGCATTAGAAGCTGGTCTGGAGAGTCAGACTGCCCTACACTATATGAATGTTCACAACAGTTGAGTGAATTCATGATCAGCCAACTGAGGAATGACTTTTGAAAAGACTAATCATCATTAAAAGGAACTTTCACAGCTAGAAAAAGGACTACTCTTAAATTGGGCCATCTTCATTATAGACACATGCGATTACTTTCAAAATGAGAGCCCTAGTTTTATTCTTCTGGAATACAAGGATTACAGAAGACATATCATATCTGCGCTGGAGTGACTCATGGAGAACACTCACCACAACTACAAGGCTTGCAAACAAGCCATAAAACTTGAATCTAAATCTTTTAAGCCCTCCCTATGCTGTTACCCACAACTTATCTTAGAATAGGGTTAGGGTTAGAAAAGAAATCCTCCAATTTTCCCTTTCACCATTATAACCACAAGATATATTTCATCAAGTAAAGATTTAGTAAAGAGTAAATGTCTTTTTCAGAAAACACCTGCTGCACACAAAAAAAAATTGAAATAAAAAAAAATTGTCAGTTATTTCAGCAATACATGGTAGCTTGCAGCTTGAGTCAAAAATCCATTCAAAACTAAGTATCAAGTCCTTGTAATTACACCATACTTACAGTGAGGAAGATGGCATCAATTGCTTCTTGCAAGGCTTGGACAACCTGAGGCTTCTTCTCCTTAAACTTCTCCAGAATAGTTGGAACCACCTAAAGACACAAAATTAAAGGAAAATTCTGAATCCCTTTTCTCACATTTGACCCTTAACCCTTATTGATCAGATTATAATTTCAAAAGTTCATAGTACCTACAGCTTCCACATTTATAGGGGGAGCACACACTGCCAGGAACCCTGCATGACGTACCAAACTTCTCACTCCTTCTCAACGCATCCATAACTAATTTATATATTACAGTTACTACTCTACTTATGACCTGGAGCTCAGATTTTGTTCTGCACGCCTTTTCTGCCTAGTACAAGTTCACTGCTGCCCACACAGCGCAGCATCGAAGCCCATACCACACAAACATCACAGTTCTTTGTAATTGCGTTAGCGCCAAGTGGTGCTCTGTTAGGAAATGATACGAACGGCCGATCAGAATCTAACCTTTTCTTAACTTGGGGAGTGTCTGTACAGTACAACACCATTTCGTCTTTCTGTTGCAGTTTTGTGTCATTTTCCCTAATGCCTCAGAGTTAGAGTATACATTTCTATCCATGTCTCTTTCTACTTAAGAGCATTTAAAATTCTTGTGAGTTATCAGTGATTTTTTTTTTCTTTTTCAACAGCACATCTATCATTTTGTAGGAGTTTCAGGTAGGAGGACCCCCGGGCCGAACTTTGCTGGGTATATGCTCAGACAGACAACCAAAAAAAAAAAAATATATATATATACTTTTATTATGCAACTGCCACATCAAAAAGCTGTGAGGAAAAGGTGCAACTAAATCTGTTGGGTGCAATTAAATCTATAAAATTAAAACAGAGCTTTGGTATATGAGGGCAACTGATATTACCAATATAAGGTTAGCCGTGCCTTTACATTAGTAGAAAATGGATGCATCTGGATGCATAGATGATTAGTTACATATTCAAAGAAAATAGCGCAACAAAATTACATTTTCCCAGTATTACTTTCGAAAAGTGTTAATGTTCTTTCCTTAAAAATTGTGAATGTCTGAATGCTGCTGTTGCCATTTCTTGCATAAAATTTAAGGAATAAAATAAAGTTCTTTGTGCCACCTGTACATAATAACTTTCTTTAACTTACTTGTCCTGAATATGTTCCAAATTTCTTCCTGAGACCAGCGGCCAGTCCAGCTAGACATTTAGCTGCCATTGACACAAGCATCACATTGGCATCTTTCCCAACAACCTGGAACATAAAACCAGTAAGTGAGCAACACAAGTCTTCTTAGACTCATGTTTAATTTATGACAAGAACTTTTTGAATTATCACTCATATTAGATATGCTGGCAATTTATATAATAATAATAATAATAATACAAAATTTTTTGTCATTCATATTCATTGCCCCCACTTTTTGGGAATAGTTGTTGAACTTCCACACAAGCACGCCCAAAAATTTCAGTCTTTACCTTCTTTAACGCTCTGACAAGGTCTCCATAATCTCCATTCTCTAGTTTGGGGTTTTTGGCCAGAGCTTCTACAGCCTCCAAAGCTTCCTTCCTCTCCTGCCATTTTTTAGCTTCCTGCAGAAGCAGACAGCCCAGAGAGAAAAGTCAGTTTCTGTTCATACATTCAGCCACTGGGCATACACTTTTTTTTTTTTTTTTTTTTTAAATACTGTTTATAGATGACTTAGGGCCAACATTTGTGTAGTTTACACAGATTAACCCACAATTTTTTCATAGAAGTCTTTAGGCATTTTGGAGAGAATCTCCACAGCTTCCAGCAGTTCATAAGGATCCACTGCAGCCACTGTTTCTGCCACATCTTCCCCTGCAAGACAAACAGGCTCAGACATGGGGCCATAACTCTTAACAAAAGCAGCATTTTGCATATGTACACGGTTGCTACCTTCTTAAACTTACCATCAGACTCTGCTGCACCCTGGGCTTGCTGCTGTTCAAACTTTGCCCTCAGATCCTGCTGGGAACGCAGGAACCTGGTTTGCTTGGGAGGAGATGAAGGTAGCTTCACCCACTCTTCTTCCAATTCTTTAAGCTGCAGGGACAGAACAAAAAGCTTTGGTTAATTTAACCTTACTCAAAGCTGAATATTAAAATGGGTGAGTGTGTACCACAAGTGTGTCATACCTGTACAGAGTTGATGTTCTGCAGTGAAGGCCTCAGAGCATCTCTGATCCATCTGTAGATTTCTACAGCAAGCAGCTTCGCTTCTTCTCTAACCGCCTTCTCCCTGGACTCAAACTGCTTGGGTAAAACCTTTACTACTGGCTTCAATGTTACTATCTTTGATCCAAACTCACTATGGGAAGACAGAGGATGAAAAATTCAGTCATCAGTCACTTCATCAGTCCTGTGGAGGCTAACTGTGTAAAAGGAAAAACAATGCTTTTATGTTGAAAGTTTCTGAGAGTAGACATTATGAGCAAGGAAAGTGTCACCAACCTAAGTGCCTTCCTTAGTGTCTCAATGCAGGCCACCACTATCTTGGGGTTCTTGTTGTCCAGTCCTTTTAAAAGCTCATCCTGAACAACCTCAGCCTTCTCTATCTCAAAGTACATCAGACAGATGTCTGTACCCAACTCCTTTGCTCGAGCCTTTGGTTGGTTGAACACTTTAGTTACCACACCAGACACCACCTCACCAGCCGTCCTGAAAATGAAGATGATCGATGCAAACACAGTCAATCAGAACACCACTGGACCAAAGAAGACATAAGTTTGAAAATGATGACTTTTCTGAGTCTATGTAAGAAGAGTTTTCTAAAAAGAAAAATAAAACTAAAATACAAAATAAAGTTAATGCAAGTGTTTTGCCACTAGACTGAAGAGCAAGCAATTTCACTTTAGCACTGATGAACCAATAGTAACAGTCAAGTAAGACTTCACTCTACAACCCGGAAATTCACGAAAATTTAGAAAAATTAAGTTCAACAAATTTTAGAAAGAGCAGTTTTTTGTTGTCAGTTCAACCACCGAGGACAATCTGAAACAATATCTGGGTTGTGCCACAGTGTTGGGCTGGCTCCACTCTACATCATTGTCAGGCCACATTCCTCTATCACCCCCTCCTAGCTGGTCATCACATCCCACATCTCCCTTTTTCGAATTTATTTAGTGAACAGTCCACAGGCTGATCTCACGCACGCACGCAAATGGTGGCACGTGGTGTCCTGAAGCCTGCTTTGCTGGCAAAATAACAACTGGAGCTGATGCATACAGCATCAACAAGATCAACTGCCAGGCATCTCATCATGAATGACAACTAGAAAAGCATCACATTACCCTGCCGGAAACAACAGAAGACAGCTCTACTGCGAGTTAGACAAAGCTTAAAAACTTAAAGGGTGGCAAAGATTTTTGATGAAACTTTTTCTCAATTTAAAGCCAAAGAGAGTTTTCAAATTTTTTGAAATAGTAATATAAAAAATGGTTGTGATGTTCAGATATTTGATTAGGCCTTAAATTACAATTGTTTCTCACTGGTCCCCAAATGCTACAGTACGGTGCAATCCTTTTATCATGCCAAGAAATCCCTGCAGATTTTATCCATTAACATATATACACAAAAGTTGCTTACTTTCCAGCTACATGTGCATTCTCAATAAAGGCCAAAGCAGCTTCCAGGCCTTTAAGCTGAGCCACAGCATTAGAATCAGTGACAAACTTCTTTATTAGTCCAAGGTATTTCCCCCACTCTTGACTCTTCTCATCTTCTATCCTCTGAAACAACTTCAGCGCCTCTTCATAACCATTCAGACGGGCTTTCCACACCTGGGGGAAAGAAAAATAAAACAACATAGGTAAAAGAAAAGGGTAGGAAATAGATGGAAACATACAGAGAACACATGAGTCTAAAAAACATTAATTTTTTAATCAACTATTTTACTACTGGCATTTAAAGGTTTACTGAGATCCAACTTGGGAGTCATTGTTATCCCAGTTTTTGTGTATAAGGGATCTTGATGAAAGAGCCAGCTATTCTGCAACTTACTAATGTTGCAACACAACATTAGGAATACAGCATTAGGAATGTGAGATAGCAGGCTTTTATACACAAACAATGCTTATTAGTAGAAATAATTAATTAATGGTCTGGATATTTTCAAAGGATTATCAGGCAAAGTACCAGGTATAGATTATCACCAGCCTCCACCATCCAGATTGAGTTTGAGATGATATTGGGGTGGTAATTTTCGGGGGAAATTTTTTGAGAAAAGGGTAAAAATCAAACCCCATAAACAAGAATTGTATGGCATTGCATTGTTTACTGTTAAACGCTTACAGTATAGTATACCAAAATTGATGTCATGCTTGATTGATTTACAGATAGATGGTAAAACAGATTGGCTTTGTGCATTAGTTTAATCCCAAACTCAAAGATTTGGGGGATAAGGATGCAATAAAACAGGGTGAGTATTTATAAAGCTAATCAGACAGCTGACGTGTCTGGGTTAGTTGTGAATGTAAGACATGTACAGTCCAATAAAGCTGAGACAGTTAATACCAGCTAGAAACTAATAACAACTAGCCAGTGCGCACTGTCATCATCAAAAAGGCATGCATGTTTTCTTTGGAAGAGTCAGTAACATCTCTGTTCATTATTTGAAATCTTTAGAAAAACTGAAAAAGTCACCTTGTGTTCACATTTTTGGTCGATGGGAAGCTTCATCCACTCACTATCGTCCCCCATGATGGCCACTCAAGGGGTGGGCTTCCCCAAATGTACTCAACTGGAAAACAGATTATACAATTACATTTGCGATTCATCTTTACTCTGACTGCAGTTCACTGCTGAAGGAATTACTAAAATCAAAATCGTTGCATCGTGTCTCAACTTGGACATTTTCTTGAGAACATCAACACCAAAGACAACCAAAATTACACTTTTTTTTTTTTAAACTCAGTTTAAATTGTTATACAACAATTACATAGAACATTATTACAAATTACCCCAACATTATGCCAATTTCCTTATTGCCAAGAGGTACAACTTTATAGAAGTCTTATGCACAAGTCCCAATGGCACAGAACTTAAAAACCTTGAAGGTTATTTAATAGCAGCCATTTTCAGGTTAGTCCAAAAATAAAAAAATAAAATAATAATAATAATAATAATAATAAATTAAATAAAATAAAAATTGATAGATAGAACATAGCACATAAGTTATTTGCTTTGTTCCAATAAGCAGAGGGTTAAATAAATGTGAAACATTTGAAATTACCTGGTTTTCTGCAAGGATTAGTCATAAATTGTGATGTTAGCCTGAGAAACATAACTTAATTTAGCTCAACACTATTGTCAGGATGCCTGGTGTGAGCATCTCTACTGAATTGTGATTTGAGTTCTGACTGCACCACTTAAACTGTCTGAATGACTTTGAAGTCATTCTGCAATAGATTTACTTAGATGCTAAATCTTCAATCGACTTGGAATTTTCCTTTTCCAAGAGGATAATGAGCTGTTCAAGCTAATAGGCAGAAAAGACTCTTTGTTATGATATATGGGTAATTGCATATTTCTGTTCAGGGAATGGCATTTTCCCTGCCATGTTGTGGGGAGTCAATCTGCGTTTTGCAACTATCGGGTGCACGCTTCCTCCATTTTATTCATGGCTAAAACACTATATCACAGGCAACCATGATTTAGACAAATGAACAGAAATGTTTAGCAGCTGCACTGAATCCTTTTGTTGCTATTTAAGTTCTTTGTTAAATTACTGATCAATTGACGTTGCATCTTTGGAGTTATCTACTCCGGATACCAATTTGTCAAGGGAGTAACCACTGTATTAAACTGTCTCCACTTAAAAATGACTTGTACAATGTATGATTACATGAATGACTAACACAACTGTCTGAATTCTTTAGCTTTACTGCATAACCCTTTCTTGGTTTATGCAAAAACATTTATTGAACACAAGTTTGCCATCTTTCTTGTGAGGCCTCCATACAAGTCTAAGTAGTTTCAACTCACACATCCAGTCTTGTTTTGTGTATGGACTCCAGAATTGATGACTCCTAATTCCAATAAGCATTGTTTTTTATACTGAGGAATAAACTTCTCCGCCCTGCCTCCGACATGTTCAAATTATAAATACAATTATTTCTATGTCCATAGAAAAACGGACTCTGTTTGATCATAACTAACATGGCTGAAGCTCTGAACAAATGTAAAGATGAATTAGATCACTGTAGTAGCATTTGTTACTCCAAGCTGGAAGTTTAGTGGCTGTGATGGTTTTAGTAATGCAACAGTGGGGTGGTTTCTTTACAGTCAAAAGATTAAGTTTTACCTTGCAGCCCTGGCAAACAACAAAAATGGTGAGAATTAACACACTGTACAACATCTGTAAATTCCAAAGTTTTGTAGCCGATCTTATTCTCTGCAGTGATCCAAATGCCAGTGTAAAAGCTAGAGATGTTCCAATTGATCAGCCGAAATTAGCCTAAAATAATAGCTTAATTAGAGAACCCCAAAAGCACAGAAAAAGCCGATCATGTGATGTAAATCACTCGTGACTTTTTTTTCCCCCTACATGTGGCGCACAGCACACACTCTGCTAGATTATAAGTAAAAGATATGGAAGTGATGATCATGGCAGTGATCAGCAATCGGCAGATCATGATTTTGGTGATCTGTAATTAGTAATCGGGCCCAAAAATGCTGATCAGAGCATCTCTTGTAAAAATCCCATTATTTCTTGAAAAGATGACTGGGTTTTTAAAAACCCCAGTTTTAGAAACTGCATTAAGAAGACGTAGTATTAATAAGCTCTAAATTGATCACTCTTGCTTTCAGTAATGGAGAAACTGAGAAAAGCTTTCCAATTTTGGTATAAAAGTTACTTATCATGCATTAAGACATCAGTCTATCATGTACTGTTGCCCTTTCAGCACAGGAGGGGGGTCTGGAGGCTTAAATCTAATTCATGCACTGCATCAGTTTCACTTTTTTAAACTCTGGACTGTCTGCTGAGTTTAGTAATATAACCTAGTAATAACCACGCACCATGCACTCAAGACTACATTAGAGTGAAACGCAGTCCTGGGTGCATGGTGGGTGTCTATCAATCAGATTGCCCACGCTATGCTATATGTGCAATGGCCCAACCATTGTCCACACGGTCAGTAATAGCTTTTTCAGTTTGCTCAACCCGGGAGTGGTCTGCATCTTAACTAGCAGTCAGCAGGTCAGTCAGATGAGCGCCATTGACTAGCTAACTTAGCAACAACGTCAGTTGCTACGTGCACGTTACGTCGCTGTCTTTAGTTAGCTCAACTTTAGCGGAAGGTGGATGCACCTTCGGCTGTCAGCAAATAATCGTCTTGTTGACATGTCCGGTACAAACTTATTGGGTCCAGAAAATGTAAATCGCGAGGCCATTTGAATGCTAACTGTAGGCATCCGCCGTTAGCTGCTTAGAAACATCCGCGCCAACACAGCCAGGCCTAACAACGCAGTTAACAACGCGAGCTGCACAAACACAAAAACATATCACACGGATTCACAGTCATATACAGATTTTAACTGAAATCAGAAAATAATTGTATATATGGCCAAGTTACCTGGTTCAGACAATACGTCGCTGGTAGTCAAGTTTGATGGGAAGGATAATGGAATTACCAAGGAGCAGCCCAGCCGAGCTTTATACAAGCGTTCCCAGTGACACATACAATGCAACACATGACTTCCGTTTCAAAATAAAGCTGGCATGCTCAGGTCTCTTGGTAATACAAAATTTCGAATTAATTAACATATATATTTGTACTGTTTGGTGTATTCGAGAAACCTACGATTGCAGGAAGCGGCGTTGATTATTTATATATCTTAACTCTGCAGGGGAACATTTTAATTCCAATTTTAAATTTGAATTAATGGGAATTTCCGGTTGTGTCGTTGCTGCCAACTTCCAACTTGTTCTAATTTTTGGAAATGCCTCCAAGGGCGGAGAGACAGAAGGGCGGATACATGAGCACTGCTTCGGCTGTGTCAGTCTCGGGTGTATTCCGACTTCATATTCAGTTTTGCTTCATGCGGTATCAAACACAGAGCAACGAGTGCGAATACACACTACCTGATGTTGTACAGACGTGTGACATATTTAGATTCCGTTAAGCAGTCACGGTGTAACTACCATCGTTATTTGTCGTCATGTAAAGTCATTGATTGGTTGAATTTGAACTATGGCCCGCCCTCAAAATATGAAAATCATTTGTTGATTGGTCCACCACATCAACGCTTATCTTTGGATCAGATTTTATTGGCTGGTGTGAAATTAAGCACACCCAATGAAAATATTTCCATTATATGCAAAGTTATGAGTGGCTACGGGTATATATAATTATAATATGGCAAGAAACAATCCAATCATGGGAAGATTAAGAATGAATTAATCATTTGCGCTTCCTATTCGTATTCCTCTCACAGTGTTAAAATGCTGACATGTTGGCCTGGTGACTGTAGCATACAAGTGTGTATATTGTCGGTGTCACTCAATCATTCGTATTTCATTTCATTGATTCAGTGAAAGAAATAAAGAACATGCTGTCCTCTGATCTCATTAAGATAATTTTTACATGACAGTTAACTCTCACTCAGCTCCTCTAAAAAAGAGTTAACATCCACAGGAGGGATCACCAAAAACAGGGTGGACCAACTGCTGGAAATCATCCTGATTAACACCAAAAAC
Organism: Echeneis naucrates; assembly: GCF_900963305.1. Classification (NCBI taxonomy): domain Eukaryota; kingdom Metazoa; phylum Chordata; class Actinopteri; order Carangiformes; family Echeneidae; genus Echeneis; species Echeneis naucrates. The sequence goes on along the minus strand of NC_042526.1, from coordinate 22,078,172 downwards.
AACTGAAAGATCTATATAGTATGGGAGTGACGCCTGAAGTCACTGAACTGTATAGAGTGTACAAATATTCAGAGGAGTTGTTTCAGAGCTAACACTTAAACAACAGCTGAAATGATAGACTGTATTAATTAAACCTTTATTTTGATTGTTTTTGCTTGTTTATTTACAAATTGATCTTAAGATGAACAAAAATGTAGTGAGTAAAATCAGTATTTACCATCTTCGTTCATCATTCAGCTGCAGACGCGAGAATCACTAAATTCATTAACTTAAGTATTTTAACTTTCTTACAATTTATTATATTATGCTGTTTTATACATTTACTTTATATGCATTTACATTTTATCTCAGATTTTTGTTATTTAGCTTGTTAATCCAAAATATGATCCAAAAATACTCACAATCTATATACATTACACAACAAACTGCTCTGTTTAAACCAGTGAAAAGTGGCTCCACTTTTATCAGCTTTAACATCAATCTAGTTTTGAGTCCAACAGCTTATGAAACGTGAATGAAAATCAGGAGCAGCAGAGAAGGGAGCTTATTTTCAACTTTCCTGTTTCCTGTCAACCTGTTTCAGAGAACAGGTTTCAGTGTGAAAACATCTTTCCTTAAAAAAATTGAAGAGTAGGGAATCAAACCTGGTGCATGGATTTAACACCTTTATAGATTTTGGCTCAGTGGGAGCAGTGTCCTGCCCCCTGCAGCTGGACCCTTTTCCTTGATCTCCATTTGGGACAGTTTCACACTGAGTGATTCTTTGGGAACCACATCTGGGAACAACTCTCAGCTAATGCCCCTGACTGTAAATGCCCCCGTTTTTATTGCCTTTTGTTTCTTCCCTTTTAGCTTGCTGATATTTGCCTTTTGTTCATTGTTTGTTGTCACTGCTTTGATCCAATTGTATAAAGAGGTACCATTTTATTTGCTCTCGGTCAGCTTACCAAGCCAGACACGCTCTGTGTAGGTCAGCTCACCAGTTTGCGGGCTTACTTTAATAAGAACTCACTTCGCCACAGCGGACTTCTGAACTGGATTTAATGTTTTCTTCAATAAATATTATGCCCATGCAGTCCTTCAGCCATATCAAGCACAACCCTTGTGCCCTGATTTTTTTTCCGGTGCTTTGTCAGGAGATTTGCCTGTGTAAACCTGCATATTCCAGGCAAAGCTGGACTGTGCATCACATGCAGCCCATATTTTGATGCCATATTTGGCAGGTTTGCTTGGCTTATGTTGTCAGAATGGACAACAAAACCAAGCACTCATCAACAGTCACGTGGGGGCCTGGATGGGTAACCACTGCACCCACTTGTCCCACATATCCCTTATTGCAAGTTTGTCACATTGTCATCGGCCCTGCCCTGTTTGTTTGTCATCAAAGCGTATGACATGGGACAAAACATAGAATGTCTTCAGAGATGTTGTGCCAAAGACTGTGTATAGTGTTGCCTCCTATCAAGTCTCAATCTGGAAGGAATGTTCTTGGATGGATGTGGATTGACTTTATTGAAGGAAGGAGTATAACAATGCCTGAGTGGTTCCATGCCTCGAACCACTCAGAACAACCAGCTGGGGAGGCAGATAAACGCCACCTTACTTAGGAGACGACTCAACTGGCCACGCAGAGCAGGAGATGTCTGACGAGAGTGGCCGTGTCGAGATCCTTCGTCGTGGCCTCCCAAGTTAGACTGGTCCTCGGCTGAAGTGGCTGTCCGTCTGGCTCGTCCCTCTTCAGCGGCAGAGTTGTATTTCGTGTGATTGGCTTGGTTATTAAGTTAATATCCGAATTATTCTTCTCTTTCCTGATGAAAACAGACTGGAGCAGTGGGCAGCACAAGCGGCCCTGGTTACCACGGCAACTCAAGACGCTGGAGGCGGAGTGCCGTGCAGCCAAACTTGTTCCGGTCTCCAGTAGCTTCAGCTTTAAGTTAGAACTTAGCCCCTGTAGCTTTGCCGCTAAATTCTGACTTCTGAGTTTCTTTTTCTGTTGTGCTTGTTATTGCTTCGTCAAGTCTCCTGGGGAAGCTCTCCTCTTCAGAACTTCCCCAGAACGCCACCAAGACTCCATAACATTTAATTTTGACTACTTTTATTTGGGGGCCGACCCACGGGTGTGGTCTGGTTGTCGGCGCGAATTTAGTCCAATCAAATTCCTCCCTTTAGTGTCAGGGCATAGCAGGGGCGGTGTTTGGGTTTTAACTCCGCCTTTCATTCACCCAAGTTTGAAGTTATATATATAAAACAAAGATAGATGTATTGTTTTGATAAGTACAGTTTTCTCTGCTTGCCGTGGTTACTTTGGTGGACATGGTTTTATCTGATTGACTGTAAAACACAATTAAATGGTTATTAGTTAGTCACAACATCACAGAGCACATAAACGAATGAACTAAGAAAAGATAATTTTCATGCATATGTTGACTGGCTGTGTAAAATCAGAGACATGGCTATGGACAGTGTATGAAGTGTCTTCTTCTCTTTCTCAGACAATTATGAGTGGAATCCAAGTACGTAGGTTATGGTGTGGTGGCAACACGCCATTGGTTCCGATGGCTCGCCATCAGGTGGTACTGTGGCTGCGTGATTGGAGTAGTTCATTATTCGGTGGAAGTCCTATCTCTGCCAAATTAGCTCGTGGAAAAACGGTTCAAACAGCTATGAAGTCCTGTTTTTGTAGAGAAGTCGGTTCGGCGTCTTTGCACTCTTACTTGATCAGAGTATCCTATTTCTTATTATGTCAACCCTGGTGGCCTTATGAGTATGGATGCATTCCAGAGTGGCAATTTGCATTTGCTGCCTGATAAGGTTATCATGTCAGCCTGAGTGGAGGGTCAGAGAAGGGGTACCTCTCTGCAGGATGAGGCAGGTTCATGCTGATTTGTGGCACTGACTGCAATCTATTGTCTTGGGAAAGTAGGGTCTCTAGATGCAAGGTTCAGATAAGGGCCCAGGAAGGCACTTAACAGAGACCTGAGAAATCTCTGTTGTGCACTCCTGCCAAAATGAGCAAGCCAATATAGGCTTCAAAGTCAGCTACATCCAAGTCTTTCCAACTGTCCTCATACACACACTTCCCCTCTAAATCTGTCATCCCAAGAACAATAAGAGCTCAAATTATCACTTGATGTCTTCAACATGGCTGACTGCATATCTGGTGGAGCCTGGAACCATTTTGATAATATTAGCAACACCAAGTCTACCCTGCTGTTGAAGTGAGGAAAGGAACCATATTGTCTTCCCATTTTTGGAAGGGATCATGTCTGCTGGTTGTTGAGTGACAACAGGAGGGTCACCACTCTGATTCTCATCAGACGAGAATGCCTCAAAATCAGGGTCCTCCTCAACACAATCCTCTGTTTCAGACACATTCTCCTCTATGTCACATTCACTTTCAAAGAGCTGTTCCAAAACACCATTGACAGTAATCTTTTCCCAGAGGACATTTTCAAGAGAGACAGAGAGAACATGCAGATTGCAGTATACACAGACAAAAATTGAGTTTACACGGTCTTTAGTATGCCTGCAGATCTTCTGGTCTTCGTCCGCCTGCGGCTGAGAGGCACTCCACCAATTCCTGCTCTGCCATCTCCTCTGATCACATCTGCTCTGTTGCCAGTTTACCTGCTGCCGATGCAACCCAGTCCACAACACCCTGCCAACAGCCCTCCAACCGTGATTTTCCCTTTTATCCCCTTTCCAGTACCCCCCTCTCTGAGCTAACAACAGCTTTTAATGGAGATCTGGGCTTTTAGACTGTTGCCGGTGCTATAACCTTGTGGGTTGTGTCTTTACCTGGGGAACAAAAGGGGTTCAATTCCCCCTGGACCCATACTCCTCTGAACAGTGGATTTCTTTCTGTGCTGCCACTGTTTTGGACTTGGTATTTAATAAAGACAGTAAATTATATGCTGGTGTGGTTTGTGCTGCAATTGGGACCATCCTATACGCGTTACAATCTCTAGAGATGACTTAACTTTTAGTATGATCTTACAAAACAAAAATTATGAACTCTGCTGTAATCCTAGGCCTAGCAAAATTCAGCAGCAAGACTACACTACTGAAATCATCCCCCAAATTTATTGTCTTTATGAACTAATTTAAAATGTACATGAAACTTCTAAAAGGTGTGAAAGCACAAAAATTATATGGTATTTTAAGAAACTTCCCTATTGAAATGGATAGCTAAAATTAATCGGAATCCCACCTTGTGAAATCAGTAATTATTTGTCTTGTTATATTACTGTATTCAATCATTTATATTTATTTTATTGATATGTTTATCTTAGTTTTATTACAATCCGTTCAGAATTTATTACATTAAGCACCAACATATGTTATATTTTGAGATGATTTGCACAAATGCAAAGTTGATGTTTCCGTGGCAATCTCTTTACACTGTTACAATGTAAGTAAAATGAAAGTTACCATATTTGTTTATTTTTGTATGTTTTCCATAAAAAAATTAAGTCCACTTCTTCATTCTTTGTAATACACAAACTCAATTTATTTGTATTCACATTATCACACTTACATCTTTCATAACACCAGCAACATCTGTCAAAAACTGTTTCCCCCTTCCCCTCGGAAACACAGCTGCTGAACCAGCAAAGGTTCCTAGATTCATTAGGCCACAGCATCACACAAGTGAAACCAATTAATAACCATCACCACACTCTACTCCTACAATTCATCTTCAACTGCTTATCCGTTTCCAGGTCACGAGGTGCTGGAACCAATCCCAGCAAGAGTGGGGTCACCCTGGACAGGTCACCATTCCATCGCAGGGCCAATACACAGAGACAGACAGAGACCAACAACCACTCACACTCACACTCAGACCCACAGACAATTTAGAGTTACCAGTTAACCCAAACATGATGTCTTTAGATGGTGGGGGGAAATCAGAATACCTGGAGGAAACACATGCAGACCCGGGGAGAACATGCAGACTCCTCACAGAAAAGTCCCAGGCACTGAACACGCAACCTTCTTATTGTGGGGCTAACCACTATGCTGCTGTGCTGCCCAACGTTTGTCCAATGTTAGTGTTAGTTGATCTAACACATGAACCCTTATCACAGTCCAGCTGAGGGTTAATCACACACATTTAGACTAATAAAAGTAAGAATTTTAACAAAGACTCTAATAACATGAGTGCTTTGCTGCTATAAATATAATTATGTTATTTAATAAATCACCAAGTTTTCCTTGGTGAAAACGAAGAACGTCACAGCCCAGAGAGAAAATAGTGGAGAATGTCTAAAACTGCTCTTTTAAATGACCTTCTGATAACTGTGTTCTACAGCACTAACAGGAACTTCATCCACTCTTAGTGTGACAACCAGTCTCTCCTGATACCTGGAAGAAAGTGACAGTAACAGTAGTAAAATTAGTCCATTGTACCCAGTGGGTTTCTGCTGCCTTATTTTAAAGAATTGGTTGTGTCTCTAAGGCCAACAGGACTTTGTTTGGCTGCACGTGTTTAAAAGGCTCTGCTGAGGCATTAGGAGAGCAGTCATTAGATGTTCAATGACAGCAATAGCTTGTCTGGTGCTTCTTTTCCCTTCTGATGTGGGTCAGTGAGAAGAAAACAACTGCTGTTAAACATCAGCCAATAAAGCTGATTCTGGTTCAGATTCTGAGTACATTAACACATACAAGGATTAGACTCCAGTTCCACAGCATTCTAAGGACTTATATATAGATAAACATAAAAAAAATTCCAAAAAACATCTTCACACAGTATGTCTAAGGTAAAAGATTTGCTTTCTCTGTGTCCTCTCTCCACTGCTCTTTACCCGAACCCTATCTTTCAGGCTTCATCTCCAGAGGAGAGTCATGAAAGGTGTGAACTGTGGAGCAGTTGAGATTTGTGACTTTTGATAGTGTCACGGTCAGCTCAAAACCATGACAAATAATGAGTGATGTGACACAGCAATTTTAAAGCAAATAAATCATAATGCATTTAAACTAACCCAAATCCAACATATCTAGAAAAATGTACAAGGAGTGACAATCAGGAAGTCAGTAATGTAAGCACGTATGCATGAGTGTATAAGTGGTGAGTGGTGTGTTGTAAGGTGAAAACATACAAATAAACAGAAGTAAGGGGTGTGGAAAGTAGAGGGCAGTTTCCCCTTGGTCCCCTCTCTCATCCCAGAGCTGGTGTGGTCTACTCTTATAGTACTGGGAACACCAAGCCCAGCTAATGACGCCACAGCTCCCCTTGCTGGACATGTGCAATATGAAACAAACAAGAGACAGACAACATATCAACTACCAGAGGCTTGCTGTCACAATAATATAAACTGTGGTAGCTCTCTGATCAGCGACTGGTGGAGTATGACTGCAGTCATATATATATTTATATATATTAAAAAAGAGAAATAGAAAAAGAGGCACCCCCCCCCCCCCACCACCACCACCCCATAACAGAAGCGTCAGTCGCGGGACGAGGCGTGTCTGTAAAAAGTCATTTGACGTCATAGCTAGTGATTATGCTTGCTATATAATAACCCACATTTCTTTTCATACATTTGACCTACTTCATAAGTCTTCATCATCTGTATTATTATTGCTGTTTCATTATCATTATTATTCTTATTCTAAAAGTGTAATAATAATATAATAATAATGTGTTTCCGGTGATTCAGCACTGTTTCCGGCGTAGCAGCATCCATCCAGAGGACTCAGAGGATCCGGGTTAATGGAGACGTTGGACTCCTGATTCAGTACGAAGATTCGAATCACTGACCCCGGTGATTCAGGAACCGGCCAGCTGTACTCGTGATATCCCGGTGTTTCCATAGCAGCACCACATCAAGATTTCGTATCACGGTAGCAGAATGTCACTCTAGAAATGTCTTTATTAGATCGTTACCTAAACTACAGTTGTTCTGAGTGAACTGTGGACATCCCGGGTTGAGGTCAACTGAAGTTTATCTGCTGAAAACGCGCAGAATGAACCGTTTTAACTCCACCGTCTCTGTTGATGAGTACCTCGGTAAGTGCTGTGTTAGCTTCGTTAGCTGTGAACATCTTAGCTCTTTTAGCTGCCGCCGATTCATTTCATTGTCGTGAGCCATCACTCCAACTCTTTATCTCATTCAGAAGTATTTGGTCAACGTTTGAACTGAACCCGTTACAGTCTGTTTCTTCCATATGATTGTATGTTTGTGTTTTTGTCTCTTCCAGCCGACAGTAACGTGTTGTTCTATTTGAGTGATGCAGTGACCCAGCTGCTGGAGCATAAAGAGGAATACACCCAGTTTGGGGTGACCCGCTACTTTGCTGAGTAGTACGTTTTACTAATCCACGATCAGTTCAGATGCACTGTGGAGACTAGGTGTGGACAGCAGATCAATGCAAGAAACAAAACAAACAAAGCCAAAACACCAACAACAAAAACACCGTAAATCAATTTCAGTAATGCAACACCAACAATCCTTCTCCACTATTAGATACAGTTCACATGAAGTCATCAGTGTGCTGATTTGCAATCTAAGAATCATTCCAAATTCGTGCAAATAAAAAGTACATATGGCATCTCTTTTAGCTCCTTTCCTCCTGAACCACATCTGTTCATCTGACCGCATTTTTAAAAGGTCTATAAATGATTAAAATAAAAAATACAGTGTGTGTTTCTTCACTGCCTTCACAAGTTAGATTTGTTTAAATTTGATTTGTTACAAGTGCTCCATTATACAAATAGAAATACTACTATAAGTATGGTCATACTTTAGTGTTATAATGTACAAATGAAATACATAATAAATTAAAGATAAAACTAAGTTGGGCAGAGTGGGGGAACAGTGGTTAGCACTGTTGGTTCGATTCCCAGGCCTGGGGCCTTTCTGTAAATGTCCATCCCCGTACTACCCTGTACTCAGGTTTCCTCCCACCATCCAAAGACATCATGTTTGGGTTAATTGATGACTCTAAAATGTCAGTAGGTCTGAGTGTTAATGTGAGCGGTTGTTCGTCTTTGTATGTTGGCCCTGTGATGGACTGGTGACCTGTCCAGGGTGCACCCTGCCCTTACCCAATGTGAGTTTCTGAGACCCATAAATGGATGATCAGCAGAAGATAAATTAATGAATGAAAATGAAATGAAATGAATAAAATAAAATTTTATTAAAATGTGATTCAGAAAGCTGGTCATGCTGTCCATAGTTACATAGTTTGGAGTTCATAAGAAAAACTAGATCTGAAGTAAGCCCATGCCATGCCAAGTTAACGTTTTACGGCATTGTTAGTTATTTCTCTTTGGTACTGTGATGTGTGTCCATAGTTTCAGCAGTGTAAAGAACAGTAACCACATCCTCTTCAGAGAGTACAACTACATTAGAGCTACTCCTCATAACAGAGCCTCTTTCATCAGAGTCTTCTGGAGATGCTACAGACAGATTGGCAAGAGTGGCGGTGAGTGAGAGACAAGGATGAAAACTTTGTTGATAGTTAGATAGATAGATAGATAGTGTATTAGACTATAATTGTCTTTAAATAAAGATTCGGTCCAAACTTTGGACGCTTTGTGCTTATAATGAGCATTTAGTGGTCACTTGAATGGTCATCAGGATTTGTTTGATGACAGAAATATCATTACCTGAAAATGTCAATCACAGCTCTTTGGCAGCTAGCTGCTTTTTATTATTTTATTTTTTTTACCATTCTGGATACTAAATCATGATTGATTGCTGAAATAATCCAATACACATAATCATGGCTCCCACTTCTTAATACTAATTTCACTTCCACTTGACTGTAACATTTAATTCAGAAGGTCACTGGTGTCATGTGTTGTTGTGTTCCAGACCTACTCTCCATGCATGAGTACAGGTCACTGCTGCAGTTACTGTGTCCAGACTTTCCAGTGGAGATGGTACAGAGTGCAGCCCGGTCAGTACATTGACACTCTGTGGACAAAACACAATGTACTTATACTTGTTGTGTAATGTTCCTAATGAATGCAACAATGTCACACCATTATTCATTGGGCGACTAGAACTTTACCATTACATACTGTGTAATACTGAAAATAGCAATTAGAATGAGGTACATATAATATACAATTATCATCAATTATTAAGACTAAAAGCTACAACAGCCTTAAAAAACAATATTATGATATATTTCTGTAATGGTGCGCAGAATGCGTTCTCCCTCTGTTCTACACATTTAATGGCCAATATTTTTTCACTAAATTTAATCCTTTAACATTTTATTCCTTTGCATTGACAAACAGATTAGAATTTTGTGGTCAAAGGTCAAGGTGACCTGCAAAAAGATTTATGTTTAAAACTCCAGTAATTGATGGTCACTTTGGCTGAGCTGTGGACATCACCACTACTTGCTACCAGCAGAATTATATATAATATAATGTTTTCTGAACTGCTTTTCTCCTCTTTTGTTGTAGAATTGTTCTAATGGATGACGCCATAGATTGTTTGATGTCTTTTTCTGACTTCCTCTATGCCTTCCAGCTGCAGTTCCACTACCAAGGTAGAGAAGAGGCTTCTCTTGATATTGACTGTGTACAATATGTCAAGGCAAATACATTCAATTTGGCTGTGGCCAACTCCTGTTTAAATGTTTGGAATTAGGTATTAAAAACTAGACAATACACTCTGTTGCGGACATTTCTTGTACGCAACACCAGAATTATTCCTGCAGTCCAATCTCATATAAAAATAGTAATACAAACTATCAGCTAGAAGTAGTGGAAGATGAACCTCTATCTGAAGTGAACTGTGTTGAGTTCTAGCTATTTTTTTTTGTGAAAGGCAGTATTAGCAGTCGAAATCCATATCAAATTGAAGCTGAGGAAAGCAGATTTTAACCCCCGATTTCAAAATTTCCATAATCCCCTGTGTCTGTGTAGAGTTCCTGGACAGTGTGCTGATGATCTATCAGGATCTGTTAGCAGGGAAAAGTCCTAACACTGTGATCGTCCCCACCTCCACCTCCATTGAGCTGCTGCCCCCTGTGTCGACAGAGAACAACATGGAGCGGCATCAGGATGGTGTGGAGCCGTCCACTCTGGCTCAGTGTATAGATGCCCTCTGTGACAGGTTCAAACACAGGTAACACATACACACACATTACAGTTGTCACTGAGAGGGAACCACACATCCATTAGGAACCTAGGTTTATGCATATAGTATGTAGAGAAAAAAAGGCATGACTGGAGGTTGAATTGGAATAAAAAAATTATACCATCATAGGTCACGCTATTTGTATATGTTGTTAAAATTATTCTGTTGTGTATGTTAACACATACAAAATATGCTTACAAGAGGAGGCAGCTTTGGTCAGAGTAGAGGCCCATTAATGGTCATGTTGGTGGCATATATGTATCAAATGTTTGCACAGACACAGACACAGAGACTCAGAGCTTCTCCTAAAAGGCGGACTTTGGTGTGTGTTTGTGTGTGAGAATAAGAGAAAAAAACTACATCATGCTATCCACTTATGTGAAGGTACAGTAGTAATAAATATTAAGGCAATAAGGTAAAATTATTAATGTCATATGAAAAGTACACATGTTGATCTGTCACAGTGTTGCATCGTTTCAAAAGTTTCCTCTTTTTCACTTTTTCTGTACACTTCAAGAATAATTAGATTTTGTTAGTGGTATTTATTTAGTAGTTGAATAAAAGTTTGGGCTATAAATAGTAGTTAAATAATAGAAGCAGTAGAAGATGAATGAATGAATGAATGTGTGCCTTATTTGACAGTTTGTGTCTGTGTGAAGTCACCCTCCCAGGTCTTGTATGAGGGAAATACTGGAAGAAACTGACAAAGTCTGTTACTATAGCTTCCTAATGAACCTGGCTAAACATGAGACCGTCAATCAAACTATAGGTAGGTTTAACATCACTCATCACACTCCTTCTCCTGCCTTGCAAGGATATTTAAAATTTTGGTCAACATATATATGTTAATAAGTGTACAATATCATTAATGTATAACCATCATTAATTTATTTGCATTACATTCAACCATGCATTACAGAGGGCTCTATACTAGCGTTATAAAATGCCTTGAAATTGTTATTTTTAATTCTGAGGTGTCATGAACAAATGTATTATCTAATGTGTTATCGTACTGCATGACCTTCTTTGCTATTATCCTCTGCGTTTGTAGATTTTTCTGTTACATGTTGAATAACTTAGCATCTTTTCCCTCCTGCTAAAGATGCAAAGAGAGGAGTTAGGGAAACTAAGGATAACAAAAACAAGATGTACTTTGATCTGAGCCATCGTTTAAAGGGGAGCATCCTGGAGGCTTACCTGATGGGGCGCATTGTTATCAGCAGCAGCACAGCTGTACTTACTTTTAGTCTCTCTCCTCATTGATCAGTGTTTATCATCTTTTTAATGATATGCTGTAATGTTTCTGCAGGATTTTTAGTGTTTCAATAAATGTTCGTTTTTTCCATGAGCTATTTGATGAAAGAAAATAAGATGAATCAATTTCAGTCATCATGCCACATATTATTCTGTCATAAACTTGTAACAGTTGCTCATTTGCATATTGAGCAAACACCGTGCAATACCAAAGATCATGTGTTTGGTTGTTTGTTTTTTCATCTCTTTAACCCAAGTTCTGTTCTGGGTATTGTCATTAATCTATCTCTACAGGAGTTTTACCTGGCAAAGCAGACTTACTCATTGACCCGGAGATGGATCAGGAACTGGACAAACTGTGAGCTTACGCACACAAACCTGTAATCAACAGGCACATACACTAATGCATGGTTCTGTAGTCGAAACCATCAAGTTGTTTTCTAGACCTGATACCAACCAGGCTGTTTAACAATGTTTTTCCTTTAACTAACACGTGCATTCTGGATCTGGCGGACTTTTAAGATTGCGGTTATTAAACCTCTGAAAAAAACAAACAAACAAAAAAAAACAACTAATCTTTATCCAGATGCTTTGGCTTATTATTGACATATATCTAACCTCCCTTTCATTTCTAAAATCTTTGAAAAAGGTGTTGCAAAACAACGATCTAAACATCTAGATAGGAATGGCTTGTTTGAACAGTTTCAGTCAGGATTTGGAGTACATCATAGCACATAAACAGCACTGGTTAAAGTCTCCAATGATATTCCAATGATTGCCCCTAGAGACTTATCCTGTTAGAGCTTAGTGCTACTTTTGACAGACCACACACTAACCTTGATATTTCGTTACAGAAAATGGAACGTGAAATTGGGATTAAAGGAACTACACTAAGCTGTTTTAAATCCTTTAACAGATAGATATCAGTTTGTTCATGTTAACAATCGCTCTTTCTTAAGCCATTACACAACTCCTTCAACTTTCAAAATCAGGCTCAAAGCATTCCTCCATGACAAAGCCTATAATTATTTATTAAGGTGCTATAGGCCTAGACTGCTCATGGATGCACTGAGCATGTCTCGCTCTTTCTCTCCTCATTTATATGGATCACACCATTGAACTTCACTGTTTCTCTCTCTTTCTCTCCCCCTCCTCATCCTACTGTTACCAAGGTTACTCGTAGTTATCATTAACCGTCATTATAAATCTTTTTGATTCTTCTTATTCTGTTATTTTACTTTCTGCTGTTATTAATATTTACTGATGTACATCTAGTGGTGCCGGATAGTTATCTTCATCAATGCGTCTGTGTTTTTTGTTTGCATTTTTTTGTATTCCCTTTCTTCTTCCTCTTGTTCTCTCTTTCTCCCTCCCTCTCTCTCTCTCCTTCCCCTCTCTTCTCATTCTTTCCTCTCTCTAATTCTCTTTCTCTCAGCCTAATCAGTCGAGGCAGATGGCTCCGGCCTCTGTCTGAGGTTTCTGCCTCTTAGGAAGTTTTTCCCTCTACTGTCATGTTTTGTTTTGTTTAAACCTGTAGCACCAAAGTTACATTGAAGTAACTTTGTGAGGATATGAAATTATGACATTATAAATAAGTTTGATTTGATGTTGACTGTGTAAGGAAAACTTCTTGCCTCTTTCTTTCCTTTTGCTGTTGTCTCATTTAATTGCCCTCATTATTGTCCTTGAAAGTTTCTTTTCTTGGCTTCTGTTCTTTTTGTCCTATCTCTGTCCAGAATTGCCCAAATTTCAGTTAGTCCTGGCAGCAACAGCAGTGGCAGTGCAGTGGTGGGGCTGAAGGAGTTGCAGAGGAAGGCCTCCCCAAGAAGGAACATCCACCACAGGAGGAAGATGGAGGTAGAGAGTGATGGCTCCACTGAAGAGACAGATTCCTCTGAGAACTGACTTATGACCATTCACCATTCTGTTATGTGTTGCCTTTCGAGGCCTAACCAAAAATGTGTACGGTACACATCGCAAGTTTCTCTTCCATTATCTGCTGTGTGAACCCAGCCAAAGGAAGTGACTCATGAATTGGATTAATTTAATCACTATTGTCTGTTAACTATTAACTCTCAGTTATAATGAGCACCTGTACACTTCTAGTATATTAGAACAACCTCTGTGTTTTCATTGCATAAATAATGTCCTTGATGTTGTCATTGCTCACGTCTAGTCTTCTAACACTTTCAAACATGTGGCATGTAGGTATGGAAGAGGTCAACTGAAAATCATGACCAGCTAAAAATCACTTTTAAAAAGGCAGTAAACATAATGATTTATTTTCTCTGAAAACTGTAATTTAAGGGCAGTTGTAAACGTGATTTATTGACAAGAATGACCACCATCACTATCACCAGTCTGTGCAACTTGTCTTCATTTTACAACATTGATATCATGCGGTGTTACACCCAGTATTTGGTTATACCAACAGCATACAATAACTCCTATACAAACATACATACGTACAGTAGCTTTACAGGATATATCTATATTGATGAGTTAAGTACAATGATCCCCATGGTATTAGAATCAGAGAGGTGGAATACATGTAAAAAGGACACTTTCTGGCGGATCAAAACAATTGACATTGGTGCACCTTGGATGGCTAGCATGGAAATGAAAATGTGATGGACAGTATTTAAGACATATCAAAAAAGATTTTAATCAACCAGTTATTGCCAGGCCAATAAAATAATGAAATTAATGTAAGTGAAAAAAAATCTTCAAATGATTAATGATATTTATACTGCTGCTGCTAATGGTAACTATAATCCTTATAACTGATTATATCCGGACTCAAAATCTCATTAAAATGGGGCATAGCTGGTGTAATATTGATCATTTAATCAGTCACTGAATGACTAAGAAGTAGTAGCACTTAAACCGTTGTTGGCCTGATATGAGCTCTACACTCTACACTTCCATGGCAGCCATCTTGGGCGCACCAGTGCACAAGTCATATCCAGTTACAATACATCCCATTAGGGCAAGACGGTGGTGTATCTATAGATGCTGTGAGTGGAGAGAACATCACCAGGCTAATTATTTAGGGCAGTCGTCATCACCACATCAAAGTAAAAAAAAAAGGCACTGTTTTTATTTACATTAACTTGCTCAAATATAATATAGGTCAACTGCCTGTCCAGAGGTCTTCACATTTCTCTTCAATCATAAACCTGCATTAATCTCTTTTTTTGGCCACTTGGGGGCACCAGGACAAGATGAAAAGATGTATATACTACCAGTCACATACTTTTGACTGGTAGTGTGTGTGTGTGTGTGTGTGTGCATGTATACACACACAGTTGTCTCTGTGCACACACAACATAAGTGTACATTTGAGTTTTTAGTTTCATGTAACCTGGTAAATGTACAGTTTCCTTTAAGCTTTGGCGTATAGCTGCAAAACTTATCTGTGTTAGCTAAGTAGATTCTAACTCTCTCTACAGCTGTTTGCTGTGAGCGCCCCAGTTCACAGAGCGTCATAGAACTGAGGGCAACTGCAGTGTTGACAATAGTGGTCTATGAGTGACACTTTTGGCAGTACACACAGTCAGATAATAAATTTTTGAGAAAATTCTTGACTGGTGCAGTGTAAAGACTGGAGATAATCTCCTAAAGACTGCAAAACTGTGGTTCTTCAAGGCCAAGTTCAATATTTGCTGTTAAATATTTTCAAACAAAAAAACCCTCAAATATTTAAGGAGAAGTATTCCCACATTGACCTAACCCCATATTTGAGCAGGCAATGTGAAACAACTGAAATTTTTATAGACAAACTTGAACATCACTCTGCTGTGATCTCACCATCCCTGTCTATTTTACACACATAGTGAATTGCACAGCATCATCTGGCCTTTGTTATTATACACAATAAAAATATGTCATTGCTCAGCAAAAGAAACCCTGCATAGAGGGACTGTAGTTGGAACCACATTTTGGAAAAAAAAAAAGCATCAAGGAATGGAAAAAAAATATATATATGATAACTTCTATATATATATATATATATATATATGATAACTTGCAGCTGTAAAATAAGAATTTCCCAGTTTGGGTTCAATAGAATAAAATACACCTGTCACATATAAAACAGAAATTAGGCACCTTAACAAAAACATCTGCAGCAATAGATTCTCAAGCCACTGTGTGTGTGTGTGTGTGTGGCTTGAGAATCTACAGAACAACATTTTTGAACACATAGGTCTTTTTGTTTAATTGTGGATATTTTTTACATTTTGTCTTAAAACTGCAGGTGTTTATGATAAAGTAGCCCTTCTTTGCTGTTGAGTCAAGGATGAAGCTAATTTAAAGGCAGAAGATATTTCTTTCATGTGAAAGCAGCATTGCTTTGTTCTTAGATTACATCTCAAAAGTCTATTTGTTGTTAGCACAGCTGCCTTCCAAGCAGCTAACTGGTTGATGGATTCAGTGACATTTGTAAAATAACAGGTTTGTTCCACCTGAACCTTGTTAAGTGAATGACACTAACATTCAAGCTGAGCTGCAATTCTCATGATCATATTTGTTGCTTGGATTCCATTTTCACTTCAACAACCAATATCACCGAACAATGCAAACTGCACTTGAGAATTTAATTTAGGTCAAGAGGATAAAAGTAGTTCATTAAAGGGGATGAGGTTATTTTGTATTACACATGTTCCCACCTCTGGTGACCCTGTTGTTTAATTTTATTTATAGCCAAAACTGCATCAGCATTTACAGTAAGTCAAGTGGCTAAATGCTCTCTCACATGGATGACCACTCTTGTTCTTGTTTGTGTGTGTGATTTCAGCAGTAGTCAGAATTCTAGTAACTGATTATGCAAGCATTCTGTCATTAAATTGTTTCCACAGTCCTAAAGGTGGCCTGTCATGTTTTTGAAACCAATATTTATTTGTAGTTGTATAGAAGTAATTTAATTGTAAAAGTAATTCTGAAACATAGCAATTTCAGATACTTGTATATGAGTTTGGGTAGATTCATATTATTTTCTCACTCTGTAGGGGACATTGCATGTGATCTTAATCATCCATAGAGCTATTGAAATTGTGACCAAAGGTAGGGAAGGGTTGCTGCATTTTGTGATACAGCAAAAAAAAAAAAAATCCACCATGCAAGTACTCTGCTGAAGATATATCAGTGGTCCAGTTTGTGGTGTAAGGCCAGGCTTACATGCACAGTGTGAGCATTCAGGACAAGGATGAAGAACATTGTTATTCAATGAAGATGTCTTCAGTAGGACAAGAGAAGCCAACGTGCTCCTTGTAATACTGCTGGAAGGCCCTCCTGTGGAATATCACAAATTAGACAATTAGAGAATGAAATGACATTAAAAAAGAACATTAAGCTGCTGATGGTGGTCTTTTCTTCTCTCTGTTGTATATTTAGTGTGTGATTGGGTATATAGATCCATTTATCAGGTCTCCCTTTTCTAAACGTTAGGTCCAAATAGGTTTTCCACAGTTTTTCTTCCATTAAATTGAGTATATTCACAAATCATTTCTTTTTAGTAGAATGGGAATGGGACGCAAGAAATTCATTCATTCGTTCATTGCTCTTCAACCACTAATCCAGTGTTTCTCAAATTGTGGGGTGCAACCCACTGGTGGGGAACAGAGACATGACAGGTGGGATGTGACAAACGGGAAGAAATTCTCAATTTCATGCCTATCTTACCGCAAATGCTTTTCTTTATTGACAATAAAGATAATTCACTCTAAACAAAACATCCACACGAAAACAAAGTAATAATTAATGGCTAAAATGAGTAATGAGCATTAGGAGACCGGGAGAAAAATGTAACCTGGGACTGAAGTGCAAAAACAATGATAGATGGATGAAAATTGCAGCGGGACAACAAGGTAACACGTAGCCGTGAGCAACATGGATACATTTGTGATGCGGACTACAAAAGAGCCAGCACCATCACACACACACACAAGACAGACTGTAGCTTCTCTGAAAACGAAATACAGATCTCAGCTCAACATTGAGTATGACTAAGAGTGGCAATTTCATGCCTGTAACCCCGTTTTGAGAGGATGTGCAGTGCAAAACAGGCACATTGCAGCCACTAATCCAGGAAAAGGTTTGGTTTTTGTTTTTTGCACAGATTGCAAATGAAAATCCATTTCATTATTTGACTACAGTACTTTTTGTTTCTGATTCAAGATATCAGTTATGATGGTACAACTGCACTCTTACTTTCTTTTTGAACTTGGTGTTGATGTTTTTAATTTTGATTCATTATAAAATGTGGCTGATATACTTGGTGTTAGTAAGTTCAATGAAATGAAATGTAATTCTTTTTTGGGGGGCAACAGGGTCAAGTGGGGCTTGAAAATCCCCACTTGTTCAAAGTGGGGAATGACCAAAAAAGTTTGAAAACCACGGAACTAATCTATTTCCGGGTCGTGGGGGTGCTGCAGTCACCAGTTACCAGCGCAACCTTCTTATTGTGGGGCAACAACACTAACCACTATGCTGCCGTGTTGCCTGGACATAGTAAGTATTCATGGAAAATAAATGTAATAATGTATAGAATAGGAAGGTCGTTACCCCACAGACACAGCCAGAGGATGTAATGTTGTGTCTGATATCATCACATGACAGGCGAAGCGCTGTTGGTCAGGGTGTTTGGTAATGAAACCAAAATACCTGCAAAAGAACAAAGAACACTAATCTTTACATCAATGTCATGTCAATTTACACCACATCTGGGAGAAAGGGTACACTTTCATTTCTTTATGGTGTGTTAACTCACTTGTTGTTTTTAGGATGACAACCACAAAATGAGATGTTCTTTAACTGGAAAAAATGAAAACACTGTTCCCCCTGACAGGAAACATGACAAGAGAATTAGAGGTGAGAAACAGAGTCAGAGAGCAAGACAAACAGATTCAGAAAAGTAAAGTCAGTGTGATTAAAGTCTCTCCAGGTGAGTGGAGCTGCTATGTGTAATTAAACCTGAATAAAACCTGGACATCTGATCCATCCATCATCTTCCTGAGATAGCTTACAGTTACAGCTACTGCACCCCATAATGTCTGTTTACAATGCCATAAATACCTGCTGCATATTTTTCATAAACTGTATTTAAAATGTGCTAAAGGAAAGGAGCAAAGAAGGAAGGCTGATGTGTAAATAGATCAGTGCACATACCCTATGAGCAGACTGGCATTGGTCCTGGACATTGATCTTCACTCCTTTCACACTGACTTCCAACATGCAGGCTGAGGGGGGCGGACCTGCTAGCCTCCTGTTGCACACTACCTATTAACAGAAATTATCAGTTGGTGCTCAACTAGAAACTGGAAGATTGGCTGAGGTGATAAACCGTTCTGAAGAAGCATGTTGCCCCCTTCAATTTTGATCTTCTATCAATGTAATTTAAAATGATGCGAATTTAAAGGGTCAAACTTTAAAAACAAACCCTTTACCCATTTTAAACCTATTAGTTTTACTGTACCAGTAAAAAAAAAATCACATCCCTAAAGTCTAATCTGTAGCTTGGCTGAATTGAGAATCTGTCTGTGTTTATGATACTGATAATAGTCTTCAGTCCTGGTCAGTGGCCCTCAGATAATCAACACACAAAAAAAATACATTATAGGTGTTTCTGTTGATATCATTATCCAATTACTTCTGCTCTTCTATTTTGCATTAATTAATCCCTAACTGAGAAAAAGATATACTAATTTAAGTTTCTTCTACAACTGATCCTACATATTACATCCCAAATATTGTTGGACGTGTATGTTGCAAACATATTAACTGTAAGATGTCAAATATTCACTTGCTCGGTATTCAGCAGGAACAGCTTGAACTTAACAACAAATATGCACGCTTCGTTTGTGTGTATTATGGTTAGTTTGTTCGTTTACGTTCATCACCACTCTAGAATCCTCCCATGCTTGGTCTTTCACAAATAATCAACTTCCTAAGAGATGTCAAAAATACACTGAGATAAAGCTGCTGCAATGTAAACTGTAAATGTAAAACGCGATGAAATGGCAGAATGTATCTCGAGTAGCGGTTTTAAGAAAAATGTTAATCTGACTGAAGAATTTGAGGAAACATTGATCAGAGCTGCAATTGGCTCAGTTCTGTAACACACTCCATGACTCGCTTACAAGAAAATTTGATTCAAATCTCAAATAGTTTTGATTCCACCTCCATGGAGATGAAGTTATTTTAAAACTCATGAAATCACCCCAAATTATCTGCATGGCTACAAGGGAAAAAAACACACTGTTAAGAAGGTGAATAGAAATATAGTCACTGTTACAGAAAAATAAACATAATCTGAGGCAAATCTCCTAATGTTTCAAAGAATAAATAGGTAGCAGATTATAACTGAGAAATGTGTTAGAAATGATAAACCCTGTGTTATACAATGTTGAATGTACAATGTTATACAAGAGGGAAAGGGGCATTGCCACCAATCACACAGTAGCACCGCCCTAATGCGTGCTCTGCAGGTTTAAGGAACATTAGTATTGGCTTTACTTTTCAAGCCCAGAGGTTACCTCTATCTCATTTAATATAGTCTGTTTTGCCACTAACAGAGTCCAATCATTTCAAATATAACCGGAAACATGCTTCCTATTAATGTGAAAAATCTTTGATTAGTTATAATAAAAGTGATAAAGGTATTCAATTTAGTACGATTGAAATAAATCTTAAGTTGTCAAAATGTTATTTTTCAGAAGGATGAATACTTTCCCACAGTAGCCTGTTATACATAAATGGTTGAAGTTTGTGATTATCAGCATTTAATGGTGGCCCTGCTGTACAGTCTCTGTTCTTGTGTACCTTCTGCATCGCTGCACACAGCACATCATTGCCTTTGTGGATGGGGACCTGGACTGATCCCAGGAAGCGCACCAGGAACTGCTCTATCCAACTATCTTTCTGGACTATGAAGAGGAAGG
This sequence comes from Echeneis naucrates, assembly GCF_900963305.1. Taxonomy (NCBI): domain Eukaryota; kingdom Metazoa; phylum Chordata; class Actinopteri; order Carangiformes; family Echeneidae; genus Echeneis; species Echeneis naucrates. The sequence goes on along the minus strand of NC_042526.1, from coordinate 22,057,879 downwards.
AGAGTAAAGACAGACCTTGAATTATTTTTGTTGTTGGTGATGATGAAGCTCTGCTTTTACAGACCAGCTTTTGCAGTCTACCTGGGTTAATATCTTTGGCCACCTTAACGGCGTAGAAGGCAGGGAAAATGCCTGCTGCTCCAGTCCTCATGTTGTAACCATGACACCACAGGTCTTCAGACTGGTTCAGCATTAACACTGGGTCATCTGTCTCTAAGTACAGTTCATCTGCATGGCGAGGGACAAACCTAAAATGAGGTGGAAAAAAATGCAGATTTCGGTTTAATTGTTTGGTTTGAACATTGGATGTAATCTGTTCATGGTTAGTTATGTGTATTAACCTGTAGGCAGCTCTATGGCTCTGCTGTCTCTCCAATCCATCCAAAACACAGGAGAACACACCAAATGACCCAGCACCTGAATGATACAGCACTGATGTTACACTCACAATCAGCAGCTTCATTCATCAATTCCTAAAAAAAAAAAAAAGACGCAAATAATTGATCCAATTTCACTTCAACTAGCATTTTCTGATTTTTATATAAATGACAACACTGTAATGCACTGCTTCGTTGAATTTGGACTTTGGTGAGTTCTGCTCTTACCATAAAAGGCTGCTGTTACTTTTCCACTTATTGTTAGTGTGAACCAATTTTACAAATGAAAATTACTTACAATGTGTTTTTATGAGGCATTTCAAAACAAAACAACGCATTTCAATCTGTTGGTGCAGAGTTACTCATTCGGTTGGTGGGAGCCATTGACTGACCATTCGGGAACAGTTGACTGGCCCACAGTGGGGTTAGAGACTGCATGGTACACCTACACAGTAGATTTGTGCTGTGTAGGCACGTGTCGGCATCTTAACTGTAACCTCTCAACTCATGCACACTGTGTGGCATCTTCCAGCTTCTCTCACTACTGTACCATCAAAACCTGAAGAGCATCAACAACGACTGGGCTGAAATGGAATTGGGATTGTTGGAGTACTGGGAGGAGACGTCTGCAAGTGCTCGGCTCAAATTTCAGCATGCCCGCTCATGCATTTGTCTTGGTTTTGGCATATATCAAAACCAAGACAGACTGACTAGACAGTGTAGGAAGGGTATAAGGAAGCTAACGTTGTTAATGTGCCTTATTAGTTGAGCAGTGAGTTCACTACTGACGAGCAGAAGCATATTTGGAGTTCAGGTGAGGTTAACTATAGCTCGGCCTGGAAGTAGGAAAAGTCATTTTCCACATGTAAGATTAACCCATGCCAACATTCTAACATCTAACATCTAATTTCCAAGACAGGTCAAAGACTAATACCTGCTGTGTGATTTATTTCACCATATTAGGAGCTGAATTATATTTGAGGTGTTTTATTTTTGGGAGTTGATGGTCTAATTGATCTGTAGCTAAATATTTGGAGACAATACCAACCAGTGGCACTGTAATGGCTGCTGTTCTTGGCAAACAGATTGAGGAACTTCCTGCTTCTGGGAGCTCCAGGCCTTCCTCCATGAAAATCCTCTTCCTCTGAAGTTGTGGCTGAAGTTCCTTTAGACTGCTTGCAGATCCTTGCAACAACTTCCCTCCTCCGCTTCATATCCTCTTCCCTCCTTCTTTTCACGTCCTCTTCCCATCTCTTCTTTTTCTCCTCCTCTTCCTTTCTTCTATTTTCCTCCTCTTTTCCTCCTCCTTAGGGCAGAAAATAAGGAAAGAAGAAATGGACATTGGACAGGAAAAGGAATCAGGGAACTGTGGAAACATAGCACAGCTTTTGTGTCAACACCAGTCTTTTCTCCTAAAGCTACACCTAAATTAGCGTCTCACACAAAGTTTGTTATTCAGTGGTGTTCTACTGAGCGCACTTTTGGATCACCTAGTCTCCAATCTCAGCATCTACTTCTGTTAGTAAGTAGCTGAGTCTTGGTTGCATGACAAAACTACAGACCAGTTTCAAAGTTCAATTACTTTGTGCAAATAAAATTTCAGATATTTAAATTTATTTAATTATTGTATACAACTGCAGAGAAAGCAAAAGAAAAGGTGGTTTTAATTGTTCTTGTACACGTCCCTCACCACACACTGGATTCCTTAAAACCAGTAAATTCAACAAATATTTTTGCAACTATTGTACATAAATGTTTGAGAACCCAGTAAAAACATACTTAATCAATGGAAAGGGTTTTTTGGTAGTTGTTTTTTTTGTGTGTGTGTGTGGGGGGAGTTCATCTTCCCTTTATTTACTTTATTTTGTTGTAGCACTGGCTGTGCCAATGATTGAGAAACCAGTGGTGGTAGTGATTGAGCGTGTGAACCACATCAGTTATATAACAGTGGTTAAATCTGATTGGACCCATACACCGTAGCTTATATTCACTAGTACAGAGTTTTCAGTGCAAAGGAATATTCGGACCATCCTTTGAATAGATCCAAAAGCAGGAATTTTAAGCTGGTATTATAGATATAATTGGTTGTTTAATTTTGTTTCCATTTCATATGAAAATGGGTCTTTCCTCACTTTTATGTTATTGTGATTGAACACTATGAGACATTAAAGTTTAGTATCAGTTTAAAAGGCACACTCCAACTGCTGAGTATAAGAATGAACCCAGGTGATGTAGTTTTAAAGGACTGAAAATGTTCAAACTTAAATTAAACAACAAAACGTGGTCGTGCTATAAACTTCTAACTCCTGTTACGGCAGAACGGTGGTAAGGAATGTTCACAGTTCACAGTGAATATTTCTCGTTACCTTGCTTCCTTACATCCTGTGTCATCTTCCTCTCCTCCTCATACTCTGGGTCTTCCTCCTCGTTGGCTGACTGGTAAACTGTCTCTCCGTCACTGTCGTCGTTGTGCTCACTGTAACTGTGCAAGCAGGCCTTGAGGCTGACCAGCTCCAACTGGGCATGTTCATCAACCACCAGAGTGTATTTAACGGAGTCATAAGTCAAGCCTGCTGTAGCTTCACTCTTTGGTACTGTCCAAGCAGCCATCGAATCTCCCTGAGTGACAGAGTTGGTGCCATCTACCACAGTGCTACTGTCATCTTTGCCTCTCCCTGCATCCACCTCTGATTTGGTACAGTCTGTTTCTGTTTTTGCTTCACCTACGCGGCAGTTAGTTGGATCACTCTGAACGTTCATGCAGGGAGTGGGGTCTCCCTCCCCCTCCTCCTCACTGATGTCAGGGTTGTTCAGGTGGGATAGAGAGGGATGCAGAGGCCCTGGTGGGGGACCTTCTGTGTCTGAGCTCAGGGACATTCTGTTTGAGCCACCCTCACTGCTGGATCGGGACAGAACAGGGTCCTGGGTCCTGTCATGGCTTTGACCTAAGAACACAGACATGGACAGGGTGGATCTTAGGGAAAAAAGGTGGCATGTTTGTGACATGTACTTAATAAAAATTTTCTACAGCTACACAGAATATTCAAGGACAGCCCAGACCTGAGTGCTACCAGAAATTTCACAGCACTACTTACTAGACTAATCTTGAATCTCCCCTTGAACCAGGCACTTACTGATGTATAACAGTATCCATTGTCTGAAATTAATTCTGGTTCCAGGAAACAAACTCATGAGACACAGCATTAACTTCACTCATCATGACCTGTGGTGTGCTGTCGGGCTCTTTTTTGCAATTTTATCTTACTCGCTAAACAGCAAACAGCAATAACATTCAGTTTTCAACAAATAAATCTCAGACTTTACAAGGTCCTGTAAGGACAACACATTTTTATGAAGTCAGAGATTCACTCCTCCTCATGAGTAATCAGCTTGTTTTATTTCTACAACACTTGACTTGATTTCTACAACATGTTTAAGGGCTGATATTCAGAAATACAGATTTCAATATCCCTTGCCCTATGCAAAACTTTTCATACGTTGATTTGAGTTTTGTTTTATCAGAAGTTTTGAGCATTTGTCAGTCTGCCTCATATTCGACAAATCAAATTTCATTGCTGTTCAGTGGCAGCATCACTGATATAAACACATAATATTGTATTCCTTGGAAACTGCACCAGACTACCCTGAGATTCAAGTAGCTTGTGGTGTCGTCTTAGACCTTTTTGAGCCTCCTGACAATATGTGCCTGGGTCTGTTAGATGGTGTCTATGTGATCATAAAATATTTTTTCTAGCAACAATTAATAATAATAAAAAAAAAAAAACTACTTGGTTCAAAGGGGTCAATAATAGTGACTAACCCACAGATAATTATCATCCACTTTAAAGTTCCCCTGAGCACCACAAAGGTTTTTAGTCAGTGTGGGATTGTTTATTTTGGTTTTCTGGTCCACAGCTCTGCTCATTCAATGACCCTGTCTCCAGAAAAAAGGCATTGGGAGACAGCTGGTGAAAGTAGGGGAACAGTTACAAACTGAAAACAGAGGGATACTTTTCTGAGTGATACAGACAAATACAGAAAAGAGGGACGTGTATATTCCACATTGATCAGGGGTTTCTGGGTGTGTAAATTGTTCAAGTGATTGCTAAAATATTGCTATAACTGCTTTATAAGGCAACAATATGACAATGATACATTTTCGGCCCATTCTGCTGCAGTTTTATCCACATTATGTGGGGTTTTTCACATACATTTGAATTGAATTTTGTTTTGATTACAGTGCTGTAATTCCATCATCAGAAAAGCGTATTTTTTTAAATGAGTAATCTTTTGAGCTTCCAGTAAGCCCGGTAAACTATGTATAACGTTCACTTTAACAGTTTATAACACTGTAATAAGTGCCTTCTTCATATATGATGGAGCTACTTCTCCTTCCTGTAGGTGCAAAATCACTGCTGTCCTCATGCTCCTGCTCAAAACCTACTTTTGCAATAGTTAGTATTAGTTGTCATTATTTTTACTGTCACTCTTAACCCTACCATTATCACTATATTTACTAATGGACGGTGGGTTGTTGCTTTTACAATTGCTTATTACTATTGGTTTCTAGAGTTTTTCCTCAAAAAACTAAAAACTGAAGACACTCATACTCCTCTGAGCCTCAAACTCACCTTCCTAAAAAAAGAATGAGCGCTGTAAGTCTGTCATTACCTTGGTCTTGGGTTGTATCCTGGGTTCTGGGTGCGACAGGTGTGCGTGGGACCACCATGGCCGTCAGATAAGCTTCCTGGTTGGAAAATGCATTATTAGGGTTTAGTCCCCCTCCTCTGCCCCCTCCTTTAGAACCTACTTTTCCTTTCCCATCAGCCCCGCGGCTCCTCAGTCCATTTGCTTCTCTTGGCCTTGGATGTCCATTCTTCTCCTTCCCCTTGGCCTCTGTACACAGTCTTCCTCCTCTTCTTTCCTCTTTCCCTGCTGTCGTTCCATCCTTTCCTCTGAAGTCCCCCAGGTTCCTGTCTTTCATTGCTGTTGCTCCTCTTCCTCCAACTCTCCCTCCGCCCCTGCGCTGGCTCTTTGGAGCGCTGGAGGACTGTGTGTGCGTGGGACCAAACGCCTGTCTGTCCCGCAGACGAGTCCGTGCCTCTGCAGCGGAGGCAGCGGCGTGAGGGTGAGCTCTGCTGTGTGCTTCATTGGCCGGGCGGTGCGTGCCGTGTCGGACTTTGTCCTCCGCTCTTGGTTGGACATCCGCTGGTGTTGGATCCCCTTAACAAAGAAACAAAGGAATAAAGAATCAGATTATCGATTAGGTAACCAGGGGATTGACAAATGATCCCCCGGTAAGTACTTTAGACTGGATAAGAGTTAGGGGGGAACGCCTGATTAATTCGTTCAAGAACTTTTTCTTTATTCCCTTGTACTGGGATGCACTCTATCAAAACACACATCATTTAAAGTGTGGTCTGCTTACTTGGGCTTGCTTTGCTCCGTGTATGAACCCCTCCTGATTGTCTCCCAGCTCTCCACAACCACAATAAAGCTAAAGTTTGTCCTTTTTCCATAAAGGATCTGTCCACAAACTGCACCGGGAGCGAGCTGGCACCGAAAAACGTATAACAACAACAAAGAACCGAAAATACCACCACCACCACCACCAACAACAACAACAAAAACACAACTCCACAGCTTTTTCATATGTGAGATTTACGGACTTCAGTTTGACTGTCTTAAAACAAAATGAGCCACAAGTGAGCTGAAGACAGCCACAATTACAGCCTGTCACACACCAGTCAGTGCTGTCGATCATCTGGAGCTACCTCCAAATACTCAAAGTCAACTTAGTCAAAATACTAAAACCACAAACCAGAATAATAAAGACCTGATGAGTTATTGGGGAGGTGCCCAGTATTCCCTTGTAATAGATGAAATATATTTACTGTTTTCTGGCAAAGTACATATATATATATATATATACTATTATCAAATTGCCTCTCTCCTATACAATGTCGTTGGTTTAGGTAACTGGTTGGGCTTTTTTTTTTTTTTTGAGAAGTCGAGTCGCTTTTTTTGGAGGGGGGGGGGGTTTAGAGCTGGATACTTGTTTTTCTCACACGATCTGGCAACACTGGTTACAACGTTAGCGTGTTACAATCACAGGTGGTTGTGTGTGTAACCTCATGTGATGTCTCTGCTATTCATCTTGATTAGCCGACAGTAAATTGTTATCAAATGTATTATTATCCAAGAACTCAACCTCTTCTCCCTTTCCCTTTCACAGGGCCACAGTTCAGTGTATCCAGGGGCCACAGTTCAGTGTATCCAGGGGCCATAGTTCAGTGTATCCAGGGGCCAAAGTTCAGTGTATCCCGGGGCCACAGTTCAGTGTATCCGGGGCCATAGTTCAGTGTATCCCGGGGCCACAGTTCAGTGTATCCAGGGCCATAGTTCAGTGTATCCCTGGGGCCATAGTTCAGTGTATCCAGGGCCATAGTTCAGTGTATCCCTGGGCCACAGTTCAGTGTATCCCGGGGCCATAGTTCACTGTATCCCGTAGCCACAGTTCAGTGTAATCCGGGGCCTCAGGGGCCAGAGCAGGTGACATCCAGTCTTATCTGAAACTGCTGGCTAAGGGTAAACGTAAATATGCTAATATTGTTATTCACGTCGGCAGTAACGACACCCGACTTTGCCAGCCTGAAGTCACAAAAATTAATGTGGAATCGGTGTGTACTTTTGCTAAAACGATGTCGGACACTATAGTTTTCTCCGGCCCCCTCCCAAATCAGACCAGTGATGACATGTCGCATGTCGTCATTTAACCGCTGGCTGTCGAGGTGGTGTCCCGAAAACAATGTGGGCTACATAGATACTGGAAGTCTTTCTGGGGGAGACCTGGTCTGATTAGAAGAGATGGTGTCCATCCCACCGTGGACGGGGCCGCTCTCATTTCTAGGAATATGGCCGATTTTATTAGAAAGCCAAAACCCTGACAATCCCGGGTCGAGACCAGGAGGCAGAGCCACAGTCAGAGTGGTCACCTGCCGAGAATAGAATAGAGTCTCTGTCTATGTTTAGGTCGATAGAAACTGTGTCCCCCGACCACCTACATTTAGAAGACGTACTAAACCTGAATTGCGATATTTCAGTCAAGGTTATCACAGTTTCATCTCAGTCGCTTTGGTGCATTTCTCACAACACTATTATCAACCTCCACAACATTTAGTAATTTGTGCACATGATAGCAGCAGTTTCTCATTCCTTCCAACAAACAAAGCAAATTCTTTTGGACATGCATCAGTTGCTTTCATACAACTCTCTGCTGTTTTGTAATTTTATCATTTGCTTATGTCAGTCAAAATGAACTATTCTTGAATACTGAATTGTCATTCCCTATTAAAATAATAGTCCTCATTTCATTGTTTGGGTCATTACATAAAAAAATGTTGAACTAGTTGTCAAAATCTGTCTACATTATCTTATTTTTTCCTGAAAATTGAATAATTTCTCACAGGTGAACTTCAGCTGTCGCTGATGAGAAGGGCTATGTGAAGCATTAGTTGCAACCAATGACAAACCATTTCTCTACAGTCAGTCAGAGCTGAATCCCATGAACCCCCACTTTACAAGCATATATGAATCAAGCAGGACACAGTGTGTACCATTTCTACAATACTGTGACACAGAAATGGAAGTCTCATGGAAGAGGGGTGAGGATGTGGGGAGGAAGGGGAAGAGGACAAGACAGGGGAAGCGCAAGAAGAGGCCAAGTACATAGGCAGGTTCCCGATGAAATCAGGGCTATAATTGTAGGTCATGTCGTCAATCATGGCCTCACAATGGCTGAGACTGGTCGAAGGGTGCAGCCACATACTGGGAGAAGCACTGTGAATTCAATTATTCAAAACATTTCATCAGGAGAGCAGGTGTGGACAGCAATTCAGCACTAAACAATCTGCACTGCACTACTGTCATTGTTTCATACATGAAGCTTGCAGTGGGACAGGAAGTTGTCACTTCTTACATTTTACATTCAGACTTTACTGCAGCACAGTTTTGGTGTATTGCTGTGTACAGCAGTGTTACAGTAAAGATTTGCCATATTTACTGCAATTTTACACTGCATCACATAGGATTCCAAGACAACCTTGCACAGGTGGAAGACTGCCCCTTTTGTCTCCGCAACAAGAGGAACCACTTTCTGCAATGGTGATGCACATGAAACAATTGTACAATGTGATATTTGAACAGCGTCAGAGTGAAGGACATCTGTCACCAGCATGTACAGGTAAAACATGTATGCATACTCTGATGTTCAGTGCTGTAAACTGTTTACTTTGTGTAGTGCCATGCACTACCCTTACACAACAGTTCTGTGTATGTGTACCCACAGTGCATACTGCACAATATGTTGTCCAAAATGCATTATGTTACACAGGAAAGTTGCTTTAGTTTTTCTCCCTCTTCTGCGATAAAGTGTGTACTGGAGCTGGAGGCCAGGGAACCGCTGCCCACATTCATATGCCTTGATGAGGTGGGTTTCAATTAGACAGAGAGCAACTATTGATGTCCAAGGCCAATGAGGAGGGAATATGTGTGCAGCCATCCCAGAAAACGGCGTCCTCACCCTTATCATCTGTCTTGTTGCATACAACACACATCTGCTGACTTTTTTTGACACTCTTTACAAGGACATAATCTCTGAGAACGAGAGGGGGCTAACTGGAGACCATCTGAACACGTATGTTGTTGTTTGTGATAATGTGCGTTTTCACCACTCAGATGTGGTCACACAGTGGTTTGCAGCACATGATAGGATGCTGGTGGAATACCTCCCTCCCTACTCATCATTCCTAAATCCAATAGAGGAGTTTTTCTCTTCCTGGAGGTGGATGGTATATGACTGGCATCCACATACTCGAAGACATACTTTCCTCGCTGCATTGCAAGAGATGATATTCGCTGTGATGTAGATGAAAATGTGTGGCCAGACAGAGAGGGATGTCTGGATGTGCATTAATGATTTACAATAATTTGTATGTTCAGTTCCAATATGCACTACAATATTGATTACAGTTGTGCACAGCTATATCTCACTAAATACAATAATGAGTAACTTTGCTGTAGTTTTCAAATGGTTGTGTAAATAGTATATAGTGCCGTCTTGAGGATTTTCAGGTCGTGTAACCAAGAGCTGACTTTTTTGCATTGGAAACCATTTACAGTGATTTTAGTGAAAAATGACTAAGTCATTTGACTATCTTGTTCATAAACCATGGTGTCAGAACTTTTCATTTTGATGACACTGACACCTTTATTGACAAGGATACTTGCTTTTGAGGGATGAACTATCTATTTTAAGCAAGTGACATGCTTTTGCAGGTTATCAACTAGGTTTTGCAGTTTGTACTAATTGTTTTGAGAAATGCAAATGTTAATAATGTTGTGAGAAATGCACCAAAGTGACTGAGAAAAACTGCAATCAACCTAAGACCAAAATCTGACTGTAGGTCTTTTGAAAACCTCACTCTTAGCCAAAGATGAAAAATTAGTTCTGTTAGTTACAGTTACATCAGAGTTTTCTGAGTTTCTATCAGAGTTAGTACTCAGCAAAGATAAAATCATTATACTGGGAGATTTCAATTTACATGTAGATGTAGAAAGTTACAGCCTTAGTTCTGGGTTTCTTTCCCTACTAGACTCAATTGGGTTTTCCCAGCATGTGAATGAACCCACTGACTGCTTCAATCATACCCTCAATCTTGTTCTAACATATGGCATTGAACTCTCGCTTGACTGACCATTTCCTCATTACATTTGAGTTTGATTGACTGCACAGCAGGCAGCATGGTGGCGTAGTGGTTAGCGCTGTCGCCCCACAATAAGAAGGAGGTGGGTTCGTGGGTTCAGTTCGGTGCGGAGTTTGCATGTTCTCCCCGTGTCTGCGTGGGTTTCCTCCCACCGTCACAAAGATACATATGTATAGGTTAACTGGCGATTCTAAATTGACCGTAGGTGTGAATGCGAGTGTGAGTGGTTGTTTGTCTCTGCATGTCTTGAGTGTTGGTCCTGCGATGGACTGGCGACCCATCCAGGGTGTACCTCGCCCGATGTGAGCTGGGATTGGCTCCAGCAGCCCTGCGACCCGAATACGGATGAAGCAGATGAAGATGAGTGAGTGACTAAATTCCTCCCAGGAATAAATTCATCCAAAATGAATTTCACCCATCAAAGAAGAAAGCTGACTATGGCACTTAATATTCCATTTATCTAATTTATTTACACAGCATGACAGGTTGTCATCTAATACAATCATACTGAAATGTGTGAAGATGACTGTGCAGACCATAAACACACAAAAAAGTGGCAGCTCCTATATTTGCAATGTTCGGATTTCACATTAGAGAGGTGACATGAAGTAGGAATGTGTTATTCATCACAGTTAATAAACAGAAGCAGTTTTAAAATTGTCCTCATTTTCTTTTCTTCAGTTGTTACCTGAAGCCTGAGTCAGATTTTACCTGTGATGTGTGGGGAAGAAGATCGGGAGTCCTTCCAGCTGTCCTTCTTGCCCAAAGAGTTGTTGTTGATGGAGTCCTGGAGAGAGTTAATAAGACAGAGCTGTAATGAAAGGGCAAAAAGCAACATCTTATTGGATAACACACACACACACACACATGCGCATAGTCTAGCCTGAGATGCTAAAGTCTTGTCTTAAAAGAATTATAGATTAAAACCGATGAACATTGGCACACATCATCTCGGCAAATGAAATTCTACCTGAATAATGGATTCCTTTCTGTTTGAAGCAAATATAGTTGCATCCATTAAGAAATGGTAATATCTTATTCTTAAATATAACCTCTGCTGATCAAAATGTTGAATGTAACCCTTTAGATACCTATTTAACCCACTACGTCTCCACTGAAAAGCAAATGTATAGGCTCAGTGCTATGAGCACACACAAAAGCTACATCTTTCTGTCCCTTGCTTTCCTTCTCTCTCGCTGATGAAATCATTGCCAGGAAAAGGGAGGAGCATTGACCAGGAAATGTGCAGTGGTCTCACACTGACGTGATGGGAGCCACACAGAGTGCTGACTCACTTACTGACATCCCTCCTGAATCTACTTTCCTTATGTCGATCTGGCAGTTTATGTGTGTGTGTGGCTTTTAGAGGTAGAATCAAAGCATCTCACTGTGCTTTCCTCCAGTCGGACATTTCAGTAGGCACACAGTAATCTGATGGAGCCAGCTTTTTTCTCATGTTACATTTAAGATGGCCACATTTTACTCAGACATAGACGTTATTCTGTCAGTTGAAATTAAAAAGAGCGACATTTTAGGTAGGTTATTTGTTAAAAATAGTCCCATTCTCCAACAGCATTTATACTTTATTATAGCATATTTTTCTCTCTGTGACCTAATAGAACAGAATAGAATAAAAAGACAATGGCATTTCATATGTACATTTAGGGAGAGTTCTTTCTAAATAAATTTGTTGCTTTGTAAAATTATGATTATGACTAGGTGTACAGTTGAATATATCTCTTATATTTATATATATATACATATATTCTAATCCATTTCAATATCATATGTGAATTATTGTTTTTATCGATTACTTTTTTCTTTCTTTACTTACTTTTCTGTTAAATTTAAAATTCAAGAAAGTATTTATAGCATGTCATACTCAGCTCTCTCTCCCCCATTTGGCTAGACTACAATTTATCAGATTGCTTCTTTCCCTAATCAAACAGTTGAGGCAGAGGTTCCTGTATGAAAGTGCTACCAGCCAGCAATTTGTCTTCCACACAAAATGTGAGCAAAGTTGAAAGCTGTACGTAAATCATCAAGATTTGTCTTTGAGAGCAACCAAAAAGTGTCATGCTGTGCTCAGACTATGGCTTCCATCAGTCACTAAAGAAACACCTTTTCCATTTGAACCAGGTGTCTTTTGAAACACTGATATTACTGGTAATCAACAAGTGTCAAAAAGATTAGATTATTTTATTATTTTATTTAGATTATTCTGGTCATCTTTTCTGATAGATGTGAGGTGCAGGGTATAATTTCCTACAATGATGGCTTCGCTTCAGGGGAAGAAAGTTTTGACATGTTTCTGTGCCTTTCTGTGTGGAGTTTGCATGTTGTCCCCATCTGTATGGGTTTCCTCCCTCCTTCCAAAGACATACATGTTTGGGCAGCATGCCAACATGCCCCCATGCACTGTTGCCCCACAATAAGAAAGTTACGGATTCAGTTCCCGGGCCTGGGGCCTTTTTGTGTGGACTATGCATGGGCTTCCTCCCACCGCCCAAAGACATGCATGTTTAGGTTAATCAGTGACTCTAAATTGTCCGTGTGTCTGAATATGAGTGTGAGTGGTTGTTGGTCTCTGTCTGTCTCTGTGTGTTGGCCCTGTGATGGACTGGTGACCTGTTCAGGGTGACCCCACCCTCACCCAGTGTGAGCTGGGATCGGCTCCAGCTCCCTCCACGACCCAGAAATGGATAAGCGGTAGAAGCTGAATGAATGTTATGATAGATGAAGATTTTTTTTTGTAAATCACTTTCTTATTGAAGATAACATTCACTACCTTAACCCTGTACCTGAACCTTAATCAATCTTTAAATTATATTTATTTAATCTACAAGTATGATAGATGCCTCATGATTTTTTCATTTGAATTTATTTATAGTGGGGTTTAGATGGCATTTCAGAAAGAATCTGATAAATGATAATATCATTGCATTTAAAGCATATACAGGCTACTTTACCTTTTGAACAAATGCACCTTGATGCTGCTTCTCCAACCCTTCGGTTGATCAGTTAAAGGAGTTAAAGACTGCACATACAAATAGATGGTGAAAATCAGGGCCCAACATATTGAGTGGTAGTGAATGTTATCAGTCTAATCCAGCTCCTTGAATCAGGCTGCTTTTAATGCACTAACACTGGCTACTTTTTCTTTCCAGGGCTGCTGTATTAAAGTCGGCAGGAATTATTAGCATGCAGCCCTTATAGAGGGATAAACCTTTTTTATCAGCCTGTCAGCACAACATCAGGTTATGTGGATCCATTGTTTGCCGAAGAATCAGTCAGGTCTTCTACAGTAGGTCTTCACTGAATTAGTGAGGAGTGGATTAAAGTCTAGACTGTGAAGTATACTTTATTTTTCTGACTGGATTTTCACCTGCCATTATGGCATTAAAGCACAATGTAATCATTATGTCATCTTCTTGTGTAATATTTCCTCTTTATGTACAGATTATATAAATGTGTTGTAGCTAACGATCATAATATCAAATTGTGTTATTAAGGGCTGGCAAATGATCACATTTTTAGATTGTAATTAATCAAAACATTTTTATAGGTAATCACATGTTTTATTGTTTGCTGATTGAAGTTCATTACTCAATAAACGTTTATTACTCTATTACATTGCATTTCATAGCTGTTTCTAATGTAAAACAAGTCTCATCAATGTGTATTGATTGGGAATCAAATAAATGCAGAGACAATTTACTTTATGAAGTTGCCTTTTAGATTTACTTCAAATCAAAAGAAGAACACTGCTAGTTATATATTAAATTTCTCTTTTGTGCAATGTACATATACTGTCCATTTATTATGTGCAATAACTTCAGACACCTTAATCTCTAGTGTATTAATCAGTACCAACATTTATTTTGTAAATAATGTCACGGTTATAATATTTGTTGTATATTTTCTCTGTTGTGGTTATTGTTTTTAGTGCTTGTTTGTTGTCCATGTTCTTTTTGTTCTGCTCTTCTGTTTGCTGTCCACTTGCTGCTAGAACAATTTGAATTTCCCCATTGTGGGACAAATAAAGGAATATCTTATCTGTTGGACCTGAGGTAACACAATTTCTAATTCAAAATGTGGCTTCATTTTAGATCCATAGTGTGGACTGTGAAGTTGGAGACAACCTCAAAGTCAGTTGAAAGTACAGTTTAAAACTAAAGAACTTGCCTCGCTGAAAAAAACATGTGTTTACGTGTTTCTGCCGTAAAACAAACTATTCAGAAGAGTGACGCCGTTATTCTGCTCCGTGACGTAAGCAGAAATCAGGAAGCGGCTGTCGGCTCGAGGGCACGCTGAAGGGTCCGTCCAAGCGGCACGCGATTAATGTAATAATAATAATAATAATAATAATAATAATTATTATTATTATTATTATTATTATTATTATTATTATTATTATTATTATTATTATAATTATAATAATAATAATAACAATAATAATGCATTCATAAACGACTTTTTCATTGGAAAACGTGTTACAGCCGACAACCCCAATGTTATGGCATACGGATGTTAGCACATCTGCTTTCAGAGAAGATGGACGTCCGAACAGGTGCAGCAACCAAGCTAGCTGCCTTCAGGAGACAAGCCGGCAGTCCTCTACCGAGACAGAGACAATTAGGGACATCCAGAAACAGACAGGGACAACCAGAGACAACCAGGGGTATCCAGAGACACTCAGGGACAACCAGAGGCAGACAGAGACAACCAGGGGTATCCAGAGACACTCAGGGACATCCAGAGACACTCAGGGGCATTTAGAGACAGACAGAGACAACCAGGGACATCCAGAGACAGACAGGGACAACCAGAGACAGACAGGGACAACCAGAGACAGACAGAGACAACCAGGGACATCCAGAGACAGACAGGGACAACCAGAGACACTCATGGACATCCAGAGGCAGACAGAGACAACCAGGGACATCCAGAGACACTCAGGGACATCCAGAGACACTCAGAGGCATTTAGAGACAGACAGGGACAACCAGGGACATCCAGAGACAGACAGGGACAACCAGAAACACTCATGGACATCCAGAGACAACCAGGGGCATTTAGAGACAGACAGAGACAACCAGGGGTATCCAGAGACACTCATGGACATCCAGAGACAGACAGAGACAACCAGAGACAACCAGGGACAACCAGAGACAGACAGGGACAACCAGAGACACTCAGGGACATCCGGAGACAACCAGGGGCATTTAGAGATAGACAGGGACAACCAGGGGTATCCAGAGACACTCATGGACATCCAGAGACAGACAGAGACAACCAGGGACAACCAGAGACAGACAGGGACAACCAGAGACATTCAGGGACAACCAGAGACACTCAGGGACATCCAGAGACAACCAGAGGCATTTAGAGACAGACGGGGACAACCAGAGACACTCATGGACATCCAGAGACAGACAGAGACAACCAGGGACAACCAGAGACAGACAGAGACAGACAGGGACAACCAGAGACAACCAGGGGCATTTAGAGACAGACGGGGACAACCAGAGACAGACAGGGACATCCAGGGACAACCAGAGACAGACAGAGACAGACAGGGACAACCAGAGACACTCGGGGACAACCAGAGACACTCAGGGACATCCAGAGACAACCAGGGGCATTTAGAGACAGACGGGGACAACCAGAGACAGACAGAGACAACCAGGGGTATCCAGAGACACTCATGGACATCCAGAGACAGACAGAGACAACCAGGGACATCCAGAGACACTCAGAGGCATTTAGAGACAGACAGGGACAACCAGGGACATCCAGAGACAGACAGGGACAACCAGAGACACTCATGGACATCCAGAGACAACCAGGGACATTTAGAGACAGACAGGGACAACCAGGGGTATCCAGAGACACTCATGGACATCCAGAGACAGACAGAGACAACCAGGGGTATCCAGAGACACTCATGGACATCCAGAGACAGACAGAGACAACCAGAGACAACCAGGGACAACCAGAGACAGACAGGGACAACCAGAGACACTCAGGGACAACCAGAGACACTCATGCACATCCAGAGACAGACAGAGACAACCAGGGACAACCAGAGACAGACAGAGACAGACAGGGACAACCAGAGACAACCAGGGGCATCCAGGGACAACCAGAGACAGACAGAGACAGACAGGGACAACCAGAGACACTCGGGGACATCCAGAGACAACCAGGGGCATTTAGAGACAGACGGGGACAACCAGAGACAGACGGGGACAACCAGAGACAGACGGGGACAACCAGAGACACTCATGGACATCCAGAGACAGACAGAGACAACCAGGGACAACCAGAGACAGACAGAGACAGACAGGGACAACCAGAGACAACCAGGGGCATTTAGAGACAGACGGGGACAACCAGAGACAGACAGGGACATCCAGGGACAACCAGAGACAGACAGAGACAGACAGGGACAACCAGAGACACTCGGGGACAACCAGAGACACTCAGGGACATCCAGAGACAACCAGGGGCATTTAGAGACAGACGGGGACAACCAGAGACAGACAGAGACAACCAGGGGTATCCAGAGACACTCATGGACATCCAGAGACAGACAGAGACAACCAGGGACAACCAGACACAACCAGGGGCATTTAGAGACTGACGGGGACAACCAGAGACAGACAGAGACAACCAGGGGTATCCAGAGACACTCATGGAAGCCAGGCAGGCACTGGGAGAACGTGTAAAGGTCCAGGCCCGCCACCATGCCTCCCTCATGCTTGTGTTTATTTACAGTGTCTTTAAAGATGGCTCGGTGAAAACCCAGCTGACAGACCAGGAAGGCCCAAATCAGTTATCAGTAGTCATTTAAACGCTCCAAAAGGCAACACTTTATTGTGGCTGGTTTTGTGGAGCAGGTTTTTGAATATAAATAATCAATATTGCCTCAAATATAACTATTCGAAATAAATTTCAACCTTTCAGAGAGGCAGCTGTAACAAACAAGAGGCGAAAGGTGGTGGAACAGCGACTGGCACTCGGTAAAACCAGCAACCATGAAGTTGCTGAAACCATCAAGAACTGACAAAAAGAGAGCTACTTCAATAAAAAAAAAAAAAAATGGAAATTACTGTGTGGTGTTTGGCTTTCCAACTGCCTTTTAAAAAAATATGTTTAGTGAATTCCATTGTGGGGAAACTCACTGTGTCTTCTACCTTTTATCTCATTATCAGTTTGTGGACAGCAGTGCCATTTTTGCCAGCTCAGCCAACACACATTAATAAAATTTTATTGACATTCTGAACACCTGCTGTGGCTGCTTTAATGCCACAACACAATGACATCGAGTTTGGATGCTGCCTCTAAGAAACCCCAGATTGGGAGAAACAACTGTCCTAATTTGTAGTGTCACAGTATCCACAATGCAACTCCTTTAACAAGCTACACCAGGAGCAAGTGTTCATGATGGCTTCCTCTAGAGAGCAGTCTGTGGAGCCAGGTTAGCTTCCTCACCATCAACAAGACTTGCCTTTATTTTAACATTTTATATTCCTCTTTCAAATCCTCCTCTTCTGTTGTCTTACTATAAAACACTCCAACAGCTGACTTATTTTTAATTTCTTTCCATATATTTCAAGAGAACAGCACAATTGGGGTCAATCGCCTCGACTGAGTGTCTGTGTCCTCTCAAAGTGTCCTTGAGCAAGCCACTGAACCCTGGTTGCTCACCTACGATGGGTTTACTAGAGAAACAGAAGTCCGCCACATGATTCAACAATGAACATTGATGTTTTCAATACAGATATTTGCCTGAAATATAATCTTCAGAACACAAAATGGGGCCCTGTTTGCTGAGGCAGTACCACATACAGCTACAGCTAAACCCTTTGCAGAGCTGACCCACTGCCAGCACAGAAACATCGAACATACACATATAGCTACCCAATGCTGTCTCATTCTCAGAGGAGGATCCTCCCAAGAAAGGCACACACAAATGCAGAGTAACCCATTTATTCTGCTTGATGCCTCTGCTCCCTCATTCTGAGCACGATATCCACATTTGATCACATACACTTGTACTCACTGTCTCAATTCCCAGGCTCACATTAAAAGCGGGGGACCCTCCCTGTCTGCCTACCTGGGTGCCGGCTTGTGGCAGCTGTGGGAACAGAGCCAAGGTGGTTGGTCTCTTTGGTCGGTATTTGTCCATGACAGCACAGGTGGATCCCCCCTCTGAGTGGCGACAGCTTCTTCCTTCCCTCCTCCTCTTCCCCCTGCCTCCTCCTTTTCTCCCCCTTGATTAACCCAGTGCCGACGCTCCTTAGCTCGGACAAGGCCTCTCCCACCCTCCTCTACCTCCTCTCTTCCTCTTCTTCCTCCTTGGTCTTGCTAGCATCGATCATTCCAAACTGGGATTGTAGACACACCCCTTCCACTCCCTTCTTGCATGATCATTGGCTGGCCACAGCGTCACATCATCACCACTATCATCATCCTGGGATGAGCTGAGCTGAGCAGAGTGAAGAGAGGAGAGGAGAGGAGAGGTAGAGAAGCAGGAGAAGAGGGTGGTGTTAAATATAGCTGGAACGAACAAGGATTGACAGGGAGAGGAAGTGGAAAAGCAGAAAGAGATATGAAGTGAGAGAGAAGGGAGATGAAAGCTTCAGGGCAGCCAATCAGAGCAGGGCATGACATCATCTGCTTGTTTCCCTGTGGCATTTTCTGTGAATTAAAGCTAATAATCAATGGGTGCCTGTGATATGTGTCTTTGTGTTTATGTAAAACAGAAAAATAATGACTGACAGTAATCACATCAGTCAGTAAACCTGGCCTGACCAATAATTAACCACCAGCCAGATAACCTGGCATTTAACAAACAAACAAACAAAATCATATTTTGAACAACCCAGTCAGTTTTTTTGTTGACTGATCCAACTCCTGGGTAGATTTTACCATATATAAATACAGAAAGGAAATTGACAGAAAAAAAGGAACACAGATATGCATCTATAGTATTTGAACATTTTCATCATATAGTTCATCACATAGTCATATAGTCAATTTTGGCAGAATGATTTTGAAGCCCTCCTCTGATCAAACTGAGTTCATTAAAGCATCTGAATGTGCCAGATTTGGTAATGCAACACAAACAGAAAGCACACCAGGAAGTCCTATTTCAAGCACAACTCCTTCAGCAATTTTAATGAAAATAAACTCTTTTTGTACAATACAAAACAAATAAATATTCCTGTAACCCACAGCTCTCTGACAGACCTTTGGGCCCATGGGGCATTCAAGTGTTAATAATTACTGATTAATGTAAAAAAAGAACACAAGCGTCTGATTAGGGCTTCTGTTCGTTTCGGGGAAAGTGGGAAGTGCAAGCCTTTCTTAACAGTGATTAGAACAGTGAGGAAGAAGTATGGACTGATTTATCAATTTACTCTCAGATTCAAACATTGCATGCGTCATTTGTCTCAAACACTAACAGTAAAACACCTCCCACAGGCTAAAAGGTTTGTCTAAAGATATCCATGACCCCTGTTTGGGGAAACTTTGACCCATCCAGGTACCAATGAGGGGGTCTCACAAAGTCAGGCTGTTACACTGGCTCACTTACATACAATTTAGATCGTAATGGAGTCAGTTATGTTTAATCAATGAGAAGGAAGAAGAAGCAGCCACACTGAAGAGACACAACCTCATGCCACGTGTTATTGGTCAATTTGTACCTTTGTTTTCTTTGTTTTGTTGAAGATTACAATTTCAGTATGAGCTGCTTTCACCCATTTTTTTTTTTTTTTTTTTGCCAAAATAAAGAGTGAATTAGCAAAATCTTGTACATTAATGCTCAATTAATAAGCCAATTAAAAACTTTGTTCACAAAAAATTGAACTGTAAATTATCATAATTTGGTAATTCTACAGACAAACTACAAATAAAAATAAATGCATGTTCTATTTTTAGTGTTCCTGAATTGGGGATTGTCTCTTATGTAACAGAAGACTGAACATCTTTGCTTTCGTTTTTTGCCTTTTTTTTTCCCATTGGACCATTAGTAAACAGACAAGTTATGATTTTTTACAGATTTTATACACAAACTGTTACACTTATGGGGAGAACACGTCAGTATTTCTCTACATTCTTTCAACATGAGCAGCATTTTCAATTGCCAGAGAAATATATGGCAAATGCAAAAAACTTTTGGTCTGAAGACTTGACTTCATTATGCCTTGTGGCACACCTACAGTGTTTAAAGTATTGTCTCAATCAGCAACCTGCTGTACCCTCAGTGATGTGTGACCATCCAACACAAATGGGGCATAAAAAAGAAAAGAAAATGCTATGTACCATACTTCACGTTGCCACTGCTGCTAGTATAAAGACATTTTCCGTGACAATTACGTTGGGTATATCTACATATCAACAACATACTGTCAACCAAGTTCTCTGCTATATATATACCACCGTTTATAATGTCCACATTCTTTGAGCTAGGAGCAGCTCCTTGAGAAATCTCAGTATAAATGAACGCCTCCTAAGGCAGGCCACACATACAGGTGTAGTGAGGAAATCACTGCACAGTTGATTCCCTCTTATTTTTCCGAACACTTTGACTTAATATAGTTCATTAAAGGTCTTTAAATCTGTCTGAAACGCTACCAGTCCCTCTGCCATTGTCTAAAAATTAGGTACAAATGTGGACAGCCTCATTAAAATGTATGGGTTCCATTTGGATATGTATATAGGATTTGCAGTACATTACATTGTTCCTCATCAGCCACAAGTCTGTAAGAGATGAAACTGTACGAGAAGATTACTCATCACTCATTATGGTGCTTTTACTATTATGACCTCCACTTTCTCAAATAAGAACGATTTCACGTGGGATGCTCTGAAACAGTTATCTTGTAGCATGTTGAAATTGATCATTTATTTTCAATGGGATTTATTTAATTTCTTGTCAAGAAAATATTCCTATTTTCTGACCAGAGTAACATGCTTTTGTACTGCTTCCACTTGTGTTGTATGTTTGCTTATTCATATACATTATGTATGTTATCCACATATGCATATGACTATTCCTTGTATCTCTTCATGTGTCCAGCTCTCTCTAAATCTCCACCTGAAAGAAATATCACAAGAAAACATTGTGTTAGCCACTGACAGTGTCCACACTGATAATCAAGCAGTTATGCATCTCTGACAATGAGCTTTCAGGTCTGACGAAGAATATATTTTTTATTGAGATACTTTAAACATAGTGGCAACAAGCAGGGCTTGTTGTTGAGGCACTGTGTGAACTATCCACTTATATATCATGTGTGGAAAGACTTTCCAGCAAAGCTAGCTTTTTTAAAAATACCAAGATGGCTAGAATGGTGAGGAGGTTCTAAGACTAAATTACAACACAAGTTGTAAATTTTGTGTGACCCAGCTACCACCACAGGACCATTATGACAAGATTAAACTTGATTTAAGTAAGGGTTAGGTAACTAACACCATTGACATTTTTTACACTTCTTTTCTGGATGACTGAATGATTGTTAATAAAGACTCTGTATATTGAACCTTGTATCATTGCTGAGGTGTTGCTATTTCTCCAGATTCCTCCTCTTCCATTCTCTCCTCATCCATCTCAACAGTCTGCTCCATCCTCTCCTCCCCTCCTGATTCATCCTTCTGCTCTTCCTTTACTCTTCTCTCTCCCTCCTTGCATGCTGGAGTGCAACTCTGTCGCCCTCGATGTCTCTGGCTGCGGCGAACTTTGCGGGCAAGACTTTTCCTCTTTGGGAAAGTCTGAGCCACAGTCGTGGCTGGACTGGCAGAGGGAAGTAAAGTGGTACATGAATTAGGGGGTGGAGTTTTTGACCTTGACAGCGGGCTCTGGATCGGTGTTGAAGGGGAAGGAGAGGCAGCTAAGCAGGACTGATGACTGGCAGATGTAGATGTAACAGCTGCACAGAGCTGTGTGTGTGAAGGAGTGCAGCGTATCCCAGTTTGGTGACTGTTCAGTAGGTGCTCTAAGTCTGAACATGGGGCAGTAGCAGAGGATGCGCACACTGTGGATGAATCAGGAGCTGTGGAGCTTCCTGCTGCTTCACTGTCGACAGGATCTCTGGGTGGAGAGTCTTGGAAACATGGGGAACACATTGTTTAGAGTTTGACTGTGAAGTATAAACTCAAATAACAATTGCGTGACAATTTCTAGATCCTTGATGGAAAATATAAATGTTGCTTTTGTATTTACGCCTACCGGGGCCACTACTGGTCTGGGACTCATCCGTCATTGGTGGCTCTGCCTCTTCCTGGATTGTAGGTACTGATGCCAGTAGACCTGATAGACACAAACGCACAATCACGATAATTCTACCTGTCATGATCAGTATCTATCCAAAAATGCTACATTTGCTTCAAGTCAGAGGACCACAAATCCGCACGTGGTGGGTGATGAGGGAGTCCTTAACTCTGGAACCTGTATGGAAGCCTGGGAGTATGGGGTCCAATACAGTATTTAGACTGTCTCTCTCCTGAAATAAGACATCTAAACACCCAGAATCTGCTGCAGCTAAACTCACAGGAGTTGGTTGTTGTTTTCATGTCTTTACATCAGTAACATTTATCTCCTCCTCTGGCCATATTACTATTCCAATTGTGTCTCTGAGACAAATGATGGCTTGGCATTGGCCAAGCATAGGTCAGGCATTGTAGAATATATCTTACAGTAAGTAATTACAGCTCGTTTTCATAGTACCACAAGTCATGATAATAACAGTTTTATTTCATCACAGCATACAAGCATTACAGCAACCAGCATATACACTATGTACACAATATCACATAAATCATCTTGTCAATTGACTTACTGAGTCCCCTGTAGTGAGATAGTTGCTGGTAAACTTGTTTCATCCTCTCAATGTTGAGCCTGCTACCCTCTGCATGGTTTATCATTGGTTTGGGATAATCCACTCCCACCACACAGTTGGCTGCTTTCTGGACAAACTCAGGGGCGTTCCATGGCTCATAGATGTAGCGGTTTGGGTAGTCCTTCAAGATGGGGATGTAACGCCTACAGGAAATTTCAGAAAAAGCTTATTAGAACCCTTTTTGCTTCGATATTTCAAAATACACTGAGTAACTTTGAACAGCAGAAAAAAATGTAATTTAAAAAAATTTAGGAAGCAAAACATTTCTAGACATTTGATATGGAAAAATCATATTCATTAATATGGTAAGAGATGCTTTGGTTGCAGCCATATGAAATCGACCTGATGTAGTCTCCTGATGGATCAGTTCTCCTTCCAAAGCCGACTGGACAGTAGCAATGGAAGAACTGCTGGAAGAAGGCACTGCAGGACAGCCACATCCAGCTACCAGCATTTACACTCCAGTCTGCATCCAGCAGCAGCTCTTCAAACACCTGTAAGAACAAACATACAGAAAATCGACATCTAGCAATGCTGATGACATGATGTATGCAAACTATTTATCCTAAAGTGAGACTGGCACAAGGAGTAATGAAGACTGCCCATGTATACACTGTAAAGCGAAAACCACCAAGGACCTATACTGGAAAGAAGGACTTGAGGTTATCAAGGGAAGGTTCACTTCTTACAGTGGTAACAATATCAGATTCCATGGTGACCAAAGGATCAGATCAAAATTACCAAACTACATCATACATCTAGTCAAGGTCATTTCTACAGGCACCAAATGAGAATAAAATGTTAGAGTTCAGTGGTTATTATTAACACAGGCCGACAACTAAATTGATACTTGATACAATATAGCTTAATTTAAACTGACCAGAGATTCTTGAAACTCACATGACAGGGGTCAAGTTTTTACTCTCACTGCTTAACATTTTCATAATAGTTTCGTCCCCCTTAATTAAGTACTTTATCCATGGTTCTGACAATCTTGCATATAATTAAAAACTCTTTTACATAAACACACTTGTAATTAGACAGTTTGACAATCCCTGACTTAGCTTGCTGACAACCCACTTCAAGTACAATTACAATTTCTTTGCAATGGCCAATGTTGGGTTAAGTCAAGCCAAATAACAAAATATAGCCTGTGTATGTTGAACTTGATTCATATTACAGCCCTCCCATCACTGTTTGAGACCATATTGAACTTTGGTCTGTTGCACCTTCATGCCACTTTCCCAGCTGATCCACAGGTCTCCCCTGGTGAGGAAACATGCTACAGCATGTCGGGCCAAGTGGTGGATCCAGCCCTCCTGTCTCAGCTGCGTCATGATAGCATCAATCCAGGGAAAACCGGTCCTCCCCTCTGCCCACTTGGCCAGTGCCTCTGGATTCTGGTCCCATGGGATCTGAAGACAAAAATATGACACAAAACAGATATTTATTGCGGGCACCTTATTCTTCCTACAGTTGACAACTCCTTTTAAAAACTACTTAGTCAGTAACTATCAATAATCAGCAAGAATCCTAAATGCCCATGTTTTGGTTAGGAAGAGCTGGGAACACAGAAACACCGACAATGATAACTTTAGTTCAGCTGTCACCTGAAAATGGTTGAGGACTATCATTATCATGGCCTCCATTCTTTTTGAAAATGTTTGAGAAGATCTGTCCTGTGTGCTCAGCTGATGTGAAACTGTGATTTTCATTGTAGCATAAATACAGTCATGAAAAGATGGAAATAAGGAACAGAGTTGTGCAAAGGCCTACCTGAACACAGATGGGGTTTCCTTCCATGCGGTCAAAGTTTGGGTTGTTGGTGGCAGCGGTGTAAAAGAACTCCCTCCATAACAACTGGCCGAACAAGGACAGAGGAGGGCTACAACGCTTACGGAGCTAATGGAGACCATGAGATAGAGAGGAACAGGATTGTGAGCACAGATTGATATTAAATTTTAATTATTTTGTGGTCCAACAGAGCAGTGAATTATCATAACTGTCAGAAAACAGATAAGACAAGACAGTTTTGTGTTTTGTGTGGATAACTTTTAAGGTCGTAGTGTAATTGTAATTTCAGTTCCTTACATTTGATCTACTTGAGATAGCCCCCTTCCTTTTTCCTCACCAGGATGTCAGATCCTGTTGGGTTTTTAATTGTGATGTTCAGACTTTTTAGCACTAACATACAAAGCCCTGCAGGGAGTTGGCAACGACCAAAGGGTGTCAAAACACCTTTGGATTGGGGGAATTTCTCAAGTATAAATGTTTAGCTCTCCCCATGCTTGGGGTCTTTCTTCATTTTTACCGCTCGTGTGATGATCAACCATTTCTTTGCAAAGAAAATAAAAACTTCTCAGCCGGCAGAAATCTCTATTTCATTCTTCACCAGTAGCAGAGAATTTCCACAACAGTACCTTCATGTAGAGCTCTCTCAGGTTGTAGTACAGAACCCTACAGGACAAACAGCCAAAGCGCAGGTATGGGCTGAGACCAGTGGGACTGGCATATAGAGAGCATGTGTTGACCCGAGGATGCTCCAGGTTGGCCACCCACACCTGTACAGTCAGACAAAATGAGGATATTACAGTGATCACCTGAGATGTCATGTTAAAAAAAAAAACAAAAAAACAAAAAAAAAAAAAAAACCGCTCTCTTCAAATTAAAGAGGATTTACACAATATGAACCTGTCCTTAAATTACATGTGACAAATGTCACAGGTACAGTGATAAACAGAACAGTGGTGCAATTTAACATTCATTCATTCATTCGTTCATTCATTCATTTGCTATCACTTATCCGTTTGCGGGTCGCTGGGGTGCTGGAGTCAATGCCAGCTCATATTGGGCAAGGGTAGGGTCACCCTGGACAGGCCGCCAGTCCATCACAGGGTCAACACACAGATACAGACAGAGACAAACAACCACTCACACTCAGAGCTACGGACAATTTAGAGACACCAATTAACCTAAACATGCACGTCTTTGGATGGTGGGAGGAAACTCATGCAAGCATGTCTAGAACGTGCAAACTCCACACAGAAAGGCCCCAGGCCCAGGAACCAAATCTGTAACTTTCTTATTGTGGGGCAACAGCACATGGGGGCATGTTGAAGTGCTGCCCCAATTTAACATTAAAGAACGAAAAAAAATTCTTTATAAATATAAAATTGCAATCATTGATTAGACCAGTAAAATCAGTTTCTGTTTTACCTTCTTGTCCAGATGTTTGTTGAGCCTATCCAATGCCTCCGATTCTCCCCCCTGCCACATAGCTGGAGGTAAACCTTCTGTCCTGAAACCTAGACACACATTTACATAGGGGTGATATTACATGTAAATGAGCTACAACCTAATAAACCAGGCCCAGGTGCTCCTTGCAAAACTCCATTTTAAATTATGTATTTTACTGTGACTATTTTAGCACAACTCTACATCTAATAAAAGGTGATTAAATGCTAACTTTAATGTGATTGCCATACAAAAGAGGAACTTGAACCTTGCTTGGTCTGGTAATGTGTCACTATCAAACCTACCCTAATAAACAAAATATAAAGAGCATGCTACAGTGATCATCAGCATGAAGAATCATATTCATTCCTATGACTGTAAAGCAAGCAATCCTGTGTACCTAGTTCTTCCAATGAAGGTATACTGTAGAGCTGATCATGGTTATCAGCTATTTTTGTGCGACATTCATCCATCTGCTGCTGGGTGATCGTAAGCAGAGGTCTCCTAGGCAACTCCAGTCGACTCACAATGGTCTGAAACCGCTTAAAGGTCAGAGGAGGGCTATTGTTGTTCATTTCTATTATCCTATGATCAATACGGAAAAGACAGATAGGTTTAGGTCAAATGTACACACAAAAGATTTTTTTTAAAGATGTACTAACATGGATGTAGTGATGTTCTAGTTATCCAAAGAACAAACAGTAAATGTTCTGAGTATAACTAAATAGAGAATAAAGTTGGGCTTAATCTTAATTTGATGAGGGATAAGTCTTTTTGCCTACACCAGTTTTGTGTGGGGACAATGCAAAGTCCTGTAGAGGATCATTGAGCACTTTGCATGTATCCATCAGGGTTGATGGGGGGCTGGAATGAATCCCAGCTGATATTTGGCAAGGGTGGGGTACACCCTGTACATGCTGCAGGTCAGTTGCTGGGCCGGCGGTTTAGAGTCATAATTAACCTTGAGTCCATGTGAACTAGGAGGAAACTGAACGTGCGAAGTCCACACCTAAAGGCCTTCTGCCAAGAGTTGCTATGTACCAATCACTGCACTACCACTATCACCATCATTAACAACTACTCTTTAAAATTCCTGGACCATTGGAGTGGCTTGTAAGGAGAACAAATGGGCTGATAGCAATGCTTCCAGCAATTACAACAGCTAAAATTAATCTGTTGAAAATTTTTTAAAAGAATGATAAAGAAAGTGATGAATGTGAAATGTAGCTGCTTTTCTGAAGAGGATATTTCTTCTGTCACATCAGACATTTTACACAGCATTTTAACATGTAGTGGCTGGGTTTCTATTGTCAGAGAGTTGGGTAAGGAAAGAAAAAAAAAAAGAGTGAAAGAAAAAACCACTCTTACAAAACTCATTACTAAACTATGACGTTGAAAGTAGTTAGTACATTGAGACTACTTTGAATGTGAGCCTCAATGGCTTCTTTTCAGTTTGTTGTGCCAGTGCAGCTAAGACTGAAGTGAAGTATTTATAGTTACTGTCTTATACAACTTGTCTATATCTGTGAGGACGTTGTGGTTCCCTGGTTGGTGGATTTTCAGCAAGGAGAGTATTCTATTGGCTGATTTACTGTGACTGCTAGCACGGTAAGCTGAGCACATGTCCATAACTACAACATAAACTGTGTAGCTGAGTGTGCACATGGACACAAAGCTTTAAGCTCTCCAACCTCACCCAATCACACAGTATTCTTATACACAGGCCAATAATGCTCTGTATCATTACATAACACTGTGCTGTAATACTGTATTGGTCTGAATGCTAGAGGGCAAAAAACAACAAAGTCTGAATATATAGATTCTTTCTTTTTTTCCTGGTCACCTGGTCCCAGGGCATGCACAGGGGTATGACCTACACTAATACCAGAAATAACTGATGGGTTTTGCAGCATGTCACGCAAAAAAAAAAAACAAAAAAACAAACAAACAAACAAACACACACAATCTCAGTACTTAACCTACTCTTGTGATTGAATAGAACTGAAGAACA
Organism: Echeneis naucrates; assembly: GCF_900963305.1. Lineage (NCBI taxonomy): Eukaryota > Metazoa > Chordata > Actinopteri > Carangiformes > Echeneidae > Echeneis > Echeneis naucrates. Next base: position 22,029,582 of record NC_042526.1, on the reverse strand, counting down.
TTTCTCCCACTGTCATTGAGCATTCAATCCAAATCTCATCGGTTCATAATGTTAAGGGCCTCTGCCATTGTTTCTGCATGTTTCTGAGGGGTTACTCCAAATTGTTTACAAGTGTAATCCCCATTAAAAATATATGTAACTAGGGGGTGTGAGGAAAATAATGTGGAGTAGCTCAACTAAATTCATATGAGAAGAATGTCATTAGCTATGGGACCAGAGTTCATAGGTAGAGTAGTGATGATTTACCTGTTTGTCAGTAAGAAATGTTCATATTACATATGAACACACCAGAAATTATGGGGATGGCAAATGTCAAGCTTAGTAGATACAGAGTCTGCCTCACCACATAATTTAGTCTAATTCTCATGTGAAACAGACAAAATACAATACTTGAGCGATTATAATACCATGGCTTTGTAGTATAAGAGTAAGCGTTCCAAACTCGCTTCCTGCAATCCAGCTTTCAAATATTGAAAACATTTGGTATATAAATGTCCTATTATGAAAAATATGTGGGTTTGTAAAATATACGATTCTGCAGGTACTGAATCACTCCCTCCTCCATGTTCCCATTCAGCACCTGCTGCAGCAATAATCGCGATTAGTCGTCATTCATTTCCATTATTTACCAACACTATTATCATGTCTGGTTGTTTGATTTATCGCTGATATTTAATGAACATTTAGTGGTATCAGTCATCAATACTCTGTGTAATCCTACTGTGTGTCTTGCATGTCTTTTTCCTCCTGCTCTCATTCTCTATCTCTCAACCCAATCTGTTGAGGAAGGTGGGTCTGCCCACCCTAATCCTGGGTTTGTTTGAGGTTTCTGCTGCTTAAAGAATTTTTTCTTCCCTTGTCACCAAGTGTTTGCTCATGGAAGGATTTGTTGGGTGTCTTTAAATAATTCTATTAAGTGCTTGATCTAGACCTCCTCTATATTTGAGGGGCTTTGAAGTAACTTTGTTACTTATGATTTGGGGCTGTATAAACGAAATTTCATGTGATTAGCAAATCATTGCATTCCATTTTATTTACATTTTACACATTGTCAAAACTTTTTCAGAATAATCATTGTACACAATAAAGTGAGAATTTTGTTATCTGACATTGTGGCAATCCTAAATTGGATTGCCTGACTGTATATATGAGCTACATACCTATCCAGGTTATATAGGGTGTGTGAGTTCCTGACAATGGTCTCCACGCCAAACTCTTGGCCCATCTTGATGATGGCTCCATCCCTCTCCTTCCCATAGGGCTCTGGGTCATATTCAAATGTTAACCTGGTCACTTTCCACTCCTGCAGCATGGCAGAGAAAGACAAGCAAGAACAGAGAGAAAGAAGAGAAATTAAGTTTCGAGGGCAAAAATTGTAGTTCCAAGTACAGTTGGGCCATTTTCTCAGTTCAGCTGGTCCAAACAAAGGAAAGGAAAAAAAAATTGCTGTCATATAGCTCTGTTTGGTTTAATGTTTGTATACATTGAATGTATGCAGACAGACACACACACACGCACGCACGCACGCACTTAAACATAGGGAGAAGGAGAGAGAATGACAGAGCGAAAGGGAGCTAGATAGATAGATGGAGAATATCTTTGAAGTCAGTCAAAATGCAAATCTGGGCTTTAAACCTCGCTGTCTTTGTTAGCCTACAACAATAAAGATGAAAGAAATAATAAACATTGTTCAAAACAGCTGTGTGGAGTTTATATTGGTTTCTTCTGCCACAAATAGCTATTACAAGGTACGGGTCCATTTTTCTTGTAGCACAAGTTTCTTGTGTTTACTCTGAAATATTGGGTCAGTATCTAAATAGCCCAAATGTACTGCATCGTTGTGAAAGAAGGGAAACAATATTTAAAGTAGGCTGACGTTGACACAATACTGGAGAGAACAAAAGAAGGAATATGGTGACATGAGGAGCAAACACTACGTTTTGTTGGACTGTTGTTATGCATGGCTACCCTGATTATTGTAACAACAAGCATCTAAGCACACAGTCGTTTTGTGCTAACATGTAGTTACTAATAGCACTATAGGCAAAGTACAGACTCCAGACTTACGTCTCTACTGAATCAATCAATCAATGGTGCTGCCAACTTTCTCTGATGGTTGCACCAGCACATGATCTGACTTTGTTTCATTTCTTTTGTTATGGGAATGTGCCTTACGGCCACACACATCACAACGTTGACCTCAAATTGATAAACAACACAAAGACTATAGAACAGTATGCGCTTTTATTCACTTTTTGTTCACACGGTCTATCCCATTCAGTGATAAAGAGAGAGTACAACTTTAAACCCCAAAAGTCCTGTTCAGACCAAGCATTAATGTGCATCTTAAGTGATCCCATTACAATTGGGCAACTCCTTGTGTTTGGTCACACCTATGCAAACACAAAGGTATGGTGTATCCAGATGAATGGTCCTCAGTCAATGTGCTTGTGTGTATGGAGAGAGAGAGAGAAACAGAATGAGATAGGGCAGTAAAGAGGGGTTTAGCAAGGAAGTGCACAGCTTAACAATGAAATAAGCTTTCATCAGTTAATTATGAAACTGTGGTGGGATTAATTAGATTGCGGCAGAGCTCGTCACCAAAGGTGGTAGTCTTTTGTGTGGCCAGGATGCATTTATGTTCACACTGCTAGAATAATCTCACCCCCAAACTTGGTCAAGTGGTCGAGTCGAGTGCATCTTGCACACCTGTCAAGTTAGATTGCCCCAGTAATACCAGGTCTGAACTGAAGCAAAGGTAAAACAGGACACATGGCAGAAGAGCACCAATACAATCTCATGATCATCAAGCGCTTGCACAAAATGTGAGCCATGAACACCGTCAGTCTGGAACACAGATTTTTACATATAGTCAGATCTCCATGTTAAACAACCAAATTCAATTCAACTTACAAAATTATGAGTTCAATAGAGTCCTCTTTATTAAATAACATTACAACAAGTGTCCATTTATCTCCAAACCAAGGTTAATTGCATTCAAGCTCACCACCATGTTTACTTTCAAAGGCATTTTTGGTACCATATAGAAGTGTCAGTTTTAGTGTTACACCAGGTACGGTTGAACACCTTTTATTTAGAACTGGGCTCTAATTAGATATTATATTATATTATAGAATATTAATTCTATTTACATGAATAGACACCCATGACAGAGACAGGATAACGTACAAAAATCCTTCAAACATGGATATTAGAACTAAGTAGAAGTCTATTTCTAATTATTTGTTTTGACAGAAGTCAGTAGTTCTAAGGCTTTGTTTTAAAAAGTTATATATCTGTATGGTGATTGTAAAGACAAGCACAGAGGACAAGTGATGGGCAGGAATACAGACCTTAAAAAGCCTTGGGAAAACTTCAGTAGGCTGTCCTCTGATCACGAACAATCTGGAGTTGAGCTTTTTCAGACTGTTGTCGAGGTCTTCAAGAGCCTCTAGCAGAAACCTACACACAGACACAAATACAGGAAACAAAATCAGACCACAGTAAAATGGTGTTTATTAATCTTAATAAAAAGATGATACCATTGTCTTACTGACCTACAAAGTGGGTTTCCTGATGACAGACTATCATTATTAGCATTAGTATGGCCACAAGAAAAAAAACAACAACACATGTTTAGTAGTAACGATGCCACTGAAATAGTGGATGTGCATTTTTGGGAAAAACTAAATGACATACTAAGTCTATACGAATGATATGATTCAAGTTTACTCTATGATGTAGTGTTGAAGGGAAAAAAAAAATTGGATCACAACACTCAATACATTCCAATTTCAACACATCAGCACCTAATTATTGTGATAATGCATGGTGACATAATATCTAATATAAGTATGTCATCCTCACCCTAATAAATATAATACTATTAACAGTTTTAAAATATATAGTTTAAACAACAACAAAAAACAAACATCTTTGACAATTGTATCATGATTTATCATGATATCGCAATATAAATAGAGATGAAAATGCAAGTTGCTGTAAATGTACATTAGATGATATTGATTGTTTTGCAGACAAATTGAGTCAAAACTATTTGAATCAAAACAGCCTTTACATTTTATTAATTTCCATAACATATGCACATTTTCACAGAAATGATTGAAAATAAAATGCAGTTTTACACAATGCAATTGAAACCATAAAGGGCATAAATTTTTTTGTCTCCTTTCCCCGACCAACAAACTGAAATCAATCACCTGCACTACAACTCAAATTGCAGCTGAAAACATGAGGGACAAAGTACCCTGAGGTGAGATAGATGGTAGGGAAGTTGTCCGCATAGTTTGGCTTGGAACAATACAATTTGGTGGCTGCTTTTGTTTTAATACTTTGGTGTGGTGTCTTGCTAGATGCACTCAGTTTGTCCTGCAACAATATTTCAACGCAGCGAGACAAAGATTTCAAATGAACCCAGAGTGCTTCCAAACAACGGCTTTAAACTGTCGAGGTGTTATTTTGTTAGCCATGTTGGTGGGACCCCAGCCACTCACTCTACTAAATGCCGTGGCACCACCATCTACAGGAGTGGAGTTGTGGAAATTGCATTGTGTTCACAACACATCTAAAAACACAAATAATTATTCTCATAAAAAATTAATTTTAAAAAATTGCCACAATCTATCTACCCACTGGGTGGCCGAGATATATTGCCATGTCGATATCTTATCACACCCCTAGATACATGAATCAGAATCTTTTATATAAATTTTTTTTCCCACCTGCCTACCTCAGGAAAAATCTAATTCTGGCACATGTATCTATTCAGTGACAGTGGCCTATTCTCCCAAAAAGATGCTGTTGCCTTGTGGTGCTCAGTCAGTTTTATGATCTACTCTAAGACATGTTTATAAATTACATGTTACGGGTTCCAATGCCTGTGCAAAGCACAGACTGTTTCAGTGACTGTTCTGAGCTAACACTAGTGAATAACAGCTTTTACTGTAGCTGGCTGTCCAACAATAACTACTGTAAGCATTTCATGCATTATTTGATTAACTACATAGAAATATAAGCAGCTACTTACATTAATTCAGCCCAAAGCATGTAAAGAATTATTTACTTCAATCCCACGAGAGCACCAGTTGTTTTTACAGTTTGGCTCACGTTCCAGTTAGACTTAACTAATGGGCCATGTTACATTGAAAGATGTTAGATAGGTTACCCCCACAATGTTTCCCCCTGACTACAGAGGGGGCATACTGGACGTATCTGTATTCTATAAACTCCTCCTCATTTGTTTATGTTTAGTGTGTGTAATGTTGCGACGTTAGCAGGCTTGGTGTGTCTTTGTTTTTGAACAGTGTGCACCAACTTCAGTACACTTAATTTGACGGTCAGTGAGATTTAATTCAGTTTTTGTCAGTATTGTATTGTAAGCAGTATTGTTTTAGTGTGATGTCAACGTGTTATGGGATGATCGGGGAGGTTAAATTGGGGTCGCGTTGTCGGCGACAGAGCTGCATCACAGCAGCAAAACTGAAGCTCAATCCTCGTCCTCAGGTATTATTAGCAGCAGTGATCACAGTGGACCTCTGCGCTCTGCACTTCATCTAGATATCTAAGTTAAGACGTGCTCAATAGCTCCTTTGTAACAAACCAGTGAATTGTATGAACTCAATGACATAATTTTGAGTGCAAAGAGAGTGTACGTTTATAAACGAGGACAGCATTAAACTGTGTCTTCTCCAGCTTTTGGCTCTTGTATGTTCTCTATTTTAAGTTAGCGCTAGCTCACTGACGTGGTGAGGGAGGCCCGAGCCTTAACTCCAAGCGCTGGATGAGCTAAAGAGCCATACAAATGGCGACCCTGTGTATGTGTATGTGTGTAACTGTGTATGCATAAAACGTAAGATTCAAGCAACGTTTAGGCTAACTTAATCGTGCCACATACAAAGATAGCGTTAACTTACCGCCATCGGTTGATTCCAACGTTAGCAGCGCCAGCAAACCACGGGTCCAGGATATAAACACAGCGCACCGTGTCCGCTCCATTGAGGGCCTCTTGTAACGCCGGATTATCGTGCAACCGCAGACCTTTACGAAACCAGTGGACCGAATTCACGACCATGGTCACTTCTTATTCCATCATTAGGGAATTACACGTCGACAAGATAAAGTAAAGCAAAAGCATAAGTGAAAAATTTATGGAACTGCCCGGCTGACGCAGACTGACGAGAAACTTTATTGGCAGTCAAAGGAAAGCCAACACAGAGGGGGCGTGTTCACCGAATTATGGGAGTGGTCAAACTGCTCAGCTGCTGTGGGACGGACCAAGACCGTTTGGCTTGAAAATATCTTTTAATAAATACGTAACAAAAATGATGAAATTCACAAATCAGCACCATAAGTGCATACGATCGATGGTGACTGAAGTCGCCTTCTGTCTGGACTTGGAAAAGTTAAGACGAATTACGGTTCTTAGTTGCTTCCTGCATATGTAGGTCAACACTGTGCTGGTGAAAATTTTGAACCCTAATAACCTATTAACCCTAACCCTAACAAATCAATGGACGTATGGATGACTCGCCACAGAAATAGCACTCTTCACTGAAAAAAAAAATCTTGCTTTCTCTACCATTAGCTTTACATTCCAAACAGATGGCTGTGGATTGTTCACCTTCATTCCTTTCATCATGCAAATCAACAATTTATCCTAATGTTTGATAATGTGTGATGACATTCCCAAGATATTTAGAAGCATTGACACATATATTTTGATGGTTCGGGAAACACTATATTGAACAATGACAAATAAACCATTGCAAAACGTTAGTCACCTTAAACAACTATCAACTGTGGCCACTTGGCCATCTATTAACACTTTTTAAAAGCTTTGTGGCTCAGGAGAACATTGTGCTTGTTTAGACTGTTGTACCAGTAGTTGGTAACTACTAAGTCTTGGTCAGGTCATTGTTGTGCAATTTATTCACTTCGTGTGACTTGTTGTCTTAATTGTTCACAGCTCCACTGTTTCTTGGGCAGAAATAGCAGGGCGGACTTTAATCATCCATAACTTGAAATGACACAAGTAGATAACTTGACATTCTCAACATCATTGTAGATGAAACTACAGAGCCTGTGGATGTGCCACTTCCTTACATTGCTGATAACTGGAGAAGGGTGACTTCTGATGCAGGTGGCATCTTCCCTAAACCAAGTTGACCCAACCAAAGTTCTGAAAAAGTTGGAGCTCCTGCCGTTTCTGGCAGTCACTCTGGTTACTGCAGCACCAATGTGGCTGGGAGCAGTGAGTTGAACAACAGCTTCACTGGTTTGAGAAAGCCCTATTACAGTCCTGAGTTCAGTAACTACGGCATCTTACTCCAGTGGGCATGATGGCAGTAATGTCGGGAGCTTTGGCAGTTCTGTTGCAGGACCTCAAGATGATGCTGGAAATCCTGGTCTTCAGTGATGTCTCTGATCTGGTGCCAATCTACTCCTTTAGCTCTTGTTCAATATCCGCATTAATTTGGCCCTCTTATTCATCATTTAGCCAGCTGCTGACTGCAGACTCACTTGTTTACTTGCTTATCGGAGAGGAGAGCTGACTGCTTCTTATATACAATGTTACCTGCAGTGGCGAGATATTTGCAAGTCAGCAGTGTCAGCTTTTCATGGCCTCCTGCAGGAGCTGACCACTAGAGATGGAAGTATTGATTCTGTGGTATCAACATATATCGATACTCACACGCAACTCATTTGAGTATTGATTACTTTCATAAAATATCAATACTAACTAATAAATGCCAAATAAAAGCACGTGTCTCTTTTGAATCTTTTATTGTGACTTAGTTCAGGGTTTTGTGCCCTCTCCAAAGGAAAGTCCTGCATACTAATGCTCAGCTTTGCTCTGCGTGGTGGCAATTTTCTATTTCCAAGGTGAGAGAATGAATGTGCACAAAGCAGCCGAGCTTGAAAGATTTCATACGAACAAACATTAAACAAAACACAAAACAGATTACAACAAAAAACAGTTACAAGCAAGCAACAAGTCAGAGTAGTATCTAACTAATCAGCTGAGTAGGTACAGAGTTCTTTCCCTCAGGTGGGTTGGAGAAGTCTGAATTGCCATGTGACTTGAGTTCAGTTTCATACATGCAACCTCTGGGGAGACAAATGGTGTTGATAGTCCTTTGTCAGCTGTTTCTCAGAGAATGACTAATGTTGCGCTTTCCCATCCTGTGGTCATGTTTATGACCTCAGGTGTCAAATGCCGCTTCCTGGCTATTTCCACAGGCTCTTCAAAAATGAAGCCTTCAGAGACCAGGGTAATCAGTAGAAGGGGTTAACCAGGAGCCATATGTCTAAAGAAAACACAACATTTGAGGTCTCACTACATTTCCCCCACACTCTGTACTGCCAGTTGCCATCCTGGACAGCGACTTATGGCAACTCCACTTGGACCAACGTCACTAATGCACTTTTTTTTCATGATTTTTGCGACGCGTTAATTGCATTAAAAGTTTAGTGAAATTAATTATGCAAATGAATTATTTTTGGATTAATGTGTATGATTATGAATATATTCACACATATACATAATCCAACAAAGACAGTACTGCTACAGTATTAAATATTTTTTGTGCTTGTTAATACTAGAAAAAGTGCTGGAACACCATAATTACACATCTAGAGCAGCCATTTTGATTTTCAATTAGCTTAAAATGTCCCAAATATTACGATGGATCAACAACACTGTGTGTAAGAAACTGCTGGTAGCAGTGAAATGTTGAGTTGAGTTTCATTCATTTGGGTTCTCTCAAACAAATGGAACAGATTTGATATTGAGACATTGACATTGCTGAATAAAATGCACTGATCGGATAAACTCATCACAAAAGCGTGAAAGTGGGGGTGGGTCTAAATTTATCATTTTGAAAAGTAGCTGGGATTTGTTCCACTCTCATAACGTTAGACATACCCATGCAACATGCTATATGTACAAATCAGACACTTGACAAGGCCTTGCTTACAACCGGGTTAGGGTTAGCTTACAACCTCCAGTAAGAATGCAACATTTACATGCTCTGAAAAACTGATGTTTCTGGTAAAATATTTCCAGAAATCTTGTTTTGGCTGAAAGATGACTAATTTTGCCAGTCACACCACTTAGCATGCTACAGTATCAGTACATGTACACAATTTTCAGGTGTACACTGCAGATTGTAAAAGTTATGCCATTGAGTCTACATTAAAGAGCTTAAACAGCTTTCAATTTAACACCCTCACATTGTCGGAATGAAAAATGCATGCTTGTCAGGTACAAACAACTCTTAAGTCAGCTGCAATGCTAAGCAGACCTTGAAGACCAGGAGACCAAATACCATGTAAATGGCAAAATAAGTTTATGGTGATCATATATGTTCATGAGACATCAGGATGACACCTGGAAGACCAAGAAGAGCATGTCTAATGGTACAGATAGCAGACATTACAAATAAAGCAAAAATTTAGTTTCTTCTTAGTGAGAAAATCTTAAAGGACATTTTTGGCTAGAGTTTTAGCAGCACCACTTTACCTTGATATTTTGATGACTCTGGATACTGGCATGATAGAGGGAGCTGCCTCTTCTGAAGTGTAACAGGTTTGAGCAAACACTGCCCCTCCTCACTGGTAGATCTAATAAGAGATAAAGGAGTAAACTGGCTCCAGATCAGAGACGTAACTGAAGACCCACTCTGGGGTTCCATCTTGAGGTGCTCCCTACACAGCATTGTAATAACTGCCACCTAGAGCATTGCTGTCATGCCCACCCTCAGTTGATGATACGTTAACCTCATAGCTATTAGTCTCAGGCTGGTAATAGGGCTCCCTCAAACAAGTTTAGCCACTGTTAAACTCACTGGGCCAGACAATCACACACGCACAAGAGGCAGCACTGTTTTTTCCACAGTGAAATGAAGGCGCTGCTATAGCTCAGCACATCCTGGAGCAATAGTGCCTTGGCACCTCGGCAGTGCCCTAGAGGTGGAGTGGCACCTCTCCAACAACCAGTCCACACTTTACTTTCCTTTGGCCAGGCTGGGACATGACCCAGCAAACCTCCAGTTCCTAACTCAGGTCCCAACCCACTGAGCTACTGTCATCCCCATGCCAGTTCAAGATATGGCAAATCCAATTACATTAATCCAAAGATTTGTAATTTGTAGTGAAGCTTAAGTGTTGACAAATATCACTACCACAGTGAATCCCCTCATATTTCCAGAAGTTCATCTTGTTTGACTGTTAAATTTTAATGTTTTAGAGATGCCCAATGTGACTGATTATATGAAATGATTTCACAAAATAATGTTCACTCAGTATACAGAGCATTGTATTTGTTGATATAATCTGAATGTATATTTTCTCTCCTTTCTGCTCTTCACCCAGACAAGTGAATTCTGTGGCTACAGACAACGTGTCTTCATCATCCTTATTATCCTTCAAGGACAAGCATGACGTGTCAGTAAAATTTAAACTACCATTTGGGATAACACTAAAAATTATTAACTCAGAGTTAACCCCATAGCTATATGCACACATGCACACACTTGCTCACTATATATAGATTTTTATGGTTTATGGTTAACATTGGTCGATTGAACCAACTTAAACCAAAAACTCAGAGTTCAGGGTTCGACTGCTCCTTGAACAAACCTCAGGATTAATTGCTACCAGCTGTGTTCACTTAAAGCTCAATTAACTTGCATTTGAGGGACCTTTAAAAGGAAGCACTTAGCACTCATGAGGACATTGTGTTTGTGTTAGGTAAGATGGTTGTTCAGTGTGGTTTGTTGTACTAACTTCTTGGATGTGTTGCACAATTTTCCGTAGCTTTCTGTGCTCTCCTTGTAGTTCTTTTGGAGAGAACTTGCTTGACTCAGCTTGAGTTTAACCACCCATAAACTAACATGTAAGTAGATCACTGATTTCACATAAGATTAGCATCAGTCGAACTTGGCCTACAAGGTAGTCTCTACAGGATGTTCTGGATCCTATGCTTGCTGGTTGGAAGCATCACCTGTACCCCTGTACATAAAGGTAAGGTGTTAGACAAGCTAGTCTAATTGCTCGGTAAATAAATTACTGAACCTGTTCACGTTTTTTCCAGAATATGGATCACAGGGTTTTTCTTCAGCAGCTACAGAGCCTGCGGATGTGCCATTTATGTTGCTGGTAACTGGAGAAGGGTGACTTCTGATGCAGGTGGCACCTTCCCTAAACCAAGTCGACCCAACCAAAGTTTAATAAATCTCTCCTCTCCACCCCACCAGGTCCCTGTGTTGCCAATGTAAAAAAAAAAAAAAAAAGGCCATGATTTCTTGTCTCATGTGGCATAACTTCAGGGAGCTGGCTTCAAGTGTTGCAGCTCACGGGGGGGCATCACAGTGTCATCTATTTTTATGATAGTAGGCTGAGTACTTCTAACAACCCTCCCACTGAGATTTATTTGTATAGCCCCAAATCATAACAAAGTTACATATAGGGCAGGTCTAGACCAAATACTCTATAAAATGATTTTAAGAGACCCAACACATTCCCCTGATGAGCAAGCACAATCAGCAAGCCGCCAGCAGATGCTTATGTTTACTTCTGTTCCTGTTCTGAAGCATGTCACACAGGGACTCAAGGCAGGACTTGTAAATAAGACTTTATTAATAACACCGGTGACCTCAAAACTGAGTGACGAAAAACAATGGCTATGAAATTACTTGTCCTTTCCTGACTCACGAAGGAAGGCTCTATATTCTGAAGTCACAAGAGGAAACAATCACTCGAGGAGGAAAAGGCTGTAATCATAAGCAAACGCTGCGTGAGGAAGAAATCCACACCTAATAAAAGAGCAGAGGATCTAAGGTCATCTAAGAAACTTATTGCTCAACATCAAAATCACGCATAAAAAGGAAGACTATTGGGTATGAACTTTACCTGAGAAAGGATTTAAACTGAGGTACATAAATTAACAACAAAAAAAAAATCACTCAAAGTACAACGGCTTACTGTGGCTGTGGGCATGGATAAGGAGCTTTACTGACTCATGAAGCACGATTCTCGGTCCCCACTGACTCATCCCTGCTACCGCTCGTTAGAGGCGCAGCTAAATGAAGACACCAATCAGTATATCAACACCGTGTAACTGCCATTATAACAGCACTTGTACAAACATATCAAGCTATTCATCGTAATTGTGGCGAAAGCATCAGTTCATGTTTTTTGACTGAACACCTGAACCTTCACTATTTCCTTCCCTGCTATGAGCTGTGAACGAATGAAAAACACTCGTTACAAAGCTGACGTCCTCCAAGCTCCACTCAAAACACAAGACTCAGTAAGCTCCCAGTCATGAACTCACTCCTCCCTCCAGCTGAGCTACACATGTCTGCAGCAGTATCAGTCACTGACACACCTACTCCCCCCTGACGAGCTGAATCACTGCAGCGCGCAGTGTCCACCTACCGGCTAACTGACCCGGTGACTCAATGGACTCAAAAACTCAATTCACTTTGGTGAGTGACTCATTTAAACTCGATTTAGTAAAAAGAATCGAGTTTACCATCACTTTAACAGACGATTAACCACACGGAGGGAAATGGGGAAGAGCAAGTGCTCTGAAACGAGAGGAGAGTTAGAACTTTGAAAATAAAACCAGGACAAGACAACCTCACCACGGTGGGACAAAGTGTCTCCAAGGCCATGGCAGCTGTCATCTTTGTCTTCCTTCACTCATTCATTTCAGACATTGTCTGGTCACCTAACTCCAAATGTAGATAAATACGTGAAATTCCATGCGGTCAAATGTGACCGCTTATGGACAAAATAGGTAAAAAATGATCATATCTACTTTGCCTTTTGTGTGATTTATATAAAAAAAATTTTAAATTAAAATACAGACACTTTTAGGAAATGTCAGGTACCAGCAGGATTGTATTTCTTTATTCAACAAAGTTATTGCACATATAAAATTCAAAACAGTCAAAATAACCATCTTGGGCATTTTATATGAGCCAACTGTAAGGTTTTTATGTGAATTCCTAAATAAAAGAGATGTTCACTTACAAGGATAATCCCTTGTTGTGTAGAGTGGTAACAGTGCCCAGCTATTTCATGGATACTGACACTGGAGCACAACAATTCCTAATTCCTACAATACAATCCCACAATACATTATAATAAAGTAAAATCACTGAATGGAAGTTAACCATGTCTGTAAGGGTCAGTGGCCCTTTTCATGAATTGGTCCCTGCTCAACTCAGTCATGAACTATGATCTGGATGTCTAAACAAATCTCAGAAAGGCCTTTAGTTGAATCAGAACGCTGCTGTATGAATATTAACATTAATTAGGAAAAGAGATCACATCTCTACCTTGTTAGCTGCTGCTTCATTGGCTTCATAGAGTAGAAATTAAAATCCTTCTGTGAACATATAAAGCTCTTGATGGCCAAGCTCCATCATATCTCAGAGAGCGCATAGTTCCTTACTGTCCTAGGAGGCCACTCCGCTCTCTAGATGGAGGTTTTCTTGTGGTTCCTAGAGTCTCCAAGAGTAAATCTGGAGGCAGATCTTTCAGTTATCAGGCTCCTCCTCTATGGAACCAACGTCCAGGATCAGTCTTAGAAATCCCAGTTTCTCCCAGCTCTAAGCATGTGTACTGCATTTACTAACCAGGTTTCCCGAAGTCTCTGTCTCTCCCAGCTCCTCTCCTCTCTCTCCCTGTCCTCATCCTACAGGTGGTGAATCATCGCCATCCCAGGTTCCTGCAACGCCAAGTTCATCTCCATGAACTTCATGCAGCATCATGTTCCTGCCTACACCTGTTTTGAATATCCCCCTCTCTTGCTCTCATTCTCACCCTACGCTAACCCCCCCCCCCCCCCCCCCCCCCCCCCCCCCCCAAACTAGACATATAGAGCAAGTCTAGTTTGGTCTAGACCTGCTCTATATGTAAAGTTTCTTGATGTAACTTTGTTATGATTTGGCACTATACAAATATGATATGATTTGGTTTGATTTGACTATTAACTATGAATTAACTATGAATTTTCTTATCTGTTGAATACAACAATCAGCATCAATTCCTGGTGAGGCTAACCAACAACCTAAACACAAGAAAGCCTAACAGAAAGATAAACAAATCTACATTTTTATGTACCAACGTTATCAGTACTGTTCTTAGCTGTTGACCATGTATTGAGAACAAAAGGAGTCCTATAACGTGTTCAAACCCTGACTAGAGTTGAACTGAGGACAAAGGATTCTTTGAAAATCACACCAACACACTCAGCTGAGAAGGGCATGGCTAAACCTGGGTTGGGCGAACACAGGGGCTGCCATTGGTCTGAGGCACCACAAACTCCAGTCACAGGATCGCAGACGCTCCAAAAAGATATAAGGCAGAAGCAGCAGGGAATCCTTGCTTTTTTCCCCAGCGAGCTCAGTCAGTGCACGTCAAGGTGGCTGCTTCAGCAGCTGTAAGGGTTAGTTGGTTAGTGTTGCTTTCACACCCCACACTTTGTTCAAGCCACGGTCTGCAACTTGCAGGACGAGAAGGACTGTTTCCTTGTGTGCAATTGGATTACATTTGCTTTTTACTCTTTTGTTTTCCAAATTGGTTTTTCCTTTTGTTGGTGTTGCCATTTGGACGTAAAGGTGGAAGGCTTGCAGCTGCACAGATCTCCACCTGAAGGAGGACTGCACCAGAGCCGTTCTTTGGCGAATCCAACGTAATTTCTTTCTGGGCAGAACAGAACTATTACCTTGTGTGTGTTGTGTTGTGTTGTGATTACTGGCATTTTTTTTTTTTTTTTTTTTAAGTTTGGTGGGGAGCTTCTGAGGACACGGGCGGAAAACATGACGGGTCAGGGTCGTAAAAGCCAAGACTAACTCAACGTCACTGTCCCCTACCATTTTGAAGTGTTTGCTATCTTGGTGTTGGAAATCTTGGCTCTAGTCATCCTGGTCTGCCATTTTGTGCTCCACACTCTTGCACACTGACAAATATAAAACACAAAAATAACTAAAACCCAATATATATATATATATATATATATATATATATATATATATATATATATATATATATATAAATAATGGTATGCATACCATTGCAACAGAACCTAAGGCAGTGTATCATTCATTACCTTATATTCTAAAATACTTCTTAAAATGGTTGAGATAAGTCAAACATAATGTTGATCTGAAATACAGACCTATACAATCAGCTGTATCTGAATAATCACTATCTTTAGAAAATGCATTTATGAGTTAGGAACTACTTAACTAACAAAAATAAATGCCAGGTCTGTAAGCAACCTGTAGAGGTTCCATCTCACAGTGCACCAGGAGTCTGAGGTGGTTCAGGACGATCCTCTCCCTGGTCTTCATAAGGTGAGAGGTTAGGACTACTGGCCTGAAGTCTTTCAGTTCCCTGGAATGAATGGTCTTAGAAACTGGGACCACACAGGATGTTGTCCAGAGGAGCGGAACTCTCTCCAGACTGAGGCTCAAGTTGAAGATTTGCAGAAAGACCACGCAGAGCCAATCTGAACAGTCCTTGAGAAGTCTGGAGCTGATGCTCTCAGGATCTGTAGCCTTCCTTGCCTTGATCCTCCCCAGTTTTCTCCTTGCCTGGTCCAATGTGATAGAGAAGGAGGAGAGGATATGGGGTGAAGGTTCCTTGTTGTCAGGAAGTGGAGGTGGGGTGGAGTGGTGGAGTGATGGGGGTGTCAGATGTGTTGTGGGGGAGGGGGTGTGATGAGGATTTCATGAAGGTCTGGGGTCTGCAGGGTGGGGGAGGGTGCAGGGGGAGGTGCACAATCAGTCCTACTGAAGAACAGGTTTAGCTGGTTTGCCCACTCCCGGTCCCCTGGTTCTGGGCCCCTTCCACTCACCTTGCTGTGTCTACTACCAACATAACTCCACTATCAACATTCTGTATGCTGATAATTGTATAAATAAATTAATTTATTCTACCTTGTCAGTTTATAATTGTTGTTAACGTGGAGTAAGGAGAGAGGGCCTCTCACAGAGTAATTTCTCCTTATAACACAGTTCTGTGATCTGTGGGAAGATCCCTGCAGCATCAACCCGATGCATGGAGGTTTTCATTCTCCACCACTGAACATGAAAGCCCAGTGAAACCGAATGGCCTTGAACCATATGGTAACATCAGCAGCCTTGTTTCAATAGATGATACACTGTATTACATATCATGTTATCATCATGTAAAATTATATGGAAGTCCAAAGGAGAGCGGTGGTTGGCGTGGAGGAGGCCAATCAAATTTTTAAATTCCATGATAGGGCTCAGGGAGGCCACTGTGGAACCCGAAAAACCATGTATGCCATCAGCGCCAGGTTTTACTGACCTGGGATGAAGGTTGACTTGGACAAATGGGTAGATGGAATTATTTGATTGGAGTGTATGATATATTAAGCTTATCCATAGATTGTTGCTCATTGGGCAGCATTTCTGCTTTTGAACCATCAGGTTTCACAGCGTGCCAATACAGCAGGGTCTCCATCAAAAAGGAGCAGGAATATATCCCAATACATTAACGTACAGAGGTACAATTTAGATCTAGATCATCATATTGTTTATAAAAAAGGAACAATTTATGTAACGTTTATGAATAATTCTAAATGACACCTCTTTTACCTTATAACCACAAAGAATTTTTGAGGCAGGGACCAGATTTTTTTGCTAGGCAAATTGACATTCCAGACGACATATATTGATTAAAATTGTAGAAATGGTTAAGAATCGATTTTCATCGATATTCGGAAACTGCATATTGGATTTAAGCACAAAAATTGGATGGATGTGTCTCTGTTCGTTTGTTTTTAGCACTTTTGACACGTTAAACGTTACTCGATTAACAGTCTGCCTGTCTGTAACGTTATCGGCAAGCGCTGACAGCAGCGCGAAACTCAGAACTACAACAAAACACAGCATGGCCAAGGAGAGGCGAGAAAGAAATGTACAAGCTACCTTTTCAATTGTGTGTGGAAACATTTTGGCTTTTGCAAAGACGGGGGTGTTCTAAATAAGTCAGTCACTGTTTGTAGAGTACGTAAAAGCCAAATAAAAAACCATGGAAACACGACAAATTTTTCCAACCATCTACTAAGCATCCATGGGATTAAACAAAATGCTGACAGTCCAGGCACCTCTCCTGAAGAAATGTTGGTTGAACTTTTATTAAGTTTTTATTATTATTATTTATTATTATTGACACTATTATTATTAACAGCAGAAGTAGCAAGTAATCCTACTGTCAGCTCTGTTTTTCGATGGTCTCGATGATTGGAACAGGAATATGCTGCACAGTGCTCTGGCACCTTCATTTCTTCTGCTGCTAGGCATCTAGTAGGATGACCGGTCCAAGATGGCGGCCGCATGTCTTGCACCCCACCAGATAATGCGGCATCAACTCTCTATGTCCATGGGTGCACCTTGTACCGCCTACTACAATGCGCCAAACCCATGGCACTGTGCCA
Source organism: Echeneis naucrates (assembly GCF_900963305.1). Classification (NCBI taxonomy): domain Eukaryota; kingdom Metazoa; phylum Chordata; class Actinopteri; order Carangiformes; family Echeneidae; genus Echeneis; species Echeneis naucrates. The sequence goes on along the minus strand of NC_042526.1, from coordinate 22,012,082 downwards.
TATGGTGGCATGGAGAGCCACTACATCATCTGGCCACACAAGCATATGAGGAAGTGGCATCACAGGCAGATCTTTATGCCATAACTTGCAGGTTTAGATGGTATATATACTACCTAAAGGGACAGCAGCCCCGTCAATGGCATCAGCTCCTCATCAATGATGACATTAGGTTCAGGGATATAAAATAGGTAGGCAGTGCACCCACTTATCTAACACTGTCCTGACGACAGCTAGCTTGTCTCTCTGCTGTTGAGCTAGTCTGTTGTTTTGCTTATAGAAGCAGATGATCCTGGAAATTTTGTGGAAGCTTTTCAAAGATGTGCAGAAAAGTTATGTGACAGTTTCCGCATTCCACACAGATTCTGTGGATTCCCCTTTGGATTGAAAACTCCAGCCAGGATGAGAGCTACAAGGTAGGTTTAGACCATCTCCTTCCACCTTTCTCCAAAAACAAGCCTTCATTCTAAATTAGTAAATTCCAGAATGCAAGGCCCTCTGAGACTCTTTTGGCCACCTTGATTAGCTGTGATAAGGAATCATACTGACAAAGCTATATTTATTGGGCCCTGCCCCCAATTTGCACCCAGGAAAGAGTATGAGAAATTAAAGATTTGTTCCCACAAGACAGGGGGTAAAATCTGCAGGAATGTGAGAGCAGAAAATGGCGGTACTTGAATTTTGCAACACTGTTGCAACCTCATGTGGGAATGTCAGGGGCAGAAATGCAAAACTCACGCTGACACTCACTTACACACACACACATTAACACTAGACAGGAGTACAGACTGAAGGTACACAATTTCTGCACTTTTTTGGCTGGATCCAGTGGACCTGATTAGCATATACATAATTTAAATGTGCAGGGGTGTACAGTTTGTGAAAATGTGTTTTGATATATGTTCATCACAGAAAATGAGGCAAGGCCAATGAGTCTGTGTTTGAAAAAATTTGCGAGAAAATGAAAATAGGTCCCACAGACGCACGCACGCGGGCAAAACAAACACCAATAAAGACCTGACACCGATTAAACAGAAAACAGGACTTAAATACACAGTGACTAGACAAGACACAGGTGGTGCACATTAGGGCAGGGAACGCAATCAACAGGAGAGAACATCCAGGAAGTAAAGCAAAGGGCAACACGACAGAGCCCAGACTTCAAAATAAAACAGGAAGTGACACCGACCGAACACACTATACACCAGACAGAACTCAAAACATACAGAAAACAGAAAAACTCAAACTCCAACATAGAAACCAAAACCATGACACCCATTATTACTAATGTGAAGGCAAAGTTCTCTGGTCTGTGCATGACTAAGGGGCATATGTTGATTCTACCCTGAGTAACAGAATTGAACAGGTCAACAGCCTAAATCTCTGGATAATATAAGTTACGTGTCTCCCTCCTCAAATACATTCACTTCATATGCTCTTATAAAGCACTTTGTGATATGAAAAGGATAAAATAACATATGTTACTTACAAGACAGTTAGAAGAGCTCTTGACAGGGGGTACCCATGTCCATCTACTCTACTGACCCCTGACCCAAAGCTCGGCCCCTAACAGCACTGGAATGGGGCGCATTACAGAACGTCTTGTGTTGTTCTCCATAATATTGGTCAGGTTAGGTCAGGCAGGTCTGAGTGTTAGTGTGAGTGGTTGTTTGTCTCTGTCTGTGTGTGTTGGCCCTGGGATGGACTGGTGACCTGTCCAGGGTGACCACACCCCCACCCAGTGTGAGCTGGGACTGGCTCCAGCACCCCCACGACCTGGAAACACATAAGTGGTTGAAGATGAATGAATATATATAAATTATATAATATGTATATAGTGAATGTTTTTTTGTATTGTAATTGGATTGCATCAGACCCCTCATCCCTAATGTCTAATGTTATTGGTTCCAATAACAGATAGTACTACGATGCTGTCTTTATAGAACTTTCTGATTCCCTCTCTGTGGCAACAATGTGTCTTCCTGTGAGTATGAGTGCTATGTTTCAGTATACTTTAAACTTGTATTTGGAATAATCTTCATAAAGATGCTGAACTCCAGGTTAACCTCATTGACATATGTACACATGTACACAAACAAACAAATTTATGCAAATATACAAACAAGTTTAAATATTTGCATAAGTACCCTTTTTATGGTTAACCTCCTCAGAGCTGAAAGGATCAACTTAAGTGGTTCTGAAAACAAAAACTCAGAGGAAGTGAGTTCAGGGTTCGACTGCACCTAGAACAAGCCTCAGGATTAATTGCTACCAGCTGTGTTCACTTAAAGCTCAATTAACTTGCATTTGAGAGACCTTTAAAAGGAAGCACTTAGCACTCATGAGGACATTGTGTTTGTGGGGACTGTTGTGCAAGTGTTAGGTAAGAGGGTTGTTCAGTGTGGTTTGTTGTACTAACTTCTTGGATGTGTTGCACAATTTTATGTGGCTTTCTGTGCTCTCCTTGTAGTTCTTTTGGGGAGAACTTGCTTGACTCAGCTTGAGTTTAACCACCCATAAACCAAAATCATGTAAGTAGATCACTGATTTCACATATTACCATCCGTCAAACTTGACTTACAAGGTAGTCTCTACAGGATGTTCTGGATCCTATGCTTGCTGGTTGGGAGCATCACCTGTACCCCTGTACATAAAGGTAAGGTGTTAGACAAGCTAGTCTAATTGCTCGGTAAATGAATTACTGAACCTGTTCACGTTTTTTCCAGGCTATGGATCACAGGGTTTTTCTTCAGCAGCTACAGAGCCTGCGGATGTGCCACTTCCTTATGTTGCTGGTAACTGGAGAAGGGTGACTTCTGATGCAGGTGGCACCTTCCCTAAACCAAGTCGACCCAACCAAAGTTCTGAAAAAGTTGGCGCTCCGGATGTTTCTGGCAGTCACTCTGGTTACAGCAGCACCAACACTGGTTTTAAGAAACCCTATTACAGTCCTGAGTCCAGTAACTATGGGGTTAATGTGGCCTCATACTCCAGTGGGTATGATGGCAGTAATTCTGGTGGCTTTGGCAGTTCAGCCAGTGGCTCTGTTGCAGCACCTCAAGATGAGGCTGGGAATTCTGGCTCTTCTAATGCTGACACTGTAGAGCTGGTCTTCAGAGACGTCTCTGCTCTGGAGCCAATCTACTCCTTCAGCTCTCGCTCACGGTACCAACGAGGTAGGGCAGTGTTTGCTCAAACCCGTTACATCCCAGGAGAACCAGCTCCCCCTGTCATGGCAGTATCCAGAGATGTCAGAAAGTGGCTCTGAAGGTCCAGTTATGGGGGGCTTTTGAATACCCTCCTGATGGGACAGTTCACTCTACCTGTTACTCTGCAATATTTGTCACTTGAGTTGCACATGTCTGTCTTTGCAGTTGTGGCTTTTCTTTTCTCTCCCTCCAGTTAACTGAAATTCATTTTCACGTCTACTGAAATTGTAGCCTCTTAAAATTGGGTGGGGGCAAAAACCCTCTAGTAACAGTGGCCAGAGGGATACCTTAACTTCGGGCTAATGTAATGTTACTCTGGGTCTTGATAGTCATTGCTGTCTAAGGGAAAATATTCAGAAATGATTTAATATCTAAATTTGATAAGCCATTCTTTACACAACTTTGCTACCAAATCTTCACCAATACAAATCATAGCATGTTGCTCAACAGCCTTGCACTGGCTCCCATGTAGATTAAACTGAACTTTCCTCTTAAGGCTTCAGGGGACAGTAGCGCACTTGTATTAAAAAGGCATTTTATATTTTTGGCATTGGTCATTCTATAAATCTGATCCATGTTCAAAGGAAATTGTGAATAGCACAACCTCCATGCCAGCAGTTTAAATTTAAAAAGTAAATAATTGGATCACAAACCTTACACCACCCACTTCTTGGACATTGTAGGGGAAGTACCACAAAGATGCTCTAACTTTTAACATTAAATAGTATACATTAGTTTACAGTATATAATGGTCGTAGAATATAGAAATGTGTTGCAACTTTCAAATACAGGTATGAAAAATCCCTCATCCTCTAATCCCTCTGCCACCCATTACCCACCTGAAATCCCCACTTGCCCCTTAAAGTCCAGATCTTCAAAAGAATGATTTTGCTATGCTTAACACCTTAATTCACCTTATTTCAAGTGTAAATCTAGTCCCCAATTCAAAGCCTCCCAGAACTTTCACTCAGGCAGTATTGCCATCCTTATATTTATTTTTCCACACATAATTTATGAAAATGTTAATGTCCTTAAATGTTGAGTCCAAATCACACACAAAGAGATCAGAGTAGACAAATCTTGAAGCTACTTAAGCTTAAGTTAGCGAGAATTCTTCTAATAATGGTCAGGTCTCTTTGGAGCCACATGCTTAAAATGGTTTGTCTTTTTCAATTTGGAAGAGAAGTTGAGCTATTATTATTGCTCCTTAAAGTCCTCGCAGATATGAATGCCAACCTATTTAAAACAATTTTTAACAGGGATATCAAATGCAGTTTTGCCCCCAGTTTGAAACAATTGCATTACTCTTATTTGCTGAAAATAAACCATCGTGGACTGGATCATGTAGATTTTGCAATGAGTAATTCAACCACAATGAGAAATGGAAAACATGAGATTGGACATCATTGCCGAACTTATTTCATGACACGAAACGTTATATTAGTGTTTGAAGTTACAGCTTGACACAACTGTCAATATTCCCACAAAACATTTCCACCGTTGACAAACGGTTGGTTTTGTCCAAAACCAAAAGTATGGAGAGCTTTAAGTATGAAACGGAGTTCTTGTATTTTTCAAATGCATGTAGAAATCGAGAAAAACAAAGGGTTCGTAGTTACAGTAATCCAGTAGGTCAAGAACAAGTTGTTGCCGGAATGAGTACATGATTTATTTTCAGTGTAAATAATAATAATAATAATAATAATAATAATAATAATAATAATAATAATAATAATATTATTATTAATAATAATAATAATAACAACAACAACAACAATAAATGTGCCGTCTGCCAATCCATGAGCCCAAGACGCTGCCTGATGACGTATAATTTAAGCGCCATTTTGAGTTCTCGCCAACGGCCACCCATGGCTATAACATACTTAAAGCTCGACATAACAGTTTAGTTGATATGAGGAGAACCAAGAGTGGTGGCGATATGACTTCGTCCATCCTCTCAGCGATAAATACTCTCACCAGACCTCTTGGGGGTAAGTGAAGCAACGTAACCAAAAATTTTAATGCCGTTCTTCCTGCCAAAGGTTAAGGTTTGGTAACGTCACACAAAAAGTCGCATTTAACGTGCAAATTTAAACCGGTTAAGCCATGGCGTTACCATTACTGCGGAAAAACTTAAGTGTTCCAGTGTGTGTAGCACGCAGTCTTTTCTTGCTAAGTTGCTACCGTATGTCTCACGGTTACAGCCTTTACCCACTACATCCAACGTCCCTGCAGCTCTATGCCGTGCTAGTGCCGACAATCACGTGTATTATTAAATATATTAATATTAAATATTCTTTGTATCAATGTCTGCAGAGGCATCTGTGCGTGATGCTCAGTCTTCCCACCAGGAGGCTGTGCTGGCTGCACTGCAGACCAACAGAGCCCTTCTCCTCCAGCAGCTGCAGAGTGACAGCAGCTTTGAGGGGGTGAGGAGGCTGAGGGAGGAGGTGTTGGCAGAGGAGGCAGAATGGTTCTCCGGCGATGCAGAAGATGCCACTTGGGGCTTTGTGCAGGAGTCCCTCCTGCTACTTCTCACCTTAGCACGACACCTTTCTATTGAACTGGAACTATTTAAGCAGAGCAACGCTCCTGCCGCAACTAAAAACCACACCCCTGAGAGTGCTCCACCGTTACCTCCTGATGTTCTCAGTGTCACCCAGCAGAAGACACTTGGAGCAGCTCTTCAGTTTGTGGTCTCTCTGGGGCTATGTCCCTACCTGGCCCCCGGAGTAGGTGTGCCCCTGGGTTGCAGGTCAGCTTTTGGAGCCATGGTGGAAAAACTTGCCCACGGAGGAGCGGCTTCAGCAGTGGGGCGCCGCCTATTTACTACCACAAATGTCCTGATGAAGTTGACAGAACTGTCTATGCTCGCTACATTGGTGTTCACACAGCATTTGGGGGATCTGATGGCAGCACTGTGCCAGCTTGGCTACCAGCCACACTGGACTAAGGGAAGGGGTACCGAAAAGGAGAAGGTAACATATCTGGATATGCATTTGTCATTCCTCTTTTGGAGGAATGATAAAAGATAAATTATTCTGGATGCATAAATGCTTTTCTTTCTTTTTTCTTTAAAACCTTTAAGATGCAGGAACTCACTGCTGAGGAATGTCGAACTTGCAAGGAGGCCCTCAAAAGCCTTTTAGGAAAAGTCTACCAGCCAATTGTCATCAAGCAGCTGCTGATCCTCCAACGGGCACCAAAGCAGGTACGAATGTACCATCTGGAATAAAAATCTATAAAATTGCACTTCTAACTTGAAATGCATCTGAAATTATTATGATTTATTTGGGAAAAAAACATTTAAAATGAAACTGAATTCACTTCAACACTAGAAACGAAAGTGGTCCAGAATGTAATCCATGATGATTCATCAACACAATCCTGCTCTTTAGCTGTGACTGACTGTTTTAAGTGTCCCTGTTTTGCTCATCTGTGCCGTTTGTCCTTCCAGTCTGTTGCAGTGAGAACTCCACCGTGGTTGACACGTCTATGTGGTCAGTTGCTGTCTGAGCGCCTGATGCAGCCAAGTGGAGTCCAGGCAGTAGTCAGAGCCATCCTGGAGGGTGGAACAGGTGAGTGGGGTTAATAACAATGGAGGAAGAAAAAGGAAATAATTTTGAGGAAAAAAATCAGATACACTCACATGTTTAACTTATTCATTTGTCTTCTTCAGATAGTTGCCTTTCTTAGACTTTTAAAATTTCTTTCAAATATCTTTTTACAAAACAAAACTTGCATTTGATTTATTTAGACCTAAGTAAAATACTGGTTGTGTCCTCTAGGGGCAGAGTCGGACTGGAGGAAATGTGATACTGTGGCAAGGATTCTTTTAGCGTGCCCTAAACAGTCTGCCTCAGCAGAAAGCTACTATAGACAAGTCTGTCCTCAGGTGGGCAAGTGCACATAAACACACACACTCTCTGGAATATGCCCTAAATTCTGTTTATTTTTCTTTAAGGAATTAAGTCTCTCTGCATGTTAAGTCAAACTGTGACTATAAATATGTGTATACATACATCACATCTCTTCTCTTCTTCCAAAAATGACTGACTTTATTTGCTTTAATGATAAAATATACCAATTTAGATACTTTAGAAAAAGTGAAATGGTGAAATCAGATTACTTTGATCCTTCACCCAAATTTATTGTTTGTGCTATGGCTAAATGAAGAAAATTCCACTGTAGCACAATTTCTTCAGTATGTGTAAATATGTGTGAAACAGCCTTTATCTCAATCACTCCTTCATTGGTATAGATTTGGCAGGCCACCATCTGGTTCATGTTTGACATCTGTATTTAGTTGTGTGCACAGTTTTTCTATGTAGTATCACTACATTTTAGAGGTGTCCACTTTCAGTTTGACCTTCAGATAACTTGCTTTAGGTCATCTTGTCGGGTCTGTCTGACCATCTGACTGCTCATGTTTGTTTGGGAGTTCCTAAATCTTAGCAGTCAGCTTGATTAGTCTGGTCAAAACACAATGGTCAGAACTGTACAAATCCAAATACTACCAAACCAAACCATTATTTAATGCAACATATGTAACCCCTGGTGGGTCAGATTGTATAAAAATATGTTTATCTAGGACCAAACAATTAATTGAAATATCAAAATTGCGCTTGGTCAAATGCCATATCCAAGTGGCAGTTCATTTTAAATAAACGTACAATGTGTCGCATAGAGCATGAATAAAGCTTTGTGGTGCTACATAGATGCCTCTGCTTATAGCGTGTTCTCCAGATGTAAAGGAATTTTACATTCATTTCTTTTTGTTTTGCATGTAGATCCTTGAGCTCTTGCACTTCAAAGACAAGCTAACGGCCCAACAGTTTCAGCATGTGGCCACCAGGGCAGTACTCTCCATGGTCCAAGAGAGGCCCAGCTTTGCACATCAGTACCTGCTCACCCCTCTGCTTGCACCTTTCCACCGCTGCACCACAGCCTACAGTCAGTGAAATGGCATCTTATGGATATGTTTAATGTTTCCAAAGAAGTATCCAGCTTTTTTCAGCAAATAAGTTCATGCCAGTTTTCTCATGTGATCATTTTGTTTAATTCCGTAGGCAACTTTCTTTATTTAGTATAAGCAAGAAATAACTGTATGAATTTTTTTTACACACTTCATCTGAAGTGACTGTTGAGCCTAAATCCTAATGTACAAGGTGTGCAGGAAAACAGATGGTAGTTGTTGGCCATTTGTTTTGCCAGAGATCCTCACCTCATCACAAAAACAGCAGATAGTTGATAGGTCAGATCCCAGAAAAGCAGAACACTGAGGTGCTTGTGTGTGTTTTACAGACGAGGCTCATTCCCAGGCTGACGTGGAGGAGTGGGAGCTGACACAGTGTGTGGAGAATGTATACAAGGTGAGAACACACTGAGCCATCCACTAAACACTGAAATGATGCACACAAAACACTAGATTGATCATAGCTTGCGCCCTTGATTTAGTCTCAAGATTGGGGTAGTTAAGTGGGGCATAGATTTGCAGCCATGATGTTCTAGTGTCCTTGGCAGGAACTTATGTGTACAATAATAATTTTTAAAATCTAACAAAATTACTTGTAGTGATATTAAACTCTGTCTGATCTCAATTATAATAATAAATATTGCAATGTATCCTCCCATATGGCACATTTTTCCTAATAGTGAAAAAGAAAAGAAAGCTTCCTTTGCAGTTTTTCACGGTCTGCTCTACTGTTGGGTCCAACCATTACTTCGTAGCTTTGCTTATTGTACACTGTACCAAAGCATGCGACTAATTCAACTATGTGCTGCCTTTTATTGACATGACTTATACCTGTACAATTATATTGTCTCAAACCCAACATTATTACAAAAAAAAAAACAAAAAACCTCACAATAATATATATTGAGAACGCATTTAGGCTAGGCTTAGGCTTTTTCACCCAAGAGTTTATTGCTACAAGATTGTCTTTGCTCTGATGTCTACCTCTGCTTTCAGATCTGGGTGGTTGGAAACAGTGCATCACCTTCTCTACTCAAAGCTCTGGAAGAAGTTCTCTCTGTTATTTTCAAAATCTACTGTTTTGCCAAGCAGAATGTCTCCCACCTACGGTAACATTTATTCTGTTTTTAGCTGTCACTCTTCTTTTGGTTAATTGAAAGGAAAAAAAAATACAAAATAGCCTATATGCCAGTTGAGGTTTCAAAGCAGTCCAAACTTAAGACTGCATCATCACACTTTATGAAACGCATTTTCCAATTTTGTGAAAATATATTAATATATTTGAATTTTTTTCAACATTTTACCTTTTGTTTTTTGTAATGTGAAATTGAAACAAAAGGCAGGACCCCTTTTTAGCGTCGGCAGAAATGTACAGTTCACATGATTCCTGCTTAAGTGCGAAAGGAGGAACCTTAAATGAGCTCTGTGTGTGTGTCTATAGTACTCCCTGCCAGTGCATTTTGTTGTGGTATCTGAGCAACTCTGAGACATCTGCCGCTCTGGCAGCGCTAAGGCAGCTCTCAGGCCTGCAGGGACAGAGCTACGAGGGAGCTCAAGGCTTCCACTTCACCCCTGGCAGTGATGGAGGAGCCCAATTCAGCTGTAAAGAGAGCTTGAGGTGACGTTCAAAGGACAGAAGTGTTTTCTTTAGCGAGCTTGGTGTAATTCAGGATGCTTGCACCAAAAAATTTACTCCAAGTCAGAGTAGGGCAGTTTGTTCAAAATGCTTTTGGCCAATTAGCAACACTAAAAAGGCTTAATAAAGCTCATTTCACTGTTACTTCACTTTTGTTTTGAATATGGATGACTGTTGGCAATTTCTCCTTCATTCTTCTCTCCCAGTGATGAGAACAATGCTCTGTATGAAAAGCTGTCAGGGGAGCAGTGGAGGCTTGAGTGTCTCATGGAGTTACTGGCTGAACTCAAAGACTCTGACTTGCCTGGGGACTTCTTCCTAGATATGTTGCAGGTAAAGATTTCTTTTATGTTTAGATTAGACCACAGCAGAGGCATTCATTCAATTCTGTGGTAATTTTGAGGTTGTGTGTACTGTCTATTGGTTCTATTCTACTGTGCAGTTTGTTCTGAATAACAAGTATAGTAAGTGACCTCAGTTGACAGCATATTCAATTCTTTTTTTTCTCCTGCAGGAGCTGACCAGCTGGGCAGCTGAAGCAGATATGAAGGAAGATGACGTGGACTTGGATGTATCAGCCATGACACTGCTGGAGGTGGAGCAGCACGTGCTGGGTCGAGCTGTAAGACAAAGCCAGAGACTTGTTTTACTTCAGGTGCTGGCTTTGATGGTGGAGTCTCTGCAGCATACTGTGCTGATGAGAAAGACAACACAGGTGAGGTGGGAGCTGTTTGCCAAACTCATACCTTCTAGCTATTATGATGCAAGAACCAAAGCACACATGAAGATGGCTGCCTTGCACGCCTTTTCTCACAACTCTTAACTGATATTTGGCACTTAGTATTCTTGTCCAAATTTAGATTATTTCAACTAGCTGAAGACACACTTGTCTAGTTAGGATAATCAGTGTGAAGGAGCTCTGCCAGTTTGTAAAATTTTTTTTTAATTAATTTATTTTGAATTTCTTTCTGTGGAATTTGTGCCTTTGTTTGACAGTGCCAATAGAGGGAGGATTGGCTTGCCGTAAACTGGAGCGCAGAATGTCTTGATAGTCATTCTTTCACCACTCAGTTACCAGAAAACCCTATATTTATTTTTCAATGGTCAGTGACAGGGTGAAGCCAAAATTAATGAAATTATTTTACCAAAAAAGTTTTGTTGAAGTTTTGGCATTGATTACACAAGAACAGATAAAAGAACTGTTTTTACTTCTGTAGTAGCATAGGTTAAAAATGACTACTTTGGATCAAATCCCAGACTATCTTCATAGTCAGTCAGTTTCTTCTTGTCTCCTGAGGGTGTAACGGTATGTGTATTCATCCCGAACCATTTGGTATTGGGTGTGTACCGAATGAACCAAAAATATTACAACTAACTCACTCATCATCAACTGCTTTTTCCGTTTCCGAGTCGTGGGACTGCTGGAGCCAATCCCAGCTCACATCAGGCATGGGGCAGGGTACACCCTGGCCAGGTTGCCAGTCCATCGAAGGCCAACACACAAAGGCAAACAGAGATGAACAACCACTCACACTCGCATTCACACCTACGGACAATTTAGAGTCACCAGTTAACCTAGACATGCATCTCTTTGGATGGTGGGAGGAAACCGGAGCACCCGGAGGAAACCCACGCAGACATGGGGAGAGCATGCAAACTCCACACAGAAAAACCCAAGGCTGAACCTGCAAAATTCTTATTGTGAGGCAACAGCACTAACCACTAGACCGCCGTGCTGCCCCAGTGGAACAACTCTTACTTACTTATTATTTTCCTACCTAGACCCAGACATGTTTTTATTTAAAAAAACAAAAAAAACAAAGCAGAACCATCCTTGGTTCAGGCCACCCAGCAAATGATCTCCTTCGCTATGTCACACTGTTAACAAAACACTGTCCTTTAGTAGTAAACCAGTTACCTGTTTGTGGCAGAGTTCCCCCTCAACTGATTAGTCTGCCCCATAGTTACATCAGGACATTCAATTAGAGGGCAGGAGGTTGCTTTTTTGGTATCATCAGAGTTAGGGTTAAGTAAGTCATTTCTTTTAATAATGGTTAATTTAGAAAGTGCTTTCCTCAGCAAAACCACACATCTCTGAACTTCCAGGTCATTGCTTTCACTGTGCAGAGCTTTGCTCAGTTGTCAGTTCAGCAAAACTTTTAGAAGACAGACTTGTCCAATTGTGGTAAATATATAAACATTGGAAATGGTCAAACATTCATGGCAGGTGGCACAAAAGCAATATACTAACAATGACTTTTGGCATGTGTAGATCTGCACCATGTGCAGTATACCTGGTCTCACTGTGACTCTCTCTTTGTCCTATATTCACGTTGTGTACTTATACTGATTAAAAGAGTACATTTTACTGTATATTTTGCAGGGGAAACTGCACTCTTGGGTTTTGATGCTGTGAAACAGTTTAGAGGACTGTCCATGAAGTGGCAGCTCCACCCTGTGTTCAGTATAAGCTCATCCTTGTGGAGTTGTAGGAGTCTTTCTCCTGAAAATTTTTAGAATAAGATTGTGATCCTGTGGGAGTACTTGTATTAGATAAACCACAGTGATTCATGCTGCCACACTAAAATAGCCTATACATTTTTTTTGGTAGGGGTAGAGTTGATAGGCCAGCACCAAACATTCCCATACAGATAAGGAAGGATAAACTGGCTTCAGGAAAGATGGAGGAGGGTAGTTGACTTCCTGGTACATTTATTTTGGTTTTTCATATATTTCATTAAAGCCTCTCCATTTACCATTTCCACTTTGAGATAAAATTAAACTTTGAAATCTCCTTTGGGTGCTATGTCCCTTTGTGCATGATCCAGGTGGTGGACTTCATAGTGACACTGATTCAGAGGGCTTGCATGAGTCTGGATGAGGCTGACCCAAGTTTTGGAAACCCAGTGGAGAGTGAGACACTGAGTATGGCAATGGGCCTGGTGGCTACTCTGCTCTCTGGACCTCAGGTACTCGCAAATGAAAACACAATGACATGTTGTTCAGTAAATTACACCCATGTTGTGATGCATCTGTTTTTATTATTATTATTATTTTTTTTTATGAGAAGCTCCTTTTTATCACCCAAAGATGTTGCCCAAATGAAATCAATTAGGGCTGAAAAATTATTTTGACAGATATTGTAATCATGATATCGTAGCAGATCTTTGTGGGAATGCAGAATTTTTTCAGTTAAAGTTTTACTGAAAATAATAGCTGAGGTCTGTCACAAACAAAAATGGTCCTTTTTCTGTCAGTCAAAGCATCTCTGTGGCATCTCTGGGGCACCAAATCACTTCATTCAGGGTCTGTTGTGATACATTTTGTGTAAATATTTTGTTTATCCATCCCTCTTAATGAAACTTTGGAAGGATTGAGAATATAATCTTCACTTTAGTCTGTTTGCTAGTAGCAATTTCATCTTCCCTGCGTTTGCTGGCTTATTGCTCAATTTCATGGCACAAATTATTTGACTGCGAGCCACATTGTATATCGCGTAAGCACAGTTAATGACTATCAGCACTACTTGTAGTCAAATCTTCACGATTCCCTTTCAAAATATGGTTTTATTATTGGAGAAGACTGCCTCTAATTCCCACTATTTTCTAGTAGCATTCTGCCTGCTAATTTAAAAAGATGTAATGAAACAATGCTGCAGTATTATACTGCTATTGCTCAGTGGAGAACTCATCTGCTGCCTTCACTTCGAAGAAAGCATCTTACAGGACTATGTAGTGAAACCTGTTGTGTCCTCAAAACCAAGTGCACAAATTTCCCAAGAGGCAGGTACAGTGGTAACTACTTGCTGTCTGAAAGCATTTGAAGTGTAGACCGTGCACTCTACTCAGACTGTCCTCTCCCCTTTTTAATCTTACAGCTCAGCATTGAGGACTACTCTGCTATGTCGCGGCTGCTTCTACCACTGGAAACTCTATCCCAAAGGCACTCTGATGTTGTTGTCAAGGAGCTGGCAGCCAACCTCAGAACTGTCATTGCTACCCATGGTGCCTATTGGCCCGAAAACCTTACAGCTGCTACACAGGCTTCCAGAAACTCTGAAACAGCAGCTAAGAACAAGAGTTTGTCTTTTAGGAAAACACAAAAGGTGCCAACCGAAACAGATGATTCACAGACAAGTCCACATTTATCTTCCCCAGACAGTGATTTATCCAGCAACACCCACACCATACGTCCAGTGTCTTCTGGAGGGTCTGCAGCAGAGATATTTACACACGGCAAAAAGAGGAGCTCTAGTACAAGTGTCCCCCACCCTTCTTCAGAGTCCTTCTCTGATTGGCTGCGACAGGCATGTGACCCAGACGTGCCAACCAGAGCGTTTGCGCTGAGGGTCCTGACACAGATGGTCCAAATTAACAGCCCACAAGCCATCCAGGCCCAGGATAAAGTCATCATGGTGGGTTTTGGTTATATATTATACTTTTATAACTTTTATTTGTTATTTGAATTATTTTTGTTCTTTTTTCAGCATGTAGTAAATTATTACACCTTAAAATGTCACATAGAATGTCACAAAAGGGAAAAAGTATTGAAGGTTTCAGGTAACCGGGCAGCATAGTTAGCACTGTCGCCCCACAATAAGAAGGTTGTGGGTTTGGTTCCCGGTCTGGGGCCTTTCTGTGCGGCGTTTTCATTTTTCCCTGTTCTTGTGTGGGTTTCCTTCGCATACTCTGGTTTTTTCAATGTCCAAAAACATGCATGTTTAGTTTAATTGGTGACTCTAAATTGCCCGTAAGCCTGTAAGTCTCATGAATGGTTGTTCGTCTCTGTATGTTGGCCCTGTGATGGAATGGTGACCTGTCTATCACAGGACCCTCGCACAATGTGAGTTGGGATTGGCTCCAGCACCCCTTGTGACCTGAAAGTGGATAACTGGTAGATGAGTGAGCGGTTTCAGGTATGGGGTCGCAGTCCCCCTCAGCTGGCAAGAGTAAAAGACATGAGGGGAAAAAAATCCCTCTTAAAGTAATTTAAAAACATATGACTGTCTGCTAATGTCTGGATATATCAATGTACTGTAGTTCCAAGTTACAAAAATGTGGTCAACACAAAATATTTCAACATGAGATTGTTGGTGCCAGAAAATTTGATTTGACAATTCCAGAAAGTGCTGACTGAATTTACACACGCAGCATTCTTATCGTTTGAAAAATTAAACACATCCAATATAATGTTTTTGTGAACATGGCAGTGACATCAGTAAACCTTAGTGACCTTGCCTGTCATGAGACCTGAATACAGTTTTTGGATGTGGTACAACAGGAGATGAGTCTGCAGGAAAAATGTACAGTTCAGCATGGGACAGAACCTAATAGGAAAGTTTTCAACATGTTTTATCAATGATATGAAAATTTGAGGCTCTTAGAGAGCAAAGGGTAGTATGATGTTCTGACTCAGTTCTTTGTGAGTGTATGACTGTTTAAAGAGAATTTGATGCAAAAAATTATGCAGTGCAAATGTCATGATTACACCCAGAGGTGCAACCTTGTTTTCCACCTCCTAATTTCCCGTGTTGTATTTTTTAGCTGCAGTTGTTATAGATGGCCGCAGATTATCCCTCAGTGAGGATTCCATTCTCCTCTAATGGTCATGTGTACCTTATTTATTTATTTATTTATTTATTTATTTATTTTTCATAACGCAAACACAAGCTAGTCTGAGTTTCAATGTCAGCATTGTGTACCACAGGTGCCATGGGTTGTAACTAGCCAAGAAGAAAATGTAGTGTGGTGTCAACAACTTTTACTAACTGTACAGAAATCAGTTGAAGAAAAGTATTTTCAGGCAACGCTTTTGTGCCATCATTGCTATATTTATGAAGATTAAAAGTGTTCATGCCCATAACAAAATATATTTGCAGCCTTAACTACCATAAACCATCATAATGTAGTTTTAATTTCTGCCATACTTCTCTTACAACTTTTCCACCAAATTTAGTGGATATAACCAGTTGTTTTTATTTATTTATTTTTTTAAACACACTGCTGCTAGTAAAAGCCAACTGTGCCCTTTTCCACTGCCAGTTAAGTTTGCTTTTCTGTTCTGACTCAAACAGAATTCTGAACAGCGACGTCATTACAGGCAGTCAGACAGCAGACACAGACAGACTGAAAGAACTGCAAGTCTCAGAGTCAGTGCTCCTGTGTCTCTGACCTGTGTAGCTGCAGATCATGCTCACTGTAGCCAAAATATTTCTGGTGGGATAGCACCATGCTGGACATGTAACGGGAGTGCTTACAGTGTGAATGTGCTCTCAAAGACAACACAGCAGTAGTGGTGTTGTCGAAATTGGTTTAATGGTGTTGTCTAAATGCTGATTGTAGCCTTTTCCATGGTTAAGGTTCATTGTTGCATGTGGGCAATGAATGCTGGACAGTCCAACAGAAGAGATTCTTTAGCTCAAATTGCTGAGGGAGTTCATGTTGGCACCATGAGGCTTTGTGCATTGTTTTACTCGGAAACCTTGATACCAGTGGATGGTACTCCGACAGGTACCAACTGCTTAAATAATATTGCAGAATCAAGCACACCCTTCATGAAAACTGCATTCCCTTATTGCTTTGGCCATTTTCACCTAGATAATACATCTTTCCACATTGCATTTTATTTTTACAGAATGCTTTGAGGAACACAACCAGTTTACGGTATTAACTTGGCTTTCAAATTCTCCAGATCTCATTCTTGCGAAAGTGTGGCTAATTGAGTATCTGTGGGATGACCAACAAGTTTGATCCATGGAAGCCTCACCAACTTAGAGGACCTAACAGAATTGCTGCCAACATCTTGAGGTCAAATACCAAAGTTCACTTTCAGAGCTCTGGTGTAGTCAGTGCCTCAACAGGTCAGGGCTGTTTTGGTGGCAAAGGGGGACCAACACAATATTAGGCAGTTGTTCATAATGTTGTGGCTGGTCATGTGATTACTTAGTTGCAAAAGGGGCTGTGTTGCTGTAGCTATGTATAAGGCAATGCGCTAATATTGCATGTGTCGTATTTTTCCATCAGGGCAGTGGAGGGAACGTTTTTCTGTAACCTTTCTTAGAAAGAATGTAATAAATAAGACAGCTGAACCTTCTTCCCGGGGGAGTTAGGGAACAATGGTGTGCTCTGGGGACTTGTTAAGGTGGAATGGAGAAGAAAGGATAACAACTGATTTAGTATTCTCTGTGATCAGAGAAACCCCACTGTGCACACCTCAGATAACCTTCAATGCGATTACAGCAGCACCTTCATTGATTTTCTTTTTTTTTTTTTTTTTTTTTTTTTTGTAATTCTCACTTTTATGTCATAGCTAGGTTGAATTGTCCAATATTGTAAAGGATAAGATCATATGTTCTATTTTCTCATCTCTGGACTTCAACTCAAAGTCCTCCTCAACCCCTTGTTTTACACAACTTTCTTTTTCACCCCACGCAGTCAAACCTATATCTTCAAGGGTCTCATAAAGCACCCTAGGGTAATGTTTGTAGTATTCCCTTTGATCCTATTTCTTTGGTCTTACTTTTTTTTGCATTCAGCATGCTACAATTAATCTTCCTTTGTTGTACTGGCAGAATCAATATTGGTGATTTTATTTTAATTAGTTTTTTTTTTGTTTTTTTTTTTTTCCCTCTCAGAACTGAAACAAAGACTTGAGGTGATTAATGCTGGTAAATGTCTTGTTTTCTCCAGCTCTTCTTGGAAAACCTGGAGCATGAAGATTCATTCATCTACCTGTCAGCTATCCAAGGTAATCAAATGTGACAGTTTGGCTCAGTGTGATACTAACACAATGTTGTTGTTGTTGTGTTTTGTTTTTTTTTTTGTTTTGTTTTGTTTTTTTTCAGTCTACAGATGTTGCCTGTTTAATCAATTGATATTATCAGATAATTGTGAGTACTATTAATGGCAAACTGAGTGTAAACTGTCTGTAGGCCTTGCTGCGTTGGCTGATTCCTACCCTGAGAGGATCTTGGAAAGACTCCTCAAAGACTTTCAACATGGTCCCTCCCTCTCTAAATCCAGCAAGGAGCACTCCTTTGAAACCCGCCTAAAACTAGGAGAAGTCTTGATGAGGGCAAGCAGGTCTATGGGTGAGAATTATTTCCATTTTTTCCACATTCATGATCAGACTACTGATGACAATGACTTGACCTGATCCTGTAGAACGAATGTCCTCAATTGTTATTACCTGACCTGGGACCCGAAAAAATATTGAAGGTAAAACTTAAGGTTTTGGTTTCTTTAAAAGAGTACCTTAATGTTTTTTCCTGTTAGCTAACAATGCAGACCAACTTAGAGATAAGAAGTAGGCAGGGATAGACATCCTGCAATAAATGCTGTAACCCTCACAGAGCCCTAAGATGACACAATGAGACACATAGGCAGCATGCATCCTCAGAAGAATTGTAGCAAGTTCTCTGAGATGCTTTGAACAATCTCTGTACCACGTCACTCACAAAAATGTGTGAGGATGAAAATTGCTGCTCTGTAACGCAAAGTATGTTACAGCAAATGTTGATTTGATTGAAGTTTTAGAATAGAATTTACTTTTTTGTCATTTTACAGTGACAATGTACCCTTGCTGCACTTATAATAAGGCAAACTATTTTTCAAACTGCAACTACAACTTGAACAGCATACAAAGAATAAGATGTTTTTTTTTTGTTTTGTTTTGTTTTGTTTTTTGTTTAGTTTTTTCTTCAGGAATTGTTGGAGACCAATACAGAGAAGAAGAAATTAAAGATCACACTAAATTATATTACTTTGTCTGCTGGATGTGGACATAGGCAGCCACTTTAGCCTCCAGCATGCAGTTACAATGTTTACGTGAGATTAAAGCTTAATTAAACTGAAATTCTATGATTATAAAAAGACCTCTAGCTCTGTCTGGCAGTTTGATTTTATCTGGTCAAAAATAATACACTAATTTGACTTTTGTGTGAGTGAACATTGTAAGAATGGTACACTTGTTATGTATATGCCCATACTAGTTGGCATGTATTTATCTGTGCCATCCACACACACTATAGTCACAGTGCTGACTTGTTTTCCATGTAGTACTCCGTTCAGAGGGGACCCTGTGTAACACAACCTATCCTTGATAGAAAACTTTTTTTTTCCCCCTTCTGGTTTTATATGCCAGATTGCCATCGTACCACTTCCCCAAGACAGTTGGGGGGTTTATATCCTTGCTGAGAGATTGGATAGAATCTCACTTTCACATCCAGAAAGCCTCTGTTTGTATTGAGTCCCATCCCCCCAGTTGCAGAGATCTGCCTTTTGCCTCGCTGTCATTTGTAAATAAGAGGGTTTTCTTACTTGACTTGCCTGTTCAAGTAAATGTTGAAAAACTTTGTGCTTGTCTCTGCTTTGGTTTGCTTCTAGTTGCCTTATTGCACTTTCAGGGAAGCACTTGCACATTCCCTCACTACTTCCCCACTACGTTCAAAAGATTTGTTGAAAAAGAAGGATTGCGCACTGAAACACATTTCCGAACTTTCTGTTTATTTACAGGTTCAGGTTCTAGGTCTCTTTAAGTCATTACGGTCTATTGAGACATGGAAATGAAGGGACAAGCATGTGTATGTGAATGTTTTGAATGTCTTGCTCTCTGTGTGGGAGGGGTTTTCATCTTGATTGTGAGGAAATGCTCATCATTGTAAAAGGTTAAACTACAATGTTATTTACAGACACGCAAACGTACGGTTAAGCTGGCCTCACTACTGCTAGTCAGTCAGCTGGTTGTGTCCTCTCCATGGAGGCATCTGGCTCTCCTCTTTGCTTCTTGGCAGAAGGAACTGTAGTTGCATTTGTGTTTCTGCCTACTTAACAGTGCAACAAAGCTTGATAAAGTAAATATACACTACACAAGTAAACAACCATAACAGTCATGTCAAGATGTGGACTTAAATGTGTGGATTTAATTGAAAGTGTTGTCTCTGATTTCTGTGCTGCTCGTCTTGGCACCAAGTGCTGCACCATCCACTTGCCTTGTGCAGATTTTTGCTTGGGTGTCTTGTTTTTTCTGCGAGTACTTTGGCATTGCTCTGTGCTGATTTAAGTTGTGTTCTCCTCTCTCTGTCTGTTAAGCATTTATCGGTCACCAGTTAAAAACAGTTGAACAAGAGCACAGGTGTGTAGACTACACTGACCCCACTCTTCTGCATTTATTTAACGCCCTACAAAGTTGTGCACATTGCATAAAGATGATGGTGTCATCATCATCACATGGCATCAGATGAAATATGTATGTTAGCATTGAATTAACACAAGGTAAAAGTATGATTATTATTTTTTTGAATAGTTGATGCATTTCACTCAGTACAACAAAGGTGAAGCTGCTGGTGATGCAGGAGAAGTCCTGGTTTCACTAAAGTCAGCAGGGTTCACACACAAGGAAACCTGAATATTTGAGCCACATTTTTAGTAGTTTAAGACACTTCGTTTGAAACCTAATCCACACACTCACTAGTGGTTGAACTGCCTGAGGAAACCTGAGGAATCCTTATTTTGAGAGGGTGAAAATAATGCTCTGCATTATATCCTAAATGTCAGGCAGGTTTTTATTCGTAAGCCACACCCTCAAGCCAACCTTCATGGCCCCTTTTCACCTAAAATCTGTATGATTCTTCCTCTTAGTACCATGGACATGTGCACAACATGCCATGCTAGTCCATCCAATTGTTTTTGAAAGAGACCAACTGACATACACACACCCAATGCTGCTAGCCCTTCTAAATACTATCCAAGCAACAGAGCATGAGTTTAATCATCATAAGATTGATGCATGTTTTACCCTGTACAATCTGCATAAAGTCGAACCAAAATTAGAACCTAACCGTGGGTTGAATGTTGAAGTCAGTAAGTTATTTGGATCAGCAAATGATCAGACATATGACTCATGTTCTTTATGCTTTTTGTATTTGAAAATTAATTCAAGGCACATTCTTACCCTCATTTTATTTTATTGTGCACAACTTTCTGGGCCCTCCTCCCCTTTTCCTCTTCCAGGAGAACTGGTGCCCCACCTTGGCTATCCAATGGTAGCTGCCTTCCTACAAGGAACCAAGGATCCAGACCAAAGTGTTCGGGCTAGTTGTCTGTCAAACCTTGGTGAGCTGTGTCAGAGACTGGACTATGCCCTTGGACCGTTTGCTGAAGAGGTGAGAAGCAGCACAAGTTGTTTTTCTGTGACCCTCCTATAGTAGTATAGTACAAAAACTGAAGTGATAAAATGTTGAGTGAATAGCAAATTCTTGCACCTTTTTTGTTAGAAACAAATGAAATGAAAAATGAAGCAGTTGTTGGCCCATTAAATGGTCAGCTGCTTGGCTGGCAACTTTTTGGAAACGTTTTGTGCACATTTAAATGTCTGTTCATTTGTTCATACCTAGACTACATCTGCATCAAATGAGATGGTAATTCTGGTTGTTCTTCACTGTATCTTCTCTGTGTGTGCGTGTCTCTGTCTGCCTGCAGTTGAGCACCTGCCTCGTTGCTCTAATAAAGACAGAGAAGGAAGCTGAGGTGAGAAGAGCTGCAGTCAATGTTATTGCCCTGCTGCTTCGAGGCCTCAGCACCAAAACCACCCAGGTACAGACACACTCACTAACAACAGTATCTTTTAACCCTTGCACTCTCTTTGGCACCACTGTTTAAATGTTGTCTTGAATCCCCAACCCCACAGTGTTTCTGAAAGTTTCACAGTGGTAATACTTCATCAGGACATGCTTTGTTTGGAGCTCTCAGAATCACCCAGGGCGGTTGAGGGTGGAACTACTTTAGTTAGTTGTGCATGTATTTCATCTTTTACTGCTTTTTCCGTTTTGCAGATGAGAAAGTGTACTAATTAAAATGTATATTTCCTTTAACATATAACAGCTGAAAATGGTTGAATAGAACTTTGAGGAGTTTTGTTTAAATGTTTGGAGGGACTGGGACTATCTTCCAAACTGTTCCACCTCAGGCTTTAAGCTTCCTGAATAATTTGACCTACCCAGGAAGCTCCAATCTAACCCTTTGCTTTTCATCAACAACAGGAGAGAAACTCCTGAGGGATATGAAACAATTAGGACAAAACTGGGTCTGATTGTTTTTGACATGTCTGTTGCGGTGGTGTCACTGATCATTGACCAGAGTCTAGGTAAACCATACCACAGTGTTTTAGACTTCTAAGGTGGAGGTGGTGATGTTGGCTCACTGGCTGCATTTTCTAATGATATATACATTTTAATACAACTATAACTACTCTACTACTGCACTACTAATAAACATTTTTTCCACTCCACTTACACACAGTATTCATGCATTATTAGTGGAAGAATGCAAATTATCAGCTTGTTTGACCAAAATTGTAAATCAGACCCTCACAACAGCTGAAAGAGTTCTGCAGTGCTCTATAGCTGTGAAACCACTCTGGGAACCATTAGGCATGGAATCAGGCTTAATGGTTACAGGGCAGAATAAAATCTGATGTAGCTCTCAGTCCTCTCACAGCGGGCATTACAGCCGTTTAGATCTGGGACTAGTCAAGGTTAATTTAAATCTTAAGTCTACAGTGCTGTGAAAAAGTATTTGCCCCCTTCCCGATTTCTTACTTTTTTTGAACCTTTGTCACTCTTAGCCATTTCAGATCAAGCAAACTTAAATATAATGCAGTTTTTGTTTATTAAGTGGGGGGGGGCATCTGAACCTACATGGCCCATGTGAAAAATTAATTGCCTCCTAAACCTAATAGCTGGTTGAATCACCCTTAACCGCAACAACTGCAGTCAAGCATTTGTGATAATTGGCAGTGAGTCTTTCACGTCGCTGTGGAGGAATTGTGGCCCATTGCAGAATTGTTTTAAGTCAGCCACATTGGAGGGTTTCCTAGCATGGACCGCCTTTTTAAGGTCATGCCACAGCATCTCAATTGGGTTCAGGTCTGGACTTTGACTAGGCCACTCCAAAACCTGCATTTTGTGTTTTGTTTTTAAGTCAGTCAGAAGGGGACTGTGCTTTGGATCATTGTCCTGGCGCAGAACCCAAGTGCGCTTCAGCTTGAGGTCACAAACTGATGGCCAGACAGTCTGCTTCAGGATCTGTTGGCAGAGAGCAGAGTTCATGGTTCCTTCAATCACAGCAAGCTGTCCAGGTCCTGAAGCAGCCCCAAACCATGACACTACCATGTTTCACTCTTGGCATGATGTTCTTTTTAATCAAATGCTGTGTTCATTTTACACCAGATGTAACGGGATACACTCTCAAAAAGTTCAACTTTTGTTTCATCAGTCCACATATTTTTCCCAAAAGCCTTGGGGATCATCATCTTGTGGATAATGGCTCTCACCGTGGTTCACTGGAGTCCTGAAGATTTAGAAATGGCTTTGTAAACTTTTCCAAACTGAGACATGTCAATTACTTTTCTTCTTATCTGCTCCTGAATTTCTTTGGATCGCAGCATGAATATGGCCGACTTCACCTATTTAAGTAATCTCTTAATTTAAAAGGTCTGCAATCAGGCCTGGGTGTGGCTATGAAATTGAACTCAGCTTTCAACTCGGGTAACTTTTTGACACAGGATCATGTCGGTTTGGATAGTATTTTTCTCATAACAAATAAAGTCATCACAGAAAAACTGCATTTTATGTTTACTTGGGTTATCTTTGTTTAAATTTGGTGTTTGTTTGACACAAACAGTTGTGACATACATGCAAAAAAGTAAGAAATCAGGAAGGGGCAAATGCTTCTTCACAGCACTGTATATGCAGTCTGAAAGCACTAAGAAGAATCAATTCATTATTAGTTTCTCTTTCACAAAATTTTGGAAATTAGCATGCTGGCTATAGGTTTATTAAACTAAGTGAATACAGTCGCTGATCTTTTGAGTGTCTTATATCACCATTATACCAGCCATATTAACAATGGTAAATAAATTCCCTGTTGCCTTTGTAAGCCTAGTGGAAACACACATTGACTGCAGGCCATTGCATGGAAAGTGATGACTGTTGACTCTGTCAGCTGACCAGCTGCTGGTCCCAGGCCACGGTCTTGTCATTACTGGAACAGCTGGACAAGGGACCAACACCAGCTGTGCAGGACTAATGACACGTACAGTGACTGAGAGCAGATGAGAGGGTTAACCCTGTTAGACCAGAGCACAGATCTGGGGTCAAAGAGAATAAGAATGGGCCAGGTGTGGCAGAGGAAGTGTCTGAGAGGCACAAAGAAACTAAAGAGCATGATGCAAGAGTCAGGGATTCAATCCAGCCTTTCAAGTATGACATGTCATTCTTCTGGTTAGATGTACTTGTGCTACTTTGGATGTAAGAAGAACACCGCTGGTAAGTTTGATGTAAAAGCAATTGCATGGTTGTTTCCTTTTTGACTCTTTGTCTATCTATAATGACGCAAAATTCTCATTTCATGTGGGTCACGTGGGTCTTATTTTACAAGGTTCACCCATCACTGCTGTTAGTTATTCACTAGGCAGATGAGTTGAATGTGAAAAGAAAGGCTGCAGTCCAGTCTGAAGGTTTGTAACCTCTGTGTCTTTTGTGCGGTCTGCAGGTTCTCAGTGATGTTCTGCTGGACCTGTACCGGGCTCTGAAGTGGGTGGTGCGCTCAGACCCGGATGATGTTGCAGTGCTGCATGCCCAGCTGGCTCTGGAGGAGCTCGATGATGTAATGAGGCGGTTCATCTTCCCTGAGCAAAGGCTGGAGAAGAAGATTGTTGTCTTGCCATAGAACTCAAACCTTATTTCTGCTTCGTCTTTGATCTTACAGAGGATCTTTTTTTTGTGGTTCTGCCTCCATGTGATGTGGGTTTTGTTGGCAACTGTTTTCTGTGCAGCAGACAGACTTAGATTTTCCATAATGAAATGAATAGTGAGCGTACACCACACGGTTCTACTGTACCACCAACAATCAACCATCAAAATAAAAGTTTCAACAAGTTCTCCTTTCTTTTGTATAAAGTATACTGTCCTACCCAGGAAGAACTGCCCAATTCAAACAGCAGCTATCACATATGAGTCAAGTAGGAAAGCAAAGAGCAGTATCCAGGGAAAAATCTTTGGCAATTCATAGATTTTGTCTTCTGAATTTGTAACTGAGAAATTTTGTCAAAAAAAAAAGAAAAAAACTGCATTATGGGAAATTAAGGCTCCAACAGCAAGATTTAGGGTTAGAGTCTAACAATGTATCTCTGGTGCAACATGAAATCAGATGTGTTGTAAGCAGAATTCTGAGTAGAGGAGACCAGGGACGGTTATAATTTTGTGATTGTGTTTTGTTTTGTTTTGTTTTTTTTTTTTTTTTTTTTTTTCTTCTTCTCTCTCTAATGAAAATTCCATCCATCCATCTTCTAATGCTTTTCCATTTCCAGGTTGTGGGGGGGTGCCGGAGCCAATCCCGGCCAATGTTCTGGGCAAGGGCAGGACACAGCCTTGACAGGTCACCATTCCATCATAGAGCCACCACACAGACAGACATACACAACTCACGCAGACCGTGCAAACTCCACAGCGCTAACCACTACACCGCCATGTCCCATTGCCAAATTGTAAGCCCTAATATGGCAACTACTAAAACAATGGTTTTTATGAAAAATGTACAGGTTGCAAAATTTGTTTAACAATTGTAGCATGTCTGAAATGCACATAATTTATAAATCAAATACTCCAAATGAAACAGATTATTTATTACTCATGTTATTGTGACTTGACATATGATTTGGGCCCGCCCTGACTGATTTCCCCTGTTTTATTTCATCTGAAGCTCTGTCCAGCAAAGAAAGTGGGGCTCGCCTGTCTGTCTTCCCCTTTCTGACATCTGCGATATTTTAAACAAACACATTTCCACCGACTATTGGCATGCAACTGATTATCATTGACTTCACATGTAATCTAGTTTATGTTTACCTAATACATTAGCTCATTGTATCTTGTTTCATTTATCTAACACTTTTTATCCCACACAACAGTGATTCTGATAATAAGCATCCAAAGAATACATCTGGTTGGAAAAAAAAACACTTTGGTTATAACTTTCTCTGGTAGTTTCAAAGTGGTGCCTTTTTTGTTAGAAAGGATAGTCTATCTGGGAATGTGAAAATTTTGATTTAGCACTCCAGCTTATTTAAGATTGAAGAATTTGTTTGAAAAATAATGTTCGCAACCATTCTGCATTATAACTACCCCTGGTCTCCCCTTGTAAACATCTTTCTTTTGCAAGTAAGGCTTGCATGTACTGTTCCAGTCACACATATACAGTCCAGGCCAAAAGTTTGGACACACCTTCTCATTCAAATGAATAATAAAGTGTGTCCAAACTTTTGACCTGTACTGTATCTAGAAGTGACAGAGTACAACTTACAATGGGGAAGTAAGCAAAAACATTAGTATTATCTCGCAAATTTCAGTTAATAATAAAGGCCTAAATTGCTTGTTGGAGAATAAATCTATTCATATGCTTAATTAAAATCACTGCAAGAGTTCCATCTTATTCAACAGTTGGGTTGAAGATCCATTATACATTTGGGTTCACCTTTTTTTTACACAAACTGACTTTTAAACCACTGAAATTGTATTTTTCCATTTTTAATAGCAGCAGTGAAGTTAAACAAGGCCAAGTTTGAACAGAATGAGGTTCAAGATGGACAGAGAGAAATGAGACATTCCTTCTTTTGTCTCATCCATTGGGCAACAGTTCAACAGTGTATGAAGCATGACCTTCTCCAGTGCAGCCTCTGTGTGAACATACGGCAGTCAAACATGCAGAGCTTTAGCCTTTGCACTCCATGAATATTTCGCCCCACAGGGAGTCACAGTATCACCAAGGCAGGCAGGGATGGATGCAGACTCTTTGATCACTGTGGAAGATTTAGGTCTTTGCTCAGCAAGGTTACAGCAGTTAGTGTTGAGTCACAAGAGCGTTTATACCCAAGGTTGGGCTCAGTAAATCTTCAAACGACCTGCAGGGACACAACCAATAAAACATATTAAAGTCCTGTGGGATGGTTTTGTATGAATATTATATTAATATCAGTGTGATCCACACTGTTATTTGTTATACAGGTTTTTGCCACCAACTATAATGTGAAAAATTGGAGTTCAAATGTTTTGGTTTTTTTTTTATATTAATAAAATGCCAAGAATTTAAAAGCACTCAGCAGTTTGATGAAAGTCTTTCTGTTTAAACAGCTTGATCTCCTTCCATGCTCACACTACAATGATGAGAGAGGTAACACCTGAGCAGCAATTTGTAGCTGTTTGTATTGATATAAGTATATACAGGTTGTGCTCTTAGAGTTAGTCTTTATATATAACAGAGCTGAAAGATTTTGATTTTACGCATGAGCCTCAGTTAACATGCTATGGCTCACCTGTGAGTACAGACATATGATGTTCCATTGTTTTGTTTGTGTTGGAGAGAGCTTTACGCAAGTCATAACAAAAGTGTCTTTGTGATTTGTAGTAGAGTTGGCAACTACGAACATCTAAGCCATGTATGCATTTCCTGAATATGAAGGTATAACATATATTTCTCCTGTTTATTGTAAATGCATTTACACAAAAGAGAAACACATGAGCATGTGAGGTTATTTTTTATTTTTTATTTATTTTTTTTTGTATTTGTTCTACAGAGGTACAGGCACAGTTTTGAGGAATTGTGTGAATCCCAGTTAGGCAGGGAGTAAACCTGAGGCTGTGTCTCTAGGCCGCACACAGGTGAACATACATGCATGATGGGGGTTCATGCGTTCACAAAGAAGCACACAGAGCTTGGTGGTGTTACAGTTCTCATATCCAACTCTGCCTAAACACTGAGTGAATTTCCTTTCAGGTCAACATCTCCTCTTATCTGATGTGGGGACACATTTTATTGAAGGCGTGTGCTCCTACTACTCTGTGAACTCCAGTGATTTCATTTACTCATAACACCCTTTCCAGAGTAGCTTTACATGGATAATCTCTGCTGAATCCGCATCACAGTTTGATAAAGGGCACTATCATGTTGCATTATGGGAATTACTGTTTCTAGCATTTTTTTTTTTTTACTTTGGGGCCTAGCACATCAGCCTAAGCCGTTCTTGTTTTGACTGTTCTTCCAAACACCATATTTAGATGTGAACTGGGGTTTGTGGTTACAGTAATTACTGTATCTCACCATGTATCACTGGAGCAATCAGAGAGACAGCTGTAGAGTCAACTGTGGGTCTATTCAGATTTATCTCCTTACATGACTTTGTAGTTAATTAAGTGTTTTCTATTACCTGATATGACTGAAATGCAATTGAGTGGTTTTGGCAGCCGTATATCGATTCCCAGACATACTGCAATTTGTCTCAGGCTGACAGCCCAGCATGGTCATGGAACCTGCAGGATATTAAAAGCTCAGCCTCAGAGCACGAGAGAAGAGGGAGGGCAGATAGGTAAATAAGCCCATAAAGGATGCTTTGAGACAGGCAGTGAGAAAAGAGGAGAGGGGGCTTCGCTCAAACAGTCTCGCGGCTTGTTGGAGACTGCTGGCTGCATTGCAGAGAGATAGGGAGCCAGCTGGGGTGTTCAGGGAAGGAAGGAGGGGGCAGGCAAGGAGAAGGGGGTTTAAAGAGACAGAGACGAGCTGTGGAGGAGAAGCTCAGCAGTGCTGCTCTGCCAGCCAGCCAGCCAAGCAGGACAGTGTGACAGAGGAAACAGAGAGAGGAGGATTCAGTCTGCTGCAAACGGGATGCAAAAAGGAGCTGATACCGCAGAACAGGACAGAGGGAGAGCTGGTGACTAAACCTGGGAATGATTCACTGCAAAGGAAGGACAAAGAACAAGTTAAATTTAATAACAAGGTCAAGATCAAAGTCTGGCCCTCAATCTTCTCCTGCACCGTTGCTTTGGCCCCAGGCTCATGGTCAGAAGAACTGGGATGGAGACCGCTAGAGGCAGAGACCAGATAAGATGCTACCTCCAACCCGTGATCTACAGATGTAAGACTGCTCCAGCATCAGCCGGTGGCTGACCACATCACAGGTGTGGGAGTGTGTGGGGGCTTCATGCCCTGGGACAGTCCTGGTGGACCAAGGGAGGAGGTGGTGTAGGAGGAGGAGCAGGCAGCAGGGAGGCTGGTCCAGAAAAGTGGTGGAGTGGTGGTTTGAGCTCTGCCTGCTTTATTTTGGTATGTGGGATCTCCTGAATTAAGCAAGCAAGCAGGAATAAAGATGTAGTGTGAGCTGGTGGAAGGAGGGGGACGGAACAAGAAGCCTGCTGTGCTGAGGAAAGGGCTGGACATCCTGCCTTAACGGATGGACCAGGTGGACAGAGATCTGAGGGGACAACGAAGACAGAGGGTCCACTGGGTCAGGAAGGTAAAGGTTTTGATCATATCTTTTATGAATTAAACTGGCCCCATGGGGATAAAAAGATAGGAATCCTCCCGTTTCTGCCGGTCGTCAACAGATATAGATCTATCAATAAGATTTTAACTCATTTACTGCTACAGATTAAGCAGCAGGACAGTTTGGGAAAAAAAAATGAATGGAATTATTCAAAAATTTTCAAGAGAATGCACATGAATGGAAAGACTTTGGAACATTTTGAATAAGCAATTTTAGTGCCCAGTTAGAATTTCCAGAACAAAGAATTGAGTGTTTTCAGGCTTGTGTTCTAAATGTGTTTCCAACATGAGGTAGAGAAAATATAGTTTTCTGCTTGACACGATGAGTCTGTGTGTCTGTGAGTGTGAGTGAGTTAACTAATCACTTCAAATGGACAATAGAAGTTAAGAGCTGCCATTCATTTCCACTTTCAGTGGAGGAAGTAGTAAAATGAGTCTGTAAAAACCGTGGTGTTGTGTGGGAGTATGTCTGCGTTTCCTGTCTGTGTACGTACAGTATCACTGTGTTGGCCTTGCATTAGCTGCTTTTTCCCTCTGTGGCAGCAGACTGTTACCGTTAGGAAGCAGTCCACAGGAACGCCTTAGTGTGGCTGTTTGCAGGCTCCTGGCATCTTGAAAGAAAACGAAGGCCTGTTTGATTTTCCATTGCATATCACTGCCATTCTGGACCTGCCTGAGAAAAGAAAATGGTCTGGTGACGCTTTCAACTAAACATGCTTTCACTAGTTTGTCAGTCCTTCAGGTGATGTGCTCGGGATAATATCTCTCGCACTGATCCATTTACAAAGGATGACCAGAATCTTATCATGATCAAAATCATCTATATATAACAATTGTATGTATACATGTGCAACAGCTGAAACATAACACCATCTTAGCATTTCTTGATGATTTGCTGCAATAGCAGGCGAAGCAAAACTTTGGGATCAAACAAATATTTGTATATTTGTGTATTTAAATGACCGCCCTGTCAATGCTATGGCCACTTCTTCCTGTGGAATGAGGTCTGTTAAAGTCGATTTTGTTCTTTGGTCTTTTCAGATATTTGAGTGGAGGCACTGGCAGAGCCCTCTAGTGGCAAATTATACTCTAATCACAAATGTAGTTTTACAGGTTGGGTTTTTGTTTCCCTCATTACTAAATCAGCATTAAGATTATCCATGACTTGAATGAAACGCTGATAATATTGCCATGGTGCTTTTTTTTTTTTTTTTACTTGAATGTAAAGAATCTAAATTAATCAATATGCTTCAAGTGTTGTCTCCAAAGAATAAAATCACTTTAAGTGCTTCAAAAAATATACAGTTTCATACTTTATGAGAGATGCATGAGATGTACTATAAGATAAATAGCATTCCATTCTGTTTGTGTGAATGCAGCAATGTTTTCCATCTGGCCAATATTCACCTTTTGGTGGACACTCTGACACCAGTAAAATGATCCAATAGTGACCTGAGCTACAAAATAAATGTGGATCCAGAGCAAAGCGTTCAGGCCTAAAAATATTTTTAGTCATGACTGAGCTTGAAATGTAGGGCACCCATGTTGCTGTGAGTGCCACTGAGCTAGGTCTTTTCTGCCCCAGAACAAATCTGCCTCTTCAACTTTGTTTGATGTTAATTTGTCAAATGATACGTCTGAAGTGGTGCTGCCATATAAGGAAATACGGAGTTACCAACCAGATTTATCATGCCACTATTATGAACTTCCTTTTGCTCTGACCAGCACTATTTTCCAAAACCATTCCCCTTCACTTCTTCTCTCTCAGCTGGGTAAAAGGCCCCGTCCCAAGGCCATTAACACCCCCACCTCCTCATCTGAAAGCCCAGCACTCAGTGTGGGTGTCCTTTCCTCTCCTGGAATACAACTGGGGACACCATTAGTGATCAGGCTGATGTGCATCTACCAAGAAATATAGATTTTCTCTAAAATAACTGTTCTTTATCCCTTTAGCTAAAATGCAGGTACAAATTCACCTCCCAGCCCTGCCCAAGATAAGTGGTATTGCTAATGGATGGTGGATATAATTTAGTTTTCATTTTATTTTTATTTATTGAACTATTGTTATTTATTTGTTGTACTTGTAATTTTGCTGCCTCTTGGGCAGGCCACTTTTGAAAAAGAGATTCTATATCTCAACAAGCTTTACCTGGTTAAATAAAGGTTAAATAAAAAAAAAAATAAATAAAACATCCTCTAAACTTTGTAGCATCTTTTATTCATTACTCAGGAAAGACACCCAGATTTATCAAATCTAAAACGTTTATTTTTAGTTGTTTTGATTAGGTATTAGAAGGTGGTTAAAAAATACTGTTTTTAATTCCCATGGTTGTGGCAATGTAACTGTTCACTGTTAGTATGATGGTGTTAGACTAACAGTATAACACAACTGATTAAGCCTTGGGGCTGATAGCGTAGCCCCTTCTGGTGAGTGTGGCCCTTTAATCAAACAATAAACCTTTACTGACTGCTTGTTATCTGTCCTATGGCCCTCTGGGAATTCGGGCCATGCTGCCTTAGTATTGGGGTGTAATGCACCAGAGATCACATGCAGGGAGGAATCTCCTTTGTCTGTTGTCTTCAATTGCAAAGACAGGCACCATGCTCATATCCTATAAGGACATACAGTATGATATATGGCCTCGTCATGCTCTCTATTCCAAAGAAATAGTCCCTACTGTTGACCATGTGCTGCGTAGATGACTGCGCAGGGACCATTTGTTTTATTTTGTTGGATGTCTTCTATTTTTTTTACACTTTTGTGTATTTTTCATTATACTCCCTGATTTCACACACCTTGTATGTGACTGTGGAAGCTCATTTTCGAATTGAGAGCAACTATTATTGGAGAGATTTGAGATTACTCTGTAAGGGATGTGATGACACATGAAAACAATACTTTTTGTGTGTTCCAAAATCTCTATTCACAAAATTCCCCTTTCAGTCAGAACCTGGACCTCACAGATAGTTTACCAGGGTAGTCTGCCTGCCGTGTAGACTTTAGATTCACAGAGGGGGTTAATTAGTGCCAGGATGCAAAGACAGACAGCTATGTCACTGTCAGTGGGTCCCACACAACAGATCTGAGAACAAAATAGCTACAAATATGAGTCTGTCTCTACAGTGTGGGTGTGGCCAGGTAAGGGCAAGGGGGTAATTTCATGAATGAAAGGGCAGGATTGTTCTTCCATTCAACAGGCCCTGAGCACCGGCCAAATCCTGGCTGCTCTTTATTTAGAGCTCTTAAACCAGAGGACGCGGGGAATGCCTGAGGGTCTAATGGCAGGTAGGATCGGGTGGGTGAATGAGAACAGATGTTCAGGGACCCTTAGATTTTAAGTTCTTTCACTTAAAATGATGAAATGGCCATCTTTTTTTTGCCAAATATTCTTTCATAGTATTTTACAAAATGCTTTTCTCGACATTGTCTTTGCATAGTTTTAATTATTGCAGGGGTTTCCTTAGGTACAGCAGTATTTCTAAAAAAAAAAAAAAAACTGCTTTCAACTGATTTTCTGTTGCGTTTGTCAGAGACTGCTGATACTGTGTTTTCAGTTGACACGGCTGATCTAAGATGTGCCACATTTCTTGTAGTGAATAATATGCTCAAGCTCCTCACGTGTGGTACTGAAGTGAAAGTCAATGTAAACAAGGTCTACCCCCTAATAATTTATTTTTTCCCTTTCTCTCTTTCTCTCTCTCTGTGACAAACTCTTTGACCTCCTTCTCACACACACCACTCCCCATCATGTTTTATTCCTTCAAATTCACCTCAACCCTTACCTGAACCCGACTTGTCAATTTTTCTGATGCTCATCTTGACATTTTCTTGGATCCTCCCCTCCTTTGCATCCTCCTTCACCCTCAGATGCCCTCTCGCTGCAGGAATACGCTGAACATCGTGGTGACCACCCTCTTTGCCGCAGTGGTCCTATTTACCATCTTGCTGGCCTACGTCACAGGTTAATTAATCAAACTTATTTATATAGCACCAAATCATAACAAAGTTACAGCAAGGCACTTAACACTTAGAGCAGATTTAGACCAAACTCTTTATGGAGTTGTTAGACCCAACAAGTCCCTCCAAGAGAATTAGAACTTGACAGCGATATATAGAAGAGCATGTACACGTATGAAAACAACTGATGGTCACGCTTTTTATGACTTGCTTCACTGTTTTTCTTTATTATAAAGGCTACCAGTTCATCCACACTGAACAGCACCACCTCTCTTTTGGCCTCTATGGTGCCTTCCTCTCCCTCCACCTCTTCCTCCAGAGCCTTTTTGCTTTCTTGGAGCATCGGCGCATGAGGGGCCCTGCCCGGCCTCAGCACCTCCGACGCTCCGTGGCCCTCTGTATTGCTGCCTACCAGGAGGACCCAGACTACCTGAGAAAGTGCTTACGCAGTATCCGTCGAATCTCCTTTCCTGGACTGAAGGTGGTGCTGGTGGTAGATGGGAATAGGCCCGAGGACAGATATATGATGGACATTTTCCAGGAGGTGATGGGGGGGGCAGACCAGGCTGGCAGTCTGGTGTGGAAAGGAAACTACCACAGTGATGGGA
This sequence comes from Echeneis naucrates, assembly GCF_900963305.1. Taxonomy (NCBI): domain Eukaryota; kingdom Metazoa; phylum Chordata; class Actinopteri; order Carangiformes; family Echeneidae; genus Echeneis; species Echeneis naucrates. The sequence goes on along the minus strand of NC_042526.1, from coordinate 21,978,332 downwards.
GTGGAGGAGGAGGTGTGGGAGGTGGAGGGAGGAGCACCGTGCACATGGAGGAGGCAGCGCGAGTTGCTCGGTTGGTCAGAGGCTGTCGCTACTCCTGCATTATGCAGGAGTGGGGAGGGAAAAGAGAGGTGATGTACACTGCCTTTAAAGCACTGGGGGACAGTGTGGACTATGTTCAGGTAAGGACCACACACAGAGAATGATATACATGATTGTATGTCTACTTTGAGAAAATGTATCAACCTCATTATAACACCTCAAGGAAAAATGAACTGCTGTCACTGACTTCATCATCAGTGTATACGCTATACATAGTATGTCCTTATTGTTTTGATGATAGTCATGGAGAGTGCTGTCTAAGACTGTAGGTACACAATCTACCACAGATTATTAATGACATCTGGTGAAGATCATAAAATATAATTCATCTATTTTCGTATTCATCTAAGTTTGTGTAGTTACAAACAATAACAAACACATTACTCAACGTCTTCAGATGAAAGCCATTTATGCTCATGTGGAAGCTGATATCTATTCTTCTGCTGTGTTGTGGTATACACATGTCCACAAGCGTCTGACTGAAACAAGATATTGTTTCAAAGTACCTCTTCAGTAGATAGACCTGGTTGATAACTACTTGGTAAGATACATGCTTATATTGCTAATATCAACCCCACCAGACTCTAGATAAACCTTCAACGAGGTTTTCAGACTTAGATTTCATGGAAATGAAATATACAATTAAAACGTGTCCCACTGACAACAGTTTAGTTTGAATTCCCAACCTCTGGATTACTGCAGGTTAAATAACTTACTCTTCATAGCTACACCCTCCACACCCTTGCTCTTGTTTCAAGGCCATTTCCACAGCTGACCTAGTGCTACACAGTCACAATAATCCAGCTGGGATATCCATCAGCAGCCTTTCATTACATCATGGACTTCAATATTGATACGACTCAGTGCTCCACAGCACCTGCAAGCTTGATTTGACTACAGTGTAATGCCTGTACATGACCTCCCAGCACAAGCTCACTGGGTATGTTTGTTGCATTTATTTTCTCAGGTTTGTGACTCAGATACAGTTCTAGATCCAGCGTGTACCATAGAAATGCTGAAGATCCTTGAGGAAGATCCAACAGTGGGAGGAGTAGGTGGAGATGTACAGGTGAAATAATATTTTTTCTTTTGTGGAAAGGTTATTGTTACAGGCCACTTCAGACGATGACTAAAATGTCACTATGACATGCGGTGAAAGTGCAGTTAATTGATATGATTTCAATGTTCTGACTTTCTCGATTTCCTCTATCTTCCAGATCCTAAACAAGTACGACTCGTGGATCTCTTTTCTCAGCAGTGTGCGCTACTGGATGGCCTTCAACATCGAGCGAGCCTGCCAGTCCTACTTTGGATGTGTCCAGTGTATCAGTGGCCCTTTGGGGATGTACAGGAACTCCTTGCTCCAGCGTTTCCTGGAGCCCTGGTACCACCAGACCTTCTTGGGCTCAAAGTGCAGCTTTGGTGATGACCGCCACCTCACCAATCGGGTGCTCAGCTTCGGCTACAAGACAAAATTCACAGCACGATCTCAGTGCCAGACAGAGACCCCCACCCAGTATCTGCGCTGGCTCAACCAGCAGACTAGATGGAGCAAGTCCTACTTCCGTGAGTGGCTCTACAACGCCCTCTGGTTTCACAAGCACAGTCTCTGGATGACCTACGAGTCCGTGGTTACTGGCTTCTTCCCTTTCTTCCTAGTTGCCACGGTCATCCATCTTTTCTACCGTGGAAGACTGTGGAATATCCTTCTCTTTTTATTGACGGTGCAGCTTGTAGGGATGGTGAAGGCCACCTACGCCTGCTTCCTGCGTGGCAGCTTGGTCATGATCTTCATGTCACTCTACTCTCTGATCTACATGTCCAGCTTGCTCCCTGCCAAAATATTTGCGCTGCTCACAATCAACAAGGCTGGATGGGGAACTTCTGGCCGCAAGAAGATCGTCGTCAACCTAATTGGTGCTGTGCCTGTCACAGTTTGGGCAATGTTGCTCCTTGGAGGTGTGGTGTACACAGTCTACTGTGAAACACAGGAGCCATTCAGTGAGACAGAGAAAGCCTTGTTGATAACAGGGACGATACTTTACGCCTGCTACTGGCTAATTCTGCTGGTGCTCTACTTTGCTATCATTGCCAAACGGTGTAACAAGAGGGAAGAGCAGTATCACTTGCCATATGTGGAGGCATAAACCCGATACCAGGGACAGTGGCCGGACATCCATGCCACAATTCACTGCAGCATGACTCTAGCAAGGTCTCTGACTACTGCTGAAGTGATAAGCCATGAGCCAGGAACATACTCACATCTTCATCATTGGTGCTAAAGAGGTGTGAACCTGAAATCTGAGAGAACTGTATCCAGTTGAAGAAGAGTCGGATATGACTGGATCCGTACAGTTCTCTTAATAATATCATTCTCAATGGTGCTTCACGTGGAAAAACCAAACCAAGCAGAAGTGACTTGACATTTGTAATAGTGACACGTCCAGAGGAGTTTAAGTGATAGCTCTGAAACTATGACAGGCAAGGGACAGATCCAGTGAGACAGAGGTAAAGGTCTTAGTTAGTGGACAATTTTTTTTTTTGTGTTCTTCGTTTTAATAAAGATGAGATGGGATAAAATTTACAAGAACTGAGCCTCTATTGTAAACACCAATAAATTGATAGCAAGGCACTTTTTTTCAGATTAGTTGAGTTCATGTGGCCTGTTTAAGGTAGGTCAAGTGAACTTTAGTTGGATTTTGACACTGAAGTGTGAAAGACTGAAAGGCAGACAGAACAGAAAGGAAATTAATTAATGCACCTGCCTACAGAATCAAATCAACGACCTGTTGGATCATAAATGATGGCATAGATGTGTCAATATGAGAGTCAAAATATTCAGATCGCTCAAGCTATGAACATAATTTAAAAAAATGCGATGAAGAGAAAAACAGCAAAGGAAAGGAAAGGAACTTGAGCTGCTGATGATTTCGGAGATAAGTCAGCGCTGTGTGCATTTCCTTCCATCAAACTCCTGGTAGGCTTACCCTTAAATGTTAGACTAAGTAAGCTTTACCTTGAGCAGTAACTGTGATAAAGAGGGAAAATACTCCAACATAGACAGTATGGGCAGGAGCAGTGTGCTACTCTTAACTTTTACGTAATCTGTTAAGTCGGACTTAAACTCCAAAGCAATGCTGTCTGTGTTCTCAAAGGTACTAGTTTTAAAGCAGTTTCAACAATATGAGAATTTCTCTTGACCTCACGTTGTGCAGCTGGATGCAATTGTGTGGACCAGCCCTCATGTACTCTCATTAGCCACACAATCATAGCACAATCATCTGCGCCAACTATAAGCTGTGAAGCAGCTTTGACCTGTCAGACCAGGCAATCCAGTATATAACATGTGACATGCCATTGTATCTTAGGTGCTGTTGAGCAGTGTCAAATGAGTAAATATGGTTGTACATTGTGATCCAATTCTCAGTTTACGGTTTCCAGTGGGCCGTGGTTTCTTTTAGAGGTTTTTATAAGGTCACTTTTTTTACATATTGTGAAGGTGCAACATTATGTTTCTGTAATGTTTTATTATTGGACTCTATTCTCACAAATTGACATTTGTGTCATTTCACACAAGTCTTTGTTTAGTGACTCCATAAAAAGCAGATTAAAGACTGAAAAGATTTCTTGGAAGTGACAGATTTGCTTTGACAGTTTTCCCATTGTTGTCAGGTATGATATGATTTCAGATCAGACATTTCTACCTAGCCCATCTAACAAGGATGAGCACCATCAGCAGTATTCATTCACACTGGCAGCTGTGGACATTTCTAATTTATGCCCTTATTCCTTTTTTTAGCTGACTGTGTAAGTTTAAACTTGAAAGTTCAACAAAGACATTAACATTAAAGGGACATTGTGTTTGCAGGCTGTTTCTGTGTGGTGATCATGCAGCTGGATGAGCTCTTCTTCCTTGGTTTTTTGCTCTTTCTGAACATTTAAGGATAATGGAATTTTCCTAAATTATTGAAACTGTTTCCTGTCCTGGACATAATCCTCCCATTCATACCATAATGCATCCATGATTTAAATAACTGCAGTGATATTTTCCCCTAATGTTCTATTAATAACCCTATTACATGTTTTGTTCACTGTGCTGAACAGTGCTTGCTGTTTGCTCAAAAAAGGAGAACATTTTTTTTCAAGAAATAACTGGACAGTATCATTGTTTTATCACTGAAGGCATGAGGCCTATTATAATCTCCATGGTGTCAGTGGATGTAAATAGGCAAGTCGCTTGTTAAATCTAATCAGTCCACTTGGCTTTGAATCAGTTGCTGTTGTTGACGAGAGTTGTTAAAGGGAGAATTGAATGAGTGGGTGAGAAAAAAGGAAAGAATGAATGAAAAATCAAATTACTGTAATTTAGGTACACAATATGAGTCACAATTTCAGCAGGGACCGTCATTTTTGTATTTATTATTCACAAAAATATGTAAAACATTTTAATTTGTTTTTTGTCTTAGTCATGTAAGCATTGCTTTATACACTAGTTGCATAGATAAAGATGTAATTCAGGAAAACATAGATGGAAGAACGCAACAAAGGTCCCCAAATGGACACAAACTCAGGTGTTTGGAATTATCTGGTAGATGTACAATCATGCATAAGAAAAGGAAATTGAATTATTTGATATTAACATTTTCTTTTGTTTGCAATGGGGAAAAAAACTGAAAGAGAGAGAAGAGTCATATCTGCATCCATTCCACACAGAAGACTGGACAACCTCAACTGGTTTGGAGGCACAAACTTGGGAAACATACAATGTAATCAGTCACTTCTGTTTTTTTAAGCCATTCCACTACTCATCCAAAACTAGTTTTTAGATCTCCCTACATTATCTAGGTTTAGGTTCTGGTCTAGACTCTTATGTCTTATGCCTGGACACACAGGACCTGTAGTCTTTCTTTTTTCATTAAATGCATGGAAGGCATTGGCATAGTTTATGAAGACTAGGCTGCTGTCACACAAATTATTAAAGAAAATGTAACTCCAATTGTTCACCTATATTTTCTTGCCACTGTTTACATTATATTTTAAAGACATATTAGCAGTGAGGTCATTCTACATCTAACCATAGTGCCCACAACTTGACTCCGACTTAGAATTTAATAATGGCACCATTTATATTGCCCAATCAAATGTTAGTTTTTTGGAGGGAAGTCATGCCAGATTCCACTTTTTTCCTGTTCTCACACATCACTTGTAATTGCCAATGAGTGCCTGGGAGAGGTGGTCTATTTTTTGCACATTAACCACCAGACACACCAGTTATTCAGTCCCCACTGCCTCAGTGCGCGACCTGTTTAGTCCAGAGTAAGCTCGGCCAGGGACTGGGTTGTCATTTCCTGTGAATATGATGGTCTACAAAAAATGATTTCTGATGCTGGCCTCATAAAACTCCACCAGCCAAAGTGTTACACTTCATCCTTGGTTTTGTCTGTCCCAAGGTAAAATATTTTTCAAATAATGGACGCATTTTACATGAAACCTTCTGTATACATTGGTAGATATTCATGGTCATCACAAGTTACATCTTATTGGTTTGGAGTCTTTTAGTGCCATCCTCAGGACAAAGGATACATTTTCACCCACTTTTGTATGCAAGGACGCATTTGAGATTAAAAAAAAAAAAAAGGAAGAAAGAAAACAACCCAAAACAAATACAAAGAAATATTGGAAATTCGTATGCCTAGCTATGGTCAAAATGCTGTTTTAAAAAGATTGTTAATATGCCTTAACCTGAACAATGTTTCTTTCAGTTTGTTCCATTACAGGCAAAGCCTCATGTGATGCAGCCACAACACTTTCATATTCCAGTGTGTAATCAATATTAGAGAGATGCTGGAAAGGCTTTACACTTAATCAACTGCCAACAGTGCCAGTGAATCATGTCAACATCTAAGAACATGCCCTTATTTCATTCATCTGAATGAAAAGCTATTTTCCCTGTATTACACTCAGCACCAGTCTGGAGACTGATGACATATGAAGAACTGTTTCACTGATGACGTTATGTGAGAATTGTCAGTCACCATATAAAATGACTGAACTATTACTTCAATATGATTTTAGGTAGGACTTTGAAAACATGTTGCCTTAGAATGCCTTAGGGTGTGTGACCACGCGTGTGGGAGGAAGGGGAAAAAAAAAAAAAAAAGGGGGTGGGGTGCTCAAAAGCTTTACAGCAGCTGAATGAATTGGTCCATTTAGTCAGCATGCTCAAAGAGGACAACTTTCCACTTCTGGGGTCACACCTCAAAATGGTAAACGCCTCCATCAATGAAAAACACAAAACACAGACCTGCTGAGTACTCTGGAAACGTAAAAAAGTCAATGCTCAGTTTGAAATTGTGCTTTTTTATGCAACAATATTAACATTTATTGGGTTTAAGTTCATTCACAGATTCTTGGTGGCAAGGACTCAACTGTTTGATAAGAGCCTTAGTGAGAGTGGTCCATATTGCATCCATCTTGATATCGCTACAATTTTGTGTGACATTGTAGCACACTGACAGTATTGTTGTGTGGCAGCAGAACGTCCTTCATCCCATCTCCACAGACAAATTCACTTGAAGCTAATTACTGTAAGATGTGAAGAGAGAATCCTTGACAGTCGAGTATTTGAATAGTGTTTCATTTGTCAAAATTAACATGGATCCCTGAAGGGGCAACAGGTCAGGCTATGTGAATTCATGACATCTAATTTAAGTTTACTTTCAACAACCATCTCCTCCCATTGTCAACAAAAATGAATCCTGAAAAGCTGAGTTAAAACTTGAAAGCATGAGCTCTGAAAAGTATGTTTAACCATGTTAACCATGCAAGGACCATGCAAGGAGGCTCTGATGAGAGACTCCATCAAGTCTGATTACAAATGAATCCCTTTACAAATGTAAAGAACTATTAGAGAATTCAGATTAAATTAAAATGTTTTTCTATTGATAATTTTGAACCTTGAATTGACCCTTCAGCTGAATTTTTATTAGCTGTCAATATTAGGTTACTATCATTTGTCATGAACAAAGCTTTAATGTCAATTGGGAGGGGGGGCAACTTTTGGGGCTGATTACCAAAAACAAAACAATGAAATTTGTTTCCTCAGACTTACTTTTATGTTGAACAGTATAAAAGTATGTTATTGATTAATTGCTCAACAAATATATAATCGAATTGCCAGAATGTCATAGTTGGACAACAAAAACTTAAGTATACAGAGTTTTTGAAAAAAGTCCAGTCAAGTCCTTAAAATAAGACAAGTTTTTCCATTGTCATACATCACCTCTGACCCACTGTAGGAAACATGTTCCCACTACACCTTCTTGGGCACATTTGTGATGATGGGTTTAGGGCGAGTCTTAAAGATCAGTTTCTGTTTGATGAGAGCAGACACAAAGTAAGACTCGCAGGTAGACCTACTCTGGTCTGTTTCCATTGGCAAATGATCGTCGCTATTATCTTGGCTCCTCAGGGTATCCTGCAAATGGTCGCACTGCTTGGTGAGGACAGCAAACTGTTTCTCCAGCTTCACCTGCTTCCCATACAGAATATGATGTCCTACAATCAACACTGGCGTCCCCTGGTGGACAGAAGTGAAGCAAGACATATATAAATAAAATGTACATTTAGAAAATACTGAAAATAAAATTGTTTTCTGTGATGTGTGACTGCTATCTTTATGCAAAGCCACCACTCCGACTGTAGATCTTTCCAGAGTTTATTTTTGTTAGGTACAGGTAGGGCTGGGCGATATGGGAAAAAAAAATCCTATTGCGATATTTCATATCAGTTGATATCAATAGTCGATATATTGTGATATAAATCAAATAACTTTCTGTCAAGTTTAAAGGTTCCTTTTTACTCCTATGTGAGATGTGAAGATACAACATTAATGTTGGTTTAAATGTTATTTATTTTCTGTCAGAAGTTAAAACATATGAAATGTACTACAGACCTTTCAAATAAGTAAAACGATTATGTAATAATCAAATCTTAATTCTGACCAGTGTGAAGCTTCAAGTGTTACAGGAGAACACAAACAAATTTACAACTAAATTCTCTAGTTAATTACAAACAAATTAAATAGGGAATACAAAACAGAAAAGTCTCAATTCTGACCAAAGGCTCGACACAATTTGCAGTGCACGCTACTCTTCTTCATGTTGGACTTTAAATTGCCAAAATATGGCATTACCGAATTCCTCGGATCTTACTTCTCAACAATGTCCTCGTCTTTTGAGCCTTGGACTGTGTCCTTTGGGGTGTCTTCCTCGTGTTAACATTTTCTGCCACTTTGACGTACTTCGCTCCCACTCCTAACGTACTGCTGGCCAAAACATGAGCACATGTGCTTACGTTCAAGCCGGCTGCATCACCTACTTTCTCTCCGTGTGTCAACCTAGCTTGATGTGGCTGTAACTCGATTCCAGCTGCGTGATTGGCTCGGCACGGCGCTACTCTCATTATCATTGGCTGTTCGTGTTGTCTGTCAAAACATGGATGGAATGAGTTCTATCGAGGAAAAAAAATCGCGATAATTATCTTTCTCGTTTTATCGCTCAGCCCAAGGTACAGGTAACATCAGCTGATGATTCTTGTGGATAGCAAACTCCTTATATCAATGTAGTTCTTATCCACACATTCAATTTGATTTGACTCCAGGAATGGTAACTAAAATCTAGTTTGCAAAGTTTTTCTTTTGAGGTTACAAATTCTTGCATGAAATAATCAGTGTTAAAAAGAAAAAAAAAAACAAAAAACAAAAACAGATGTGTTCATTATCAAAACTTCAATTTATATTATTTTTTTTTCTTGCCCCTATAGCCCTGTTCACTTGTACATTTCTGAGATGTAAATGATGCAGCAACAGATACAGTTATCTATAACTTCATCGTTCAATAATTTTTAACCAAATTATTTTCTGCTGTTCTTTGTTTAGAAGATGTCAAACGTGATCAACATTTTGCTACATTACAAGGCCCAGCCAAGGTTCTTTCAGAGACCTGAGGAAAATTCCTGTTTATTTGTTTTGCAGGCTTGTCTTTACCTCTTTGGTGTAGAGCAGGTCCCCCATCACATTTCCGGCCAGACCACAGTTGTGTCTGGACACCATCTCTCCCTGCAGCTCTACCAGCAGCCATTCTGGAGGACTGCTGCCGTCCACACTCCCTCTGATATCAGCACAGTGAAAACACACGCACATACTTCATTGTTAAAATCTCTCAGTGCCATAATGCCATACCAAATGGTCACCAGCATCCCCGGTGCTCCAATATAAAGCAAAGGCTTAGTTTACGAGTCAGCCGTTCGACCTATTGAGGGTTCTAGTTTTCTCTACAAAACACAGTTTGTCCCGCAAACAGTTTCCCAACTAATCAGATCAAATAAACACCGTAAAAATGTCCTTCACTGAAACTGGAAACCCAAACAGAGCAGGCAGCAGAAATGTAAAGTGAAGCGACCTCGCCATACTCACCTAATAACTATTTGAACCATTGTTCCGTCAGACAGCGAAGAACGGTTTTGTGTAAAAAAAAAAAAAAAGATGCCGAACAAAACAAAGGCAACACAAATTGCCGTCAGGTTATCAACCTGTGCACCGATTCCTGAACCATCGCTCTGATTCCGCCAGCTAACAGGTCTGTGAATTCACTCACTGTTTCCCGCCGGCTGGCAGGATGATGACGCACTTCCGCAGCATAGTCTGGTGAATCAGTACCGGTTCAAAGGTCATCAACGTGGTTCCTGTTGTTTCTATCTTTTAGATTTGCTAGCGGGGAAAGTTAAAATTTAATTGAAGACAACAAAGGGTAAAAATGTCTAATAGTGATAAATAATACATTGTAGCTGAACTAGTTGTTGAACAAACACATTGTGATCCATGTGTGTAACGCAGGAAGCTTGTCTCCAAGTTGCCCATGCTGTCGCTAACCCACCGGAGCTAACCTGCATGCTTGTATTTTCCTTAATAGAGAAATGGGTGAGTTTAAGGTTCACCGTGTTCGGTTCTTTGAGTACATGCCCAGTCCTATCAGAGCCATGGCTTTCAACAGCCGGACTGATCGCCTGGCCGTGGCCCGAGGAGATGGAGCTGTGGAGATCTTCAACTTCGCTGACAATTACTTCCAAGAGAAGGTAACAGCCGCGAGGAAATCCAGACAACCTTCCTAAATCACCTGTACAGTCCTCTGCTGAAAGTTGCTGCTTTGTTAGATTGGGGTAGCAACACTTTGGTCCATAAAATCCTATGTTGTGAGGTCGAATGCGTTCTGGGAGTTCTAATAAAAAAAAAATCTCCTTTCTTCGCACTTTTGGGGTTACACAAAGAAACTTTAAACTGCTTATTATGTCAACAAAGTATTGCCATAGCCAGATTTATATTATTATGATCTTAGGTTGTGGCTGCAAGCAGTCTGTAGCTGCAGAGTTAAGTTAAGAGTTAAGTAAGTTGTGAAAGAAGAATTTAAAGACATGGTGTGATTTTGATACTCAGGTGATTCCAGGACAGGACAGCAGGGCTGTTGAGGCCCTGTGTTGGGTGGGCCAGCGGTTGTTCAGTGCTGGATTAAATGGCGAGATTACGGAATATGATTTGGAGAACCTGAGACCCAAGTACACAGTAATGGCTTACGGAGGCCCAGCCTGGACCCTCAGTAGCAACAACGAGGGAACAATGCTAGCGGTCAGTGAAGACGTGTTTTGTCACTATCCTTATGCTACACAACATATGCAAAATTGTTTTAAAAAATCTAAATGTTTACTTGTTTAGAATTTAATTGACAAGACTAGTTTGTCCTTGAGTGTCAACTGAATGCTTTCTGTGTCAGGTTGGTTGTGAGGATGGGACAGTGAAGATGTTTGAAATATTGGAGGAAAGAATTCAGTTTCAAAGAAACCATGATAGACAGAAAGGTAAGAGAACAACTGATTGAGCAGTGTTTATATATCCATGCCTAATTTTTACACAACTAGGTGTGTATTACATTTAATTGTATTTATGGGTCTTGCAATGTACATGAGTTTTTCGATTTCGATATTCTAGGGCGCATTATATCTTTGTCCTGGCATCCATCTGGCACACACATTGCTGCTGGTATGATGGGCATGATACGAATCTTTGAGACTGAGACAGGTAAGCAGACAGGGCTTACTCATGACTGGATTTGCAAAATTATCACAGAGCCTGTAATCTCTGAAAATGTTCATCTTAAACTTCAGAAGATGAATTTGGTGTCTGCCAACTCCATGTTTTCCTTAAATATCCTTAATGATACGATTATAACTGCTCGGTTTCTGCTCTTGCATAGGCCACGCTACACACAGACTGCTAGTGGAGCGAGGTTTAGGGTCACCTGCGAACAAAGAGGTGGTGGTTTGGAGTGTTGCCTTCCTGTCTGACCACACCGTGATCAGTGGTGATTCTGCAGGAAAGGTCCAGGTCTGGGATGGATTCACAGGAACTCTGATCAAAACTCACCTCATTACAAAGTGGGATGTTCTGGCTCTTTCTGTCTCACAGGTAAAAAGTAACCATTAATTATGGTACATTACACATCTTCTAATCAGTTTAAAGTACACAAACATGCATAATCAATCATGATATACTTTCTAAATATTAAACAGGATCAGAGTAGTCTGGTAGCTGGAACATCCGAAGGCACTGTCACCCAGTTCCAGTTCCTCCCCCTGATTGTGGGCCAGCAAGATAAGGAATGGGTTCGAACAAGGACTTTTAAAAACCATTCACATGATGTGAGAGCACTTGCCCACACTGAGACTGCTGTTGTTTCTGGAGGTCAGTGCTAAATCCCCATTTGGGGTTTGATGGTTATATACAGAAGCTGGAATGATAAATTTTGAGTGTTATTTTCACACACAGTGCATGATTTTCATGGTTGCATTCCACAAACAAGTGTGTTCCTTCGTGTCTAGAAAATATGATCTGTAGACCAGAAAATCTCTTTAACTAACATATTCTACTTTGATCAAAAAATTACTGCTCCAATGCTGTAATATCTTTTGTAGGAGATACTGATTTTATGAAATAACTACAAAATGATTGAAACAGGCGGCATTTTTGTTTTTTAGCCATTTGCTGGTTTTAGTGTCTAATTCCAGACAGAAATATTGTTGGTTTTCCATGAATTTGGCTGCATTTGTTTTTGCTACTCTCAGACTAAATGGTAGTAACTAATGATATCCTGATTACTGATCCCATAAGGTTTCATCATATTGGACAAATTAAAGATTTGTCCAATATTTTAGGTTTCTCAGTAATTGCCTACAAGCTACCTCAACTGTACTTTGTGTTGAGTATTAATTAGCAAACGTTAGCATACTAACTAAATTGAATTATGAATTATGCAGTCATCTTAAATGTAAACTTATCAACAGTTTGAAGAGTAGAATATTTTGGTGTTTGATTAGGTATGGACACCCAGCTGGTAGTGCAACCCCTGCTGGACAGAGTGGAGAAAAACACCCAGGAGTCAGCCCTGCGCAAAATAGCTTTCCCTCATGTGAGTACATATCATATCAGTGTTTGTGTTATTACTATAATAATAGGAATAAAATTTCATGTAATTATACTTAACATTGTGTATGAGCTAACAAGAAAAAGTATATATATATATATATATATACACACTTTCAAATTATGTCATATATGCAGGACAATATGTAAGTTGATCATGACGTGTGGTGACATGTTTATTACTTGTCTGTCTTCCATGTAGAGAAGTCTGGTTTGTTGTGCGAAAAAATCAGGACTGCTGCTCTTTCAGTTTCCTGAACATTTAGAGCTCTGGAGATTAGGAGAGAGTGATGGGCATGGTGAGAAAAACAAGCAAATAAAACCATACACTATAAAGTTGAAAGAAGTAATGGTGATTGTAAAATTTAAAAACTGCATTTTTATGTGACTAAACAGCTTTTATAATATAATAATTATACATGTGGCATCTGTGTGTTAACAGGAAAGCCTGGTGATAGTTTACCAGTGAGGAAGAAACCGGAAAAATTAATCCATCTGAAGCGGAAGGTGTGCAATCAATGTTTTCTTTTTCTTTTTTTTTTTTATTTATCTCATTGGTTTTTTTTTTTTTACTATAGAAACCTGACATAAGTGCTGTGCTGTAACCATCTTTGCTCAAATCTGCCAACATTTATGTTGATTATAAAAAAAACAAAAAAAAATGTGTACAGATGTAACCTGGTTGCTAACACATTTGTCATAAAGACCTTGTGTATTGATATCAATATTATGTACTTAGCTTATTCTGCTGCCCCCAAGTGGTTAAATCAGTCATTGGCGCTTTACCCAGACCATGTAATATATTTTTCTATGCACATGACATTTTTTTCACTTATCTAAGGGACATAATTGAATGTCATTATTAAAAATGGAACATTGTTTGCAGACTTTCATTTCTCCAGAAGGTCCACATTAAGGTCACATGAGGTCACTTTACAATGTTGTCTTTGGCTTTTAGGTTTCAGTTTATTCAATCTTTTAGAGAGTTAAGAGAATATTGAAACAAAAAGCTGATTGTACTTGTGCTTTTCTACAGGGGGAGGACCATATCTGCTGCAGTGCTTTGTCTCCATGTGGAGGCTGGTTGGCATATACAACAGTGTCTAGTGTGCGTCTCTACAGATTACAGTACAACAACAACAGCATCAGCATCAAAAAGGTGGGCTCTTCAACAATTTTGTTCCCTTATGACCTTTTTGTAATAAGAATTCAACTTCATTACATTATGAATGTTGGTAATGAGAATTTGAAGTTCCTTCTGCCGTCTCCTTCCTCTTCCCTCCAGCTGCCCAAACTACCAAAGGAACTTTGTTCAGCACACCAGCTCTGCTTCTCCTCTGACTCCTCCAAACTCTTTGCCTCTTCCAAACATTCTTCAGTCATTGTGGTTGCCCTTGGGCAATCAGAGTGTAAATACCTTCACACCCTAAAACCCAAATCAGGTTAGTCTCCTCAGTATGCAGCTTCAGCTGCAAAAGCTATGAAAATCACTGCCTTTCTTTCATAACCATGTTTGAAACCCAGGGTTACTGGACAGTAATACCAGTAGAATGAGGATCTGTCTTGAGATAAACAAAATTGTGAGGCTGAAGCTGAACTGTGAATGAAATTATAATAAATGATGATTTTAGACATTTCTATTACAAATTTATAAAAGGCCACAATGTATGAAATACTTTCTGCACCAAGTTGGACCAAGAGCAAAAGCACGGCTCCTTTGTATTCCAGCCTAATATGCAATGAATTCAACAAAGCTCTGTGCTGCCCAATTGCTTCAGTCAACTGCTGATACACCCAATTGGGAGGTGACGACAACTCACTCAAATTCATGTCACCCAACATTAAGACAGGTTACCTGGCGATTGAGGAGTTACAGCATCAAAGCTGTCTGTTATAATTTCTGCAGTTTCCTTATTATTCGGTCCTGAAACATAGACAAGCGTTCAGATTATTTGTCCAAACTCTTGTGGAAGAACTAAAAGCTTCTGACAGTAGCTCATAGTTTCTTTTGCACACCTTTTCATGTAGATGAATTGAGTGTCTCTGTAGAGTCTAATAGGATGCACAGTCCTCCACCAATAGATTTGTGACATGTTGTTTTATAGTTATCAAACTGGGTGCACGCTGTCCTCATTGATCCATGTCTCAGTGTAGGTCAGGATACTCTTTAGGAAATCCTCCTCATGTCTGAGACGCACATTGATCTCAACAACTTTATTGCTTATTATTGCCCAGTATCAGGGTAGCCTGTCTTTCCCAGGACAATATAAATCATGTCAGAGGTGATCAAACATCTTAACTTGGATGCTTTTTGGAAAAAAGGAGAAACCTTTATCATTCATGCAACATTATTTGCCAACAAAGTTTATAAGTGGGCTTTAGCCATTTGCATGTTTTTATATTTATATATTGTATTTTTAGTAAACCAAAGCATCATTTAGACGTTTCGGTGTATCACTGCCAGTGTTTCCTCTGAGCTCTCCGGGGGGCCATGGCGGTGTAAACAAATAACACTTGACTGCAGATTTGACTCTTCCAACCTATTTATTGGCTGGCCAGTTGAAAATGGCGTTTCCCCTCGCAACCACAACAACTTCCACATCTCAGCCATGTGCAATGTCAGATAAAAGCTGAATGTAAAACTAAACAATAAAATTAAGTCAGTAAATGGTAAAAGGGTAATGATACCTCACTAGCATCATCTACATCAGTTTTAGTTCTCTTCTTAGATAAATATTTGAACAAGCTCATCTGAAAATGCAGTCAGCAGTTAATACATCATGGCGTATTAGCTTAATGCTATCAATTAGTTTACCCACATTAGTCATTGAATTGGCACCGGGCCCAATTAAATAGCTACCGGTATCATACATAAGGTTAGCTGGCCATCAATAGTTTGCAAATATCTATTTAACTTGTAAAATCTAGTAAAATCTAAAACCTTTTCTCCGGTAAGTCGCTGCCCTTTTTTGCAGGAAGACACTCCTCTGACTATCTGACCTGGTGCCTGGGTGCCTGACTTAACGTCACTTTAAAGGCCGTACTCTCGCGAGTAATTAAAGGAAGTTCAACCTGTTGCTAAGAGCTTTGTCATGAAGGGATATGTTGTGGCTGTTTAATAGTTGCATAAAGAGCTTGGTCTCGACCTGCTCAATGTAAAGTGCCTTGATTTCACTCTGTTATGATATGGTGCAATATAAATAGGTTTGATTTGGTTTCTCCATATAGTGAATCATGAACATTAACATGGTATTAACGCCAATAGGAGCCTCATAGAGGCATTTTACACAATTAGCAATAGGCAGTAGACAGCAATCTACAACAGCGGCACAACAGAGTCTGTTTATCAAGGTAATGTGTATGTTCTCTGGCTTTGGCTGTGTATTCATCAGGATTTGTGTTTTTAAAGAAAATATTGAGCTATAGAACTATCAGATTATTAAAATTGTCTTTCAGGGTGTTTCCAGGATGAAAAAGAATAGCCAGCAGTCTGCAATATAACTTGCAAATCCACAGCATCATAAGATGCTTTTAAAAAGAAAACATATTATTATCTACATATTATTTTTCACTTGAATTTAGTCTTGGTCATATCATATGGTGCTAACTGCAACATAACTTATTTGTTCCTTACCATAGCCAATTATATACATCCTGCTCCCAAGAAAAGTGTAATTGTTTCATATTCTGAAAACTTTGTTTGGCTTGCATGTTTGTGTTTTCAAATTTTGTTTAAAAACTCATGAAGTGCTTTAGCTCAGAGACAATGATCTGCATCCATGCTAACGCACAACCCACTAACGCATGCTGAAGCACTCAGCTGGTGAGTTACAGAACATGCAGAACTTCACTGCACATTAGCTGTTGCAAAGGCAACAAGGTCAGAAACCTGTATAATTTATTACTCGTGTTGGTTCACCACCATTTTCAGAGAGGAACGTATTAGCCTGTGCAGACTGCAACACCACCCCAGAGATTGCAAACTAAAATATGGCCCGCTGCATTTCCAAAACACACAGTTTTAGATATCAAAACCTTTGTTGTGAGATGGTAGTTATTGCCACGTCCCTCCATGTATACCAGAAAAATTTGTTTAGAATTGCTCTCTCTCTACAGGCTGCTGCTCCAGCCCCTGATAACATCTCCCCATACGGCACACAGTAAAACAGGGGACATTATTTCTGAACTGGTGAAGGGACATTGTGATGTTCAGATGTGTTGGAAATAATACTGGAAAAAAATGAGATTTTATCTCAAGCACTTTTGTTAATTTACGGTGTGTTACTTCACTGCACATTAGCTGTTGCAAAGGCAACAAGGTCAGAAACCTGTATAATTTATTACTCGTGTTGGTTCACCACCATTTTCAGAGAGGAACGTATTAGCCTGTGCAGACTGCAACACCACCCCAGAGATTGCAAACTAAAATATGGCCCGCTGCATTTCCAAAACACACAGTTTTAGATATCAAAACCTTTGTTGTGAGATGGTAGTTATTGCCACGTCCCTCCATGTATACCAGAAAAATTTGTTTAGAATTGCTCTCTCTCTACAGGCTGCTGCTCCAGCCCCTGATAACATCTCCCCATACGGCACACAGTAAAACAGGGGACATTATTTCTGAACTGGTGAAGGGACATTGTGATGTTCAGATGTGTTGGAAATAATACTGGAAAAAAATGAGATTTTATCTCAAGCACTTTTGTTAATTTACGGTGTGTTACTCACAGCATTCTAAACCAGGGTTTTAAGGCTTTTGTGAAAGTGTTGTGCTAAAATCCATAGTTGGTAATTATTGCCACTGTCACAGATATTTTCTTCAGTTATTGTCACTTCATGATTTCTTCATTTATTTCATTTATGCCAAAATGACAAACTACCAATGACACTGAAAAAAGGTCTTAGGTCTTATAACACATAAACACACCACTTAATCAACTATTCTTGAGCTTTTCACAGTACAGTCTAACCATTGTGTCTGTGCTTGGTCTTCAGGCTGTAGACAACCAGTCCACCTGCTGTTTGTCAGTGAGGACAGCAAGTGGCTCGCTGCAGCAAACACAGGCTGTGAGATCCATATCTACAACCTCAATAAGCTAAAGGTTTGCTTGAACTCAGTTTTCTTTATTTTTGTCACTTTGTTTGGACTCAGTCTTCTTTATCTTTGCCACGTTGGTGTTATGCAACAATTTGATTGTGACCCCTGTTTGCAGCTTCATTGTACTGTTCCAGTGTACAGCTCATGTCCCACTGCCATTGCCATCCACCCAGTGACCAGCAATCTCGTCACGGTGCATGCTAATCAACAGGTAAATATAACATCAGCTTGTCTGACTTCATGTGACTGTATTATAATGATAATCATTAACTGTCAATAACCGTCAAAAGTACCCACTCTGCACCAACAATAAATAGGCAAACGTTACAAAGATAAAATGAGTCTGACACACTCTACGGCTCTTATCCCAGTTTGTGTTTTCTGTTGTGTGTGTTTCAGATATTTGAATATTCTTTGGCACAGAAGGAATACACAGAGTGGAGCCGCAAACTGCAGAAACAAGGCCTGCACAATCTGTGGTTGGAGCGGGACACCCCAATCACTCACATCAGCTTCAACCCTAACAACCAAGCTCACATCATTCTGCACGACATGTTCATGTTGTGCATCATTGACCAGAGTCTGGTGTGTGAACATTTACACTCACTGAGCACTTTATTAGGAGCACTATGCTACCAATGTATAGCTCAACACTTTGTTCTCAAGACACCTCACCTCAGACTGGCGTTCAAACCGCGATTTATTAGTATTAAGGACCAAAGAGTGAAAAGAATACCCCCTACACCATTACACCACCACCGCCATCCCCTGCTGTAGCTCATCCAAGTGCTTTAAAACTTGTCAATTTTGTTTGAAGCAAGAAGGAGTATGGTGATCTGTATTGTCATTTTTGTTTCTATGATTCCACATGCAGCCCCTCCCTGATAGAAAGACTCTACTCTACAACCAGATGACACTGAGGAGTGTTCCTGAGTCAGAGAGGCTCAGACACAGTCATGCTTTTAAGATCTGCAAGAATTTCCAGGTAAAGTCATCATGCCAAGCACAGTGGAGCTGTGCTGCTTCTAGGCATGGATCAAATTGAAAATGGCATTTGGAGTGCTGTCCATGTCCTCTTCACACCATGTTGAGCCCTTGAAGCATCTTACACTCATTCATTTGTCAGGTCATGTCGTATAAGTCTAAGGTTTCAGAGCTTGGGCTTTTGGTGGGAACTGATATTGGAACCAAATGTTTTAAAAAAAGTGGCACTGTTAAAAATGATGGATGTGCAGAGTTGACTCAGAAAAATATTTGTCATAGTATCTGCAAGGTTATTGTAGATCAATGGTAACATGGTATTTACAAGACATAACAACTGGGAGACTTAAATTCTCTGCTTATATACATATTTTTTTGTGTAAAGCATGAAATATAAATTTCCCTTTATCCCTCCTGATTTCTGTGGTGTTGATGTGTCCCCCAGCACCTCCTATGTGTGAGTACCTTGGAGGACCAAGCTCTGGTTGTCGTGGAGCGCCCCCTGCTGGACATCATGTCCCAGCTGCCTGCACCTGTCAGACAAAAGAAGTTTGCAACATAAATCAGCTGAGGCAGGTGTCTCAGTGCCCTTGTTCATACCAGAAGAAGGGAGTATTATCTTGTGTAAGTCCTCAAATGCTGAAATTCAAAATTAGGCTACTTTTTAAAAACTGTTTTGATAAAGTAATAATGTAAAAAATGGAGTTCCAATTTTTGTTTAGTTGGAAGGTGTTTGCTCAGTTTTCTCTTCTGACACCAGTGAATAAATTTAAATTTAATTTAATGGCTGTTAGCTTCTCAAAAACAGCTATGTGCATGCGCAGGCCACCATGACGTGGACAAAATTTACCACAACAATGAACATAGACCTTCTTTTCTTATGTTGTAAGAGTGAGTTTGTTGAAAAGTTAAGTATTGTTATGGTTTTCAAAACTGATTAAAATTTATCTGTACCTGCTGCTTGAACTTCAGGCTGTTCAGCCAATACCTGCAGACTTGTGCGCAATTACAAGAGAAATGTTAGTTTTTTAGGAAACTTTTAATAAACGTTTAATATTGACTTTGAGTTTCTGCAGTAATGAAATAGCAACATTTGATTAACTTCAAATAACAGATATATTCGTTCTTCAACTGGCTAAGGATGCCAGATAGGCACCCTGAGAAGGAGTGCATGAATCCAATTCCTGAGACAACATTTCAGTACAATCCCCCACACTTCCTGCCTATCTCCTCTCTTTATCAAAATGAAATATGCAAGGTTGTACCCAACCTTGCATATTTTTTGCACATCACATTTTGACCTGGATCAGTGGTAGCTGAAGAAATATTTATTTTAGTATCGCTGTCCCATAATATTTCTTCAGTGCTAACAGGTTGCAGTCTCTGTCTTAAAATTATGCCCTACCCCCTGGACCAGGAAACAATTGGAGCTGTGAACAGTTTGTGGTGATTTATGCATGCTTATGGGTTAACGAGTATTTAAGTGAAATGATTTTCACTGCTGAACTTTAGCCTTCCTTAAATTTTTATTGTACATGACCAAGAATGGAAAATCAGACTTCATCATGCTGTCCATGTCATTTTTATAATTGTATGATTGCGTTTCATGATGTCAAATACATTCAAGCAGAACTGATTCAGACACCAATGCCACTGATGTACGGAACCAACAAACTGGACCTTTAACACGCAAAACTTTAAAGACATTTTAAATAAATACCCAACCCTTGATTCTATAGAGTCCCAAACAACTGTCAACCTTAACACATTTTCACATAATCAAATTACCAAAGACCCACTGATATTAGTTCCAGTATCATCTCTGTACATAAAATAGTGAGAACATGTTTTCTCTAACATCTGCCATTTTTCTTTACTTAGCTTCAATAAAGCTTAACTGTGAAATCTTTGTTAGACTTATAAAGTCTCATTCATTTCTAAGTTTTTAAACCCTTTAAACACAAGCATTTAAAATGCAAAATTAAGTAAATAAATAGATAATTATTCAAATAGTATAATACCATAAAACTATACAATAGCCATTTTTCTTGATGACAAGGTCATTAAGTATGAAAATAAATACAGTTTACATTAGCTGCATCGGCTGTAAACAAGTCATACTGAAGTCTACAAAGACCTACAAACACACATGCATACATCAATATTGATGTCATTACAAAAATAAATAGGCCCATAAACACAGGCAGGTAAATAATCTCTGAGGTTTCAGCTGTTTCTAAAGTGTAACCAAGTCAAACTCCCATCAGGGAGTATCTTGGCCCAGTGTCCCCACTAAACCAGTTTACTCGCTGATCAAACTGGGAGTTTGACTCGGCCTTCCCAGAGAACTTGGTGGATTTTCAACCAAACACAAAATATAGTGTGCCATTTATGGGTTTTGCCAGATAACCTCCTACTAGGTCTGGACTCTGACGCAGGTACAGCCCACCTTTACCTCCACAGTGACTGGCCTGAGATAGTACTCGTCTCCGTTATCGCAGCGCTCTCTTTTTAGAAACACTCTGCTCTGCTTTATGGGGATAGAGTTGTAGTCGTGGCTCTCCTGTGGCGGATTTTTGTCCCGGATCAAGATGCATCCTGAACACAGGCACTCTGCTTCAGCATATGTGGAGGGAAAGTGATCCTCCTTGGATACAAGTCTGGAGCGGAACAAGAAGACAATGTGAGCATCTCATCTAAACACAATCTTGGCAATCTTGACTTGAGATACTTCACTTAATAATACATGATTGTTTGGAACAAAGATTGCTGCCCATTTAGAAATATATTAATGATGTCTTGGCATATTATGTCATGACAATATATACATATTCAAACACTTTTATATGCTTACTTATTCTCATTAATTTAAAAATTCACCTTCACACCACCTTAGGCTGCATAGTAAATAAACTGACAGGGTATCGGGTGGTTATATATTCATGCCATGCAGAGACATGTAATAAAATAATAGATTGAAAGGACTAGATGTTCATGTCAATATTTGAAATTGTTAATCCATTTTAATCGGATAAAACATATTTTTTTCATAGGATATTTTTATTCTATCAGAGCATACTTTGTCTTCTCACTGGGGAACTCCCTAAACAGGCAGGAACACTTCTTCAATGGCCAAACGAAGTTGGCGATAACATTTGTACTGAGTGAGGCAATCCGCGCCATTCCCAGAGGTCACACGTCATCTTGGCCCAGCCGGTGACGTCCTCCGGAGCGCACGTCATTAAGACCGATTCATAGACACAGTCAGCGTGTCACGTCCAGTTTTGGACAGAGTTATATCACCCTACAAATTAACACTTCGATTTAATTGGAAGCGAAAGATGTGTTGTTGTATTATAATAATAAAAACAAACAAAAAAAAAAAATCAACATCTCATCAATCAGATTATTTTTATAGCGACATTTCACATCCACAAAGATACGTTTTCTAAATGTCGACGTTCCTTTCCAGTTTTCCAACTCGATTTTAAATAACTACGTTGAATGTATGAAAATGATTGACCGTAATGGTCTTAATAGTATGACTATAGCTTGAGAACTATTCAGAGAATTGTGATCTTCACTGCCTGTTTATTACGTTACACTATTAACATGTTTATTCTGTGCTTATGTACCTAAGCTTTGTTTTTCTCTAATTTGACTGATTTGACTCATATTTGTTCATTTTAGTTAAGATGCCGAACTTGTTCTGTGTTGCCAGCATGTCAATTGTTGTTGATTGTACTTGATGACCTCACACACTCCAGTGCAGCCAGCATCATCTCTGTGGCTGACAGCTGTCTGCCAGATGTGACTCCCGTGGCCCCTTAGTGATCTCCCCTCACTAACGTGTCACAGTGCAGCAGAGCTGGAAGACTCACACGTATCTCCAGGGAGAAAGGGACCGGCCGCTGATGTGCTGAGGCACCTGCTGCTGGTACAGCTCTACGGGACAGGAGGCGGGCGAGTCGGCAGCGGCCGGCAGTGAGGGCTCCGGCGGCTGCGGGTAGTGGCTCCGCAGCTTCCGCTCTGCGACTTCGCTCAGCTTGGGCTGAGAGTAGCACCGGTTCTTCCGGCACGCCAGCACGGGCACGAGGAAAAGGAAGATGGCGACCTGTGGAAGGGTAGACGGGTGAGATGGAGGTGCAGGGTTCGGGAGGTCCGGGCGGCAGATGTCTTCTGTGTGCCACTCACCTGCTTCATGTCCATCCTGGCTCTGTCCTCTGTCCTCTGGCTGTCCACGGTGATCTGCTGGGCTGTTATATCCCATCCCCGCCCTCCGGCTATTTATTGAGTCTACCTGGGGAAAACCGGCAATGGAAATGCGATTTGTTGCTTGGACTTCCTCTTTGTTAAGGAAGGTACAGGTACAGGTACAGGTCTGAGCCATGATGTCATAAACCTTCATCCGACAAAGTTTCGCCCAGGAAATGCGCAAACACAAACACACACAGGGAAGATGGAGAAGGCTCACAGTAGGGCAAAAAAATAAAAAATAAAAGTACGTTTTAAACTCCCAAAGGAAAAAAAAAAACTGGAAAAGAACAAAATAATTGAGGACACCATTATTTCAAAACCACGTAAATTTCACAGAAAGCATTAAGAATCTTTTTCAGAGATGAAGAGACAGTTTTCCCCACAGCATTACATGTTTAAAAAAGCAGGAAAGGTCATGCAAATAATTCCTCCTGGACCCTGCTTTGTGGAAAAAGGGGCAGGAACAGTGTCACTGGATTTATGAGCTCTGTGCTGCCAGAATGGACAGAAGAAAGAGCAAATGAAGGAGCGGTCAGAAAGATTCACAACAGTGTCGGGGTGAATTTTCTGAACTATAATTTATTAATCATATACAAAGAACTGCAAATATGTTCAGTACTGAGTATGTTAAATATGTCAATTGAATTTAGTTAAATAATAATAATCAACAAACGAGTCCTTGAAAAAGTCCTTTTTATCTATTCTGTGAATTCATTTCTGGGTATTTAAGGTGTTTTGAGGCGATGGCATTCAGCTCTAATCAGAAAATGATTGCTAAAACTTTACAACTGTGCTATTATTTCTTTTGTTGGATTATGGTTAAAGGAATAAGGGTTGTTTGGTATGCAGAATATTTGTTTTAATAGCCATCATATTTATTCATGTATTTTATTGAGTAAGACAAATGTTGATATTTCCATTTTTTGTTTGTGTCATTTAGCACTGTAAACTTTTATTATTATTCAATTATGTATTTTTTTCCAGAACAAAGCAAATTAAACTGTATTTGCTACATAAACATGAAAAAAAGAACAAAATGAATTCAAGTAAACAATCCAAAAATTATTTTTTTGGGGGGGTTAAAGGGCAACTTCACATCTTGGAGAGTTTGCACCTCTCATGAGCTAGCTGAAAGTTCACAGAAATGAAAATGTATTAGATTGCATCCACTTGTTCAATGATCTGCTCTTTGCTGTACTTTTTAAGTTAATTAAGAGAATCTGCTTTTAAAAACCAAGTCAAACCACTGTGAGTTTTACCATTTATATAATGGGTCATAAGGCACAGCAACCCAACAGACATTGTTGGGTTGCTGTGTTCACGTGGTGCTACCACATGAACGAAAAAACCCAAAAGAGTCAGGCTGAGTTAAAGCCACGATGTGATACACACCTAGCTTTGTTTTGGTTCATTCTCACAGCAGCAAAAAACGTTTTCATGAACTCACTGTGCACCAGCACACACCAGATTAACCAACTTTAGCTGGTGAGTACCGACGGAGGATTTAGCTGAAGCGTCTGAGATTTTTCTCATGAGTTTATATTGTCCATAGTCTTTTCCTATTAAGAAAATAAAAACAACATAATTTAAGGTCAAAGTAATACATTTTTACTGAAGAACTGAAGCGCCAGGGACTTCTCATGCATGTAGACTGTGTGTCTGCCACTTGCATGAGTGGGAGTTCGCTTTAGCTTTGGGAACCCCTCAAAATATATAAATGATTTGCTATTATGAAAGAAAAGACACTAATGTGTAAACAAATCTAGTTGTAAGTATAATGAGGGAAAATTGGCAGTACTGTTGTGATGTAGCCGCCCCAGTGTAAATTTGTGTTTGTGTGTGACCCTGTTGTGGGATATTTGGTCTGTGATCACTCAGGGGAATGTCCTCTTATCAGCTGTGTGTTTCAGGGGCATTCACAGTTACTTCCCACTGGTCAGTCCCTTTCGCAGTCAACTTTGCAGGGTGAGGCCTCCGCAGACATAGATACAGCACCTTCGTGCACATAGCAAGGAATTCTGGGACTGTGTATCTGGCAACAAAGGATAGAGTATTCATGCAATGGTTTGCTCCAGTATATATGAAGGCTAAACATCTGTTTTATGAGAAACACCTGCAGACTTGTGAATTATCCAGACAGCCAATCAAGTAGCAGCAATGTAATTCATAAGATCATACAGATACAGGCCAGCTTTGTCTGATGAACCTGCAGAAACTATGTAATGCTAACAAGAATGTAGGTGGAAAGTTCTCCTTCCCTCCACAAGGCAGCTGAAGTCAGATCAATGGGCTGAGCAGTTTTTGCCTCTGAAAAGTGGGGAGACTGTTGAACACTTAACCCCCTCTTCTCCCACCCACACACACAGACCTACAAGGGTATCTGAACAGGGACACATTCAAATCCAGCGTGAAACTCATAGTCAGCTCTCAGAAATGATGCCACACTATCGCAGACTTGCCTAACTCTGGCTTTCGATTGAAGGCTCATGGGTAAATTGATGTGGAGTTATTATGAAATATAGGAACTTTCTAACACAAACTTGAAATGCAAAAGGACAGGTGAGTAACATAATCTTTATGAGGAATGTGCTGTAACTGATCACCTGACTAAGGTCAGAACACTAACGTAATAATGAGGATTAATCCATGTTTTTTTCTCCACCAAACAAAAGAGAGTAAAGCAGGGATGGACAATAACACAATACGTTTTTTTTTTTTACATGACTTAGATAACATTACTTTAATGCCACTTTTTAGGCACTAATTAAGTTTTGAAGAATTCTTTATTTCAAAACTTACAAACATGGACATATTCATTTGTTCCTCCATTCTTGAACATTGAGTTATTATGCAAGATTTGATTAATAATGATTCATAATACTTAAACAATATGTAATGAGTTTCATCCTGGATTTCATTTAAAAATAATTTTTAACATTTTCTTAAAAAAACAAAACAAACAAAGACTAACTCTGACAATTGCTTTGAGCAATAATTGCATGACAAACTGCTGAGGAATTATTTCAAATTAGGGTGTGGCCCTGACTGTTGCCAGCATGGAGGTGGGAATAACTGATGTTAGTCATAAGGAACAGAGATTTCAGAAGAAGTAAAGCTCCAAATAAATGCCTTCAAAAAAAAAAAAAAAAAAAAAAAAAAAAAAAAAAGGGAAAAAAACTAATTACATCCCTGCCCCCGTTACCGATTATTATACCAATGCAGGACATCACTAAGCTCACTTCCTCAAATTAGGTACAAACACAAAGTTGATTATAAAAATATTTGGATTTTAGTGGCCAGAGATCAGTATGACTTCACATAACATTTTTGTCATAAATTCATTCAAATGTCAGTGTCACTGTCACCATGACCTTCTGCAAAAACACTTCTGGCAATTATTTCTTTATGTTTCACACAGGACGGATGTGTGTGTGTGACCGTATCATGTAATGTGGTGTGTTGATGGACCAACCACAGGGCAGCAATTCTAAAAAGCTTAAAGCTGATTAATGTGGCATCAAAATTCATTTACAAATGTAATAAACCAGAAAGAACAGGCAGCTAACTTTCTCTCTATCAAAATAGTTTATTTCGAAGGCTGTTGTCACAAAAGCAAGACATATTGTGTCTCTAAATGTCCTCGTTCTACTTCTCGTACTCTTCCAACTAAAAATGTGACAAATAAAACAATAGTTTATCACTTGAGAAGAGCTAAGAAGAAAACAAAATGCTGCAGATTAAAAAAGAGCAATATTTCACATCACTATTGTCTATAATCATACACTTAAAAGAATCTGATGACTTGCTATTGTACAAGGTGACACAGTGAACACTGCCCTAACACACAGAATGCAGCGGAGTCACTGGGTGAACATTGGCCCACGGAGAACATATCAGAGGCTCATGATTGCTTACAGGGGCCAAATATGGATCGTTATAGACAATTTGTGAATTTATACAAAGAAGTGTTGCGAATTCTTGTCAGCTGTTGGTATTTTGTGGTGCTGGTTCAACAATCACACCACTCAGAGGAAATAGAAGCATGGAAGGAAGAATAGAAGACAGTAAAAAGGGGCAGAGAAAGACATGAGAAAAATTTGAATCAATGTGTATAAATCTATCTACCTGCTATTCATCACACCACATGAGGAATATGCCTTCTTTTAATTGGAGGAACAGAGATCAAGTGCATCTCCCTATGCTTCAGATTCTGTGAAGTCTATACAAAGTATACTCCATTCCTGAGAAGTCACATCCCCCCAATAACCAAATACCCAAGTGTTCCTTCCTGTTTCTTACTGATGAGGTAAACGGCAGCCAGACATTCAAAGACTTTTAAGGGGCATAAAAGTCAGTCACACGTGAGCGAACAACACTCAAGAATGAAACAAAGCCAAACCTCTCTGAAGGCAAACAAGCAGAAGATGGTTTTTGTGGCAGCATGAACCATACAACATTTTTATACATCCACTGACAGCAGACAAAAGAGACTCCATCCGATGACCTTCACTTTTGCCCCAGCTCAGGAGGCATGTAACTGGGCAAGGAGCAGACTCCCTTTCTACTTGGTGGGGATCTTGGCTCGCTTCCGGGCAATGGCGTCTTCAACAGCCTTCAGCTGTTTCAGTAGCTCCTCACGGCGAGACAGTGTGTTGCTGGGTTTGCTGGAGCCTGACCCTAAGCTAGAGCCTGAGCTGGCAGCCGAAGCAGAACTTGGGGCGGCTGGCTTGCCTGATGGCGGCACCGGGGCTTTTCCAGATGACTTTTGGGGTGGCGACAGAGGACGTTTCCTGAGAAAAACAAATAAGAGTTAGTCATTTTTTTTCTATTGACCGTTGCTACAAGCTAATGTTGTGACATGACTGAGAATAATGAGAAAGCAACCAGATATAAATGCAGCAACACCAAGAATAATCCCTTTTTATCATTGAATTTGGGCATAAGAGTTACAGTGGCTCATTGCCTAGGAGAGACAAACTTTTTGTATTACCTGAATTCAGTATTAACATAATTTAAAGTACAAATATAGTGACTGTATATTTTTCACACTGTCACAGAAACATTCCGGTTTCTCAGTAACAGTAAATTGGTGTCACAAATATTTTGTGAATCACAGAAGCAAGAAGAATTTCTGGATTCTCTTAACAACTTAATGTTCTCTTTTGGGATCTTGGGCACAACTATTCTAATCACAGGATTTCCCCCCATTTTTAATAAACATAAATAATGACCAAAAACTTTAAATCCTCAGGTTCAGAATTTGGTCCATTGTACTTGATGACCTTAGGTCCACAATTCTCACAAATGAGAACTGTGGAATAAGCCACAAAAAAGTCAATTTTATTTTTAAACCATGTGCTTAATTACTACCGTAAACGAAACGCCTTGTAGTCTTGATGATTCTACCTCCAGGGACCCCAAAAAGGTACAACTTTTATAACCCTCAAAACTAAATATTGCATATAGTCTGCAAAATTAGGGGCATACTTAAAACATGTTCTGCAATATTTGCAAGGAACTGACATCAACATGTCACACTAGCAACCAGCTCCCATATCTACATAATGTAGCTTTGCTGCTTCCCTGACCATGATTATTATATATGTCAAAAATCACCAAATATACAAGACTCTGCTGAGATTTCAACTTGACTGAACGGTATCTACAGGATTTCATGTTCTGCACTGCTGCCAGGATTAGAGGTGATTTTGACTTGGGATGCAACGGTACTCTGAAAAGTACCGAACCGTTCGGTACGCCCTGCACGGAACAATACGCCCGTATGTCCTCCAGGTTTTTGGTACAAGTCAGGTTGCATTAGTGCTTACTGCTTTACAGGCTACTCTCTGTGTGTGTGTGTGTGTGTGTGTGTGTGCCTGACTGTCCAGGCGAAAGCCCTCCCTCGCAAGTTAATGTCCAAGCTCTTGTGGCTGGCTGTCTGAGAGCCAAGTCGGATTGCAGCTTCAGTGAGTTGCTTCACTTCACACTTCATAACGCACCACATTTAATTGTTGGTAACGGTAACGCTGTTGTAACGATGGAAATAGTAATCAGTTAGGTTACCCATTACTGAAAAATATAATGTTTCCCCTCACTGCTACGATTTATGTATACTAGTAGTCAATGCTAAGAGGCACTTCAACAGTGTTTTGTGCTTACATTTTTATTTTAAGCTATGGTGAAAGTAGTAGGCAAGGAAAAAGAGGCAAGTCTACTACTAAGTGTTGTATTTGTTAACCAACTGTTGACTTAAAGCAGCGATCCTCACTATTTTTTTCACAAAAGCCACATTGGCCTAGAAAAGTCAAAGGGAGAGCCACATGGTTTTTACTCGGAACACCTGACGTTTGACTGCTCATCCCCTCTCCAGCGGTTTGCTGCTTCCTCAGACTCTTTATCCTCACTATTTTTACAACACTGTGTGTCTGTCCGCCCAGTTTTTGCCCTTTTTTAAATTAGAAATCAATCAATTTTGTGCCCACATCTCATGCTGGCTAGCGGAGCTGCAGTGATGTCACCAACTGTGACGGTGTTGTAAACAATACCATAAACGTGCTGCGTTGCCAGGTTTAACAGTGAAAGGAGAAGTACAATGCACATGTTTGCAGTGCAGGGTTTACTGAATATTTATGTAGAACATTTAAAAAAAAAATGTATTGGCTGGGTTACCAGATTGTTACAGGCTACCACACGAGCCACCAATTAAAGCTTGACGAGCCGCACAATCAGTATCTGACTTAAAGTGTTATTCAGTACCAGAATTGTTTGTAACTTGTTCTGACAAGCAAAATAACAGCTACCGAAAATGTATTGGTAAAAAAAAAAAAAAAACACGAGGTACGTACCATACTCTGGGCTACCTGTATCGTTGCACCCCTAATTTTAACAAAGTTCAGTCAATTTGTATACAAAGGAATGACAAATGATGGTAATTATTACATAACCTAATAAAACTAAATATGAGATATTTCAAGTTGTGATCTCTGGACAAAATCTATTTTTAGCTGCCTGCTGTTACAGAGCACCAAAACACAGTTTTGTGGGGAATGGGATATGTTATGTCACATGCACAGCTGTGGCTACTTCTTCATTTTGGCAAAGTACTTGTGCTCAAACAAATTTCATGCCCTGAAAACCCTGATGTGCTTGGTCCAAGTCAACATGTGCAAAATAAAATGCAAATTCAGAATTTCCCCTATTTTTGACTTCTGTTGTTACATCATACAGAGTTAAAGGAGAAATATCATTCATACAACAGTAGAAAGTAGACATTTTCAACAACCTGTCTCCGTGGGGCGGCAGGGGTCGGGGACCTTGGCCTCTGGGCCGATCCATTCGAGGGGAAAGTGACGGTCGACCAGGTATCCTTTTATCGCGGCCTGAAAACAACAGTATAAGAGTTAATGAGTCTTTTGGCTCTGTGTTACTTGATCAAAACTACATTACCAAGAGTCAGAAAATTCTGAGGTATTGAAGTCACGTGGCACGTGTAACACTGCAATTTTTTAAAACTTTTTGTAGAACATCTCAACTTCCGCTTTGGGCAAGGTAAATTAGAATGTGGGCTTGTGACAGATATTAAATGCACAGAACTGGAATTCAAACAATGCACTACTTCCAAATCAGTAACAGAAGAAGAAGTAATGAAACCATGGAGACCTTTGTGGCATGTTTGTGTAACTGTGAAAATAGCTGCCAAGAGTGGTTGGTAATATGGAACACCTGAAGCAAACAGTGAATGTGAAATCAATGCATCAGTCATGAGAAGGCAAAAATCTCAGTAGAGATGAACAGTTGGATTTTTTTATGGCATGATTTCAGAGGGAGGCCACAGGGCAAATTTCACATCTTATTATTGTTTGATGTAAACAAACAATTATGAATTCATAATAAAAGAAAAAAAATATTTCTCAAGCCAAGGGCAAAGTTGGGTAGAGTAGGGAGAGAATGAGAGCAGGAGAAAAATTTTCACTCTTATTTTTGTAAAGCTGAATGGTTTAAACAAATGAAATGAATTAAATTAAAAATGGGGTGGGGTGGGGGGGTTTGCACACTCCCATGCACAAACACGCAAATAGGACTCTAAACCTCTCATCCTGAGTAGCACAAAGCAGACTGTATATTGTAGTAATTATTATTTATTGTCTATCTCTATTTTAACCTTTATTATGTGCCTTGTTTTGAAGTGTGTTGTGTTCACTGCTTCTTGTACCTAAAATTGCTCCTTGGGGACAAAAAAAATTATTGAATATAACTGTTTCAAATACATTTTCTATCGAGTCTGGGGACCACAGGACATCCTTGGTCTTGAGCCCTGTATGTGTAACGTTAATGGATAGATAAATGATAGACCA
This sequence comes from Echeneis naucrates, assembly GCF_900963305.1. Classification (NCBI taxonomy): domain Eukaryota; kingdom Metazoa; phylum Chordata; class Actinopteri; order Carangiformes; family Echeneidae; genus Echeneis; species Echeneis naucrates. The sequence continues at coordinate 21,947,011 of NC_042526.1, read as the reverse complement.
TCAAGTTGTCACACCAGTGAAAAAATATGTTTTTTATGGTATAGCTATGTTGCATATCGCACAAACTGCATCGTATCCATTCTGTGAGGGATATTCCCATACATTCATGTAGTTCTGGTGTATACTTGGTTAAACAAGTGTGTGTGCTGTGAGTATTTTTTTTCTCACCTCTGTCTGGTGACATAGCAATCCTCTTGCTGACAGGAGAACCTGGCCTGTCCTTTTCTGAAGGAAGGTACCTCTTCCTATTGCCCTTATCTCCCTGCCGCCAAAAAAGAACAATATATATTATACGCAATGTGGATGTAGTTTTAGCTATTGAAAGAAAATATACAGATTATGCCTTTCAAATATGAAATTAAATTGGCTAAGTTGAACATTTTTTTTTGTGGCAAAAATAGAATTTTGCTTTATTTCCATGAGAGAAAAAAATTATCACGTTCACAATTTTACCCTAAGTACAAATCCTGAATCCTGTGGTGTTAAAACTATTTGCATTACAAATAATGCATTACTTATTCACATTCACAATTTAATTAATGTAAATTCTATTTACAACCACAGAGATCAGCAGGCAAGTAAGTAACATATTCTGTCTCTTTGATCTTCTCTGCTCTAATTATTGAATACCACCTCAGAAGAAGCCGTGCTTAGGTGATAATAAGCCAAGTCTTAGCATCACAAAAACAACAATTATTAGTAATGAGAGGGAATAATACCAGTCCTGCGTTATAACTGATAGCGGTGAGAGTCAGAAATCCACCAGCATGTAACAGAAACATGCCGCCTCATATGCATATTTAGTTGTATATTTAAGTGTCAGTTTTTGTGTTTACCATCCTTATCTAAAATATTCCACAGGATTACTACAGAAAAACAAGGATTGAAATTTTTTTTTTTTTTTTTGTAATTTGGTGATAGAAAAACAAGAACAAAACAAAAAAAACAACCCCCCCCCCCCCCCCCAAAAAAAAAAAAAAAAAAAAAAAAAAACACGAACAAACAAATAAAACAATAGTAACCTTATTGAGAAGGGTGAGTTTGATGTCTTTGTGGGAACCTGAGCCTCCATAGCTTCCAGGGGGGCCCATGGTGCCTGATGGGGGGTGTACAGGGTGGGCACCCCTGCTACCAGGTCCTGACCTGGGAATAAGGTTGCCTCCTCTAGGTGGGGGGCCAGATGGGTCAATCTTCCTGCGATCCTCCCTGAAAGGTTCATCTTTCTTTGACGGTCTCTCTGTGATGAGGACAAGAAAACTTAGAAGCCAATTAACTCAGCACCATTTGAACACCAGATTCTGTTTTGGAGTTGATGGTTTATAGGTTATGCTGTTGTCTTTCTAATTTTGTCATACGTCCCTGTTGAGTGGGAACTCTGTGCCTCGACTAACCCCTGTTCTTGTCTCTCGCATGTGGAGGCTTGTCCCGTGCAGTTCCTCTCTCTTTGCGGGAGTGATTTGGTGTGGGTGAGTGGGAGCTGGCTGAGGATACTGGGCTTGCCAGGTCAGCATACATGTCATCTGAATCTGCGCTACGCACAGAGCTGCTGCTGGATGACGCTGATGACACAGATGACACACTACTCACACTCAGCGATCTGCAAGAGATGACAGCACAATTGTGAGGTGCTGGTTCTAAGGGTCAGACAGAAAACATAACAGGCGCACAGCTGAATGAGTGCTATCGTCACTACTGTGTATGCACTTCATTCCAACACATGCTTACACGCACTTCATATAAGTATCATACCTGGATTTTCTGAATGGTATCCGAAGAGAGACAGCATGGAATAGAGAAAGACAAAAAGAGCATTAATTCAAGTTAGGCCCCCACTAGAGGGATCTGACTAGTGATGACATCTATAGCCACATGCAGTCATTCCACTGCTGGCTGTCGTGGTGGTGCCCAGAAAAAAACGTAGGCTAAAAAGATAATTGGAAGATGTTTTGGGGAAGGCCTGGTCTGATTATGACCAGAGATGGTGTCCAACCCACAGTGGAGGGTGCCGCTTTCATATATAGGAAATGACTGGATTTACTAGAAAGTTAAAGACATGACATTCCCGAGTCCAGACCAGGAGGCAGAGCCGTAGTTTAACAATTTCTGCGCCTCAGTTAGAGCGGTAACCTGTCCAATATAGAATAGAACAAAACAAGTATCTATAGGAACTGTGTCTGTCCCCCGACTTCCTAAATTTTGTTGCTCTATTAAGCCAAAAATAACAGAAGAGGAGCTGGAGAATAAATGAATTGACATCCCCTCATGTTAACTTTCATATTCCTCCTACCATAGGTCAAGGAGGAGGAGTGGCTGCTATTTCACTCCAGGCTATTGATTAATCCGTGACCAAACTCTGGTTATAGATCTTTAAAAGCCTTAACCTCAATCAAACTGGAAAATTGAAAGACCTGTTCTGCTAGTTTCAATATATTGTACCTAGTCCTTATCAGGGTTTCTATCAGAGTTCTCTGAGTTCCTATCAGAGTTAATACTGATTTCACTATTCATGTTGATGTTGTCAGTGACAGCCTTACTTCTGCATTTAAGTCATTACTAGAGTCAATTGGCTTTTCCCATTGTGTGAATGAACCTACTCACTGTTTTAATCACACCCTTATTCTGGTGTTAACGTATGGCATTGAGATTGACCAATTGATAATATTTCCTCACAACACTCTTCTCTTTGCCCACTTTGGCCTTTAAATAGATTTTACAGCGAGGCGCTGTTTGTTCTGTGTCTGATGCCACAAAGCCAAACAAATTCCAAATAACTGAAGATACGTTTCCTTTCCTCTGAGTTAGTTCTGCACCACTCGCCACCATGTTGATTGTTTATCTAATGCAGGGAAGAGGGCGCGTGCACTCACTGCTCTCTGAGCTACAGAAGCCCAGCAGGTAGGCGTTGGCGGCGGATGTTGATGAGAAAATCAATTTTCATTAAAACAAATCAACATTAAGTACAAATTCAAATTAATCGATAAAATCGATTTATCGCCCCGCAATAGTTGGAAAAGTTTAAGTCAGGTTTTAGGGTAGGTCAAAGCACAGAAACAGCACTGGTAAAAGGTATTAACGACATTTTCATGGCTTCTGACAATGGACTGACCTACATACTTGTCCTGTTAGATATTAATGCTGCCATTGACCATAATTTTCTATTACAAAGGCTGAAAGATGAAACTGGGACCAGAAGCCACACTAAGCTGGTTTAAATCATACTGATCAGAAACAATGACTCTTGCTCACACCTTAGTTAATCATGGAGTTCCACAGGGTTCTGTCCTTGGACCAATCTTTTGGTCCAAGAACAGTATATGCTTCCTTTAGGCAATATCCAGAAGCACAGCATCAATTTTCACTGTTATGCAGATGATACTCAGTTATACTTATCAATGAAGCCAAATGAGACAAATCGGATAGTCAGACCCATGGCATGACTTACAGACATAAAGACCTGGATGACCTGCAACTTTATACTTCTCAACTCAGACAAAAGTGAGGTTATTATACTTTGCCCTAAGCACCTTAGAGAAGTCTTATCTGATCATGTAACCACTCTTGATGGCATTACTTTGGACTGTTAGGAATCCTGAAGTAATATTTGATAAGCCCAAGCCCATGTCATTCATATAAAAATAGTCTCAAGGACAGCCTTCTGTCACCTACACAATATTGCAAAGATCAGAAGCATCCTGTCTGAAGAGGATGCATAAAAAGAACTAACCCATGCATTTGTTACTTCTAGACTAGATAAAAAAGTTATTCATTACTATTAGGATGTCCTAATGATTCTCTGAAAAACCTTCAGAACGCTGCTGCATGAATATGAACAGGAACTAGAAAAAGAGATGACATTTCTCCTGTGCTAGCTTCTCTTCATTGGCTCCCAGAAAAATTCTGTATAGAAGTTAAAATCCTTCTCTTAACATACAAAGCTCTTGACGATCAAGTTCCATCATATCTCAGAGAGCTAATAGTTCCTTCTTCTCCCAGGAGGTCACTTCGCTCTCTGAATGTAGGTTTACTTTTGGCCCCTAGAGTCCCCAGAAGAAAGTCCTCTCTCTTCCTGTCCCCATCCTACAGGTGGTGAATCATCTATGTTCCATGTACCTGCTCAGTACCTGCTGCTAACCTCTTCTTCTCCCCTACTGCTGATATTTACTAGGGTAAATGTAGTGCTACCTGGATGCAGTCACTGAATGTTTTGTTTGTACTTTCCATGGCATCCTGTTTTTGTTCTCTCTCTCTATCCCTCTACCGAGTCCACCCTCCTCTCCTTGGTGCTTGCTTTCATTTTGTTTCTCTCACTTCCTCTGCTACTCTATAAAGAGTTTGGTCTAGACCTGCTCTACGTGTAAAGCATCTTGATGTAACTTTGTTATGATTTGGCCCTAAAAAAATAAGTTCTGTTTGATCTGTTTGTATGCCTTACCTTTTGATTTCCTATACAACTGCTCATATGATTTCTTTCCATCTCAACAATGTTTACTGTGAGGTTTGTTGGATGACATTACCGATGGACAAAATACTTGATCACTAGACCCTTGTTATAGCGGAAAAACTGAGTTTTGTCATATCATCACCTACATGTGTGTAAATGCAGTCTGACAGTAGTGACAACAACATTTATCAAGGCATAACTGGAACACGTGTATAAGAGTTGCCTGTTTCATGAAAATATTCATGTGCACAACTACATGCAGCAAACAATTACAAAACCACTTATATTTTCATTTAATTATGAATGAATACAGTCTTTTGTATTAACCAACGAAATGTGGGGTCAACAGCCATTCGATGAGTATTTATGATGAAAAATTAGGATGTTCAAGTACCTTGATTTTCTGGATCCAGAGTGTGAGCGTGAGAGGGAGTTGGATGATGATCTGGATCTTGAGCTAGAGCCAGTATAACTGCTCCCGCTTCCACTCACACTCCCACTTACAGTTCGCCTAGAAGAGAGACAGGGCAGAACAGAGCTGGGAACACAGCAGGTAGTTTCTTATGACATCAAAAAAAAAAAAACGAAACAGACACAAATAAATTTGACAACACAAAATGAAAAGGAGCAAATCGTTAAATTAAACAATTATACTGGTTTCTTTCTTTTTTTTTTTTTTTTTTTAATCAGTGAAGCACTTTCTAGAGCCTGCTACAGCCTTATTCAATACTAAATTACCTCTGCATCACAGTATCTTTTCTAAAGTTACCCTGGGAACAGTGATCATCCCTGTGACACTCAAGAGGAACTGCTTCTTTTCACATCTGTGTATATTCTTATTCATCCAGGTCATAGTCATATTTGGCCAACAATTGAATTGAGCGCAACTGCACTCAAGTCCAGTTGCGTGTGATTCACTTGTTGGCTGGATATGCTTCTTTTCCCCTGACAATAATGAAACACTGAAGGAGGCACTGGGTTCTACCAACCAACTACACCAACTACGCGGGAGTGACCAACCAGTAGAAGTGACTTAGAATGTTTAAGGTTTAGAAATACAGCTCTAGACAACCCAACAATCTGAAGCCTATATCCAAATTTTGAATAAGAAAAACTAAACCTCTAATTACAGCAACTACTTTTAAAGATGGTGGACTGACCTGTCTTTACCTGATGAGAATTGCTACCCAAAGTGAGTTTCACATGCAGGAAAGCACTGTGATGCACAGTCAGGTGCACCATCTTAGACTGCTTAACATGGCATCTTTGACAAAAACAGCACCTTACCAAATTTGAGTAAATGTGAAAGTTGAAAAAGTAAAACTAGTTTGGACTAATTCGTTTGGTCATTTGTAGTATTTTTGGATAAAAGGAAACAATAGATTAAAATTATGATAATCTTTGGTGTGAAATTGGAGATTTTATGTTATTGTCTTATCGCACTGCTATACACATAATATGTGTAGCCACGGTCATTCCCACTCTTTATAGAATACCATGTCAAAAAACTACAGCTACCCCAACTGGCCTAGGCTAGTCCAAAAACATAATGTGTTCCATAAAATGTTCCTCCATTCAACTGCCCCAGGCAGTATCACTTATCCATAAAAAAATGTTAGAACTGGTTTTCCTGGATATTTTCCAAACTGCCCACATTCATACCCACGCAAGTTTCACACTTGCTGTTATTCCCTGCCCTTTAACTGCTCTTCCTCTCACAGTGTCCACAGAAGATGAGTTTTTCCTAAAGCCATCAACCTGCTTCCTCGCCTACACACTAAAGTGTTATGGTCCCAATTGCACAGTTGGGACATACAACTGAGTGTCACACACAAACTCAAACCGATATATGCAAATGTATTATACAAGTTCTGCTTACCACCATTTTATGTGTTAATGCAATGTTAACATATTACCTTGCAAATGAGAACCCAAGATAGAAACCTGAGGGAGGCCAATATTCTCCCACCCACACAAAACCAACTGCAAAGCATCCAAATTACTTTCCTTCATGCCAAAGCATTGCTCAAATTCCATAATGTCGTACTTGTCACGCAATCATAACCAGCTTTTAAGTCCAGTGCGTTAGAACACAATGAAAACTTCAGATAAGATGTTTGACAAACCTATGGGTTGAAAAACAAACTGATTCCACTCAACTGCTGAAGTTTGAAAAGAGTTTAAAACAAGCAGGTATTCAGTAAGGCAGCTCCTGCACATGTGCATGTCAGCTAGTGTGTCCCGAGTGTTTCAACAGTTTTTTTCCTGATCATTACAAAACTGCTTTAATAACTCTTATCACATATATATGACTATAAACAAAAGGGTATAACCAGGAATTTATGCTGATATGAGATTGAAGTGTGAAAATAGGGCTTGTGGCTGTGCCCAATGTTTCCATGTGGAGGGGTAATGTGGATACATGTGAACAAAATGAACGCAATTAAATAGATTCTGTGTCTGAACATTTTGTACAAATTGCAATGTATTATTGTTTTTGTTTTTTTTACAGTAACAAGATGAACCATAAGTATAAAAGTTAGCCTACCTGCGGGGAGGATGCTGCTGCCGTTCTTTCCGCCTTCCTTCCCTTGGGTTGGGAGGTCTTCCTGGTTCTCGTGGTGGCAGGGGCCTTCCTGCTCCACTGCTGCTAGCCCCACTACCTGTGGCTCCAGCCTCCCGGGGATTGGACGGAAGCTTGCCTCCCTCTCCAATCAGTTTGGAAGGCCTCCCCTGCTGCCCACTAAGTGGAGGAGGACTGGGAGCTTTTTTCATGGGAGGTTTGTCCCTGCGAAGCGGGGGCACACCACCTGGCTTCAGGGGTATGCTTAGAGAGATAAAACGCACTTATTGTTTTTTCAAACATCTAGACAGTGATGGCAAGAATGCTATATTTGCTAGAGATCATACATAATGCTCAAAAAAATAAGTGAAAAGAACTAATGCAGCATGATGCTGGAGAACTGATTGATGGTGTAAAATGATATCAATGTTTGATATTTACCCTTTTGCAATCATGGGAGAAAGGTCTGGTTTGTTCTTGGCATTCCTCTGTGCCGTTGGGCTGGATGAAGGAGAAGTGGAAAATGACCGAGACCTACAAATCAATAGTGAAGTAGATAAAATTGTCCCATTATGCAGTTTCATTTTGACATCATATCCCGATAGTATACAACAATTTTATAATATTGCTCTCCACCATTCAAAAGAAAACAAGAATTTGCACTCAAATGTATAGGCATTCAGGGAAATTAATGAATGTGGTCAACAAAAAAATTGAGTTTATATATAATTTTATATATAATTGCATTTCAAAGAATTGATGACTATAGCTCTCAGAAATGCTTTGGCATCCTGATTTGTGAGACCAAGTTAAATGTATAAACAGTCACATATAAAATTGAGTTTGACAAAACATGAAATAAATATTACCTGACTAGCTCCCCGGTAAAACAAGACAAAACAAACTATGTTAAATGTTCCATTACGTTTCTGTGTAAACAAAGAACAGGCCATTGTCCAGAGAAGCAAGCATGTAGGCATGTTGTTTTTGTCCTACAGAAATTCTCTGATTTATCTAAATGATAAAAATGTAGATTATATGCAGAATTAATTTATCAAAAAGTCAGCAGCGTATTAACAGCCATGGACAATATCATGGACTAGCTGAATAAATGAGAACAACAAAACAGACAACAGGCACATGGTAAGTTTTGCCAGTAGTGCAGTCCACACAATGTAGTCATCCTGCCAGTTTTCATGTGATTGTGACAGTTTTGATGCTACATTATTAGCAACACTTGCTATATAGTGTGTGAAATGAAGGAGTTGTTTATGATCAAAAAGCTGACTTCCATTGAGACAACCCACTACCCTAATGGTTACCATTTAGTGTAATTTATCCACTCTTAATTGGTGTCCCCAAAATATAATATTAAAAAATAAAAGAGTACAAAAGCACGGCGGAATAGTGGTTAGTGCTGTAGCCCCACAATGATAAGGTCATAGATTTGGTTCCCAGGCCTGAGGCCTATCTGCATGGAGTTTGCTTGTTCTCCATAGGCCCGAGTGTGAGTGGTTGTTTGTCTCTGTCTGTCTCTGTATGTTAGCCCAGCAATGGACTGGCGACGTTTCCACGGTGTACTCCGCCTTCGCCCAGTGTGAGCTGGGATTGACTCCGGCTCCCCCCCACAACCCAGAAGTAGATACGCAGTAGAAGATCAATGAATATATGAACGAATGAATGAAAAACAAAAGTCTTCCTTGGGTGACAGTTTACTCCTTGACAAAAAGATCAAGTAATAAGCTGTTTAGGTTTTGGAGATCATTGTGGTTGTATCTTGTGTGGTTGAGTTTTGGTTTAGTGGTAAAATCTGAGATGCACATTTATTTGCAAAAGCTGTACAAAGGTTTATGATATTTCACTTAATGATTTGAAAATGAAAAAAATGAAGGTTAAACATTAAATGGAAGAGCTTAAGCCAATTTCCTTGATAATTAAATTAATATCTTAACAACTTAAAAACAGGGTTAGGGTTTGTGACATCTAATCAACCTTACCTGTTGAAACATATAGCAATGCTACATTAAACCCATCTACTAGCTATTCTTTATTTTAGTGTGTACAGGGGAAGAGTAATACTAATGAAAACCTGTACAAACATGTAGAGGAAAGACTGTACAACCTCATTTATTACTTCGATGCAAATTCAAGAGCTAAGTATAGCAACATACACAAAAATACACAGTTCTGTGTACCTGGAGCGGCTGCCACTAAAGGAGCTGTGCTGTGAGGAGTGGCTGGAGTAGGAGCTGAACGAAGAGGAGCGGCTGCGAGAACGAGATGACCCAGAGCCTGTGTAGGAGGAAGAGCGTGATGAAGACCTGTAAACACAAACACACAAACACATGAGTTAATGAGTCAAAAATTCTTAAATTTAGAAAAAAATACCTTTTTGCATTTACCTCCAATATACATAAAAAACTTTATTAAGAGCCAGAGGGTGCCTAGCATTGATACAGTTAAATCAGTCAACTTGAGTTATATAGCACCAAATCATAGAGGTACATCAAGGACATGGTCTACATATAAAGTGTTAAACACAATATCAAGGTTAAGAAAGCTTTATATATAATTTGACTACATACACATTTTCAAAATGGGAAGTACACAACCTGTGAAAACATTTGCATAATAACTTCAGTAGCTCTTGGAGAGCTTTCTATAGTCTGAAAAATGATACTGCTAACAGACAAAAGTGTACAACTGAAAACAACGCCCAAGGCCCATGTCAGACCTGGCATTTGATCTGTGATCTGATCACAAGTGACCAGCACCAAGTATGTCCATTCAACCCTGCCTTCAAAATAAACCTCAGGATCCTTTTGGGGACATTCACACCTGTATTCATGGCCTTTCACTAGCGATCAGATTTCCTTATACATGTTGTTAATGACAGGCGCGAACAAAGCCTGGGTTTCCCCTCTTCTGCATCTTTATGGAGGGAAGCTAGGCTACCAAACAATTCTATGAAAAGTGACTTATTATTACACTGCTACTAATATGATCTTAAAATTCTTATCATTGAATTGTTTTTAGTCTGTTTATATTCAGCTTTAAGTTTCAGCTTAAATGGAAATTAATGGAATTAAATTCTAACAATTATTCCTTTGTGTATCTCTGACTTGGACATATGTGTTAAGTTTGGACTCAGGTGTTAAAATGTTAAAATTAGGTTTTCTTGCAGAGAATCACACAAAAGGCCAAGGATGTTGTATGCACAAATATAACTGTGTTTCTGAAGGATGGCATTTCTTCATTAATTAAATAGTTTTTTCTTCCAACTCTTCTGCACACAACATAGTCCTTTTAGTGATAAAATTATGAATTGCCAATTATTCAATATCCCATCTCAGTCACACAGGACATCATAAGATGAAGGAGTTCCTACCTGGAGGAATTGGACAAAGAAACAGAAGAGCCTGAGGGTCTATGTCTCCGGCGGCCTCTTGGTGGAGAGCCCAACCCAGGGCGTCTTCTGGGTGATTTGGACCGACGCCACGGATCCTTCCACTCATCTGGTCGCCTCATTAACGGAACAACCTCCTTCTTTGAAGGGGGCTCCATTGGCCTGAGATGGAGATTAATTGCAAATTTAAATGTTGTATTCACTTAATAAAATCCACCTAGGTCTTTAAGCAAAGGCACCCAAACTGAGGCCTATTGTTTTTTTTTATCTTCTTATTAGTTAAAATGGAAAAATCTAAATTAAAACCTAAGAAAATCAGATGTGAATGATTCACCAGTGATAATAATATTGTAAAAAAATAATAATAATAAATATGTAAAATTATTACAGGAATTAATGTTTTAATAAGAAAATGTGAAAACTTTCAGGGCAATTAAACATGAGAATTTTGCTGATATAAGTTTGACCTGAATAAGAATAAAAACTGATTATGACACAGTGATACCAAAATGTTAAAAAGATGACGCATTCCCTGTTGACCAAACAGTGTGAGATCTGGTGGCCTAATTGAAAAGTGGATTAAAGTTAAAGCTACAGTTTTTTTATCTCAATCTGCAACACACTGTACAAACTCATATACTGTAAATGTTTGAATATTGTTTTCCATATAATCAAAAACTATTTGTAGTAGTCATTACAAGAGATTGGTGACAGAAAGATTATGCTAAATCAAATAAATAGTCAGTGTTAACAGAGCTGCCCCAAAATCAGGTTTTGGGTTCAGTCAGGGATAAATATCACAGCTGTACACAAATATGTGTACAGCTTCGACATTTACCATCAATGGGCGTGAGATTTCCCCAGGTAAAAAAGTAAATAAAAGTAAAAAAAAAAAAAAAAAAAGAGCAAAATTTAATATCCTTAATTCTATGTATAAATATTGCCCTATTTGTTGGAGGAAATTAACCAAATGAGTGGATATGCATTTCCTTGCAAACTTGTTGAACACATAAATTGAACAATTTAAAGAACGTTGAGTGACAGATTCCTGTCTCTGTGTCAGTTACTGTGTGGTGAGGGCAAAGGATTGTCATTTCAACTGGTATGAGGAGTAGGTTTGGGTTTAGTACTAAAACTGTAGTACTGTCAAAACTGCCTTTAGTCAATGCGCTGCATAAAGTCTAAGGATTAAAGAAACAATAAGTAATATAACCAAAAGCAGGGACATGTTAATGGACATCCTTTAATAAGCACATACAGGATGCAAGTCAAGTAAATTTCCTCCTACAAATGAGAAATTCCACAGACGTGACGCAAAAGTAAACAAGTGACTCAGACAGGAACTAGCCATTTAGCTAAAAATAGAACCTACCTTTATGTCCTTAGCTTCTATTCTTCTCTGTATTTTTTGAGGAAGTAGTAAGTGGTGCGTGGGACACATAAATCTATAAAGCCCACAGAACAGATGATAGGATGTTTGCACAATTACGTGAGTTTAATGAATCAGTTTGAGGCGGCTTCTAGAAAAAACTAAAAACTGGTCTGGGGCAAGGTTCAGGTGATTCCATAAGCTAAAGCTAAACTCTGCATGAACCTGATAGTATTTCTAATTTGTTTATGAAAAAGAGCACAAGGATAGAAAATAAACACTGATATGTTGAGTACAGGCTTAAGTAAATACAGCCTGTAAAAACAACTTGTTTTTGTTTTGTTTGTTTTGTTTTTTTATTAAATTAACTTGATTAAGAAATCAAGTTAATTTCTTAATTCTATTTTTTAACTAATTCAAAGAGATTACGGAAATTATTAAAAGTACAGTTTAAAAAATAATATAGTTGTCATGCAGTTCAGCTAATAACCAGAAACAAGAGGAGAGATCACATTAGTCCAGTTTTAGTGGCTCTACACTGCCCCCTGCTACATGTAAAATTTGATTCATGTATTTGTAAATGTTCTGAGTATAAAAGTTGATTTTGTTTTTTTGTTTTCATTTAATGTTTTAATTGCACAGTTATATTTGAAACATATTTTCTATTATTTTCATAACACATTAATGACTTGTATGGCACTATACAAATTATGCTTTAATAGAGATTCAACAAAAACAGGCCAGTGTAAGTAATTACTTATATAAGAGTCTACTATATACAGCCGACGCTGCAGAATGTTATGACTTCAATTTCAATTTTCTAGACTCAGGATTACTTGGCTTTCAAAATGAAATGAAAATACTGGCCCACTCTCTATTTCCACATGTAATAAAGGAAAGTGTCTGAAGGCTCAAACTGTTATTTGGCTAGGGAGATAGAAGGTTGCGTGTAGATCACATGGCGGTGAACACATTCCTAGAAGAATAGTTTAAAAGGCAAAGTTTCCACATCACTTTTAGCAGGTATTATTGCTTCCAGATGCACTGCATCAAATACACCAAAACGTGGATTTTGCTAACAGTCATGTCATAAATGTTGTTGCATTTCAGCCAGAAAAGAAAAACCTAGAGACCACAATGGCTGGCAAAGTAATGTATACACCACTGGTTGTATTTTCTGTCTTGAACTGGTGGACTGAAATCTGATTTGTCATTACTGCAAATCAATGAGTAGGCCTAATTTGTGGTTTGTATTGAAGTTCCTTAATTTGCAGCTGTACAATAAGGGTTTGAAATTTTTTCTTCATTAATAGCAAAACATGGGCTTTGGTTCGATTTTGTTGAGTCGCTTTCAATATAAGTGTTAGTGCCACTGAGGCAGATTAGAGCTGCCTGTATTACAAAGACATTGACAGCAGGCAAATTAATGTAGTGGGTTTTAATAATGTGCAGACTTGACCCACACATTTTTGGTTTATGGCAGATTATTTTATGGGGACATATGCTTAACCTGCTACAAGACATTTAATAATAGATTTTATTCATATGTTGCCTTTCAGGTCACCCAAGGTTGCCTGACAGAGAATACAAGCATATTGGGTATTAGGGCAGACAAACAAATAGACAATAAACAAAGAATGGGACACAATAATATAGACATATTAAGACAAACAACAAAAAAGGGGGACACAGTAAAACATATTCAAACATTTGTTCTGTGGGAGGGTAGTGCAATGCAAAGTTGAGTTATAGTGAATAAAGCAGTTTGAACAGATGAGTTTTCAGTTATGATTTGAATGGTGAGAAGGAGTCTGGCTGTCGTATGTGTGGGGCGAAGGAGTTCCAGAGTCTGGGTGATGAGCAGCTGAAGGCTTGGGCGCAAATGGTGCTGAGGCGTGGGGTTGGGCTGGAGAGGAGTCCTGGGGAGGTTGAGCAGAGGGTGCAGGAGGGAGTGATTGCTGGAGGAGGTCAGACAGGTAACGTGGGGGCCAGATTGTGGAGAGCTTTGAGAAGGGGATTCTTGTAATGAATTCAGTATTGCACAGGGAGCCAGTGGAGTGACATGAAAAAAGGGGTTATGTGGTCGATTGATTTGGTGTTGGGGATGATCCGGGCAGCAGAGGAGGAGATGTAGACCTGTGTATCGTCAGCGTAGCAGTGGAAATGGATCCAATGATTATGAAGGATTTTGCCCAGCGGGAGGAGGTAGATGATGAAGTGGAGGGGACCCAAAAGAGACCGTTGGGGGACACTTGAACACCCAGATTTGTGATTGTTGTCTTTCAGTGAGGTAGGATGAGAGCTATGAGAATGCAACACCTGTGATCCCAAAGCCAGCAAGGTGGTCCAGGAGTAGTGTGTGGGAGATGGTGTCGTAAGCTGCACTAAGGTTGAGAAGGATAAGGATGGTGAGTAATCTGGGGCCAGCTGCGAGGAGGAGATTGTTGGAGATTTTGACTAGGTCTGTTTCGGTGCTGTATTGAGAGCGGAAACCAGATTGGAAGGGTTCTTGGAGGTTGTTACTGTAGTTGTGTGGCGACCACCTTCTCAAGGATTTTGGAAATGACAGGAAGGTTGGAAATGGGTCTGTAGTGACTTAGATCAGCAGGGTCAGAGCTGGGTTTTTTTTTTTTTTAGGATGGGTGTGATGGCAGCCAGTTTGAGAGAGGGTGGAGTTTACTATTTCAGTGATCATAGCGAAGATGGACAGCAGGCAGGCTTTGATGAGGGTGATGGGAAGAGTATCAAGCTGACAGGTGTTGGTTTTTGCTTTACGGATGAGATCTGAGATGGTGTGTTCTGATGCCAGGGTGAAATTGGATAGAGTGTTTGTCTGAGGTTGGTCAGAGGAACTTCGTTAAGGAAGTGCACGATGAGCCCAGCTGTTGGTGAGTGGTGGTAATTTTAGATCTGAAAAATTGCAGGAAGGTTGTTGTGTGGAGGTGTCTGGAGGGAGAGTTTTCGGGTGGATGAAGCAGGTGGCTGACAGTGGAGAAGAGGACTATTGTTTTCTGTACCAATATGAGGATGAGGTTGAAATAGTAGGAGGATTCGGCAGTAGAGAGAGCATTCTTGGAGTGGTGAAGGTGATCAGAGTACATCTGGGTGTGAACTGTGAGTCTGGTCTTTTTATAGAGTTGCTCCAGTTGACGGCCCAGGTGGTGAGGGAAGAGGACAGACAGTTATTGTAGTTGTTCACCAGGTCAGCAGGAGAGGATGATGGAGGAGGACTCAGGTAAATTGTAATCAGGTTGGTGAGATCAGTGGGGCTGACGTGTGTGATGTTTTTGAAGCTGATGGTCCGTTGTTCTTTGGCTTTGGATAGTTGAATGTGAATGTTAAAAAAGACAGGTTTATGGTCGGAGATGGTTATCCGGGACAATGTCGGTGAAACAGATTACGTCCAGGATGTGGCCTTTGTTATGGTTGGGTGGTTGACAGACAGAATGAGTCCAAGACAGTCCAGGAGAAGGATGAAATCGTTTGTAAAAGTACTGGATGAGTTGTCAATGTGGATGTTGAAATCACAGAGGAGGAGAACAGTGGGAGACATGGTGCACACAGATGTTAACAGTGACGAAAATGAGGAAGACAGCAGAGGATTTTGGTGGTCTGTAGATGGTGACAATGATGGTCGGTGTGGGGCCTGTAAGATTAAATGCCAAGCATTCGAATGAGTAGTGACAGTAGTGACCTTTAAGGTATTGCGGTAGAGCACAGCAAGGCCACCCCTCACACTGTGATTGGCTGGTCAGGAAGGTCGGGCAGAGTCGGGGGGGAGATTCACCTGGATTTAAGCGCATCAATGGAGCCCTGATTCAAGGAGTCACCATGGCAATGGGGAGGAGGAGGGCTGTGTTTTACACCCCACTAGAATTGGACATCGTAATGTGCTCATATGGTGAGTTTGAACATGTTTTTAGAAAGAAGTGCGACACCGCTGCGGCTGCCAAAGAGAGGGAGACGCTGTGGGAGAACATTGGGTCAATGCGTAAATTTAAATGTAGTCCTTTGCAATTCAAATAATATTACGGGGGAAACTGCTTGAATGGTAGCCTATTAATTTATTTTATTTAGGTGGAATCCTGTGAGGGAGAGGCATGCTTAGAAGCAGTTTAAGATGAAATAGGTAAGACCTTGGCATAATCTTCATAATCTGGGGGTACTTCATTTTGATCATGTTTTACATTGTAAATTAAATATTATGTGGCTTTTCAACTGTGCAGTTGTTTTATCTCCAACATGATGCTGTTTTCACACAAATGTCTTCTCATCTATACCGTGTTCTGTTAAGTAATTAAGCCTATTTTAACTAACACAGACTTCTACTCAGCCAACAGAAAGAAGGCAGATGCCCGTAAAACGGGTGGTGGTTCAGCACCGCCACCTCTAACAGAGGTAGACGAGCTGGCTCTAAGCAAGAATTTAGGAAGGCCAGTGGCTTAGGGAATCCCTGGTGGCAGCTCATCCTCTGAGCCCATTCAGTCACTCAAGTGCCTTTATATAATGTAATATGCGTAGGCCTATATATATCTTTTTTTTTAAAAACCTATTCATAAATATTTATTCCCCTTTCATGCCCTTTTTTTTCTTTTGCACCAAAAGATTCTGATGGTGGTATCTGCCTGGTGTAGCCCCCTCACACAACAGACCTTGTAACTGTATGTAGGCAATACTCCAAAGATTTATACTGAAACATATCACTCATCTGGGATGGAGAGCACAAGGAAACTGTGTCTGCTGCCTTTACAGAGGGGGATCCAGAAAGCCCTAGAGAGGTAACATCTTGATATGTTACTGATTGTTCTCTTGCAATTCACATTTCTTAACATTCTGGTGGAATATAGTGTGAGACACTATTATTTTTGGCAGCCATTTTAGATTTAGTCTTAGTCTTATGGACGAAAATGCTTATTATTTTTAGTCAAATTTTAGTAATTTCTATATGTGATGGTTTTAGTCGACAAAAACTCAAAAAGGTTTTAGTCCAATTTTAGTAAAAAAAAAACCAAACAAACAAACAAAAAAAATATCATTGTCAGGTAAGATATTTAGTCTACATTGAAACTCATTCGTTTTAACAGGGCATGGTTGGGCAGGAGCAGGAGAGTCCGTGAACTTCCACTGCATAGATTGACGCAGTGAGATGGATGTTCAGTAAACACCAGAGGTTCATTCTGTGGAAATAATGTGCAACTGTATCATTTAATGTCCTCCTTATGTATTCCCAGTTACCAGTAAAAGAGATTGACAAAATTCTCCTGCTGGGAAAAAAGTGTATGTAGATGATGGACTGTGATGTGAAACAGTACCGCTCAAACAGATAATTGTCTGGAAATGCTAGAGCATCTATGCAGTCTGATAACCATCTCCCGACGAATATTTAATTCTCTGCGCAGTCATGCTGCACTTTCATTCACAGGATCGTTATCAAGAGGACATGCCATGTTAGTGAATAAAGTCACCACCTGCTGTGCCTTATGGATTTCTAATATATGCTTACTGATTTATTTATTTTTTTTAGGATTCATCAAATAACTGACAGCAGACCTATGCTACGCCAAAACTCATCTGCTGACTGAATGAATGAGGAAATCAAATGCCATGTGTGGCTGAAAGAGGTCGGAGAGAGAGAAACCCAAGGTTCAATGAGAAAAACCTAGTCCTAGGTTCATGGAGTCTGTTACTAAGGTACTACATTTCAGGGTTAACAGACTGAGTTTCCACTAAACCTGCTTCGTGAAATGAACCCATGGCCTCTTCTGGTGTATCAAAACAACACATCCAAAACGTATACAAAAAACAATCAATGCAAAGCCCACTGAAAGTACACTTACTTGAGTGGCAAGCTGAGGGGAGAACGCGGTTTCAATTTGTCCTCATCTTTCTTCTCTCTGGCTTCTCGAGGTGGACGGATCCTCGGCCTGTCCTTCTCATCCCGCTTCATTCTGTCCCGCTCCCACTCCTCTTTTCGTCGCATTCGCTCCTTTTCACGTTCCCGCTCTCTTTCCCTCTCTCTCTCTCTCTGTCGCCGCTCCCTTTCACGGTGATCTCTCTCTCTTTCTCTGTCCCGGTGCCGCTCCTGAGGATCACGGTCACGTTCACGTTCCTGTTGAGATGGACTTGAGGCTTATTACACAGAAAACCCATTTAAAAAAATCCAAACTGCCACCAGGCTTCATATTTTTGTGGTAAATATATATTGCAACCAGAAACAACCAAAATCAATTTATGAAACTCCCAATCCTTTTTTGGCTTCCTGATCTCACTTGCAATGCTAAGCCTAATGCCCATTTATGTTGGTTTCTGTCTTTTCACTGATGGCAGTGACAATGAGAAATGGAGAATATTTCTGCTTACATTTAGAGAAGAGAAATAGGAGGCATTGAGAGATACTCACACTGTAGTGGTAAGGAAGAGGAGCTTCTGTGTACTGTACTCTGAAGTTTTCATACTGGCCACCTCGCCAGAGGGCCTCCATCTCATAGTCATAGTATGGATCATTATATGGGTCACTGACAAAGGAAAAGCATTTCATTGTGTTTTAAAGCATGGCATATTCCTAAACCATGAAGTTCAATTCTGCTATGTCTTTTTTTCGTTGGTGTTGTTTCTTATATCTCTCAAGGTTGTGGCACGTGTCACTGTCTAACCATGCACATAGTTTTTAGTAGAAAATAAAAGGGGCAGGTGTTTTGGCATGGTGTTCACTGTGATATGCTGCGGCTTTGGATTAACACTTACCCATACATGGGATCTCTGATGTCCATTTCACTGAAAGAGAAAGAACAATCAATGAAAACAAATCATTTGAATTACTTTCGTAATTCGTCAATAGAGTAACTGGATAGGTTAAAAGCAGCTTCATGAAAACTTCAGGCTGGCTGGAAGCATTGTACAGTAGTATATCACCTCATCAAGCATTTCTTTTTTACTGTAGAGTCTGACATGATCCAATATGATCAATATTTGAATTTACTTCACAAAACAGAAAGCTTGTATTAGTGAGAGACAGAGACAGAGAAAATGAAAAACTGAAAGTCATATCTTAGCCTGCTTAGCAGTAATAGCTAAATTTGAGGCAAGACAGAGCACAACGGTGATTAATTTGAAATATCTTCCCTGTCTTAACAGGGAAGAAGAGCTTCATAAGAAAGGCCAACCAGATTTAATCACTGCTGCAAAATTTTGGAGTTCCACGTGAAACTTCTGTCTTGTATAATAATGTGTTGAATATGAGCAGGTCGTACTCTCTGATGATGCGGTAGCTGCGTTCTCTGAAGAACTCATTCTCTTTGTCAAATTCTCTCTCATCCTCTCCAATGGTCACATTGAAACGCTTCTCCTCAAAGTCTGGTTCCTGCTCCTTGCGGATGGTGGCTTTCTTCAGCACCTATGGGATGTAGAACAATGTGTATAATATGGAGTAGATTACTTTTCTCGCTTGTGAATCTATATAGCAACCATTGGATTGTGCGATGTATATCAACATTGAAAAACTAACAACTAAACTTTTCTCTATGTAAACCTTTGCAACCAGAAACTCCATCCTCTAAAATTATCATACAGTTGGATAATCACCTCTAAAAGCTATTCTATTAAAAACTGAATCTTCATGATGGAGGCCCTATTGTGGGACTGTTAAAGTGCAGTGTTTTTGTATCTTATTATTAAGATTGATCATGATCAATTATAGGATCAATATTAATGCATGATAATGCCCAAATAACTAGTAAATTTGGGATCCATTCAGGGGTGTAGCCATCATTTTAGAAGTGAGGGGGACAAATAGTTCACAGCTCTACCTTAACTACCTTAGATCATGAAATTGACATCTATTTGTTATCTTTCAAAGTCCTTAAAGGCAACATAATATATAATATAAAAGTTCTCTGTTTTAGCTAAACATTATCTACATTCAACAGCATTACTCAACTTACACAGTTTGTCTGAAAAAGGTGTCTTAAGTTTTTTTGCCTCTTGGCTTGCTGAACATATTTGAAGAACTGTGGAGATCTGAATCACACACGACAGTAGTGTGTGCTTGCAGCCTTAGCTCTGCCTGGTCACAATGTGTTTAGTAGGGGCCTGTGAAAACGCGTTCCCACGTTATAAATGAATTAAGTGGTTGTAAAGGTTGTAAAAAGTGCGGGGGACATGCCCCTGCATACCTCGCGTCCGCTATGCCCATGGACTCATCACTCCTATATTTATTGAACAAAAACGAGTTATGGCTCTTCATTTGGATTGGTCATCAATAAAAAAACAAATATTAAACATGTATAATTGCTGATTCTGGTCCTTCATTGTTAAGCTCTTTCGACATACAGTAAACTGCCAGATATTCAAGGTTCTAAGTGTTATGGGAAAATGGGTGAAAGCACTTACTGACAGGACACTTTCTGGCTTGTCTATGGCGAAAATAAGGAAAAAGTGCAGGTGGACAACAGGAATCTTCAGTGTAGAAGGGTTATGATTAATCCACACAATTGTGATTCATTACTTTGTGATATATATAAATACTTTTTAATTGTTTTTTAATTTTTTAATTTATTTGGTAGCCATCTGTATTTGTATGAATCAGATTTAATTGGTTAAACTTTATGTGTTTTTCCCCCTCTTTCGAATTTTCCCCATTCAGGGTCGTCACAGTAAGTCAGCTCTCTGATTTGCATGATTGAGTTGGCTGCAGTTTTTACGCTTGATGCCCTTCCTGGTGAAACCCTCCCCATTTATCCTACATACCACTGGCTTGCCTTGTGACAAGTGTTCAAACCCCTGGCCTCTGGATGCAAAGCATGTGCCATACCACTGAGCTACATCTCTAGGCCAGTTAAAATTCAGAATATTCATTCATTCATTCATTCATCTTCAACTGCTTTATCTTTTTCCAGGTCGTGGGGTGCTGGAGCCAATCCCATACAGACAGACAACCACCCACTCAGACCTACAGACAATTTAGAGTCAATTAACTCAAACATGCATGACTTTGGATGGTGGGAGGAAACCCACGCAGACATGGGAAGAACATGCTAACTCCACACAGAAAGGCGCCAGGCCCAGGAACCAATCCTGTGACCTTCTTATTGTGGGCCAACAGCGCTAACCATTATGCCACTGTGCTGCCCAAATTTAGAATATAAGAAAAGAAAAAAGAAAACGAATAACATGCTTTTAAAATATTGAGTGTAAAATGTTTCTTGCAGGTTTCAAAAGGTTTCATGCAGACATGACTATGTATAACATATTTTTTTAGAAATTCCCTCACAGACCACACTTTGAGAACCACTGAATTAGACCGATCATTATGATAAAATTACCTTTATCATTTTTGTCAGCCTCCACTCCACTTACATTTATATCTATTCTCTTTTTTCAACTCTAACTTTTCTGCCCCTGGCTGCAACCCACGGCAACTCAGACAACTTAGTCACTTCACTCACAATATGAAGTAGGCATGTCACATATATAAGCCAGAAAAAACAGACTGACTGGATGTTGTTGCCCTTTTTTCTGCTGTATGATGTGGAGTAAATTATGCCCAAAGATTGTCATCATTATCAATCTTAATTTTATCGTGACCGCATTTCAAGATTGTTTTACTGCCCAGCTCTACATAATCATCACAAAATGTCTTCTAGATTAGGCAACTTCTGAGCAGCTGTTTGTATGAGAAGCAGGTAGAATGTTTACCTCTTTGGCGTGCCTCAGACCTCTCTCCCAAGCACTTTCCACAGGAGGCTCAACAGGAGGAGGCGGCGGAGGAAGCTCCTCCACTGCAGGCCCAGCCTAAAATGGTTGAAAATAATGGATTGTTTGTCTACAAGTACATATTACCTGTATAACTGCAAATGGCATAGATACAGCACCTGAGCATTTGTACTCTAATTTGTTCTTTTATATGTAACAGCATGTGCAAAGAGTCTTTGAAAGCGAAGAAATTAAATGCATCGTTTTCATGCAGACAAGTAGGAAAGACACATACCCAGGGATTATTGGGTATGAGTGGGTGTGGTCCTCCAGGAGGCGCTCCATTGGGTGAGAAGAGGTCAGGTTTACTGATGAGGGAATAGTTGCCTTTGTCATTGACTCCAGGGTGAATGAACCTACAGTTCATTCCCCAAGTGCAATTTCCTGGATAAGAAAAACTATATCTTACCCAGAGTAAGAACAAATAAAGACAAACTACCTGAAACACACCTTTGTGAGGCATATTCTGCAGTTTCATGTTAGCAATCAGGTCACGCAGAGAAAGAATAAGTGACCTGCACTCACCTAGGATGTTGCCTGATTAAAAAAAACCAAAACATCTGATATTCAGTTAAACTAAAAAGAAAATAGTGCACATTGTTGAAAAGAAAAAATGCATATAGACAATCATATATCTAAAAATGTTATCAAGCCTGATGTCCAGTTATTGAAACAATCATAAGGAGTGTCAGCTGACATATTCAATTCCTCAAAATTGCTCCTTTACATAATATATCAACAGATTTTAATAAAAGCACAAGGCTTACAAAGACTGTCAATGAATTCAGGTTTCTATAAACCTGGTAATGCAAGAGGACATTATTGGCATTATAGCAAATTGGTTCCTCGACAGCTTGTCATCATTAGGAACTGATTCCACTCATAGGTAACTCATCCAAGAGAATATTTATTATCATTAGTTATGAGGGGTCAGAATGTTGATGCGCTGTTCAAAGGCACTATATTGTGAATAGAGTAGCATTCATTAATGCCTTAACAATAAATCACTCCAAACAATTGTATAATCTGCAATGAGGCTCCTCAGTGGTCATGGGACAGAGGAGTTACTGCTGAACGCACCCAGAAGAGATTGAGTGGTTTGATAGTAAAAGAAAAAAATGAGAACTATAAAAAGCTCTCACTCACACTCTCTCTCTCTAGTTAATTCCAAGGGTTCACCCTCTTGCTACTGAATCACCAGATGCCAGTGTAAAAGTAAGAAGATTGTAGTGAAAAATAATATCAGACATCCAGCTATTTGGATCAAGGTCTTGGGTTTGATTCACTTTCTACCACCTACCTTTAATGAAGAATCTGCAGATTGGACGTGGCCTGATCTTCCTGTCTGAGGGATCTTTGACTTCCCCCTCCTCTAGGTCATCATCCTGCTCAAACACGCAAAAAACAGATCATGTCACACTCAATCCTCTCAGTGAAGAACAACACAAATCATAGGTACCTTATCTGGTAGTCATGAAAAAGATAATCAGTTTTGAAGTTAGCTAATTTCTATTTTGTACTGACACCAGATAGTGTGCTTGGGTTTTAAAACTGATAAATAAGGACATTTTTAGAAATTACACAATGCAGCCCTTATCTTCATATCAGGAATCAACAACAGTGTGAAATGTTACAATATCAAAGTGGGTTAACTATCACAAAGGGGCAACGGGAAAAATTTAAGAAGGTAGTTATACTTAACTTTTCAAATTTAATTATTTGTTAAAATCAGGAAGCCATTCAGTGAAATCATGCTTTAATTTGGGTGCAAGCATTAAAAATTTTACTAGATTGATTTAGCACAGACGCACCAACAGAATGGCCTTAAATTTTCATCTGTGCTTGTGTTACCTATATGTGATTATTGTCCATCGCACCTTGTCCAATGTAAATTAATAAAAGTAAAGTTACAAAAATAGTTTTCCATCATTAACCATCTTCAGTCCTTTTTCCTCACCCTGTACAAATGCTCTCTTCAGAGTTCCTATTCTGTTTCCACCAACGACACAAGATTAACACTGACTGAATTTTAGTCAGCCACGGCTAGAGGTGCAATGTGTTCTGTTCTGTGTATTAGCTAACAAATGTAGAGGACAGCAGAAATCCAAAGTTAAATGTGGGATTTCAGGTAATTGTGTGAAAATGTCATTGGCACCCAAATATGTTGGTGTTGACAGTGTTCCTCTCTTGGTTTTTAAAGATCTGACCTAAAACCAACAGTCCCTAACAAATACACGAGAGTGGCACAACATGGTAACAAGGGAAGTTGCCGACCAGCAAACCTGAATGTGCCTTACATTAAACCTTCAAGACCCCAACTGTATGATGCAATCATGTCAACAAAATGCCAAATCTGGATGGAATGGCTCTGCCACAAAGACCTCCAGCTGATCAGAGAGCAAAATGGATTGCTATCTATGCAAAATAAGACAATTCCTATTAAGACGAGAAAATGTAAATTAACCACTTGACATTAACACAACATTGTATTGTTTTGTCAATGAATTGCTTATTTCCATATTGAAAACATAATCTATGGATTTCAAATGTTTGTCTATACTTGTGGCTTTGATTAAAATCAGATCTTATCCCAATTTGACTGAAAAGAGGACAACATTTTAAATTAACACTGATAAATGCTTGGTGGCTACAGGTCAATCTTTCTTTAATGTGTCAATGGTCATGTGATGAGCATATTCTGCACGGAAATGTAAACTCATCTGAGGGAAAGAGTCAACTACATTTTTTGGCATTGCATACTGCAGCTGTATTTTGACTTAGCATGGTGGTGGTGGTGGTGCTTAGCATGAGTATTGGTGTTCAATCCACTGCTTCAAATGCATTCCACATTTCATACATACTCTTTTACAGAGAAAAAAAATACTCTTACATGAATTGCAGCGTGCTTAATGCAGTAACAGGATATGTTTCATCTGTAAAAACGCTTAAATGTAATAGCCAATAGATGAATTAGTTGCAGCATTGCAGTGGTGATTAAAAATATGGCTGAGACATTAAATATCAAATGAAAAAGAGAATATAAAAGACATGTTACTAAAGAAATGCTAAATGAAAGCCTGTGAATCCAGAAATTGAAGTGATGTGTATGCCCACTTTGCAAGCAAAGTAAAGTGGACACATGGAAAGTGTAAGAGAGGGTAGTGGCATGTCTCTGTGGCTTGGAGAGACAAAACAAACCTTAGAAAAATAAACTTGGTCCGTTACAAAATTAATCATGAAATCCGGGGTTGACCAAACAGTAGAAGAAAGGGATGAAAGAATTGGTATTAGTTTCTTCAAGTTCCATTTTAGCTGATTCCAATCCTGAGAAAAAAAAAATTTCAAGCCCTCATACACATCCCTATACACAGTTTGGGACATCTACATTATTGTGGAGACAAAGTGACGTTTCTCTTACAAATTCACCTGCTGCCAAGAAGCGGGGAGTAAGAGGAAAAACTCTAAGATGTCAAAACTTGAAATGGACCAATAAAGTCCTTCTTTTTACATTACATACATTTCAATTGTCTACCTGCCAATATATTCAATGGCTCCTTCTAAATGAGGCTTATATACATGCATATATGGGCTGTAATCTCCACACCCCTCTCTCTCTCCCCATCTCTCCATCAACCCAAAGCAGTGGAGGCAGATGTTCCACCCACCGTCAAACTGGTTCTTTCTGAGGTTTCTACCTCTTAAAGAAAGTTTTCCCTCAGCTGTCACCAAGTGTTTGCTCAATTGTTGGGTGTCTTCAAATAATTCTATAAAAAATTTGGTCTCAATCTACTGTATGTGTAAAATGTCTTAATGCAAATCTGTCATGAATTAGCACAACATAAATAAAATGTATTAAGAGAACAACTTCCACACCAGGCATTTTTTCAGCCACCTACATTTACCCAATCACCTTATATGTAACTACCAGCAAAACTATTAGCACTTACATCAATCTCTCCTTCATCAATCTCGCCATCATCCTCATCCTTCTTCTTGTCTCTGAAAGGATCTCTGCCCACTCGTTCAGACCCTTTGGAATCTTCTGTTTTCTTGGATTCGTTGATTCTAGGAGATGGGGGGAGGATAGGTTTCTTCTCTTTCTTCTTAGTGCTCTTGTCCTCATTCTCCTCCTCTTCTGCATCTTCTTCATCTTCATCTTCATCATGTGGAGGGATACTGGGTTCCTCTGGGACTTCCTCATCATAATCCAGTTCATGCTCATCTAGCTCTCGGGAATCAGAAGCGGAGTCATCCTTGAGTTCCTTAACCACAACAGCCCTCCTGCTGTCCTCTTCCTCAGTCCTTGTCCGTTCATTTTCCTCTCCCAACTTGCCTTTGTCATCATAGTCATAATCAACTTCAGCTGGATCAGACCCTACCAAGGCATCCATTCTGTAGCCACTGACATTATATCCTTCCTCCCTGTCTTCACCATTTTCTTCATCAGCAAAGCCCTTGACCTTTTCGGGCTCCGAGTATGGAGACTGTGGAGTGTCAATAACCCTATCTTCCTCCTCCTCTTCCACCCCATCCAATCCATGCGAACCATCTTCATCCCCATCCATCAGCACAATGGTCTCATCCTCCTGCCCAATCCCTCCAGGATCCTCATCAGAGACGAACTCTGGGACGACCCCATCCTCTTCTTCTAGCTCCTCCTCTAAATCCAAACCTCTTTCTCTGTTTTCCTCTGCCAGGTCGTCTTCTTCCTCCACAACCAGCCCACCATTCTCCTCTTCAGGGATTGCCTCGCTACTTGACATGACTCTGTCCTCTTCATCGGAAGAATTCAGAAGTTCACAGTCAGAAAGACCCTTCTCTTCTTCCTCAGGAGACTGGGGGGATTGGGTAGGGCTTTCAGGAGAATCCATTAGAGAATAATCTGGTATAAACAGAAAACAGTAGTATTACTATATATATATATATATATATATATATATATATATATATATATATATATATATATATATATATATAAGCTTTTCCCTATTTGGGGTCGTCAAAGTAAGTCAGCTGTGTGACTTGCATGATTGATCTGGCAGTTTTTATGCCAGATGCCCTTCCTGTTCTGCGTGCAAAGCATGCAGCTCTACCACTAAGCTGTCCAATCTTTCTGCTTGTATACAATCATAACCCAATTTACCTTGACAGAAACTATACAAGGAAATAACAAAACAGAAAAAAAATTAGTGTGTTCAGCATTCAAGATTGTCTACACACAAATAATACCAAAATGTTTAGCAGTGAACTCGAAATGTTTGTTCTATGGATGAGAAAAGGATATGGAATATTTGGAGTTACTTTTGCCAACAAAGTGGCTATCAAGACAAAACCCCTACTGTCTCTAAAAATGCTGTCGGAATAATCAATGAATTAAACTCTAATTAAACGCAATGTGTCTACTATGTAGAAGTGACTGCTCCCCTAGCTCCCGGTGCTGCCCGTTCGACAGAGAATCATTAGCTACCTCAGTACTGTCAACAGTAA
This sequence comes from Echeneis naucrates, assembly GCF_900963305.1. Lineage (NCBI taxonomy): Eukaryota > Metazoa > Chordata > Actinopteri > Carangiformes > Echeneidae > Echeneis > Echeneis naucrates. The sequence continues at coordinate 21,919,995 of NC_042526.1, read as the reverse complement.
ATGCCATAAACCTCAAAGTGTTCTTGAGGAACATCTTCCATACGTACTTGTGTGTACACAAATAGAGTATTGCATAAGATCATCTGTAGTGTAAAATCACCGGTAATACTTCTAATGGCTATGTCGCACGAGTTGGCAACAAGGCCCATACCTAAGCAACCCCGACGAAAGCTAGCTAGCTAGCTAACGAAGAAAAAATGCCCCGACTGAAGTGTAAGTTTTTCCTCAACTGATAGACAAATAAAGCGGGTATATGAAGTTCGCAATCCGGTAGAAACGATCGGGGCAATACTTCGATGGCACTGTAGCACAATAACTTAGCTTTCAATTGACAATGCAGCGTTATATGAAGCTAGGCTAAAACGGGCTACAACTCTGATAGCCGGTGATTATCACACATTTCATTCACCTTGCTGACCCAGAGCTGTTTAAAGACGGCGCTGCTGCGTTAAATACCTCTTTCCGTCGATCTTGCTTTACAGTTTACAATAAATTTAAAACGTTTGATTGAGCCGCTATGCTAGAGAAGATAGAGCACCCCGCACGGCACAGTTAGAGCTGCCATTACTTCTACGTCATCAACGCACGACAATCTCAGAGACGGTACTGTAATGAGCAGCTTTCAGTTCATGCTTCCACTTCCCCCGCTGGGAGCTGTCGGAGAGAACTCGAGTCAAAGTCGAGGTGAAAGAGTTTCAAGATCACTTAAGATACCAGTGGCTCACATGTGTATTGATAATAAATTTTAAGTACAACTGTACTTAATGTATAGTGACTAAATAATCTGAACCAAAACTTCCAACCAGGGCCCACTTGGTCCTGGTTACCAAATTCCATGTCTGTTTTCTATTTTTAACAACCAAAGTCAGTTATTCCTAAAATACAGTAATCCTTAAAGATAAGCCGACCTCCCAGACAAGCTGAAAATCCACAGACACCAATCCTGAAAGTGTGTTGTTTATGTCACAGAGGTATTTTTGTAGCAGGTAGGTTAGTGTTAGCACTTGACTATATGTTTCTCATGCTGAAAGAAACAATACAAGTCAAAACCTACCAGGTACTCTTTTCAAACTGACAGAAATCCAGGGTGTAACAGTTAAATAGGGAGCATTCTACAATTAAACTAAGCAGAATGTGCCACCTGAAAACGTTAGAGAAACAACTTAGATAATTAAAAGTAATAATTAAAGAAGAAAAGAGTATAAAAGGAATCATAATCAACCACAACATCACAGCCCCATATCTTAGCCTTGATCATACATCCACTTGGTCAGTACTTTGGTATACATGCAAAGTCAAGGTACATGCTCCATTTTAGGAGAAAATTTTCTTTCCTGTCCTGCATGACATCCTTTCATAAACTGCCACTGTTTCTACTCTCATGCTCTCTGGATAATTATTTGATCTTGACCACACTGCATGCACCAATGTACCTTCTTCAATACCACACTTCCAAAAAGAACAAGAGTCCTTTAGGCCAAGTATAAAAAGCCTATTTTGGGTCCAATAAACAGAGTACAGAATTTAGAACTTGGCAGCTTTCTTCCACCTGAGAAACATGAGGAAAATCAGAAACATCCTCTCTCAAGAGGATGCAGAAAAACTAGTCCATGCATTTGTAACTTCTAGGCTGGACTACTGTAATTCATTATTATCTAGATGTCCAAAGGCCTTAAGTTGATGCAGAATGCTGCTGAATGAATATTAACAAGAACTAGGAAAAGAGATCATGTCTCTCCTGTGTTAGCCTCTCTTCATTAGCTGCCGGTAGGACTGAGCACCTCTCTCTCCCTCCCTCTCTCCCTCTCTCCTCCTTGCATGCGCCAATATATCAATAACCATGTTTCTTTGAAGTCCCTGCTTCTCCCAGTTCTAAGCACGTGTAACTATTTACCAACCATGTATCCGCAAGTCTCTGTCTCTCCCAGTTCCTCCTCTCCCTGTCCTCATCCTGCAGGTGGTGAATAATCACCACACCCATATCTTCATGAACTCCATACAGCATCATTTCTATGAACTTCATGCAGCATCGTATGTTCCTGCCTGCACCTGTCTTGAATATCCCCTCCTCCTGCTTTCATTCTCTCCCTACTCTACCCAATGTTGCCCCAACGTGTCTCTCTCGCTCTCTCTTTCTCAACCCAACCGGTCAAGGCAGATGGCTGCCCCCCATGAGCCTGGTTCTGCCCGAGGTTTCTGTCTGTTAAAAGATGGTTTTCCTTGCAACCGCTTGCTCATGGTGGGATCTGTTGGGTTTGTTTAAATAATTATATAAAGACTTTGGTCTAGACCTGCTTGAAATGTAAAGTGCCTTGATGTAACTTTGTAGTGATTTGGCAATATATATAAATAAATCTGATTTGATTTGATCATAATCAACTAAATTATATTGTCTTCATACATCAACAGTTTATGGACACTGATGCTGTATTACTTTGGAAGATTATCATCAACAAACAGAATAACAGAGGGCTGACCTGGGGTGGTGAGGGGTGACCTGACATGTGCCTCTCCCCAATTACAAATATAATGATATGTAACTGTTTGTTTGTACTGCTGCTTCTGGTCAATCATCTACTAGAGGCAGATTTCATCAAAACCAAACACTTCAAGAATCCCAGTAAAAAAATCCTCATTCTATCATATCAAAATGCTTTTTTGCTATCAAGTGACACTGGATCAGTGAACCACACCTAATGTTGTCAACAGTATGTTTATGCATAAAACCCACTTACTTTTCATGCACTCAAGCCTATTTGCAAGGGTACTCCTCCGGGTACTCTGGTTTCCTCCTATCATCCAAAGACATGCATGACTAGGTTAATTAGTTACTTGCCCATAGGTGTGAGTGGTTGTCTGTTTTTGTCTGTCTTTATGTGTTGGCCCTGTTATACTGGCGACCTGTCTAAGGAGTGCTCTGCCTTTGCCCCAAGCATTGGTTCCAGCGTCCCAGAAACAGATATTAGGTAGAAAATGAGTGAGTGAACTCTCTGGAAACAGGACTTTATTTACACCAATGATTTTTTTCTATGTCTCTGTCTCTCTGTGCCTCTCTCTTGCAACATACATGTACATTACATCATTACATGTCTAAATCTGTTTCTTCTCGTAGTCTGTGGTTAGCTCCTCCTGTCATCTCTCTTCCTTTCTGCATCCTACAGCTGCTGAATCATCTCTGCTCCATTTTCCTGCTCAATAACTGTTTCTGCAATAGTTGCCATTAATTATCAATACACACCATTAATCATTTCCCATTGTTAATTCTACATTGTTACTTCCCCCTTGCCATTGTCACCAAGTACTTGCTCTTGGAGGGATATGTTGGGTCTCTTTAACAACTCCATAAAGAGTTTGTTCTACACCTGTTCTGTATATTAAGCACCTTAATATAACTGTTGGTTTGATACTATTTCATAAATTTTATTTAAATTTGATTATTTGACGAGCAAGATTTGTTTTTTGTGAGTCAGATCATTTGGAAGATCCAGTCATTGAAAAAATGTTTCCATACAGTCTTTATCATATTGAGAATCTGCTATTTGTAATTTCTCCTAAATCTCTTGAAAACCATAATTAATATTTACAGATTTGATTTTGCAGATAATTTACCTGCTTTATCCCCAAGGTCACAGTAGTTTTGCCTCACTCTGAAGAGTGAAAATTAGCCATTTCTGTGACAGGATGAGGTCATAATTACATTTCATTTAAGTTCTCAGAATTTGTACTTTTTCAAGCCATTCTGAAGTCTCTCCCTTTTCCTCAATTTCAAAGTCACTCTGTGTAGTTTTAAGTGCCTCCCAGGCGATACCTGTAGAGGGAGCTGCTTGCGCATTCAATTTAAGATATCTTATTTGGTTTCCTAAGGCCTCCTCAAACTGTGATTGTTGTAAAACAGATTAACTGATATCCACCTAGTCATATGAATTATATTACTGCCATGTGTATGGCATGGTCTGATGCTAAGATACTCCCAATACAACAGGAAATAACTGACCCTTAACTAACTAACCCTTCTTTTTGGATATAACATCCTCCACATGTGTATGTATCCCAAGGACTTAGTCATACTTTGCACTGTGAACATAGCGTTTGGCATCCTAATTGGGATTCATAACTAAATTAAAATCACCATCAATAATTGCATTGTCATCTCCTTCCTGATGCAATTTTGCCTTTATGCAAAAATGCAAAAACTGCAAAAATTTCCTAACCCGTTATGCCCCATTAGGAATGAAAACATTACTTAAAATGTTTATATGAACTTCTATTTCCTTTATTAAAAGAATACTTTACATTTTTAGGTTGTCTCATGCATTTAAACTGTAACATTTTATAAGAAGTGTTAAAGCTTCTCAGTTTTGGTTTTATCCTTTAATAAACATGCCTCAACCAATCCTTACACAAGTTTTGAGCATTTTCAACAGAGGGATATGTTTCAAAAACATGACATAAAATAGTTTTGACTTCAAAGTTGTAAAAAAGTATCTGGATGTCCCAGGCTGCCAAATTTAGCAGCCATTAAAAAAACTATATTGAACTAGTTACATGAGAAGACAACCTTAACTAATAACAACAATAATAATAATAATGGCATAGTGGTATAGTGGATAGTGCCTACAATATGAAGGTTGCATGTTCTACTCGTTCTTGCGAGGGTTTCCTCCAGTTACTCCGGTTTCCTTCCACCGTCCAAAGACATCATGTTTGGGTTAACTGGTTACTCTAAATTGTTCACAGGTCTGAGTGTGAGTGTGAGTGGTTGATCGTCTCTGTCCGTCTCTGTGTGTTGGCCCTGTGATTGACTGGAAACCTGTCCAGGGTGTATCCCACCCTTGCCCACTGTGAACTGGGATTGGCTCCAGCACCCCCTTCCCGCTCCCCTCCACGAGTAGAAATAGTAGAAGATGAATGAATGACTGAAACAACGACTCAAGGGAGGACATTCTGTTAAATTCTGAGACCTGTAACCATAGTTAATTAAGCTTTACCGCTAATATATCTTCAACGACAACTAATAATGAAATGAATTGTGCATACTTCACATCATACACATCAGGGGCGATTCTAGGATCAGAGTTTTAGGGGTGCTGAGCACTCAGAGTGGTGGCTGGCAAGGTAACATAAATTACACTGTTTTGTACATTTTGATGCAATTTTGGACCATCATTCCCACATTTGTGAAAGAAAATCACATTTTGGGTAGAGAAGACACTGTGGCCAAACCAACAAATTATTTAAATGCTGAGCTACAGCAAAAGAGGAATCATAAAAGAAATATATAACATATAAAAGCAGACTTTATCGCTTAACCTATGTATGGACCTATAACCTAAGTTCTAGAAGAAGACAACTCATTTGGATACAGCGGCTCCTCAACATATACATATACACATACACATAAACAGTATATATGTATAATTTCTGGAGTAAAACAGTCCCCTATAGTGAGCACCAAAAATGGACTTTAGTCTTATTTTTGGACTTTTATTTAGGATGCAATACACAACATGTAAAACATATCAACAGAAATTGACTTTTTCAATGTTTGTCTCTGATTTTTTTGCTTCTTGTTTGTATTATATAATACAAATACATAAATAAAAATCTACTTCTCAAAAAAGAAAAGTGCTTCAAATCTCCAAAATACTAATACTAATACTAACAATAAATAATATAATAATAAAAAAAGAGGCAACCCAGCCTGAGGTACAATGTTGACAGACCACCTGTAACGTAACCTAGCAAGAAAACACGTCAGCTAACACCTAACAACATAACCAGTGATCTACGAATGCAGCAGCAATAAGGACTGGTGAAGATAATAACGTGTTGGTATTGAGTGGTAGAAGAAATATGTCACATATCCTAGTTTAGGCTATTTACTAATACATTCTGCAGGTGAAGCGTTCAGAGCCGGGGATAGGGAAAGGTGAGAGGGATGAGGCGGATCAAACCATTTTCGAAGCATGGGGGGGGTAATGCTGTATTTTTGCTATTAAAATATTACAATTAAACCATATACTGCATATGGTTTTGACAGTTCTTCATCGTATTAAACCTCGACACACAGTAAAAATAAACAAATAAAGAAAATAATCCCTTACATTTTAGGGGTGCTGCAGCACCCCCAAAAGCGGGGTAGAAACGCCTATGATACACATCAACTCAGATCATAATTAGTATTTTTTTTCCAGGCATACTGGCACTAGCCAGGTCGCTGTCGCCCCACAATAAGAATATAGCGGGTTCGGTTCCCAAGCCCGGAGCCTTTCTGTTCGGAGTTCGCATGTTCTCCCCATGCCTGCATGGGTACTCCGGTTTCCTCCCACCGTCCGAGAACATGCATGTTTGGGTCAATGTCCGTAGGTCTGAGTGTGACCCCCAAATTCCCTTGGTTCCTTGTGTGGTTTGGTTTTGTTTCAGGCTTGTTGCTTCAGCCTCGCTTTTTGTTATCTCTTCTCACCGGCAAATGCCACGGCTGCGGCTCCGCTGCGTCAAGGCTCCGGAACAGCTCCGGGAGTTCTTATTTTGCTGGATGCCGGAGCATGGCGCTTAAATTACGCACAGAACGGGTTGTGCACACACACAAAATAAAACATCCGGCTCCAGTTGTCCGGCGGAGCCGCAACAGTGCGCATCACATACGGATCCGGTGGGTGTTGACAAACGACGGAGTACAGAGCCGTTCCGCTACCAATGGATTCCCGGTGACAGTTGTACTTTGTTCGTTTGGCTTGAACATTGAGCTTAGTCTCCGTTCCCTCCTTTAGTTGTACTTTGTACTTGTTTGCACCGTTTTCTTACCACCACACACACACACACACACAGCCTCACTATATTAATGCCAACCACACTTACAAATGCAATTGATACATTTGAGGGGAGTTTTCCTGTTTTATTGTGTGTTCACTCATGGCAATACTGCCATGAATGCACATTATTCCTCTTTCACTCATATTTTGGTTAGATAATGCAAATACTGCGGAATTATTTTATTCTAATCTGATATAGGACTTTTTGTTCATTGTTCCAGTTTGATATTAAAAGAACCTGTTTGTAGGCCTGCTTTATTATCAAATGTATGTTGTTGTTACCTCAATCTGAAAATAAAAACAGCCCGATAACGGAGGGGACGGAGTAAGATAAGATAAGATAAGATAAGATAAGATAGAAAGAAATAGAATTAGACAATAGATAATGTAGAGTATAAACAATATAAACAAGTATTATAGATAATATAAAGTATGTACAGTAGTACTATAGAAAAAATATGTACAGTACAGTCAGCTTAAAGAGTCTTGTGTGTGGTCTGCTGGTTGTGAATTAATAGAATAATTTCCATTAACATCTGGCGCAGTGCACGAGCCAAAACAACTTAATCTACCTCTCTTCATCTCGTTTTCCCTGCTGCTGCTCTGTCCGGACCGCCTCTGTTTTTGAAGAACTTTCTTATGTCCATGCCTGTAGGATAGCTGTCCGCTGAGTGTAAGTCCGGTCCACACACGGTGACAGCGTAGCGACAGCAGTGTTTGTAATTAGATTTCGCGCTAGGTGTCGCCCGTTCCATTCAGTGATTGTGCAGCATAGACGCACCCAGCGTCTGCGCCTGCAACGCAACCTCTCTACTCTTTGAAGTGATGTTGCTGCGTGCTGTCACAGCAGCCATAGCGCAGGGGTACGGATATTATTCTGTGATAAAAAAAAAGACTTCATTCATGGCATTTCATTGAGAATTTTACAGGGGGACACAACACCCGTGCCCCGGTAAAGAGTGTCTGGCGACGCGCCTGGTTTATATACCTGTATGTTATATATTTCTTTTATGATTCCGATCCATTCCTCTTTTGCTGTAGCTCAGCATTTAAATAACTTTTCTTAGATTTGTTGGTTTGGTCACTGTTTTCTCTGCCCAAAATGTGTTTTTCTTTCACAAATGTGGGAATGATGGTCGCAAATTGCGTACAGATGTACAAATGAGTGAAATTTATGTTGCCTGGCTGGGTTTTTAAGTATTTAAGTTCTACAGTTTGTAGGATAAGAATAAAAACCTATGAAATTTCATGTGTGGGATGTGCATATGCCACACATGTAAGGAAAAAACATGGAACAATTTATTTTCTTGACAACATGTTGAAGGAAACAAGTTCCATGTAAATGAGAATAGGCTATAGTCATAAAATCACTGAATGCACTGACCCTTTGGTATAAAACACATTGCAGGACAATCTGATGTTTATCTGATGTCCCGTGAGTGTTGGGTACCCAGGTGGTTTGCGGTGGTTGGGGTGTGTGGGACAACAGTGGTGGGTGGCTGGGCGTTGGGTAGGGGGTTGCTGGTGGGTGGATGGGGGGACCATCGTGTCCCGCTCCTACATGCACTGGCCACGGATATCCATCCTTGGGCACAGTTCTTTGGCTGCTGACATCTTCCAGGTATCCTTCTGTTGGTCTCCTGCTGCTGATGAAGCATTCCAGTCCCTTAAGCCCCCATTCACCTCATCCCCCTTCCTCTGCATGTCTGACCCTGAGAGAGAATTTGTGTCAGGAGTTGACACCCCAGAGGTCAGGGTGGGGCTCTTTCAGTGGGCATCAGATGACCAGAAACTGCATCCCGGCTTCTTCTTCTCAAGGTGACACCAACAGAGAGGAACTGGACATTGATAACTGGAAGCTGACCTTGACGCTATCCTCCTGTAGTGGACGCATGTCCAGAACCAGCATGTAGCTGGTATGGCAGGTCACAGGAAGACTTGGGTTATGGATCTGAGATCCTCTTTTCCTGCCACCCTACCATCAAACCATCACTCAGATAAGACACAAAGACAAGAGGACCTTCTTTCCTGAACAGAGGTACTATTAAAACATCTGAGAGATTTACAATGAAAGATTGGTAACATCAAAACAGGACTAAGTTGTGTGAACACTGTGAACTCCCACACACACCAGGGGCCTGCCATGAAGCAGGATGTGGAGTCAATGAGGTAACGTCAGGTTAAAGCCTTGGTTTTCATTCCTATAAATGTGGATCACCTCTTCCTGGGATATATCACCACAGTAACTCATGCTCAATGGCTAACCTTCTCTGGTGCAATTTCTGTTGGAGGCTGAATTCCCTGGCTATTGAAGTCCTGCCCTCTGAGAAAATGAAAAAACATTTGGGGAAAAGGCCCCATGCAGCTTGTGTGGATTTTCAAAGGCTCAAAAGTTTTCAAAGACCAACAAAACCTGTTCGTTCACTCATAGAATTCTAAAAGAGAGATATAGATTCATCAGGTGGACTGAGAGCCATGTGTCAGCTTTTAGAGCTTTATTTATCCAGAGATACTCAGAGGAGCCATGCATTGACACTCCCATAGTTGGGTGCCGTTACACAGTTTTAGCTCAGGAGCAAACCTGTATCCTGTGGATGATGCTAAGACCTAAACAACATCACTGCAGAGATGAAGGATGGGTTTTGTTGGAACGACAACGATTAGGACTCCAGGGAACAGACAGACACGTAGAGATTAGCAGGGAGTAGGAAACAATGATCTACATCGATAAGGACCAAAAGGTCAATGGGTTTTAGTCAGTTGAGAGAGGCCTGGTTTTGGCGCAGGAGTAGGGGTTCCGGGTCAGTAGTTGACAGGGTCCAGGACTGTGGAGAAGGATGAGCTGTGGAGGCAGTTTGACTGGAATGTGATCCGGGAACGCAGGCTGTACTGAAAACACAGCAGGAGCAGCGGCAGGAAACCGTGAATTTATTCAAGAAGTGTAAGAATTAGTGTAAGAAAAAGCTATAACCACTGGGAGTTATGAAAAAGCCAATGCACTGTATCACTAATGTTAATACAAGTACATCTCAAAAAATAAGAATATCGTGAAAAAGTTCAATACTTTTTATCATTCATTTCAGAAAGTCAAACTCATATATTATATAGATTCTTTACACATAGAGTGAAATATTTCAAGCCTTTGTTTCTTACAGATAATGAAAACCCAAAAATCTGTGTCTCAGAAAATTTGAATATTGTGAAAAATATTAGAAACTGTTGGAGTCACACCCTAATCAGCTAATTTATTCAAAACACCTGCAAAGGTTTCCTGAGCCTTTAAACAGTCTCTCAGTCTGGGTCAGTAGGCTACACAATCATGGGGAAGACTGCTGACATGACAGATGTCCAGAAGACAGTCATCAACACCCTTCACAAGGAGGGTAAGCCACAAAAGGTCTTTGCTGAAGAAGCTGGTTGTTCACAGAGACCTGTATCCAAGCATATTCACAGAAAATTGAGAGGAAGGAAAAAGTGTGGTAGGAAAAGGTGCACCAGCAAGAGAGATAACTGCATCCTTGAGAGGATTGCCAAGCGAAATCCATTCAAGAATTTGGGGGAGCTTCACAAGGAGTGGACTGAGGCTGGAGCCAGAGCATCAAGAGCCATCACACACAGATGAATACTAGACATGGTCTACAACTGTTGCATTCCTGGTGTCAAGCCACTCCTGAACCAGAGACAACATAAGAAATGTCTTATCTGGGCTAAGGAGAGAAAGAACTGGACTGTTGCTCAACGGTCCAAAGTCCTCTTTTCAGATGAAAGTAAATTTTGCATTTCATTTGGAAATCAAGGTGCCAGAGTCTGGAGGAAGAGTGGAGAGGCACAGAATCCACGTTGATTGAAGTCCAGTGTGAAGTCTCCACAGTCAGTGATGATTTGGGGTGCCATGTCATTTGCTGGTGTTGCTCCATTGTGTTTTCTGAAGTCCATAGTCAATGCAGCCTCCAACCAGAAAATTCTAGAGCACTTCATGCTCCCCTCTGCTGACAAGCTGTATGGAAATGCTGATTTTATTTTATAGCAGGACTTGGAACCTGCCCACACTGCCGAAAAGGTTGACATTTGTGCTTAAAACATCTCTTTTTTTTTTTTCTTCTTTTTTTTTTTTAATTGGCCTTATGTGATATTATAATTTTCTGAGACACTGAATTTTAGGTTTTCATTATCTGTAAGCCATAGTTAAAAGAAACAATGGATTGCAATATTTCACTCTTTGTGTAATGAATCTATATAAAATGACAGTTTTACTTTCTAAAATGACTGACAAAAACATTGAATTTTTCATGATGTTCTATTTTTTTATTTTTTTTTGGATGTACCTGTAGATACTCTGAAAAAGACTGGAGTGCTACACCAGGTTTTAAAGCAGGAGGATTGTTGATAGCAGGTGTGTGTCATGAAGAAGCTCCTGATATGCTGGGACCAACTTCCAACTAAAAACTGACAAACAAATACACCCACAACGGGAAGGAGGGAAGGGAGACCTCAGGGATATCTGAATGTTCCCTTGGGTCTTTGCAGGGAGCATCAGTGACACTGATTATAGATTCAACCATGGGTGAAATCTCCTTTTGGCATCACTAATATTCTCCTTTCCCTGGGACAGTGAAAGGAATCACAAACACAATTTACAGAATGGCATAAAGATGACACAATCACTGATTTCAGTGTTTGGATGATTTAACTGCAGTCAGCCTGATCCCAGTGCAGAGATGTTAATTTGTAGTGAACGAATGTTCAGATGGAAAATTTTGGTTGCAGCAGGATATAGTTGTGAAAATAATTTTAGTGGATGATTAGTACAAGATACTCTGATATTGTTCTTAATGTAAATGAAACGAAGTGGCTGCTTCCTCCAAACACATTTCCCTCAGCAGGGAGTGACAGACAGAGGCGAGCGAGAAAGTGCTCTTAGCACAATTTGTTAAACTGATGGAAAGGCAACCAAAGACTTCCTGTCACAATAAAAAGAAAATTCAAAATAAAAATATCCTGCTCCAGATTTGACATTTAGGCAGTTCATTCACCAAAACTCACATTGGCCAAACATTGGATATGATTTTTATTCACATTTAACATCCACATGATCTGCAGGACCTGCAGGTGTAGGGTAGTTACCAAATCCATCACATTTTAGACTCACAGAGTGAGGCTAATGTTGATACCTACAATACAGACAGGTACACAAACTCAATGTGAATGATAATCTGGCCCTATATTTTTCTGTATGTTGGCCCAACATGTAAAAAGACATCAATATAAGGCATAGATTGTTAAAACAAAAAACAACAAAATAACCCAACAACAAACAATAACAAAAAAAGCAACTCCTGTCTCAAGCCAAATAAATGTTTTTTTTATGCTGTGGTGTGGTACTTCTTGTGAGGCCCGCCATTGGAGTGCACTGACTGTACCATACTCAGGCTGATTGTATATGGGAACTGTGCAGTTGCAAATCTATGGATCATACTAAATAGCATCACAATGTGAGGAATGCACCACCCTGCCAGTCATTTACCAGAAAAGTTTTATGAGACAAAGCATCTTCTAAACCACTCCACTCGGCCTGCAGTGCAGTGAGAAGAGATGTTGGTTGGTGAGCTACAATGTTGTGAGGAAGGTGTTTGGTTTCGTCCAAGATGTCCTGAGTCCTCCAGTGCATGAGCTTCTCTACAACAGTCCTGAGTGACAGGAGACATTCATTTTTAACCCGCTTCTCCTTTATTTGCATGTGTATTATAGCTCACCCTCAGACATACTTGCTGCGCTTTTATTTTGAAAACAGTAGTGCTGCTTCCGGTGTAAGCATGTGTTAGTGACGGGTTCAATGATTGGAACGTATGGTACATCACTGGCTCCAGGGTTGCAACAGTTTGACTATGGTTTTAAGCTGCGACTGAGATGAACACACACACACCACTCATAGGGCAAAAATAAAGCTTTTATTTTGTGAAGTGAGATGAAGACCTGAGGAAGAAATTGGGAGCTGACAAGATCCAAAGAGGTACAAGGTAAATAATGTGTATTTTCTATGGTAAAGAATAAGTAGTTGGCAGTGGGTTTTTTTTCTGCGATGATGAAGTGAAACTTTAACCACACCATACTCAGCATGCACTATGTATCCTTCCTCTGTGTAACAAAATATGTCAGGTAGAAAGCAAAGAAGAGAGAAAGAAGTGACGTGGTGTAACTTTGATCATTTCCGACCTGTGCATTCTGAAATATAACAATGCAAGTAGCAGAGAAGATAAAATAAGTCATTATTATTGGAATTAAGATGCAACTTTTCTCAGTGTAATCTTTTCAGTAGGTTTATGGCATCCTGTGACGTGCAAAGAATAAATTTTTCCCAATTTCTGTAAAGATATTTTCTTCAATGTCAGGTCACTTATTAAATAATGACTTACCATAGTCGAGCGATAGAGCAAGTGTCATGTTGGTGCATTGCTCTAGGGCAGCTCATCCTTGGTAACATTTAATAAAAATATTTGTCATGGTTGTGCTGTGAACTTCAATCTGCTGTTTCTGAGTGTTTTATCAGATGCCATGTATCAATTCAGACTGAGTCCTGAGAGGACAGACTGGGCTAGATTTTAGCTGAGGAGATGCCAGTAATGACAGCCTGTCTTATGCTCAAAGCTAAAGACTGACTGTATCAATGTTACTGAGAACCAAAGCAAGGGCATAAAGGAATTTTCATAATGTTGCCTATCAATTTCATGAAAATGCCCATCAATGGAAACATGCCCCCTTTGTGCATGTGTTAGCATTCTGGTTCTCCCAAAAAGGCTACATTTTAAGAAACAAGTTTTCTGACTTAGTGGGGATTTTTTATTACACGGTTTTGTATTTTACATCATGTTTTTTGATCTGATGGAGAATTTTTGTCAGCATTTGGACCTTTTATTATCAAAGAAACAAACCAAGCAAACTTTAGACAGCTCAGTTCTCAGACTCGCATGACTGTGGTTGCAGAATGGTGTTGTCATTTAGTGATTTTTAACATAAAAAAAAATCCTTAATATTACTGTCACTGCTGCTGTTATAGTTCTTGTATACTGCTGTATCAGTTTGAATTCTGGAGGAGACCTTGGCTGTTGGTAAAATCCTGCTGAATAACTGAGACTGAAAGAAGCTACTGCAAGCCAAAGCTAAAGCCTTTGTTGTTGTTCTGAGAGCTCTTTAAAGAGAAATTATGTTTTAAGAAGCTTCGAAGGTTCAAGATTCAAGGTTCATGGTTGATTTATTTTATTCTGCTTGGAGAGATAGTGTGCACAAGACTTTGGTGAGCTGCAAGTGTTTAGGTGGTGAGTCATTAATTCTATGCCTCAAAAGAGTCTCTGCTTATGGAAGCAAGTTAGACATACTACTTTATCTCTCCAAACATCTCGCCTAACCATCTATTTTAAAACTTCAGTCTGGAGTTTAGACCTGATTTACATGGTTAAATCCAAGATTTTATCTTACAACTAGTAAAAAATGCTGCAATGTACTCTGAGCTATGTTTTTGTCTATATGCAATGTTCTGTTTTTCATGACTAGCTGTAAAATTGCCCTTCAGGGACAATAAAGATGTACTACTACTACTACCACTACAATTCAGTGGTAACACAGATCAATAGCACTCTAACTAACCATGTGATGGTTATTTTTGTTGGCATAAAAACGCTTTGTATAGCTGCAGAGGACCATTCAAGCACCCACAGAAAGGTAGAAAAATGACAGATTTTTGTTTTTAAGGTGTATGTGTATATTAATCAAGTAAGATAAGACATATTTGTGTTTATGTAAAGTGCAGTATAACAGGAAACCTGCTATGCCAGCACTGTTGAGGCACCTCACACAACCAAATATGATAGATCAGCTGGTGTGGTGGACATGTAATCAAATGGAGAGTGGATGTGTTTTCATTTTATTACAGAATAATGGAACTAAATTACGTGTCGATTTTTTCAACTTCAGTTTATTTGAGGCAGTCCTCCAGAGCGAAAGTTCAGAAGTGTCTTCTTGGGTGTAAGACACAAAGCAATTTGTCCTGCAGAGTTTCAAAGTAGGCCTCCTGCTTAATTAGTTTGCAGCACACTTTGAAACTTCAAAATAAACCTCAGAGCCCTTAAGTTGCAGAAATACTTTGTTCCCTGGCAAATTACTAAACTGTTTCAGCAGTAGTTAGAAGAAATGATTCCAATTAAGTACAGGATTTGAGGCATTTGAAGACTCTAACTTTCCCATAAATGCACAAGGAAGTACCATAAGTGCACTATTACAAGAATGTTTTGTTAAAGTTATTTGCATTCATTGAGTGTGTCACTACAGTTTTGACACATGCCTGTATGCTCAGGAGCACCTGACCGGCTAATTAGAATACTGGCAGTCAATATCTATCAACAGTGGATCTCAATCTAAGGTTTCCATATCTACAGGGCAACGGGCCTTCATGAGATCCTCAGAAAAAAACTAAGGTTTTATATTTGTCCTTGTTTGAAGGTTTGAAAGAGCTGTTAGTGTGTTCCAACATTATTGCTCAGCACAAGATCTGTATAAATATTCCTGCTCACCAAATGATGATTGTGAAATAGAAATTATGCAGTAATGTAATTGCTGGTGTAATTTCCATTAGGACCACCTCTCAGAAGTGGGCACTTGACTTGACCATAGCAATTCCAATGCAGCTGCTGTTATTCCTTGCTTAACAAGATTGGGAGGCTTTTACAAAATTGTATACAAAAGTCATACTTTAGAAAAATCACTCCATTTGTCTAAATCAGATGGTTGAATCTGTATATTTCCTCCAGAAAGGACAGAGATGTGTGAGAATATCTGAAAAGACAAAACTAAAAATAAAAATAAAAAAGGACCAGGTCTCCCAAGGATTTTCGTATATCATCATAAATATTACAACCAAGGAGGTTCAGATACCAGGATTCGCATGTCACAGTGCAGGTTTCTGAAGCTGGAATAACATCTTTGTTTATGTACAAGCCATAATAAGGAATCTAATGAGCATATAAACACACCCAGAGACGGAAGTGTGAATGCCTGTGCTTGACCGGGCTGTTGTCAGCTCAATATCCACGTGTGCAATGAATTAAACAAATTTTCTATTTCTAGGTGACTGAATGGAGGCTTAAGTGATGGAAGTCACAACTACATGCAATTATGCCCTTCCTTTTCAGTCTATGACATTAGCTGGATAGAAAAGATTGTAAGTGAATAAATAGAAACTATTGAAAGCAAGAAAACAAGACAAACAAATTCCCAGCAGTTTCTTCTTCTCCAGTGAAGAATCTCAGTAAAACCTCACAGACATTTAAGCTTCAAAATAGTCAAAAACAGATGCTGCCTATAATTGGACTGGCTTTATACTTCATGGTTTGAGTGAAGAGGTACAAATATGGCAAAATTTCAGGCTCAGAGTCATCAACCAGCTTATTCAAAAGAACATAGCATTTCTAAGCAAACATCCGGGGTTGAGGCCAGCTGTTAGCAAGTATGACCAACAATGCCAGCTCCAGGATGGAAATCCCAACCAACATCTCTCTGAGTTCCAGCGTCCCAGTTACTGACTTATTAGAGTACAAGACTGTATCTGTGTTCCTGGTCCTGTTGGTGTGTGGCGTTGGCATCGTGGGAAATGTTATGGTGGTTCTCGTGGTCCTCACTACTCGCCACATGAGGACACCCACCAACTGTTACCTCGTCAGCCTGGCCATAGCGGATCTGACAGTGCTGGTGGCAGCGGGGCTGCCCAATGTGCTGGACAGTCTGACAGGCAAATGGATTTTTGGCCATGTAGGCTGCTTGGGGATCACCTACCTTCAATACCTGGGCATCAACGTGTCCTCCTGCTCCATCACTGCCTTCACCGTGGAGAGGTAGGCAAACAACTAATACCGCTAATTTATATATATATATATATATATATATATATATATATATATATATATATCACATTTTGATAAGCCTGAAAGTCACGAGAAAGGTGTGAAAAATGGGTCCTTAAATAACAAATTTGTTATTGTACAATGTTATTGTACAAAACCCTGTTATCTTATGGAAGTTCTTTAAACCCACATCCTAAACCTTTTGGCCCAGAACTTACCAAACCACAACCACTGCAAAACCTTCTCAACCTGTGCTCATAATGACAACAAAGGTCTCTTTGCTGGTATGCCCCTTAAGGTTGTATTTGGAGACACCCCAACCTCATTATGAAGTTATTAGAGAAGCGACAAATTGTCACCTGTTAAAAGATTACTGGTTAGATGGTTAGTTAGACGGCATGTTTGGACCTTTTCTCTTCACCCACAGGTACATAGCTATCTGCCATCCAATGAAGGCTCAGACAGTATGCACGGTGTCCAGGGCCAAGCGGATCATTGCTGGAGTTTGGATATTCACCTGCATTTACTGCATGCTGTGGTTCTTTCTAGTGGACATACAGGTTAGAAATATACTGTTTTCCAGATCAGTGTGTACGGACCTCATCAAAACATTGAAAAATCATACAATATCAGTTAATCCATGGCCACAATGATTTTGTAAAGAATAAAAATAAAAGGTAAACACTTTTTTATGTTGTGTTTGCCATATGAGTTTACATATTTATAAATTAGCTAAACTGTTTTGTCAACAGGTGCAAAGTTATACGGAAAAAACACCCTCATAATGTTATCCTTTTGCAAATACTGCAAAGCGGTTCAGTAAGTGCATGAGTCATGAACAGGGAATAAAACAGCTCTGGATACAAAGACCTATTTTGTATAAACTCCGGTTAAGCTTCAGAGGAAAGCTTCTAAGAGCTCTGTGCCTTTTAGTATCATTATGTTGAGATGCAATACACGTTTTTGTGAGACACTCAACTGTTTTATTGCAGCGTAATCTATGATAGCTTGATATTCAGGTCAGCCAGGATGGACATGTGCAGTGTGGCTACAAGGTGAAACGGGAGCTTTACCTGCCAATCTACCTCATCGACTTCACCATTTTCTACGCCATCCCACTGCTACTTGCCATCGTGCTCTACGGCCTGATATCGCGAGTCCTCTACCTCAGGTACTGCAGAGGGACTCTCATGAAAACATCAGTAAAGTATCCAGTAAGGGTAATGGATAACAAATGATGCTGCCATCTAATGTTGTATATTGTTATCTTCGCCTATGGAGGAGCTTTAGACTCACCTGGACACTTATTGTTCAGAAAGCAGCTCTCCATGGGGCACCAGAATCACGTTTTAGTTATCACATAGATAAAGGTGCACAGACAGCGGGCAGTAAATAACCCTGATGATGAACATCGTCTTCTTATGGTTATTGACAATTCATATCAAACACAGGGAATGTGTAAGATATGGGATCGTCAAGATCAATTTCTAACCTGAAGGTTGCTATGCAGACACTTGAAAACTTGTTAATTTTGCTGAACTGCACTGGTTAGTTACTTGAAGTGATGAAATGAGCTCTGTGGAGAATTTTAGCATTTTTTGTTCTTGCTTTGCTTTTAATTCCAAGAAGTCCAATGGTTCAGTCTTATGGCCCACAGCTGTTTTGCTTGCAACTGCAGCAGGAGACTGTCATCAGTGAACAAGCCACTTGCCCCTGGCCACACAGCAGACAAATCTTACCCAAGCAAAGAATTTAGAAGGCAGCAATAGAGAACTTAACATATTCATTCATTCATCTTCAGCCGGTTATCTGTTTCCGGGTCATGGGGGGAGCTGGGCCCACACTGGGTGAAGGCAGGGTCACTCTGGACAGATCACCAGTCCATTGCAGGGCCAACTTAACTTAATTATTTTTGGATTGTTATAATGTCACATATAGACAGTACATTGCCAAACATATTTGCTCACCTGCCTTGACTCGCATATGAACTTAAGTGACATCCCATTCTTAATCCATAGGGTTTAACATGACGTAGGTCCACCCTTTGCAGCTATAAAAGCTTCAACTCTTCTGGCTTTCCATGAGGTTTAGCAGTGTTTTTACCATTCTTCCAGAGGCGTATTTGTGAGGTCACCCACTGATGTTGGATGAGAAGGCCTGGCTTTCAATCTCTGCTCTAATTCATCCCAAAGGTGTTCTATCAGATTGAAGTCAGGATTCTGTGCATGCCAGTCAAGTTCATCCTCAACAAACTCATGTTGGAACAGGAAGGGGCAATCCCCAAACTGTTCTGTTCTGTATCTCATTACTATCTGGATGTGCAAACAAATCTCTGAAATCCACTTCAGTTGATACAGAATGCTATGCATGAATATTAACAGGAACTAGGAAAAGAGATCACATCTCTACTGTGTTAGCTGCTCTTCATTAAGCAGAGCAATACAGAGTAGAATTTAAAATCCTTCTCTTAATGGCCAAGCTCCATCATATCTCAGAGAGCTCATAGTTCCTTACTGTCTGTACTGATGGAGGTTTACTTGTGGTTCCTAGAGTCTCCAAGAGTACATCTGGAGGCAGATCTTTAAGTTATCAGGCTCCTCCTCTATGGAACCAACTTCCAATATCGGTCTGGGGGGCGGACTCTTTAGTCATTTTCAAGACCAGGCTTAAAATTTTTCTATATGACAGAGCTTATAGTTAAAAAGTTAAAGTGCATTTACTCTTTAGCTATGCTGCTGTAGGCCTAGGCTGCTGGGGGACTGAGCACCTCTCTCCCTCTCTCGCTCTCTCTATCTACCCACCCCCCCTGCATGCGCTAACATACCAACAACCTTGCTTCTCCGAAGTCCCTGCTTCCCCAGTTCCAAATATGTGTAACTACTTACTAACTATGTTTTCCCAAGTCTCTGTCTCTTCCAGTTCCTCTCCACTCTCTCCCTTTCCGCATTCTGCAGGTGGTGAATCATCACCACCCCATGTTCCTGCAATGCCTACTGCTCCCATATCTTCATGAACTCCATACAGCATAATTTCTATGAACTTCATGCAGCATCATGTTCCTGCCTGCACCTGCATTGAATGTCCCCTCTTCCTGTTCTCACCTCTCCCTACTCTACCCAACGTTGCCCCTGTCCCTGTGTGTGTCTCTCTCTCTCTCGCCCTCTCTCAGTCCAACCAGCAGATGGCTGCCCCCCCCGAGCCTGGTTCTGCCTCTTATAGGACGTTTTTCCTTGCCACTGTGACCAAGTGTTTGCTCTTGGGGGGATCTGTTGGGTCTCTTTAAATAATTACATAAAGAGTTTGGTCTAGACCCGCTCTACATGTAAAGTGTCTTGATGTAACTTTGTTATTATTTGGTGCCATATCAATAAATCTTATTTGAATTGATTTGACTTAATCTTATGGTGGCATTTTGGCCAGGTCTATTGATATCAATTCATATTGAATGATGTTGAATATGAATGCCAAGTTTTAATCCACAGGTTTTTAAAATTAGTCTTTTTGCAGGATTTAGAGCTCTCTGAACGTTGAATTCAACCACCTCCAGAAAACTAAAAAGAAAAAAAACAAATCAATGACTGTCATTCCTCTGGCTGATAAATGCTCTAACGCCCTGCTCATATCCCTCCAGCCCTCTGTCAAACCATCCGGACACCAGCGCCACCATGCTGCGGCGGAGTTACAATGAAACCTCAAAAGCAGGGAAGAAGGGTCGCCAGGGCCAGCCAAAGACTATGCTCTCCTCCAGGAAACAGGTCTGTGGTCTAGTTTGGTCCCATCCCATATTTACCCTCTTCCCCAGTGAACTCCTTCTGCTCTCTCTGTTCTTGTCAAAGAGTTTTCTTACCCATCAAGTAATTGCTCTGAGATAGCTTTAGTCACGTGACCCCAGACTCTCAGATGTGTCCATCTCACTCTCTCTTCCTGTCTGTCTGCTGTGTATTGCCTGGTATTGTTCTGGTGTGGTGCAAGGGAATGTAGATCACAAGTTTTATTGCATTTGAAAAGACAGCACGGAAATATATATTTTTTCTATCTGTCTCTGAACGCCAGGATGCAGGCACAATTTCATAAAAATATTCCAAGATTTGAATAAAAACAGTGTTTTTTTCAACTTAAAGGTATACCTGAATCACTACAAAGCACCATATAAAAGAAAAATAAGCAGGTGGTACCAAGTGCGTGTTTTTGGTTATTTGATATGAGTTTGGTTGCTATAGTCAGTTTATAACAGAAGTTGAGAAATGTGTTGATGTGTATGTGGCTATTTGCAAAAACATGTTGACCAACTGTAAAAACACCTACACTTGCTTCTTTGTCATTTAACAATCTGGAGCACTATACAATGTATTCCATAGCTGTGCTTGTGTGTAGTAATGTAATAGTTCAGTGAATGAGAAAATCCAATTACACTGGAAAGGAATGTTATACTGATATTGGCTTGTTTTCGTGGCTTATAATGGCTCAAACACATTTTTGTCTAAGATTCAGTATCATTACCTCTGGCTGAACTATCCAGTATGTTTCATGCAAACTGCTAGGAGAGTGAAATCTATGGGATTTCTCCCTATTTTGGTGGTGTTATCATGCAGCGTTTATTCTTAGAAAAATGTATAAATGAATCAAAACTGAATTTTATTTCAGTCTGCTTTGTTATTAATTACTATAGAAGTTGCCTAATACATTTGGCAATTTAGCTTTTAGAAGATAGTTGAAATTACCTTGCATTGTCAATTGAACACCATTACAGATCATTACCGATCTCATACATGTTTCTTCTACCTCAGAAACATGCAAAACTCGGTCTAACTGGTCTTGAGGTCCTCAGATCAGGCATTACTTGCTGTCCCCCTTCCCAGGTTGAAAACAAAAGATGGCAGAGCTTTAGAAACAGTGACCCCCAGGTTATGGAATGTTCTGTCTCCTGATTTGAGACTTGCAAGTTTTCTTACTTTATCTAAAAAGCAGCTAAAGACACATCTTCTTACACACTTCTTAGCCCCTTTGTGACTGTATTTATTATGCATTTGCATTTTATCCTTGTCTCGTCTTGTTGCTTGTCATTTTATGGATCTCACCATTTTATATGTTTTAATCTGTGAAGCACTTTGTGACTTAGTCACTGATAGTGATGTATATAATAAACTTTGCTTATTTGCTTGCAACTAATGATTTGCTGATATTGCGTTGATTTAAAAAAACAACCTCATTGCCATACAGTATATATTCTAGGATGTTTTACACTTTGAAGAAGGTACCATTCGGGTTCTGAGACTCTTAACACCAGCTTTGCTGTATAGTCTCACACAAATCTATTATAAATATTCCAGTCAGATCAGAAATAAGGGCTGCCAACAATTCAAAAGATGGGCCAAGGGCAGTGGTAAATAGGAAATCATCTATAACTCAGACAATTTTTTATCCAAACATCATAAATCCTGATCCAAGGGGGAGCGTTAAAAATGCCAAAAAGGTAGACCGTTAAACCTCAGCATAATAAGTGAGTAATAACACCCACACCCACCCACACACACACACTCATACACATATGTATAGCATATATCAATAGCCAAGATAAACAAACATAGTCGTAGTTAGCCATAATAACATGTCATTGACTGTGTCCTGAACATGCTTTCAACTTATCCCCATCCTAATACATAACTCAAAATCTCATAGAATTTAAGTCAGAATAAAGCAAAAAAGCAAGAGATGTATTAACAACATAAACTCTGCAGCTGCAACCAAGAAAGACAAACTGCTGCTAGGCAACACAGAAGTAGGTGATGCTCTTCTCATTACAGGGATTTACAATGATCATTTGTTGCACGCATCTGCATGTCACTCTGGGAGCCTGTGAATCCATAGTCTTCTATAAATCCAACTTATTTGCTTGTCGTTCTCACTGTAACATATAACCAGCTGACCCAGCCTTTGTGGTCTCCCTGCAGGTCTTCAGATTGAGTGAAGAGAAGGAGATCTGCAGTTAGAACAGGCTTCTTGAGAGAAAGCTGAACTAAATTTCATTCCTTACTGACTGTAGAAGTGAATATAAAAGACACATCTAAAGGATCCACCAGTGGTAATCTGTCAGTATTTTACAGCGAATCACAACTTAATCATTTGCTTGTATTCTTAATTGATGATGATTGCTGCTGATGATGATTTTGACAATTGATTTTTAGATATAGCAAAGTAGAATTCCTATTTAGGTGAGTGAAATCAATGATTTTTCAAGGCACATTGAGCTACGTAAAAGCTTTCACTGTTACTCTTATGCGAGTAATGAATTTGAGTGAACTTTCCTTTAATTTAGCTCTGGTGAAAAATATCTGGCCTAATACCCACTAAATGTTCAATATGTTTACCAGCAAGATGCTAAATTTGTGTGCTTGAGGCTGCAGATAGCTGATAGATGGCTGCTAAAGAGCCTGGAAATTAGGTTGATGAGAGTGAACCATACAGTCACTATAGGCTTTAAAACCAGGGAACCAAGAAATCGTGCCAGTCATTGCCCATTGGTTCTTATTTATAAATGAGACCTTCTGCAGTATTCAGTTTTTTTCCCTCTTTGTTAATTTAAAAATAATGTCTTGGAATCTTAGATTTTTATATGAATTGATTTTTATCATAGAACCAAATATTTTGGAAGGCACTTTCTCATTTGAGTAATTATGGTTAAAACAGGATTAAGACTAGAAGATTTCTAACAATTTCTTTTGTAGAAAATTATCATTTTTATTATAAACCACTGAAAATTATGACTGCAGCTTCTAGATACCACCAAAAGATACTCAAATAACAGCCAACAAACTTTTAATTTAATTGGTCTTGAATGTTTCCCATGCAGACTTACTAACAGGATTTTTTCTGTCTCTGCATGAAAAGGACTGTGTGAGACTGAACTCTCATGCTAGAGCAGAGAGATCATAATCTCAAGTGTTCAAGAGGCCCATCTAGGAGCAGAAGATTTGCATAATGTGATTTGGGATTTATACTGAAGTGTGTTTAATACTGCAGATAATTTTACTCTCAGTTCTTCAATAGGTACTGAATGCTCTCTCATTCATCATTTGATAGGCTACCTAATCTGATAGCAGCTTGATAAACCTGTGTATGCCAAAGAATGATGCTTTTATGTTTGTAGATTAATATGTTGTGGTGTGAGATTGCTGTATGGTTGTAACCTCTGAGAGTTTATTCACGTCTGTGATCTCCTCAAGGGCATCATGAGAAAGAGGGAAGCCGTACATTGTTTCCCCAGGCAAATCAATAGCATCAGCTGCTAATTGTGAATTCTTTGGAACAGTGAGCAGAGGATTCAGGAACATTGTTGTGTGCGAGGATACTGTTATTAGCAAAAATGTATCTTGCCACTACAGTAATAATATGCAAATTCAAAATGTCAACCTTGTGCTTTCTGTTTTATTATTGGAGTTCAGAGATGATTAGAAAGCTCTCCTAACCTAATTTGTGTTTAGTTATGCACTTTGTTGTGCAGAAATTAAACTTTTTGTTTAAGGGTTAGAACAGAATCTGAAACAGCATTTTGCTGAGAGACTACTTGTGCATGATTCTTGGTATGAAACTGCTAGAATTATTATTATATTATATATTATTATTATTATTATTATTAACAACAACAACAACAATAATCATAATAATAATAACAATAATAATCGTAATCTTTAATTTCATATTCCTTTGCTGTGGTGTTAAACACATGCAGCTGAGTGAAAGGACGCTTCGGCAGATGTGCCGCAGTGAGTGAAGGAAATGTGGAAATGGAAAGCAGCTACAATTTTTGCATTGTATTTTGTATTTGCATTGTATTTTGGGGCTTTCTGTCTGTTTGTCTAGAAGGAATTTCTTCCAATTCAGCATAAATGAGTAAAGGTGATTGTGGCCACTGTGGTCCCATTGCTCAGTTTTAACTATTGTCTCAGAGTGAATAGAAACTGGGATAAAATGTGGTGGTCAAAGGCATAAAGTGCCTCCACATGGCCTGTTCCCTATTTGGAATCCCTTTACTGTGGGAGTCCTTACTCAGACGCTGGCCTTCAAACTCAGCTGTGTGTGCCATACAAGGACAGAAAGGTTGGCAGACACAGCAACAGTAATACTATATTATGTTTGTGTGTTATTTTGCACTTTTAAAGACAAACTTTGTTCTATAATA
Source organism: Echeneis naucrates (assembly GCF_900963305.1). NCBI lineage: Eukaryota > Metazoa > Chordata > Actinopteri > Carangiformes > Echeneidae > Echeneis > Echeneis naucrates. The sequence continues at coordinate 21,895,114 of NC_042526.1, read as the reverse complement.
TTTAACACCTTCATTATTTAACTTCCCTGTCCCTCATTTCTCTTCCTTTACTTGCCTTTCTTCCATTCTGCAAATTGTTCTTTAGTTAAGAAGCCTTAGTTAACTCCCTCCTAACGCGGAAATGAGCACACATGAGTGGACTCGCTTGACAAACATAGCTGTAATGCTGAAAGGTTATAAATATTGTAAAAATATTGTAAAAACGCATCAGTCCATATTACTTAAGGCTGTGCAGATTTACCACCAAAGCCCTTTCACCATTTAATGTAATTTAAATCACTGTAATAATCTCAATTTAATAGGCTCAATTTCTCACTCATTATTAAAGGTTGGGTTTTTTTCACATCGATAAACCATATTATCCTGAAGACATGAGACTATCACTGTTACTGTCACTGAGACAGGAAACAGCTCTCTATCATAGTGTTCATTATTGCATTTCGTGTGACAGCAGCTGAGATTGTTGAAAATAACAATTTATTTTCATGAAGCTGTACAAATAACTCCAGTGGATTGATAATATTGTTCAGCATCTGCAGGTAGCTGGAAGTACTTGCAAGGCGCTTGTTCAGCTGAACATTAAACTCAGGTCATGGGATATTTTAACCACTGTTAACAAATCCTCACAAGCTGTTATTTTTTACAGTGGAATCTATTGTATATTTTGATGTACAGCACGAAGATGACAACTACCATTCATTTTGCTACGGGGAAAGATAATGTTGTAATTCTCGATTTGGGCCAACTATGAGGTCTCTATTAGACTCTAAATTACTTGCATTTTTGTCCTCTCTCCACAGGTGACTAAGATGTTGGCAGTAGTGGTGATCCTTTTCGCTCTACTATGGATGCCCTACCGGACTTTAGTTTTGATCAACTCTTTCGTGTCAACACCTTATCTGGACGCCTGGTTCCTCCTATTTTGCCGGACATGCATCTATGCTAACAGTGCCATAAACCCTGTGATATACAATGCCATGTCTCAGAAGTTTCGCTCTGCATTTCGTGGGCTTTACAGTTGCCAGCTGCCAGTAGCACATCAGAGGACACTGCCAGTGAACCTGAGCGGCTTCAGCACTGTCCGAGACATGCAAACCTCCCAGGCCAACGGCAATGGAACCAATGACACTTCAAGGAGAACCGTCCGGAAATCTGTCACGAATCTAACTAAAAAACATAATGAAAGCAACAATCAGGGGACAGACCAACCCACTGACATTGGTCCATAGACTTTCAGTAACAGTATGTTAAAAGCTGGTGGTGAGGATTTCCTTAAATAATACCACAAATTTTGAAGGCAGACATACCATAAATGACTAACAGGAACACATTTAAATAAGCACCGTGAAATCTGTTTGAACAACAACATTGGACATGTGAGTAACAACAACAAAACTACTACAATGAACCTACATTGAATCAAGAAGGAAGAAGTCAGAGGTTACAACAGTATAATTCCAACTGCGGGATAAAATCTGATTTTGTTTGTCTGAGCCTAATTTCCCACAAGTGTTAATGTGGTGGCAAGGTGTTTAGCAATTTTCTAGATGAGTTTATATAGCTGACAGCGGCAGCCATATATGCAGGGTGTGGTTATTTTGGTGTGGTAGTCGACTACATTTCAAATAACAGTGCACGTCACCTGTGAACCAAGTCTTGGAGCTATGCCCTGCATACATGGATTTCCAACCATGAAAGCAAAAAAGGGAGCCATGCTCCACAGCTGTGCCTGACCAATTTGGCGCCCCTGGCAAGATATTTGCTACCCCAAGCCCCTCCCCCACCTCATAAATACATTTTATTTGCTTAAAATATAATATAACGAAGAAAGAAAGAAGAAACACAAACACAAAGTATATTTGACCAACTTCATTTTTACATAATCAAATAGCTGTCAATTGTAAAACCGTAACCGTAAAACCATTACATTCAAAATAGCATTAATGGTGATACGAGCGTCTGATGCACTAGGACTAGACCCAAACGCACGACTCAGTCAGTTTCCATTAAAACAAGGTCTTTCCTAAGGCAGGTTCAGTACACAGGCAAACAGTCAGAGAATGCAAACAGACAAAAGGGCTAGGCAAAGGCAGAGTCAAAAAACAGGTCAGAGGTCAAAAACACTAGGAGACAGAACTAGGAAAATAATTCTGGAATGCTTGCAAAAAAGGCTAAGATGAACTGGCACAGGGAGCAGGGATCACACAGACTAAATACACAAGGGGAGTGAGGGTAATGAGACACAGGTGGATGACTTTAGGGGATGATGACGAAGACAGGAGCGGGAAACACACAAGGGCAGGAAGTGGATCTGAAACGAGAGGAGAGTTAGCTGCCAAAATAAAACAGGACTAAATGGAAAAAGAACAAGACATAACCTAATGACAGGATGAGCCATGACAAATGGAACATTACTTGACCTAAGGCGGTGTGACAGATGACAGCCAGAATCAGAACACAGCTACAGTTCAGTCTGTGATGGCGCTAATGATATTTCGTTATTTTTACAAGCAATGATTATAAAGTATTATATTATATTATATTATTATAAAGATTGAAGTAAAATTTAATTAAATTGAAAACTATGACATTCTAAACACAACAGCAAGCAAATATAAAAAAGGGAAACTATAACATCTCCCATCTGAAAATGGGGCAGACCTGCCACCAACAACATTGGACACACCTCCTCACCATATTACCTCCATTTGTGGGAAACCCACCATAAAACATCCAAAACTCAACAGACAACAGACTCAACCCAACAAGGTCCATAAACCTAAACTGATGAAACCATGATGTCTTTTGATGCCACCTCAGTTTTCACCAGCATACCTACAACCAAGGCATTAGAGACTGTCAGGAAACTGCTCCAGCAAGACAGTGGGGAGAAAACAACAGAGAGAGCAACATTATCCTCACCCATGTGTTAGGATTATGTGAAGAATTTCAAATCATTTTCTCCGTGTATAATACCATGGTGTATTTCAGACCCATCAGCATTATTAGACAAAAACAGGTTAATCCCAACAACAAAATACCTTGGCAAAAGCTGAGCAATGTGATGTTTATGGTGTAACGCAGTGAGAAGAGTACAACCACTGCACCGGAGCAGGGCAAAACATAGAGCCAGCTCATCGGGACAATTTGGCTGTACATCGAAACAGTATTCAGGACACAAAGGTTCACATTTTGGAGAAAGACAGATAGTTTATCTCTTGTGATGTCTTGTGATACTCCCCTTGTCTCCTGGGTCAAAAATTACCTTCCTCCACTAAACCTCTAAAATTGAAGGTTAATTGGATTTTAAACCCAAATCTTTTTTGTTTTTGTCAGTGTCAGTGTTTTCCCTTTTCACCAGCGCAAAAAGACTGAATTTAATTAGTGGACACTCATTCTTATACAGCACCTCCTTGTGGCAAGGTCATTTTTGATCCTAAGGACAACACAAGGGTCAAGACAGAAGTAAAGGAGGCCATCTGTGTCCAACTGGAGCAACCATCCTTGATCAGAGGTTGGGGCCAGCTTTACCAACTATCAGCCATCTGGACCCTAACCCTGATCCCAGGTGGTTTAACCCCCATTCATACCTCACTTGTGAACCTAATGACTCACACGGCAGCAGGGTGGATCACCTCCAAGGTGACAACCCCAACAGGACTCCTCATCAGCTTTTAGAACTGAGGAAACCTTTCGGGTGAGAAGTGAAATGTCTTCTCAAATCTAAAAAGAATCTAAAGAGACCAACGGCTTACATCTTAAAGACTTGGATTGTTTTTCAGTTTCAGTTAAAAAAAAAAGTTTGTATTGTCATCATGATGGTAATACCAGATGTAGTATTTACAAATTAGTCAAGTATTGGCCACAGTATATACAGAATGGTACGATGAGCCTTCAGCTTAGAAAGCTATAAAGTGCATTCCAAACAAAATTCTCTTCGAGGAACTAAAATGTTCTTGCAGCTCAGTGTTGTCTCATTTTGACTATGGGGAGATTATACTAATCAGGCAAAAGCAATTGATTCTATGATAAGAGCGTAAGAAGACTCAGGTTTCTAACAATTAATTGCTTAATAAATTTAGTCAGCTTTCCCTTTAATTGGTGAAAACAGTGATCCAATTCATCATAAATTACAGCCAGTGCTATGCTATATCATGTGAGCATAGATGTACATTTTATACACTGTGATATTAGTTACTTGGCTTTATCTTTCTTGGATACAAGTGGACAAGTGTTTCCATGAAGAGCCAATCAGTACGAGGATGTAGAACGAGATATATGTTTTGTTTTTTGTTTGGTTTTTATCTAATAGTCAGTGCATCATTTAAACATGCTTACTGAAACTTCAAAATGCATTTCCAACCAGGAATTAAGGTGAGTTGAAAAGGTTTAACTTTACAGAAAATTCCTTCTAGTTTCTCTTTAGTTAGTTACTGTAATTGATGATGCATGGTGCTGTAGTTGATGTTTGAGTTACTGATAGTGATTGGATTTGTTTATATTTCTGGGATTTCTCAAATACACTGCATGCCTACGCTTGCATCCAGTTGGATCTTGTTTGCTTGTTGACCCTTTATATAAATGATATACAAAATATATTTGTATTTCTAAGCTCTCAACAATGTGATCAATTTACAGAATATTTAGCTTTTTCAATATGTGCATGCTTGTAGCTGTGCTGACAGTATTTGTATCATACTATAACCTATGGGTTGTTCTAAACTCAGAATAACCCATAGGCTACAGTCTGTTGTGGTTATTTTTATTGGTAAATGAGAGGGGTTTACATCCTGCGTTCATTTGAATATTATTAGCAAAACTGAAACCAAAAGCATTAGAAAAAAACTGAAGAAAATGACCAGAAACTATGTGAAGAAAGACACAAAGGACAGCGGTTCCATAAAACTCAAAGGAAAGTGGGAGAAACAGATGTGCAAGAAGGAACAGAGGAGGTGATTCTGATATCACAACACAACTTGGGGCATACTGGATTTAACACCTTACTTTTCAGAAATGTAAACAAGAGAGAGGGCATATGATGGTTTCCTCCCCCCGTCCAAAGACATCATGTTTAGGTTAACTGGTGACTCTAAATTGTCTCTGTCTGTCTCAACGTGTTTGCCCTGAGATGGACTGGTGACCTGTCCAGGGTGAACCCCCCCGGTGATCCAGAAACAGAAAAATGGTAGAAGATGGATGGATATCACTTCTACCATTTGGTCTTCCCCAATTATATCATAGTCTGAGTGTTAGAGAGTCTAATCCACGTGCCATACCAGTTGGTGTTGCTAATGCACCAATTTGTCATTTGCAACCACTACTAAAATGAAAGAAGAAGAAACATATGACCAACAACCACTCACGCTCAGACCTACAGACAATTTAGGGACACCGGCAATTAACAATTGGAACACAGACCTCAACCAAAGGAATGGGTCATGGCTATTATAAATGTAATGCAAATGCTACCCTTGTTAATTAGATCATTTCATGTAGCTTCTGCAAGCAAACCACAAGCACACAAATGGCAGCAGTGCAACTGCAGCACTATTTAACAGTCTACTCTTCCTCAATATGCATTTGTGTCTGTGCTTATGTTCTTGTAGAACTTAGAAATGTCATCATACACATCCTAATACAGTTTCTATTCTAAATTCCCATCTAGCCAAGAATGGTCCAAATGCCCAAATGTGTTCTTGTGCCACTTCTTTTATTGCTGATGCATCTATAGGGACTGGAAGATGGCGGGGGAGAAAATACAGAACTGTAAAAAATATTTTCAAAATACTGTTATTGTTCCGTCAAAGAATTTAGTTTGAAGTTTTTTAGGGGATAATGAAGTTGTTTAAGCCTCAAATCTGGCATGTGGATGCATTCTTTTCAGGGAGTTAGCTCAGAAGGCAAAATGCATCCAAAGAAGGAAAATGAAAGGTACAGCTTGTAATGTTTTTGGTTTAAGTTCCACGTTGCAACTAAAGAACATGTGCTTATTTCTAAATCTATTGACGTTGCTACTTGTCTTGTATTATATGTTTTCATTTTGGTTAATTGCAATTTCAGAATTGCCTGGCAATAGTATTCTGACTTCCCTGGACACCCCAGTTTGTGTATGAATGTTCCTGCTCTGTTATTATTTAGCCCTGGAGAGTTGCTGTTTGTTGTGATATGAGGAGTCGTATGTAAATTTCAAATTTCAAATGCACTGCTTTTTAAAGTAGCTTTATCAGTCTTGTTACATAAAGATTAAGTTTATTGTTTTAAGAAATGTTTCCTTTTGCTCTGATCTGTGGTTTCACAATATGGATTCTGTTTGCAGTAGCTGAAAAAAAGTAAATAAAGAACACATTTTTGATCAGCATCTTTTTAATTGATGTGCTGGAAAAAAGATCAAATTCATTATACAGAAATTCCCCTCCCTAACTTTTATCCAACACCTGTATCCAATAGCCTGAAAATTTAGAAATAATACATCCACACACATATGCACACATACACGAATACATGCATACAAATATTGCACCCAAAAAATTTACTTTATCTCCATTTAAAGTTTCAAAATGACTTAATATCATCCTTCTAGCTAAAAGAATGCAGAGAGCTGTCATGTAGGTTTGTAGATGATTGAAGCTGATATATCTGATGACATACCTAATTCACCTCATCCCATCTCTCCCCATTATGTGTGTGTGGATCATCTCCATGTCATTTGCAATCTCATTTCTTACTGCCTGTAGTTCGGTTTAAATCCTCAATTAGCATGTCTCTTGGCTTCTCTTTTATCAAAGTTATAAAGACCTACAGACAAATTAGAGCCACCAGTCACCCCAAATGTGATGTCTTTGTATGGTAGAAGGAAACCGGAGTACCCGGAGGAAACCCACGCAAGCACAAGGAGAAGATCCTATCCTATCCTATCCTCTATGCCACTATGCCATTATTATTATTGTTGTTGTTGTTGTTGTTATATATTAGTTAAGGTTGTCTTCTCATGTAGATAGTTACATTTTTGGAGTGGGGGCTAGTGGTAGTTGGTAGGGAGGCCTGGACAATGGGAGGGTGGGGGGAGCATAGGAGGGGCGGGGGTCCTCCCTGCACCCACGTGTCAGAGTGGTGGGCCCTCTCTTCAGGTCTCTGGAAGGTGCCTCTGGGTGCTCCGGTTCAGCTCCAGAGTCAGTTGAGCTTGTTGTGGGTGGGGGCACGGTTGGCCAGCGGGGCCAGTCTGGAAGCTGCGGCCCTCTCCTCGCCTCGCACCAGTGTTGGGCTGGGGGTCTGTTCTGCATTTGGTTGGGGTTGGAGGACGGAGTGGATGGGCAGCTTTGTCTGGGGGTGGTGGGCCTGGTCGCTGTGATGGGATGTGGCTCCGGGTATGGGTGGACGTCGGCCTCTCTGGTGTGTGGCGGGTCTCTGGCCGGGGGGCTCTGTGCCCCTGGGTTAAGCCCGTGCTGTGTGGGGTGCGTCCAGCAGGCCTGGGGTTCTTTGGTTCTTTTGTCTATCTATGGGCTGCCCATGTGGTGGGATTGCAGCTTCCTGCGTGCCCTTGCATGGGTTGGACCTGGGGCTGTCTCTAGGGGGTGTGGCCTTGAGTGGCCTGTGTTCTGGGGGTTGCTGGGTGTCCTGGTGGTTCAGTCCTGACCTACCTGCTATCATCCAATGACAAAATGTAGCATACACACACACACACACACACACACACACACACACACACACACACATATACAACGTGCACAACTCAGATTGCATGGAAAATCCTGCGACCAATGCTCTGAACGTTTATGTAGATATTGTTGCCATTTCTGTATGTCCCCCATCTCCCCCATGTTGATAGTGTTGCTGCTGTTGCTGCTATACCACCATGGTAGCTTATGCTGCTCTGAGTTTCAGCTTAATCTTGTGCTCTGTGCTCTGGGCTGTGATTAGTTTGAATACGGCTAGATGGGGAAATCAAGTCAGGAGCACAGTCGGCCAAGGGGGCAATAAAACAGTTACTACGTCCTTAACTTTGATGTGAATGCCTCACCAAACATGTTTTATGCAATAGCTCTCTTGCAGACCGCCTCCTCTGTCACAGACTCCTCCTCTGTTGAGGGATTTGTTTTTCCAAACAACTACCTATAGTTGGTCTCACATCCACAGTATCAATTGTAAGAAAAAACCAGCAGAAACCGAAACGGCGCAGCTTAGATTAAAGGTCTCAGCAGCTTTGTCTAGTGTGAAGCCCCCTCCTTCTAACTAACCATGGAGAAAAGGGAAGTTGTTACAAGTCAGGATACAACATCGTTATCCTTCCAGCAGACAAAGGCATATGCATGGTTTTCCTCAACACCAAGGACTACCATGTCAAGATAATGTCATTACTCAGTGACCCTAACACCTAACACCTAAGACGTGATCTTACAAGTGACTACAACAACAAGACAAAAGAATACCTACAGAAACTACAGCAGGGGGGAATCATAGACCGAGTACAATACCTCCGTCTGTACCAATAAGACACCATTCCATACATACATGGGCTCCCAAAGAGCCATAAAGATGGAGCCCCCCTTAGAACTACCATTAGCAGCATAAACTGGTCACATACAATATTTCCAAACATGTAGCCAACCATGTGTAGCCAAACAGTCAGGCATCGTTTGCTATGTGACAACACCCTCCACAGGAAGATCAACCTGAGCCCATGCAGACCAGATATGTGGACTACTGGGCCTTTGCCTGAACACTACATATTTCCAGTTCAGGGGCTTGTTTTACAGACAGAAAGATGGTTGTGCAATGGGCTCATCAGTATCTCCAATTGTGGTGAACCTATACATGGAAGAGGTAAAACACGTGGCACCTGACCTCAAAATCAAAACACAGGTGGTGCCTTTACCGAACACATCAACTCAGTGAACAAGAACATGAAGTTCACAAGTGAAGATGTTAAGAACAAGAGTTTGCCCTTCTTGGATTGTGACGACCACACTGGGGAAGACAGGAGCCTCCACATTGGGGTTTACTGAAAACCTCCGCACACTGACCAGTAACAACACCCTCTATAACGCAAACTGGGCATCTGTCATGCCCTAAAACTCAGTCTTGTGTCAGTGTTGTCTCGCCATTTCCTGTATTATTTTGAAATTCCTACTCTCCCTGTGTTTCCCTTTCCCTGCTCTTCCTCTTGTGCCACTCTGATTGTCTTTATCTGCCCTTATTGTGCTCACCTGTTCCCCATTATCTTTTGTATATATAGTCCCTGTGTCCTGTGCCAGTTTGTCGTGTCTCGTGCTGTAGAGCTAAGCTATCTCACAGTTAAGTCCACGTCTTTTGCCTTGTCTAGTCTTCTGAGTTATGTTGATACTTTGATCTTTTGTGTCAAGCTTAGCCTTGTGATTTGTGTTGATACTAGTGATGTGTGGATGAAGTCTTGTAAAATGATTTGAAACTTCTGGACATCACTGTTAGGACAAACAGTGACACCTGGTGGCAGACTGGAATTACAGTGGTTTCACGTGTTTGTGCTAGTACAAAATGTAATTGTTTCAATCCCAAATGTGCAGTCAAACTCATTTAAAGCTGCATTTTCATTAACATATTTTAAGTTATACACAATATTTCTCAACATGGCGTCTCTCTCTTTTTGTATAACAATAAAAGTAATTCATTCATTCATTCATTCATCTTCAACTGCTTATCCGTCATGAGGGTGCTGGAGCCAATCCCAGCTCACTCTTGCTGAGGGTGGGGTCACCCTGGACAGGTCAACAGTCCATCACAGGGCCAACAGAGACAAACAACCACTCACACTCAGACCTACAGACAATTTAGAGTCACCAGTTAACCCAAACATGATGTCTTTGGATGGTGGGAGGAAACCGGAGCACCCGGAGGAAACCCACGCAGGCACGGGGAGAACGTGCAAACTCCCCACATAAAGGCCCCACACCTTCTTATTGTGGGGCAACAGCGCTAACCACTATGCCACCATGCTGCCCTCAATAAAAGTAATTATTTGACAAAAATATAAAACTGTGTGTTCATGGCCTGATATGGATCTTTATCCAACGTGAGAAAAAAACTATAGTTCCTGATAGAACTAAGGGAGCTGTACGAAGATCATTTTAGCAACTTATTTTGCATCACTTTACTTTACACGCTGCACTTCGTTCATGAGTATTAACTAAATATTTTTATGTTTTATATCATACCAGTGAAGTATGACCTCTCAAAACCCAAATCTTGGAGTGTCACTGAGACATTGTATATAACAGCAGAGCACAAAAGTATTCCACTCATTAACCAAAGAAATCCTTTGTGAAGCACCAGTGATGTCCAAAGTTTCAGATGTCATCAGTCACATGACAGATGCTGCTTCATACAAGCTTCAACACACAGCAGTTCAATGGACTGGCCCAAGCTTTGTGTTATTTGCCCATCTCTAGTTGATACCTTGTCTAGTTTTCTCCAAGCATTGTTTTATGCCCTACGTATGTAATCCAGGAGTATTTCCAAGCATTAGCATGTGTCTTTTGGTGCTACTTTTGCTATTTATTTTGTAAGATTTAGTTTCCTCAAAGAGTGATTTTGAGTTGAACTTTGCAAATAAGCATTTATTATTTGTCTCGCGAGTCGTGCATTTAGGTTCAGATTCATACTGTTCTGTCAGTATCATCAGAACTCTGCAACACAGAGTGAACAATGTTCCAGGCCCGACTGAAAGAGCACAAACTCTTGAAGGCTCTAAAATACCACGCGGAAACATACAGACTGTATCGAAGCAACATCCATCCCTTCCCAGAGAGAATCTTCTCCAAAATGGGGCAGAGAGAAAAAACAGTGAGAATAAACAGGATCAAATTCTCAAAGGTGAGGCACTTGGCTTTTCTTAATGCCAATCTTCACTACAGACTACCGAAAACTGCTAACCAGATGATGTTTTTTTTGTTGTTCTCATTTTCATTTATATTCTGTTGCATGATTCTTTATACATGTCTATGTTGTTTCAATGAAAGTTTATTAATGATATGACTTCAATTGGAACTTTTTTCTAACTGTGCTGGATCTTTGGGTTTTTATACTTGTGAGTGACTTAAGTTCAGCTTTTAAATATATTGATAAAGATAAAATAATTCATAAACATTTAATATCATGTATAAGTCATTTTACACATAATTTTACATAGTTTTTGTCATAAATACATATAAGCAACAAAAAATCTAAGGAACCACTTGGGAGCTGAAAGAGCCGTGCGCAATGACCTATACGTTGAGGAAAAAAAACAGCTCCTTCACAAAAGAAGGGCACAACAAACTCCTCAGAGGACAGTAGTGTACATAATTTGGACAGGGGAGACAGATGGATGGTTCGAAAGAGGGGTGAAGGAAGCCATCTATCTTAAACTGGAAAAGCAATCCCTCAGCAGAGGAGGAGGTCTGTGACTCCACCTATCTCCCACTTACAATGTTGTCCTTTCAGCTATACCCGTAAAAGACTCAAAAGCTTTGCCTCCAAAAACAACAGCACTCCGCGAATGCCTTCATCGGAGCACTAACTAGCTGGTGACATCATTCACTTGGATAACGACTCCACAGACGATAAAGACAGTTTCATCACCAGCCAGTCAGACTAGCTTACCTAGTCAGAAGAACTAATGAAGCCTCTTGGATGAGAGCTGAAACATCTTCATGTATATAGACCCAAGTCCAGTCACAGTTGACTGAATTTTCCTTGCATTACTAAGACCTAGATGAATGAGAACGTTCACAGACGTGAACAGTGAAGCAGTCTGTTGCGGGCCTGCAGAGAGCTGATGCTGATCTTGGCGGAGCAATGGGTCCTCGTTCTCTCTTGAAAAGACTGAACGGAAAGAAGAGAAAAAGGCAGCAGCTGGTTTTGTTATTATTCACATTACGTGGCCATCACTAATTTGTCATTGGGGCTTCATGCTGAGTTGTGATAAATAGAGAATTGTGGGAGATGATGTTCTTGACAGTATTCCTTTATCTGTGGAACAATGAAAATTCTATCAGTGGGCTGATCCCAACACTAATAACAACAATTATTAAAATTATGCTCAGTAGTTATGATAATTGAGTAAAACAAATTTGGAGTCAATCCTGTAAGAATTAGGTGTAAGGTTGAAAGCCTGAGTGCATTTGATGTTTGTGACCCAATAAGAAGGGGCTCTGCAGCCAGAAAACATCATGAATGGGCTTCTCACCATATTAGGGAGACCCAAGTCACCCTGCTGAGTAGAGGCAGTTTGACTGCTTATATGTGTGATCTTGTTCTTTCGGTAATGACCCTCATGACCATAGGTAAACGTGGGGACAATGATTGACCAGTAGACTGAGAGCTTTGCCTTCTGGCTCAGCTCCCTTTTCGTGACAGTATGGTGTAGCAAATGCAGCACTGTACCAGCTGCCCTGATTCTCCGATCAATCTGATGCTCCAGAGTTCCCTCTTGAACAAGACTCTGAGTTACTTGAACCCCTTCACATGGGGCAATACTCATTCCCCACCTGCAGGCAATCCATCAGTTTCCCACTGAGACCTAAATATTCTCAAATGTTCCTTGATTAAAATATTGTCAGATATCGGATTAAACAAATGACCAGCATTTCAATTTTATTTGGGTTTTTGGAGCAAAATTTTTCTTTAAGCATGCTGATGGGATTTATAATTCAGATTAGTTCACTGAAATTGACAAAACAGGGACAAATTAGAATAAGATAATAAAATGTAGCCAGCTGAAGCGGGTGAATGAGTGATTCAAGCAGATATTGTGCTACAGAATCGCAGCTGACATTCACATGGACATTATTCTCTAATTTAAGTGTGCTCTTGCAGCAGTAGCCATCTCAACAGGGACATAGTAAAGGTGACAACACTTGAAGCGGGCACAAACATCATGACAGGGCTTTATCCTCATTTAAAGTTTGGTTATGCTTCCATGGATTTTTTGGGAGAATCATACCATTTCCTATACGGTAAGGCTATATCAATTACAAGCTATAACAATTACATTTTAGTTTTAAAAGCATATCAAATTTTTCAGTTTTCAAGGCCTAAAAGCTAGAACTAGGCACTGAAAAATATTATTTCTCTATGAAGCTTCTGAAAACTTTTTTTTCTTTTAACCTGCTGCTGCTACTCCATCCGCTATGAGCTTTGAGACTGGTAAACCCTTTACATGAAAGAATGCAATATAACACACTATAAGGAAAGGAAAGCTCAGAAAAGCATTTTAATCATCTTTCACTGTTCTCTGCCATTCTGAGATAGGCTGCTATTTTCTGCAATTAACCAAACAAAGAACAGAGAGTCAGTTTCCTGTTTACAACTGCATGCTCATGCCTAGATTACATAATTAACCATGTGATATTCTTTTACAAAAGTTTCAGGTTCAGGTTCAGGGGCTTTATTTTGTCATTCAAAGAATGACATTCAAGAACATGGAAGAACAAAAAGTGTCCCCCGGGACCAGTATAATAAAAGCCAGTACTCATATAAAAACATGAAATATATATAAAATATATATTTTATTTTATTTTATATATAAATCATATAAAAGCATGAAAGTGTTGCATGTTGGTATAACCTGCAGTAATCATGGTGAGGTGCAGAGAACAGTTTGTATCACAAAGTTCATGAGCTCATGAACCTCATAACCTCAGGGAAGAAGCTGCACCTCAACCTGGTTGTATGAGCTCTGAGGCTATGGAGCCTTCTGCCTGAGGGGAGGAGGGTGAAAAAATCATGGGGTGGGTGGTGTCCGCTGCAATGCTGGGTCTACATCTGGTGATATAGATGTCCTGAAGCCAAGGGAGGCTGCAGTCGGTGTTCTTCTGAGCAGCACCATCCTTTGCTACGCCTTCCGCAGAGCAGTTTATATACCACATGGTTATGAAGGATGTCAGGCCGCTCTCCGCCACACAATGATAGAAGGAGGTCAACATAGCAGCAGCAGGCCTGCTTCAGTGTCTTCATGAAATACAAGTGTTGGTGAGCCTTCTTGACTATGCTAGCTGTGTTGCTAGACAAGCTGAGGTTGTTGGAGATGTGCTGGCCCAAGTACTTCACTGTGGTCACCTACTCCACAGCTTCTCCTTCTGCAGGTTGTCTTCCTTGCACCAGCACACAAGCTCTCCCACCTCCCTCCTGTACATAGACTCATTATTATTACAATTCAACCACTGCCCACACTGCTGGCCTTTTTTCACAATAAGGCCCACTACAGAACTGCTTCAGGAGGAGACGCTCAAATAAACACATACAGACAGCACAGGGGAGGAGACACAAAGATGGCTGGAAGACTGGGGACCCAGATATACTAAGAAAACTGTACATCACAGGGGAAGCTGAGACATGCTTACACACAAAGACATACAGTTGAGGGTGAGAGAAAAGGGAAAACAGGAAAAAAACAGGGAAACACAAGGGAAGAGAGGAAAAATCATAAAGCCTGAGCCAGGATCATTTTAAACCAAGTATAATATCATCCATTTTCTTAATGTAGACCAACCCCCTAATTATCTACCAACTTCAAACCATCTGGGCATGAACCCATTAAAAAAAAAAAAAAAGTGCAGAATTGGGTTAATCAACTGAATTTTCTTTTAATAAACTCTAAATAGGAACTCATCATCAGTTATAATATCAAAGTGATGAGAGCGTACAATACTTACATTAAAACACTGTAAACACTGTTTACACAAAGAGTGAGTGAAGGAATCATAAGTCATGTAGAACATGCAGAGCTGCACGCTCTGTGTTATAGATGCAGTATAAAGAAGAATGATGAAAACTCCTTTGTGTTAAGACTGCTGTCATATTGTGAATTGTATGTGCTGTTTTTTGCTATCTTTGTTTATGTAAATAGGCGTGCGCCGTAGCCATCTTCTGATTGGTGGATTCTGTTCAGCTTCCATCGGATGATTGATTGATTGATGGGGAGAAGTCTAGATAAGCAGTCTGCGGGGCAGCAGACTTTCCTCATCCCCCTCACATCCCGACCACCCACACCATTATTACCTGCTATCCTGAGTTTTGTTCGTTTCTATTAGAGAAGCAGTAGTGGTGGGCTGCCATTTTGTTAATTTTCTTTTCTCCTGTTTTGAAAAGCTAGGCAGACAAGAGTTTGTTGTTTTAGTTTCCCTGTGAGTTTAATTTTATTACTTTCTTGTTAGAATCGTTTTATTGTCTTTTTTTTTTTTTTGTGTGTGTTTTTGTTATTTTGGGCTTTGGCCCACCCTGAAGTCAAAACAGCTCTGTTTATATTATTTTTCTTTTCACTTTGATAATTTGTCTCTGTGACTTGTTGGGATTTGTGGAAGATGGGGCTCTCTGCATGTTATGTTTCAGAACTGCTACACTGGGCATAACATTTGCTTCTGTGTTTTGAGATTAGTGTTATTGTACAAGTTGTATCTGTAAAAAAAGTAATACACTAACAGAATGTTTCTGAGATCATTCATGGTAAAGATGGTCAGGCTTTGGAGTGGTGTGAGAATCTATTCACCACAGGCTCCTGCTAAGAACTGTAAGAACAGTGATATCAGCCAAGGACCCTCACGGTTCTCTGGGACTTCTCTGAGACTGGGAATTCTCCTCTACAGACAGGTCATTTTATTTCCTTACCTGGCTTTTTAGGGCTTGTATACCTTTGTTCGTTTCTATTAGAGAAGCAGTAGTGGTGGGCTGCCATCTTGCCAACCGGTCGAGGCAGATGGCCGCCCCCCCTGAGCCTGGTTCTGCTCGAGGTTTCTGCCTCCTAAAGGAAGTTTTTCCTTGCCACTGTTGCCAAGTGCTTGCTCATCGGGGGATCTGTTGGGTCTCTTTAAATAAATTTATAAAGAGTTTGGTCTAGACCTGCTCTATATGTAAAGTGCCTTGATGTAACTTTGTTATGATTTGGCGCTATACAAATAAATCTGATTTGATTTGATTTGATTTGATACCTTTGTTGGTGTGTACTTCCAACAATAAAAAAGTGTTGATAGTTGATAGTTGATAGTGTTATTCTTGTTTTGTTCACTTTCTGATTTGAAAGTAATTTAGTGTAAGTTATACTAAACAGTTATTTCCATTACTTTTTTTCTCCCAGGGCTGAATACTTAACCACTATGATTGAGGTGTGACTATTTAATGCTGACCATGATTCTGTACTGTTGCGCCAAACTTCTCTATAAAGTTGACCTACTTTGTTCCTCCACTATATAAGACATACAAAATTGCATTGATTTGATTGATGTCAGTGTTTCCTTCAAACTCAGAAAGGCACATTTCCCATCCTTATGCCCACTGCAGATACAGAATCGCTTTGAAAAGAACAGTATAACACTGAATTCTCACAAGGGCTAAGCTGGGTGCCTTTAAGGTGCAACACAATAGTCACATTGGGGCAATTTTCAACCCCCCCACTCCCCCCCCCCCAAAAAAAAAAAAAAAGATGAACTCTTTATCCCCTTCCTCCTCTTTTGTCCTTTTTTAACTGTTCCCACAAGAATATGTGATGTTCAGAGCAGTTGGAGGTCATTCTCATAGAAGTCTTCATTTTCTGAGCAAACACAAATCTTTAAAGAAAGGAGCCCTGCAGTCGCCTGCTATAGATTACCAGGCAAATAGCCACCCAACTACTGAGCAGATGAGAGGCATTAAATCTTAACATCGGAGGAGCAGCAATCATAACATCAGGGAGTTGTGGAAGCAGAGTGAGGAAGGGACATGGGAGAAACGTCCCTGTTTCCTGCTCTCCCTGTGCTATCGCTGGCTTGCAGAAAGAGCTCGGAGAATATAGACATCAGAGTACCAGAGATATAAGACAACTAATGATTACTGTTATTAATATATAATATTGCACTTATATGACCTTCCTGTATACAATGTACATTTTTTTGTGTTAAACAATTTTTTTTCCAAGCACCTAAAGTGTTATTTTTTTATTTTTTTATTTTTTTCACTTCTTAAGCAACAGGGTCAAGGTAGGTAAAGAAACATTGTGCTTAAATCCTATGGAGACGTTCTTCCGGGGACAGCTTGGCTCTGCTCAGCTGCGTAGACTCCTCCGATACATGATTTTAAAATCATGTAAATTCTGAACTCATGGAGATTGGGCAAACGTTGTAGATCACTGTACCTGATGGGTCTCTGGTTAACTACTCCTGCACTTTTCTTCATCCACCACCTGCCACCATTCAAATATTGAACAAAAGACCATGTGAGACATAAAAGTCAAAGCAATTAAAATGTATTTATATAGCATCAAATCACAACAGAGTTACGAGGCACTTTACATATAGAGCAGGTCTAGACCAAACTCTTTATAGAATTATTTAAAGAGACCCAACAAATCCCTCCCACACTTAGTCACAGTGGAGAAAAAAAGTTTCTTTAAGAGGCAGAAACCTCAGACAGAACCAGACTCAGTGAGGGAGGAGCCATCTGCCTCGACTGTTGTGCTGAGATAGACCGACAACTAAACCTACATCCAAAGAACAAAGCGACCTACTGGGACAATAAGAGCTGTCTGAGATATGATGGAGTTTGGCCATTCAAAGCTTTGTACATTAGGAGAACGATTTTAAATTCTACTCTGAAATTTACTGGCAGCCAACAGAGAGAAGCTAACACAGAAGAAATGCGAGCTCTTTTTCTAGTTCCTAATAATATTCGTGCAGTAGCATTCTGAATCAACTGGAGGATTTTTGGGTTTTGCAGTTTTTCTGCATCCTCTTGAGACAGGATGTATCTGATTGTCACAATATTGCGTAGGTGAAAGAAGGCTGTCCTAGAGACTTGTTTTATATGAGGGGCAAAGGGTATCAATCAATCAATCAAATTTTATTTTTAGCCCTTTACAATAACCAAAACGTACCCAAAGTGCTTTACAACAAAGCCATAAAACAGTACAGAAAAACAATACATAAAAAACACAGGATTTTGACTGGAAGGTGCCACAGTGCTGCAGGTTACTACAAGCCTTTCAGAAGTACATAAAATAGAACAGACAAAACAAACATGTTTCATTTGGATTCACTGACAAGTACAACTGAGTATCATCTGTGGAGCTGATGCAGAGCTTCCTAATAATATTGCCTTTAGAAGCATATAGAGGGTAAAAAACAATGAATTCAAGTACAGATCCTGTGGAATTACAAGTTAACAATAATGTGTGAAGAAGAGTCATTGCTAACATGAATAAAGTGATATCTTCTGCACTGAAAATCTGAAAACTTAAACTGAAAACAAACCATTCCTATGCAAATGTTCACATAATTTGTTTCACTGCTTTTCAAGGATTTTATTAATGAAAGGGAGGTTAGCTATGTGTCTATAAATAGCCAAAACATCTGCAGCAGATGCAGCAGGATGGTCAGGGGAAGGGTAGCAGGTGGTGCTGATAGGACTCAGTGAAGTGGATGCTGGAAGGATGCTGTGCTTTACCGGCCATATCAGTCAGGATTAGTCCACATAGGGAAAGGTGTCCCAACAGAGGGACCAATGCAAAGACAGGGCATATGGTGATTATATATCGCATATGGGCGGCAGAGGCTCAGTGGGTTGGGAACTCAAGGGTTACTGTTTCACGTCCCAGCCCGAACCACAAAATGTGTAGTGTGCACTGGTGGATGGAGAGGTGTCAGTCCATATTTGCATAATATGGGCCTCCTGTGGTTGTCTGGGGGCCTGTGTATATAAATGTTTCTCAGAGTGTAAATGTAATTTCATTGTGTGTGCATTTACTTCGGTTTGTGTGCAGTTTTCTTCATATGCCTCCATCCATGCCCTCTTCATGCTCTCCCATTTTTGGTCAATGGTTTGACGTTCTTCTTCCAGTTGACTCAAGGGATGGAACCAGTTTGAGAGGCTGATTTCGAATTTCTCTCTGATGTTTGGGTCTTGCAGGAAGGCTGACATTGTACCTTGTGCTGGCTTTTCTTTCTGTGTTTGTAAATTTCTTGAGTTTTAACAGTTTCAAGTGTTCCTATTAGGAGAGTGTGGTCTGTAGCTGCATCGGCTCCTCTTTTCACCCTGATGTCTTGGAGGGATCTCCTCAACTTACTGATGCATTATGATCAACCTGGTTATTCTGTTTTATGGTCTGGGGTAACCCATATGGTTTTACGAACTCTTTTGTGTGGGAAGACGCTGGCTAGTATGACCAGGTTGTGGAATGTCTGTGAATTGGTCTCCATTATTGTTCATTTCCCTTAGACCGTGTTTGCCCATTACTTGTTCTTTTCCTGGGTTGTCTTGGCTTATTTTTGCATTGAAGTCTCCAGTCAGGATGATGATGTCTTTCCTTCTCTGCCAGTTGATGACTTGCTGTAGTATTTTGTAGAAGTTATTTGTAGGTGTTTCAGTGTTATTTGCATTGAGTCCAGTTTCTAGTAATGTGGCATTTACAGTTTCCATCAACTGATTATCTGTTTTTCTCAGCATATCTTGCAGGCAATCAACCTTTTGAAGTCTGGATTGATGGACACGAATATAAGTGCTCCTGTGGCGAACAAATATCACCACACCACATCTTGGCTGATGACGACACCTGGACCTTTCCACTCTGTAGAATCTACCCGTTTGTAGTAAACTTTATACCCCATTTCATGTCGGTTATCAGTGGGTTGAGGGCAGATTTGGGTTCTTCCCGAACACCAGCTGGTAGGGACTGTAGCCAGTTTTTTGCCATCAGGGCCCAGTCTAGGGCTGTCTTCCAGTCACATCTGTTGTCTCTCTTCACTTTCAACAGGATTTCACTGAGAGTTTGATTATGCCTTTCTAAGGGACTGTTGCTCCATGGACTATAAGCTGCAGCCTTTTTCACTTCAATATTAAAGTTTTCAGCCAAGTCCCTCATTTCCTCATTGTTGAATTCACCCCCATTGTCAGTGAACAGTCTGCAGGGAGGACAATGAACACCTATCCAGCAGTGGATAAAGTGCTTCACTATCTCCTTAGGTTACTTGGTGGTAATAATGCTCCTGGCACTGAATCCTGTGAAATGGTGAATGGCATGTAGATACTACACTCCTGGCTCTAGCTCATGTAAGTCCATAGCTACAGTTTCATTGTAAGTTGAGGCCATGGGTAAACCTACTGCTGGCTTTTGCTTTGGTTTACTGTATCTGATGCATTTCTCACAGTTCTCTACAATATCCTTCAGTATTGTGGTGCACTCCTCATCAGTATTACGTGAGCAGGTCAGTAGTTTTTGCAGTCTGTCAACTGAAACATGCCCAAACTGCCTGCGCAGTTTCAATAGGATTTTTGGTTTTTCTTGTTTTTTCATGTTTGCTGTCACAATGAGGATGTCTTCTTTATTTTGGATGTCACTTCCATCTTTGTGGAATGGACAATTCTCCCATCGCTAAACTTAAATGGTCGTGCACTCCTTATATCCTTCATTTTCAGTAATTCATCAGGTGTTGACTGACAGTGATCAAGCCACCTTTTGCCACACATTGTTCTGGTGCAAGCTGCGTCAATCACAACAGATCCAAAAGACTCCACCATGAAAATCTCTGTGTTAGACAATGTGTCTTTAAACAATAACTGTCAGAGCTGATGTGAGTGAACCCAGGTGCAAAAAGGGGACACAAGGCAGAGGTAGTGAGTCCAGTAGGGCAAGAGCTTTTAAACCAAATGGAGGCAGGGCTCATACACAAAAAGGCTGGCAGGATCAGGCAGACAAAACAGGCAAGTAGTAGGCAGGAAAAATCAAACATTAAAAAAACAGTCCAGTCATACACTGGGAGCAAACAACTGGGTATGCAAGTGCGCTTAGCACACGGGAGGTAACAAAGACAATGTGGCAGAGACATGGGGAATGAGGCGGGGTTTAAATACACAGGAACCAATACAGGTGAAACGAATTAGGAATTAACTCATGGCGGGAAAAAGAACAAAGAGGGGAAGTAAATGGCAAACAACATGGAACACAAGATTTTCAAAGTAAAGCAGGAAGTGTACAAGACAACGAAAACAGAGTCTGACAATAACGTAATGTTGCATTCTTCAACCTCTGTTTGTCTTTCATCTTCTGTTAGGTTAGCATGTTCATTTTTGGACAAGCGGTAAATGCCAACTGTTTGTCTTTAACATTAAGTCCCGCAGTGTCTAGGAGCTTCAACTCTAACACCGCATCCGGAAACTCCATTTTAAACTGGCAAATCCTGTTGTACCTCTGTTCAAAATCAACAATGTAGCCCCCCATCGAAACACCACTGTCTCTCATTATCTGGTCAAACTCCGTGTACACCTCATATTGGCCGTCTTTTTCTTCTTTTAAAAACGCAGAGTGCAGTTTTATCAGAAGTGTAGTTATTCCATCATCTTTGCTCAAATCCCCTGCAGCTCGCTCTTCCCATTAGTGACAAGGCAACCACCAAGGCCTGCATCTTCTTATCCAAGTCAGTAACCAGTTTCCAGATTTCAACCTCATTTTTCCAGCTTTCGTAAGATTTCTTCTGGGGCTGGAGTCAGTGGAAAGTTAAAATAAATATTGCAGAAACAATTCTTCGGCTTGCATTTTAACAAATGATACCTGGATATTCTCCTTAAA
Organism: Echeneis naucrates; assembly: GCF_900963305.1. Taxonomy (NCBI): domain Eukaryota; kingdom Metazoa; phylum Chordata; class Actinopteri; order Carangiformes; family Echeneidae; genus Echeneis; species Echeneis naucrates. Next base: position 21,873,573 of record NC_042526.1, on the reverse strand, counting down.
TTTGGCCACATCTTTTTCAGATAAACATCTGCTATAGCTGAATTTATTCCCAGATACTTTGCAGCCATTGAGTGTAAACTCATATGTTCTTAAATATTGATCGGAGAGAAGAGGGTTGTGAGGAAATGCCATAAGTTAACACCAGAACAAGGGTGTGATTGAAACAGTGGGTAGGTTAATTCACACAATGGGAAAAGCCAATTGAGTCAGTAATGACTTAAATGCAGAACTAAGGATGTCACTGACAACATTGACATGAATATTTAAATCACTCACTTTTACAATTGTATCTGTACTAAGTACTAACTCTGAGAATTCCCACAGAAACTCTGTATAAGGTCCAGGTGGATGATATACTGTAACTATCAGAACTGGATTTTCAATTTTTCACTTTGAGTGTGAAAGACTGAGCAAAGGCTTTCTAATTAACTATAATGGGATTTTTGCTTTGGATTGATTGATAAAATGCAGTTAAATACCGCAGCCACCTCTTCTTCTCGACCCATTGTACAATAAATATGAAAGTTAAGATGAGTGAGGTGGTGTAGATGAAAAAATGCAGATATTGATTTATTGGCAAATAGCTCATTGGGCTGATAATGAACCGATTTTCTTCTCTGCTGACTGTGCTGACAACAACAAACAACACTATTATATACCCAAGTTCCCTAAACATCTGAGAAATTGCAGAAGGAAACAATAAAAGCAGGACAGTCTATATGTGGGAAAATATCAGAGAGATATTGAAGAAACAGCAGGTAAAAATAGAAATGGAGAGAGGTTTTGGAAGAAAGAGAGAATGACTGACTGACATAGGTCTAAATGTCAAGCTTAGTTTGACATTTTCAGGCTCCACATGACTCACAGTGACATAGCTATTTCAGCCTGTTAATGACATGAGTGCATTCACAGGCAGTTGAGGTATGCCACTATTGCATTGAATATGCATAAATGATAGATAGTATCACACTATTTACTTTTGAGCTTAAAAATACAGGATTTTTAAGAATAAAAAAACCAAGAATGATATGTTGGCCAATATAGATAATATTCTGGAATCCTTTCCCACAATGCCATGTCTAAATTCATAACAGACTTCTCTCCTACACTAACTGATGATCTTGCGAATAGCACTATGCCCTCACTGTGTTCAAATCTTGATACTCTTGGAGATTGCTCTTGCAGTTGGAGAAAGGTCATCTCAAACAGGGGCTTAAACATTCTATATTTGCGCATGTGTACGCGTGCCTGACAATGTTCGTGCATGTGCATGTATAGGTGTATAACACATCAAATGTCCAAACAGATCTTCCTTTTGTTGCAGATTTATTCTTCATCCATCAATACACAAACTTAGACCTGTGGCGTTAAACGCCATGGCACAGTCAAAGACCATATTGTTTCCTTAGCGTGCACACCTGTGCTGATTAGCCCACCTACCTATATAGACAAAACCATGACCTACTTTCACACTGACACCTGCTGGCCAAAACAGGAAGCAGATAAAGAGTGAAGAGTATTGGTCCAAGTACCAAACCCTGTGGGACTCCATAACTGACTACAGTGCATGAGGAGGAGCTTTTGTTAACATGAACAAACTGATGTCTATCTGATAAATAGGATGTGAACCACCTTAGTGCAGTTCCTTTAATCCCAATTTCATGTTCCAGTCTCTGTAGTAAAATATTATGATCTATGGTATTGAATGAAGCACTGAGATCTAAGAGGAGAAGTATGAAGGCTGATCCATTGTCTGAAGCAATTCGAATATCATTGGAGACTTTAACGAGTGCTGTTTCTGTGCTGTGATGGGCTGTGAAGCAAACCGCTCCCATCCAGGTGGTCGTGGTTTGCTACTGCTTTCTCAATGATTTTAGAAATAAATGGAAGGTTCGATATGGATCTATAGTTTGCCAAAACATCTGGATCAAGATTCGGCTTTTTAAGCTGGGGTTTGATGACCGCAGTCTTAAGAGTCTGAGGTACATAACCCAAAGATAAGGTCAAATTAATAAGATCTAGAATGAACGGCTTGATTAAATAAAAGATCTCTTGAAAGAGGCTAGTTGGTACTGGGTCTAATAGGCAGGTTGATGATCTGGATGATGAAACTATAGAAGCTAGCTGTGAGAGATTCAGAGGAGAGAATGATTCCAGATGTACAATAGGCGTTGCAGTTGATTCAAGAGTTGCTGTATTGAGTAGAAGATTATTGTCTAATGTAGGTAAGAGCTGATGAATTCTTTCTCTTATTGGGAGAATTTTATCTGTAAAAAAGTCCCTAAAATCATCACTGCTGAGAGCTGAGGGGATCACTGGTTCATCTGAGCTATGGCTCTCTGTCAGCCTGGCTACAGTGCTGAAGAGGAACCTGGAGTTCTTCCTGTTTTCTTCTATCAGGCTCTTTGAGACTCTTCTGACTTACTGGAAAGCCAACATCTTTCTAATTTCCTTGATATCTGCTCAAAGACACAAATTTGGGAACTATACCACGGAGCCAGCCTCCTCAGTTTGATTACTTTCATTTTGAGAGGGGTGGCATCATCAAGATTTAAGCGCAGTGTGGCCATAGTGCTAATCGTAAGGTCATCAACCTGTGTATGGGAGGAATCCTCGTTTGATCCTCATTAATCCACATTTTTTTATTTTGGACACACATGGCTATGCCATTTTTTAGACTAGTCTAATCAAGACTAGTATCATTCATATTATGTGGTGATAACTCATTTCATTTTTAGATTATTGCATAAGATGCTCTGCATGGTGTGATATAATGGGAGATGCAGTTCTAGTTCTGATCCACTTTTTTTCTGTCCTGAATTTGGACATCTATCAATACTGATGCCAGAGCATTTTTTTCTGGAATTTCATTATTATTATTGTTGCTGTTATTATGTGCAAGTTACACAAGGCTGTAGAAATTATAAAGCCTTTCTTATAAAAATAGAAAACATGTCCAAAAATGCATTTAATGCATGAAATTTGATTGTATTCCAACAACTTATTTGAACTGCACCTGTAGTAGGCCTCACATATAAACAGGTGTAGGAGTGCAGATTGCAATGGAAACATCCTCAAGTCATATCAAATCAAATCAAGCTTTATTAAAATAGCTCTTTTCAGATAGACCAGCAACACAAACTTGACAGGTTAAGAGGAGGGAAAAAAAAGAATGAACAGAATGATCAAACAGAAAGAGAAAAAAACAGGTAACCAGAGAAAACACAAATGTATACAACATAGCAACATATAGTAGCACACATTAGTAAGAATGCCATGGTACAGAGGAAGGTGGTACAGGTGAAGAAATATTATTGTAGAGAGCCATCATCCACATCGAGAGGCAGCCGACACCATGCAATAAAGCCATGGTGCAGGGCCCCCCACTGACTATGCCAGAAAGGCCCCCAGGATGACACCCCTGCAGGAGGACCAGGCACAACTCCCAGTGTGGAGGGCTCCCAGGAAGAAAACGCTGGAGCTGAAAAGAACTAAAGATAAAAATAATACAGAAAAAGAACTCATGGGTTAATTGACATAAAATATAGAATGGCATAAAAACCAAAAGAATGTACAAAGAACTTGATAAAAAAAAACAAGAGGTGTAAAAAGTGATAAAAACAAAGTTAATAAATTAAGAAAAGAGAAAGGATCAGTTAAAAGCTAACATAAAAAGGTGTATCTTGAGACTGCTTTTGAAAACTTTCTCTGCGTCCTGGAGGCCATCCGTGTCATGATTTGTCCTCCATACATACCTGCCTCCAGTAGTTTTCCACTCACCACTCCCCTGCTCATCCAATCTGCCAGCCACACCCACCTCATCAGTCACTCCATTCACTGGTTCACTCAGCCGCAGCTCCTCAGCAATCAAGCCAAGTTAAAAGCTCCACTCTCCTCCACACTCACTGCCAGAGTGTTCTTCGTTCAGCTGACCTCCTGGTTCTGACCCTGGCTGCTCCTGCCATACCTGCCCTGTCTCTGCCCTGTCTCTGCCCTGTCTCTGCCCTGGTAAATACTTCAGCCCTTCTGTTTGTGACCAAGAATCTGCTCTCTCCTGGTCTCTCCACTGATCATCATTGGGACAGCATCCCCGTGAGTGTTTCCTGTGTCAATGTACCTGCTGCTTCTTCAGTCCTCTCCCTGTTTCTGACCTGCCCTCTGCCTGCTACTGCTGCCTCATCAACAGCTTCACTCTGGGCCCTTGGACCCCCCTCCCCCCTAGTTCACTGAACTGTGATTATTTACCTGCTGCTGCTGACGACAATAAAGGTCATTACCGATCTATTTGGTCTTGTTGGTGCTGCTTTTGGGTCCAATCCGGCAGGCTGTGTTAGAGATACAGGCCATAGAAATGAAATATCGCTTCACCACAGGTTTTTGTTCTTGTCTTTGGAACTAAAAGGCCAGTACCAGATGACCTCGGGGGCTGCGTGTGCTCGTAGTGTAGGAGTAGATCAGCTACTGTATATAAGAAGGCCCAAGATTGTTCAGGCATTTTTAGACTAGTAAAAGAACCTTGATGTCGCTAGTAATGAACCAATAATAGGATATTTATGGACTGTGTATATGTGTCCCAGTCATTGTGTGTTTGTGGTTTGTGTGTGAATGCCTGGCCATCTCTGCCTCGCTGCATGCCTCTGATTGGCTTACCATGAAATTTTATTCTACCTTAGCAAATCATAATCACTTATCACACTTTTCAGTGTGTATCTATTTGGTATATTTTGAAATAAACCATGACAGAAAACTCCTGTCTAAATGTGGACCCTTGTTGACATTCATTGATGGATTAACCCAGCAGGGATGTTTTGTAAAGGTTCTGATGCAGGTTGTGATATTGAGCTTTGGCTGCAGCTCCATGGAATTAACAACAGGAGTTGCTGTGGACTTGGAACAAGAGATAAAGGTTGCAGTGAAAGCGTTCCTAGACTGTATTTCTACCCCCACTGAAATGTTCAAAATCAAATCAAATCAAATCAGATTTATTTGTATAGCGCCAAATCATAACAAAGTTACATCAAGGCACTTTACATATAGAGCAGGTCTAGACCAAACTCTTTATAATTATTTAAAGAGACCCAACAGATCCCCCGATGAGCAAGCACTTGGCAACAGTGGCAAGGAAAAACTTTCTTTAAGAGGCAGAAACCTCGAGCAGAACCAGGCTCAGGGGGGGCGGCCATCTGCCTCGACCGGTTGGGTTGAGAGAGAGAGAGAGAGAGAGAGAGAGAGAGAGAGAGACAGGCAGGCAGGCATTGTTGAAATGTTGAAAATCACCTTCACTTATATTGCGCCTTGAACATTAATTCACCCCTCATTTTCCAGTTTCCTCTGCTTTAGTACTTTCTCAATATTATTCAGAAATAATTGTAAAATCGTTCAGTTTCTGGCAATGATCAAGGGCACATTAGTAACGTGAAACTGATTTATTCCTCTTTTAACTGGCAAACATCTGAAGGGAATCGTAGGAACTGTCTTATGATGTGAAGCACATGTATTTTTTTGGCAATAAGAGAGGCTTACAGATAACTAGGAGATTTCCGAGTTGTCTGCAATGCAAAGATGCTTTTCAGGATGCTGTGGCCAAAGCAGAGATAGTTCTGATGAAGGACATGCAGACAAAAAGAAATTACTGGCCAATGGAAATTATTGTAAAGACTATTCCCAGTAAAGACGGACTGGTAAGAAAGGTAGAAGTCAAAGTCACAAGAAATCAGAAAGTCAAGACGTTCTCCAAGGCGATTTCTGAAGCTGTCCAGCTTCTCAACCAGGAGGATAAGGAAACTACAGAAGGCTCTCCTTTAAGTCACCTGCCTTTTCAGCATGGAGGTCAAAAAAGAGTCAGGTGACATCATAGCAATAACATGTCACATAGTCCACGCCATAGTGAAAACAAAGCTAGGGATGGGAAAACAGTCACTGGGCAACAGAAGGGACTACTCCCTGTGAGACTGCAGCGAAGTAGCAGCCATTCCCCTGTACAAACTGTTTCGAAATCAACATAGGTTATAATGGCACCTTCAATATGCCAGGCAGAGTGTAAGAGGAATCAGTGTTTTGGTTTCCTTAGTATCTACTTGAGCACCTCCTGGTGGTGATTTCAAACAGCAGCACTGAATTGATTGAGCTCTTTATTGTCCACTGCTTGTGGAAATTCCTCTTTGGCCCCACAACAAAACATACACACAGACAGGGCTGATTTAATAGAATAAAGGACATTGGTATGAATGATTTCTTAAAGATGCTCCTTTTTGATGTACCCTAAATATCCTTCCAGTAGGTAGTCTTTCAAATGTGTGATGTAGTGGATGTAAGGGGGCCTTAACTAATTGTTGGGCTTTCCTCTTGGTCTGAGTCATATATAGCTCCACTAGCTGCCTCTGGGGGTTCAGTATGATATTATTGGACGCATTTATGATTTTTGTAAATTCATTTTTGCTTTAAACCCCTAGATTCTTATGCCAACATCTGACGTTGACACTTTCCAGTAGGCAGGTGTAGACCATCCTCAGGACTCTTTTACTGATGCCGAAACTGTTTAATTTTCTTAAGAGAAACAGTCTCTGGGAAGCCTTCTTGAAAATATAGTCAGTGTGTTCAATAAAGTTCAGGTTACTGTCTACTATTGTACCAAGATATTTAAAGTTGCTGATTATCTCAACATCTTGGCCCCCTAGAGGAAGAGGAAGTGAGCTCATCGTAATAAGGAACATTACTATGATGTAAAGCTGGCTGTATAGCTGAAGAATACGTTGCCTGCAACAACCTTTAATGAGGACAGCACAGCATAAAGATGAACACTTACGGTTAGATTCAAGGATTTGGGATATGCAAGCTACACTGCACTTCATCACTGTGGAAACCACAGCAAAGTCAGAAGAGATTCTAGTTGAAGATGATGTAAAAGGCTCTAAGGTGGTACTGAAACAGGTTCAGTTCACTCACACAACCACTCCAGAAGATCACACTGTTTACGCTCACCAACAAGCTGTGGCATCACCAGGGAACATGTATTGGAAGGACACTGCATTCCCATACAGGAGCAGCAGCTGCATCACAAGATGGCCACCGGGACACCAACTACATCTGCCACAATGCCTCACCACTCAGACAGCTGTAGGTGCTTAAGCCACCTGATTCAAGCAGAACAAAGAACCTTGAGGTGGGGCAGAACGGATATAAGAGCAGGAGGACAGAGAAGAGGCTGCTGAAAATTAGCTGGACAGCTAGGCCTGGAGGAACCCTCAGAGCCAAAGAACGGCACGTTAAAAAAACGGCACTGTTAAAGGAAAGTGGACACTTTATGTTGGCATAAAGCCATTTGATGGCTTCAGCATCAAATGGCTGGGTAAGGATTCACATGAGCAGACATTCAGAATCAGGTCTGTAAATGTCAGACAACCCTCCCTTGGTCTTAAATTTATTTGGGAGATTGAATAAAACATATGGATCTCCTGAAACGATAGAGAGAGCTCTCTTCAGTAAAATAGAACTTCCCCAAGATCCATAACCTACTGACAGAATTGGATGCGGCCAAGAGAGATGGTTACTTGCCAGGGCTCATCTGCCAAGAATTCATCTGCAGGGAAGCTGACGAGAGAAATGATCCTAGCCGTAACCTGCCGGCTCCCTCTCCAACCTTTTGCAAGAAAGAGAAGGTCAAATTAAACATATCTCTGTGCGTAAAACAAGCATATCATCATCAGATACAGTGTACAAAACTGAAAAGACAAAGCAGCACACTCAGACAGACTGTGTCCCATGCATAATAAACCCCACCCACTAAGAAAGGACAGAGAAGATGATGCTTGATGACAGAAAGAAGTTCTTAAAAGAGAACAATATGTGCTTTTGCTGCTGTGCTTCTACTACTCACAAAGCAAAATCCTGTGAAACTCCCATCAATTGTAGTGAGTGTTACAGTGATAAACACCTTGCTACTCTTTAACTCGTTCCTGTTCCTCAGCCACAGCCAGGTTTTTCTTCCTAATCAGAGAATGGTGGGGAGAGAGAGCACACAGAGCAGCCAGATGTCAGATCGAGTTGTACCAAGGTATGTGGTGAGGATTTCAAAGGCAAATTCTGCTCAAAAATTTGCCCAGTGAGCATCTACCCCAATGGTCATAGTAGGCTGCAGAGGAAAATGTGTGCTATTTTGGATGATCAAAGCAATGCGTCATTGGCCAGATCAGAGTTTTTCGATTAACATTGATCTATCTACGACTGATAGATCAATGGTAAAATAAACATCCCACTGCCTACACCTATTGAGAGTAATGAAATTCCCAACAATAGATCAAAGATTTCGACACCAGAAGCTGCCTACCACCACCATCAGATCAAACTAAATTCCACCTCTCACTCCAGCCGCTGACATCCTGCTTCTATTGGGAAGAGACATTATTAGGGCTATAAAGGTTTGTAAACAACACAACGGCCCTCATTAGGATGATATGCACAAAAGTTAGACCTTGGGTGGTTCATCGTAGGGGACCTATGTATAGGTGGTGCTCACAAGTCAAACATTTCAAGTGCCATGAAGACCTGCATCCTGGACAATGGAAGACCAATTTGTCTTACTGCAACAATGGTGTCAAACAAAGACAATCTAGGAAAAATTGTTTTCTCTGCAACAGAGAATGACAACCTGCTTGCTCACTCCATGGAAGATGGAAACTTCCTTCAGATTGTGGAAAGGGAATTCTTCCAAGATGTATTCTTCAAAAAGTTGGACTGCTCCTCTCCCTTTCCGCCACCCACGGTGACGTCTCCCTAACAATAGAGCCTATGCCAACAGCCGTCTGATGTCACTTAGATGGATGTTAGAGAAGAAGCCTAAAATGAAAGAGCACTTCACTGAGCTCATACAAAAAATGCTTGACAAAGAACATGCTGAGCTTGCACCACACTCAAAGAAGGAACAGAACCCTACCTTCCTACCTTTGGAGTTTATTACCCACAAAAACCAGATCAGATTTGTCTGGTGTTTGATTCCAGTGCGCAGTATGATGGAATCTCACTGAATGAGGTACTGCTTTCTGGACCAGACCTTAACAACAGCTTCATTGGAGTGCTACTCAGATTCAGAAGAGAACCTGTTGCAATGACAGCAGATATATGTCAGATGTTCTACTGCTTTGCGGTGTGTGAAGATTGCAGAGACTTCTTACGTTTCTTGTGGTACCGGGAAAATGATCTCAGCGACGAAGTAGTGGATTATAGGGAAGCAAGTTCATGTTCTTGGGAACATTTCATCACCTGCAGTAGCAATCTTTGGCCTGAGGAGTCAGCTGGAACATTATGGCCGACATCTTCACTTTCCAAGTCCCTGAAAGTCGAAAGTCAAAAGCCATTCACACGAAGAGCATCTTATCGACAGTGAATAGCCTGTTCAATGCACCGGGTTTCTTAGCTCCAGTCACTATTGCAGGCAGACTGTTCCTCAAAGAGCTTTCAACCCAGAAAATTGAATGGGACACATGTCTCCGTGAGGCCAAATTTGAAGATTGGGGAAGATGGCATGAATCATTGTCAGCACTAAAACACTAAAAAAGTTACATATCCTACGCACATGTGCATCTTTGTCCACGCCCAAAGCACAGCACCAAAAACTGTGTGTCTTTTCTGATGCCTCTGTTAAAGCAATATAAGCAGCGGCTTACCTGAAGGCTACAGATGAGCATGGCGTGTGTTGGAGCACCTGATCTGGAAAAGTTTCACATTTATCTTCTTGCACTGGGCCTGCCTCGTACAGAGGTTGGACTTTCATGCAATTAAATTTAACTGGCCAGTTACCAGGCAACCACTGTTCATGCCTTGTTCTTAGAATGCGTTAACCAATGTGTGTGGGTGTGTAGCTACTGTAACAGGCCGACTGTAGCTAACAAGATAGAAAAGTTTCATCATCTTCCTAGTATGCAGACAACTTCTATAAATATTATCTTATAATTCTGGACCTTCAAGGACATGCAGTATGTGACATGAGCTCAGTGGACAGGTGCAAAACAGAGATGTAGCTTCAGTGGAAAAGTACAGCGTAGGGAAACATGATGTCTTAAAACAAAGCCAATAACAACACAACAACCCCCCAGCAGATAAAATATTGGGATAATATTGGCTGCCATGTGAATTTCACAGGCATATCTTTGCAGTCCCATCAACCCTTTTTCTTTTAAAAAACGCTCAGCTCGGCCCATGATATAGTAGAACTGAATTTGTCAGACTTGGTGAATGGAGAGAGACAGACCTGAAGATGAGGCAGGAAGCCAAATTTAAGACAGCAAACACTTTTTGTTTGTGGATTTAAATTTTTTCTTATTTTTTGAACGTGTGTTGCTTATGCTCTGCATAGAGATTGGGCTGCAGCTATCGAATAATTTTAGTAATAATTTATTGTACTGGAAATTCCATTGATCACTCGAGTAATTGGATAAAACATATTTGTTTTGTTAAAGCGCAATTATGAATCAAACATGGGAACAATTGGTTTCCCTTTTTGGACAATCAACATTTATCTTTATCTTAGCTTCCATCGTCGTCACATCTTTCTTCCATCTTCCCGCTGCTTAAAACCAAACACGTCTGACCCCTCCTTCTTCTTCCTTTGCGTGTATGACGTCAGCACGTTGTGCCACACAGAGACAGAGCGCAGTGTCATACTCCAAAAGCCACGCCCACGGAGGGGAAATTAATCAAGAGCTCTCCATTGACTTTGTATAATACGAAAATGTCTCATCCCTCTCCGTGTGCCAGCAAACACAAATGAATGCCCAAAAGCTGCTGTGTCATAGGGTGCACTTCTAACAGGGTAAAGAACCCTGATCTAAGTTTTTATAAGCTGCCCAACAGACGAGAGAAGTGGATTCAGACAGTAAGACGAGAGGCGCCGTCGTCGGCCACTCATCACACCAGGCAGTTGGCTCGTTTGCTAAAAAATTTATTAAGAAATCGCTAAAAAATACAAAACTATTATATCCTGAACTGGAGCTATATAATTTTCTTATATTTTAACAAGTCTTCCTTCAGATGAAATATTAAAATAATAGAAAATTTTAATTTTTATGATAGAAGTATACCTAGCTGAAATGGCACATACTAGTGGGAATGAGCCATTTTCATTTTGAAGGTTTCCCAAAGACAATGATGTGAGGAATCAGTGGGCAGTGGCTTTGAGGAGGTAAGGATTCACTGCAAGGATTCTTCAGTGCTTTGCTGGGAACATTTTAAGCAGGGCGATTTTGATAGGACAGGTCAGATTGTCTGACTCAGAGATGTTATTCCTTCCATCTTCAGCTTCCCGGTTCACCTCCAAGAGTAGGTGTATCATCATAAGGCTATTAGCATTCATAAATGTAAAAATATTATCATCAATCACTGAGCAGGGTGAGATACGTATCATTGTGTTTGTATATATACTTATTCTTTCCAAGTATTATGCTTCTCCATTTTAGCAGGAAAAGGGCAAGACTACGTCTACCTCCAGAAGAGCTATCATAAATTTGTGTATATACCGTCTGTTCTGCATAATACCTATCATACATCACATATATATCAGATTATTCTATTACTGTTAAACCCACTATGAATATTAAAATACGATGAACCATGTGTCCTCTGTCATAGCTATATGTATGAAAATCAGTTTAGTATTCAGTGAGTTATGATTGATTAAATGCGCTGACAGTTGATTGTGCCAGTCAAACTGATTACACTGAGTGTAGTGGTTGACCGCTCCAAGAGGGCGGCCCCATGGCTCATCAGCGCAAATAGGCGGTAGCAGTCGATGCAGCGTCCACTCTTTGGTCATACTTTGTAGTGTGGGTGGGGCTTAAATTAGCTCTGTCTCTATTCTACGTAGTCCAGACAAAATGCCCTTCTCTGCAAAAATTAAACGATTTCTCAAGACAGAGGAAATTCTTTGCTCATTTTTTATAATCGAGGTACTCAAATTATTCTAGGAATGGTTTCAGCCCTATAGAGAGAGCAAAATTACAATTCAAATCTGAGCAGAGAATGTGTAAAGGTGAGGGGAGTGCACACACACCACAGAAAACCACCATTAAGAAAATCTGTCAAATAGCCATGAGCACCTGCCGCTGTGTAGGCAAGGAGAAAGACAGAGACAGACCTCACGCAGTTTGTATATGCAAAATGAAACACTGGGTAATATCAACTGGGGACAAAACTGCAGTCAAGAGAATGACAGCAGGGAGGAGAGGGGGAACAATAGAGAAAAAAGGTGACGACAGAGGGTCATGACAAGAATGTTTATCATTGCTTGGGAACACTTTCAGTTGCTCGGCAACACTTAGTTGCTTGGCACCATCAGTTTTTACCTTGTAATGCTGCTGTATTTCTGTAAAGTTAGTGTGTGATGGGAAAGCAAGCTAAGATAAAGCTGAAGCGAAGATTGGACATCAATTAATAAAATACTGAAGTGGTGGTGAATATATCTCCTGATAAATATATTAGAACAGCTTTCTGTCTCATAAAATATCTGACGCCTCTTTGCATTCATCATCTAATTTACTGCTCACTTATTTTTAAAGCAGACTGTTAGTTCCTGCAAGCTACTTTGCCTTCCAGCCATTTTAGGCTACCCATCATTTGTGTCATTTAGTGCGGGAGTGTGAGGTTAGATTTGACTAATTCATGTCCCTAAAATTGCCCATAGGTATAAATGTTAGCATGAATGGTTGGTAGTATCTCTGTCTGCCCTGTGATGGATGGACAGTCCATGGGATAGGTATATAACAGCCATCTGCTGCCTCAGCATAAATTCAGATTTAATCACATCAGGCTATATTTTTACATTCTTCAACTGTGTGCCTGGTCCATTTGTTTACAGATTATACGTAAAGTCTAACTATGAAATGATGCAGTCAAGGGAACCCCAAAGCTCATACTGTAGCTTAGTCTTCATAATACATGTATTTGAATAATTTATTTGATACACAGACTCATATAGAACTAATGAAACAACACAACAAAGAAATGTCCCTGTATTATCCCTGTGTGGCAGCTGGGCAGCACCTCTATTGATTTTCTGAGCAGTTGGTGCACAGTGAAGCACAGCATGAAATCTGACTGATGATTTCTAAAACTGATTATTATAATCCAGTCACCCCATTTTGATGATGTTGCAGAGGTAAAAAGGAATCGGCATATTGAGGGTTAATTGAGAAAAGGGAATTCCGTCATACATCCAACACAGTCTGATTTCATCCTTGCCATTTCACCAGTACTAGGCATCACAAAACTAAGCAGGCTCGAATTTGGCCATTGTATGGCTTGTCGTGGTGTGTCAGCTCCTGGCACTCAATATTTCAGTAATAGATTAATATGAAATATCAAATATGAACAACAAATAGTCAATTGTCAGGTATCTTTCACATAATGTATTCCTGCAGTTGTGAATTTGCATTGCCTTCAGCCTGACAGACCGGGACTTTGGACATGGAGACTTGGTTCTAAGAAACACACACTCCAAGTTAATGTATCCATGGACTGATTCCATGCCATCACACAGCTCCAGTGTCTTTCACACCGAATGCGCATGAGAGTGCTGCTAGCTCAGTCAACTAAGATTGGGATGTGTGGGCAAACTGGATGTATGTGACTGATAAAAAGACACAGATACAGTGAGACAGTAGATAGAGGATTGGACATGACAGCATGTATTAGCATGTGTGAGACTGTAGTCTCACACCTCCCTTTTTTATTCTCTCAAACAGATCCATTAAATTACTCTCAGCAAAGCAGCAACAGCAATCACTGAATTCTTAATAACCCTATCTGATATCCCATAACTGTATACATATTGTCTTTACAGCAGCAATTGTGAGTTGTTTACATAGATATTGGTGCAATGCCTCCAAACAGCTGCAAGGGACATGTTCATTTTAATGTGTGTATATATGGCAGGTTCACACAATGATGGAGAATCCTACTATAAGAGCATGTAAAGCAATGGAAAGGTAGAACTGGAACTCCTGTATCTTCAGAGAAGCATCTGATTTACAGACTATTGGTCTGGTTGCTGCAACAACTCAACATTTCAGCTGCTATAAATGAATGTAATGTACCTTCAATATTTTTATGTGGTGTTTATTAAGATATATAGTGGGGATTTTGTGTTAAGGCATAGTCATCTGTGGACATCATGAAAGAAAAGTTCTTAGGCCCATCAGCCTTTTGTTTTGTATCATAACTATCCTCCCTACAGCGAGAAAAGGTCTCACCACGCATCTGTATGGAAAAAGGCAATACATTAGACTGTACACATACAGCTTTCTTTTACTGATCATTTTCTACTCATGGTAGTGTATTTACCCGTTTGTTGTCCTCGCTACCTGATCACCTGCCCTCTGTTTGGCTTATTTTAGCACTGATTGACCATTGCTACACCAGGTGAGTTTTGCCAAGAGCACTGGAAAAACATGAAACATAAAATAAAAAGTCAAATATAGGGCCTTTAAAGAACCAATGTGTCAAAATGACCAACAGAACGAAAAGACACATGAGAGTCTCTTTTATATAGTGGGTTGATTGTCTGTAGATGCAGGCCAGGTGTGCCTCGTCAGCTGCAGGAGGAGGAGGACAGGAATGACCACTGGGAAAATCACAAGGAGGAGGGGCAGGGAGAGCAGGAGCACAGAGAGCAACAGGGCAGGCAAAACAAAACAATGAGCCAAAATATGAACCATGGCAACCAGTGTAATATGTGTTAATGTTGTTATCTTACTGTTGTCCCTGTCTTATTTAATGTCTTTTGTCACTTGTCTTGTGTATCCTAGTTAATTTCTTTATATGTCACCTGTTCTCTCGCCTTGTGCTGCTGTGATATTAGAATTTCCCCAGTGGGGATCAGTGAAGTATTAGCTTAATAGCATACGCTTGAAGCCACCCTATTAAAGAAATGCGCTTGTATTCTTAAATATATGTTTCTATTTTGCCCTGTACTGTGTACCAAACAAATATGCATGAGGTGGTTCATCAAAAGATTGATTCTCTCTAACCCATGTAGAAAAACAACCTCATTTGCCCAGCCACAAGGAAGGTAGAAGTAAGTATAGATGCATGTCTTTATGTCACAGACAAAAAAACAGAAATTAAAATGGGCTATAAAACAATGTGTTTGTCCAGTCCTTGTTAAGTCAAGACTTCATTATTGCTTGCAAGCTTTATTTTGTTTGAAGCAGTCATTGCAGCAAGAGCAGAGAAGCTGTATAGTGGATAGTGACTAAGCAAGCTGGTAACTGTGTTTTCATTAAAAACACTCTAAAAGCCAAAAGGTTACTCCAGGTTTTTCCATGATTTCATAGTACTATACAAAACAAGTATTGTTGTTTTTGCATTGTTTGCATCAACTGCTAAATTTCTGGAGTTGCAATCTATAGTATAACCATGTAGACAGTGCATAAAATGACTAAATGACCAAATAACAACAGAGAAATGGTAGAAATGTCATAAAAGCTTAAAATTCTAACCTATAAACTAATATTTTCATTTTGAAATAATTCAGTAGGCACATTTATAGACAAAATTAACTATTCCAATTACCCTCAAAAACAGGTCTCTCCTGATTGAAACTCTTTATGGAGTTGTTTAAAGCAGTGGTGTGCGACCCACTGGTGCGGAACAGAGACATGACAGGTGGGACAGGACAAACTGGAAATTCTCAATTTCATGCCTATCTTACCGTAAATGCTTTTCTTTATTGACACTTAAGATAATTCACTCTGAGCAAAACAAAGTAATAATTACCGGCAAAAATGAGTAATGAGCATTAGGAGACTGGGAGAAAAATGTAACCTGGGACTGAAGTGCAAAAACAATGATTGACGTTGGGATGTTAATTGCAGTGGGACAACAAGGTAACACGTAGCCGTGAGAAACATGGATAAATTTGTGACGCAGACCACAAAAGAGCCAGCACCATCACACACACACACACACACAGGACAGACTGTTGCTTCTCTGAAAACGAAATACAGATCTCAGCTCACCATTGAGCTGAGATTGCCTGCAACACTGTTTTGAGAGGCGAAACAGGCACATTGCAGCCACTTATACAGGAAAGGTTTTTGGTTTTTGCCATCACTACAACACTATTTCATAATTTGACTACTGTACTTTTTGTTTTTGATTCAAGATATCTGTTATGATAGTACAACTGCACTCTTATTTTCTTTTTGAACTTGGTGTTGATGTTTTATAAAATAAAATGTAATTTGTCAAGATTTTTTGGGGGCAACAGCGTCAAGTGGGGCTTGAAAATCCCCACTTGTTCAAAGTGGGGAATGACCAAAAAAGTTTGAGAGCCACTGGATTAAAGAGCCCCAACAAATCCCTCCAAGAGCAAGGACTTGGTGACAATGGGCTACAGTGAGAGAGAGTGTGAAGGAGAAGAAAGGTGAGTGGCTCAGTTGAGAGATGGAGAAGATACCATAGAAATTGCAAGAAAAATATACAGATTTAAATAGCAATTGTAACATGGCACACAAAATGTGCAATAGTATTAGCAATTGAGGACATTTTTAGCGAAAGAAGTAACAATGAGAAATAATTTGTAGTGTGTAATGATATTGATTGCTAACTATTGCAGGAGCAGGTATTGGGCAGGAACATGGAGGAAACATTCAGCACCTGTAGGACAGGGACAGGAAGAGAGAGGACAGCAGGGGCAAAACACAGACTACGGGAAGAAATAAAGTTACTGACATCCAAGCTACCCAGCACTTCAGCACTTAAAAATATCCACTGTAACCCAGTTCTGTGTTCTCTTATAATCTACCTTTTATGGTTTTATGGTGAGTTTAAGTGTATCTTTTAACAATTTAAGCCATTGTGGCTTATGGTTTCAGACCAACAACTGGCTTGAAGACTGAGCACACGTGGAAGCTGTCTCCACTACGAAGCACAGCCAAACACAAGCACTCATGAACAGGACAGCAAAACAATCGTCCAGTCATCTATCTGAGGTGTTACAGCTGCCTCCACTTGACCCAGGGGATCTCTGAGCTGAAAAGGACCGTCCTCCCAGAGCACGTTCCTGCAAAAAACATCTCCATGTTCTCCATCTTCCTGTTCCCAGATCCAGAACCCCCACTCCCGCCCAAAAACCTGGCCTCTTGGAGCTGACTAAATTAACTGACCTTGAGGTCCTACTCTCTGCCCACCTCTAAGTTGTCTGTCACTGGGTTGCTTGATTTCGTCATCTACTTAAAAATTACCATTCTGTTACTCCCTCATCACATGGTCTTAGAGACTTTCTAATATTGCTTCTCAGGTGAAGTATGACTGTATTTGTCAGTGGGCTGCCATTCTCATACCTGTGGCACACTTGGGTGTTACCTTTTGACCATATGTACGGGACTGATGTACTTTTGGCGGCAACTCTTCCTGGCGTTTATTATTTTCTTTGTGCCAGTCTGTGCCAGCCAGTCTTGTCCCCATCTAACCTGTGCAGGATACCTTGCCATCACCTCTGTTCTTCTAGTTTCCTTCTTCTTTGCGCTTCTGTCTTGCTGCTCCAGGGTCAGAGATCATGCTACCATCAGAATCACCACGAACGCTGGAGCTGCTCTGACCAGCTGGTGAGATCCCAGTATACCGACATGCCTTGGAGGTGTGACGCCAAATCATGTCAGACTGCAGCAAATGAAGTGGGCAAGCAGCATTTAAAGAATGAATGGACAATAGGAGTGGACACCTGAAGATTTAATCAGCTGCTGATGTGTCAACCAGAACAGACATTGGCTGAGTACTAATCAGTGCAATCCCTCCACCCCACACACGAACCACCTGTTGCGCCCTGCCTACCAGCTCACAGAAACACACACACATCAATGCACATAAATCAATGTTGGTGTGGAAATAATAATTCACCCTGCTAAATTCTATTGCCTGTCCTAGCCCTGATAGAACACCACTGTCTTGTTAGACTTGTCGGTGGTAGAGTTTGTGACCACGCAACACAACCAAAAGCAATTTCTTTTTCTCTATGAGTGGATGTCTTGAAGCTGGTTTTGTTTCATGCTGAAGTAGGAAGGGTCAGTTAAACAGCACTCCCAGCACTCATTTTCTCCTAATAGCATCCTCAAGGTTGTGTTAGGCCATTGCTTTCAATTATGCATACTAAACCACAACTGTCATTTCAAATAGCATGGAGTTGGTTTGTGCAAAATATCAAGGAGATTGTATTTTGAGATTCAGTGCCTTTTTCTCAGAATTATCTGCTCCACACTGTAGCATTCAAAAATCATCTGAATGACTGTTGGGTGTCAGGATGTGATTAGAAAGGCTGATAGGGTGTTCCATTAGTCATAACAGCAGGCAGTAACTGAGTCACAGACTGCGTGGGTGTTGGTGAGAAGTTGTTAGAATCATTTCACTGATTTGTGTTCTGCCTGATTTACAGCTGGTGTTGCTATGTTGTTGAAACACTAAGCTTCTAAATCTCTGCCAGAAATAAAATGGAGAAAAAGGGACTAAAACTCACCCAGTTAAAAGATTTATCAAGAAAAACGTCATGTTGAATCATGGAAATAATAAAAATGTTTGAAGAACATGTGTGTTCCAGTGTAAGCTGGTTATTTAGTTGTAAGAGAACGAGTAGCCACACAAAGTGTACAGTGTGTATAGTGAAGGAGATTACTGTAAATTATTATTTTAAATATTTTGATCTCCTGTTTCCTGGGAGACATTCAAATTGATGCAACCTGTGCTAACCTTGACAACTTGCTAGTTTCAAGTAAAAAGCACTCTCTCTTGAAAGGCAGAGACTGAGTAAGCAAGAGAGTTGGGTCGAAAAATAAGTTCAATGCAAAGGCGAAGTCAAAGCAAGCCTTCCGAGTAAATGTTACAAACCCAGCTCACAAGGGATAAACAGGAAGTAACACACACACAATCCGGTGGCAGGACTTGTAAATTAAGGTGTATTTATTTTTCCTTGACACGTGGAGACACGTGGAGAGAACCAGGTGCTGTCAAAACAATGAAATGAATATAACAAAATGAGGAATCCTAAAGCAAATGGAGCTGGCTGTCTAATGACTAAGATGAATAACTCAAATATGCTAAAAATAAAGCCTAACTAAATATACTGACGAATTGGTGAAAATAGAAATACAATGGACAGCACCCCTGAACGCAGTGTGGCTAACCAGTGGAATCTCTATAGTGAGTGCACTTATGAAAAAAAATCAAGTTATACTTTAACCTGGCCCTAAGTCTGGCATACACACACCAGTACTATGTTACTCAAACCACGCACAGCACTCCCAATGGTGTCTGCCCCTGGGGGGGGCTGAGCTCAGTCGGACTTTATACGCGATTCCTGAGATGGGAACTAAGGCCCATAGCTCAGGGCCATTACAGTGAAAATCAAAAGTCTTCACCAAAGCTGGCTTGGATCAAAATACCAATGTGTCACCAGCACACTCACTGTGGATAATTAATTTTCTGTTCTTTAGAACTAAAATCAGAGCTGTGTAACTAACACTTATTTCGAAGACCAAATATTTATTTTCCTTCTTAATTTTTCATACCTGCCTCTGTACAATTTTGGCAAACAGGATAAATAAGTCTGTTTCTTCTTCTTTGATTTTACCGGGTTAACCTTTGCCAAAATGTCAGCTATAATGTGAGCTTCTTAATAAATTATAAGTTTGAGCTGTAATCTCAACCAGAGAGAGTTATAACTTGTTAACAATATAACATATGGCTAAAGTTTACTTTTTATCCTACACTCATATCATTCCACCACCAGAGCAGCACTGTACACTTAAAGAACAAAGGGCCACAAAGTCATATTTAAACCAAACCCTCTTTTCTCACAACTTTGTGTTTGCTGATACACTGGATAAGGGTGAACCGGTGGGGCCCAAAAGCAGCTCCAGAGGTGATATAAAATTTCAGATTCTGATTTGAACTGTGTGCCCTTCAGTTTTACAGAAAAAACATATATATCGACATAATTTCCATTTTTTGTATGGGAGAGGACACTTGCAATGTTGGAAGTATCCCTTGTTTCAGTGAACTGACATTTGAATTGCAAATGTTTAAGATGTTAGCTCAGCTGGTATAACGCAAGTCGTCAAGGCTCAGTAGTGCCCCGGGTTTGAGTTCAACCTGATCTTATGTAAGTGGTGCTACAATACAAGCCAAGTGCAGACCTTCACTCCTCACCTAGTCTGACATTTGCTGCTTACCTGAATGAGCCATCCTTATTAATTACAAAATAAGTTGTACAAGTACAGAGGTTCACTTCACCATTCATAATATACTATGTAGTAATTAATCAGATTTATTTATAGTGCCAAATCACAACAAAGTTACATCAAGACACTTTACATAAAGAGCAGGTCTATATGTAAAATACAATTATTTAAAATTATTTAAAGAGATGCAAAAGATCCTGATGAGCAAGCACTTGGCAACAGTGACAAGGCAAAACTTCCTTAAAGAGCCAGAAAGGCTTGGGGGGTGGCCATCTGCCTGAACCGGTTGGGTTGAGAGTGGGAAAGAGAGAGAGACAAGGGGGGCAAAGTTGGGTAAAGCAGGAGAGAATGAGAGCAGGAGGAGGGGCTATTCAATACAGGTGCAGGTAGGAACATGATGCTGCATGAAGTTCATAGAAATATGGGAGCAGCAGGCGTTGCAGGAACATGGGGTGGTGATGAGTCACCACCTGCAGGATGAGGACAGAGAGAGAGAGGAGAGGAACTGGGAGAGACAGAGACTTTGGGAAAACATTGTTAGTAAATAGTTACACTTGCTTAGAATTGGGAGAAACGGGGACTTCGGAGACTTTGGTTAGTGGTATGTTGGCGCATGCAAGGCGGAGGGATAGAGATAGAGAGAGAGAGAGAAAGAGAGAGAGATTAATTACAAATACTACATTATTTGTGTAACTTTAAGTAACAAAGAACCAGGACATTCTCATTGCCTGTGCCAGAAGTTATCAGAATCACAGAAAGTCCATTTTTCATGCTAACACTGTCAGAGCCACCAGGGCACCACAATGGGTGCTTTGTGCATGACTGTTTTCCTTTTTCCCTCTTTTGTGCTCTAAATTAATCAAGCAGGAAGTGAATGAAAAGACATAAATTAATGACCCCTGGGAACCCTAACCCCTGGGAAGAACTGTACAACTAATTTGACAGACGACAGCAATCACAAGTATTGATTACGAAGGTGTATTTGTAAGTCAAGCTGGCTTCTTTGTTTCTGATAGAAATAGACTCAGTCAGTTTGTATAAACTTGAGAGATTTGGGATACACTGAGCAGATGATGATTCACTGATTCACTGCCATAAAGCCCGAATTGGTGGAAGGCTGAAGTGATGGGTTGATTTTCTAGAACTGTCTCCTATCTCCCCACTGCAACTCTGGAACTCAGCCACAGTGATCTTTGGGTTCTTCTTTACCTCTCTAACCAAGGCTCTTCTCCCCCAGTTGTTCAGTTTAGCTGGACAGCCAACTCTAGCAAGAGTTCTCGTCATCCCAAACGTCTTCCATTTAAGAATTATGGATGCCACTGTGCTCTTAGAAACCTTAAGTGCAGCAGAAATTCTATTGTAAACTTGGCCAGATCTGGAGCTTTTCAGGCAGTTCAAATGATTCTCATTTGCTCTGACATGTGAGCTGTGAGCTGGAAGGTCTTCTATAGACAGGTGTGTGCCTTTCCTCATCAAGTCCAGTTTAAACACAGCTGGACTCTAATGACGTTGTAGAACCATCTGAAGGATGATCAGAAGAAATGGACATCACCCGAGTTAAATATACGACCGTAACAGCAAATGGTCTGAATACATAAGACCATGTGATATTCGAGCTTTTGTTCTTTGATACATTTGCAAAAATGTCTAAATTTCTGTGTTTTTCTGTCAAAATCAGGAGCTATGTATACAACAACAACTTAAATGATTTTAGGGAATGGCTGCAATGTAACAAAGAGTGAAACATTTAAAGGAGTCTGAATACTTTTCGTACCCACTGTAAAAGTATGCAGGAGTGAAGTCATGAGTAGGAGCCCCCCATCTTTTTTCCTCTCACATCTTTTCCTGTGGTCTGCAAACAATATCAAATCATTACCATTGTGACCATCCCACAACAAAGAGAGTGTAAAAAAACTTTATACATGATGGTTATAGCCCACAACATGGATATATAGAAAGCCTATAAGATATTATATTAGACATACTAACCACTGAGTGATGTGTGATTCTTGGATTTGTTGTTTACTTGCTCCAAAGATGTCTTTGGACAGGGGTGGCAACTGAAAAAATACAAGCGATTAAAAAAAAAAAAAAAAAATCTGAAACATAAATTTATTGGAAAAACACAGTAAATTGCGCCGATGTGATGGGAATTTAATTTTAAAATCCATGATTTACATGTTGACAGTCTCAATGTTTTGCAGGCATGCCTTGCAGCTCCTTGCTTCTGCGTGATGCTCCTTCTGTGAATTACTGATTTATGCTCCTCAAATTTGCACAAAACGATGCTCTGCTCCTGTAAATTATGCTGCTCTTTGCATCTTCTCCATGGTGCAATTGGTCAGATACAGCAAACCTCGCCTTCTTATGTGAACGCACAGTAATCTCAGAAAATGTCTGGGTTCAATTAGTGAATTGAAAACCAGCTTCATGACACTGATTATCTGGACTGCAGCTATCTGAGTAAGTGAAGGTAACGAAAATAGATCCAGGGCATGCTAATCCAGTTTTGTGATACAGGCCCCTGGGCTGATCCTGGATTTGAATAACTATTTTATTGCACTGTTTGGACACTATAAATTTCTGGCCTTTTATCAAAATGAACAGGTACATACTCTGTCTCACTGATGTGACTTTGAGCAGTATGTGTACATCCTGAGATGTAGAGGATAAGGATATGACTTTGAAAGCCTTTTCACATCAACCATGACATGTCACTTCAAAACTCCCTTTTATAATTCACGAGTCCATGGATCTAAGAGTCCTGCTAGGTTTAAATTATCTCAACATATCACAGATGTATGCTGGTCATAAACTGTTCTGTGATTTGTAAAGTAGCAACAGGGTTTTAAAATCTATTCTGTGACTGAATGGGAACCAGTGCTAATATTTTAAAAATGGAGTAATGCGCTGTGACATCTCTGCTCTAGTTAAAACTCTAGCAGCAGTGTTCTGGATAAGCTTGTGATTTTTAGAGACTGAGACTCAAAATGTTTACTAAAGCTGACCCTCTTCTCTTTGTTGCCAAACAAAATAATCTCAGTTTTATCTTTATTAAAATGAAAACATTTCTGCCTCATCCAGTTGTTTCTTGGCTCCAGACAGTGACACAGTGAGTCTAATGGACACATAACTGCATAACTGTGATAACTGATATTAAAGTTTTGTTACATTTGACCCAAAGGGAGCATATACAAATTGAACAAACTGGGTCAAAGAACTTGCCCCTGGGGAATCCCACAAGAGATAGCCGCTCATTCAGCTTAAACTGTACATTAAAGATCAGTTATACTGAGACACCTCAGTCACCCCATAGCTTTTCTGATAAACTGGCTAGTCAAACTCACCCTTCTGTTTACTTGTTCTCCCTCAACTTCTTACTTATAGGACACTCTCATTACGACTCACAAAATTACTTCTTGCTGCAATGTTACACTGGATCGCACTTATGTATGTTCTTATTAGGGCTGCAGCTATCGCATATTTTAGTAATCACAATGGTGGCGCCAGGGAGCACTGGGTGGTGCTGTAGCTAATAGTCATAGCACCTGCCTAGCGCTCCCAAGAAATGCCTATATATATGATTATCGTTGCATAAATAAATACGTAAATAAATGCCCCAAAAGTCAAAGAACCTTCTCTTAAGTGTTGAGCATCCCCAGAGCACCTGCAACAGGAAATATCTGAAGCTGCCACTGTTAATCGAGTGAGTACTGGAAATTCCATTGATTACTCGAGTTATTGGATAAAACATTTTGTATAATTTTTTTTTTAAAGAGCAATTATACAAGACAAAATAACACATTTCGCTGAATAATGAACAATTGTTTTCCTTTCTTAGACAATCAACATTTATCTCTATCTTAGCTGCTTAAAACCAAACACATCTAACCCCTCCTTCTTCCTTTGCGTGCATGACGTCAGTGTGCCACACAGAGACAGAGCGCAATGCGTCATACTCCAAAAGCCACGCCCACGGAGGAGAAAATAATCAAGACCTCTCCATTGACTTTGTATTGTGTGAAAGTGTCTCGTCACTCTCCGTGTGCCAGCAAACACAAACAAATGACCAAAAGCTGCTGTGTGGTAGGGTGCACTACTAACAGGGTAAAGAACCCGGATCTAAGTTTTTATAAGCTGTCGAACAGACGAGAGAAGTGGATTCAGACAGTAAGACGAGAGGCGCCGTCGTCGGCCACTCATCAGTCTTGACGACCGGGGAATCAGAGTCGGCTGGTTTGTGGTTCATTTAACCTAATAGCTATAAAAAAATCAAGTTGCAAAGGAATCTGCAATAGATCTTACTCTGGTTTCAAACAATATTGCCCACATATGTGATTGGAAAGTGCATCAGGATGAGACCATAGGCAGTGACCATTATCCAGTTTTATGTGGGATAAACATCAATGCAACTATGTCTGAAGTAGACAGAGATGGAAAATGGGTATTTGTCAAGGCTGACTGGGAAAAGTTAAAGGAAGAGAGTGATGTATATGTAAGACATCTTAATGGACAAATGTACAAATGTAAAAAAGCAGTAAAAAACATAAATTATTGAAACTAACTAATAATTTTCAATTTATGATATTATATAAAAAGACAATAGTAAGCAAAACAATGACAAGGAAAAATAAACTATTGGAGGAAATTTTGTGACTCAACTGGAAATACAACCCCAGTAGGCGATATATGGAGGATGATAAGAAATGATAGGAGGGGACAGACGGGAATGGACTTATCCAGTGTTAGTAAACGGAAATTAAGTAGCAGTAAGTATTAAAGATAAAGTTGAGCTATTGGCTAGCACTTTTGTTAAGGTGCATAATGCTAATAATTTGTCTGAGGGAGGAGGAAAGAAGGTGTAGGAACAAAACTAAATCTGAAAACATGGAGGCCATAAGGAAAAAGGAAATTCTCAGAGATGACCAGAGTGTGCCATTCTCCTTGGGAGAGTTGAAAAGGGCTTTGGCTAAAACTGGCATGACTGCAACAGATAGGAATGGAATATGTTATGTGATGATAAAGCATCTGAGTGAAGAAGGACTGAGCAAACTAGTATTATTGTAAAATAAAGTGTGGGAAGAAGGTAGCTCACTAGTGAGTTGGAAAAAGGCAATTATTGTTCCCATAAGGAAGCCAGGGAAAGACCCAAGTAATCCAGCAAATTATAAACCAACCACATTGACATCTCACATATTTAAATTTGTGAAACGAATGGTAAATGAAAAACTGAAGCAGGGTTTAATAGCAGGATACCAAAGTGGGGTTAGGAAATGATGTGGTAGTTTGGATCCTATATTGTGCTAAGAGGATTAAATAAGGAACACACAAATTAATTAAGAAACAGTAGCAGCAGTTTTCTTTGATGTGGAAAAAGCATATGATATGCTATGGAAGGAGGGTCTTCTGATTAAGTCACATAAACTGGTAGTTGGAGGTCAGGTTTTTAACTTTAACTTATATGTTAACGTTAATGTCATGAGATGTCTGACAGGGATGGGCTGGAGAGCTGATGCAGTGTCCTTGAAATATATTTATGTAGCCTTAATTAGATCAAGACTTGATTATGGGAGTGTGGTGTATGGATCTACAGCAAAGACGGTGCTTGGTGAGTTACATGTGATACAGGCCCGAGCCCTCAGAGTATGTATTGGAACAGTAAGAACATCACCTGTGTGTACACTGCTTGTGGAGGCAAGAGAAATGCCATTGTATTTACGCAGGAAGCAGCATAGAGGGAATTACTGGATAAGTTTATGGGGGCACAGTGATAATTATCCAACTAAAATGGTACTACAAACTTTCTAGGAAAGAGAAGGAACTGCAAAATTAAGTTTTGGGTGGATAGCGGACACAACAGAAAGACAATTAGGGATATATGGAATGGAGTTCTATCTGACAGTGGAGTGGCCTAGGTCCCCTTTGTGGGTGCTAGAACCTTTGATAGTAGATTTGAATTTACCTCCAGTTACGACAAAAAAGAACAGTATAGACAACAGAGAATATTCACTGGTGTATACAGATAGCTCTAAAGATCCAGAAACTGATAGTACTGGATCTGCAGTCTCAGTTCCCAGCCACAGAGTTGCAGTTAGCAGAAGGACATCAGATTACTGAAGTGTATAATCAGTGGAGTTATATGCTATCTGGGTGGCCTTAGAATGGATTATACAAACTAAAATGAAAAGAGCCCTGATTTGTAGTGACTCAGCAGCAGTTTTGGTTACTCTAAAAATTAGTACATCGCATAATCGTCAGGATCAAGTGTTCAAAGTAATGGAGATACACTCAAAAGTTGTAAGAGAAGGCACTGAGGTCATACTTATTTGGGTACCTGCATCACATGGGCATTTTCAGAAATTAAAGGGTGGATAAAATGGCTAAACAAGCTGTTAAAAAAGAAACACTAGATCACATCACAATAAAACTTTCTAAATCAGAGGGAAAGAATATTATTTGGAAGAGAATCAATGTTAAGTGGCGGCAATACAGGGATCAGGAAACAAAGGGAAGACATCTTCATACAATACAAAATAGTGTGGATATTGAGAGATACAGAAGAGGAAATAGAAGACAAATGGTGACAATGAGTAGAATCAGAATAGGACACAGTAAATTAAATGGGACACTTTATATCATTGGAAAACATCCAACTGGTGTGTGTTATATCTGTCAAAAAGCTGAAACAAAAGAGCGTGCTATTATAAATTGTAGGAGATATGTCTAGGAAAGACGGAACATGTTAACAGGGATGGGAAAAATTATAGGGACTTATAGGTCTATAGGTCTTAAAAGTACTGTATTCTTGAGTGTGGTGAAAGAGGGCAAGGCCTGAACTACTAGGCCTGAATTACTCTTTAGAAAAGCATTGATAAGGAGAATTTAAATAATAGATATAATTAGCTCCAGTAGGTGGCAGTAATGCAACTAACAGGATGCCAGCCATCTATAAACCTCACAGAAGAAGAAGAACTTGTCTTGTGGGTGCAGGAGGGGGGTTATTTTGTGCACTGACTCCCTGTCTGGGTTAATGGCACTGGAAGGGGGAGAGGGAAACAGAGCTCAACCAGACATAGTCTGTGAGATAGGTTTGATGGTGCACAAATTACAGATGCTTGGGTGCAGGGTGGGGTTTTTATGGGTGCCAGCACATGTCGGGGTGGAGGGAAATGAGGTGGCAGGTCGGGCAGCCAGGGTGACTTTAACCAGGGAAACCACTGATGTACAGGTGGATACAGATGGTAGAGCTGCGTGCAGGAGCATTGATAAGGACAAAATAAACCACCAGTGGCAGAAAGAGTGGGAGACTGGCAACAGAGGAGGACATCCAGCCGTCAGTCAATCCTGGGGACAGAGTGAACTTGAGCTGGAGGGAGGATATCAAGTGGGCAGGGCTAAGAATGGGGCACTGCGGGCTCGCAAGTGGGAGGGTGCAACTTGGGAAACATAGAAGTGGAAACTATGAATCCTGTGGAATCTTGGAGTCTGTCAAACCCCAAGTATTGATGCAGTGCCCCCTCTATCCTGAGGAAAGGAAGGTTTTATTTCAGTTTGGGAAGCTTGGCCTTTGAACGTTCTCCCTGAAAACGGTGCTTGGTGAAGGTGTATTCCAAGAGTTATGGACTTTTTGAAAATCACAGGATTGTATCAGGATATATAGCCTTCAGAGGGTGAATGATGAAGGGAACTCTTGGCATTGGTGGGGGCAGCAATGCACCAAGCAGTGCCTTGTCTGTGGGAAATAAGAAGAACCAAGTCTTGCATAAATTAAGCTACATCCACACTGCTACATTATTTTAAAATTGTTATTTAGAACCCAAACATTTCAAATCTGCCACAATATATGGGGTTAAAATGTAATTGGTGGAGGTACGGTAGCATTGGCTAGCTTCAGTTCCTACAGTTAGCCTTGGTTAGCTTAAGCTCCCTACAGTTAGCCTTGCCAATTCACCTTAACTTAGAGTTAAAATTATTAATGTACATAGCTTTATTATCTTTTTATTAGCTTTATAAAATTTTGTATTACACCCCTGATGTTAAAATATTCTAATAAAAGCTTGGCATGAGGAAAGTATCTAGTGAGGGCTAATTGCTTGTGATCTTTCTTTTTGTTAGGAATATACACTCACACAACAATGAAAAATTACACATCTTTGGATGATGGATAACTATTTTTGTAAGTGAATGGAGTTGTGCACCACCATAAACCAGCCAACTCTGACGGCTTGGTCTTCAAGGCTGATGTTTCTGATCAGGGTTCCCCCCCCCCACCCCCCTTTACCCAGGGTTCTTTAGTAGTGCACCCTATCTCACAGCAGCTTTTGGGTATTTGATTGCATTTGCTGGCACAAGGAGTGTGACAAGACACACCTTCACACAATACAAAGTCAATGGAGAGCTCAGGGTTGCCAGGTCTGGGAGACAAAAGCAGCCAAACAGCAACTCAAAACCAGCCCAGAAAATATGGGATACCTTACATCAGCTCAGACATTCACAATCTTTTAGTCATATACTTAGAGCAAATACTAACCATATCATTTGTGCATCTGTGGGGCATGTGACACATGTGGGTAGCTTATATGCTGATCTGGCCCGGAGTCAGTCTGACAGGATTAGTCATTAAAAATATTAATATTAATTCATAAACATTATTCATCAACTGTATGCAATAGGTCTTCCCAAAATGTGTGACTCGCGGCAACACTTTAAAAGTAGCCCAATTTGGCGGAAAAAAACAATGACTTGGCAACCCTGGTGACAAGAGCCACCTTCACACAAAGAGATCTTGATTGTTTTCCCCTCCGGTCTGGGCGGGGCTTAAATGCACTCTCTCTCTTTTAAAAGTAGTCCGGGCAAAATACCATGGTCTGTAAAAATTAAATGATTCCTCAAAGCAGAGGAAATTCCTCGATAATTTTTTGTAATTGATGTACTCGATTATTCAAGGAATCATTTCAGCCCTAGTTTTTATGTAAATATTTACAATTTAATGTAAATGTAATTTTTTTTGTTGTTACCCCCATTACCACCTCTTTGTTACTCCCACTGCATTATTTCATAATACAGTTTCGGTATTTTACAGAGGCAAAGTTAGGAAGCTCACAGTCAGGTGGATTGTCCAGGCATACCACTCCACATTTAACTCTTGCGGCACCTCCATTATATTTGGTATATCATTATCACTTATCTCAACGCTGTCTCACCCAGAGGGCCCTTATATCATTATCACTGGTAATAATCGAGAAATACTTTAACATTAGCAAATAGTTAGCATCCCAACACAGACTCCTTTTTTCCAAGCCATATTCTCAGCACTGTCAAACTTTCCTAACTCACTCATCAATCTAGAGGGTGACTTCAACACCCCAGTAAGCCCATGCTTTGACCTCACATCAGTAATATGGTGGATGTTAATGATGAAAGGTCAAATTAATTAATTAACCAAACTACTCCTCAGCTTTGTTCAAACAATGCATGTCAGATTATGGACTGATGGATCTGGAGACCGAACAACCTGGACTATTCATACTATTCACGATGCCATAAATCATACTCTTGTATAGATTAGCTTTTAGTTAACAATCATATTTCAGATGAAATCACTGACTCGTCTATCTGTAACATTTTTATCTCCGACCACACTCCTGTATGTGCTACATACCTAGCAGAACACCAACTCCAGATATAACACTATGCCCATTATGGGAAACAACAAAGGTTCTAATGAGAGGTTAAATAATATTATATAGCCACTACAAAAGGAAAAAAGATAACGAAAATGAGTACAGACCGGAAGAAAAGGTGAAGAGATTGGGCCCTCTAGATTCCCACTCCCATACTGATTCTATAATGCCTTAAAACCAAACATGCATACCAACATATCAAACATACCAACCACACTCCTTAAATTGTGGCAACAACATTGCTTCCTTCCTGCCCACTTGGGCCTCTTTCTCTTGGTTCCTGGATCCTCTGAGGCCTCCCTTGCATTCGCCCAAGGTAGCTCATTTACTTGAGACCTCAAAGACAAAAAAAAAAGAAGCTTGAAATTATAACTATCTAACATTAAATTATTCTAAAAGTAGTAATCAGACAACCAGCTCACACTGGTTGTTAACCACAGTTGACGAATTGTCCAGCAGATTTTTGTCCTTGCAGATTTCAACTTCTCCTTCACCTTGATTTTGTTGATCCATGTGCATAAACTCATAACCGTCAAACTCCACCTGTTTCTGTATTGATCCATAGTTCAATTAATGCAATGATATTGAAGGACTGTGTAAAGTGACTGAGGTCATCCGTATACTTGACAATTTCGGATTTGTGCTTCCGCTGTTAATGTGTTATAGTATATAAATTATAGTTTGTCATCCTGCTTAATCTGGTTCATTTTCTGCTGCTTATCAATCAGCGTCATGTGGGGTAATGGAGCAGCTAATCCCAGCTAACATTCTGGGGTAGGTTAGGGTTAGGGTTCGGGTGGGCAGGGTAGGCCAGACTGTCTTAGGGCTGACATATACAGATGTACATTCCTGCTTATATTGATTACTGGTATTTATCCAGCTCCTTGATACTTCTCACCATTACCACTTTGGCCTTTTCCAGTGGCCCAATTTTGATGCATATTTTACAATTTATAGTCCAAGTGTGTTGCATTTTTTTCAGTTGCTTCATGTCTATTTGGCATGTCTGTGTTGTGCTTCATCAGTGCTTTTTTTACTACCTGGTTTTAGCAGTGCAATCTTGTTTTCTGATCACAAATTTCATGATGACAGGCCATTTGTCATTGCTGTGTCTCCTGCGCACTTTGATGTTTTCACACTCCAGCTCTGTCCCCTTGGACTGTAAAACAGTACTCAGCTATTGCTTGGTGGAGCTAAGATCGGATTTTCGCAGTCTCTTCCCCGTTGTCAGCAGTCACTGCCCAAGTGTATGACCAGGCTTTAATATGACGCTCCAGATTGGCAAGCCTGCTCTCAAGGTATGTGAGCCTCTTGTCCTTCTCAGCATTCTGGACATAGAGAGCTTTAACCTTCTTGAGCAGCTCCAAAATGCCTTTCTGCTGCAACAACATTTTCTTCAGATCCATGTTGTTGGCTTCCGGTGGCTAGAATTTTTCAGACTTCACAGATTTTATTTTCAGGCTTGATTACATAGCGAAAGAAGCTCTGTGTGTTTACACATGAGACACCAAACCCTTCACATTCACAGCTTTGAGTTATTGGTTATTTGAAGTGAGGATATGCTCTTCAGCTAGTGTAATTCCTACAGGATATTGGGGTCAGCATGCTGGCATCTTACAGTAGCAGCTAGGAGCACCTGTGCCAAAGCTGAGCTGTGCTGCTGCGGAGAGGGGCAAAATATATTTTTGCCGCTTATTGTAACATTGTATTTTAACAGTTCAAAAGTTGACCAACTGCATTTGTAGTTAAAGGGCAGGGCTGGTTCACAGTTACACAAATGGTGGTGCATGGTGATGGTTCATGCTGCCTAGAGAGACTTACGTGGTGAAGGTTGCCTCTGATCAGAGGAGGTGACATTCTAATCCTCTAGCCAGCTGAGAGGATTTGTATAGTTCTTGTGCAGTACATCTGTCTGCATGGACACTAGCACTATCTGACCAAAAGCACCACATATTAAATCAAATAAACTGACTGTCAACTGAAGGCCATCTACAAGATCAGAAATATTAGAAAAGTATGGAAACCACCCAGCATACAGTTCAAATTGAGCATCATTACACAGTTAGAATTGTAAACGCCAGTTTAGATGCATCCATGGGAAGTATGTTGGCATAGTTGTCAGTGCTGTTAATGGATTCGGTTCCCGGGCCTTCCCCTTCCCTGTGCCTGCATGGTTTTCTTCCAGGTACTCCGGTTTCTTCTCACAGTCCAAGCATCTTCATGTTTAGGTTGATTGAGGACTCTAAATTGCCCGTAGGTCTGAGTGTGAGTGATTGTTTGTGTGTCTCTATGTATTTTTTTCCTCTTTCTCTGTTTTCTTAGTTTTTTCCTTTTTTTCTCTTCATGTTGAAGATCTATATGAAAAGTGCTATATTGATAGAGTTTGATTTGATTTGATATGTGTTAGCCCTGCAATAGACTGGAGAAACAGATAAGTTGTAGAAAATGAGTGAGTGGATGAGATGCAGCCATATTTTTTAAATGTCTTATGCTTGTAGTCAATTTTTTTTTTTTTTTTTATATGGAAGCATAGTGCTGCCATGTTAGTAAAAGAAAAAAATATCAGTATCACGCTATTACAATATACAAACTTATCGCATTACAACATGATAATTTATTGTTAGAAGAGGGTCAGACACATTCTTCCTTTTGTACAGCCCCATGCTTTTTAAAAACCTTCATAGTGTAGGCATACTTATCACAATATCATCCACCGTGCACAATAACAGTAGAATCTCACCATGTCTGAACCCAAGCATGAAGTAGAACTTCATTAAAATGGTGTGAATCAGCCATATTCCTTCTCCGTTTCCCCATTCAAACACAAAACTTTTCACGTTATAACAATATAAATTATCACGTTATAACGTGATACTGATATTTTTTTCTTTTACTGAGGTGGCAGCACTACGCTGCCATTATTAATCAGTCTCTATCTGTCAGTTAATTAAAGTAGCACAGTAGTGAAATTGTTTGCTTTGTCGCCTCTATCATGGCCCCTCCCTTTTTGCTCGCCATGGATGCCGTTGATTACTCTTGCAAGAGCTGGCAATTATGGAGGGTCATTAAGGTGCTGGCTCTTGGCCAAGCCTCTACCGAGTCACAAATGCCAGCCTGAACTCTTTGTATCTCTCTCTTCCCTAGGCTCCACCCCTCTACAAGCTCTGAGTTTGTTTTGGCATTTCCCTTTTGAATCCAACCATGACATACAGTACAGGCCAAAAGATTGGACACACTTTCCTGTTCATTTGAATGAGAAGGTGTGTCTAAACTTTTGACCTGGACTGTACACACATTTCACACATCCACAAACCACATTTACTGCTGATGTTGCTACTGCCCACATCCATTGCTTTTTGTAAATACTTATATTGTTTAAATCACATTAAACCTGTTTCATTAGAACTTAACTGACTTGTCTACTCTCCTTGTTACATACCTTGAACCAGTTTGTGAGCCATTTGTGCATTCTAAGTCCATTCCAGTGTCTGTGGCCTTTCTTTGAGTAGTTTCTTAACAAGAGCAGGTTGTGGTCACTCAATAAGAGCTGAAAACCTAGATGTGACTGCTATGTTATGCATGGCACAACTTAAAAATGGTTGTACCTGCTTTTTCCCATACAAATACCTGCAGATAAAATCCAATGGCACGTTTTCAGGATTCTCTTTCATGCAAAGAGCCCTGAGGCTTAAAGAACAATGATGGAGCTAAATCAAGTCCAGCCCTCTAATCAAGTATTAAGTGTCTCTGTCGACATCGCACTTGTCTGAAAAAAATGTATCTCATTCCTGCTTCATTTTTTTCACAATCCGTTTTACACAGTTCCACTGAAGATGAATTTAGGAGGAAACAATCATGACAACTATCTACTATCTGCCATTTTCTTCTTGAACAGTAGGCAGCCCATATCCTAAACCTTTCCAGATACTGTGTCCCTAATAAGGCTTGCTGAGTATAGCATGGGAGATGAGAAAAAAGAACAGAGAAGAGAGGGTGATAGAAAGATAAAAGTCCCTTTTCATGAAGTTATTCCTCCAATAGCCAGTCACACCACCTCCTGTCACCTCCTTTGCACGTGTTGTCTATGAGATTTCCTTGTTTTGTCCTCTAGGCCCTTTGTGGCTGCTTCACATTTTCTTTCTTCCATACCTTTTTGTGCAGAGAACACTCTGTTCAGAGACTTGACATTGCTTGCCCCTTGAGGAGATTAAAAAGACTAAAACGGTCTTAGTGTGCATGAAAACCATTGATAAACTGCTGAGGATAATGTCTTTGAAGACCAGGTCTGGTGTTGACTTCCAGGTTTCAGGCTTTTTGGGGATTTTTTTACTGTTAGAGTGGAAAAGTACTTG
Source organism: Echeneis naucrates (assembly GCF_900963305.1). Taxonomy (NCBI): domain Eukaryota; kingdom Metazoa; phylum Chordata; class Actinopteri; order Carangiformes; family Echeneidae; genus Echeneis; species Echeneis naucrates. Next base: position 21,839,316 of record NC_042526.1, on the reverse strand, counting down.
CACTCATGGCCCCTCTGAATTCATTCAAAACAAGGTTTCCATGCTGCTAACAGAGAACCAATAAAGCACAAAACATTCACACAACAGCAGACATGTTGATTTCCTCAGTATTTGGTTGTTAGTGTCTGTTCCAAACTTGGCTCAGAGCTTGCAACAAAGACAAGGAGTCCATGAAGAGCACGATGCAAACAGTATATTCATTCAACTACACTTACCAAAACCATTGATAAGGCATGTGAGTATGAAGAATCACTTATGTAAAACGTGTGGATAGGCAAAAGGGGTAGAGGGGTGTGTATAGATCAAAAGAGACTCAAACATCCATGTAGCAGGCCAGCTCAGCTACAGAGCCCCAGACTCCACGACAGTGGTCCATTTTATACCGAGGGCCTTCCCATTCTCAGGTGCAGGCAATCACTGCACAGCACCGAACAGCACTGCTTGAAAGAACAAGAGCAACACTGGAGGGCTGAGGAAGGCTGTCACACTGTCAAATTTTCTGAAGGACGTGCTCCCTGAAAAACAGACGCATAAAGTGATTCAAGGAAATATGTTGTGAAATCACTGATGAAGGCAACGATTAATTAATACAAAAGTAATACAAAGAATTGAAGAGGCTGGCTTAGCCTTGAGCTAAGCTGAAATAATCTTATGCTCTTTGGTAAATGCACAGAAGTAGCAGCGGTGCGCTGTTCAAACTGTGGACCTGGGGAGCTTTCTCTGTGGAGTTTTTCTGAGTCCCCCTGGGGTATGCTACCTTTCGTGAACAGTCCAAAGACATCCCCGTTAGGCTAACTGGTGAATTTTTGAATGCTGACGTGTGAGTGCATCTGTGGATTTGTTTTCTCTGTATCAACACTGCCAGCCCTACAAAAGACTGGCAACTTGGGCCAAGCTTAATTTCAACCTCGGGCCAATGCTACACATAAATAAAAAAGTTCTTTATATGGATATTTGATATGATATTTATAAAACATGCCTTAACCTTTATTAGACTAATACAAATGAAGCACATTCAGGAAACTGTCTAAGGCCAGTTGCCATTCTAATCTTTCAATGTTACCACTGGTCCCTGATTCAGTTTAACAGCGGTTATAGAGTTCACTGAGTGTGTCCTGAAACTGTTATATTTTTTTCATTACATTTTTGTTTTCTTTTCCACAGTATTTCTACATCCATTTCTCTAGACAAACAATTTCTCTGCATTCAGAAATAGGATGATGAGACCACCAAAAAGTGGTTTTGAGTAAGGTCAACAATGGTCATTTGGCTGGACAATAACGTGATAATATGAATAAATTCAGTATTTATCCCTCTCTCCTCATATTTTTAAGGGAATATTAGGATTCTCCCTGTGGACAAATAGATTGAGTGACTGACCAACATCATTATAATCCCTAACACTATCCATCCATGTGTACACCCTGGACAGATTGCTAGTTGAGGGGCCAACATATTGAGAACTACACAGACACAAAAAATTCATCTGTACTAGCGCATCTATGGAAAATTTCTCATCTCATTCCCCTCAGTTTCACATCTAATCGAAATCAAGAGTTACATCAAGCCAACTTGCATAGAGCAGGTCTAGACCAAACTCTTTATGGTGTTATTAAGGACACCAAACAAATCCTCTCTCTCACATTTCAGGGAGATATAGGAGTGGACTAAATGTATTTGTTCCATTGGAGGACGCTGGGGTACCTGCAGAACACCCAAGCACACAGAAAGGACCCAGGCTCATGAATCCAACCCAGAACCTTCTTGCTGTGAGGCAGCAAGGTTAACCACCATGCCAGCCTATGGACATTTTAGAGTTTACCAAAAGAAGAATACCTGTTCAGTGGGAGGAACCAACACAGTTACAATGAGAAAAAGCAAACTCCACACAAAAATGCCAGAGCCCTCTCAGTGTGAGGCAGCAGTACTTACCACTGCACCACCTTGCCACCTGTCAATACTTGAACATAATATTTAATAAATTAGTTCATTATTTCCATAATCCTGGCCTGTTTAGGGGCCTGTTTGCATTTTTTATACAAACTGCATAAAAGGAAGAGGAAAAAACAACAACCCCAAAACAAAACAGATGAATGTTAAAAGCTGCTCCACTCAGGAAACTGATTTAATCTCAGCGCTCCAACCATACACTTGACTGTAGGCAACACATCAATCATTATCTTTCAGACATCTGGGGGCAAAGAGAAGTGTGGTGTGAATTTGATGTGAATCTACATTTGATGTCAGATAAGGTTGATCTAAATGGACCCTCTTCCTATTTGATTAAAGTTGAGGATGTAAGAGAGTGTGGTGCTTGTGGCTGTGCTCTCACTTCCGCTCCCTCATTAGACAGGTAATAATAATTCAACATAAATGATCTCCCCCTTGTGATGTGACAAAGGTTTTTCAACAGTATCATTATTAACAGATTCACAGTTGTTAACTGATGATGATGGTGTGTTAATATTCATATTTCTACTTTTATCACCTATAATTTAACATAGCACTTTTATCTCCATTTCACAAAACTCAATCAGTAAATCTCTGCTACCTTAGCTGCCATAAACACTACCACAAATTTGCTGTAAGCCCTGCATGTGTACAGAGACATGAAAGAAGCATTGCAGCACTGGTGGTGATCTGAGAGGCAATTCCTGCTTCTGAAGAGCGAACACATCTTTTTAGAGTCGCAGGTCCACCTTACATTTTGCAGCATCTGCTACACCCTAAAGAAAAGGTGTTATTAGAGAGAAAGAATGGAGAGTTCTTCATCAAAGCGTCACAGGCAGCACCTGTTGGGAACATGCATTAGTGAAACATTACTAATTCTTGCCTGAAACAGACCAATCAGTCAGTTTTTGTTGTTGGTGCACTTTTAATTTGTGCCTTGTAGCTCGATTATTCATTCAGCCTTTGTTTGCAAGCCACCATCGAACAAAACCCAAATCAAACAGTGCATTTGCTATGAAAGGAATTGATTATATATATGCAGCAGTAACTCATGCCCATTTAAAAGTCAAGGACTCCCACTCAGGTAGATTATGAGAGTTATGTGTATGTGTCCACATCAACAAGACTTAAGCCACAAGAAAAAAGTATAGTCACATGCTTTGTCAGTGTCTCTCAGAAGTTTTTTTTTAATTTCCCATGCATAGTTTGGACAAGAGTGTAGTGGAACGGAAATGAAATTAAGAAGATGGGAAAAAGGTTTTGACACTCATTGAGATTTTCTCCATTGTAGATATCTAAGAAATCATGTTTTAAACTAAAGAAGATTTTTTTATAGCAAGAGTTAAAATTCTGAAAGTTCTTCAGCAACACAGTCCTTCAAAGTAGAACAATGATGCATTTTGGACAAAAGTGCTGTATAACATAAATATATTACAAAGAAAAATAAAAACATTCAGCACATTTTTATACAACACAGTGCAATAAACCAGGGATAAGTTAAAGAAAATTGTAAATGAAAAAAAGAATAAATTTTTCTGACACTCAGTTCCCCAATCTGCGACCAGCTGGTGTGACTGTGTGTTTCTGCTGCTTCACACTCCATGTCACAATTCCAGAAATAGACCAGTACAATTGTAAACACATAATGGTAAGATGTGTCTTCTGTACTGCTGCATTAAACCATACCAGAGCAGAAAATCAATCAGGGATTTTTAAATATGTTATGAAACTCTGCTCCTCTATATTTATTTTCCAATTTGGCAGAACAGAAAGGTTTGACCATCAATAATCAGTTAATGAGTTCACCTAAGCAAGAGTTTCTGAAGCCATATTAAATTGGGGTAGATTATGTCAAAAGTGTATAGCTGATGCCTGATAAAATAATGTGGCCAATACGTGTTGAAAAATGTGCATTGGCAGGAGGCAATCCAAAGACTGCTTGACAGAAATTGGAAATTAGTACTGTCCCTAGCCTCAGGTTCATTCACTGAAGTACATTTCAAACTGTTTGTTAAAAAGCCAAATATTTTCTCAATGAACATTGAACAGTGAATATTGCCAAATGAATGCTAATTGTGTATTTAATATTTTTGCTACTTCACCATTACAACATAAAGGTGATAATGTGTCCACGCCATGTCTACGGCTTGGTCTGCCTCTTAGTGGCCAAAACTGTCAACAGCTTTAAAAGATGAAATTATGTTTCTCCAAACCATTGCTGAGAAGCCATGTGAAGATTACTTGTGTGTATTGATATTTTAGTTCTGCTGCAGAGTACTCAGAGGTCCAGATCTGTGCAATGTTTGTAAGGTGTAGCTTAGGCAAGGCAAAGTTAAAGAAAAAGAAAATTATGAGAAGCTTTACATTGGTAGGCTTTTCTACCAATATTAGAGGAAAATATTATTTCACAGTTCTAAGTAACACTGCATTGGAACTCCAAAAGCAACATGGGAAAATGTGGTGTAAACTATGGGTGTATGCTTGAGTGAGACAACAACTAAGTGAAGGAAGAAGAGCAAAGCTTCCCTATCACACACACCATGGACCACAATGGGAACTTACTGTATTACACTTGCCTACTGTGTGGGAGATTTGAGTGTTTCCCACTATGCCTTCATTGACAGACAGAAATACAATCCTTAAGAAAAAACAAAAAAATCTGCATCTGAATCTGATGTCTATTTGATACAAAAACTTTTGTGAGTATGAATGTCTGAAACATTTGTAGCAGTTATCAAAGAAAAATGTAAATGTGCTCCTAAGTGTCATATTTAGCACATGGAGCTTAAACTAAGGATAGACTTGATTCAAAATGTGTATTTCATGTACTTCAAAATCTAGGAGGCGGTATCGTGTAAATGCAACACCGTTAGACGCTTCAAGTTTTTTTTATGTTAGATGCAAGTGAGGAAGCTGAACTGCTCTAAATGTGTTGCTAATCAGCAGCTAATCACACAGGAGGGGTAAAAAATAAACACGCCACTGGTTTTCAGACCTTAACATCAATTAAAAACTACAACTAAATAGAAAAAAAAATGCTAACATGATGACAAAGTTCAGTGTGATCCCAGTGATTACTGTGAGAAGATATTACATATCTACATATAGAAATTACACTTCAACACAGCCAGATCCAAACAGTTCCTTCAACAGTATGAAAAATATACAAATAAAAATACAAATATTCTCAGACAGTAGGTAGGTAGTTTTCTGTTGACATGGAACCAGTGAAGACTAAAAGATAAATATTTCACATTTTTTCTCCCTTGCATTCTAAAGAGAAAATAAAAATGTGTATGTTTGAAAGAAAAGAAAAACTATTTTTGAAATATCCTTCAGTAATTAGTAACATTGTGATAATACATCTTTTTTTTTTTTTTTTACCTAAAAACACCTTTTGAGTAAGCAAAAAAAAAAAAAAGCCAGTGTTGAAACCAAAAGCAATAAAGAATTCTCTTTTTCAGACACTATGCACAGAATAAAAGATGAACAATGATCAAGTCTTTTCCACACAAGAGAAATGATGCCTGCCAGGTAGGGATCCTCAAGAACTAAAAGACACTGGAGATTCATTATAATTAGCATCATTACTGGTGTGTGATCATCAGTCAAAAATGTTTCAAACTGCCATTACTAACTTTATAAACTCAGTTCATTAAAGACACATAAAAGAGATTTATTGACATATATATTTTAACGTCCCATAATGCAATATACTGTGATGTATGGGAATGGTAAATGTTGAATTGAGAGTGAAAACAGACTGATCTAGGGGATGAGGGCACACCACTGTGGGCAGATACCTTCTGTCTCAGCTAATAGTGTATTAGAAACTTTGACCCATCTAAGGAGGAACACCAGTCACCGTTTGTTGGTAACATCACCTGCAAATTGTACTCTGGAGCAGCTGGGAATACGGTCCTGCCAGGTGAGTAACAGTCATTCATTATCATTCATAGTTGTGCATGATGGGTCTTGGAACCCGTGGCACAGAGGGACATTGGAACATCTTGGAACTTAGAAAAGAGAATCCACCACTCAGTAAGATAGAAGGAGGTGCAGAGAAAGAGAAAGAAGGTAATTGCTCAACTCACTTGACATGTTCTGAACTGTGAGAAGAGCAGTAGTATTTCTTATGAGCTATGAAGGTGGAGAGGCTGCTGAACTTGATATTACAGAGCCGACAGAAGCGAGAGTTGCCATTCTGGACAGGGGAGATCACTGTGGATTTAGGGCCGGGGATGGGGGCAGGCTGGGGCGTGGGGATGGGGTTGGCAGCCACAGTTGCAGCTACCTTGTCTGGATGGAGGGATGTCCCCACCGTCTCCCTCAGGACCTCAGGCACAGGTGACAAAGTCAGAGAGGGAGCTCTTGGAGGTGACACGGGCATAGGTGAGCTGGCTGGAGGTGATCCACCCTGAGGAGAAGGGCTGCCATTTAGCAGTGGGGAGATGGGAGACGAGGTTCCACTTATGGCCTGCCCATTAATGTTGTCTCTGTTAACTTGGGACACCAGTTGCGAAACTGGGGTTGTGAAAGTGGTTGCAACAGCACTATCTCTGGGGCTAAGGCTGGGGCTGGAGCTGGGGCTGAGGCTAACTGCATTGAGAGGCTGGGGTAAGACCTCCTCAGGTGGCTGAAGGGTCACGACAAGGCTGTGGGTATTCTTGAAGTGTTCCATCAGATCACATGCAATAGGCCCATTTGGGCAGTATGGGCAGGCCACCTGAGGGGAACTGGCACCTGTACCTTTGGCCCCAGCTCCTGGGGTGGCTGCCATTGTGGTGGTGGTACTATGGGGAGGAGATGCGGCATCAGAGGCAGGGAAGGCAGAGGAATGGGGACTGGATGATGTGCCTTGAGACTGAGCAACCCATTCAGCAGGGAGCACTTTGGACTCGACAGGGTGCAGGAGATCTGTGTGCTCCTGCTGAGGCCTGCTTTTGGGAGAGGTAGAGGTTGATCTCTTGAGCCTGTGGAGCTGCTCTAAGGTATGGGGCTGGAGTGTGGTGGCAGGGCAATAGTAGGTTTTATGAGCCAGATAGTTCTCAATGCTGTTGAAGCTAATACTGCAGGCAGTGCACTTGTGATAGTCTGTAAGAGGCAGGGCAGGAAGAATATTATTACTACTGTGCTGTTGAACATCTCTCAGGCGGGGTCTTTTGCTCAGGTCAATCGGGCCATCTCCTTCAGGGCTGGAGCTGCCTGTTGTGTTGGGAGAAACCTCTTGCTTCACTGCCAAGCCAAGAACAGAGGGAGACGGGGCAGAGGCAGCAGCTGTGGCAGCAGCAGCTGCAGCAGCGGCAGCAGTAGCTAAGGCTTCAGTTCTGGCCATATGAATTTCGTACATCTTCTTTCGCTTGCGTGTACGGATGGGCTGGGGAAGAAAGGCTGCTGCAGTGGGTGCCTTTGCCATGTGTACAGCACGTTGGTTGGATGGGTCATGGCGTGACGCACAGTAGAAGCGTTTGTGAACAGTGTAGTTGTCATGACGGCTGAAGCGGATATTGCAGGCCTCACAGAAGGTTCTATTGGGATCATCCTCTAGATCCTCAGCAGAACCACTAGCAGGACTCTGGCTACCTTCACTTGCTCTTCCTCCAACACCCCCTCCTCCTACGTTTGCTCCTCCGCCTTCCCCCTCAGAAGATGATGCTATTCCCTCTCTCCCCTGAGGGGTATCTGTCCTCACTTCCACTGCTCTCCCGGGTTCTGTTGTTCCAACCCCAGCAGGTGTTTCAGAGTCAACAGGAGAAACAGAGGACGCTCTACTTGCTGCTCCACCCTGAGGAGATGCAGATGAGCTGTGTGCGCCACTGGAAGGCACCGTAGCAGGGGCAGCATCCCTCGTTGATCCAGGGCCTGAAGCTGAGGTTGCACCCTCTGCTTGGTGCCTACTGGAGCAGTAGAGCCTCTTATGTGCATAGAAGTTATTGATGTTATTGAAAGTAATATCACACTCAAAGCAGGTAGCTCCTTTTTGAGGTGGGGTGGCTGTTGCTGTGCTTGCAGTCGGTCCAGTGGGGAAGAAGGCTGCTGGGTTGTTCTGAGGGACTTTCTGGCCCTGCTTCAGACGACTGTGGACCATCTCTGACATTTTAGCCAGTATCTCAGAGGCCTGAGGCAAAATGGCTGCTTCAGGGTTAAACATATACTGAGGCAAGAACATTGCTCCTCCAGGAAGAACTGACCCTGTACTTCCCCCATGAGCAGGGCTAGAACCTGGAGTAGGACTAGTTGGTTCTGCCTTTACAGTTACGGTGGCAGGATTCTTTGAAGAGTCTGATTTCTGCCTGGATGAAGTGGGTGTTTGCACCTCATTTGTCTTCCTTCTTTCTTCTTGATCCTCCTCCTCTTCATCGATCTCCTCGTCCTCTTCATCTTCCTTAGCCTCCATTTGCTTCTCATCTATCTCTGAGTCTGAATGAGGCTCCTGTTTGATTTTCCGGTCAGTGGTGGGGACAGTATCAAGAGGACTGTAGTCCCGCGGTGTGGCTGAACCACCATTTGCACCTGGGCTGGATGAATCTGGCTCAGGAACACAGGCTAGGCGCTCTCTCTCATGTGGGGAAAGCTGGAGCTGGGGGACATCGACCAGTGATGGAGTCATTTGGCGAGGGGTGCAGCTCCTTTCTGCTGGGACCCTGACCTCTAGGTGGGTGCGTACATGCTGTTGAAGTTGGGCAGGGGAATCTGAGTTATGCCCACACACTTGACACTTCAGCACCACACCAGAGTCTCCTGGGCTGAGACCTAACAAAAAGAGTGAAAAATTGTGTGACTTCTCAATACACTTTTTTTTGCGTGGTCATTGTGTATCTCTCCCCACAATATACAGACCAATTAGCGGTGACTAGGAATGATCTGGAATTCACAGTGAATGTAAAATGCAAAATTGTGTTCAAATAAGACAATTGTGTCATTAATGTTGAAAAATGTAAGGAAGATGGAAGAGTAATATACAGCTGGAGATTGTTGGAGGAAGCAGGCAATATTGTCTATCTATCTCCTCCATCCAATTATACACCACAACATTCCCAAACCTTTAGCCCCAACACGTACAATAAGGCTCCACTAATATTTAAAAACAAGTTGTGATCACACATTGGAATACTGGAAATCAAACAGTTTTGGACAATTTTGCCACTTACCAGTTGACAGGGGTAGCTTGGGAAGGCCTGGTCCCGGGGAGTACACCTCACTGCGAGACCCAGGTTGGCAGACCATGTGGCTAGTGACCAGGTGGCTGTAGAGGATGTCACGAGTGGTGGAAATAAAGCCACAGCCATGACATAACCCATTCAGTGTGTCTGTGTGGACCTTAAGGTGACGCTCACAGTTTGCTTTAGTGGTGAAGGCAGAGAGACAGATGAGACAGACAAATGGTCGTTCACCTGTTGAAGGACAGAGAGGTACAAAAACAGTTAATTTGTTCACAAAGAGTCTGAAGGAACTTGTTCCAGAGGTACCAATAAGGAAGATAAAGCTACACTGGTCAAGTATCTATGAATTAGAAATCAATGTTTTCATCATCTATCTGGCATAAAGTACAAATAAATCTTTCTCTCACCACTGTGTGTGCGCATGTGGATCTCCAGTGAGCTGGCACTGGGGCAGCTCTTATTGCACTGTGGGAAGGGGCAGATACGTTCATTTGGGTAGGACTCCTTCGGTTTGTCTTGGGGTGGGGATGGGGCTGCATCTGGTTGCTTCAGACGGCTGGCACAGTAGTACATAAGGTGAGCCTGCAGATTCCTCTCACTGCGATACCAGATCCCACAGTCCTTGCATGGGAAAATGTCCTCTGATAACCACCAGAACACAAATTTAGAGTTAGTCAACTTTGGGCAACTCCATTAAACAACTGCAAATCAAAATTGGAGACCTATTTGGCAAAGTGTGGATGTTAAATTGCTAAATTTAGGTGTGACGTATCACATACACACCCACACATGTTCCATAGCCAAGAGTATCCAAGGGAACAGGGCAGAAAGGCTCTGGGAACTATAATTAGCAAATATTTCACCATTTAAACTGCAGCATGTGCTGCAGTGTGAGAGAAATCCCTGGACTACCACTGCAGAGAAATTATCTGCTGCCTGTTAAAGATCTGCAGAGTCATCTTGTGGCCACAGAAGACATTACAAGTATAAGACAAATGGTACAGTGCCAAAGGCCATAATGACCTGGAGGGATGCGCTGATGTTAGGGTGAGCATAGTGGCAAGGGCAGATAAAAGCTGTAAAGGGTGTCATGATATACAGGATTTATACCAATAATAGTATTTGAATTAAAAATATTTGACTGATTGAGTGACAATCTCTAAAATTTTACCAACGTTATTGATGTATACAATACAATATAAAAAGCAGCTTGAAACAAATTGAAAACTTATCAACACACTTTAAATACAACACTCACTGTTGACCACTGCAGTGGCCAAAATGGCGGCCATGCCAGCTTGCTGTGGGAGGAGCTGAATGTCTGAGCGCAGTGCTGCTGGGTGTAGAGGCTCCTCCTTTACAGCAGGTTGTTTCTTGGCCATCAGGCTGAGCGGAGGACAGGGCTGAGCAAGTGTTGAGGAGGAGCAGCCGGGAGGAGTTGACAGGGAAGCCAGCAGTCTTTCACCGGCCGCAAGCTCTGTGGTCACCTTACAGAATAAATCTTTACCTGAAATTACACAGACTAGTTTTCATTTAGGGAAAATACAAAAGGTAATCTTTAATCTTGTATAACAACAGAGAGAGTATCTGTTTGTCATAGTTTTATGTATCCTAAATTTAGTTTCAGTGCTTTGGTTATCCAAAACCAAAATGTTACTGAAAAACTTTTAAAGGGACACTCCAAACAACTTAAAAAAAAAAAAAAAAAAAAAAAGGCTGTTATGGATAGACTGGTGCAGGGTAGTGATAATACATGTAGCACATTACAAAGAGCTATATTAGTGTCACAAAAATAACTCACCTTGGCTGTAGATGCTACAGTTTGCAGCTGAGGGATCAGAGGTTACAGGGAGTTGACTAATCCAACAATTTGGATCTTCACACACTCGTGTCAACTTGGAATTCTGTAAACAAATACACACAAAGAAATGGAGGTGACATGTTGGATATAAAACTTCATGATCATAATTCTATCCTTTTAGAAGTTTGTGTTTAGCTGTACCGCAACAAAACTTTTCATGGGTCAGAGAGAGCAGAGGATGTATCACACAAAAATGTGCAAGCTTCACCGTTGAATTATCCCTTTAAAGCTCTGGAATTCTGATGCGGGTCACATTTCTCTCACCCGTGCCTTTATGTGCAAGATTGTTTCAAAAGAAAACTTGAATTTAAATACTGAGATGCTGTTCAGACAAAGGCCACACTATGATTTCCATGTGAAGCTGAACACTAGCTTTTTGTATATAAAATCTTGACACTTCATAATTTTATCCTGTTAGAACCATTTGTTAAATTATGTCATAATTAGCATGTACATTTTTGAGTTGGCCAAAAATAATGTTTTATGAGGTCACAATGACCATACCTGTGACTTCTGACCACCTGGTCCTTATCAGTTCATTCTTGACTGCACATGGATGCAAATGTTTGTTTCAAATTTGAAGAAAGCCCTGAGGGGCTTTTTTCGGCACGGGGTTGGATGGATGGACGGACAGATGTAATGACTCTGGCCACTGCTGTTGCCAATGTTAAGGCAACATATTTTAAGCTTTAACTGCTGTCAAATGCAATACATAGTCTTAGAGTCCTGTCCTGCATGTGGCCAGAGGTAAATACTGTTTATAAAAAGATTGCCAGCAAGCAGCGGATGATTACAACCCAAGATGGAAATGAGGAAATGAGGGAAGCACGGGGTGAACAAAGCCACATTGAAAATAATGGAAAAGAAAGAAGAGAGGAGGGAAAAAAAGAGGAAGAGAAACCCCGGAGGAGAGCGAGAGAAGAAAAGGAAGAGAAAAAAAGATCTGATGAGGTCGACAGGCTGCTATTCAGCTAGCTGACATAATGAGATCCACACTGGATACACTGGACAAAGAGTAGCGATCCAGCATCGAGTGTCCGTAGGTATGAGAGACAGAGCCAGACGAGCCAGAGAGAGCGAGGGAAAGAGAGTACAATCTGGTCTTTGTCAGTGGGAATGCTCCTGCAGCCTTATATAGACAATCACTGTCAGGACATAGGTTTCTCCCATGTCTTCTCTATATAGTTATATACATATGTGTATATACAACTAATAATGAATCCATATTCTGAATACATGAGACAGTATAACCCATGTGAATTATTTTCAAGAGACACAATGAGCATGCAAATGAGTATGGAACAGTAAAAGGCCCATCTAAGTAGACATTTGTAATATAAAGGAGATTTTACCATAATGGTAAAGACTGTGAAAACCACATGTACACACATTTGTACCTCTAACTCTACTATGTGTAGTAGAAACCATACTGCACATTTAAATAAAATACAATCTATTAAACATATAAAAACTTCATATTCATGTAAGTAGAAATTTAGAGAGCTTTTTAAGAGAGATTGTGTCCTACGAAGGCCACAGCTGAATCTTTCCTTTCTTTTTCAAAGGAAATTTGGATTGTATATATTGTTCCTTCACTTGATCCAAACAGGGCTATTATATGGGCCAGGTTCTTTGTTCAGGGAAAATAAAAGAAAGTAGCTCAGATGAGGTATTTGCCTTTATAGTCTCTGTGGGTGGAGCTGCAGGTAACAGTATGCCAGGATAAGGAGTAGGTGGAGAAGCAGGAGTAGAAAGGGGATTTTCCATAGCTGCCCCTCAAATATGTACAGCACTTTCACTTGGAGGAAAATCTTTATAATGGCGATGTTCAATGAGGTAAGTCTTGTTTTAAGTTGTGAGTCTAGGCAACTAGAAGACATACTGGACATAGATTTAGCTTTTTACCAATATCTCTACTACCCTCGGTGGCCACCATGGCCATCTGAGCTTAGGAACAACAAAGTATGAGGAAGATGGGGGCCCATAACCATCACCACTGTATTCAAGGAGCAATTTGGGTTATCTGCTTTATCCACTTGGGTTATCCGCGTTTTTGTCAATGATTAACAGTGGCTCAGTATTGTTTAATACAGCCCAGAATTGATCAGCAAGCACTTAACTGTGAAACCATCATCTTGTACCCAGGAGGTCAGGCTGAGCATATATAGCCTGAGGAAGAGCTGCCTGCAGCTGTCCCATGAGGAGATTTGTTGTAAATGGCTCAGAGACAGATATATTCAATGACAAGTACCCAAGGGGCTTTGACTTAAGAATTTCTACCCCCTCAATCAAAACACCAAGATGACACGAATAGCTTTCACCGACCTTTCCAGGTTCCCCCAAAGTGGGGGATTCCTTAAGAAGCAGACTTGTCAGCTGGTTCTGATGGGGTCAAGACTCTGCTGATCAAACGCTTCACGCAGATCTTTCTCTCCAGTTAGTATCATGTTTAGATAGATGGCAAGACTTCGAAAAGGTTTTCCCATCTTTTTTTCTGCTCAAGCCCCACTTCAATAAGGAAAGAGTCAAAACAATCAGGAGTTATGCGAAAGGAGCACTGGCGAGAGGAAGGTACAGTGCATCCGGAAAGTATTCATACCACTTATCTTTTTCCAAATTTTGTTACATTACAGCCTTATTCCAAAGTCGATTAAATTCCTTTTTCCCCTTCAAAAAAAAAAAAAAAAAAAAAAAAAAAAAAAAAACCCACACAAAACACCCCATACTGACGAAGTGAAAAAAACTTTAAAAATTTATTAAAAATAAGACACATATACATAAGTATTCACACCCCTTACTCAATACTTGGTTGAAGCCCCTTTGGCCACGATTCCAGCCTCCAGTCTTCTTGTGTATGATGCAACAAGCTTGGCAAACCTGGATTTGGGGAGTTTCTCCCATTCTTCCTTGCACATCCTCTCAAGCTCAGTGAGGTTGGATGGGCAGCATCAGTGCACAGCTACTTTCAGGTCTTTCCAAAGATGTTCAATCGGGTTCAAGCCTGGGCTCTGCTCTGGCTGGGCCACACATCAGACTTGTCCTGAAGCCACTCCTTTGTCTTCTTGGCTGCATGCTTTGGGTCATTGTCATGCTGGAAGATGAAGCGTCGCCCCAGTCTAAGGTCTTGAGCACTCTAGAGCAGGTTTTCATCAAGGATGTTGATGTACTTAACAGCATTAATTTTTCCCCTCGATCCTGACAAGTCTCCCAGTCCCTGCCACTGAAAAACATGCCCACAGCATGAGGCTGCCACCACCATGCTTCACTGTAGGGATGGTATTGGCCAGGTGGTGAGCGGTGCCTGGTTTCCTCCGGACATGATGCTTGGCATTCAGGCTAAAGAGTTCAATCTTTGTTTCATCAGACCAGAGAATTTTGTTTCTCCTGGTCTGAGAGTCCTTCAGGTGCCTTCTAGCAAAGTCCAAGCGGGCTGTCATGTGCTTTTTACTGAGGAGTGGCTTCTGTCCGGCCACTCTACCATAAATGCCTGACTGGTAGAGTACTGCAGTACTTCTGTAGGGTTCTCCCATCTCCTCAGAGGAACGTTGGAGCTCTGTCAGAGTGACCATTGGGTTCTTGGTCATCTCCCTGACCAAGGCCCTTCTCCCTCGCTTGTTAATTTTGGCTGGGCGGCCAGCTGTACGAAGAGTTCCAAATGTCTTCCATTTCTGAATGATGGAGACCACTGTGCTTTTTGGGATCTTCAATGCAGCAGATATTTTTCTGTAACCTTCCCCAGATCTGTGCCCCAATACAACCCTGTTTCGGAGATCTACAGACAATTCTTTCAACTTCACGGCTTGGTTTGTGCTCTGACATGCTCTGTCAGCTGTGGGATCTTATATAGACAGGTGTGGCTTTCCAAGTCATGTCCAATCAACTGAATTTGCCACAGGTGGACTGCAATCAACTTGGAGGAACATTTGAAGGCTGATCAGTGGAAACAGGATGCACCTGAGCTCAATTTTGAGTTTTATAGCAAAGGGTGTGAATACTGCAACATTTGAGTGTCTTATTTTTAATACATTTTGTGTATAATTTTTGAGGGAAAAAAGGAATTTAATCCATTTTGGAATAAGGCTGGAACATAACAAAATATGTCTGGCAAGACCAAGGGTTCTGCTGACAGCACAGATCCCTCTTACACATCTTCCAATATGACAGCCGTTTCAAGGTTTCTCCCTCTGTAACTCAGCAGAACTTAGATTACCTTTAGCAGGATGTATGGATTGCAACTGGAGAAAATACATCAAGAATCCTAGAATCCATATAAAGTTGATTAACTTCATGAAAGACCCAAAGATGTTTTCCTTTGCATTCTGGGCAAAGCTTCCTTTGTCTGCATTCGGAAGCTCCACCTCCAGCAGCCATGCTTGTCTTGTGCCTACTTTCTAACTGTCATAATAGGAAGCTGATGGAAGCCTGGACAGAAACTTAAGTGGTGGTCCAAGACAACAAAAAAGCGATCTGTCTGACAGTGGTGAATAGCAAGCTCATACACTGGCTACCGATTTGTAGCCAGCAGATTACTGGACCTCAGATAGCTGGACTTCAGAGGTTGCTGTTCCTTTGCTTGCCCATTTTGACACCCATGTGGGGCAAAGCCTGACATTCAACTTCCTCCTGTAAACCACTACACAAGCTAACCTGGTATATGGAATTCTTCTAAAATTTAGCATGGTTAGCAATATGGTCTATGGTCTTTTCCTGGCAGGTGCTGCATGTGCAATGCAGCACATACCTACAAGAGTTTGGACTCTAATAACAAAGTCCATTGTGGAATCAGCACGGCAAGCAGAAGGAAGTGGACTGATATGCAGCTATTGGCAGGAGGCAGGACAGTTGGCCTGAAAGACGTTTGCAGCTGCAGATAAGGTGGCTCAGGAGAGTATGATGTAGGCTTTGGAGACCTAGTTGGGGGTAGAAGAGAGCAAAGCCGACTTCGAGCAGGTGGTGATTAGTTAGTGAAGGGATGATGATGTGTGGGAATATTATGCTCATACAACTTATCATGCGGTTGAATTCTGATTAATACAGGTCTCTGAGGCCACACGGCGGCATAGTGATTATTGCTGTTGCCTCACAACAAGAAGATCTCAGGTTCGGTTCAAGTTTGCATGTTCTCCCCGTGCCTGCATGGGTTTCCCCCGGGTACTCCAGTTTCCTCCCACTGTCCAAATACGTCATGTTTAGGTTAACTGGGAACTCTAAATTGTCCATAGGTCTGAGTGTGAGTGTTTGTCTGTCTCTGTGTGTTGGCCCTGTAATGGACTGGCGACCTGTCCAGGGTGTACCCCACCCTCACAGAGTGTGAGCTGGGATTGGCTCCAGCACCCCCCATGAACTGGAAATGGATAAGCAGAAGTAGAAGATGAATGAATGAATGAATGAATGAACAGGTCTTTGAGTGCTTAGTGCAGGGTGGGCTGGATGCACTGGGTGATTGAGAAGGACTGAATGAGGCTGAATATGACTGCTCATCAACTTTCTCCCACAGGGTCTGAACAGTCTTCCCAATATTCAATATTAAGCTTTCAGTTTGCTGAACAAAAACAAATAGACGCTCCATCACCCGGGTGCATTATGGGTTGGGAAGTAGCATGGGGATCTAAAGTTTGAGGGACAGTAGGATGAGCTTGATGTGAGAGGCTTGGAAAGGATGCCTGATAATCCTCGAGGTATGTGGTTGGTTTATGGGAGTGGAGTGGCCTTTTATAAGATGCTCTTTCCCTTGAATTTGATCTTGAACTGGCTTGATGGACCAGATAGAAGGA
The DNA here is from genome assembly GCF_900963305.1 of Echeneis naucrates. Taxonomy (NCBI): domain Eukaryota; kingdom Metazoa; phylum Chordata; class Actinopteri; order Carangiformes; family Echeneidae; genus Echeneis; species Echeneis naucrates. Next base: position 21,822,568 of record NC_042526.1, on the reverse strand, counting down.
TGGAGGGATGGATTAAGGGGAGGACCGAGTCTCCAGGACAGACCAACTCAGCATGGTAACCACTGCTGGTTCTATTCTTTCTTTATTAGGGGAAGTTTGGGGAGTAGGGGAAACTACCAGAGAAAGTCATCAGCAAAATTTTCTTTTCTATCTGATGTATTGTTTGAGTACTGTCCTGTGATTAAATATCTCAGAATCCAAACTATCAGGATTACTGTTCTATATACTAAAAATAGAAAAGACTAAGAAGTGTCAAGCTAGCAGTCAGGCTAGCCCTCATGAGGTGAAAACAGAGCTGCTGATACAGGAATGGTTGTAAAGGCTTGTTACAACTTTCATTCTACTTCTTTCAGATCATCACCATCAATCATGACATTTTTTGAGCACAGAATATCATACCATAGCGAACTCATTGTTTACCAACTGCTTGAGAACAACTTTACAGGACGTTTTTCTTCAGACTGTACAGAACAAGAAGTCTGTCATATCAAACAAGAGAGGCAGTCACTGAGATAAAAGTTAAAAAGTAAAAGAACAGTTCTAACTCCCTAACCCTAACCCTCTCATGACAGCTATTGTTCATTATTAAAAAAAAAAGAAAAGAGAGTAAAGGATATGGGCATGTCAAGTAAAGCCAAGCCTAAGTATTAGTCCTAAATAAACTACATTGCAGTTTAAGTTATTCATAATTAGTTGCATGCCAATAGTCAGTGGAAACTTGTGTTTGTTTAAAACGTGCCAAATATCAGAAAGAAGAAGATTGACAAGGGAGTCCCACTTCCTTTGTTGGAGAGAGCGTCAGATTAAATAAAACAGGGCAAATCAGCCAGGGAGGGGCCAAATCATATGTCACCAGTCACAATAATTTGATCTAAACAGGGCCTAAACCTCAATGTGGACCGGGCTCTTTGTTCTGGGAGGACAAAAGGAAGTAGCTTAGGTGAGCTAACTGCCTCATTGGCCTCTGTGGGTGGAGCTGTTGGCAGAAGTAGGCACGGATAAGGTGTAGGAGAATAAGGAGTAGGACGGGGATTCTCAACATGCGAGTCCGTACAATAGTTTATCTCGACTATCAAACCTACCATGAGAAGGCAGCTCAGTGTAAGTCAGCAAAGCAGTTTTGTTTTTTCCCCACCAGGAGGCAGCCTTTCCTCACCACTTTAGCTGAGAATCCTCAAACCAGATTAATGGAGGTGAATTTAGATTTGAAGTGTTTATTTTTTTATTTATTTATTTATTTTTTGTTTTTTTGAGGGGGGCTGCATTTAAAAACATATAGTTTAGATAAATACTACACTTTAAGGGAACTATTCAGATAGAAAGTTCACACACAAGACATACATAAGCACTCCGCAGGACCGCACTGGAATTCTAGTAATTTAGGAGCATGGCACTTGAAAGGTCAAATGGCTATTTGAGTTCACAAATGGGCCAGTCAGAATAAAGTGGGTAAAATAATGGCAGTGTGTGGTCAGCATCATGTGTGATTGTGAATGTTTTGTGGATTGGGGTGAGGTGACACATTTGTAAGGCGGGGGGCATGACTATTACAACATATGTTAAAATAGAATATGGAATGCTGATGGCAGACAGGGTCACTGTGATTAATCAGTTCAGGGATGGCCATGCCATCCAGTTTTCCAGTTGTTGTAGCAGACAGTGATCTGAGAATGGTCAAATATGAAGGGACAATATTTTGGACCCGAAATTCATCGTAACAGTAGTACCAGATATTTAGTTTTGCTCTGATAGGTTTATTCTTTTAAGGAGTTTTTGGAGAGGAGGAGACATTGAGGAACACCACGTCTAGGATACAGACTTTCCTTACTATACCTTGATGTAAGCACACTAGCTTGTCAAAAGACATGGCGACCCCTCACCTATGAACTATTTTCAGTTTCCTATTTTTGGATCTGTCTGCCAATATGATCCTAAGTGATCAAGGCTAACCTCAGTGTCCCAGACAAGACATTGAGCCAGATACTGTCAAATCTGGTTGAAACATCACTTATATCCTAATCTGGATGCTGCACCCACGCGAGGTAAAAATATTTACTCTGTTGGTGTCTCTTTCAGGGTTGTAGCATGAAATACCCAAGGAAGATGGCCATTGTCTGTGGAATGGCTTGGGAAGACACTGAGAAGAGAAAAGGGTAGAATAGATGGAAGGAAGCCTCTTAGTCTGTTGTATATTGAAGATTGAGGCAGAGCGTATTGTATTTCATGGAGAACTAGCGCTGATGTGGAGATACGGCTGCTTTTGTTTTAATTTGTAACCCAACGCTGGAGCCGTCTGAGCTGTAAGTACTGCTAATTTGTTTCAGACTAATTCATCATGGCTACGGCTTTGGAATTCAGCATGATAGGGCAATTGGGAAAGCTCAGTAGCATGCAAGTGCAAGACGAGCACATGCACACATCTACATATACAGAACAAGAGGAAAAAACACGCAGGCAAGTTCCTCATACTACTGAGAATAAATAACTGAGAATAAATAACTGAGAATAAATAATTCATTCTTCCAACGGAGTTTCCTCTCATTTACATAAACATATTGATAAATGGTAAAGTCAGACTCCTACTGTCCTCTTGGACAAGAGCAACATCCCCAGTGTCTCTGGGGGAGTTATTGATCCATATGGTTGTATATATATATATGTTCCCTTGATTTTCATGCCTAATGTCTGGACAACCAAAGGTAGGTAATAATTTCACCACTTAAAACTTTTAAAAGTCTCATATCATTGCCATATTTTCCTGGAGCCCCGTCAGGTTTTAAATCAGAATTAACAGTAAAATTAATTATTATATGGGCAGCCTGATTGCTAACCTGTTGTGGTTCAAGAAACAAGAGGAACTATAGCTCTATGCAAATATGCAACTACATGCAGACTACTCTGAGATCTCTTGGAAATCTATCAGTCGCTTATTCAGCATGTCCTCAACATGACCACAGCTGAATTTAAAGATACTGATCAATTTTTGCTGCTACTGCAGATTCTGTTGCTCATATTTCCAGAAAGCACCATTCAAGGATTTAACTCTCAAGATTGCAAAACAAACATGTTACAAAAGCAGATAATCTATCATTTTAAATTGGAACAAGGACAACTTTCCTTTAGACATTTTACAGTCACAAGTACACAATGCAAAAAAAGAGGGCAGATTACACTCTGAGCACGATTGTGTGTTTGTGCTTTTGTGTATGTGTGTGTAGATGAGTGGAGAATGCAAATGAGATATGTGGGGGTCAGTTAAGGAGGCCGGAGAAGCCACTGGATGGTATCAAACCCTTTTCACATTTCTTGGTCTGATGTCGTTCTCATGTCGTTTTTGGAGCAGCTAAATAGTGTTAAAGATAGATAGCATTCTACATGTGTGAATACTTTATTATGCTGTTCAGTACATGAAGAAAACAAACTTGATAGTGCTGCTAGCAATGTTGCTTCTCATCATAAATAATGTGTGTCTTTAATCCAAAGGCTTCCTTTGGGTTAATATAAATGTTGGTAGCATTCCTATCTGGCGTCATTTTTAAAGAGAACTGTTGTCTTTAAAAATTAAAGTTTTTTTCACCTGAATCAATAATTCTGTCCTCACACCCACAAGTCTTGATTTCTCTCTCAAATTGTTGAATAGCCTGCATAATTCATGTTATCATTTCATGTTAATGATAGTTATTCCCTGAACCTGAAACTGCAGCATGGCTTTTCTCCACCCATATATTATGTGCGTTTCCTCTTTACAGAAAGAGTGCTATTCAGAGACTACAAGTGTGAGGATGGTGTAATTTTAAAAAAAAAGGAACATTTCTGACAATAGAGCTGTCAGGTTGCTGCCTATTGATATCAAGATGAAAAACAGATTGAAAGATCCAGGTAGATGAAGGTCTATGAACTGTCAGCACACCTTACTGTTACTTTGTCACTTTCTCCTTCTCTTTCCTCACAGCCCTCCATCTATCAGTGGGATGTGAGACCTTCCTGGCGGAGCTCCATCTTAGTGGAGAGCGTTTCCTTAAGCCCCATCAGCCAGAGGAGAGTCTTTGAGCTACAGTCTAAGCCCCTCGCCCAGACCCTGGTCCCCTCATGAATATTAACCAGCCCAGAGCCTGGCTTTAATCTGCCTGATACCCGCACTGCTGCCGCTGAGACGATAGCGAATCTAATTATTTGGTCTGATATTAACCCCCACCACCATACACACCATTACCACCCCCACCGCCCTGTCCTCACTGTAGCTGCTGTAACATTCAGGCTGTGTGTGTCAGTGCAAACACTGGCTGAAATCCAGAGCCACCTTCTTCTAACAAAGTCAGTTCACATAGTACATTCATACACACATCCACTAACAACACACTGTCACACATCCACATGCACACATACACACCGCTCTCCCCATCAACAGCCCTCTACCTCCAGCACAGCCTGCGACGCCCTCTCCTTATCAGACCCCAAAACGCCCTCCTCCTGTGCAGATAAAACTTGAATGCAAATGATGCCAGGCTGATTTCATTTCTTCATTTTCTTCCTCCATTCCCTCTCTCAGTATCAGAATGCCCCCGAATTCTCTTGGGAGCCAAATAGCACTGGTGATGATGATGGTGATGAGAATGCAAAACGGAAGAACTTTCCCATGTATGTATAAATGTTTACACACAGTTCATACATACATACATACATACACACACACACACATACATATAAAAACATATACAAACACAGACACATGCTTACACGCACACACACAGACTCCTATTAAAGAGGAAATAAAGAAAAAAACTACTGGAGTCCCTGACATCAACACCACCACAGAACTCTGTAGATGAGCAGATTAAGACTTCTCTGTACAGCTGTCAACGGCCACAGTTTTACTGCTGCCACAAGGGATTAGCTGTGTTTGTATATGCAAATCACTACTGGTGCATCGAACTCATCTACGTCTCAATGGTGTATACTGTTTCACACACTTTAATATGGTTTACTGAGGTCTGTAATAACCTGAATAAGTCTAAGGGTCATTAAATGTTGCACTGCCAAGATTCAAGCTGGGGACACCTGCCTGTATGTCCATATGGTAAACACTGTGGAACAGGAAAATCATCAAGGTCAACCCTAGACTGCCCCCAATGTATAATCAGTGTGTAAATGTTTATGATAGTGCAGGTCAAAAAGTAGACAAAAAGATTAGAAAAGCATTATGTAAGTGCAGTCTATCCACCATTTGCCAGTTATCAGGTCCTAACAAAGAAGATGCATTTCTCACTGAATATACTTTCATGTTGTCCTAACACATATAGCCAGATCTTTGAACTTTGGGTTAGGTTACACATATCAGGGTTTCCTGTACTATACAGACCAGTGAAAGGCCTTTCTTCGAATAGCCCTAAATACACACTCACCAGTTTATTAGGTTCATATTTCTTTAATCAATGCAATCCAATACAGCAGCCCTCCAATGATGACAGTTTTCAATGAAACTATGAGCTATTAAGACTAATCAGTTAAAAAAAATGTCTCCCTTGGCATGGACATAACACAGCAACAACTCTCAGGGCCAATTTAAGAATATTAGCAGCCACCAGAAAGGTTTGATCAAAAATTATCCAACAAAAAGCAGTATCACAGGAATAAATAAATAATAAAATACACTAATATTTGTAAAGCAAGTTAGTGTGTCTTGCTGCCATTAAGTGTGAAATAGCTTCGTGCCCCTCTAACCATTCCTCTCCTGACCTTTTCAATCATTGTTCATTCATTCCTCACAAAATCATTCATTCATTCACCCTCTTCATCTCAGAGGTATTCACCAATATGTGCGGCAGGGGCACGAGCATACCTTATGCTTAGTGTGTTTTTTTCCTGTGTAGTCTTAATTTCTGCAATGAGCCTTTCTTGTACACATTTTTCTTTCTTCCTAAGTCTCCAGTTCTTTTCCACTGTCCAACTCTCATTCCTTCTCTTCTGTCTGCCTGTTCCTGCTTCTCTGTCCTATCTCTCCCTCATTTCTCTTTCCGTCTCTAGTTCTATCTCTCTGCTACAGGAAATGGTTTCTTCCCCAATCCAGGAGGTTGGAGGGTTGTACTCACTGTCCCATACAAAGAGGTCACTGTGTGAATCCTCCAAAAATACAAAGAAAAGGAAGGCAGATAAAAATCAGAAACCTGGTCTCATCCGCCTCTCAAACACACATGCACACACACTTTTCCTTCAATGCACCCAAGCAAAGCATTTCTCTAACATTCACCAGACACAAGATACTATTTTACACTGTATATTTCACTTGAGGTACAATAATAATCAGGGCAGTACATGGCTATGAGTTGGAGTGAAACCTTATTTCTTCATGGAAGGTATTGCTTGTGCCCCTGCCCCATCTATTGGTGAATACCTCTGAGAACATGAATAAAAAAAAAGGAGGGAGCCAGGTTTGATGAGCTGCATGCAAATCACATGTAAAAATACAAAACTGCAATACTTAAAATGGGGGCCAAGATAAGCGATTTGAAAATGAGGCACTCTTGGAAAGCGGGCTCCTGAACTGCCGTAGATGAGGCTAAGAGATAGAGGGGATAGAGGTTTTTCCTCTCCTCCTTTACACTTCCTCCTCCGCTGTAGAAGCTGCTGCAGATGACAGGGAGATGCAGATACCAACCAGACATTGCCACTGAATGATGAACAACTCCTCCCTTTGTCTCCTCTAACCCTCTTCCTCCATGTTTGCCTTGCCTCTCTTGCAGTTTTCTTTTTCTTTTAAATTTCTTCTTTCTACCTCTTGTTGTTTCAGTCAAAATATCCTTCCCTCTTTTTCCTCTTCTTTCCTGGCCTGGCTGGCTGCTCTTCTGTCTATCAGTCTTGTATCCTTTGTGGTGGTTTTCATCTCTCTTTCTAATCATTCCTCTGCTCTCTTCCTCAGAGTGATAGGCTCTTCTGTCAGGACTAGATAGACAGACTAAGAGACAGAGAGCTACTGTCATGATGTGGGCAAGCCAAATGACAGGTGAAAGCAGAGGTATTCTATAGGGAGCACGCTGATTCAATCCCTGTAGATAAAAGATGGCTCTCCTTATAGGGTCAGCACTTGCAACACCTTTAGGTAAATAGTGTGGAGCATATGTTTCAAGTTTCAATTAAAGCATAATTAGTTTTAATCCTACACACTGAATGATCAAATATTTCTAGGGTTTGACCTGGTAGAACACATATACAGCTGTCAGAATATCCCTGGCCAAAAACCTGACCCTGGAATCATCAATTATGTGCGTCTTAGAGGGAACTGAGCACATGCATGTGTGAGTGAACGTTCACATGGAGCATGAAAATCATACCATACTACCTACAGCTTACAATGTGGAAGTCCCTTTGACTGGCTGACTGTTTTCCAAACGATTGAATAAAAATGAAGTAATTTTCAGGAAAACTTTTTTTTTTTTTGGGACACATTTTCTGCGAATGGGCTATGTGTATTTCTCAGTGGAGTGAGTTATTTAGAAGCTTTCACAGTGTATAGAACATAGATCTGGTTTCTAATCAAAAAGACATGGATATCTAACTTTATACTGTATGGGACCTTGAAGTTGTCCTCACCTGCATGGTTAAAATAAGGCAAACTTTCAAGGCAAGGGAGGAATACTGTAAATTCATTGCTGGACTTTAACATAAGTTTAGAATGAATGAATTTGCTCCACTACAAACCATGAGGCAGCAAAGACTGAGGTGATTTTATGTGACTGGAGAGATTAGTTCAGTCAAAATCAGTTTTGACTCAATTTATTTACTGTCCTCTTGTTTTAAGTCACTTTTCTTTATGCATTGCATTCTTCTGCGGGCATAGTGGAAGGTGTCTCAACACTCTCCCTAATCATTTATTTGTCATCTTCTGTAGGAGCACCATTTTAATTAATATTCTAATTTGATGGGCGGAGGAGAGAGAGAAACTGAGAGGCAGAGAAACACTGTTGATGGATCTAGATAAAATATAAAGATCAGAATCTGGTTGTAAACAAACCAGCTAAGAGTCAATGCAAAAAAAAAAAAAAAAAAAGAACTACAAAGACGACGGTGATCACCTTCACTCGTCCTTCCTGGGGAGTGAGGGAAAAAGGATGCGGAGAGGAGAGTAAAGGAGGTAGAAAGAAGGAGAGATAGAGAGTGAGAAGAGACTACCCAAAAAGTGTTTGAAAAGCCGTGGGTGGCGCGCCTTATCGCCCCAGTTCTCCTGGAGAGATTATTGGGGGATTAGTGCGAACGCTTGTTTCTAAAACATGATGAAAAGACGTTTGGCGCGTGATAACGCTTTGAACTCCCCTACTCTGCTCCTTCTAGGATCGTGCCTTCAGGCTGCCTTTCCACGAAAGACAGGATTGGGGTGGGGTGAGCTGCTGGGTGCTGCTGTAAGAGGGAGAACAATAGGGATAATGTTCTAAGAGGAGTTTCTTCCGGTGCTACATTGGAAAGACTCTACTCAGGACATGTGTCCTTTGGAACAATGCAAAAGATGCACCTAACTTGTGGTTTGCACACATTCAGCATCATAACTCTTTTTCTGTCATTTCATCCCATGTCTGAGAGGAAATTTGACAAAAAATCTGCAAATTCAGTCCAATAACATGCATTTACACTATCAGTTAATTAAAGCAGGATCCAATCAGAAGGAGAGGAGATATAATATCAGATTTCTTATGTACAATCCAATCAGAATTGCAGCAGTGGTGTGCTCACTCCTGGGTTGCCACAGGAGACTCGTAGACGGTGACTTGGTTGTTCACTGAACCAAAAACTGTGAGGAATCAGCAGCCAGCTGATCAGCTGATCAGTAAACATTATTATACCCTGTTCTAAAGTCCAACAGCCATATCAGCCAGAATATATTTAAATAGATAAATGGTTTTACGCCCCTTTCTCAAGAGATGCAAATGACAGGATTTCCATATGACACAGGCCAGTTAACACACTGTTAATCTAATGAAGAAGATCTCTTGGATAGAAAGCGAGGACTGGATCTCATCTGTTTCGTTCTCATTCTTTTTGCCCCACCCCTATACCTCATGACCAACAAACTCACCGCTGACCGCATGATAAGACTGGGGAAGGACAGTGTACATCAGAGTTTGAGAGAAGAAAAGTAGGGAGAGTGAACTGGCAAAAAAAAATTTCAGGTATAGAAAACAGTACGTAGTGAGAGTGTGACCAAAAGAGGAAAGCTGATGAGGGATGAATAAAGTTTCCCCCCCCAAAAAAAACAACAACAACAACAAAATTAAACAAAACACTATCATGAATTATTTTTCTATCAGTAACAACCAATCACAAACTTGTATTAATGTATTATTATTCGTGAAACACCTTCATGCCCCTGTTGTTGCAGGCTAGCAATTAACTCATGCAAGAGTCCAGATAATCAGTGATGTGTCACAATGAATCCTGAAAAAAAGGAAAGTTGATGCCAAAAATGGTCAATTTAAAATTGAACTAATGTGTTCACACTGTTTACTCTGAAATGAGTGGTCTGTCACAAAGGAAAAGGACAAGGACAAACAAAATAGTGGTTGATCTCATCCGAGCTCAGTGACTGGATGCTCCACTTTCGCACACATATAACTTCATCAAGTGATCAGTAAGGCCCTGAAACTCAAGTAATGTCTGTAATGTCAACTTTGCAGCATGATTTGATGACTTTAATATTCCACAGAGTTACATTTTGCAAAGGATCTATTTGTCCGCATATCTAATAGTTCTATCAAATTATTTGATGTTGATGAAGGTTCCCTGCAACTGGAGATCACTTGCATGCAATAATTATCTAATTGTAAGCATGCCCTTCAGAAACAGGTGTGTTGATTCAGATAAATACAACACTTGCACACTGACCCTTTCTGTGTTTACAATGTTTATATTGACATACAGTTCAAAATCTATATACTCTCAATAAAAAATTAATGTCCATGCTTCCTTGCATAATTTTTAGCGGTGTCTATATTTTATATTAACCAACTTCCTCTCACAATTCCAGTGCAGTCTCTCTCATTACAAGCCTGTAGGACAGGCCTGGCCATTGCTGATTTCTGTGAGTATATTGTACAGGTGTGGTGAACTGATGTTGGATGTTTGTCTTTTCCATAGAATTGAAATGGTGAAATGAAGATATAATGTAAGATGTAATGGCTGATATAATGCAAAAAATGTCTTCATTAATGTTGAAGTCATAGAGCAAGTGTTCAAGATGTGGTCCCCTGTCGGGGTTTCCTCAGACAGTCCAAAGACTTGCCTTTCTAGGTTGACTGGTAACTCTAAATTTCCTATAGGCATGAGTGTAAATGGTTGCATGTCTATATGTGTCGGCCCTGCGATTGACTGGCGACCTCTCTAGGGTGACCCCGCCCTTGCCCAAGATGCCAGCTGTGATTGGCTCCAGCACCCACAGTGACGCAGACGGATGAGTGGTAAGAGATGAGAGAGAAATGTTTTAGGTTTTACTATAAACTATAAAGCAGCATAGGGGAATTGAATAGTATTGTGGCCTCACAGCAAGAAAGTTCTGGGTTCAGTTCCAGGACCTAGGGACCTCTCTGTGTGGCGTTTCCATATTCCCCGTGTGCCTGTGTGGGTTTCCTCCCATTGTCCAAAGACATGACAGCTTCAGTTACTCCAAACTGCCAGTAGTTGTGAGTGTTGGAGTGAATGGTTGTTTGTCTCTATGTGTCGGTTCCATGATAGACTGGTGACCTATCCAGCGTGACCCCATCCTTGCCAAAGATGCCAGCTGTGGTTGGCTCCAGCAACTCAAGCGATCTTAACGTCTTAGCGGTTGAAAATGCCTGAATAAATCTAAATTATGGAGAACATAGCAATGGAAATTGTGGTTGTAACTAGGGGTGAAACGATTCCTCTAATTATTTGACTACCTTGATAACAAAAACTGATCGAGGAATTTCCCCTGCCTCGAGGAATCAGTTTTTATAAACTGCTCAACAGAACAAAATTTGCTGTTAAGATGAGTGAACTTGTAACGGATGGACTCCAGGTGTGTAACTGAGCAGCTAAATCTTTTGGGGCAACTTTACCTATGTAGTGCTCTTTTAAATGAAATATTATTCTTTTAGTCAGATCAAAGACATTTGAATTGAGGTTATATTTTACATACAGCGTAATCCACTGTAAGAATGCAGTGTGATGGATCAAGCTTCAGCAGAACAGTGGGAGATGAGCAGATTTCACCTCTCTAGCAGGAGGATAGCCCTGACCCTTGTTGACCCGCAAAGGGAGGGAGGCATGAGGACTGGATAGAGGAGGGGGAGGATATGGAGTGACAGGGGGAGAAACACAGGAGGAATGTGAGATTACAGCCACTATCTTCAGTAGATACTGAAGGTCCGTCTCCTTAGTCTTTCAGTCCAGACAATAAGGGAAGAAGAGAGAAAATGGGTATTAAGCGTCATAATGAGATGCTTTCCATGTGAATGCAAAGCCCTCAAAAGAACAAAGTGGACTTTACAGTTTAAGAGGAAGAGGATGGTATGGACTTCAGAAAGGAGGTGAAGAACAAAAGGTGATTGGTGAGTGAGTGAGTGAGTGAGTGTGTGTGTGTGTGTGTGTGTGATTGAATGCTTATGCACATGCGCACGCACACACACACACACACCTATCTATACACTCACAACCTCACTGATAATAAACGAAATCTTAGAAATGAGAGCCTATCAAGCAGAAATCAATCACTGAGGTTTGTTGTCCAGGAGGATGGCGCCATTTGGAGATAAAAGGCAGGCAGACGTCTGGGGAGGGCTGGGAGGAGAGGAGGAGAAGAGGGGAAAGTATGGAACAGGAGAGGAGAGGAGAGGGTACTCATGGGGAAAGGCCCAGTTGTGTATATGTGTGGTTTGTATAACCTCCATCTAGCTCTATACGAATTACGTGGCATTTTCTTTTTACTTAGCATGAACTGCTTTGGATTCAGAGAGTTTGAGCTTAATTTCTCGCACCTGGAGCTAAAGACATGAAAACAGTAAATCATAGTGGAGTAATTGTAAACCAAGGCAGTCAGTCACAAAAGTCAAATAGTTGTAGGAATACATGTGTGACCCCTGTGTGTGTGTGTGTGTAGTTGTAAAAGTTTGTGCTCTGTGCCAGGAAGCCTCTCCCAGCATCAGTATCATATGATAAGATGGACTTGCACATGATGCAGAAACCCAGGCTGTGATAGGGATACATCCGGTCCCATACACTGTTCCAAAGCACTGTCCAACACTCATATGTGATAAGGTGTTTATTCATTGCCTTTCTTGTCTGACCTCTGACCTTTGACCATCTCTGCTAGCTGTAGTTACAAAACATGACTTATTCATACTTCAGTAGTACCATATACAATATATATACTGCAAGATTAATAATGAACCTTTTCACTGAGGATTAATTCTTAGTGTATATTCTCTTACATTAGAGTGGCATGTCACCATTATATTTACTACAAAATCTTAAAAAATGCTTGTCGATAAATTGATTAAACATCTTAAACATCTAATGATGAGTCAGAATGTCAGAATTGATCACTAAAAAGCTAATGTTTGTACTGTAATAATATGAAGTCAGAAACAGGGCTGCCAATAGCAACAATTTTCATATTTGCCAATCTAGTCCTTGATTGATCAAATAATATTTTCAGACACAAAATATCCAAAAATGGGTTAAAGCTATGCCCTAAAATACTGGAAGAGAGTCTTCCATTAAAAAATATGGGAGATTAAAGAGAGATTTATTTTACAATGAAGGCTTACAATAAGAGTAGTGAAGCTCCCCATGAAAAAAATGTACAGCTGCTTTATACGAAATCTATTTCAATTTAATGAAATATTGTCTTTTACTAGATTTATTGCATTTGTGAAGTTTGATTTTTTTTTTTTTTTTTTTTATTAAAAAAGCAAATAATGGTCAATGGTTCAACATTTTCCCAGTTTGAATTAAACTGGGGGAAAAAAAAAACTACAACAACAATAACAGGATATACAAGGAAACATCAAGTCATAACAGTTTGAGTTGAAACTTGTGGCCCTCATATCCATCAGCAGTGACTTGTTATTATGACAAGTTAATCAAGACACGTTGCATTTATAATGGACAGTGATATGAATTATTTTGCTTAAATATTTTTGCAGTGCCATGAAAGGCCATCAAATGGTGCGATAAAAATGTAAAATCAAAAAATGCAACAAACAATTGCACTACCATCAAACCATTAAGAAGTTATTCATTTAAGAATTTTACTTATTTGCTGTGGGCATTTGCTCATGTTAATGATTCACGAGAATTAGTTTAAAAGCACCTCTATGATAATTAAACTAAGAGTAAAATGTTAACAAATGATGAATTGACAGGTGGCAGTAACTGTTATTGGACAGTGATAACACAGAACCCTTACCTCTGTCTCCTGGTCATCTCTGTTGGTGTCTAATTGGACCATTCCAGGGTAAGGTCCCCACACTTTACCCAGAGGGAGGTCCCTGCTTGCAACAACCTTGGTGTTGCTGTCTTTTTCACTTAACTCCAGGTCATCTGCGGTGGGAAAAGGGAAGAGAAATGCAGTTCCCATCATGAAGTAAGACTGATAGGTGGCTTTGCATCAAGATATCAAGGGTAATCAATGGTGATAAAGACATCATTCTCCAAAAGCCCTGTCCATAACATTTAGCAGACTATGTGACAAACTAAAAAAATATTCAAAAACAATCAGCATTTCATGATGCTTGAGCTTGACCTTAACCCTTGCAACAACTCAGACCATGGAGCAAAGGCTGTCAGAAGACCAACAGCAGGGGGACTATTGCACAGGCTGAGCATCAGTTGGTTTCAGACAGGGAAATTTCTTGTGTACTTCCTCAAAGTGGTACGTGTATAAGGATGGCAGTGACGGCTGTGGTTCTGAGCCTGCTGCAGCCCAGATATAGCCTGATAGCCAGGAGGCACCCATCAAAAACTTAGGACAGCTCGAAGTCCAATGGGAGCAGGGGTCTGCAGTTTATAGATACAGCAGCACTAATGAGCATTGCAGTGGGAAATCTAGTTACTGGGTGTCAACTGCTCACTGCACTGTTCAGAGCTTTTGTGTTCTGACCATCTACCTCTTGTCTGATGAAAGCACTGAAAGTCCCACCTCCTTTCCTCCCACCCACCACCACTTCTCATCTTGTCCGTGTTTCGGGCGAATGTGTTTTTTTTTTTTTTTTTTGGTGGTGGTGGTGGGGGGGGGTTGGCCTAAAGTGGCAAGCCTGATAAGAGTGTTTGTCTAACACTCTCCATGTCAAAACACTCATCTATCTTTTCTGTATCTATCCCCACCAGAAAAAACGGACAAACGCTGATAAAATGTCTTTCCCACAGCTAGTAAAGAGGAGGGGGATGGGTAATGATGGGAGCAGGAAGGAAAGTTGTTTGACGAAAGAAAGTTGGAGAGATGTAGGGAAGTGAGATGATCTTATATTAAAAAAAAAAAAAAAGTTGAAGAAATTGTTTGCCTTTCAAGCCGCTATTGTGACACAGGATGTGACATGTTGCTTAAAATCTATGCTAAAATCTGACTGTCTGGTATAATAAAACACAGGTAATCCAGGCATTGCATATTTGTCCTTTTGTATCCAGGCTCTAGACAATACATTGTGAGATTCCGCTGGTGTCAGATTTTAGTCTATGGTCAAAACATGGCCAAACAGGATTCCTCAGACAACCTAGCCTGCTGGTTGCAGAGTCTGAGCTCCAGTGTCTGTCCAACCAGTAACCAGTGTACTATTTTCCTCTTTGGCCTCAGTTTGGTCAGTCTGAACTCCCTTATCTCTGCACTCCATCAATGACCAGTCTGCCTCCATGCTATTGCCCAAGCCTCATCATACAGGACCCTTATCAGCCTGACCAGCTCCATTGACTCTCATTGTGAAATAGCATGAGGATTTGAAATAAGCAGTCCTTTCATGACTTGTTGCATCAAAAGTATACTTTTAGCTGAACCAAACTGGTTATTTGTTTTTGCACACTTGAGGCCAACCTCAACATCAAAACATTTTCACAGATTCTTCTGAGGAGTGATTGATGCCGATAAACAGCATTGCAATAAAGCCAGGAATAACTTGATAATAACCTTTCAATATAGTAAACTTTTTTGGAAGTTTTCCATAAAGACAAACACAACCATAATTTCTACTGATAACTCAATATCAATCTTAAACTGAAATTGACAAATCAAGTAATTTAGTTCAAGACACAATAGTTCAATATACAATTTCAAAACTATCAATTAACTTCAGATTTGCTTTTCAATCACTGTAAATATGTACATGTTAACATTTTAAACTATAATGATGAACTAAAATGATACACAAACCACTCGATATGTCTGATAATGTCCTTGTAAGCATTTCTTGTTTCTTATATTAAAGTGAGAGTCCCGTAGGCTAACACTGTCCATCTGATTTTTTTCTATATTGATATTAAAATATAGTAGCATTATAGTGATTGATGAACTGATAAAAAAATGTAGTTATAAGTACACATAAGTGAAGATGATGCGTGTAGCTGGTTAATTATGGACAGCATCAGTGACTATGGAATAAGTAGCTGTCAGGATTAATACAGCACTGCCTTCTAATATTGGCAGAAAAAGTCCTATCTGTGCACCTCTGCTAATGAGAACAGTTTGCTAATCCCAGCAGGTTAACTGTGTTCACTGGGGTAACATGAAGCTTCCAACAATCCTAATCCCTGTTAATTACCCCTTCTGCCCACCACAGACCTGCATAATAACCCAGTGGTTCTTATCAATAAGACTGCACTAGCTGCTGCTAACATCACTGCATGGTATGCTCCTAACCCCATCACTGTTGTGCCACATGCACACACACACACACACACACACACACAAGCACACACACACAATTCTCTCTGTCATTCCAAAGAACACAGGGCTGGTTGGGTTTGTTATCAATGTCAGCAGCTACCCCAGTATCAGAAAAGTCTCACTTATTTAACTTTGACACACATACACACTGACTACCTGTACATCAGGGATATTTTCCAATGTTACACAGTTAAAATCAATGAGATAAACATATAGAGGAGAAATGTGATGACTGAAAATCCACATGGATTTATAATAACCAAGCTTCTACAGTGCATATAAAGAAACTCACCAGTTACCTGGATAACCTGATGCTGCATTTAAAGATATTACGATCACACTGCAAACAATATGATAAAGCCAACATCTCATTCTCCCCCCTGGTCCATATGACTTGATGGCAGACATCGCTCAAACACATCTAACCAGTACAGATCACTACAGCAATATACACACCCTCTCACTTGCAATACAACAACGCACACACATGCATAGACACAAAAGCTTATCAATGGAGACACTTCAGCAGCCACTGGGGCATCCAGGCCTCTTCGATGAGCCAACACAATAAAACAATCATTTTGTCATTAATGAAATGACTAACGCAATTAACAGATGTGTGTGTATCAGTGAGTGTGTTACTGTGAGTGTGTGTGTGTGTGTCTGTTAGTCGGGGGCGGAGGTTAGAGTACAGACATTTTATGAACGATGGATGTGAGATGGTATTTCAGAATATTTGGCGCTTATTACCTGAGCCAGACTGAGTGAGTCTGTCAATTGAAATTGGAATAAGCAGCACATCTGTATGTACCTTCAAAGGCTTTCATGTGCCAAAACAGCCTGGCAAACATGCAGAGGGCACAAATGGGGACAAAAGACATATTCTAAAAGATACATGCTGATTCATTTGTGGATGATAAGAAGTTCATAGATGCCTTGATGTTTCTTAGGTTAGGTTGTTTCGATATGGCGAAGTCTGCGTAGGTCAGAGAATATATCACCGGAGAGAGACACCCTAAATGGGGGGAGGATATATGTTAAAACATTAAATTAAATAGAGAATACTTATACTAGTACAAATGTACACACCAACACACCTTAGAAAACTGCTAAGAATTTACTCTATAAACAGGGTTATATAATGCATCCATCCTATTAGAAATAATATGGGGAAAGGCAGACTAATTGCTGCTCTGCGGGTAGTGTCAACTTGGAAGACAATTTTGAGAAGAATCAAAAATTGCTTTTTTACCTTCAGTTTGTCACTGGAGGTGTTTGTTTACAGTATTTTTTTTATTTTAGAAACAATGGCTTATTGTTTGTATGTATAAGTATGTGAAGGCCCTCACGAAGCATCCTTCGGTTTCTACTTTTAAACCGAGTCAGTGTCTTCTTATGTCAAAATTGTGAAAACACATTTGATTCAAATGTGTAAAATGTGAGCATGTCCTCCTTTTTTCTAATTTTGGTTGCTGCAGTTGAATAATTTCTTCTCCACTCTAAGTCAGAGAAAACATTCAAAACACACACAATTTTAGTTAGACTAACCATTATATGTTGGCAAAAAAAAAAGTAATAAAATGGACAATAATAATAAAATGAAAACCATCATAGCTAACCACGCCTCAGTTGTACAGAGTCATCATTCATTCTACCGCTTATCCGTCTCCGGGTCACAGGGGCCACTGGAGCCAATCCCAGCTCACACTGGGTGAGGATGGTGTACACCCTGGACAGGTCACCAGTCCATCAAAGGGCCAAAACACAGAGAGAGACAGAGACCAACAACCACTCACACTCACAGTCTGCCCTTGAATCTTTTGTAATTAACTATATTTAGCACAGTACATCTTTGTGTCTATATATTAAACACATATACTTGCATGAAGGGCATACTGTCAATCGTAAGTAGCATCCTCCACAAAGAGCCTACACCTTATTGGATATCAATGTGAAATAGGGGTTAAAAAAGGAAGGTGTAAACCAACACTGATGTTCTCCCCTATCCAGCCTAATTGATTTTTAAAAAGACTATTGTTGATATCAAATGAGCACATCACAGCACAGCTATTGATTTTTTGACACCGCACAACAGGAAATCTTTATCTGCGTGCTGCTCCGACCCTGCACTAATAGGTGAGGTTAAACCTTTTCTTAATGACAAATCCCAACACCACCCGTTCTTTTTGGCTTTCGAGTCCCAGTGGGAAACACAGGATAAATATTTCAATTCTGTCACTGTTGACGTGTTGTGCTTGTATGTGATGTAGAGCTGGTTAAGATCTCTGTTCATGAGTTTTTCACACAGATCTTGCATGGACCACAAACAAACAAGAAATCACTGTACCCTTGAAGTTTCCAAAGAGAAGTTTGACTTTTTTCAACATTGGACCGATGAAAGTCAGGTCCTATGGTTAAAGAAGGATGATGTAAAAAGGTTACTGCATACCAAAGCAAACCCTAGAGGTAAAGCAGTCTTTAACTTCAAAGTAATTCTTCTCCAAAAAGACTTCAAATTACAATACCATAGGGCTTTTGGGGTTTTGAGATGCTCTGGAATGACCTTTGGCACCAGTTGTGCATGTCTGATCAGATACTGGAAGATTTGGTTTCCAGGTTGTTGGTAGTTAATACATATTGATGAGAAATACTAATAATTAAGTTTGTCCCAAAATCACTATTTTACAGCTAGTTTTCATGCCTCATCGGAGTAGAAAAAATTGCTATGACACAATTTTAACATATTGTAATATCACCTGATAAATTCATAGCAAATATTATAACTGTTTGCCATCAGGGACATGAAACAAAATTGAAAGTAGTGAGGCTAGACTGATAATATACACGATTTGAATTTGAAAAGAGTCTGAAAAACTGTGTTAATCAATAATCACTCTTTAGACAGTAATGTGATTAAACTTCAATATAATTACTTATAGCCTAATTCCACTAATAAAATCTTTTTCAACATTGTTAGCTCTTTATTTCTAATGGTCAGATGTTGTAGATATGAGTATTCTGAACAATATACTACATCTTGTATAAGAAGTAGCTGAGTATCTTGTAAATTTATTTATTTATCTAGTAAATTTATATAAAATATTTAGATCTCTTGACAAAAAAATATTTATTTGGTGCAGTTAGTTTTTTTTTTTTATCCAAATTTTCAGGGTTCAGTAAGTAATGGATTGATTCATCACCTTTGTTTCATTAATGATGAAGCTGTTAAACAGTCAAAAAAAAAAAAAAAAATTGGCATTCACAGATTTTACCAAGCACATTAATGACTACCTATGCCATTCATATTGCCAATTGATAAAAGGCCTCTATCCAACAGCAAGCAAGCAAGGCCTGATCAAACCTTCTTTCGGGTTTCTCTCTCTCTCTCTCTCTCTCTCTCTCCACAAACCATGCAGCACCCTTGGGTCCCTAGAGTCCAGCAGACTCAGCTCAGCAGCAGATAGACATTTCTGGGATAGACATCTACTGCTCAGGACCACGCAATCATTTCCATTTTACCCTCTGTTGCACAGGCAAGATAAGACACCTGCGTAGCCCTGCTAATCAGATGAGCTTCAACAGAACTTTATCATTGACATTTACCACTGTTTACCCAACTAATTTCTCTTAACTGCACTGCTGAACTTTTATCTACAAAATACATACACCACCAGAAAAGAGCAAGAAGCAAACATGCAAATTCACAAATATGCGAAGAAAGATAAAATTGTAGGGGGGTAGGGGCGGGGGCCACTAAGAGCTTTTCTTTTTTAGGACGAATGGGGTAAAAACAGAACAGAAGTGAGAGGGCTACAGTTGATGAGATTAATTCACCAACAGACAACAGACAAATGTAAGGAATACAAAAACAAATGATCCCCTGACTTCTGATAAAAAAATAACTGACCTCTGTCTGCATTTGTTGAAGAATTAGTTATTGTCAAACCAGTAACAAAAGAGCTGCACAACATTCTTTGAAATTATGGAGTTTGAGTGACAGAATTTGTAACCTGTGGATCTACATGCGGAATCATAAGTACTGTTAGTTATCCATCCTTAAATTTTCAAGATGAAAATATCACATTTACCAAAAAAGTGTGTATATTCATCATCTTTTGTGTTAATCACCCCATGCCTGACGGAGTGTCGGATGTCTCAAGTACCTTTGCTTGGAAATTCCTGTCAATTCCTCATTCATGTTGGCTGCTGCTTGGTTACATTTTCAATGGCCTAAAATTTGCAGAAAAAAATTATAAATCTAAACATAATAAAGAGCTTTAGACCAATAACATATATAAATAACAGAAGTAACATTTGTATTGTTGTTGTCAATTGTATTATGTATATAGTATTTGTTACAATATATAGTAATTCTATCTTCTATTATATAGATTCGGTTCCTAATTAAATTTTATTGCTTCTTGTACTTTCCCTTTGAGTTACTACATTAATGTTGCTGCGTAGTTTCCTCGCAAGTGCATCAATAAAGGTATATCTTCTCATCTTATCTGCACTGCTTATTCATCAGGGTTGCAGGGGGTGCTGTAGCCAATCCAACCTGGCACTGGTCAAGGGCAGGGTAGACCCTGGACAGGTCGCCTGTCCATCGCAAAGGTACATCTTGTTTTGCCTTATCTTTAAGACTAGACTTAAAGATTAACAAAACAGGATACTGTACATGTTAAGGCCCCTGTCATTTGCAGTCCCTAGGAATGAAAACAACAAAACAAAACAAAAAACCAAACCCAATCCTAATAAGCATAAATGTGGTTACTCATGGTAGACTTACATCTTTTGTGGCTCCTGTACATGCAGCCTAGTCAGAATAAACATGTTTAAATTTCCTTCAAACTGTGTTGGAACGTGTTACCTGCACACTGCTGACATGACTATGATCACTCAGCTGAACTGTTTCTCCAGTTGCTGGAAATAGCCATAAGAAAGCACAGCACAGACCTATTCAAAGTGACAAAAAGCAAGATACAGGGGCATCAGGGACCAGGCTTGTCATGGAGCCCTGGTCCTGAAAGCATTTTGCAGACTAAATTCTCTTTTTGATTAATTTCTTATGTTTATTTCCCATATTGCTTTGTGAGCCATGTTTCGAAGAAAAGAGTAGAAATATCACGTTAAAAGTAAAACAACAGCCAGAGCCATGACAGCAATTCTAACGTGAAACATAAAAACAGAAAAAGTAAATGTAAGCCCACATGCACCTTAATACACCAGTGTGTTTGAGACAGTACGTACTTCTCTAGCACAGCCTGCACTAATTCACACTCCCGGCTCTCTTCCCTCTCTCTTCGGCTGTAGCCTGTCAAAAAATTGAAAGTGGAGACCTTCCAGAAACTATCCCTGATAATCACACATAAATTAATTAGAAAATGTTTCTTGACATTCACTACACAGAGACAGGGAGAGGAAAAAAGACTGAGGCAAAGCCACAAAATTAATTGTACGGTATGTGACTCCAATAATTAATTCAATCATTAATTCATGTCTGCTTTAACAACTCCTTCTGGCTTCTTGTGAAAAAAATGACATTTCAATCAGCTTGGTATCGTCAGTGAAGGCCGGGGTAGGAGACGTGGAAAAGTTTAAGAGCGATAGATTTGCTCGACACACTCAGGGTCATTTAGAGGTTCACCAATTAAACAGACAAGAGCAAATAGAGAACAGTGAGGGAAGTGGAAAGTGAGAATTGCACAGGACTTTATTACTTGGTAGAGTAATAAAGAATGCACAAATATGTGAGTTAAATGGCAACAACTGGGAAAAAACTGGGACATTTAACAAGATGTCAGATAAGGATGCATGTCATTAGGGTTCTGATGAGACTATCCTCTTGTAGAAAATAATTTTTGTACTTATACAGTACATTCAAGTTCATATAGTTATGTTAAATAGTTACATACATATACAATGTTCAGCAACATCTAGTGGCAGTAGTCATACCTAAGGACTTAAGAACTTATGATGAACCTTAACCAGTGATTTTTGTCAAATAAAGGAAGGAGACTGGTAAGAGAGTGTGCAGGACAAAGAGAGAAAGACAGAATATGATACAAAAAGAGAGATAATGATGATGGGAAAAACCAGTTGACAGCAGAAGATGATATATGGTGAGCTGATCAGGACAGTGAAATTAGACAAATCCTCTGACAAGAGGTTGTGCAGTCTTACAATGAATTCATTCAGGCTAATGTTTTTAATTTATGGTTCAGATAAAAAAAAAAAAAATGGGATTATCATCACTTTCATGCTTCATGTTAGTTAATTGGTTAGTTAAAACAGCAGTGTGTTACTTTCTTATGGTTGTTGGAACATGGATTTGTGTGATGGAGCACCCTGAAAAGTTAAGTACAAGCTTAATTTTTCTGCGCACAATGTTGTGAAATGGCTACAGCAGAGTCAAGGGATCTGATGGGCTGGTAATCAGTGTGCCAATGTCCTGTCTCATCACCAGTGGCAGGTATGCCATGGGATCACACACTGCGGTTATGGGCTGATAGTAGCTGGACAGCCTGAAAAAAACGTCCATTTAGATTAGGGCCTCACACCTATCAATCATCAGGGATGGAGGAGGGGAGTGACATCTCAGACAGGCTGAAGAGGAGAAATGAAAAAGAAGATGTGTGACTCAGTCAGTGTGAGGGAGGCAGAGGGTAATGATGCCTTTGAGTAATTTTTATGAGTTGCTAAAAGTTACAAGTTTTTACTGCATACATTATGCTTATTTGTTCATGAACAAACAGCAGTGAGAGGTGGTTGTAGGCTGCCTTTGCTAGACTCCACGACAAACAAATAAATCTCAAAAGTACTTAATTTTCACTCATATCACTTGTAAACCATAATATACTAATAGAAACAGCAATCTCACACACATGTTGGCATTTGATCATAAGTGTGATATTCGCAATTGCAACAAGCAAAATTTACATCTGAAAGCTGCTTCGCTTCGCAAAAACTTGTACCACCACGCGCAACTGAGGCCCATTTTGTGCTGTGATATTGTCGAAATATGATAATGGCACCATCAATCAAATGACATAACATACACCCACACCAGGTAGAGTGTGCCACCTCTGTAAATGTGGCCTCATAGATGAAAACACCCTGAACTAATTGAGACTTTGTTTGAGGTAAAGGATCAAGAGGAAACCTTGAGGCAAAATGTTCTTTTGAAACACTGGACTACATGCTGGTTGGTCACTGGTTGCTGTTTCTCAAGCATTTGTTTCGTTGTCTAAATAGCTTTCTACACCAACACAGTGCTGCAGCACTTTGGTCACGAATGAGCCAGAAATAATTGTCTTTAGTTTTTATAGTCATTCTAGTAAAACATGTCTATAATTTAACAGCAACTTGCAATCCTTCAAGGTCCCATGTTGTAGAAAGTGAGATTTCAATGTCTTTTTTGATTGATTAATTTTAAAATGTGCATTCTACACTAAACTATTAAGAGCAGTTGTTGGTTGCAACCCCATGGTGGTTTAGGTAGCTAAGAAAACTATTATTACTGCTATTGTGTGTTCATGAAACATGAAGGAAACATCCATATTTCAAAATACATTTCAAACGGCATACTGGATTCTAAGCCTTGCTGACAAGCTGAGCCCTCTGGCCAAATGACAACTAATCATCCTACTGTAGCATTTTGATTGACAGGTGGAATTGCAGGGAAACATTCTTTCTGAGACATGGGAATCTGCTGTCTGAAGATATGAAGGGAGGTCACAGAGAGTACAGTACAAGTGTGTCTAAGTGTATCAGAGATGGATGGATGCAACTATATACTGTATTTGTAAGTATTTGTTGTTAGCTACTGGATAGTCAGTTTTATCCAATTACATTTTAAAATGTAATTTCTAAAAATAACTCTTGTCATTAACCTTAATCTCTCATATGTTCACACCTTTCCTTCTCTAGTCATTCTCCTCCACTGTCAAAGCCCATCTGAACTTGGCTCATAATTTTATGATGGTGCTCATCATTCTGATTTTCAATGTTTCATTGCAATGGTCATGGAAAATGTAGCACTAAAGAGAAATAAAAGGATCAGTAAACAAACATTTCAGTTAATTATGCCACTATGTTTCAAGCAAAGCATTTTTCATGTCCCCTTAAAAGAAGATAATTTCAAAACGCTCCCCCAAATTCTTCAGACATGTTAATGGAAGGAACTCCAATGATATCCAGTTAACCGAGAGTCATTTTGAACCTTGAGTGTTTTCAAATCTGACAGACATAACAGGGGACCAACATCACCACATCGAGCCTCACAACTAGCACAGCTAAAGAACTTTATTTAGGTGGTGTTACCTTTATTTGTGCTGCAAAGTATGTAAGCCAACAGATCCAGTTTACAATCAACCAAAATTATCGTTCAAAAGAAACAATAACAATCACTTAAAGTGAACTCAAACTCAAATCTCTAATATGCTTTAGCACCTTAACACAGAGCCAACAAGATTATCCAACTGTCATTTCATCATTTCATATCTCACTCATCTTTCTATCTCTTAACCTTACTTACTTCCCATTCCCTCACCTCTAATTTCACTATCTGAATTGCACCTCTTAAAATCTCTCAACCCTCATTTCTCGCTGTTATTGATCCCGAAACATTCAACCTTCTTTCACCCTTCATTAGTTATCTCTGCACTCTAAACTTATTATTGTGCTTCTTTATTTTAAACCACTTCTTGGTCTTCCTCCTAGTTCCAGCGCCTCTGTCTCTTCCCCCTTTGCAGCTCTGTAAAAACACTCTCTAGCCCTTGATTCAAATTTCACCTCCTGTAACCTCAAGCAGTCAACCAGATGACATCCTGTGTCACTGCTCTTTGTTTACAAAAAGATGATAAACAGGGGAAAATAAAAACTACAAATATCTAAGCTTTAAGACTGCACATTCTTTTGTCAACATATTTACAATGTAAATATGTTTGAGAAAAACAAAATTTAAAGCTATCAAACTCCTCTTATAAAAGTGGTTAGGAAGCAAACAATTCAACAATGCTAACTTGTTTAACTTTTGGAAGTTCTTGGATTTGTTTGAGAAGTTCCACAAAGAGATGAGTAAACCAACAGCGGGACCAAAAAAGAGTTCTTTAGCAATTTGCATTCAGGCATGCATAACTAGGTGTTACTGCAGGTGGATAAGTGATGAGGCGCACCTCCTCTTCACAATAATTCTAAAGGAATAAAGGAAAGTATATGCATACAACTACAAGGACTTGGGCCATTGTTTGGGTTAGAGAGAAACCCGCCAGCGCTCCAGTGATGATGCTTTACTTTTCTTTTTTTTATTGTGTTTTAAAATCTCACTGTTGGATAAAATAACATCCAAATCATAGGCCATAGCAAAGATATATATTCTTCAGCTCAAGTTTCTTTAGTGTGGAGATTCACTGCTGCTCTCTGGCCAATGTGGACATTCCCTATTGCCTTAAGTGCAAATCTGCCACTGTGAGACAAGAGAAGGAATTGAATTTGAATTCAAAGAGCTGATGAAAAAGCAAGTCATTTGAAGGTGTCAGCTGTACCAAAACCTGCAGCTTGTTCAGTGACCAAAGGAGCCTGGCTCCGAAACTGAGTTAATTATAAGACACCATATTAACTGTCAGACTTCACAGCAGATGTTAAAAACATTTACACAGTGGTACAAAGCAAGACTTGGTTGCTATAGCTAATTGCTATTGGTGATTGCTGTTATTGTCTTTTATTAACATAATTTATTTTTTCTTTCTTTCTCTCTTTTCCTTTTAAATGTATTTTCTATTTATGATTTTAATATCTCTAAAGCACTTTGAATTCCCTGGTGTTTGAATTGTGCTCTACAAATAAATTTGCCTAGCCTTGCCTCACCTTGCCCTGTACATTAATGACAAGTTTATATGCTTTATATAATCCTTCTAAATTTCATTGGGGGTCAAAGTAATATATAGTTGTGGGTGTGGCTGCAGGTGGTCGAAAGCATGAAAGCATGCCTTCATGCACCAAAGCCTTAGCTCCACACACACCATACCACTTTTTTTTTTTTTTTTTTTTTTTATTAGGCAGAGGGGTTTAGGCAGAGCGAAGAACTGAAGCCTTCAGAACAGAATGTAAATCATGTCCACACATATTCATATTTATTTATGTTTAGATTATTTTTAGACATTGCTTCCACTCATTTAATTTTTGGCACATTTATTAATTCATTTTCTCTGGCCACTGACGACGGATCTCCACAGTAATGAAAGGAACGAAAGTGTCGGGATTGCCAACCAGCCAGCCAGCGAATGACAAGGGATTACTGCGACACCCATTTGCATATCAAGAATTTTAAGCAGCGAGAGAGAAAATATCAAACCCTCCAGCCTGCAAGGTCATTCAAAAGATACTTTTTTCCCTTCGCTTCTTAATTTATTTTGCATATCATGCAGTATGGACATACTGTAGATTAAAAAGGCGGCCTTAGCATATCATTCTATCCCTGATAGGGCCTAGCTCCCACCTAGACACCATGCTACCATCACACCTTCATTAAACTCACTGAGACACACAAACGCACAGAACCTCAAATCTTTTCAAATGAACTACAAATTGAAGAAAAAATTGTAAAAATTGCTGATGTCTCTAGCTTAATGTGCCTTTTAATTTTTTAATCAGTGATAGCCACAAAGCTTTGATGGTCACTGTTGGCAGAAAATAGTCAAATATAATTGAGAAAGCGAGGAACAAAAAGAATTGTTTTGACTATCATTAATGACTTAGGAGTTTACTCAGACTGACATGTAAACAACTCATTACATACTGAGGAGAGAGTGTCAAATGGTTTGATTGAAAAATTTCTGTCCAGTAATGAATTGTATTATCTTGAAGCAGAAAGTAAAAAAAACAAGACAAAAAAAACAAAACAAAACAAAAAAAAAAAAAAAAAGAGGATGAATTAAAATGTTCTGCTGTTATACTCTCTGTTTCATGTTAATATCAGTCACTGCGAACACTAATGGCTGCAACAATGAATGTGAATAAGTTATTAGAATAAACTAAGAGATTATTATCATAGGGTTAGAAGACAAACTGCACAGAAAAAGTTAAAATGCTCATATTTAATAAGTATTGTACTTCATGGTTGAATTTGACTCAGAATATAATATTTAAAAAAAGAGAGACTTTCATTTACAAAAGACTACAAAGGTCCATTTGTATATAATATTTTCCACTGTATTGAAGGAGTCAATATAAATATAATATAAATACACATACAGAGTGGCCTAAAAGATGGGTATAGCCTAATAAAAGGAAAATAGACTAAACAACGATGGAGGTGAAAAGAGAGAAAGTAGATATGAAGAAGTTAAAAGAGACAGTTGACGAATGAGAGAATTTCAAATATGGATAAAAAGGAAGGAAAATCCTTGAAGGTTAAATCCGAAGGCTGTAACACATGTAGGGCTGTTCTTTCTTGAACTCAAAAAATATAGGGAAGCTTGATTTGAAAAAAAAAAAAAGAGAGAGAAAAGTAACACTCAGTGACTTCTAGTACAAAATACATCATATCTTAATTGACATGATGAAATCATAACAAATTTGAAATAGACTTATGAATATAAGTCAAACCAAATCAAATGAAATGTATTTCGATTGCACCAAATCATAACAGAATTACGTCAAGGCACTTTACAGACAGAGCAATATTTCTGCAGAAGGTGACAGTATCTGCAGATTAATTGCAGACATTTCTATTGGATAATTTTACCATCAACACGATCTTTATCATTTTTCAATGTTATCAATAAGATCCCCAAAGCAGCTTGATATGGGAAATTTTGCAAATTTAGCTCACTCTCAGTTATGTAAAGCTGAAAGGCAAGAAAGGGCTTAGAACTAGTAAATACCTAACAAGAGAGTGACATCATTCTTGATAAAAATTGCTATTTTATGTCAAGTAATTAATTGCTCAACCAAGTATTTGTTTCTTTGTTAATGTTACACAGAAGATGCTCGTCCTGAGAAAATCTTGCCCACCATAAAATGATTCCCATCCTCATTCATAAAGAAAAATAACACATTTGTTATAATGAAAAAAATGTTACATACAACATGAAAATCGGACAGAGATAAGCTATTAAGTAAACAAAAATAAGAAAAAGAATGACAAGTAACACAAACCAGGTGTTAACGCACGGGTATAGTACTGGCTTTCAAGCATGATTGGTCCCACCAACCAAACTGCAAACCCTATAAGATTAAAAGGTTGAAACTTCTTGTCCCAGGAGCATGTCTTGGAATCAACAACGGTGAGAAATAACTGGAATGCCAATATTACCAGGGAATAAAATCATGTTTACTTCCATAGAAGCCAATGCACTTTACTCTCAACTGTGTATGGGAATAAATGGGAATATTTTGTAAAAACAAAAGCACATTAGCTGGAGATTCCAGAAGCACATGTCAAGAAGGACAATGAAAAGTCGGAGGAAAAGAGGACAGAGATTTTTGATGTTAAGGGGTGCAGAGTGGACAGGGGGAGAGGGGAGCTCTAAGTGGGGTTGTTAGTTGTGATGGAGACACTAAAGGAGGAGAAGGTGGATGGATGGAGGGAGTGAGGAAGGGAGGAAGGGAGGGAGGAAAGGGAGGCTTGACGATAAGAGAAAAATTCAGACTGGTCAAAGTTTCCTTTTTGCCAGTCGTGCTCCTGATAAAGACAGCGCCTGCTCCGGAGCTGATAGAGGGGCTATCTCTCTACCCCCTCCTCCACTCCCCTCCCTCACTCACCCAGCAGTTAGTTTGTGAGGAGGAGAGGAAGGAAAAAAACGATGGACCCTATCAGTGCGCATCATAGAGCTACCATCAACCAGCCACCGCTCAGCAATTAATATCGCTCCAATTACTGTTAAAGGGACAAGGCTGGGACAGAACGATAATGAACACATCCTCTCTTCCTCACCAGAGGATTTAAAATACATGAGCACACACACACATACACACACACACACACACACACACACACACACACACACACATATAAACACACCCAAATGCAACATGTATAGACACGCATACATAGATGTACATAAAACGTGCACATCTTGAAAAGGAAATATGAGATAGGGGAGTAATCTTCTTGCATTGTTTAACTCATTGAAGACAACAGACAGAGAAAAATAAATAACCAAACAAACCTTGATAAGAGAGGAAATAAATAATAAAATTATGCCATTTTACTCGCTATCTCCTCTTAGCTGTATGTGTGTGTGTGTATTTGTTACAAGTTGAATAAATTTTCTCTACCCTGTCACATTTACATCTCCTACAGAGGAACAGTAGGACACAATGGGCCCTGAAAGACAATCGCAAGAGGCTACATGTAAGAGCATCTTCAAAACATATAAATGCAGCAATATAAAGCTGGCTATGTCCACTAGAGTAGACTAAAAGGTCTAAAATTACAGGAAGTGAGCCAATACTGAGCTTAGATCCCTTTCATTTCAGTCACTTCATTTTAACAATAAATTGCTGAATAAACACTGATGGCACCATCAATTGGTTTATAAGATAGATAGATAGATATTCAGATGTTATACATGTACTTTATATCGTTGTTGAAGTGTTCTTGCATTGCAGAACCAAGATAATATCAAGTGCATTGTAATAGTCTTCTAACTACTAACATAAACATATTGAAACATATTGCATTTAGTGTTATGATGCTATCAAAGTAGGCTACTTGTACATTTTCCAGACTTTGGGTCAGATGAAATCAGACTGGTATTAGGCTTTACATTGGACTCAACTGGAGATTGGAGAGATGGCGCTCAGGAAATTTGTTTGTGCAGTCAGGGGGAATGCTAGCGCCTACAAACTTTTCATATATTTTATCGCTGATGCAAGTGAAAAACAATAACAAATAAACAAACAAACAAACAAACAAAAAAAGAACTGAACACAAACAGTAAACATGAACAGTAGCATATCCTAGTCCAACTTCATTAATGACAATAGCAGACTCTGGACTGAAAATAAAATATGCTCAATAAAAGGTTCATACATGTTAATTTGTGGCAAACTTGTGGAGACATAACAGCTTGATTGCTAAAACAAACATGCAATTCTTCAATCTTTTTTTTTTCTTGTTCAGCTTTTTGCTTGCTTGTTTCTTAGTCTATTTTCAACCCATTGTCCCTGAGTTGTGCTTCTAAATTAAAATCATTGTTATTTTTCTATCATCTTTCTTTTTCCCTTGTCCAAGTATCTGCACATAGTGTATCATGGACAGTCAAACCACATGAAACAAAGTAGTTATTTCAGCTTCTAAATTATTCCCCCGCACAAATAAACATATTATGTAAACAAATTGTCAAATATTCTTCTAAATACATATTTCATATATCATATTATGTCTGAGATAAATTATTAACAATAATAATTGTTATAAAATAAAATGTCATAACAGTTTTTAAAATTGAGCCACAAAAGGCTCTAATTGAGCCGAATGACCACTCATGTGAGACAGGTACTGACTGCCAGATTGCCAGACAATGAAAGAAGGCAGCTGTCTCCAATGGCACCTCATAAGATTGGATCCAGGTTTTCTGAAGAGTCTGCACTGTTCCAGAGTTGATACTGTGACAGCCAACCAATAAATCTTGGCGCTGTCACCTCTGTATTTTACACAACCCATGGACTAATTGACACTAAATAGTAGGACATTCATTTAATTTTTCATGCCTGAGAGGCTATTTTCAGATATTATGAAAGTAAGGGATGTATGGGAGTAAAGAATTAAGTGCGATCTGGCTGGTAAAGATTGCTTCCTTGAGACCATGGGTTCTTAGGACCTCTTTGGGTCCCACATTCTGAAAGGGAGGCATTCTACACATGCTATTATGAACTCTCCTTGCCAGGCAAACTTTTAGCATTCTACAGAGTTGACGGCTGCACTGCAGAGGCAGTAATGGACGAGGGGGATTTCAGGAACTGAAACAATTTCCATGTATAGCCTGGCAGGGAGCCTGGGAGAGAGCCTGGCAGTTGCCCACTTGCACATCTTGAATATCAAGACCCAGAAAGGATCACAATGAAGTCTAATCAAGAAGTTGCCAGCAATACCTTAACTGACAAAAAAAGTCACTGTTATTTGTTACATAAAATAAATTAAAAACTTGATAATCTGTAATAAGAGCAGCTGTTAACTAGTAACGTAATTGTTAATGAGCTACTATGCAACTGTACAACTGGAACTGAAGCGCCCTGTGAGCACGCTGTGCCTGTCCACCTTCTTTTCACAGTAACCTTAATCAAAATGTGTGCAGATCAGATTGAAAGACTGCCTCCTTAGATGACATCCTTTGCCACAGCTTCAACAGTCTTGCCACAGTAACACACTGACAGTAAAACATTTTTGTCCATAGAGTAGTTGACTGACATTCAATGTGAATATCCTCTTACATTTGTAATTTGTCAAGTTGCAAAGTCACAAAAAAAATAAAATAAATAAAGGTTAAAACCTTCAACTTAAGAAATAAGTGGACCAAGAATTTGACTTTATTGTCCCAGTTCAGTTTTGGATGATCAGAATCAATCGGAATCAAGTCAATCGTTCTCAATATACTGACCCGAGTAAACTGTAAACTGAGTAAACTGACCTGGACCTTTCCACTGAGACCACTCCTCCTCATCTTTCCTTTTCACTTCATCCATTTCACCACTGTGTGTTGGAACACTCTGTTGTCCATCCTCATCTTCATTTCTCGCAGCGCCTTGGGAGTCCTGCGTCTTGGGCTCTGGATACAAAACACAAACACATTGAGAGATATGAGTGATCCCACGAGCTTCGATTCCAAACTTCAAGATTGGATTTTAAACAAGTGAACTGTGTGACTAAATGTGTGTATAGGGTCTGTGTCTCTATTTATGTGTCTAGGTTTGCTGAGCAATGGCTGTTCCTGTCTGCTGATCAAAAACAGAAGTGAATTGCCCCATTGGGCAGTGTAACATAACACCTCACCACACAAGATGGGCTCTTAGATTCTCATTGCATCTGTATGGAATCAAAGGTCAACAGAAATTTTGTGTGTAGGTGTTATTGTGGTCCCCCGTTCCCTGTCCCATCACCTGCTACAAAAACTGAGGCTGCCAGTGTTCTTTTAATCAGCATTGAAATACCTGCCATGGATCTAGCTGATTGCACAGCTTCCTGCGCACTGATCAAGAAGATTTGTGTTTAGTTCTGCACAAGGCTAGACCTATGGATGTGAGTGTGGATTCAGATTACTGGATGTATTTTTTTATAGATATATGTATGTGTATGTGTGTGTGTGTTTATACAGCATGGAACAGATATGTGAACCCTAACCTTTACCTCTGTAGATGGCATCAGCTAGTTGATCAAACTGCTGGGTCCCTCCCTATTAGTGTGACCCTTGATAAGTAAAATCAGATTATTAGTTACATCATAGCACCTCATGGTATCTGGCCATAATAGCTTGCCCTGTTTTCTGGTCTTGCATCATCATCATCAGAAGAGTCAGGATTTAAAGCTGACTGTGTGGAACTGGATCACAAATATCTGCGTCTTTTTTTTTTTTTAGCAGTACAAATTGACAGGGTCATCTCTACTACCTATACATGTAAAAGCCAACATTGGGGAGGCAAAAATTTTAAAGGTTGGTTCTAGGGCTGAAACGATTCGAGTACCTTGATTACAAAAAATGATCAAGGAATTTCCTCTGCCTTGAGGAATTGTTTAATTGTTACAGAGCATAGTATTTCACCCGTACGACAGGTGTCTCTTGTCACTCTCCGTGTGCCAGCAAACACAAACAAATGCCCAAAAGCTGCTGTGTGGTAGGGTGCACTACTCACAGGGCAAGTTAAAACTCTGATCTTAGTTTTTATAAGCTGCCAAACAGAAAAATTGGCCTTTAAGATGAGAAAAGCGTATACAGACAGTAAGATGAGAGGCGTTGTTGGCTACACATCAGCCTTGAAGCTCAGGCAGTCAGAGTTGGCTGGTTTATGGTTCATAATTTAACCTAATGGCGATAAAAAAACAAAGTCTTGCATAAGTTAGGCTACATCCACACAACTACATAATTTTAAAATAGCTTTTTATAACCCAAACATTTGAAATCTGTCCCACTTTATAGGGTTTAAAACGTAATTGGTGGATGTACGTTAGCCTTGGTAAGCTTCAGCTCCTACAGTTAGCCTTGCCAATTCAGCAACTTAGCGTTAAAAAGAACAAATGTGCATAGCTTTATTCTCTTTTTACTAGCTTTATAAAATTTTAAATTACACCCCTGATGTTACACAATATTCTAATAAAAGCATGATATGAGAAGAGTATCCAGTGAGGCTAATTGCTTGTTATGTGTCTTCCCTTTTGTTCAGAATATACACTAACAACAATGAGAAATTACAGATCTTTGGATGCCGATAATCCTCTCCAGGGGACCATCATCTTATTGTGGTGGAGAGTTTTGCGTGTCCTTGTGAACCTGGGAGGTATGTTATCTGGAGCTTTGTGCTCTTGGTAGGGTCTCCCATGGCAAATTGGTCTCAGGTGAGGGGCCAGATAAAAAAGGGTCCACAAAGACCACATGAACAACACAAGGGAGGGAACGAGAGGACCGTGCCCAGAGGAGGCCCGGAGCCGGTATGCGAGCACCTGGTGGTCAGGTCTGCCACTGAGCCCTATTGGGCAAAGCCCGAAGAAGCCACATGGACAATGCCCCCTGTGGACCCACCACCAGCAGGGAAGATCGATGGGGTCAGATGCGCTGCTAAATGGGTGGCAGTAGAAGCGAGGGACCGGAACTGGGTGGCATAGACTGGCCCTGGGAACATGGAAAGTCACCTTGCTGTGGTAGAAATAGCTGGAGGTGGCGTACTACTGGTTGGATCTGGTGGGGCTTGCCTCCACACACAGCCAAAGGTCTGAAACCGTGCTCCTTGATAGGGGTTGGACTCTTTTTTTTCTAGTTGCCCAAGATGTGAGGCACTAGGCGCGTGTGGAGATATTCACAGGTCCCCGGCTGAGTGCCACTGTGTTGGAGTTTACCCCAGTGGACGAGAGGGTCGCCTCTGCGCCTTAGGGTGACTGAGGGAAAACTCAGAATATTATTATTATTGTTATCTGTGCGAACTGTCCGAACAGCAGCTCGGCGTATTCGCCCTACTTGGAGAACCTGAATGGGGTCCTGCATAGGGCCCCGGTACGGGACTCTATAGTTCTACTAGGAGACGTCAATGCAAACGTGGGCAATGATGGAGAAACATGGAGAGGCTTGATTAGGTACCAGAGCATCCTAGGCCGAAGGTCGATGATCAATTTTATTATCATATCATCGGATCTTAGGGGGCATTTTTTGGACACTCGGGTGAAGAGAGTGGCTAAAATGTCAACTGATCACCATCTGGTGTTGAGTTCAATCAAGAGTTTGAGTAGTCAATGTTCAAATACTTCATTGGCAAAGCTGCAGCAGAGAGCTGTGGCCTAAAGGAGGGGCAACCCTTGGACAACGTGGACACCGTGTACACCGGTGGTCAGGGAAGCCATCCGAATGAAGGAGGCCTTCCGAGGTGTGTTATCTCGGGGGAGTCCGGAGGCAATTGCAGGGTACCGACGAGCCCTCAGCGGTCGCTAAGGCAAAGCAGTGGGCATGGGAAAGGCTAGGAGAGGACATGGAGGACTTTCGGTCGGCACCAAAGTTGTTCTGGAAAACTGTCCAGCACCTCAGACAGGGAAAGCAGGGAACCATCCAAGCCGTGTACAGCAAGGATGGGACCCCAAGTGAGGAGATAGTCGGACCGTGGAAGGAACACTTCCGGAGGAACAGAACTGGAGGATGAAGGGGGATTATCGGCAATTTACCTGAGGTAAGTCACTGAGGTAGTCAAACAACTCCACAGTGGCAAAGCCCCAGGGATTGACTAGATCCATCCGGAAATGTTGAGGGCTCTGGGTGTTGAGGGGCTGTCATGGATGACACGCCTCTTCAACATTCTTGGGGGTCGGGGCAGTGGCAAAGGAGTGGCAGACCGGGGTGATGGTCCCACTTTAAAAAAAAAAAAAAGGGGGACCAGGGGGTGTGTGCCAACTATAGAATACTACTCAGCCTCCCTGGGAAAGTTTACTCCAAGGTGCTGGAAAGGAGGGTCAGGCCAATCGTCGGACCTCTGATTGACTGTTCCTCTTCAATGCAGATTCCGTCCTGGTTGTGGAACACGGACCAGCTCTTCACCCTTGCAAGGATCCTAGGGGGAGTCTGGGAGTATGCCAGTAACTGATCCTGCTCATGATTTTCCTGGACAGGATTTCTAGGAGCAGTCAGGGAGGAGAGGGGTTGCAGGTCGGGGGGCTCAGGATCGCATCACTGCTTTTTGCGGACAATGTGATGCTGTTGGCACCATCGGTCTCTGACCTTCAGCTCACTGGGCAGGATCGCAGCTTATTGTGAAGCAGCTGGGATGAGGATCAGCACCTCCAAATTAGAGGCCATGGTTCTCAGCAGGAAACCGATGGACGGTCTACTCCAGGTTGGGAATGAGCCTTTGCCCCAAGTGAAGGAGTTCAAGTACCTCGGAGTCGTGTTCACAAGTGGGGGGATGTTGGAGTGTGAGATTGGCTGGAGAATTGGAGCAGTGGGAGCGGGACAGCAGTCGCTGTGTCGCACCGTCATGGCGAAAAGAGAGCTGAGCCGGAAAGCTCTCGATCTTCAGGTCAATCTTCATTCCTACCTCCACCTACAATCATGAGAACTGGATTATGAGCAAAAGAATGAGATCGCGGGTACAAGTGACGGAAATGAACTTCCTCAGAAGGGTGGCTGGCTTCTCCCTTAGAGATAGGGTGAGGAGCTCGGTCATCCGTAAGTAGCTCAGAGTAGAGCTGCTGCTCCTTTGCACTGAGAGGAGTCAGTTGAGGTGGTTTGGTCATGCTTCCTGGTTGCCTCTCTTGGAAGGAGGCCGTGAGTCAGGCCAAGGACCAGGTGGTGAGATTACATCTCCACTCTGGCCCGGGAACGCCTCGGGATTCCTCAGTCAGGGCTGGTCGATGTGTCCTGGGAAAGGAAAGTAGGGCTCCCTGCTGAAGTTACTACCCCCGCGACACAACCTTGGATAAGTAGATGAAGATGGATGGATGGATGGATGCCGATTACTCTTTTTGTAAGTGAATGGATCCAAGCTGTGTACCACCATAAACCAGCCAACTCTGACTGACCGGTCTTCAAGGCTGATGTGTAGTGCCTCCTGCTTACTGCCTGTATTCACTTCTCTTGTCTTAAAGGCTAATTTTTTTTCTGTTTGGCAGCTTATAAAAACTTAGATCAGGGTGCTTTACCCTGTGAGTAGTGCACCCTGCCACACAGCAGCTTTTGGGCATTTGTTTGTTTGCTGGCACACGGGAAAGAGACAAGAGACAACCGTCGTCCGGCTGAGATACTATGCTCTGCAAAAATTAAACGATTCCTCAAGCCAGAGTAACCAGGGACACCTTCACACAATACAAAGTCAATGGAGAGCGATTGATTGTTTTCTCCTCCATGGGCATGGCTTTTGGAGTGTGACACGCTGCGCTCTGTCTCTGTGTGGCACAACGCGCTGACGTCACGCATGCAAAGGAAGAAGAAGGAGGGGTCAGACATGTTTGGTTTTAAGCAGCGGGAAGATGGAGGAAAGATGTGACAACGACGAAAGCGAAGATAAAGATAAATGTTGATTATCTAAAAAAACCAAACCAAATGAAATGTGTTAATTTCTCATGTATATTTATAATTGCTCTTTAACTAAACAAAAATATATTTTCATCTGATTACTCGAGTAATCATTGGAATTTTCAGTAGAATGCTCGATTCCTAAAATATTCGATAGCTGCAGCCCCAGCTGGTTCCAAAATGGAGCAATGCAATCCTCCAGACGCCTATGCTATGTCATTATGGCAGACTTTCCTGCAGAAATATTTACAGAATATCTATAGAACTGATCAGTTTTTATTAAATGAAGACCTAAAGTCAAATAAGGGTTTTGCCACAACGTGTGGTTGCTACTTTGCAAACCACACATGCACAAACCTTGAGCTCATTTTGACTCAGCTGGGCATTGGTCATTTAAGCAGGGCCAAGATGGAACTGAGGGAGAAGCCAAAGCACTGAAGAAACCTACCTGCTACTCATAGTGTCTTTAGTTTGCTATGTAAGGTCTAGTGCCTGAGCTTTCACACATCAGACCCATGCTCAGTTTTATCATGTATCATGTATCATAACTGCCAAATAAACTGTGACAACAATCTTCATCATATCTTCAAAAATATGTTTTTGTTACTTTTTTTTTTTTTTATTATTTTATTTTTTTGCAATCAAGACATACTGTTTCTGATTTACAGACAATTATTTAAATAAAATAGTTAACACTTGTAGAACTAGATAATAAAATTAATCTGGGTACAAACACATTTCAGTCGAAACTGAGAAAGGTCATTCTCAACTGTAACTTTGAAACTGTACAGCATTAATGCGCTACTACATAAATGTTGTGTGTAGTTAAATATATTTAAAGTCTTTTGCCTTAATTGACTGTCCCTGGCCTCCAAAGTTTTGTCCCTGTCTTTGTTCCATCCTCTCTTGCTGTGTTGTGCGCTCAGCTCAGCTGTGTGCATTTACACATTGATTACTGTAGAATTCCAACTGAAAAAAACAGCATAAGCTCCCAATCAATAGTAGCCATAAATGCCTCATATCATGTGACACCTCGCAATCCGTGATTATTAATATAACAGTTAAGAGATTGGATCTACATTGTCAAATAAATCAACACACACACACACACACACACACCCACCCACTCCATCTTCACATCACACTCACCTTTCAACTTCATTCACACAACAACAGTCATGCATGGCAACATACTTTACACAATCTAAAGCAGACCCACACACATGCACATGCCACTGCCCCCCTACCCCTCCCTCCCGTCTAAACAGTGCCATTATTTTCAGCTATAAATCACATTGAATGGCACATTGATTTTATCCTGCAGGGGCTGAAGCGAGGGAGGGGAGCTGGAGACACAGTTATTGCGTTTAATATTATCAATATTATCTTTCATATCATCTCAGACAGGGAGGCAGGTATCAGGAGGAGTCGACAGACACTTTTCTGCCAGCCAACCCCCACATCCCCACCCATCCACACCACCTCTCCAACACCAACCCCCATAGCAAGACAGTCTCTATCAATCTGATAAGATGAACTTCCCCTGTCACACCTGCAGGGCAAAGTCACCTTACAATCTGCCTCCTAACTTCTAAAAACCACTATACATTTCAAAATTTCACAGGTGCACAAATAAAAAACTTAAATTACTTATTTTTGTACTGTTTTGTGTGCTGTCTGAATTCATCCCCACCACCACCCCCGACACCAGCAAATGAATAAGCAAATGAGCAGACAAGCAAGCTAAAAACTTAAAGCTTGCGAGAAAAGACAAGAAACTGGGACCAACCAACAGTCCTAACAATAACTAAAAATAATAATAATAATCCAAAAATAACACACAACACAATCACAAAACACTTCACATAACATCATATCTAGAAAAGCAACACATCCAAATATAAAAAGGCCAATATAAGCAAATACTAAGTTATTCTATTTCATAAAAAAAAAATGTATGACTTCCTCCAAAACTACCCGTCACAATCAAACCAGAGGAGATTATGACCACTGTCTTTTATCTGTCTATGCATCTCACATAAACTTTTAGCAACTATCGACACTGATCAGACGTTGTTAAATTTTTTTTTGAAAATTGGTGGTTTGTAAAAATTCTCATTGGCTTATACAAGGGCACAGCAATTAGAGTTCAAAAGGAGGTGACATACTGACTTATCAGTCCAGAATTGGATTTTATCAGATTTCCTGTGATGTAAAAGTAAGATTGGAGAAAAAAAAAACAACTTCACTTGTTTCAGTGGCCCATTGCAACTGTAGAGCAATTCTGAGAAGAGAGAGAAAGAGGGAAAAAAACCCACAACAGAGAGCACTGAGCAGATGCTCAAGTCCTCTTCAAGAAAGTTGTGTCTTTGCATATGTATGTTGATGCCTTATATCAGCATTAATATACTGGCTTTCTTTCAGGGTGAGTGGGGGGTGTTATGGACAGAACAGAGGACTTGGTCCTGTGTTTTCCTAGCTAAAGTTATCAGAGCAGTTATCACCCCCACCTCTCTCTCTCTTTCTCCCGCTCAGTCCTCCAGATGGTGGATAAGAGGCCTTTGCCTTTATTAGCCAGCGCTGGCCAGATAAAGACCTGGTATTGATCCTGGGTTGAAAGAGCAGGTTCGTCAAACATGGCTGATTTACAGAGAACTGATAATGGCAGCACTGGGCAACCCAACAAACCTCAGAGAAGAGAGTGAGAGAAGAGTAAATCAACAGCATAATGGGAAGAAGTGTGTGTGTGTGTGTGTGTGCGTGTGTGTGTGCGTGCGTGCGTGATGGAGGAGGAGCAGCAAAAGGATTAAACTGTGCTTAAAAAAGAAACACACACCTAAGTAGGTGCTCACACACATGCATTCTGCTTGCAGTGAGCTCTTCTTCCTATACAATCTACACACATACCCACTCCTTACCTCAAAAATACACACACACACACACACACACACACACACACACACAGACACCTCTCGCTAATCTTTAATCTCGTCTCGATTAGCACCTGACAGGATTTCCATGGGTTTATCAAACCAAGCCAACCAACAGACGCTTATCACTTCCAGCCCCAAAATTTCACAAGAGCAGGAATTTTTGAGATTAAAAAAACACAGCAAGTGAAATCTTGAATAAGTCAAAAGAATATGAATGAAAACTCTCCCATAACATGGTACAGGGGGAGGTTCTGGATAAGAGGTGCATGAGAGGCAGATTCACTGGAGCCAAAATTTTGACTCTCTTTTGACTTTCTTCTTATTCAGAGATAAAATAGTAGATAGAAACAGAAATCTGCAACTTAATAATGGTTCCACTGCGTTTTGTTGTTGTTTTGTTTTCTCTGCATGACTTAACTGTTTCCTACTAGATAACAGGCAGAGATTCTGGTATTAACAACCAACAACTGTCAGTGAACTTGCCATCTAAATTATTTACTTAAATAATTGCAGTAAACATGTTGAGGCATACTGTCGGTGCATGGGCATCATTAAAGCCAATGCACTGTAGTATAACGATACAAATACAAGAAAACAAAGGTGGTTAAATACTCCGCCTATTATGGTTTAAGGAAGAAAACATGGATGCCATAGATCTCTGCCTAGACAATATCACTGCCTGTGTGCTAATTCTAGGGATGTATTGTTCAATGAAAAGGCAAATGTGTCACCATGTTTGATTGGGCTCTCCCATTTCTCAAGACTCCCTCAAAAGCAGCTAAAAATGTCTTATTCCTGGGCCACAACTGAATCTTTTGTGACATTGGATTCCTAGAAAAAAAAAAAAAAAAGCAAAGGTATGTACGGGGGTTTGGGCTGGGTTCAGCAGTTTATGGTACAATGAAGGCGCGATACAGCCTCACTTATTTGTGTGTGTGTGTGTGTGTGTGTGTGTGTGTGTGTGTGTGTGTGTGTGTGTGTGTGTGTATGGGGTGGGAGGGGATCCTTTGTTGTCAGGGATGCTAGGTGGCAGGAACAGACAGTAGGTGACGCAAAACTAAAATCATCTATAAACTAGATATTTCATTTCTATCTGGCCTTCACAGCAGCAAAGGTTAATGCACCAATCGCCTTCAATCAACAGACACATTTTACGTACATACATCATCTTCTCACCTTCATTGCACAGAGGTGTGTAGGGTGGTGGGCTAGAGCTGTCACCCTCCACTGAATCATCTGGGTCCGACACTACGCCATCTTCTCCTGAAAGGCTGAGGTTGTCGATCGTGTTGTCCTCACCACAGTCGAAATCCCCGAGGGATCCTACATGAGAAACAGGGTGAAAACTGAGGACCTGTTTCTGAATTTTTCACCTGATTCTGATGTACAAAGACGACAACAAATACACAGAGATGCGGATGCATTTCAATTTATTTTAGAAGAACTGAATTTATTTAATTTCACTTTTTTGTTTACTAATTACAAAGATAATTTGATTGAGGAGAATCAGCAAAATAAAGGCTTTATAATGTACAGGACTTCAAAGATCTGATTTTGTGGACAAAGAATAATAACTTCACAGATTAATAACGGACTTTGGGTCTGCTAAAGGAGAGGGATTTGAGTTTAATTGTCTTCCCGTGAGCCTGGAGTCAAAACAGATGGGTGCAAACAAGCTCCTGATTGTCTGTGCACTATATACTGTAAAGGAGGAAACACACTGATCCATTTTTAACTGGACTCATTCAAAAAGGGTTTCAAGAGTTGGACATGCTCAACAATCTAATCCAGAAGATTAATAGCAAGAAGCCAAGGGGGACCTCAAAGCCAAATTACAGTATACCTAAAATTGTAGCTAAAAGAGTGATTAGTGCAGGGCTGATCTATATCAATTACAGTTTCATAATCCCTGCTGACCATAGTAATTATACAGTACTTTTGATCTATTTTAGCCTGCTTGAAGATTATATCCAAAAAATTGAGTCAGTTAATATGAATTAAATGTGCCTTTTTTGAACTGCTTCATTAATAATGCCTCTTCTGCAGTGAGAATACATCACTGTGGTTTAATGGTCAAAACTTTAAAATACAATGCCAAATCTACTGCCGATTTTTTTGTATCTTAATGCTAATTTCCCGTTATTAGTGTTGCAAAGCTTGTTGATTATGAAAGGCAGTTTCTCTTATATTTCTTTGCATCCACTGACAAATGGAAACCTTAGTTCCAGATAGGATAATATTATCGAATTAATAATTTGAGGTAGCCATGTCTTTAAAGAGGATTAGATAAGTCCAGAATAAAGCAGAAATGGTTTATATGCAGCAGACTACGAGGGTGAAAACAACTCACATAAATAATGACGGTGTGTTGGAAAGTCAAGAAGGGTTTGTAGATTGTTTTTGAATAACTAAGTCAGAGTGAAATTAATACAGAGATTCAATTCCCCACCGTTCTCCCTCAATCCAGACAGGTTGTAAATTAATTTCCATTAAGTTGTGTCGCAACGAACAGGGGGATTGTTTCAGTGCTAAAGCCGTGACTAGGGGCGTATATATTTACAATACTGGAACAAAAGGAGTCTATAATCTATACAAAGCACACAACAATACCCATGAATAAAGACGCTTGTAGAAAAAGGGAGAGGCAATTTTTCTAATTCTGTTAATTTCACTTCCAAAGCAATTAAAAGCAAGCAGAGATAATGCTGGGAAACAATCGCCGACTGAGAAAGTGTTTCTGTCTTTGTAAATGAAACATCTTTAGGCTAATTTCAACTTCCACGCCTGCATGGTTCACTCTAATTTCAGATAAAATTAACACAGTTAGATTTGGACCTTCATAAAGAGAAAAAAAAGAGGAGGAAAAAAAAAAAAAAAAGATTGATCCTGTACACAATATTTTTAGAATTAGGTCTATGTCGTTTGAGTTTTGCTAGATCTAATTTTCAGTATCTATGAGGACATTTTCATACAATTAATTTTTCTTTAATCATAATTGTACAAAGGGGCTTCTCTGTATAAAATTGCAATTATATTTCTTCTTTAAAATGTAAGTTTGAATTATGATTTCTTTCCTCATTACAGTTTTGGTTTAATGAATCAATCACTGCATCACTGCTTTCAGACATCAAATTGTGTGGAAAAGTTTCAGCTCCACTTTCTCCCCTCTTTTATCCAAGGAGAAATATTCTCTCATTTCCCTCCTCGTCCTGCTTCAGATAGTTAGCAGAAAGGATAGCTGGGCCCATGTGATAAGTGCAGCACTATTCTACTTCATTTGCCTTTTTAAAAGTTAAAGCCTTATTAATTGTTACAGTGTGATATCCACAGGAAAATTGGACTGAACTTGTTCAAAAGATTGGGCAATAATAAAAGACATGGTCCATATGTGTATCTCTGTAGGGGTACATGAATTAAGTTGAGACTTATCCAGCAGCAGCACTGAACTCAGGGAGGATCTAAACTGTTCATGAAAAATTCAATAAATAGGGTTAGAAAAAAAAAAAAGAAGCCTGGAATTCATATCTATTTGTTTTTCAAAACATGTTTCTGAGACAAATAAATGTGAAATGTGTAAAAGTAATTATGTTGTTTTTGTTTTTACTTGAATTTTGCTTTGAATTTGAAATTTACCATAGTCCATCGATCCATCACAAGCAGCTACACTGATGGAAAAATGGTCAGAATTTATTCTGGGTTTACAGGAGATGTGAAAAAACAAAGGATTAAAATTTAACTGGACACAATAGTTCTATGACAATCAAGAAAGTGACAGCTAATGATGTGATTTGTTGAGTCTTCTATGGTCATTAAACAAGAAACATGTAAAACACCTAATCCAGACAAAAGTTGCAAGGAACAACTGGTTATCTTCAATATTTTTTTATTGATTATATTTATGTATTTATTTCATAATAGGGGACAAATGCACATCTGGAGTTTTGTGGTTATTTAAAAATGCACCTAAAACAAACGGTACCAAAAGACCCCAAACTCCTGATTTAATTTATACATAAATCTTGACTAGGGTATAGAATAAATTAAATAAAAAGAAAAAAACTAAGAAAAAAATAGCTAGTGTATTCTTTCTTTAATTATTTTTTTTTTACTAATTTCTGATAGCTACATATGACAAAGGTATACGTTTTGTTATTTTTTATTATGTTAAATAAGTGCACCATTTAATGTTAATTGGATGGTGCAGACATAAAATGATAAAGAACAATGCAAGCTACAAATAGAATAACAATTTTTCCCCCACAATAACATTTGATATAACTTTTCAAAACGGGTTACATTACAACATCCAGGTGTAAGTCAGTCAAAACTCTAACCAAGGCCAGGTCCTAAGCGTGTCCAACAAGACTTGACTGCTAATATGCGAATAGTCAAAGAAAAAGACATAG
Source organism: Echeneis naucrates (assembly GCF_900963305.1). Lineage (NCBI taxonomy): Eukaryota > Metazoa > Chordata > Actinopteri > Carangiformes > Echeneidae > Echeneis > Echeneis naucrates. The sequence goes on along the minus strand of NC_042526.1, from coordinate 21,778,641 downwards.
AAAATAAGAAGGCATTTTAAAAAAAAAAAAAACCCAATTTAAAAAAAATGAGGTCTGATCTTAAGAGGAGTTCATGTTGACTAAAGATCCAGCCTACCACTAAGATGAGACCAGGACGGATGTTTTAGCTGGCGTTCCTACATAGAGGCTTCAGCTGTCTGTCTTGGAGGCGTGAGGAGAGGCAGAACAAAGTGCTGCAGCTGATGAAGGCACCAAAGATACTGCTTTATTAACTCTCCATCCACATCAAACCTACAGCGAAACAGCTTGCTGATAAAACACAGAGACAACACACATCAAACCTACATGCTCAACAAGCCTGATTAAACAGACGCAAGCCTCACCGCTCTCACGCTAATAACCTGCTCCACAAAAAATACATTAGACCTGAAAGCAAGAGAAGGAGGGTGTAGGCAGGGGAGGTGGGTTCTTGTATCAGAAAATCACAGACTTGTGAAGAGAAACATAAAAAGAGGATATTTAGAGAAAGAAAGGAGGAGAAAATGGGAAGGAGAGGAGAACATGGGAGCTGGTGAGAAAGAAACTGAAGTACATGACACAGAGTCATGCACTGGAGAGGAACCACTTATTGATCAGTGGAAAGAATTACCCAGTATTGAGGACATACTTTTAATCAACTTTGCACTCTTAACAACATCTCGCTCCACACTGCATGGGCTCTAATCGCGGCTTGATGGCCACCATCCCATACAGGAGCAAGCATCCACACAGCCAATGATATTGATCCAAAATATTAAGCCTCAAAAAAAAAAAAAAAAAATCAGCTTTTTCTCCTCTGCCTTTTGGGCCGGGCTGTTCACGACCACATAGAGATTACTCGGGGTGAAAAACTCATGAAAACATTCTGAGATCTGAAATCCCTTTTTGGTTTTATACTGTATTTCTTATGCGTTTGAGACATACACACTCAACAGTGGACAACTATATCTTTCTGTATGGCTATAGTGAAGGTGTTGATTAAAGCTGATTCACTGTAGGTGTGTCCAACAAATACTGTGTAAACAATATGGGAATAGTTTTATTTAACTGGAAGTATCTGTAATACAGGAAGTACCACTTAGCCGCAGCAGATTTGCCCACAGGAAATAAAAATGTTGCCAACAGAGTGGCGAGTAAATTGGGAAATAAAAAATTCATATAACTTCCAGCAGAAAAATACAAAGTAAACTCACAACACCAAGCCTCAAAGGCCATAACATAATGCACACGTGTTGCACAGCAACTCAACATTACAAACTAACAACCTGCAACATGTTAGACCTCCAGAAGTCAATTCTCAAACTAAATTCTTCAGTTTGATCGTATTTAATATTAGAGGCACTGAACTTAAAAGAATATGAGGGATTCTGAGGGGCTTTTTCAGCTCTGTTCACCTCTCAATGAAGAAAACAGCCAAAAACAGTGACTGTTCTTTCCTCTCTCTCCATTCTAACCTGAAGTCTCTTCTTTATATTCTTGCTTCCTCCTCTCTGTCATTATCTCTCCATTCCTCATCCCCTCTTATCCCCACCACCACCACCTCTTTTCTTTTTCTCTGTCTCCTTTCAATATCATTGGCACTCTTTCTCTCTCTATCCCTTATAGTCCATTACCTTTACTGCCTTTCTCCCTCTTTCTCTCCCTCCCCTCCATCCCCCTTTTTCCCCCTTTTTTGGTGAAAAAGCATAGTGACTGGGAGCGTCACTCTGTGCGGATAGCTGGAAGCCGTTGGCGGTTATCGGCTCCTGCAGACTCTCTCTGCCGGTCTGATCTGTCTCCTCTTCATTAAGCAAATACGCCGACGTGGAAATGAAAACATAATAGCTATTTGATTTCCAGCGAGATATTTTGCATATTGGTTCAGAGCTGATAGCGGAATTTCATCAAGTCATTTTTTTTCCTTCCTTCTCTCTTCCCTCCCTATCCTGCTACCACCACCTCCTCCCTCATTCCCCTTCCCTCCATCCTCATGCTTTAAAAACTGAATTACGGAGCTAGGCTGGCTTTCAGCTAGATTTCTTTTACAATGCTGGGAAGAGGGAAAAAAGAGGGAGGGAGAGAAATCTAGTTCGCCAGAAAGACTACTTAAACGATTAAATATCCCCCCGTTACCATCTTTTTTTCTTCCTCTCTCTCTCTCTCTCTCTCTCTCCCTTTTTGATAACAAGGACGAAAATTTAAAGAATTCACAGTACTTTAGGTTGACTATACTAATCAAAGATAGGAATGAGAAAATTAACTCCTTAATGAGCACAGCCATCTCCCTGATAAAGGTCCTGGGGAATGGGGTGGGACACTGGCTGAACCTTGGGAGAGAGACAGAGACAGAGAGTGAGGGATAGAAAGTGATAGGAGGCCACTGGATGGAAGAATGAAGTGTGATCAAAACAAAATGGGAGAGACTTGACACTAAGCAGGGGTAAAATATAACTTCTCTTCTTTTCAGAGGGGGAGAAACTTGTTCTTGAGCGCAAGGAGACAAGGTAAGGAATAGCAGTAACTCTGCCCCTATAGTGCCCCAGATACCTAGTGTTTTGCATCAGCCGTGATGGATGTTCCAGTAGCAGGGTATCCTTCATGCCCCCAGAGAGAAAAATTTGCCCTGGGGGAGAAGATCAGCAGCCTCCTTGCAGCAGGCCTATCTGATAGTCCAGCGCCTCTCACAAGAACTATTCACCAGGCTGAGCCCACTGAAATATATCTCCCTGCTGGTGCTTTCCATGTTGGAACATCATGTTGCTTCAGAGCTGATAGCAGTTCTGACATGTTGAAGCTACAACCCAAAAATACCAAACACATTCACACATACAGTGGACTAGATACAAACATTTCAGTCAAAGTATTTTGATAAAGAAATTGAAAGAAATTGAGAAAAAAGAGATACTATTGAGAGCTCTGATTAGTTTAAATTTATATTTATTTAAATTATTAGTCGAATGTTCATACCATCACATTTATGTAGCAGATATGATTCTTGATGGTCTACCTTTCCTTCATTCATTCATTTATTTTCTACCGCTTATCCATTTCCAGGTCGTGAGGGGGGGCTGGAGCCAATCCCAGCTCACATTGGGCGAGGGTGGGGTCACCCTGGACAGGTGACCAGCCCATAACAGGGCCAACACACAGAGACAGACAGAGACCAACAATCACTCACACTCAGACCAACAGACAATTTACAGTTACCAAATAATCCAAACATGCGGAGGAAGCCAGAGTACCCGGAGGAAACCCACGCAAGCACAGGGAGAACACGCAAACTGCACAGAACGGCCCCAGGCCTGGAACCGAACACACAACTTTCTTGTTGTGGGACAACACTAACCACTATGCTGCCGTGCTGCTCGGTCTAGATTTTCATTATCAAAAAGAACACACAAAGATCAACCATATTTTTAGCTTGCCGCCATAGTTACCACAGCTAAAATTTAGTTTTCTATAAAAATATCAGTTATTGTTAGAGCTATAACAATTCCAAATGTTGTTACACAATTAATTGTCTCTGAAATAATTGTGATTAAGAAGATAACTGTCTCCCTCGGTCCAATAGTCATCACTATTTGTAAAACTAAGTGTCAAAATAGTCATCACCACTTCTTCGCGTCTTGATTTGCATTTTTCTCCAACTGTATCTCGCTGGTCATTTTAGTTGATACGAACGTGTACACGGACAATTGCAAACAACTAACAGTTTAAATCATATTAATACAAATCATACAAATATATCGTCCTCTGGAAAAAGAAAAAAAAAAAGGGTGTGGAGGTGGTAGGTGATTTAAAAAAAAAAAAAAAAAAAAAAGATTTCAGGTCAGAAATACAAGCATGTTCAATTGCTCTGGCTTAAGGCTGGACCTGACTGGGCTAAACATTCGCTGTCACATTTCCAGAGAAACTGCATTTTATTTTTTATTTAGAAACATTTCAAAATGGCTTGGACTCAAGTCCAATGTGTAAATTCAAAACGTGACACCAATGAATCCCTAAATATTGACTACTAAGTCAACTGATGTAGCCAGCTATCTCTGACTGTCCTGACATCTGCAGATAGGAAATTACAAAAATCATATTATATTATAGTGATGTTGTTACATAGTTTTATTCAACAGATTTGAATTTATCATGTAAAATGACACTTTTTGTATTGAGTAAAATACATTAGTGAAGAAATGTTTCCTATGAGTTGATATGGAGTTTGTCAGATTTTATTTACCATTATTTCACTAAAGAATCTTTGATCACTTCTCTTTCTGCTATTCTGTTTCACAACAGTTGATTTGGCAGCACTTCAAAGACACCCACCCTAACAGCCTGTTTTGTTTCCCTCAAGGATACTGCACTCCCACATATATCACAGAGAGAGGAATAGCACACTACAGTTCGGATACAGTGAAAATGTGGTGTTTTTCTGAAGCTCTAGGGAAAAGGAAAAAAAATGGGCGCATTATGATAAGAGAGTAATGCAGTGACTGAAAGAATGAAAGTGAATGTTCCAGACATACATTTCTCATAAGGAAGAATTATCACCTTTCATGTCAAAGATGTTAATCCAAATTATGCTAAAGTGATGATCTCATTCCCACACCAGTTCCTCAGGTTTCGCATTAGCCTGCATGTTTAATGAACTCATATTGATGAGTTCCATGCCTCCTGCGTGTGCAAAACATGCAGATCATCCCAGAACTGGACTGTTAAGGTCAAATTCCAAACAGGCAGGAAATGACCGAAGAGGAAAAACATGCTCCCACTATTTATTCACTTGTAATTGCTAAAGTTTCAATCTGCATACAAACTTGTAATGCTATGGTCACTGGTCAGCAGTAGCACTCTATCCTTAGCTACCAGAAGACCCTAAAATACCATATCCATATCTAGACTCCATCTGCATATCCAGTCTCTCTCCATAGTTGGTTCCAACATCTAAAATATAGATCAAATAAGTTCAGATTTGTTATGCGCTTTCAGTTACCCCATAAGGAGAGGAAGAAAGTATGGAATGAGGACAAGAGACAGAAGAGCAAGAAAGAAAGAAAGAGGGCGATAGAGAGTAGCTACAAAGCAGCCCAAACCGAGACCCTGGACTATTGAAACCAGGCATGCAGACGAGAAAGCCAGCCGATAAGCCCTGTTGATAAAAGATAGAAAATAGCAGCAGATTTGAACTTTCCCACCGTCCTAAGCTCCATAGGGGGAGCAGGGGTTGATCCAACTACTTATTACTACTTATTAATACTTATTGAATCCCTTCCTATCTACACCACACCACACCCTCTGAGCCCAATAAGGCCACAACAGTAGAAGGGATACAAGGTTGACACATACATGCTAAATCACAGCAGGGTTCCTGTGTTGACCAATGCCACAACTTTTCTGAAAACTGTAGTGAAAATGAAACACTGTAGAATTTAAAAGTTAGAGTAACAAAAGGGGGATCAAGGAGAGGTTACCAAGAGCTAACAACTTTCTGTGGGTGCTCTCTCTCTCTCTCACACACACACACACACAAGGTCATAAAACATGTGAACCTACTCATCATGATTCATCCTCAAATCATATCACAGTGTTTCTTTTCATATCTCAGCTCCCCTTCATTGATAGAAAAGACCTGGCCTTGAGTAAAATAGTGAGAATATTCACACACTTTTACACAGAGACACGCAGTTTGGTTAAATAAGGTCAATGCCAAAATGGTTTTGACTGAGAAATGTATTGGTAGGATCTATTCACAAGGTCTATGCTTCAGCTGCCTCTTACGCAGCAGCACAGATGTGACTTAGATGCAAAAACACTGCTGGGTGGAAGCCACAAATACTTACTTTAACTTTGTACATAGTCAAGATTGATTTTCATGCCTCTCTCTGAGTAGGGAAAAAAAAAATCAAAACAAAAATGGCCGCCAAAGTATAAATGGAAGATAAAATCCACATATAATGACAGCAGCCCTTCTTGGCAATTCAGCTGCTTTTATCTCATAATAGCATGTAAATCAAGGTGCACTTTCAGCTTTTTCACAATAAAATCCTCAATACATACTATCATACCTACTATATGGTCAGTAACTCAGATTATTTAAACAACATCTGTTGCTAGTTAATCACACAGTTGGATGTCATCTGTTGACATAATACAACACAGAGATGAGAACTACAGGAGACATCAGACTCAGGACATGTTTTCCACTATGGAATCCTGTATAAGAGGTATTTCTCTGCAACAGCAGTATGTGATAGAATTTGTTCAATGCATATGTCTTTCAGTGTGACGGGGTGTATGTGATATAATAAGTCCGACTGCAATCCCCGTCCACTGATATCAACCTTGAATAAAGATGGGAGGCAGATGAGAGATTATAATGGTATGCATGCGAAAAGAAAAAGAGACTCCCTCCACTGTGGGCCTCCCTCACTACCCTCAAACACCACTTCTTTGACATAAAACAAGCACTGTGATGATTTCACAGCAGTCCTTAAGAGAAAATCCTTCACAATAAAGACAGCTAAAAACGTCAACAAATGAGATTTAAGATGAAATTATACATAAGATCCAGACTGATATCTCATCTTTTAGCTGTCCTAAAATCCCTCAAAAATCTGTTTTGGGAAAAAAAAAAAAAAGAACAAAAAACTTCTCTCTGAAGACAGACAGTTACTTTTCCTGCTTTCCCTTTGCAGTCACTTCACATTTTCCTTTTTTCTTGTTGGCTGGACTGCAGGTGGGGCCAGCCATTCAAACCCCATCAGTCTGTGACTGAGTGAAGAGGTTGCACCATTTGCTGGGGCTCTTTGAAAGTTAACAGTTCGGAACAGTTTGTATTCTATTTGCCACTTATGCATTAAAGAACTGAAGTTGGAATGCCAGTGCTAATTAGCCCTTCTTGGGTGACTGCTGGTCACTGAAAGGAGAAACCAACAATCATAAATGAGAACATTATTTGGAATTTAAACATTGGTACTGAGAGCTCAGCATACTGCAATTTAACAAAGCATGCAAACTCAGAAATAATGCGCTCATCATCAATTTGATAATATATGCACTATTGTGTTATGAAAACTTGGTGCACTTGTTAATAAATATGTTTTCTAAAGTTAAGGTGGTTTGTTAATTTGCATGTGTTGCCTTGATTTTCCATGTATTAAGTTTCCGTTGTATTCAATTAAAGTATATGTGACCACAAAGAGTAGGGAGGAGAAAACAGAGAAGAGCTGAATCTAGCTTGTACTCAGCAGAAGGTGAATATTTTCCAATGAGCTAATGAATATTGAGTAATACAACATCTAGTCTCCCAAAATCTTTGGTTGCTTTTAACTGTTAACAGTCATTCTACAACAATTTAATCTACACAGTATGCAGATGGAGCATTCATTGCTCAGCCACATACTAGCTTTTGACCTTTCCATGTTTAGCTAATTCATCCATCTCATCCTGATCACCCTCTCAAACACTGTGCCTTTTGCTTTTGATTATTAACGTTAACTACACAGCTAGACAAGTGCAACTTGTACACGCATGTGTTTCTGCTTTTACCAGAGACTTAACCCACTGAGGGAGGAAAAGCAGCTGGAGCAAACAGAGGTAAAACTATTACTGTACTGTCAATGAGAGGTTTATGTTTCTGTGCAGTTCACAGCAATCATGAGCTTATCAAAACATTATCTGAAGGAGTTGAATGTGAAAATAAGTTGGATGGAACGCTGAATGAACTTAACCCAGCCCCCTGGTATAAAGTCAGGGTAATGTCTGAGCTGATTTCAGTCTTGTGAATCTAAATCTACATCTTAAAATGTCTTTATCTGTTCTCCTCTACATCAATTGTATGTTTGTTGGAAGTGGCAACCACCACTGCAGGGTATGGGTATGGACTGTATATGTGTGTCTATATAGCTCTTTGTGAAAGCTGTGAGTGAAAACACGGAATCCCCCACACTTTACCTGAGCTTTTTTTTTCATTTTTGTGATGTCCTGACTTCTCTGCAGGACAACTTATCACAGAACGAGTGGGTATTGTGGACTAATTTAGTAAGCATGTACGATGTACTACAACCATTGTAATATGCTTTATATATTTTCTAGGGTGTGTGCTTTGTCTTGTGGCGCATAACGGTAAAATAAAAAAACATGTATATTAAAAACAATGTCAAAGGCACAAAAGTTACATGAGCAAAACATAATGGTTTGGGTAAAAAGGCAAGAGAAAGGAAAAAGATCCACACGGTGTCCGTGTAAGTTTGATAAAACAACAATATCCTCTAACTGTACCCTCCAACTGTCAAATTTTTTGACAGTGTCTGATCAAGATCCTTGTTGATTTCTGCTGTTTTCCTAAACACATCAAAGCGTGAAGACATTAGTTAAATCTTTTTGATCCAGCACCTGGCAAACAGGCTATAGTCTCACATGTCCCGCGTTCTGTTGTTCCAGCCACGCTGACCTCCATCCAGCACACGTTGCATCCCTCTTTTAAAAAAATTATGTTATGAATAAAAATGTCACATGAGGTGGATATATATACATAAGTGCAGATGTGGCCCTGATCAGGACGTGTCTGTGTGATCTTTGGCTGCCTACTGAACAGCCGTCAGTCCTACTAAGGATGAGGGAAGGGTTGACAAGGAAACCATCAGCAAGAAAAAAGGAAAAATACCAAGGGGGGATAAAAGGGCAGCGAAATGATAAAAAGAGAGACAAGCAAAGCAAAAAGAAAACAAGGGAAAGATGGCGAAGAGGACTAGTGTGGAGGAGTTGCTGGAGAAAGAGCACACATAGAGAAGAGGGGGGTACACCACTCACAACTTGGCTTTGCATCTGTTATCTCCGCCTCCTGTCACAAGGCTTAAAATAAAAATAAAAATAAAGTGCGACGGTGGCAGCAGTGTTGCAGCGATAGCCCTGTGGAGCATAGAGAGGGGATGTAAAGCAGATATCTGGTTAAATATAACCCACTGCATGGCTCACAGCAGCAAAGAAAGGGGGTATTTTCAAGAGGCAGGGCATCACTGGAGCCCTCACTGCCCAGATAACATCCATGTTAAGAGCATGTGTGCGCGTGTGTAAAAGACATATCCATAATTAGTCTACTGATCGAACGCACGCTCAAGTAAGTAAATCCCAGAAATACACGATCACTTTTACACTACGATGTAAAAGAAAATACACACACATACACACAGAAGAAACAGAGCCAAGAAAAGATGTGCTGGCTCACATCTATGTATCTCTCTTCCTCGCCAAAGGAAGTATAAGCACCACCACCGCCCCCACCAACGCAAAAAGTCACAACAGGATTTCTGATGGGAAAAATGTGCTTTCTTCAGATGATGGTCAGATAGAGGGGGAGTACAGCCAAATGTCAAAGATGATAAATGGAAGGGTACAAAAGACAAGATCACACACATTCTCACTCTCACACACATGCACGCGCACACGCATGCACGCGCACAGCCCGCCACTCCTTCAAATTTCTTTTTTTATGAAAATGTTGCAAATACACCACTGTCACATTTCTCCACCTTCACAGCACAGCCTGGTGATGAGTGGGGGGGCTGAGGCGGGGGACGCTATGGAGTTAATGCGACGTTAATTACTTGCGAGAGTATGGCCTTTAAAGTGGCGTTACATCAGGCACCAGCTCAGATAGTCAGAGGAGTGTCGTCCTGGAAAAAAGGGCAGCGACTTACCAGAGAAAAGGTGGACTTGTTAGCTTAAGATAACTCTTCATAGATTTTACAAGTTAAACAGATATTCGCAAAGTATTGATGGCCAGCTAACCTTATGTATGATACCGGTAGCTAGTTAATTGGGCCCGGTGCCAATTCAATGACTAATGTGCGTAAACTAATTGATAGCATTAAGCTAATACACCATGATGTATTAACTGCTGACTGCATTTTCAGATGAGCTTGTTCAAATATTTCTCTAAGAAGAGAACAAAAACGCGAGTCAGGTATTATTAACCTTTTACTGACTTAATTTTAATTGTTTGTTGTTTTTTTTTTTACTTTTTACATTCAGCCTTTATCTGACATTGCATATGGCTGAGATGTAAAAGCTGTAGTGGTTGTAAGGGGAAAAGTCATTTTCAACTGGCCAGCCAATAAATAGGTTGGAAAAGTTAAAACTGCAGTCAAATGTCATTTGTTTGCTGCTGCTGAAAAAAAATCCTAGAGGAAACACTGAATATCCATTATTTAAATAATACGTATTAACAAGAAAGTCTTGACTGCTTATGTTAAGTATTAATAATAAAAATAATAATCTTTACTTGTATAGCACTTTTCTTTACAAAATTATTAGGTGTTTCAGTAAAATAAAATTCTACATTAAGGGTCCATCCAGTCTATACCGCATGTCCGTCAGGGTTGTGTGGGGGCGCACATATAGAGACAGACAGTGTACCTGGAGAGACCACAACCAGGCACAGAGGAGGACCCAGGCCAAGTACCTTCGTGCTATGATTTAACAGCTCTAATCAATGCTCCACCATGCTGTCCAATAGACATGCCTAAAAGTATATCAGTATGGAGGGAACAGTGACCAGGTATTTAAGAAGCTGACATCACTTCAGTGAATGCCTTCTAGTTTTAATGTGACTCATACCTTCAAAAGTATGCTATGTAGTTGAGCTGTCAGCAGCTCATGGAGGTTATACAATAATTGGCTGAGCCCAGCTGCTTGTATGAGTCACTTCTCTTGTGACAATCTTTGGACATGAGCATTAGATGTTTACTACAGTGCCATTTCAGGGACTAGAAAAAAGACATTGTCATTGTCAAGATGGTGTTTATTAAAACACAATTTGAGCATTTAAAATGTATGTATATTTCTTTTTGATTCAAAACTCGGATGGTTTGTGCTCTAAATAATAACAATGAACATTGCCTCAAGTCAAACTTGCTATTGTTGTAGTTAGAATGATCACAGCGAAAACTATTTTTCCACCTGGTGGTGGCTGAAGTTTAGATTTCTGAGTGTATAGCTGCTGAATGTGACACTGAGTCACAGTCACATCCCTTTAACCCCTCGACATTACAGCAACCTTGAACCCACAAACTATACCAATCTATTCACTATCTATACCTTTGCCAAACAGACGCAGCTCCATAACAGCTACACTGAACAATTTGGAGTTATGTCTTGTTTAAAAAGGAAATTCTGCCAGAGTATTAACCTACATCCTTCAGTTGAACTGACTGCTAGATTAATTCATGACAGACTCACTATCTGGTCATTAGGTGACACCAATGAGAACAGCATCTTAGTCTGGCCTCTCCTCACCCTTTCTGGTCTGTTGTCTTCTGGGGCTATGGCATTGAGCAGCATAGCTGAACTAGTGTGTGTGTGTGTGTGTGTGTGTGTGTGTGTGTGGATGACTGCTGAGATAATTTTAATATCAGGCCGGTGTGGATTGCTGATAATGTTTTAAGGCAGGGCCCAGTGGACCAAGCTCTGGTAGTATAGCTATCTGTAATTAGTAACTATTCCCTATCACTGATAAGATAAACTATGACTGACCTTTTCCAGTTGGTCACCATAGCAACCCAACACCCCCTACCCGGCACCACCACCCTCTCCTTCGCATTATTTTAGTGATTAAACAGCAAATAGTGCCCAAGATGTGAGGAGCTGATAGTAGCGTGATTAATAATAGTCCTTCACATGCTTTTCTCAGGTGTGTGTGTGACTGTGTGCATGTTGAGAGGAGGGGACTCTCAGTGTCAAACAGTTATTGTGAAAAGGTTTGGCTTTCTTGGATGAATAATTGAAATTTAAGATGAGCTGAAATTGAAATAAAAGTATTGGGATCAGAGCTACGGATGTCTCCCCTTTCCCGGAGCTATTCTTTGAGGAGAGAAACCATTAAAATCATCTTCCCCCATACCCACTCAGCTTTTGCCTACTGTTGCCCATATGTTGTGGGGAACTGTGCTTTGGAATAGTTATCTTTTGATGAATAATGAATGGTGGATTCCTGGGTTACCTCCTCCTCACTCTAAAATGCCGCACTGTGGTTTTAGAGTGGTGGAAAAGAGGACTCGTTTCCAGATCATAGAAATTTGTAGTGTTTGATAGACTCAGCATTTTACAAGTTTCTTATTACATTTTTTTTATTATACTATGCTTGTAGACATAGTACACAGCTAAAATGATGCTATGATCCTTCTGTGCATTTGCAGCACATGGAGCATGTACAGCCATTCACCAACTAAGGAGAGTAGCAGGACAAGGTATCATGAAATAAAAAAGGTTTCATTACAAATGGTTTATGAGGACACATGGACACATTTTGTGTTTTGGAAAACAAGACGTCAAACATAACTGCAGGTGTTAAAAGTAATACGGCTTAAAGTTGCTGTAGTTCATTCACAGACAGGCCTCAGATGGTTCAATACAGCTAGCCTAACTTAGACCAAAGGCCTCTATTCAGCTAAACAACAAAGACTAGGTCAAATATGCATGAAGCTAGTGTCAAATCCTGATTTTATATTAATCATTTCATCTAACAAATTCACCACACATATGCATTCAGAACTGAGCTGAATGATATACTACCATTTGCTATTAACAAGTTAAATTTTCCCTGCCATATTTTCAAATTAAAAGCTTCCTGGCATTTCAGTAGGAAAAAACCCTTCCTATCCTAAAATGGTGCTATTCCTGTGCTTCAGTAACGTTATTGACTTATTTCCTGTTTTTAGTTAGTTTTTCTGGCATTTGTTCTAAGATCTACTAGTTTGTTTAGCTGCCAGAGATAATTTCTCTCCCTCCCTGTCTCCTGCTCTCTCTGTCACAACTCTGTCACCTTTATTAATAATGATGCCTGTATTTGAAGTAGTTACTTTGCCCTAGTAGGGCAAAGACTTAAGGCTCAGTAAATTGGAAATTGAATTATGTCCCTTGAATATGACTTAAACTGCTTGCTCCGAGACCATAGCCAAATAGATTAATCACAATTTGACTCCAGAAAAACTAGCTCTATGTTACGACTTTTTGAGTTAGACCAGAGGTCGGTAACCTTCCACATTAAAAGAGCCATTTGGGTGTGGTTCTCTGCCACAACAGAAGGATGAAAGAGCCACAGGTTGCCGACTCCTGAGTTAGACCAGGGACAGTTGTGGTTTGTAGTTGTTACAATGTAACACATCTTGGCCAGATAAATAGTGTACTCTCTTTGTGCGACATTCATGTGTTAAGCTCCCAAAAATACATCCACAAAAATTGCTTTTTGCCAATTCACCTACTGCTGCATAATCCTCCCTCACATCAATAAACAAAAGGCACTGAGCCTTTTTACATCAGGACATTGAAGTTTGGAGAGTAGACTTTTTCTTTAATTGTACTTATTTATAGAACATCTTTTTTCTGTTTTGTGTAAAGATTCGTTGATAATTAATTATCTTCTGGACTGCAAGAAAGGTATAGACTGCATAAACAATCTACAACAATCCACAGCATACTGTGTGGGACATTTAATTGCTGTTGTGTGAGCTTGTGTAGATTCTTAATTTTATTGATATCTGCTGTGTATTAAACATCTGAAACTGTGCAGGTTTGAAAAAAAAGTGTAGTAACTTTATTTTAATAATTATCAAGGGAACTTTTCAGGTTTTGCATCCTAGTTAACTACCAACTCCTCTGATGAAGTTTTCATGTTTCAATATCTTCCCTCTCTCCATAGTCCACTGTGCTCAGGGCTCAGAGCGAGGGCCTTCCCCACTCCTAGGAAGCCTACTCTTTATCTCCAGTTATTTACATACCAGGGAAATGGCAAATAGGTATGCAAAGCAGGACCAGTTGACTGAAAGGTCACTACGTTTACATGACACCTAAAAAAATGAAAAAAAAAACAAATGATTGCATTTGTCCAACTAAACCTGAACTTTTAAAGTACATTTAAACATGTTAGCTCGACTGAAATTGAATTTATAATGCAATTGAAAGTTGAGCTACTAATGCATGTATACAGACAATCGGACTGGAGCTAGAGGAGGTGATCTGCGCATGTGCTAAAGTTTCACTCAGCTATGACCCAGAAGTCGAACAGCATTTAAAACATAAACATAGTCAGACAAAAGAAGCCGGCTAACTGCTACCACGTTGAACATGGCAAAGTCTGCAGCAAAAGCTCATTTTTGGACAGATACAGAGGTTAACTTTCTAGCCGATCGGCCTTTTTTTCTTTCCACCTCTGTTGTGGTCTGTGACGTCATAGGTCAATCAGTAGTGGCCCATTACCCACAAGCCAAAAGAGTGCATATCCCCGGAACGGAGGCGACATAATTTCAACAAATAAATCAATTTTACTCCTGCGTATGCATACAGGGGACAAACACAGAAGTCTGATTAGATGGCTTCATCAAGCTATAACCAGAACTCAACACTTGTTGTTCATGTAAATGCACTGAGTATGGATTTGCCCAGGCTAGGTTGCCCCCCAAAAAAAAAAAAAAAAAAAAAAAACTATACATGACCATGACTATACATGATCAACTGCTGTAAGATCCATCAATTGATAGCATTTTGAAATTGGGCAAAATTGGGCAAAAGTTCCATTTGTTTGGGTAATTAAGTGTGTCGGGGGTCCCGATCCCAAAAAAGGAAATCTCAGCTTGGATTTACAGCACCATAGGATGTTCTCATTTACACTTTGACATTAAAACTTCATTCATTACCTGCGAAGTATGATAATTCAACACAATCTATATTTTATTCTTTATTGCTTTTCAACTGTGACCAACATTCAACATCTGTATTAAGTGAAGTAAGACAATGATGGTAAACAAAAAGGGCATTAAATTCATTTACGTTTTGAAATGGGACTTACTCACTGTGTCTCTGTAATTTACCTGCAAGAACAAATGTGTTCTGTAGCAAACATAATTACAACAGAATTGGGACTTTTTACGAATGTAATGAGGATATCTAGCTATATAATATTTGGCAAGTTACAAATACGATTTAACTGAATGTACCAGTAAATGTCCCTTTGCAAAGGAACTGTCTTTAAGGAACTGTCTTTAAATGAATAAACAAATGATGAAAATGTTTGTGTCTGAAGGGAATCCACCCAAATTCGGTTATGTTTTTCTAGGGATAACCAGATTAGTGTGGTTATATTTCCCATATTACTTCTCATATGAGCCCAAGCTCCACAACAGTTACAAGTCTCCTGATATTGCAGTCATTGAGGGGTCGGAGAGTTGAGACGATTTTGCCCACTGAGGAAGATTTAGCCAATCACATGAGTGTCAGCCATCCAGAGATGCTTTAGAAAACTTCCTGACCCCTCACATCTGCATGCATGTTTGAGTAAAGAAATTTCAGCAATGGCTGAGGAGGCAATAAGTTGGCAAAAAAGAGGGATAATCTTTTATCTTTCACCCACCCAAATAATTTCTTCCAGTCTGTATCACTTCCCTGACAGTTTACTTTCCAATCTTTCATTATTTATTTATCTATTTTTGCTTTGTGTGAATTCAGCTAAAATACTTCTAAAGTGGTTAATGGCCCTATCGCTGCTTCGGATCTGCTGCCACATGCTGCCTTCTCACTACCAGCCCCCCCGCTTTTTTTTTTTTTTTTTTTTTTTTTTTTTTTTAAATTCTCCAGCCCAACCCCCAAAGAACTGCTGCTTTATCAAACTGTCTTGACAAGAATGACACGGCCAATTATTGACAAATTATTCCTTTATAGAATGACAGTAAGACAAGGAAAGCAGTGAGAAAGAGAGAGAGAAAGGGAGAGAGACTGTTGGTCTGTGGAGTGGAACCCATTTCAACACCCCCCATAACAGGCCTGAGGAGACAGGCGTCTATCTATCAAATTCTATTAAGAGCTCCGCACTTTGGTGAACAAAGCTGCCTGCGTCCCACCACGCATTAACTGCTATTATACGCTCATGAACTTTGTCACAATCACAATGGTCCCCTCAATTCTCTTTGGCTAATTTTTTGTCTCCTTTTGTGCTGTAAAGAACCAGAGAACCATATTTGCTTTCTCTTTGTGTGTCTGTGAGTCAAAGATTAGACAAATGAAAACATGGTATATACTGATAGAATAAAAAACTGGCCTCAGACTGCATTTTCTATCAACACACTTCACATTCATTCATACTCATACAACCAGTAGTCATACATTTTTTGTGTGTCTACAAAACCATTACATTTGACTTTAAAGGACAACTCTGGTGACATTGTGTTCCTTTTCTTGTTGCCAACCAACTAAATGAAAAGACATAAATCAATAATGAAATGATTCATGTATAAGTATTGTTATCCACTGCATGCTTGATGGTTGACCATGGCAAACGTGGAAAGATTTTTAGATATTATTCCCTACACCAATGATCTTGTCTTTAAAAATCACTCAAGATGTGCTTAGACAAAATACACTGAGTCTAAATGGGATGCATACGTTATGCTTGACAATCAAGTCCGTCATTTTGGTTTCTAGTATTTTTTCGGTAAGACATCTTATACAGATCCACTCGGATTGGCAATTATCCAGTTTGAGTCACACACAATGTGCAACATTTAAAAAAAAGTACACCCCCGTTCATTTATTCAATCATTTTGTAGTCCTTATCCATTTCTGGGTTGTGGAGGGTGCTGGAGCCAGTCCCAGCTTGTACTGAGTGAGGGCGGGGTACACCCTGGACAGGTCGCCATCACAGGGCCAACACACAGAGACAAACAACCACTCGCACTCAGACCTACGGACAATTTGGAGTCACCAATTAACCCTAACATGCATATCTTTGTATGGTGGGAGGAAACTGAACGAGAACCGAACTTGCGACCTTGTTGTGGGGCAACAGTGCTAACCACTATGCTGCCCAAATATGGTACACTTGAACTGGCCAAGTAATCATTAGTCAACGAACATCCTATTGCTTTATCAGTTATTTTGTGCTGTTGCTTTGTGCACTGCCTCTCTTATCTCAAGCATCATAATCAAAGGGACTTTGAGGCCCAAGACTCAGGTGGCTACAAGCTAACAGGTAGACTGCAGAGTTTTAGAGAACTTTGATAACAACACGACAGTCCTTGAAGCATGGGAGGGAGTGTGGGCTGATAGATGTGCACTTTGTTCAAGTGGTCAGACATTTTTAAGAGAAATTTGAATGAAGTGAACTTGCTTTGTGACAAAAGGAAATATTGCAACACAATTGCAAGAAAGTTGGCTGTCTTTTTGTTGTGTTATGGTTACAAAGTGCCTCTAAATGGCATAGAGAATCACAGAGCTTCACACAAAAGAAGTAATTCTGTCTGTCAGGGCAAAACATGATTTTATTATACCCCCTACAATACATTCATTCAGTCATCTTCTACTGCCTATCCATTTCCGGGCCACAGGGGGTGCTGGAGTCAATCCCAGCTCACACTGGGTGAGGACTGTGTCACCCTGGACAGGTCACCAGTGCATCACAGGGCCAACACACAGGCACAGACAGAGACAAACAACCACTCACACTCAGACCTACAGACAATTTAGAGCCATCAATTAACCCAAACATGATGTCTTTGGACAGTGGGAGGAAATCCACATGTAAACACTGCACAGAAAGGCCCTATGGCCGGGAATCAAACCAAAAAACTTTCTTGTCTGTGGTTTTATGAGTGTTTTCGCACAGACTACTTGGTCACAATGGTTTTTTGTTGTTTTTTTTAGATTATTTCAAGTGTAAATATTCACTCTTCTCTCCACCACTTATTGTAACAGTACTGTCTTCTAATACTCTATGATTACACAAGATCATGGACATCTGTGTCAAGGTTTAGGTCTCAGTTTCAGAGATGTTAGGTCACTGGTCTTGACTGAATGATCTGGTGTATTACATTCCTATAATATCAAAAATCTGATGAGTTATTTTTCTTTTGCCCCCTCCTTTTTAAAATAATAATAAAAAAAGATTTGAAAATCTTTTAGTCCATACAAACCATAAGAAATGGACAATCCAATTAACTGTTTCATGAGCTAGATCGTTATAGATAAATTACCTACCTTTGATATAAATACATATATAAATCCTGTTTCATTTTCTGCTGATTAATGGGTCAATTAATTGATCAAATATTTCAGCTCTAAATACAACGCATGCATGTTGTCAAGCTTTAGAGCATTTTCTATATTCTAGCAGGGATCCGAAAGTTTCAAAGCAATAATCAAGTTGATCTGTGGCAACAAAAATACAAGAATATTTCAATTTCATGACATGATGCTGTCGTAACAACCAAATCCGATTAGCTCATTTAGGCATCACTTTAGTTCAGCAGAGCTTTGAAAGAAGCTGATTGTACACATTGGGCATAGTAGAGATTGTACCTAAACTAGAAACTTTAGTCTGTTGCACCTTAATCAGGTTAAAACATCAACAATGAAATCCAAAAACAGAATATATTTGGTTTGAAAAAGAAAACCTACCAGGGCCTAACCCACAGTCAATGCGAAAAAGAAACCCCCCCTAACAACACTGCCAATCTCTTTTTCCTTTTTCCCCATTTTCCACCTTCACACACCCCTCACTATCGCTCCACCCTGCCAACTGCACATCGTCAGTAACGAGGGTGTAGTTTCTTAACATTCATCATCGCTGAACTCTGAAACTTTATCAGCTCTGGAGAGCGGCGCCACAGCCCTGGCCCGGCTTTCTCAGCTCTCAGATAGGACCGATAACAAACTGATAGATTACAGCAGATTGTTTTACTTCAGGGGACACTGCTGCTGCTGCTAATACTAATACACAGACAAGAAGACTCACTGGTGGTGGGAATGTGAAGGAAGGGGTCAAGGAGTCACAAAGAGGTAAGGACAAGGAAGGTAATGTACTGATAGAAATTACAGCCCATATCCAATATGTCTATTTGTAGGAACATACAGTAGACTCACTGTCTGTGAAACAAAGTGAGGTTGTATAGCACAAGATCATTTAGTGCATCAATTCATTTGGTGGCTGATTATGACTCATTTTTACAGACACGCATGCACTACCTGCTTCTTAACCTGAACTAGCAGCAGAACTGGTGAAACAGAGGAAAGCAGCAGGTGACCTATGCTTAAAACCAGGTTCAAAGTGAAAAATACAAGGACGTCTCTCTTCCTCTTTCCCTTTCTGCCCAGCCTGACAGTTACAGTAACCACTTAATAAAGAAATCCTCTTTCTAACTGAAATAACCTATAGAATATAACCTTAAAATAAGAAACATAACTTAATAGCATTTCTGTACAAAGATGTCAAGTTAACGGCTAATCTTTCCTTATTTTATTTAATTCATCTTCCTGTAGGCTTCCATAATTACAGTTATGAATTTCTACTGCCCACTTCAACAGAATACTCTACTGTCAAGCAAAAAAAAGGATGATCCATTAGCATATGAAATAATTACAAACGAGCAAACACTGTTCCTAAGTTGTAACTTTAAGAGTTATAGTTTCACATGATGTACTCACAGCAAAAAAATGTTAACAACTGAACATTTGAGTTAGATCAATAACACAAAGTAAACTTGTGTTTAGTCTTGGCAATAAAAAAATAAGGTAATTTTACTTTATTGCTCATTAATTTTCTGCAGAGGACAATGACGTCCACAGTAACCCCAATGCTACAGCCAAATACATATCATTTACTTTTAAACCAGTGTTTTAGAGAAATAAATAAATTTATCATGTTCATAAACTATTAACTATAAACTATCACACCTGGAAACGCATACATCAATGTACACTAGGCACGCATGAGTTGATGTAAACAGGAAGGAAATAATTTATTTTACAGTTGATCATTTGCAGAAAATTATGTGAACAGCAAACAATGACCTGGTAAGAGAGTTATAAGACAAAAAGGTCAGTAACATTTGTAATACGTTATCCATGCGGCTTTCAAAACTGGTAGTCTGAGCTGATAAGACCTAATCAGGGAAAAACAATAGGTATAAAAGGTATTGTTTACAAAAGCCTCAGTTTCTGCCTGGCCAGATTACAACAAAAACCCAGAGTTTTCATACTGAAACGGGCCCCACAGCATTTCCTAAAATAATGTGTTTAAAAACCTGAATAGTGTGAATGGCTATGACTATGTTGCAGCACTCTGTCTCACAAAGTGGGAGTCTCTCTCCAGGGAGAGGCTTTAGCCAAGTTTTTTTAACGCAGATATCTACACATATATGGAATACATGACTATAACTATAACCACTGAATACATACATACAAAACAGGCTGCACCCAGTCAACTGGGAATTCCCAGGCCTTGCATTGAGAACTGGAGAAATTAGGGGATTCTGATGTAAATTGGGGTCAAGCTGCTGACCTGCCCAAGTCTTCTGATGAGGCATCAACAGACAGCTCCATGCCATAAAGCAGCCAATCACCACCACCACTGTCGACATATCAGTCTGTCATTGTGAAAACTCAAACCTGTGTGCTGTTGGTTTGTGCCTCTCTATTAGTGACAGATTGAGAACTAAGCTTATCTGGGCCCACCAGAGAGAGAAGAGAAAGAGAGAGAAAACAGAGGGTGTACGTGTAATGGATTGGTGTCAGGAAGGGCATGAAGAGTTAAAGGAGGTCTAATCTGTTATTAGCAAGCAAGCAACGGCTAAAACTTATCAATTTACCATTTTTGCACGATGTAAAAACCTTTACATACACACATGAACAACAAATAAAATTATGAAAAATATTTGCCGAGCAAAAGAGTGCTTCCATGTATTGGTCTTAATTTCAGCATCAACATTTTATCAGCCAGCCCCCATGAATAATCCACACTGTAATTTCTTTCTCTCTCCCTTTTGTTCCTGGCATTTTGGTGCAGCAAGATAAGGGCTAAAAAACAACAGAAGGGCTCACAGAGTGAAAAAGACAGATAGATAACATTGATACCAACTCCTACACAACACAGTCATTCTCTTATCTGGGCTTTTTATCACTGTTTCAATTTTTTCTCTTCTTTCTTTTTTCAGTTTTCAGTCCACTCCCTGTTCTTTGTGGACTCAGAGGAAAAAAGAGAAGGAGCAGCGTCCTTAAAAATAAAGTACAGTTTTGGTATCAAATTAACCTCACAACCATGCTGATTTTCCACATTATTATTCTGGTTAGTATGTATTAACACAGCAGCAGGAGGGTGCATTCCGTTGACAAGATAGAACTGGTCACATAAAGTATAAGCAACGCAAACTGTGGGCTAGAAAAGAAAATATATTTAGATAAGTGATCTGGTGAGGTGGGAGGGGAGTTGCTTATTAACAGACACAAACAGGAAGATTGGTTGGTAGAGTTAGACTGACACACACAGAGACACACACACACAGACACACACACACACAATCTTGTCCCAGCCTACACTGAAGCCATATTTCTGGGAAGAGGAAAAACTATTTCACACACAGACTTATCATTGCTCTATGTCAGACAGAAAAGGCTCTCTGGGTCTAATCTATCAAGGTCAGCAAGTGTGGCCTGGACAAACAGCATGTTGTGTTCTCCAGCAGGGAGCAGTAGGATGGAACAACATCTGACTGGCTCACTACAGGGATGACTGACTGGCCCAGCTGCTGGATGACTATGTGACAATCTCACAAAACATCAATTGTACTAAACAACAAATGCACAAAGATACTACTGCTTCAAAATGAATTTATATGACATTTAGTCATTTGCTATCATTTAGAATGTTTTTTTTTTCCCCCCACTGCAATCTTAAAGCACGTGTCAGTTCTAACCTGTACTTGCGTGTTTGTAACCCTGGTCAGCTTCCGTCCCTCATTCATTATTACCAACAGCTGATTCAGTAGGTTATAATTTAGTAGATTATTCAATTTCATTACATTAATTAAAATCTTCTGTTGTGCATTTTTGCCATAATCAAAAATAATAAAAAATAACTACAATCAAACTGGATCACAGTTGGCTTGAGATTAATTAGTAAGATTTTTATTGCTTAAAATCTTTTCTGAAATCGCAGAGGTTGTTGAATTCATGAAAGATTTATGACCTCTCAGAAACAAATAAGCTTTTAAATTTTTTGTTTTAATAACCTTTGTTTCAATTACTTGACATGTTGATAGTTTTATTTCACAACTTGATTTCACCTGATTCCAGTTCATTTTAGCTTTATTCCACTGAAGGCACGTCACATCTGTCCTCTTCTCCAAATGCTTACAACTTGCTACTCCACCAAAAAAAAGTTTGAGCAGAGAGACCATTCTCAAATCAGATTTTGAATTATGTTAGTGTATATGCTACTGCATTTGAACATTTCCATCCAACATGATCAAAACCTACCATAAATTCACCTTAATGTCAAAAGTCACATCCATCAACTTGAACAGAAGCATACACCATCATCACCACCACCATCCTGATCAAGGGTTGAAGTGTGATTGGACAGATAGAGGACCTTTAGGGAGACAAAGGTGAACGTAAAAGGAAGGAGGAGGAAAGAATTTCGGTTGGACGGACAGAGAGCTGGAGAGCTAAAGATAAGGGAGATAGTGTTTGCTAGTGGTGCATGTTTTGTATGTATGTGTGTGTGTGTGCACGCGCGTGTGTTTGGGTGTCTTTGCTTAGGTTGGGGAGGGTTAAAAGAAAATGGGTTAGAGGATTCGGATGCAGGAAGCGTATCCATCAGGGATCTCTCCTGGTATCAAGCTGGAGCGATCAGTGATAAAAAGTCAACCTGGAAACAGCTGTAGCTGCAGTGGAAGTTCACTGGGCTGCAAATAGGCCTGTCTGCCCCTCCTCACTCTCTATCTCACCATCTCTACCCCCCCACAAGCAACGCTTGTTGCCTTTATAATGACTCAAAAAGCCAGTAATAAAAGTTTTCTTATAGTTTGGCTGGTACAGATGGCTACTCTCCAATGAGCTTCAAGCCTGCAACGTTTTTACACATCTATATTCAATACACAATCTGAAAATATTACACTAATCTCAATACTTTTACAATATACAATTGTATGACCACTACAGCCTCTCAGCCCACCCCTTCCTTTCTGCACATCATCACCCTCCTCCTCCAAAATAAGCTCCACAAAAGAAAAGAAAAATGAAAAGAAGAGAGGGTTTTTCTTCTTTCTGTTGCACCCCACCCCTTTCTAGATAGAGAGAGGGAGAGAAAAAGAAAAAGAGGAAGAAAAAAACATAATTTATCTGTGTATTATCAAGAAAGGCAGACACTTTAATCAGTCAGCTATGAAGTCAGTATTTCCATTCTTATCTGTCGCAGGAGTGGAAATGGAGAGGAGATAGCGTTCTGGGAGCCCATCGGTGGGCAGGAATGATAATGGGGGGTTGGGGGTGGGGGGTGGGGGGCAGGGCTAGGCTATTGGACCGCTGTGCCAGCGCTATCTGCACCCATTATCAACAGCCTTATCAGTTCTACCATCAGCCTCGCTGTAATGGGGCCAGTTCAACTTTCCACATTATCATACTGCCAAGACCTGGTTAGCCAAGGCTAGGGGTCTGGCTGGAGACAGAGAGAGAGGGGGGGAGGCTATAGATGGGTAGAAGAAAAGAGGAGGTGATATAGAAATGGAGGCAGAGGGGTAGAGATAGTTTTGGAGGGTCAAGAGGAAAGACAGAGCTGATTATTTAAAGTGTGTCAGAATATAACTAAATATTACAATAAACTTAGAAAGTATCAAGGTGGCATTGTGTTTTGCTGTTAGGTCTATACACTGCACTGCTTGTTTATGGTCTGATCTCCTGCCTCTCTGGGCTATTAAGTTATATTAGATCAACATAATAAAAGAAGTTACAAAAAGGCTTCATTAAGATGAGAGATCATTTCAAATTAGTTTTATCGATTACTCAAGCTTTATCTTTGTCTCTTTTGAGACAAGATATAAAACAATTGTGTCATGATGCCACATAAATATGTTTCTTCAGTTTGTCTGTGGGCTGGTTGATGTGGCTTAAACTGCATTTTTCACACCAAACTTTGTTTTCATTTTCCCTTCTGTGATAAAAAAATAATTACCATTGGGGTTAAAGTGTCAAAGTGTCAGAAGTTATTTCTTATTTCACATTTTCTTGCAAATAGCAAGTGAATCAAGCACCGTGTTTATTCCCAAGTGTAGTTGCCATACATCGCTGTCCAAAACAGCAGTCCAGACACTGCACACGTCATTGCACATGTGCGACCCACATTGGATAATGAAAGGCTTAGCCCTCTGAACTACTGGAACCCAGGATGAGCGGTGGCCCTGGATGTTAAAGAAAAAAAAAAACCTTTTCATTAAAAGCAAATCATCCTAAACTACAAATTTAAATTAACTTATAAAATTGTTTTACCATCAAGCCAGAGTTTGAATCAAAACATATAGACAATGAAAACAAGAAAACCGGAATAATTTTGAAAAGAATTTGATGACTCTCTTTGAGGACTCTGACTACTCTGCTCTTTGGACAAGCCCAAAAGAAATTGTTATTAATTCTCAAACCTATATTTAGTTTTCTTTTAGCCATCAACACTTCAAATAAAACTAAAGAAAAACTCCAAAATATTGGAACCTTTTAAATCTTTTACTCCTACCCAACAAACAGCCATTTGATTGGCAACTCACTTATCAGTCATGGAGCCAGAGCACCATGGTTTACACAAGCACAAAGCAATCCAAAGGCCCAGATCACTGAAACACTACTGGCTCACATGACTCATAATGTACACACTGGGACATGAAGGACCATGCAATACTAAGAGGCAGGGAGAGAGAGAGCAAGAGAGAGTGACAAAAAAGGCTCTGCTCAAGAGCTTGGTCCCAGTCAGGCGTCCACTAAATGTGATCACATGTATAAACAGCAAAATTAACATGTAAATAACTTATTGAGGGCAGCACAGCAGCATAGTCATTAGTACTGTTGCCCCACAAAAGAAGGTCACAGGTTTGTCGCCTTTTTGTGCAGAGTTTGTATGTTCTCCCTGCGCCTGCGTGGGTTTCCTCCCACCATCCAAAGACATAATGTTTGGGTTAGCTGGTGACTCTAAAATTGTCCATAGGTCTGAGTGTGAGTAGTTGTTTGTCTCTGTCCCTGCGATGGACTGGTGACCTGTCCAGGGTGTACCCCGCCCTCATCCAGTGTGAGCTGGGATTGGCTCCAACAACCCGCACAACCAGGAAACGGGAAAGCAGTAGAAGATGAATGATTGAATATTATCATCCTCTGTTGGCAGTCAGAATGAATGCAGTAACTGTCTTAAGTGTATTAAATAGAAATGAGTTTCCCTGATATTTATTACCTGCGCTGGTCAACCACCCGGATACTAATGATGGTCATTTTGCATTGCTGTAGAGCCACCCAAGGAAAAAAGCATATGATTGTGTATGTCTATGTATTCAAACAGACAATAAGAGGAGTCAGTGGTCTTAACCTCCTTTGTTGTTAAGGTGGACCTCCAGAGGGTATTCGGCAGCTCCTCTTTCTCCCTGTATTGTCTTGGAGACCAAGACCAAAGCCATTATTTTCCTGATTTCCTCCTTCTTGACTACCTCATTCACCTGTCATCTTCTTCTTGTACCGAACTGTAAATACTCAGGCCACTGCTTACTTTTTCTAACTGAACTATTCTTCTCTAACTCATCTAAAGCCCATAAAGCCCTTGCTTTAGCATCTGAATGTTGATAGTATACACACTTCCATCCTAATAGCAGCATGCCTTCTGAAGTGCTGCCATTTTTCATGAAAATAGCATGAAACAAAGGATTTTATTTCTGATGTACTGAATTAAATTTATCTTACATTTTGACATCTCTAAACTTTTTACTTATACATGCTGTAAAAACATGGCAGCACAGCAGCATAGTGGTTTAGAGTTGCTAAACAGCAAGAAGGTCTGGTGCCATTCTATGCGAGTTTGCATTTCCTCCCATAGTCTAAATACGTGCATGTCCTGGTTGATTGATGAGCCTTAATCACCTGTAGGTTTGAATGTGAGTGGCTGTTCATCTGTTTGTCTCTATGTGTTGTCCACTATATCAGTCCTGCGATGGAATGGTGAGCTGTCCAGGGTGGACCCTGCCCTTGCCCAGTGTGAGCAGAGATTGGCTCCAGTCCCCACTGTGAACCCCTGCGTCCCGGAAACAGGTAAGCAATAGAATGAATGAATAAATGAATGCTGCCAAAAAACATCTTACTGAAACTAAAACGTAATGTGGAGAGGTGCTATCAGAGTCTGTTCTCTTAGTGACAGCAGTTTGAGTAACTCTATCCCTTCACTTTATCCATGTTTGTGAAAAAAATGGCTTATCCCATCTTCTTCCCTGTGTTTTTTTTTTTCTTTTAGATGTCTCTAAAAAATAAAAATCCTTTTATTTTTCGACACACACACACCATCAGCGGTGTAAATCTGCAAGGTGTTTGCTTCACTAGTAATTACAAAACAGTCGTGATGGACGCAAATGGCTTTTTACTTGGTATATAGCTGATCCAATTATGCCATTCATTTCAATTAAGATCACAACAAAAACTAAATATAAAACTATAAATATGAATTAACATGATTAAATAATAAATCTATGAATGACAATATACTTAACAGGTCAGAGAAATGGCACCTCCTGCTCTGTTTTGTTTGTGTTACATAATGCATTACATTTACTAAGGTAGAGTATCTATGCTGAACAACACGGCAGAACAGTAGTCAGTTATATCAAAATCCATTATGCATAATACAGTTGGATGTATGAAAGCTGTAAAACTGCAACACTGTTGATCAGTCAACTGAAGAGAACGAATCGGCAAATACTTTGAAGATTGATCACTTGAAGGCTGACACAGGAGCAGATGTACAGTTCAAAGGTCAGTAGAAATAAATGTGCATGTGCGTGTGTATCTTTTTTAAGGGTTGTGGAGTTTTCCATAGTTAATCTGGGATTTTGGGAGCTTGCCTACATTAGAATCTATTGTCAGTCTTGCAGACAAAAGCAGTTGGAACTTCTGTGTGTGTGGCTGTAAAAATCAGGTGGTGTTGTTTGCCCTGGTTGCCTTAACACCCTGGAACAGACTGCTCAGCACAGTAGTAGTGAATAGCCTGTCTTATCATTGCTGCTGGGGGGCCTTGTCATAACACGGGCTGTCTCTCTATTATACATACACACAAATCTATACAACACTGTCTTTATGTGCCTAGAGACACTCTGAATTAACCACACATACAAC
Source organism: Echeneis naucrates (assembly GCF_900963305.1). Taxonomy (NCBI): domain Eukaryota; kingdom Metazoa; phylum Chordata; class Actinopteri; order Carangiformes; family Echeneidae; genus Echeneis; species Echeneis naucrates. Next base: position 21,751,497 of record NC_042526.1, on the reverse strand, counting down.
AAATTACATACAGCCATTTCAGCCTGTACACTCAATATTTGAGCTCCAGTTGGTCTAATTTGATAAAGTGAGGCATATCTTCTACTTGACATTTTCATGTATTTCTGCAAAGATTTAAAACCTTACTGAAAAATACTTATTAGAACACCTTGATAAGTGATCATCATACGTACCGTCAAACCTGAGAGTTCACCCATTAACTGGGCAGTAGTTCAAAGAGAATGCATGGAATTTCTGACAACTCAAGTCAAACACCCAGCAGTGTGAACAGAGAGAACATCAGGCGTGAATTAAACCCTCAAAAAGCTCCTGGGGAGAACACCCTGGGAGGAATGGAAATTACTACAAGAGTGAACAGCTTGGACATAGATTACCCTGCTGTTGATGGAGGTAATGTTTTCTCTCCTTCCTCATCTGTGAAGTAGTTGGCGCCAAGGTCAAGGGTGAAACCGTTTACAACTGTGCTGAGTTGGGGAGGTATATTTCACCACAAGGCTGTCCCCTGTGTAAATAGCAGGAAAGGGTAATAACTCATCCACACACAGAACACAAACAGTGTTTCCTCTGGCTTCCACCTCTGGTCTATCTGACCGTGCACACACACCCTTTCCATTCAAAATCACATGAACACAAAGCCTGACTAAATCTAAATGCGAATGAACTCCCTGCATGCAGGTACAATGTGCAGAAAAGAGGTCAGATAGCTCTCACATTAAACTATCTGATCACGAGTATGAGTATCATTAACATCTGATACCCATTTAGTCACCAGCTAACCAGTTAAATGTCAGTCAGTCAGTACAAACAGCCCAGCACAAGTCTCCTTGCTGATGCTGGGGGATAACTCCCCACTTACACTACACTCGTTAGGTTTCATGCCTTTAACAGAAACCAATATGTAATAAAAAAAGATAATTGCAGATGAACACCAACATTTTGCAACATGTCTATGGTATCTCACAGAGAATCTGGAATGAGTAATATGTGGTCTAATTTTTATTTTAATTGATCAATGAATTTACTTGTTAAGTAGAAGAAATGAGGGAAGGAAAGGAGGAGAAGGAGGGGTCTGATTTAGCGAGCAAAAGATTGAGGGAGAAAAGAAATGCATTCACACCTATCATCTAATTATACAACAACATTAATCCCATTAAGGCTGTAACTGATTGCCAGGGTCCGACCACTGGCTGCGCCTGCCTGGGCCTGTTGTTATTGCAGGAGAGCCTCAGCTCCGGCCTGCTCCAACCTGATAAGAACTCTAATCACACTTGGCGATCTCTATCTGCACCGGAGATCAGGCCCCACGGCTTATCAAAAGTTCATATCAAGCTAAAAGCAGAACAAAGAAGGAGAAAAAAAAACAAGGGAAAGCCTCCAAAGCACTGTCTGGGTCTATGGGTTTGCGTTTATGTGTGGGTCCTTGGAATTTAGACATGTTTTTTGTGTTTCATTTTGTTTCATTTTTTGTTTAGCTCACAAAGAATGTGTTAATCTCTCAACTGTGCTTCCATATTACAATCATTTAAATCAAACCTATCAAAATTTTCAAAAGCACACACAAAAAAAGTAACACTGGTACACACTAATTTCACACACCTGAAACAGAGTCTGGTTTTCAGAATCTAGCAAATATCTTCTATATTCTTATAGCTGCACAGTTAGAGTTACATATACATATATTATTATAGTTTACAGTAAACCAGTGTTTTCTCAGACAGCAAAAGGCTATTAAAGAAAAGGAGGATGAGGTTAATGGACTGATCTGAGTAAGGCAGCATATTATTCATACTGACCTCTGAGCTCTAGCACTGATGTCATAGGACCCAAGCTTTCACACATACACACATCCAATCAGCGGTGTGGATCTGCAAGGTATTATCTATCTACCATCAGCAGGCCTCCTTATCAGCTGTAAACATCTTTCACAGAGCAGTGGGGGAACAGAGCTGGCTAGGCTGCCATTAAAAACACACCACATCACATTAATCTCACAGTTATGTATTCCACACACTGTTTCACCCTTTCTTTCCACCATCTCACTCGATGCCTCCTCTTCTCCTCCCTCTTATCAAAGGACATTTTTCCTGCTCTCCTTCTGTTTTTCTCTTCCTTTAATTATCTGGAGAGCCACCCCCAGCCAATTGAAAACAAAACCACCAACAACAACATGACAAACGCTGGCAAAATGGCATGCAACTGCCAGATGTAATTACAATGTGCCCTCCATTCTCCATCTCTACTTCCATCTGCCTAGCCTCCCCTCATTCGCTCTCTCTTTTGCTTTCTGCGATATCAGCAGCAGCAATCGCCGCCAAGTCTTATCACGTCTCCCATCTCAACTGCCAAAATATAAGCCCAGGGATCCAGCCTCAGTGGGCTGCCTGCCTGCCTGCCTGTCTCCTATCTCCCAATCAAGGAGAGAAGCCTTATCAAACCTAAAGATCACCAACGGTTGGGGAGGATGACGCACAAAAAGACACAGACAAATATCTATCAGCCACACAAACACCTCCTTCTCCGCTTTTGCTATAGTGTGTGTGTGAGAGCAGGGTAGATCTGGGGTCAAGAAAGTTCCATGCAGTTTTGTCATGTTAATGTCCTGTTCTGTTGAACCATCAGGGTTGTTATTTTCATCCGCTGTTGCTTTACTACTAGCCAAAGTTATTTTAGGTCAGCCAATCATAGGAAAATCTTTACTCTTTCAGAGCTGAACACAAGCAACAATCACTTTAGGGCAGTGGTTGAGTTTGGACCAACAGTGAAAGGATGCTGACTAATGTCCAAAAACTTTGCCTGAATTAAACTTTGAAGATCTATGGAAGTTTATTGAAGGGGGCACCTGTAGTTACCACTATGAAAAAGAAAAAAACTGATGAGGAGGAAAAAAAAAAACAAAAACAAAAAAAAACATGTAATTAATTTGAAAACCTGCCCATGGAACTTTTTTTTTTTTTTTTTTTTTTTTACTTTTTTTGCAGACTCAAGACAGTTAACTGTTGATACTGAGGTGACTGATACTTCCTGTAGCTGTTTCTTTTATTCTCAGATTGTTTTCATTACCCGATCAGCTCTCTTGATTCACAGATTCACACAACTCACACAATCCTTTATTGAATAAGGAGTTACAAGTCTGTTTCTAGCTTTAGTTGTCACACATTCAAATGCAGCATGCCAATCAATGGCCATGTCAAACTGCTATACGATTCAGATTCTAATCTTTTCAGCAATATTCTAAACTTGACATCTACGTCAGGTGTTTACTGCCTTCCAGAGATTTGCTCAGTAAAAGGTTGTGTGGCAGCTGAAGGGGAGTTGAGTTTGCATTTGCACAGACAAGACTTTACAGCTCCAAGTACAAAAATGAGAACAACTACAGTAACAAAACAACCATCAGTTGAGCAAATCAATCTTTTTCAAAGAGGAAGTCAGAGGTGTACTGTTGTGATAAAGAATCTCGACCCAGCAGCACTGTAACCTAACTGAAATTATTCATCATTAGGGATGGGAATCAATAGGATCTTATTCAAATCAATGCTGCAACTAATTCTGCTTATCAGTCTGATTCTTTATCAATTCCTGATCAAGTTGCTGTGTAGAAAAAAAAATGATGCCTATACAGGTTTTGTTACAGTTACAACGCAGTGCTATGAAACTTGCATAGTAAGACTATGACAGTGACGATCATATCAGTTTCAGCAACTGGTACAATAAAAACATGGTAGACACGCTATATTAGTAGTAATACTAGTAGTGGTAGTGGTTGCACCATTAGCCCCCACCTCCACTCAACATCCACACACCCTAGACAAAGAAAGTCCCTATCGCTCTAACTCTTTCCTATCAAAATGTCTGCCAAATCACAGGAGAGTCATGGGGCTGAGAGCCTGGCTGGCCTCAACAGCATCTGGGACCTGGTGTACAGGGAAGCATGGTGAACCAGAAGCACTGATAAAGACGGCCATGACACCCTGAATGAACACACAATTTCTCATACACGCTAAGTCTAGCCTGAGTTTATCAGCCTAAGGGTCTGGAATATATTGCCAGGCCTCAGTGCTGGATTTACTGTAGATGCCTGCTTGGAGTTCATAGACGATAGGTCTCTGTATAGTAACATATCAAAAAACAGGAAGTGAAAAACCATATGTATATGGCCTACATGCAGCGGGATACTCAGTATTTCGGCAAGTGGCAACCCAGCAGATACACCTGATCGCAACACATGGTGATGGAGTGTTTCTACAAAGTTTGAGCACAGTTAACACCACCTAGCTGCTTCATGCTAGAATATAGAAAAAGGTTCTTTTTCCCTCCAAAACTGTTTGGTTATACTGGACTGACAGATTCAGGCCGCAGTCATTATATTGTGTGCTATGTGTTAAAAAGTGTCAGTGCCCAATCATATTACATTATCATTCACTCAGAAGTGAAGTTAATGCTAACCAATTATCAGTTTTAGGGTCAATTGGTTGTAGTAATAACTGTATGTTGCATTTGATGAGATAATTAAAATAAGTCACACCTAAAAAAGCTGAGTAGTGATCTGCCACATTTTAATATTTGTTTGTATGTAATATTTAATGTTATAAGACTTACTCTTTAGTTTCTTTAGGTAAGGTTATTCTCAGACTGAAAGAACAGACTACTTCACATCTGAAGTTATCTATTTGGAACATAAACATCAATATCATCTCAAGTGTGAAAACTGTATGAATCTACATAGACATCCACCAGAAAATGACCTGATACTGAAGTTAGCAATTACTGAAAAAGGTTATGCCAAGACCTCCAACCTTTCTGGATGTTTTGAGGGGCAGAAAAAGGTAAAGCTGAGCTGAAGCTTGATTTTGTTAAAGAACAGTGATTCTTCTTCAATGAAATGCCAGCATACGTTGATCATAGGGACCAGAGCTCCATTGTGTTGTTGGACCAAGTTGGACTTAATGTAGTTGAAATTACTGTTAAATTTGGTGGTGGATACATCTATGGCTGCTAAAATAAGAGGTCACTGGTTAAAACCTTTCACTTCCTATAGCTTTAATACAGACTTAATGTTGTATGATTTTTTTAAAACTGCAGTTGTTGTTGTTGTTTGGAAATTACACTTCTAGATACTTTGATTTGGATATAAAGATAAACAATAAATTATTTATCCTTGGTTTGAAGGTTGCACAGAATCTTAACCACATGATGTAGCACCCCTGGCTCCATGTGACCAACTGAAATGCTAACAGGTGAAATTTGCATCATACCATAGATAAAAAGCTGAATGTGTTCATTTAATCTCACATCTGTAAAAGTAATGTATTATTATTATTATTATTATTATTATTATTATTATTATTATTATTATTATTAAACCTGCAAGCACCAAATCCAGTTATGGTAGAAATGGCCACTGAACAATCAACCTTAAATATAGGAAATGTTTTAATGTGATGTCACACACCTTTGACTCTGAAATATTGTTTTTAGACTGCAGTTCCTGGGAACAGGATGATAAAGTCATTGATGACATAATATTTGCTCAAAATGAAAATTAATTACTCAAACTGCTCGACTGTCATTATTTCCATTCTAACTGTGGCTTCCAAGAGGATAGATCAAGATCCACACTTTGGTTAAATCTCCAGCGCTATTACATTGAATCCAAAATGAGACTCCTCATCAAGTTGTGTTAAACAAGCATTAGAAAAGTTGCATGCAAGGGTTGGTCACAATAACATTAATATGCTTTTTCTATTAACTTTGAACACCAGCGATAAGATTTCACACGTTCTATAAACAGGAACAACTCGTCAAGCACGGAGACCAGCCAAGCGCCAGACCAAGAAAAGGCCTGTCAAGCGGCTCCTAAGATGCATTATTGAGTTAAAAGGATAGATGAAAAAAAGATCCAATTGTAAGCAGCTATCATCAGAAAAGATCAGCCAGGCGGCCTATCTGACGCCCCATCTCTGGAAGAGAGAAGTGAAAAGCCAGAGGGAAAATGCAACGGCGGCCTCCCCGCTAGCTCAGACAGAAAACAAATAAAAAGGATCCAATTTTAATCTTTATCGGAGCTCACATCGGATCGCTGCTTTATCTGTGTTCACATCTGCTTTTCAGAGAACACTGACGTTTCCACAACAGAATTAAACAGGAAGCTACGGCTACAGTTTTAGTTGGCAATGGCCAAAAGTATTCTCAGAAGAGTAATGGACTAAATGAAAACTTTTTATATTCTTGCCAAGTCTATATAGTAAGTGTGGCAAAGTGACCCGTTAGTCATTTGGAAGGGGGGCGGGTGTTCACCGAAGTGAGTTGGATCTGAAATTTTAAACTTGCTCAACTTGCTGTTTTTTTTGTTTTGTTTTTTTTTTTTTTAACTGCGCAACTTAGTCTAGTATTTGGTGAGGGTTGTATTTTAGACTGTTTACGCATAAAAGCGGCGTCAAAAGACCGCTGTGCACACAGTCACTTAGGTTTCATGCTCAACGTTAACTTTGTGCCAGACGCACAATTGAACAGAAGCACACGCAGAACTTGCGGCTTCTTCCCTGGATTAGCGTGACGGACTGCACACGAGGTACAGCTCACTCCAATTCAGTGTGAACAAATCAAGCAAATTTGTTTCATCCTTACGCTTTATCTGCCGGGGTTTGCTCTGTTTTCTCCGGGACATGGTGCCTCCTCCCTCCGGTCGGGACCCCGCTCAGCTGGACTAACGGAGCGACGGAGAACTGGTGCGGTTCTTCTGTTTTCAGGTTCTTCTTTTTCTTCTTTCAACCCCACCTTTCACTGCATCGACGCGGCACTCCGATCAGCGACCGGAGAAATCCGCATGACCCGCCTGCACTTTGATTCTTCTGCCACGACAGCTATCCCGGGTCAACCTGTGGCTGAGTCCTGTCCGCGTCCTTCTACTTCTCACCGCCCGCGCTCCGTGCTCCGCGAACGAGCCCTCGCCTCACTTTACTCTCCGCTTTCCTGCTACTGTTATTCCTCCTCCGGGCAGCCCCTCCGCCGCACCAAGCCGGTACACTTGACTGCTTTCAGGAATATTGGCTGTAATAATTATGTACAGGTAAACGACCGTGGATTTCAGCGCAGTTACTGCGCCTGTTCTTCGTCAAGTTTCCTCTCGCCGGTCCGCCCCCTCGACCGCCTGCACTGTCTGTGAACTGGGAAGCCGCTATCAATGGAGCTCCGCCGTCACACTCAACTCCACAGAGTCTGAGCGGACGCGTCTCTTACGTCTGACGTAGACACCGCACGCGTCTCCTATTGGTCCACACCGATCCGTTGTAAAAGCAAGTGTGTTTTGTTTTTATCTGCCTAAATAAAATAAAAAGATAAATATGACACATTCTATTTGCGGATGTATAGCTCAGTGCAGTTTAAGTAACAGATAATTAATATACCCCAGGACGTCTAACCAAAAAGACTATTTATTTTGTAAGCTGTAACATCTGACTTAACAATCACCATGTAAAAAATCTAAAATAAAAAGACAATATCGAAAACGCTATGCACCCAAACATGTTTAAGCAATTTAGGCTAATGTCACGAAAAATAGGCTACATTTGTGTTGTTTTATGGAAACAATGTAAACTTAGGTTTTGGTTGTTTTTTGTTTGTTTGTTTGTTTTTTTTGGGGGGGGGGTTGGGTTTGGTTGGGTTTTTCGTATGTGTGTTTTATTTGTTTTTTTTCATTTCATTGTTTTGTTTTGTTTTTAAGAAGGACAGCACAATTCTCACACTGAATGTGAAGACATTATTCCACGAGAGTCATTATTAAATTTTTTGCATTAATGAACATTTTCATCAAAAAAAATATTCTTTTCCAGTTATCTGCAGTCACCGCAACTGCATTTGCATCATATACTATTTCAAATTCTTATTTTTTCTAATAGTTAATGAAATGAAATCAAAATTTTTATATAGAACAACCAAAAATAACAGTTACCACAAGACAAGTTTGACAAATAAATCCCAATAAATCAAATAAATCCCTCTATGAGCTACCACTAGGTGACAGGGGCAAGAAAAACTTCCTTTAGGAGGCAGAACCTCAGACAGAGCCAGAAGAGGGAGAGAGACCACAATGGAATGCAGCAAAAACATACAGATGAAAAGAGGCTCAATGATAATTACAATTACTTATACTAATAATAACAGTGCAATATAGAATAGTAGTAGTATGGTAAAACAATCGAGGAAGCTACAACAGCAGTGCTATTATTAATTGTAGAAATAATGAAAGTATTCATTATTGCAGCTGCAGGTTTTGAGCAGGAACATGGGAGTGGCAGGGCACATACAATGGGAGAAGGAAGACACAAAGTTAATGAAATGTAATAGTGTGATATAAATGCAACTGAGAAGGAAGTAGAAAGTGAGAGATCGAGAGAGAGGCACCAATTGCATCCTCCAGCAGTCAAGGCCTAGGGCAGCATAGCTAAAGAATAATTAACAGATTATTCAGGGTCCCTGAGCCAGCCCTAACTATAAACTTGGTCAAAGAGAAAGGTCTTAGGCCTAATCTTAAATGTAGAGAGTCTGTCTGCCCCCTGGAAAGACACTAGGAGCTGGTTCTACAGAGGAATGGCCAATAGGCTGCAAGCTTTGACTCCCTTTCTGCTCTTGGACACTCGAGGAACCAAAGGAAAACTCACATTTTGAGAGTGATCTAGCAGCACAATGCAAAACTATGAGCTCTTGAGATATGATGGAGCTTGGCCATTCTGAGCTTTGTATGTCAGAAAAGAAAGATTTTAAGTCATATTCTGAATTTAATATAAGATTGACTGATTACAGTGATGCAGATATGACAATTCCCTTGACAGGCTACTTTGGTTTTCCTGTCTCACACTGAAGGTATTGCATTGCGAATTGCAGCAGCAGAATTAGATTATGTCTGTAAAGGACAAATGTAATTTTCTCAGCTTTGTGAAGTACGTCTTTCATTAGTTTCATGTTTGTGTATCTCCCCTAATTTTACATATGGCAGCACACTTTTGAAAATCTAGAATTCAACGAGCAACAGCTGTGTCACATACTTGGTTTTCAAATATTCCACTAGAGTCAATATTTGCAGGGGAGTTGGAAGTGGCCTGTCACCAGCTAGATTCGTTGGCGCCACCTAGTGGCTGTGTTACAAGTTGTTACAAACTAAGAGTGAACAAAGCAATGGTAACCTGGAGAGATGGGGCCCTGTACCAAAGTGCAGCGATCAAAACAAAGGTGCAGTTTTAGCTGAGCTAGAAGTGTTTTTAAATGTAATTTTGAAGGTATTTTGTTGCAGTTGCCAAGGACTATTTCATCCAAATACTACTTTCTGTTTGACTACTACCTATAAAGGGGTATTTCATCATAATAAACAATGTATCACAAAATGTGGTTTTAGAGGCTTATTGCACCCAAATACTTTCTGCCAAGTTATTTTAATTTTAAAGACTTATAGCAGCCAACAAAAACCTCTTAACTACTTCTCCTCTTTTTACAGTTTTAAAGGGTTGTTTCATTAATACAACTGTATAACTTGGTTGGTGAGACTTGTGATTAAGTAAAAACACCAGTCAAAATAGTGTATAACTTATTATATAAAACACGTATAAAACAATGCAAGGGCTGCAGATTGATTGCTTCCATAATTGAGTCATATGCTGATAATGTCCTCAAATTTCTTTTGTCCTCATTTATAGGCATATATGACTACCAGAAAATGTTAAAATTTCAGAGGCAGCAATCAGAGAAATTTTATAGTTTTGGTCTTAATAATGATCTTCCATCCATCTTCTACCGCTTTTCCGTTTCCAGGTCGCAGGGGTGCTGGAGCCAATCCCAGCTCACACCAGGCAAGGGGCGGGGTACACCCTGGAAAGGTCACCAGTCCATCACAGGGCCAACACAAAGACAGACAGACATACAAACACTCACACTCACATTCAGATATATGGACAATTTAGAGTCACCAGTTAACCAAAACATTCATATCTTTGGATGGTGGGAGCAGGCACGAGGAGAACATGTAAATCCTGAGCAAGAAACACAATTTACTTTACTTTTTTTTTTTTTACTATTTTTAAGTGGCGAATTTTTAAGCCATTTTCTGATGTGCATTTCTACAACCAATTAAATATCAAGATTTCAGGCAGTCCTGACATGCTCTCTGCATTTCATGTGTTTTGGGTATATTAAAGTCCCCACAAAGTCCTTCAAAGTGGTGGAAGGATAATAATATACCAGCAGATGCAATAAAGCCCTCAGACTGTCAAGTTTTCAGGTCCTAATCATGTACTCAATAACAATGGGCACATGGTAAGGTACAGTTTTTCCCAACTACTTTAATTTGGGAATCCCAGTGTAGCGATTAAACCTGGACTCAAGACAGCATTTGGCAGACTGAGACTCCTAAGAACAACAGGCTGGAGCAAGTTCTTTTTTGAAACAGCACCAAGGGGCAGGAGTAAGCGGTATGCCAACAGCCAGAAGAGGGGCAAGTGAACCCGTTTGCTAGCCATGCTAATAGCTACAGACAGACCAGTTCAACCAACACTCCCTCTGGCAAATGCATTGCAAAAGAGAACTAATGAGACTGCAATTGAAGAGTTGTTGGAAATGAGGAAATACTGCACACTTCTGTTGATGGAGACATGGCTTAGCAACAACAGGCCCAACGCTCCTTACCAGATGGAAGAGCTATTCTTCTTCCAAGCCAACTGCAATCTCTCGTAAAAACCCATGAGGAGGAGGACTCCTCTGTGCCTATATCAATAAGGACTGGTGTACCAGTTGTTCCCAGATAACCACCATTTATCCAAACAGTGGAATAGCTGACACTGAAGTTCCAGCCACCCTACCTGCTGCAGTTATGTTTATTGTGACTGTGTATGCTCCCTTATTTGCTAAAACTGACCTGGCTCTTTGACAGCTACACAGCCACATCAATGAGCTCCAAAATAAGAATCTGGAAGCATTCTTTGTGGTGGTAAGGGAAACACTAAGCCGATGCACACTCTGATCAACCAGGTATAAACCAAAAGACGGGAAGCATACGGAGCTGTGCCCCGCCTCCACCTGGGCTTCTCACCTATTGCTATCATGCTGATTCCTGCTCATCATCCTGTGCTCAGATACCATAAGCCCACACAGAAGAACATCGCTGTCTGGCCTAATACAACTATTGCCATGATCCAGAATGGCTCTGAATGAACCAACTGGCAGATCTTCAGAAAATCTGCGATAAACAAGAGAAGCTTTGATCTGGAGAACTATAATGTCAGCCATCTGCAGTTTCATCAGTAAATGCCCCTCAGAGTGTCAGCTGTATATGTGAAGAGAACTCTGTAATGCATTAAACCCTGCAAAGCAGCAGGCCCAGACAACATTCCAGGAAGGGTGTTGAGAGACTGTTAATCAACTCATTAGCATGCACAAATATTTTTCACATCTCACTCTCCCAGTCTGTTGTGCAGTTTTGTCTTAAGACTGCCACTGTCTTCCCAAAAGTGCAACACCAAAAAGTATGAGTGACTATTGCCTGGTGGCTCTGACCCCAATACTGATGAAATCTGGTAACCACAATGACATATAGATATATAGATGAACACCAGTACAGCTGCAGGAACAGTCATCTACATCAGACACAATGTCACCTCACAAGTGTACCCCGCCCTCACCTGGAACGTTGGCTGGGATTGGGTCCAGACCCCCCCCCCCCCCCCCCCCCCGATCCCGACAGTAAAGCAGTAGAAGATTGATGGATAGTCACAACGCTCTCACTCTCCTGGAGAGTAAGGACTCTTATGTCAGGCCTTTTTCTGGACGTTAGTTCTGCGTTCAGTATGATCACTCAGCAGACTCTTGCCAATAAACTATTTCACATAACCGCCACAGAAAATCCATCAATAAGGTAAAAAGCTTCAAGTACTTTTGAGTCAACATTTCCAGTGACTTGAAGTGGACAACAAACACCTCAATTTTCCCTCTCCTCAGGGTTGGCTCATAGACAGGGTCTAAGATAACACAGTTATGATCAGAAGAACCAAGTGGTGCCAGTGCATAAGATTTATAAACCCCCATAATGGTGCCATAGTACAAATCTAGCACTCTGGCATGTCTGTCATACAATTCCCATATTGTCTTTTTTTAGACAATAAGATTTAAAGTCACCAAAGGTGAAATGGGGAGCATCAGGGGAAAAGACCTTCAATGATGCATCAGTTTAACAAGTGTGGATATATACTAGTGATGTGTCGGTCACAAACGATACAGCTCTTTGAAATGAACAACGGGAACCCGGATCCTGCCTGGCTTGGACTCGCTTAATTTTTTTTTTTTTTTTTCTCTTCTCAAGCCACATGTGATTGGTCAGCTACATGAGCACTGATCAGGAGGGGGAGTGGCAGGGGCTACACATGATGCATTTGAGTTTCATTGATCAAGCAAAGGCAGAATGGGTGACCAAGACTTCAGTCTACCCATGCCTTGCACATGTGATGGCACGGAGACTGCGTATTGTGGCCACAGCCGTCCCTGTTTTTCCTTTTTGTTTTACACGTTTTTATTTACTTTTATTGTGGTGTTATTGTTTTTATTTTGTTCTTTTTGTATTTTCGTTGTTTCACACTAAATAGTTTAAAATGGATGAATAAATAAGTATATAATCAGAGATTAGACCTTTTCTCCAATTGAGAAGGGTCTATGTTTTTGTACTTAACATGTATTTATTTTTTGGAGCACTCTGCTCCATGTTGAGTATAAAAAGATATATGAATAATGAACATTTCATATAATGTATGCTTTTTACATGTAGTAATTTGTTTTACATATAATTGTACATTATTTATGGTAATAAATTAATTTAAGCAACAAAAAAATCTGAGGAGTCACTTGAGAGCCGGCTCTTTTTAGTGAGCTGTGCCAAACGAACCAGCCAGCGTTAACCTGGAGACATGGAGCATCAGGTGGATCCTCATGGAGCGAAGAAGTCTGAGACACACCACCAATGAGCCTGGGGGCTACGTCCTTTGATACCACTCGGTGGAGAGGATCCCAAGTGGAGAGCCACACTTTTTGGCCAGCCTGGTAGGTTGGGCCCTCAGAGCACCACTGGTTAGTGGCGAGGGAGTAGTGATTGGCGGCACAGAGTAGGGCAGACCATGCTTGGGTCTTGGTACACCGAAAGCACTGGATGATGGACTGGACAAAGGAACAGGAGGCCTCGCTTTCCTGGGTGGGGAAAATAAGAGGATGCAACCCATAGGTGCACTGAAATGGTGAGAGGCCTGTATCAGAACAGGTGAGGATGTTGTGGGCGTATTCAACCCACAGGAGCTGTGATGACCATGATGAGGGGTTTTGGGAGAGCAGGACCATTTGACTGCAGGTGGATTACTAACCCTAACCCTTAGTAATGCTCACTCACATATATTTTATAGTTTACTCTTTCCCTTTCCCTACTTTTCCCTCTCCTGCAAAGAGGTGAAATGTATTGACAAAATCTGTGACAACAATTTTGTATCCCGAGTAGTTTCCATAATTCTCTAATAGTGCCTTTATTTTTGAGAAGCTTTCATTACATTGTCTTAAGAATATTAATATGTCATCCCCAAATATGCCCCCCCATTATCACCACTTTAACTTCTTCCTCCTTGTGACAGAGAGGGTGAGTGCGCACTATTTGTCCCGTTATTCATTCATAGCTTTCCTTATTTAGCCATGCTTGTCGTTGGTTTGGTCATTGTTTCAACATTTCTCTGTTGCATGAATAGTATCCCAGGTTTGTTTGCGTTTTGTATTATATTTGGTTCCAGCTAACATACAACAATAATTTCTGTTAAAATAAAACAGACAATTATTATTACGTTTAACATTGTTCATTTGTTCAGTTGAAGTTAATTTTCCCCTTTTTTCCCCACTTACCATACCCACCATGTGTTCCAGGGACAAAGGAGGAAGCAGCCAATCACTTCCTGTGCTTGTAACTTTAGTGATATCATTAGTGATGGCACTGGGTTAGACCAGGTATGGGGGGAGGTAGATTATTTGATGTGATGTATTATTGATTGTAGTTCATTTATTTATGGTTGAGAAGGCGTTTTCTCATGTGGTAATCAGTGTGTGTGTGTGTGTGTGTGTGTGTGTGTGTGTGTGTGTTTTTTAGTGCGAATTAGTGAACACAAATAACTTGGGTACTTATCTGTTGCCAAAAGAGATAACATATATCTCAGGAGGGAACAGCCCTGATAGAGGGGCCTATATTGTGTTTAGCTGCCAAGAGAGGGAGGCCATGTGTAGCTGTGTGCACATGTCGAGTAACGTTAAGTTATTATGAGTTTGGTGTTGTTCAGTTAAATTGAGTAAATTGCTTATTTAGTTTGTCTTCTGTTTTTTTTTTTTTGTGTGTGTTTTATGTGTTTTTTTTTGTATTGTATTTTGACCTGGCTGCTTCTTAAAAACACGTAAAAAAATTTTTTGCTTCCTGGACATTGTTTCCAACTCTGCCTCCTATCAATATCCATCTGCTTCTGGTCAGGCTTCCCACACGCCTGTCTAATGATCTGAACTAGTGGTTCAATAAACTGAAGAGATGCATGCATTCTAAATTTCGTTCATGAGACAAAATTTTGAACCTTTTCTATGCACTGTTGATAAATGAGGCCACAAGTCTATCACAAATAGTCCTCAAGCAGTCAGATGTTCATTTCAGTATAGTTTTTGGTTGGCATGAGGCCATGTCAAGATTTTTCATTTTTGCAAACATTTAGTGGCTATATTTGATGTAAGTATGAATGATTAATACTATGCCATGCTTGACAAAAGCTAATTTAACCACTGTTGGAATACAATCTTTAGTTTTTATATTTATCTGGCTCTCCTTATCCCAGATAACAAGGAGAAATAATTTAGAGTAAACACAAGAAAAAATGGACCAGACTCATTGACTAACTCCCTAACAACAAACTTCCGCCCTGCCCTATGTGCCCTAAAGATAATATCTATCTAAGCCAGTGGATGAGCAGTGATAGCTAACATGTCCTTGGGGTCATCAGGTGGGAACCTCCTTTCACTGGTGTTTCAACTAGTTAGGCCCACAACAACTCCAGGAGGCTAGACAGTGATCACTGCCGTCCCAGAGTCACCCCCCTAATGCCAGCCATTGCCGCTCCTCACACAAAGACAACTATCTCAAACAGCACTACTGTCAACTACTCTGACCTCTCGCCAACTGCCCCAGTGAAAGCGGGGTGGGGATACACACCCTGCTTCAGGTAGGGGGAAGAAATAGAATAGAAGAGGTGGAGATAAAAATACGGATGGGACACAGACCCTGGCTCAGGCAGGGGGGATGAAAGTTTAGAGGGTGCAGGAGGTGGAGGACAAGCTACACTAGCAGATTCAGCAAACAAACTCACCTGAACAGTCCTATATTAAAACCAAATCAAAACAATACAGGCCAACCCACCTGGACTAACTGCCTGGTTTCAAAGAGGCTCAAATAGGCCACACCCTCCACTTAAATACTCTTCCTCTGCCTGAATTCTTCCTCTGCTTCTCCCAAGAGTATGTCTGTCTTAAGGGCTCCCCCTGCTGGGCCCCCAGCTACTATTACTTCTTCTAATCCAAATCCACTGACTGGATCTTATTGCCTCATCTGACATTTCCTTCACTATTTTCCTCACCCTCTGTCCCCTTCCTCCTAACTCCCTCAACAAATGAACAACAGATCTGGCTACAAACCCTCGACAACCTACTTTTACTGGACAAATCCTAACCTTCCATCCTCACTGCTCAGCATCCTTACCTAGATCTGCATACCTGAGCTTTTTCCTTTCATATGTGTCTACAACTGAATCTTCCCACGGCACAGTCAGCTCTATGAAATATACTCTCATTCTACTCCTAGACCACAAAATTACATCAGGCCTTAGCTTTGTATAAGCTATTTCCTGGGGAACAACCAGCTAAATCCACCTGCATCTCCCAGTCACTAGCATCCTCTAAGCTGCCTTGCCTCCTTCTTATCTTATTAACGTTCCTTGCTTCTTGAACAAACTGAATTGCCACTCTCTTTGTCTTAGACCCTCCTAAATGTGCCTGCTTTTGCATATCTTCAATGCCTGCAGCTAAGCTTTTTAAAACTTGGTTATGTCACCACATATACCGTCCTCCCATTATCCCAGCACGGCCCAGTTTTCTCTTTTCACCTCTGTGACGAACAATGTTGTAGCAGAATTTCATCCAGCTGTCACAATATTCTGGACGACCTCTTAACTATCCAGGATCTTGCAGCAGCATGGCATGAGCCAGCAATGTAAGTGTTCCCTAATAACAGTCAGTAGTACTTATGATGAATACATGCTGCTGCTTCACACACATCTAATCATATAATCAGTGGAAATAGAAGCAATGTATTGGAGTAATAACTGTAATATTTGTAATATTTTCCACAGTTGGTTTACATTTCAGAGGGGATAAAATTGACAATGTTTTTTTCTCTAAAATTCAGAAACTCTCAGGTTCCCATTTCCTACAAGTAAGAGAGGAAGTAATACTGTGTGTATTGTATATTAAGCGTAAATGCTGAACACCAGTGAGCATTAGTGACCAAAGACCATGTTTTTGCAATTTCAACTCAAAGTCCACAGTCCTGTTGCATGGGGGTTGAATCAATGATGATATTAGTATTTAGGCTCAGCTGCTGTCGTGACATAACACGCTTGTTGTTGGTGTGTGTGTTGTGTGTGTTGTGTGTGATTATGTGCTGAAGGACAAGTTTAAATTATTTCAAAGAATCATGTGAGAGAATTTAGAAAGAGTTAGAGCATGGAATAGGACATGCATTCTTGCATTACAACTGTCCTTACAAGGACAAAAGTACATGTGTGGGCAAGCTTTTGTGTGTGTGTGCATTTGTGAGGGGAGGTACTACGGGCTGGGATAGGAAAAGCTGGCTCCCATTTCGCTCTGAAATAGATAGCAATTCTGTAACTTCTTTGAGTCTAGTCAGGATGAAAACAGCACTCTTCTTTGCTTATTTGCTTCCTGTGCTGACAAAGATAACTCAGGCAACACCAGGTAAGAAAACATATTAGTTCACTTCATATTAGCACTGCAAACTCTGATGCAGTAGGCAGCCCAACAGAAAATATATTATTATATTATTCCATTTTCTAATATTTTAAGGCCTAAGGAAAATAAGAAGATTTGTTGTCTATTATTTTTAATGCAATAAATAAATAAATAAAATAAAATAAAATAAAAAATTATTAAACCCACCTATCCACTGGATTTGCTAAATTGTTTGTGTGGTTTGTTTGTTGTTATGGCTGCTTGCACTCATGACTTTATACTATAAGTCTAGGTCTAAGTCTTTTCAGTCATCTTGGTCATAGTTCTCTGAGAAAGTTGAATCTATGGCAACTGGACATGGTTTGAGGACAGTTGATGATATATCACCTAATCTCAAGAGAGCCTATTGGACAGAGAGTCAACTTTCTCAGAAATGACTCAGTGTTGAATTAATTCAGAATTGGAGTTCAGTGGTTGAGGAAATATAAGTAATAAGTAAAATTTCCTTTACTCATATTGGACAGTCATTACTAATGTTTTCATAAACCAACATTGTATTATACAGTTTTGAAAAACAGAATGCAGCCTAAACAAATGAGGTTGACCAACTATAAAAATAGATACATCATGATAAAGCAGATCAAACCTCCCAGACAGTAAATGTCTCAGATTAATTTCTTACTGTCATTCACATTCTTACATGAGTGATGTTACTGTGACAGTAATCACTGTAGACATCACATCCACTGTTATGAACAATCTTGTTAAAATAAAATTTAAGTCTGAAGTTGAGTATATCATGGTAAAGCATGTTAACATTGGTATTGCCCTCTAACACACAAAACATGCACTTGTATCTTCAGCAGGGGGCATTGACCTGGTGGTTGCTCTGAAAAATGGCCAAATCAGAGGGGAATACATAACAGTAAAAGGCACAGAAAGGATGGTGAAGCAATATCTGGGAATCCCATTTGCTCGTCCCCCTGTGGGGCCCCTCCGTCTGGCTGCTCCACAGGATGTCGAGCCTTGGGAGGGGGAGAGAGATGGAACACAGCAGCCCCCCATGTAATACTGGGTGATACTTGGGGATCAAACTGAATTTTAATTTTATGAATTTTTCCACCTTGGATGACATACATTTCCTCTCTCTCTTCCTATCTAAGGTGCATCCAGGATCCAGAAATAGTTGTGAATGTTTCTAGGACCATGTCAATAGATTACACCCCACCAGAACTTTCAGAGGATTGTCTGTATTTGAATTTATACACTCCAGCTGAAGCAACAAGAGGAGACAAACTGCCGGTGAGTTAAAGCGCCAGTCTGTGCTGGGTATCTACAGTAAGGGCTCAAACAAACACATTCACTTTGTAAAGGAAGGGTGTAGCTCATGATAATGATGCGCTGGACTGTATTCTAGTTTAAGACGTTCATGTTCATTTGTTTTCAATACTTACGGCCCTGCATGTGCTTTCAGTACTTATAGATAAGTCATCAACTTTCAGTGCATTTTCCTCAGCCAGCTACCACTGTTCACAGGCCACCAAGTCACAATCCATCAGTTTCCACTGATAACACTCTCAGTGATTGCATTATACTTAACTGACACTTCAGTCCACCAGTATAATTTTCAGTGGAGTTTTTATTTTTTATTTTTTTGCTGTGGATGATTCATTTATATATCCTTTACCCCGACACTTAAATTTTTTAAAATCAGCTATTACAAAAGACATTTCACTGTTAATACACATTGCATTGTAACATTGTAACTGTTAATAATGCTTCTTCAGTAATGATATTAGACTTTGGTTGCAATGATCGTGCAATTACATAAAAAGCCTCTCTGAACTGAAGAGTTTTGTTCAACAGAAATCCCACTCTTGTTACTACATCAGAAGGTGGGTGATATATTACTGTCTGTTGTGTCTTTCAGTGTGAAGAGGTCAGCTGTTATCACCAAATTCCTGCACTGTGTTGTGTTTCAGGTAATGGTGTGGATTCATGGAGGAGGCCTAGCAATGGGTGCAGCCTCTCAGTATGATGGTGCTCCATTAGCTGCTTATGAAAACATAGTGATGGTTATCATTCAATATCGCCTCGGCATTCTGGGATTCATGAGGTAAAGAATTAGCTTGCCACAAATATTTCTGTGACAGGTTTTTTAACTGAAAACACCAACAGTATAACTGTCAGTTTTGCAGACTTTTCTAGATGAAATGTTTCTCAAAAACCCAAAGCAAATGTTGTGAATATTTCCTGTCTCAAAGCACTGGGGATGAACATTCTCAGGGCAACTACGGCTTCTTCGATCAGCTTGCAGCTCTGAAATGGGTGAAGGAAAATATTGAAGCATTTGGTGGAGACCCAGAAGCTGTCACAGTTGCTGGCGAATCTGCAGGAGGCATCAGTGCCTCCATACTGGTAAGAAAAGATACCACTGGGTGAAAAAGGTGTGCAGTTAAATGTCAACGACACCAGCAACCAATAGCAGGGATTTCATATTCCAAACACATATTTCATGTTATTTTGAAGTTATGGTGATTTTAAGTGAATGTAAACAATGAAATTTACTGTGAATGATAATATTTTTGTTTATGTTCATTTCTTAGGGCCCAAGCATTTGACAGCCTGAGAGACTTTGTGTTGCTATTATTATTATTATCCTTCCACAACTTTGAGAGGCTTTTTGGAGACTTTAACATACCCCAAAACTCATGAAATTTGGACAGCTTGTCAGGAATGCACAAACTTTTTGGTTGCAGAAAATGCGCGTGGCGTAGCACCTTCGCCAGGTTTCCCTATAAAACAAGAATTCCTCCATGTGAAACTCCATCATACATTGTAGATTCAGGTCGAAATCCACCATACAAGATCAGAGTCACACCCTGAACATGTTCATATGTCATGAGTCACGCTCAGGACACCACCTAATGGGAGCAGGAAGTGGCGAATTGTCCAATCAAATCTAACTTCACTACACAGGATCAGACTCCAACCCTCAGCCCATCCATGTGATCGTAGGAAGTCAGCCTCATTTCGTTGACATCATCCGATTTATGTGATATGTATAGGATGGGTTTGCCATATCCTACACTACAACATGATGCATAACTGGTGGGTGCTCTTTTGGGCCACATAGTGGACACAGGCTGAATGTTGCGTGCACGCCGCCCTTGGAGAAAGGTTTTGACATTTATTGCGTTTGGGTGAAGATGTGTTCATTAATAAGAATTATTATCATTATTAAGAACCGTTCATTAATATATATTATAATACTTTTCTCATGAACAGACACTGTCTCCTCAAGCCAAAGGATTGTTTCAGAGGGCAATTTTTCAAAGCGGAGTAGCAACTATTGGGACCTACACTACAAGCCATCCTTTGGTTTACGCCAAGGTACGTTATATGTGAAGTTTGTTAATTAGCATGTACAAAAAATTCACATACTCAATTTGTACACTCAAGAGCACTTCATCAGGAACACCATGCTAATTGGGTAGGTCTAAAATCCAGACCCTCTGTCAAGTCATTGAACATTTATTAACTGCACATACTCTATATGTATTTTAGTACATATATCTGGATTTAAAAAATTGGCCCCGTGTAGACTTATTTAGTTGCGTAATATGTAAAAACAAAATTCACATTATATTGAATTCTACATTATTCACACTATTGTTGGTCTACAATACATGCTAAGAAAAGAATTTGATCATTCACTCCCCAATTGTTGTACTGTTGTATTTTGATAGCTGTTTGCTAGAAAGAGCGGAGAAACTGGTGAAAGAAGCAGAAAGAAAGGGAAAATAATCACCCAAAACAGACAAAAAACTAACAAAAAAAATGGATGTCCTATTGACATCCAACATCAGCATAGCAGCATAGTGGTTAGTGCTGTTGCCCCACAAACAAACAAACGTTCTGTGAGGAGTTTACATTTTTTGTCAAACTTTGTATTGTCTCAGGAGTCAGACAGTAAGGGGCACACAACTCCATCATCACCTAATCAATCATACACAGAAATGACCGATATTTATCGATCCATGTGGGATCTATCTATATGCTTTCAATGCATTACAGAATTTCCTTTATTAACCTGAAAAGGATGGACAGCTATCAAATACTTTACAAATATATTGGGATGTAGGCTATATTATATACATACATATATGTGTGTGTGTGTTTTCTCAAGAATCTCTCTCTTTTTTATTAGCATGTTGCCAGTTTGACTGGATGCGACCGCAGCAGTACAGCAGAACTGGTTGAATGCATGAGGGGAAAAAGTAAAGATGAGTTAGTTGAGGCAACCAAAAAGGTAAATGGCCATTTAAAGACACACAATCAGATGCTAAAGATGTTCTTGATTTGATATTATTGTATTCCTGTATTGTTTTGTTTTTTTCAGATGCATTTCCTGGATCCTTTTATTTGGACAATGTAGTTAAAATTAAATTAGCTCAAAACTAACCAGAGACCTCATTAGTTTTACAAAGTTTCTGTGTGTCATTGAGGAGCTCTGGACAACAACTAAACCAAACTTCAAAAAGAAAAAAGTGTGTCATGTTATCTGTTGTTGCATGTTCTTAGTGTAAATGTTGCCATCTAAGTAATCAAAGGAAACCTGCTGTAGTCATTTGCAGAGAGAGTAGTAACCAACAGAAACAGCACTAACAGAAAAGACAACATTAAAAGAGGAATTCTATTTTTTCAGGCTCAATTTGAAATTTTAGATCCGAGTTGTTAAGCTTAACATTAAGCACAAGGTGGCAGCCAGTGAACACCTTTGATTACTGATGCACTGATGACATGATGAGGAATCAATGTAATAATACTCTCTCCTTGCTCCGAAAAACTCTCAGCTCAACTTTTCATGGATTCCATAATATGTAGAAAAGAATACTTTGAGCATCCTCCCCATCTTTGCATTACATAGGGTGAATAAAGTTCAGAACTGACAACTGGTGAAGTTGACTGAACTCACTGTTCATACAATCACTTAGATAGCTCCTTATTGTGTGTGACATGGGGCAAAATCCTACTAGCAGCCATGAGAAGATGGTCACTGTCAAAAATGACTGATCTTTGATTAGAGTACAGTTTTTTCTATTTGAATTGATGCAATTTACCCATTCATCTCATCATTCTTAATACAGATCCAAGAACAGTACATAATTTCACTACACAGACCAACATTTCTCATCATGCTTAAACACATCACCATTGTGTCACACACACACCTACTCACCTAAACAGTATAAATATTTATACACAACACTCAAATCCAAAAATTGCACACACAAAGCATAAAGTGCCACATAATCCTAACCATAGAAAATGAAACACTGCATTGAAAATACTAATGTTAAATCTTCTATATATTTTTTTTTATCTTAGTATGTTTCTAGGTGCAACATGTTCAAAATGTAAAGCTATTGTCTTCAACAAAACCTTTATAGATTTCCATAAAGTGTTGTAAACTCACAGTCCTGCACAGTCTGATAGGAAGAATTAAATGTTCACACTTTATTGTTACTTAATGTATCTATAATAGTTGGACCATATGGGGATTTGTACAAATATAAAAAAATCCATCTTACAGTAACCACCTCATTCCTCTCGTTCCTCTGTAAAAATGTCCCCTGTGATGTCTCTGTGGATGATTACTGACAAAGCAAATGGCATGCTTTATTCATTTTGCTCTTGCCTATCGTAGAGTAGTATGATACATCCCATTTCTACAATGCAGTGTAGTAAATGGCTGGCTAAGACCTACCAATATTCAAATAATACAATGCAGTTGTGGTAAATAACATATTTTACAGACAGTAAACATCAAACAGATGCATGCCATTTCTTTCAATTTCTGAAGATTTGAATGATAGAACTCTCCCTCGTGTTTGATTTGACTTTCAGTCCAGCCTTTCTCATAGTTAAAGTAACTCATTTATATTGTGAGGGATCGACTGACCTTGCATGTTTCAGCATGTGTGAGCGAGGTTTTGATTGTTTTAGGGGCTTTAGCACAGCGATTTCTAGTTGTGAGTAGTGTAGGCTATTATCTGTTCTGGGAACTGTATTAAAGGACGTAACCAGCATGCGTCTGATAAGTATATTTAATCCTGGACTTTTTCCCTTTCCAAACATATCTAGATAACCCTCTGTCCCATTCTAAAAACTATTTAAGTGGTATTTCAATTGGCAGGCACTGGAAGGAGTAAAGTAGTCTTGGCAAGATATTCAGCCTAATTGATTCTATCCTAGAGCTCAAACCCAGAGAGGGAACAACATTCCACCTTTGTATGCCTGATTTTATCTTTGAATTTAGGCATCCATAGTTAAGGTCAAACATCTTTGAAAAATAATCAGCAGTATCTCCCAGATACTTATACTTAATGAACACTGTATCCCATTTCCAAATACCTAACTTCTTAATCTCCATTGGTGGGTCGTAGTTAAAGGTTGAGTTTTACTAATAATGATTTTGTACCCAGAAACTACACTGTATTCCTTCAACATTTTAATAAATTTTAGGAGTGTTTGTGTGGGTTGTGCTATGCTAATCAGTAGATCATCTGCAAAAAGAGCCAATTTCTCTGCCCAGATGCCATTGTTATCCCTCATACCCGACTTCTGTCTGAGCCACTGGCTCAGTGGCTCAATGAAGAGGGCAAAGGGGAGTGGTGACATGCAACAGCCTTGTATCATTCCTCTTTGCAGTGTGAATGAATGAGTTAGATCTCCACTGACTTTTATCTTGGCTGTCGGTTTATCATATAGTGCTGCTAATGTATCAATTATAGTTGTATGAAAATCAAATTTTGTTAATACCTTATACAGGAAGGACCATCTCACTGAGTCAAATGCTTTCACTGCATCGAGACCAGCGGTTTTCAAGGAGTTTTTTGATTGGAAAGTCAATGAATTGCTGTGTGTGAAACATACAAAGCAACAATAATAACAGTAATAATAGTAATAATGATTGGGGGGGTAAAGAGGCGGCTGCATACTTATGTGTTCTCTTCGGGGAGGCTCACTATCCCACACTTTGAAAACCCCTGGTCTAGACTAATTAGTGTCTCTAGTTTTTTTGAATGACCTGTCTCATAACATGCAGTGTTTTCCTGATACTGTAGTCTCTGTCTGATCAAGCCTGTCCGGTCTTCGTGTATTAGGTCTGGTAGAATCAATTCTATTCTTTTGGATAGAATAGAGGTGAACAGTGTATAGTGAATCTTTAAAACACTTACTGGGTGATAGTTCCTACACTCAAGTTTATCCTTTCCCTCTTTAGGAATGATAGATATTATTGTGTTCCTCCATAAGGGGGGATCTTTTTCATTTCCAGCACCCAAATGAATGTTTTTAAGAGTGTTGGAGGTAATTGGGCCTGTATTATTTTATACCATTCTGGGGTGAAACCATCAGTCCCCAAGGGACTTTCCTCCTTTCAGCCTTCCAATTGCTGACTGTAGTTCTTCTTTTGTTATTTTGGATGTCAACCTATCAATTTATTCTTTTGTGACCTTGGGCAGGTGTATCAAAGATTAAAAAAAAAGCATCTATCTGGTGATTATCTTTTGATTGGGGTTGAGAATATAATGCTTTATAGTCGTTTTCAAAACATTGTTGAATTTTCTCCATATTGGTTTCTATCTCATCTGTTGTGGAGTTTCTTAATTTGTGTATAGTTCTGTCTGCTTGTTGCTTACGTAGCTTATATGATAGAAACTTCAATGATTTTCCCCCTACCTCATAGTACTGTTGTTTCAAGAACAAACTTTTAAAATGGTACAGTTCTACCATTTGAGGAGTCCAATTTTGGGTTTAATCGAAAATTAAAGTCCCCGCTGCATATTGAAATCCCTTGACTTTTTGTTGTCATTAATTCAAATAGATGTTTGTAGACATGCCAATCGCTACCAGGAAGAATATATGCATTTATGAGACTTGTCACTATTCCCTCTATTTTATCCGTAATTATAACATTTCTACCTTCCTTATCCTTATAGTCGAGATATGTTCATAATTTAATGCACTGGATATCAGAAATGCCACCCCTTTCTGTTTCCCAAATCATGTGAAGAAAAAAAATGTTTAAAATCCATTTTATATAATTTAGCATACTCTGAGTCATCTAGGTGGGTTTCTTGCAATAATCTATCGTGTTATAGGTTCTGGTTCCCTCTTTGAACTTAACAGCTTTCCCAGCCTGGCTGGTAAAAGAGTCTGGAACTGAACTTTATTATGTTTCAGAACCTTGCGGACCTCTGTGTATTCTCTCTGTTTTTTTAGAACAAGAGGTGGGTAGTTGTTATCCAGGTTTATTTGGTTCCCCTGCCAAGTAAATCTTTAACTCTGTCATGCCTTGCGATCACTTAGTCTTTTGTTTTGAAGTTTAAGAACTTCACGATGATAGAACGAGGTGGATCAGCGGTGTGCTCTTTTGATCTGTAGATCTGGCATGTCTTCGGATAAACCAAGTCCCTCACGTAACAGCTTATTCGCGAATACCCTCATTGTTGGTGACTTATTCTTCAGCCCCTCCGGAACCCCATAAATCCTTACATTTTCAAGTCTGGAGCGATTCTCTGGGTCCATTAGCTTGTCCTCTACCTTCATATGTAGATTTAACATCTCCATGATGACTTTTTCCATGTTATGAATCCTCTCCTCCACTTTCTCGATTCTTCCCTCTGTTTCATGCAATCTGGCAATCACTCATCTTTTATGACTCCAATTGTTCTCTATTTTCCTGGCATAACCCTCTCAACTCTCTCAAGATAAGTTCCAGGTCGGCCATGTCTTGGCCTCACCACTCGCTAGCATGTACTGCTAATGTTTACCTTTGCTGTGTCTCGTCCTTGTCTCCCGTTTCTTCTCTCTACTAGTTTTTTGCTCAGTGTTGGGTAGACAACTGGCCCCAGTTCTTAATGGTTTTCAGAGCGATTTACTTTGTTTATATTGGGGTATTTCAACATTTGTTTTGGCTCGGTTGGGGACCTCCCCTACTATGCGCCCATCTTGGTAATGATCCAACCAGAAGTCCCTATCTGTACGGTTTTATGCATTGTACTGATTGGATGATTGTGTGGATAATCATGAGTACAGCTGTTCCTAATGCTTGCTGAGTGAAGTGTCATTGATGTTCTGTGTTGTGTTTAGATGAAAATCTACCTGGGAGCTGTGGTGGATGGTCTGTTTCTAACTGATACAGCAGAGGAGCTTCTAAAGAGGAAGGAACTATTACAGATTCCAGTGATAATGGGAATAACTAACCACGAGTTTGGATGGATCCTGCCTCAGGTACGGAGCACACATCTCAGTTCTTTGATTTTGAATATTTAAACATCGTAAAATTTGTCCTGTCTGTAACTAACAGCGAAACATTGTTCCATATTTACCACAGAGCTTTGCTCCACCTGGCTGGGAGAACGGCATGGACAGAGAGTCTGTGCTGGCAGTGGTGAATATGTTCAATCCTTCAGGGGTGAGCTCTGAGTTGACCATGATTTCTTTCATTGATAATACTTCTGAAATGACAGTGAAAGTATGAATCATTTTCATACTGCTAAAAACATTCATTAGCTGCTGTTGCCAGTCTTATGAAAAACACGCTGTTTTAGCTCAGGCTCAGAAATAGTATCAGGATAAATTTAATAATCAGCATAATATTCAATTTCTCATTATTGAAACCAGTAACCTTCTAGCAGTTGCCAAACACCGTCAGGTGGCACCTTCTCGCCATAACCCCTCCACCATTAACAGCATACAATCACTTAATTCCAGGCTTTTGAAAAATTTGCTTCCACTGAGTAGCTGCAAGTGTGGTAGTTTTTGAGGTTAATCTACTACAACTACTATTACTACTATCCAGACAAGACCACCAATTTGGTCTGTGCTCCAGAGCTGCAGTCGGTGTTTTAAATGCCAAACGTTCCGGTCCTTGTGTGTGTTGTTGTGACTGAAGTGGTGTAGTACTTCTAAAATTTGTGGCCAATATCTTGGTCAGAAAGTGCAGAATTAACAGCAACAACTTCAGTAAATTCTTCGGCTTTACACACTACATGCTCTGGGTCAGCAGGTCCCACTTCCGCATACTCTGCAAGGTCTAAAATGTCTTATATATATATAATTATAATGAACTGGTGTTTTAATGAATTAATGAAACATTTAAGTCATTGTTTAAATATTTATTTATATATTTCATTTTGCCCCTCTTGATCCTCCTTAGACATCAGCCTCATACTTAACATGAAAACCAACGTTTTTCAAAACACCTGATCTGAAGCTTCGGTCTCAGACGTATTAGCGGCATTAGCCATGTTGCTTCACTTGTAACTTCTCAGCACTTTGTTTTTGTCTGAATGAATGAATGAATGAATGAATGAATGAATGAGGGAGGGACTAAGGCCGCATAGTTCACATTCACTGAGCTTTCAGCACAGAGCATTGTCACAAGTTGATAAAATAAATGTTCGGCAGCACGGCGGTGTAATGGTTAGCGCTGTATGACCACAATAAGAAGGTCGTGTGTTCGGTTCCTTTCTGTGCAGAGTTTGCATGTTCTCCCTGTGTCTGCGTGGGTTTCCTCCCACCGTCCAAAGAAGGATGTATAGGTTAACTGGCGATTCCAAATTGACCGTGAGTGTGAGTGGTTGTTTGTCTCTGTATGTCCTTGAGTGTTGGCCCTGCAATGGAATGGCGACCCGTCCAGGGTGTACCCTGTGAGCTGGGATTGGCTCCAGCAGCCCTGCAACCTGGATATGGATGAAAATGAGTGAGTGTGTTGTTCGGTTCACAATGCATTCCAAACCACTGTAAACCAAACCACTGTATCGAACGGTTCAATACAGCTGCGTATACTATTGCACCCCTAGCAGATATCAGGTAAAATAGTAGGTCACACCAACTTTTTCCAGCAGCTCCCACGTATGTTCTTCAGGTCATGCAATCATACCTCATTTTGATTGGTTTACACAAAATAGCACTACGTCATAGATATATAATGGGTTGGTTTTTTTCAATGTTCCAGGTCTCTGCTGCCAACAGCATGATTGTAGACGAATACTTGAAAGACAATAAAACACCTGAGGAGATTAGAGATGGATTCACTGAAATTATGAGTGACCTGCTTATGACACTGCCTGTTGTCAGCGTGGCTGGATACCACATTGGTCAGTGACGCTCTTAAGTTTGATTTTCAACCTGGTGTAGTAAAAGCAGCACAATTAACAATCATATTGCAGTGAACAATAATCATTATCTCTAAGACTAGGATAATCATTTTTTGTGAAGATCAAAATTTTTTTTATGTTAGTTTCAACCCTAGCTTTTGTCTTTTCTTGTTTTTGTTTAGATGCAGATATTCCAGTGTACATGTATGAGTTTGTGTACCGTGCTGACGTATACAAACAGAGCAGACCCAGCTTTGTGAAGGCAGATCATGCAGATGATGTTGGTTTTGTTTTTGGTGGTTGTTTCTGGAGTGGACATATAAAAATCACAGGTAGGTATAATGCACAGTAGTATATAATTGCACTCCTTAAAAAGGATATGCTTATTTTTGTGCATATTTGCGAGATCTAAGTAGCTTAATATTAACTGATGATCAAGTGATTCCAAGTCATAACACAACTCTGGAATTAGGTGGACTGAATGAAGATTGAATTTACTGAAAGTCCATATACCTACAACACTTTGCACTGCAGTCAGCTTAGGGAAATACAATAAATATATATACTAAATAATAATTCATTATTTAATTTTGTGATTAAAAACCCATCTTATTCCAACTTCAGGCAACATAACCAAGGAAGATGAGAGAATGTGTAGAACCATGATGGCCTACTGGGCCAATTTTGCCCGTTCTGGGTGAGTAAACACTTTGGACAAAGTCATTAAAGCTGCATTAATCTGGGACAGCCCCTGATGAATGATCGCCTGATTGCAGATAATTTCAGCTCTGCAGATATTTTAGCATCTTTCAGGTCATTACTTTGCTTTAATGGCCTCAAAGTCACTGTACCTAGTAAGCTAGAGGAATTAATATTAATAACATTTTGAGAGGATCAAGACACAGCATGAGCCAATGATACCATTTAGTAATTTCTTTATTTTGTACATCCCCCAGCTATGTGATACAGAAATTTCTGCTAGTACTTGCCAAGTAAGAAAAAACATAACCATGCCAATGTTTCTCTACTGACATGCTAATATTCGCTGGCAACATTTGGCAGAAATATATCAGTGAGGTTCATGCTCCAAGAAATACCATGACAAAACAGAGCAAAATGATGATAGTAAGCAGAATGTACACGCATTCAACATAATACATCCAAGCCAGGATGTAGCAGCAGCGAATGTTCACAGGATACTGGCAAATAAAGACTTTGAAACAAATTAATAAAAATATATATGGTTGAAATCAAAATTTTGGTTTATATTATGCAGAATATGCAAGCATGAAGAAGCAAAGAAATACAACAGATATAAGCATATCGCATAATGAGCAAGAAAGAGGTTAATTTGAATCATTTAAAATTGGCATTTTAAATTAGTCAAAATCATTCAGGGTGTGAACAGTTACTATGCTCTTTAAATAATAAGACTATTAAAAAAATATATACTAATTTGAAAGACTCACTGTCATAAATCAATAGTGAAGATGCAATTGATTTACTTGCTTGCTGCGTAATATGTAACTAGCATGATTGAATATCTTCTCAGCTCTCCCAATGGTCCTGGTCTGGTCAACTGGCCTCAGTATTCCAGACAGAACCAGGAGTATATGGAGCTGGGCCTTGTACAGACCATGAGACATAAATTGAAGAAGGACAGGGTCCATTTTGCTACTGTCACCCTTCCTCAGAAGCTGGAACAGTTGGCAGCAGCGGCCAAGAGTGGAAACTGAGCTCCACAACTTTCAACATTTTTCATGTTGAGCCAAAGTCTGAGAACTTTTCTATGCTTCCTCACCATGAATAACAATCTCTGTTCATGGATTTACTGTGGATTTTCTGTAATTTTCCTTCATATATCCATGTAGGTTACAACCTAGCTGTCATTAAAGGGAATAATTTCACTTCAAACAAACTGTCTCTTGTTAAAACAGTCTGGTGTCATTGGCTAAAGTTGTTGTTTGGATGATCTCAGCATTAGCTTTGACAGTTCCCTTACAGGTGGAGATTTCCCATTTCCCAGCACCATGTTAAATACCCACAACATTCACAACATCATTCATCCGTTCATTCATTCATTCATTCATTCATCTTCTATTTCCATTTCCGGGTCAAGGGGGGGTTGCTCTGGAGCCAGTCCCAGCTCACATTGGTCATGGGCGAAGATCTACGACCTTGTGGTTGGGGGGGGCAACAGCGTTTACCACTATGCCGTTAGGTCGTTGCGATGGAAATATATTGGCACAACAGCCGCCGTTCATTGGCTCCTTTGCCTGCCGACATCATTGGATTCTCCCTCTGTTGCGTTGCCATCTGTTTGCGCCTGCGCACTTCTACAGTTCGTCAGCAGCGTCAGTCAGAGAGGAAGAGCAGTCTACTCCGAGCAGAGACGAGCTTCAATGTACGTATGCTTGTAACTCACGTTTATTTCTCACTAAAAAGCTATTTTCTCAGTAGCTTAGCTATGTTATTGGATGTCTATATTTTTTGCATACCTTCTCAGTGTGCTGAATAGGTCTTGGTTACCAGTGAATAGCTGTTTCTCTTGTTTTCGTTGTGTTCGGGGTTTTGGAAAACGTTGACTGTCGAGATGTTTTGGTGTATAATTGATATATGTGTGTTTTTTTGTGTGGATGAGCGCCCAGGACTGACCTGCGGTCTGCCCGTCCTGTCTGAACATGGCTCCACAGTGGCGTTCCCATCAGAGCTCTCAACGTTACAGGAAACGTCAGTGTTTGTTTAGCGCTGCTTCCTACCTCAGCTACCAAGTGTACCCAGTTAGGGGTCATGAACTCACCGGCTCACTGTGTTCGGGGTCTGGATTAACTACTGTCAGCACTGTGCCAGCCTCACTACCGTCGCTTTCTCCTTTTTAAGTATTCGTGTCCAAATGCATTCACTGACATTAACCTACGGATGCTGCTCGTAAAGTGGATCGCGCTGAAAATATTTTTTTTCCGCTTTTAGCGTCATACTGTTTAAGATAGCGGAGTATGTGGGTTTTTTTTTTTTTCATTTGCAGCAATCTTTATCATCTTAGAAATACAGTAAATAGTTCAATCTAAATCTAAATGTAAATCCAAATGATGAATCCAAATGCTACAATCCAAATGTTCTGGGCGAAGCAAAATATTTGGCTAATTCACACTGCCGGTCTCCGGAAGTACCGAAATAAAAATTTTGAGATGGTCAGACTTTTAAAGAATGGAATAACGAATTAAAACCAACCTATCGAGGGACTGACTGCCAAAATTCTGTATTGGCTCCAGGACAGGGGGGGTGGAGATCAGATAGTGCTTGTCAAAGTAAACCCCCCCTCCCTTGAAAAGGACACATCAAATAAAATTTCTTCAAACAAGGTTTTGCTATTTTTGGTAGTTATCAAAAATATCATTAATCCATTTTGAAGTGTTCATTTCTATCTTTGCTTCAATGTGAGCATGAATCACATTGGAAAGCATTGTTTTTAGATTTATGTCCTACTACGAAGCAGCTTCAGAATAATATGAAGAAAAAAGGAGTTGACATATTGTTCAAGAGATGGTAATAGTATTAGGACTGATCAGACAGGTTGGTGTCTCTTTAATCCCCTATGTGCTGTTACTCAATCTGAGTGGATTCAGTAGAAAGCACATTACAAATGTTCTGTGTTGGATGAGCTGGATAAGATGCACCACTCTTAACTGTTTCCATGTTTAATGATATGGCATTTTTCTGTCTCATAGAATCCATCTTGCTCTCTGAAAACATGTCGTGCTCTGTTGGGAATGTAGCTTGCGGTATGTAGATTAAATCTGTAAGTGCTTCTCCTCAGCCATTACACTGGTGAGCTTCAGCACTTGACAGCTACTTCTCCTTGTCACATCTGTTATTGCACCTAATATGAGGTTGTCTGCTTCATTTATCCTTTTTTGGGGCTATGGTTCAGCTCTGTCCCCAAAATAGTTTTTAAATGTGTCATTGCAGAGGTATCATGTTGTAAAAAAGCAAGATTGCCTTTAATGACAGGGAAACAGTACATTTTTGATTTTCATCTGCATTACAAAATGTGACTGTTTTTGCTGTCTGTCACATAAAGCTAAATCAGAAAGCCGTATACCGAATACCTGTAAACAGGTGACACACAAATAATCTGCCCTGATAAATTCAGTGCTGTTTGGTTCCATGGTGCTCAAAAGAAGCTCCCATGAGTTTTCTCAATTACATTATCTGTCTTTTGGTTCTGCCTACAAAGTTGTATTTAGTAGTAATTAAATGAGATTATGTCTGTCTGGTCCCCTGCAATTTGTTAATAAAGCTTATAGTTTCACAACCAGACAAAATGGCAGTAGCCCACACAGGAAATTGTGTGGTGAGCTCACTGGAATCTGTTGCTTCAGAGCTGAGATTTCCAGTCAGTTCCATTTATCTTAGCAGTGCTAGCGCTAAGATTACTTATTAGTAGACTTGGCACAATGGAAAATCTGCTACTAAAAGGAAGGTTCATTGGCACCACTTTGATTTGGGAGGGAGGCTCTAGTGTGAGGACAATACATTTGTTAATAGATGGATTGAAACTACAAAATAAAGATAACTTAAATTCCACTTGAGCCATCCCGCACAACAATGATGAAAATCTAAGGTTGGATATGAGTTTATGGCTTACTCAGGCTGGACTGTAGTGAAGATTGTTTATGAGAAAATTGGGTAATGGACCAATACCCTGAGGTGTGGACTTTGAAACCACATTAAACTGATTTGATATATTATGAAATCATGTCAAACGTGGGTAGAAATGCAATTTTTTTGGCTTGCCAATTGCAGCATTTTGCTCTTGAAGCTGCAGTTACTGTAACAAATGAATTGTGAAACACCACAAGCACTGAGCATAACAGCAGCTCATATCATATGATGTTTTTGTGCTGTATAACATCTCCTCGTGGTGAAATAGGCTTGGGGGCAGGTTGCATAATGGTCCTGTCTTTTAAGTATCAATCATATCCATTGAAGATAAATGTGGTTCTATATAGAAAAGATCCACTTCACAAAATCACCTTCAGTATTTTCACCTTCATACTACCTTTAGAGATTGTGTATGAGGAAGCAGCTTTTCAGTGTGCCTTTGTATGTGTTTTTTGCCCCCCAAAGCAAAATGTCTTTCAACCTTTTCAGCCTAAGTGACAAAGTGCTGATTTTGTGTTTCCCAGTGTCTTTAAATTAAATTATTAACACCAGACCTTGTGGCAAACAACCGTCTGAAATGTGACTGTTATGACTCAATTACATTATTTCCTCAAGTTGGTCATAGTTGTCAGTTGACCAGTGATAGTGTTTCAGACAGATTTACATGTAGATCAGCAGCCATGTATGTTTATGTTTATCATTGCTTAATTTTAGATTGTACATCTATGTTTTACCTATACTTGATATGTACTTTGTACTTTTGAATGTGTCTTGTGTGATTCTATCTTTCTCCACATGATGGGTGTTGTGGGTAGGCTGGAACATGTCACCACAGGTCTTACTAAATACTGCATTATACATGTACAACCATCCCATCTGCAGAGCTGCAACCCAAACATAGTTTTGGACCACACATTGCGCCCCACAGCTGAACTTCACTGAAATGCAATCAGTCTCATCACTTTGTAGTCAGGCACGATTGTGTGTTATGGAAAAGTTATGTCACAATGAAAAACAAAACAAAATGATTAAATTGCCTGTGAATTTCAGTAAGGAATTTGGAACTGTTTAAACTGAAAGGGTGATACTGTACCTGCTGGAAATTGGCATGTTAGCACTATCAATGTAAGCCATGTAAGAATTCTGCCATCGCCAATGTTTATGTAGAAGCACTTCTGTGTCCAAAAACAGCCTCACAGAGCTGAAAATGACTAACTCTTAGTTTACCTCTCAGTGCCATTTGTGAATTTAAAAGGTTATCATTGTTAATTGTCTCATTCCTGTCTCCACAGATGCAGTGGGATCTTCATTTCACCTGATGTCTACACCCTAAGGCAATGTGAAGGTCCGCAAAACCCAGTAAGGATGACCTCAGCTGAAACCCCCGCCACATCTTTTACAGCCCCCATGTTCCTGGAGAGCAAAAAATAGTTTATTCTCAACACACTATTGCAGTACTAAAGGAAAGGCACTCGTTTCCAACATGGAGGGTGTTGCAGTGCAAAACCTAATAGACTTTGACCATCCCTCAGAGACAACAGCTCTAAGTGCCAATGCGTGCCAACATCACAGCCACACAGACATTTTCTCTCGAAAAGCAGTGTCTTCCATTGGAGTCCAAAAGCAGCCTTTGCAGCCAGAGCCGATAGCACCAAGTAATCCCAACTCTCACCATCACCAGGAGGAAAGAGGTAACAATAGTCCGGCAACAGAATCAGCAGACAGCGAGAATGACATGGACCCACCCTTTCATATATCAGAGCAGAGGAGGCCATCATTTTCGTCTACTCACAGCAGCGAGCATGCTGATATTGCAATGGGGGAGAAGAAACAGTTTATCAAGTATTATGTGGAGAAGGTGTTTCATGGAAAGTAAGCCGAAATTTTTTTTTTTATTATTTCTTTGTGTGGTGAACTTAGATGAGGTCATATGTGACAGCTTTTTATTAAATACTGCTGTATCTGGTTACTTTTTCTTCCCTAGCTGCTTTTTTCTTAACCTTTATTTAGCCAGAAAAAGTTGAAGAAGCATGTGTTGCTTTTCTCTCATGAACCAAAGTAGCTAAAAAATTCTTGTAGAATCCCAGTGTACTCAAATGTAAATATACAGCTGAGCACTTAAGACTTAAACAGCCTCAGTTCTTAATGTCCCATGATGTTGGAAACGTTTCTTTTCCATGTTGTTCCATGTTTATGTGCTTGGTTTATTGGATAATTGTATGAATATGCACTTTTTCCAATAAAATGGTACATGATTACCTTTGCTAACAAAAAAATATAGATTTGAACTGTAAACAGCATCAAATGAGCACATGAATAAAAGTATTTTTATTTTCTTATTATACATTTTCACTTCCATTTCCAATTAATGGCATTTATCGGTCTTCATTTTTCATTGTGCTTATCCTTAAAGGAATAGTTGAACATTTTTTGGAAGTACGCATAATTGCTTTTTCTCAGCAGTATTGAGATTGTTACCACTCATGTCTGTATGTTAAAGTATGAAGGTACAGCCAGCAGTTTGTTAGCTTAATTTAGTATTGATTCTAAAAAATGAGGTTGCAGCTATGAAAAGGTAGGCTTGCCAAATAGAGTCCTTGTGAGTTCAGAACATGATACTTTATTCAGATGATTGACAAACCAGAGAGACTGTTATATATGAAAATTAATTTGTTTTAGGTAATAGAGTACGTCATAGTACAGAAACAGCACTGATAAAAGTTACCAATGATATTCTTATGGCTTTAGACAATGGATTGGTGTCCATATATGTCACACACATCTTGACATTTAGTAAAGATTGGTAACTCAAATTTTGTGTCTCTTTCTTGTTCTGTTTTTCCACAAATAAATTATACCACACTTTCACAGGGAGGACTTTGACCAAGAAGAGAAGGCTTGGTTTGGACAACTATGCAGTGAAGAGACAGGCAAGCTTAGGGAGTGGTTTGCCAAATACGTCAGTGCACAGGTGAATATGGGAAAATGAAGTGCTGATAACTGCTGAGATGTCACATATAACATTTAAAGCTTCTATTTCTGTTTAAGTAACACTAGTTTTTATATTTAGCAACTTTGTTGGAGATTGGCACCTATCTCAAAATTTAGTTTTAAAAAGTATAGTGATGAAAAAGTTAATAAATACATTTCATTTGTCAAGCATTTCATTACTGAAAATTCATATGTGAAAGCCAAACTACTTTGTAGAATAACTAGTTGAATCCAGGGTAGGTTTTTGAATGTATAACTTTTATATTTTTATCACTGACCAAGTAAATATTATCATCTTCTGTTTCTGCCAAACAGCTTGTAACTGTCTATGTCACACTTTGATTACAGCGCTGCCATTCTAAATGCGTGAGTGAAGCCACATTCTACAGATTGGTGCAGTCTTTTGCAGTTGCCCTTTTCGAGTGAGTCTACATTTTGTTGAATTTGTTGGGTAGCTTGATATTTGAATGGTCT
The DNA here is from genome assembly GCF_900963305.1 of Echeneis naucrates. Classification (NCBI taxonomy): domain Eukaryota; kingdom Metazoa; phylum Chordata; class Actinopteri; order Carangiformes; family Echeneidae; genus Echeneis; species Echeneis naucrates. Next base: position 21,715,138 of record NC_042526.1, on the reverse strand, counting down.
TTACTCTGTCTGATTATAAATGTTAAGGGATGGCATAACTGTAAGCCTAAGACTAAAATGTGTCAACAGTGTCTACTTTTCCTTGCATGGTGGTGAGCCCAAAGCTTATTGGTTCCTCTAGAAGATAAGTTTTCAAAAGATTGTTACAAATTCATCCATCCATCAACTTTACTACATATCCACCCGAAGCAGATTCCAGCTGGCATTGAGCTAAGAGCGATGTACACCCTGCAGATCACAGGGGCAACAGTGCTAACAACTGCACCACTGTGCTGCCACACATTTAAGTATCTGGTTCAGTAATAACCCAAAACAGCTGGCTTCGTTTGGTTGTTTGTTTGTTTGTTTGTTTTTTTTTGGTTTTTTTTTTTTGTATTTTTCAAATATTGCTGCTACTACTGCAGGAAACAATTTCAAAACCACTTTTTTCAGCATTTGATTAATACACATTTACACTGCAGTGTATATTCCAAGCATTTCCTGTGTATATTAGGCTGAGTAAAAAAAAACTACACTGTATATGGTTATACAAGAATTTGCATGTAAATATTTTGAATAGTTTTTGGAAGCAATGGAGCTTCATGGCTCAGAAGAGAAATATGCCTTAGGTATGAAATGTACAGGCAATACTACAACGCATGTTGTGCTGGGTCCTTTCATGGGTTTTGTTTACAAAGAGAAAACCATATCAATGTCTTTTCATTTTAGTCGAAAATATCCAGGAAATGACATCTGTCCTTACAGTGAGGATATCAGGATAATTTCTAAAGACATGTCGTGTTTGCAGGTGTTACCAAATGGATGACTACAGCCCAGCAAAAAACCTCATGACAATGTGCTTCACATACTACTATATTGGTAAGTTCTAATCGCTTTTACTTTATATAGCTATTCTTTCTTTTCAAACTGTCAGAATTGTTAGTTTTAGATAAACTTAGTGTGGCGCTAGGTAGGTGAAGAGCAACCAACTCCCAATTTCAGAAGAAGAGAAATACATATATATGACATGTAGAAAGAGAGGAGAGGCAGAGGCAGGGATTACCATTACAACATCCTGAGACCAGAGGCAGAGAGCCGAAAACAAGCTGGTTTTTGACTCAGCAGAGCTATGACACGGCTATTTGTGAGAAAACTGTAACCTTCAGAGACATCTCTCTGAAGGGGCAGTCACCAATATAAGAAATTCCTGAAGCATTGAAGGGCTTTTTATGTTTCTAGAACCTAAAATGTGGACAAAACAGCAATTTAAAAAACCAGTAGCAGTTATGCTTTTTTCCAGAGATGTTGTACTGGAGTGATAGGGAGAAATCAAAGGTGCAATTGTCACTTAGGCTCACAAATCCAGTTCTGTTAGTCTCACTGTAAAAGTTGGCACATTGTCTGAGAGAGGGCAAAAAAAAATATATCAAAATTTCTTTGAATGTTTTCTGTATGATTGGCAAAATAAGAAAAATAGGCCAGAAAGTGACAGGATTAATAATAGAAGGTAAACTGGTCTAATATTTTGCTACATTAATGTAGCAATTTTAACAGCAATTAGTTGGTTGGCTTCAGTTTTTGTACAGTTTCTAACGGTTCCACTCATCACATCACGCATTTAATGCATCAGAACTGTGATGCCTTTGACCATTCATACATCAGGGACAAAGTTAAATAGTTTAATGTTTAAATAAAAACGCCTTGAGATGCTTTAAAATACATGAAATACATAAAATGACATGATATACATACAGAAATATGTATTTATTCTTAACTCTATGCTCTGCTTTTGTTCAGGAAAGATTCAGATGTCTCCATCAAAGCTGCTGGATCATGGTAGTCCTGCAGCTGGTCCAGACTCATATCTAGATAAAGCAAATTCCTGGTTGACTGGGAAAAAGGATGCTGCCGAGCGTTTAATTAAAAACACATCTAAAACTGATGTCAAAGGCTTTTTTGGAGGCTTAGAGACCAAACTCAGGAGCTCAACAGCTCCTAAGTCTGAGTGAGCAAACACTTTGTTTCCAATTTCTTTAAATTAACATAGTCAGAAATTATTGTATGACTTACTCATTCCTCCTCTTATTTTTTAGGCACAAAGAAAACCGAGTTGAAACCAAGCCCAAATCACCAGGTTATGTGCTCTTACTACTATGGAGCCCCTTAAGGCTCAAGTGGAGAAAATTTTTTTGGATCAACCTCTGCGTTCCCTCTCAATAATTTTTACAGTCTCTCAATATGATTTTCATAGCGCAGGGGTACAGATATTATTCTGTGATAATAGAATTTTTCTGGGCATTTTGCAGTGCATGTATACTGGGGAATGTGCCGCGGTAAAAAAGGGTAAGAAGGGTCTGGTGATGCGCATGATGTCCGCTTGATCTGAGATAGTTTTGATGGTTATGATATAACAGGGAAAATCATATTGTGATGGAACGCAAAGATTGATCCTAAAAAATGTTCTCCACTTGACCCCCAAGGGGCTCCATATACTACTGTGTAACACATAGTAACACAAAAATACCTTCTCTATTGCTCTGTTAATTTTTAGAAAATGTTGCTTGGAAATTAATTCAGTTTGGCAAGTGCCTCATGTTTTCTCTTCCACCACAGCACCTGAGATTCCAGAGGAAAAGAATGGAGAGAAGATTTATCTGTACACCCACCTGAAGCAGCAGCCCATCTGGTAAGCTGAAGAAACTCAAGCACACTATCATGTACTGTCAATGTGACATGGATGTCACCCTATTGTAAGATATCTGAAATCTTTTACAGTACAGAAGCAGGTACTATGAAGTAATGCTAATTATTGCATTTCCAAGGAGGACATGTGCTGCCATGAGTAGTGATAGACCGATAGGGTTTTTTCAGGGCCGATACTGAGACTGATAATTAGTAGTCAAGGAGACCGATAATTGATATAATCATTTAAGGGTTTTTTTGTTTGTTTGTTTTTTATGATCTCAGAAAATAGCTATCTTTTATCTTTTTAAAATTCTAACAAGAAGTGCAGGGAGCTCCCAGGCTCAGCAGCATGTCTTATAAAGTTAAATGAAAACTTAAACAAATAAATAGCTTCCTAAAGTTTTTTACAGTGAGTAAAGTTTTCCAAAATTTCAATATAACTCAAATTTTAATCTTTCACTTATCTTTGTTTTAAATATATGTATATATATATATAAAATCTATCAATATCGGCCCGGCCGATAATCGGTCAATCCCTAGCTGTGATATTGACTGTTTAAGCCCTTCAAGACATGTACTGCATCACATACTTATTCAAATGACTGGCAAGATTAGCCTCAAAGAATTTTAGAAGTATGGGCCATGTCACAGCTTAAATCTTAGAGAGATTTAAATTGAGTATAATATTTATAGTTCAGTTTTCACTTGTCTATAATAATAATAGAAATAAAATTGACAATGCATCACAAGAAAATATGTAATATTCTTCTGCTACCTCTGTCAGGCACTCTCTCAGATTTTGGAATGCAGCATTTTTTGATGCCGTCCACTGTGAGAGGAAGAAAAGATCACCAACCACAAGGTGAGTTTGGATGTTGTGTTGATAAAAACAATGAATGTTTACTCAATATGATCCAAAGTTCGGTATCTTTTAAAGCGTGTATATATGTTATTTCTCTTTGTGTGTTTTCATTGCAACTTTCCAATCAAATAAAAATTAAGCTTTAGGGTCTTCTATGGATATTCTTCTCTTCTCTAAGCTGTTGACATTCTACCTCTTTCTGCATGTTGACTTTGTCTCCTTGTGCCTTGCTGCCGGGCAGGGGAACGCAAGATGAAGAGAAAGACGAGAGGTCTGTCCTTCTATTTGCTGCCCAAAAAATGTAATGGTCATATTAAGAGAATAAACAAACAGTCGAGGTAGACATGAGGAGAAAGGAAGGCACTCTGTGGTTTGTGCCATAGATCTTATAGAAACATTGTCTGGTCACTTCAGAGCTGAAGGGAAAAGCTAATTAGTATTAGTATTAGTATGATGATGAAAACATGAAAGGCAGTGGATATGATTTTATGGCTCTAGCTCTTCTATTTTTGGCCATGGTCCAAATATTAAGAAGATTGTATACAATTAGCTGGAAGAACTCGTTGCTTAAAGGTCTAGACAGTGATGGGACTACATGTTCCACAGAGCATCACTGATTTAATCTGTTTTGTCCTAGAAATAATAGTTACTATGCTTGAGACTAATGATCCATGGCCATGTTTAGTCTTCATTATGCTGTTCTTGGTGCCTGCTATGAAAATTTAGATGCTTCAGTGTTATGTTATCTGTCTAGAAACAGGGTTTTTTTATGACTGTGAGGCTGACCAATCAATGTGCCCTGATTGACTCTCGTGATAATTAGTGCCCATCTATGTCCCGTGGTAAACAAGTGGTTGTGGCTATTAAACCCTGTGACTATGATTTGACTGTGATTGCAGTTGGTAACTTGCTTTCCAGTAAATGTTAATAAGATAGTCACTAATGGTAAATCCACAGACAGGATGACCAGAGTGTAGTGTAAGAGTGTGTTTTGTGTAAATTAAAACACGTAAACACTTGAACTAAACGATCCATATCACAGGAATGACACATCTGAAGTGGCTTTAATATAATCATCACTGGACAGTGTAATTGTGCTTGTGTTGTTGTTGCTGGGTTTTTTTTGTTTTTTTTTTTTTTGTTTTGAGTTTTTGTTTTGTTTTCTTGTGCCTTGTAAATCATTTTTATGCTGCTGTTACTGTGGTTGCCTACTTCAACACTCTAGTCTTTCATCCTTTTTGATTTTTGGAGCTTCCTTCCTGATGAACGAAAGCATCACACCTGCAGTCAACATCTTGGCTGTGTAACAACCCCATGCAAATTACTGGGAAGTTTTTTGGGGGTGCAGCTGATCCACTGCAGCTTACAGTGTTCTGTGTCACAACTCATTGCACGTTCACATTGTTAAACTTCCTATATGTGACTATTCTTCTCCCTCCATCTGCATGTTCCTTTGATATTTATATCTTTGCACACTTCTGATTCCACTGTGAACTGGTTTTAGAGATGTTTTGCACATGCCAGAAAAAAATGGTTCCCATTCCTGGTATGCGTTCCTACATTCTATTTATGGTCAGTTTACATTTTTTGAAAGTTGTCATTTCGACCAATAACTTAACATTAGCACTAATTTAGTGTCATGTTTGTCTTCGTGATTGTAAGTTTAATCTTTTCTGTTTTTAGCTTCTTTTTTCTTTCCAGCTGCTTACAGGGGAAATATGTGGTGGTGGTGATTCTTTATTATTTTCACCAATTTGTTTGCTTTTGTTTTTGTTTTCTGTTTCTCTGTTGTTGTTTTTTTATGATTTCATGATTGCTGGAAATAAGCAAATTAAAACAAATTAAAATGCTCTCTAAAGCTAAGAACATGACTCAAATTAGGTATGAGTGGGATTCCATTTTAGTGGCCCTCATTATTTGAAACTTTAATTAACTTTAAGTTTATACGTCGTTAACATTATCCATTTAAGGTTTTTGGGTTTTTTTTTGTATAAATCTCACCTTCCTTGTAAAACTCTTTATCTCCCTAATATTCTTGTAGTTATGATAGGTAGCCTTTTAAATTTTTTTCATCTGCCAATAGTTTTTTGTGTTTTTATTTTCCTTAAAAACAGGAGAATGCTTCTTGTACTTTTACTTTTTATGAGTAGGCTACAAGGAAAAATTGACAGCTTGGACTCCTATTTTGCCTGAGGTAACGGTGCACATCATCCTCATGTGGCCAAAATTACTGGCAAAAACAAAAAAATGACTTCCCCACTAGCTGTGTATTTACTTCAAGCTTTAAATGTCAGCATCAACAATAATTCATCATATGGGATAGCAAATGGACAATTTTTAGGTGTCATGCCATGAAAAGTGCTCTTTACAGAGACTCTCATTAAGGCAGGGGGTGCTGGAGCCAATCCCAGCTCACACTGGGTGAGGGTGGGGTAGACCTGGACAGGTCACCAGTCAATCACAGGGCCAACACACAGAGACAGACAGAGACCAACAACCACTCACACTCACACTCAGACCTACGGACAATTTAGAGTCACCAGTTAACCTAAACATGATGTCTTTGCATGATGGGAGGAAACCGGAGTACCCGGAGGAAACCCACGCAGGCACGGGGAGAACATGTAAAATCCACATAGAAAGGCACTAGGCCTGGGAACTCAACCCGTGAACTTTTGCAGGTAGTTTGAAATAGCTTGAGCTTTGACATTGGAAAATCATCTCTTTTTTGAAAAGCAGGAACTTGGCCATGTCAGGTTTCAGTTTAGTAATTAAAATATTTATTAATATTTGTTTTTCAAAGACGGTTAGGGTTAGTACATTCCTGGATATCTGGTGAAGATATTAGTAAATTGTGCAAATAATATACTACACTGTCTTACTCTTTTCTCCTGCTCAGACTTAACTTCCAAGATACTATGGTGAATCAGTAAACTGAGCATCACTGATGGTGGCCTTCATATACAGAGTTTTCTTAGTTTAGTTAACTCCAAGTTTGTTCACTGTTCTGGAATTTATTGATGTATTTCTGTATTTATTTATTGGATGGATACACACATGTATGTGAACCTAAGCTTTTCATCTGCTTTTTAATCATTTGTGAATGAGCCATTTCTTGTATTGTTCTTGTACTTCCTGTGCTGATGTGCCTCTTGTTTTTGAATAGCTTTAGTGTAACGGAAGTTCACTGTTGAACCCCATTACAAATTGATCAGTTTCAGGGATGGATGTCATGGTTTTAGAAGGCAAAAAGAGCTGTTTTGCAATTGTAAAAACCTCAGACTAACAAAAAGAGAGCTCATTGGCCAGCATTTTAAAGTTGGATGCGTGTGGCCAGTATTGTCTATGTTATGACCTGTAAAAAGTCAGCATGCCTTCAAAAATGAATCTCTTGAGACTATTGTTCAAATAGAGATTAGAGAGTTTAATCCTGAATATGACTGTGCTGCAGGGAGAGGTGGTGTCACATGACCCAGGAGGAACGGGACGACAGCTCTAAAATAGATGAGAACATAGTCTTCGGCCAACTAGGGTGAGTTGCCATAGAGTTGTTTTTTCGCTCATGCAAAGAACTGCTTTAAGCTTCAAATATACTGCTTTACGGGCACAGTTACCAGAGGTAAGTCTGAATGCACCTGGACCTTAGTTTCAACTGTGGCCTCCACAAGTCTAGGTCTAGCTTCTGGTCCTGATAAAAGCAGTAACATTTACTAATATAAAATACAGATTTGTTTTTTCTCAGAATAATTGCTCTGTTTTTGGAATTATTTCCTTTTGCACTCATGTGAATTGGATTCTATGTGCATTCAGGACTTTCACCCATAACATGCTGGCATTTGGTCTCAGTAAGAAGTTGTGTAATGACTTCCTCAAGAAGCAGGCAGTCATTGGAAACCTGAATGAAGGTGAGCATTACAGAGATCTCCCAATTGTAGTCCAAAATACTGGAACCCTACTTTCAGCCTGTCAACATATTTGGCATGTCTAGTTGTGAGGTAGAGTGGTGAGAGCAGCCTTACATTTACAGCTGTTTATAGACATGCAATCTGTATCTGGATCTCATATCTGAGTTATATTAGGGAACACAAAGCAGTTTAAACACTGCTGAACTCAATGGAAACAAAATTTGATTAGATTGACCAAACCGCAAACCAAGCGACTCACACAGTGATCAAGTCTCAGCTAGATGTAAGTGATATTTGTACAAATGGATCATATTTGTAATGCAGCTGTTTTAGTTTCCTCTCATTGTTTATCTGTCTGTCAAAAAGCTACTGTACACTACCAGAAAAACACCAAAAGGAAACATAAAGAACACAAAGAATCAGAAATTTCCCACAGGAGCTGGTGGAGACTTAATTCATCATGTTAACAGAAACATGGAACCAACTGCATGTGCTAATGTTGGTCCATACTTGCTGGTGTGAAACTGTTTGCAAAGAGGTCAAATGAAGGTAGTTATAATGATATGCTAACAAATTACATGTCAATTTAAATAATGCTAATGCAAGAAACAATATTTCTTTTTACTCATTTACAGAACAATACCAGCTGCTAAGTGACCACATTGAGAAAATGGCTGCAGAGTGACTTTGAGGGCATCTTCATATCATTGAATGCATCCAAACATCAGAAACACCTTTTTAAAGACATCATATTTGCCAAATCTTTGCTTGATTGTTTGTTTGATTGGTGTGGTACACTACTGAGTAATGGCTTAATCCTCTGTACTGAACTGTGCCATAGTTGTACCAAACACTGTTTATCCAGCTTGGTTGTGCTCATCTGCATCTTGTCTTCTATCAGCAATAATACAATATGATCAGATTGTTTTCTGTAATTGTGTGTTTTCATTTAGTTCTGTTTTAGCCCACCATACATGCTTTCGTCTATCCTAGTATTTGTATGTTATCTGACATGTGGAAAGCATATCACCAAAATGAGCGACTGTGCGGCAATTTTCCTTCATTGTAGTACTTCATATTGCCACTATGGGGTAGCATTGTGTGTTCCTTCAAAGCCCCTCTCAAAGACAGGTTCCTGAATCCAAAAACCAATCTAGCCTGTTTGACGAATACATCAGTGTGTCCTTTTAGAATAATTGAATTTTAAAGTTGGGAGGATTTCCTCCTGACAATCACTTCAAAGTGTATTTATTATGTTGATGATGTCATGCTGTAAATACTGTACATATTTCTTTACTGTTGTAAAGGTTTAATCATGTGCTGCTGCTTGTGAATTATGTGTATTACATTTACAAATACATGAACAATAAATGTAATAGTTCTTGGTGAAGTGTCTCCATGAGAAACATGGATGTCTGACTGTTATTAAGACCCTATAGTGCCAATAATCACTTCTGTTCAATGTGTCATTAAGTTCATTCAATCATTCATTCATCTTCTACTGCTTATCCGCAGCTCACACTGGGCGAGGGTGCCGTGTCAGTCCATCACAGGGCCAACAGAGACAAACCACTGCTCACACTCTTGGGCAATTTAGTCATCAATGAACCTAAACATGCATGTGTTTGGATGGTGGGTAGAAACCCATGTAAGCACAGGGAGAACATGCAAACTCCGCACAGAAAGGCCCCAGGCCTGGGAACTAACCCTAGTTTAAATGCAGTTGTGTTGCCAGTGTTGCAAATGCTGCTGATTTTGATTAAATTTGGCTCCAATCCCTAAATTTCTTATAACAAGTGTGTGCAATCACCTCTGAACATGCATGTTCCCTCCCCAGTTTGTCCTGCAGTATGGATGGAGCGATAACAAAAGATAAGTAAACTGGAATTGAAAAGAAATACCAAACCCCAAAGAAAAGCATTGGAGCTGCAGTCGCTCAGGTTAGAGGAAATGCTTTTTATTCTGAAAACAGAGAGCAAGCCAACCGAAAATCGCTGGTCTCACCAGGATGCACTATGAGCATTAGGAACTGAGAACACTGGTCCACGTATAACCTAAAAACGACCAGGAAAAACAAACTGCAGCTAAGTATCCAAAAAACTATGGAGTCCCCAAGGGGATATGAGGCAAAAAAGAGGCCAGTTATCTCAGGTTCCAGACATATCTTTTTGTAATCTTGGGATCCTGAGATAACTTTTCGAGGTCAATGTATTTCCGGATCGATCAATTCAGTAGCCATCGGGATAGCTTAGCTTGAAGAGGAAATGTAGAACCATGGAGGGGGATTTGGAAGACTACCTGCGCGCCAGAGAGGTCCCACAGGAGGATATAGTGTTAAAGTGTTATTTTTTATATGCAGTAACTCTGTAATAGTGAAGTTGGTGCATTTTACGAGTGGAAGTTTCAGAGCGAAACACAGCATCTTGTAACCATAGCAACCGCTCCTGCCTGCACACGGTATGAGAGGAGAGAGGCGGATGCTGCCTCCAGAAGACGGAAGAATGGGTATAGTAGGCAGTGAATCAAGTGAGCTTTCAATTTGACATCTCTGTATACAGTGTATATATAGCTGTACGGTGAATGGCTACACTATTAAATGATTTATTAAGATTAGTTATATCAAAGCACGAGGTTGGCATTGAATCACTGAAAGTATTTGAAATAGCGTGTGGTGTGTGCTGGCTTTGGATTTTTGTGTGTGTATTTGTGTTTATCATTCATGTTTAAAGTAAGCATTTCAAGTAATTCTTCTAATATTGCCTGACAAGGCAGTGCTATCCATCATGACTGATGAACAAATGGCTAAATATCCCTTTATATGGTGACTGAGTAGCTGTCCTCTCCTTCTGTCAACAAAGTGCAGCACAGATAAGCAGACCCTTTTACAGAAATTAAGAAATAAAATAGGAACACGGAAAATGAAATCAAGGAAATCGTACTTGTCCCCTTGCACTGAGTTTTCTCTTAAGATGTTGTTCACTGATCCGAAATAAGTGAAGTGAAGACAAAACATTGTGAACATTCTGCTGTGTGAAATGTCAGCTAAAGAGGTTAGCAACTTATGTTGGGCTGGACTCAATACCCTGCTCTATTCAGCTCATGTTGGGAACCTTACACCACATTGTTCTTCCTCAAAGGTATTTGAAGATAGTACATTAAACTTTAATGTTGAGATAAAAGAATTAAAACCCTTGTCTTGGATGCTCATGCTTTCAACAAATCCAAAAAGTAAAGACATCACTTAATTATTCATTTATTTAAAATTTTTTATTTATTTACTCTTTGTTTTTGTTTTTGTTTTTTAATTCTACAACACACAAACACTCATATTACCCATTAACTGCAAAAACACTTATTTTTCAAACAAAACCCCACAGGAAGACCCACTTACACAAATGCCCATATTAATACATAGTCACCTAACTCCTCCTCCAGCTCTTCCTTTCTGGTCTTACCATTGTTTGTGTCAAATTTATATAACTGTAGTGCTTTCATAGCCCTTAAACGTGACCAATTAGTCAAGTGTTACAGTTTTGTTTATTTGTTTGTTTGTTTTTTTTACATTTTCTGAACATAATTTTAAAAACAGCACTCATTTTCTCCAAATGCCCAATATAAGTCAAAAAAGCACACATTTTAAATGCAACTGCATATAACCTCATATATACCAAATGTTGTGCTACTTTCACAATTTTAATAGCAGTTCTTTGGCAAAATGGCAAACAGCTGATATTTATGTCAGATTCATGTTTCTTCCGTAGAGGACTATATGAGATGATTTGCAAGTGTGCTGTGCTGAAATGTATGTAATTATAATTTGGGGCAAGAGATGAAAATCTATTAGGCTTTATAGTTCTGAGCAGAGGAGTTGCTCTGTGGGTGTCCCTTTAAAAAATGTAGCTCATGTCTCATTTTGTCTCTATTTACAGTATGTACAGTACAGTACCCTTCTATTTCCCATTCATTTTCACTGGCTCATGTTGGTGTTCAATTCAAATAAAAGATTATTTATGCATATTTAATACACAAACACACACACAGCAATTGAGTAACACAAAAACAAATATTTATTTTGTGTTACAACGTGAGTGTGTTGAAGTAGAAGCAGTACTCCCTAAAAACTGAAATCCTTTAAAACAAAACATTTCCAACACAGAAGATGATAGGATCCTTCACATTCTCTGCAGCTTTGCTTTCACAAAGTGTAAATAAACACTCACAGTCTTATGAGGCATGTGTGTGTTTGTATGAACACTGGCAGGAGGACTTGTACACAGCACCAGGATTACCACCCCAGACAGGGACCACCCTGACTTCAATATGTAATCCCAAAGGAAGTGAAGCTTCATCAATGGCTCAGTTTGGGCCACCTCATCTTCTGTACACACTCGCAAACAGATAAAAATGCAAACTAGGAATAGTGTTGCAATCGCGTTTGCATATTAAAATACACATATGCAAATATACACAGAATTAATTAGAGCAGTAGAGTGCTAAAATAAATCAGTTAAGATTGAAATTGGACAACTTTTTGTACAAATTCCACTAAATGACCTACTCATATTAACTGTGAATCTGTATTGGTTGGTGTAAAGCAGATCACCATGTACCTCTTATACAATGTGTGTGCACTTGAACAAATGCCCGCCCCCCCCGCCCCCTTTTTTTTTTGTGTGAGTGCTTTCGCACCGAAAGGGAAAATAGTTAGAAACTTTGGACTTGAATCTTGCAATTAATGGGGAAAAAACACCTCTTTTACAAACTTCAGACCACATGTCAGACTACCAAACATACTGAAAAACATTTACAGTGAACCTGAACGCCAATCAGTCCAAACCAGAGTGCTGCAAATGTAAATATATTGCAGCCATGAAAGCAGTAAGAACAAGAAGAAGGCGTAGAAGTAGGAGGTTGAACATGAGGGTCAGAACAAAAAAGACCTGGCAATAAACTGGCAGTTATTTATGTACACTTCTCCATTGTGTTTCTAGAGGTAATTCTTGGGCTCTGGAGATCTGTGTGGCTGAGCCTGACCTCCACTTAACCAGAAGATAATCATTAAGTTGGAGTGCCACTCAACTGCCTGCCCCTTCTTGCACTGCCTCTCAACCAACCCTTTTCATTAAACCTGAGACCCTTCTTCCCTTTAGTGGCATGTGTGTGCCACATCACAGAACAATCATGGACCCAGCAGAGCCAGACTGGCTGTCAGAAGCCGCTCTTCTGTCCCCTGTGGGCAAAAGAGCAGCCCCACTGAGTAACCAAGTGCTTCACCCTCCACCCAAATCACCTGCTTACATATGCAGTTAAAAGCCACAATCCTTTTTCACAACAATGCTGCTCCCTTTGCAGTTTCAGTGGAATCCAGTAAAGATAATGACTTGATTTGAACTTTTGGACAAACCCACATTTTTGTAGAGATACTTCCTGTACCCCACTCCCTTGTGAAGCCCCACTCCCCACAAACATCTCCTGCACTTCTGGGGTTGCCAGTTTTTTCAGGTACTTCATTGGTAACTATAGTGGAGATGCCTTGCTCCTTGATAAAGTTACTTCCACCTGTCTTCCCTTCTGGATTCTTGAGACAGACAGCCTTTAACTGCTTCAAACAGCTCTTCACGTCAACTTCTGTCCTAGTTCACAGATACTATGCTCTCCAGTTCTCTTTCAAGATGGACACCACCAGCTCAGGGGTCGGGGGCCATTCTCTTGCAGTGCTCATCTGAGGATGCAGGAGTGGGGACACAAAAAAGGGGGGCCCGAGGGTGTGTGCCAACTATGGAGGCATCACACTGCTCAGCCTCCCTGGGAAAGTTTACTCCAAGGTGCTGGAAGGGAGGGTCAGGCCAATCATCAAACCTCTGATTGAGGAGGAACAATGCAGGTTCCGTCCTGGTCATAGAACAACAGACCAGCTCTTCACCCTTGTGAGGATCCTGGAGGGACCCTGGGAGTATGCCCATCTGGTCTACATGTGCTTTGTGGACCTGGAGAAGGCATACGGTTCCGAGATTTCTGTTGGGGGTGCTCCAGGAGTATGGGACGAGGGGGTCACTTTTAAGGGCCATCCAATCTCTGTATGCCCAAAGCGAGAGTTGTGTGCTGGTATTCAGCAGTAACTTGTTCCAAGTGAGGGTTGGCCTCCACCAGGGTTGCACCAAGTCACCAATCCTGTTCGTGATCTTCATGGACAGGATTTCCAGGCGCAGTGGAGAGGGGTCACAGGATTGCTGCTTTGCGGACGATGTGGTGCTGTTGGCACCATTGGTCTGTGACCTTCAGCTCTCACTGGACAGGTTTACGGCTGAGTGTGAAGCGGCTGAGATGAGGATCAGCACCTCCAAATTACAGGCCATGGTTCTTAACAGGAAACCGATGGACTGTCGCCTCCAGGTTGGGAATGGGTTTTTGCCCCAACTGAAGGAGTTCAAGTAACTCGGGGTGTTGTTCATGTATGGGGGTACTTTGGAGCATGAGATTGGCTGGAGAATTGGAGCAGCGGGGGTGATACTGCATTCGCTGTATCGCACTGCTGTGATGAAAAGAGAGCCGAGCTGGAAAGCGACGCTCTCGATCTTCAGGTCAATTTTCATTCCGACCCTCACTTATAGTCATGAGAACTGGATCATGGCCAAAAGAACAAGATCACAGGTACAAGTGACTGAAAGGAACTTCCTCAGAAGAGTAGCTGGCTTCTCCCTTAGAGATAGGTTGAGGAGCTCAGCCATCTGGGAGGAGCTCAGAGTAGAGCTGCTGCTCCTTTGCATTGAGAGGAGCCAGTTGAGGTGGTTGGGGCATCTGGTGCCTCCCTGTGAATGCCTTGGCTGAAGTTGCTACCCCTGCGACCCGACCTCAGATAAGCGGATGAAGATGGATGGATGGATGGATGGACTCAAAAAACTTGCAAGAGCTTTTTCTTATTCCTTTTTAGAGTATTCTCAACATAATCAACAGTAAAAAGTACTGTATGCCTACTAAACAAAATTAAATAGAGCAAAGCCCAATCTCTCTACTAAGATAAACTTTTTTCTTGTCAGTGGCTTGGTCAAAACATCTGCCTTCATATCAACTGCTGGACAATATTGCAATGCATTAGCCCATTCTGCACACAATCTCAAATATTATAGTAATGCGTGTCTATTGGCTTAGTCCTTCAAAGATCCACTTGATTCTTTGCAATTGCATTGGCTCCTTCATTGTCTTGCGGCATCACTGTGGACACATCCCCCATTCCAAAATAACTCAGTAGTCACCTCAGCCAGGTACCTTCTTGATCTGCTTGTCTAAGTGCAACATACTTGATTTCTGCACTGTTCCTCCACTGAGTTAAAATATATCTCCAGTTGTTGAGTGATGGTCATTTTGTTCCTGCACTGGGTTGATCGACCTGTCTGGTTGCTCCAGACAGTGTTCCTCCTTCATGTGTCCATTTAGAAATTATGTCCATGTAGTGCACATGTAGATTATTTTGAATGACAAATGACAGTAATGTACAAATTGAGCTGAATTGTGCTATGGGTGAAAAAGTTTCATCCTAGTCAGAACCATACATCTATGAGTCACCCCCAGCGATGGGTCTGCACTTGTGTCTCTGCACTCTTTCATCACTGTGATGCTTGACTTTGAACGCTCACCTTGATTCTATGACCAAAGTCCCATATATCATCTTCTAGCAGCAAATCATATTCAAAGTCAGCCACCTCCTGTTATTCCCTTGTATTTGGACTCATCAATGCTTCTTTTAATGTCCAGTGTTCTGTCGCATGACACGTATTAGCATAAATAGCAACAATATCATGTCAATAACATGTAAAAAAAAATCATAATATCCATATCTCTTTTGAGGCTGTTCCCTTTTCATCTGTATTCTTGGTTACTTCATTCTCTGAACAGGACACTTCCACTGTTTCCAGCTGAGGTGAGATGACATCCTGATGAATGAGAATCCTCCTTTTTACGTTTGCAAGCTGCAGTCACCACAACTTCTAACCAGTATAACTTTGCCAACTTTGTATGAGACAGCATACCTTTTGCTGCTTCAATTACAGTCCTATTTTTCGTTTCTGCAATATAATTTTGCTGAGGTGTGAGATACATCCCATAGTGGATTCAATTCAATTAAATTCAAATTTATCATATCATATCATATCATATTCAAATTCAGTTTATTTTCACTGCTATAAAATAACGAGATTCCGATAGAACAACTGACAGTTGGCATCACGGTATTAAGTACGCTCTGTGATAAATACGTGTATATACAATATGTAGTGCAACCAGTAATAAATAATATAACAGTAGCAGCAGACACAAAAGAAAGTCTAGCAGCAGACTGTTTATCTTTTGCATCACAGTAGTAAAGTGTGTCAAGGTGGGTGGGAGAGAGAGAGGGTGACAGTGGGAGTGTAGTACAGTATGGGTGTTGCAACAGTGCAAGTCCAGTTTGTGGTTACTGCAATTTAGTGCCAGATCAGTTTTTTTAGAGACTAGCAAAGGAATGAGGGGGCTCTTCATTCAGCAACCTGACAACTTCAGGGTAGAAATTATGGGTGAGTCTGGGGGTCCAAGCTCAGATGGATCTATATCTCTACCTGGAGGGCAGTAGGTGGAACCTGTGGTGTGCTGGGTGTGATGGGTGCTGTAGGTGAAGACAGTGGATAGCACTGGGAGGCTTTTTCCATTGATTTCCCTTGCCCTTGGAGGACGTGCTGATCGGCCAAATGCACAGCTGGAAAACCACACTAATATTCCATGTGTCAACACAATTTCAACAGCACAATGATTGAAAGTCATCATGAGTTTCTGGGGTTTTTTTGCCCATTTGAGCTTCCTTAGATAGCGTTGACGTTGCTGTACCTCCTTGATGACCAGGGAGATGTGTGTCACCCAAGACAGGTCCTCTGTCACAGTCATCCGCAGGAATTTGATTGGAACCCTGTCAACCTCCTTGTTGCCAATTAAGAGTGGGGAATGTCTGATTTAGATTTAGATTTAGAAAGTCTACTATCATTTCTTTGGTATTTTTTGTGTTTAGAACCAAGATACTGTTATTGCTCCATACTGCTACTTGTTCATCTTCCCTCCTCTATACAGTCTCATTGTTGTCAGTGATGAGGCCCAGCACAGTTGTGTCATCTGCAAATTATTAATTATATAGTTTGATGGAAAAGAGGGGGAGGAGTCATGTGTGAAAAGTGTATATTTTAATGGGCTAAGCACACAACTCTGTGGGGCCCTGGCTTTGATGGGTTAGGAGCAGTGGCAGCTGGTCAGTGGAGGGCGCTAGGGCGCCGGCCCCATCAAATCAAGAAATGAAAATCCAAAGAAAAAACTAACATGCTGTAAGATGCAAATAATAATTAAAAGATGGTGTTATTTCAGTCTGTGGGTGAATGTCAATAGTAATTAAATATTGTTAAAATGTTTATTTGGTTCTAAAAGGGTATTTATTTCATTGTAGGGTCAGGATTAGGGTTATGGTTAGGGTTCAAAATAGAATCCAGTGTAAGCCCTCGAAAATTTGATGTACATGTGACCTGAGGCTCTCTTTTAATTGGTTTGAATTAGATTAGAATGCCAAACTAAAATCAACAGAAACTAGCCTTTCATATGTGTTCCTATGCTCCAGTTGTTCGATCAGCGTGTATAACACTATAGCAACGACATCTTCCTGACCTGTTCCTCCTCTAGGCAAACTGATAATGATCTAGGGTGGGTGTTGTTGCATGTTTAGTGTGTTTCATGACCAGTCTCTCAAAACACTTAGCAGGGATGGGTGTGAATGCCACAGGGCTATAGTCATTTCGGCCCTTGACCTTGGATTGCTTTGGCAGAGGAAGTATTGTGGGTATTCTGAAGCAAGCAGGGATGATGTTGCCAGAAACAGCTTGTAGATGGAGGTGAACATGTCTGTCAATTCAGCTGCCAAGTCCTTAAGCACCTGTCCCTGCACTCTGCCTGGTCCTGCTGCTTTCTTGAGATTGATGGGCAATAAGGACCAGACCTGCGTCATCAGAGGGGAAGGGGGACAATACACAGTTCTTGTTATCCCTGTCAAACTGGACATGGAAGATGTAGACAGTGGAAGATGATATTCGGTTACAATCAGTGATTGCCCTGATACCCTCCCATAGCTGCCTAGAGTTTGAAGAGTTGCAAAAGTGGGTTTCAATTCGCCTTTCATATGCCAGTTCGGCAGATCTAATGCCCCTCCTGAAAGCAGTCCTAGCTTCACTGTATACATACTCGTCCCCACATCTGCATGCTACATTCCTGGCTTTAATCAATGATCTTACCTCACTCTTTTGATTTGGGAAGACACGAATCTGTATCCAGGATGTAGCATTGTCCACACAGAAAGTGGTGTAGTCCAGAACTGTCATAGTGAATGTGTCCAGCGTCTCACGTCACAGTGTTCCCTGGACTCTGAATACATCCCAGTTAGAGGTGTAGAAGCAGTCTTGAAGGGTGCAGGTATCTGGTGGAAGATGGTGTGTAGCTTCACAGTTAAGTTCCACAGCATGACTGTTGTGGTGTCTCGATTAAGTACTTAAATACTTAAATATAACACCAACTGCGAGTGCTCCTAGCCACTGTGCTTATGCACGCCACCATAGACAAGAAAAACTCCTTGATACCTTGAGCCTTCAAATATTCTTGAATCTCACCGGATGTGTATTCCCAAACATCATTTTCTCTCAATCTTGTGACTTTCTGCCCACACTTATTGGAGAATGTCTTTTTAAATTCCTTAAATTTGTAAATGTCACAAGAGTGTTGTGTTGCGGGTGGTGGTGTGGGAGTGAGGACCCAAATGCAGGAGCCAGACTGGGTATAGGTGAACTTAATACTTTTAATAGGAAAACCGAAACTACAAAATGACACTAATGAACAGGCAGGGGTACAGGAAGATCACAGGCAGACAGGAACAACAGGCAGATAGACATGGGCAGACATCAGGAAGGAGGGAAGGCAGGCCAAAACACCACCATGCATAAAAGTGACAAGGATCTCATGTGGACTAAACAGAAAACAGGACTTAAATACACAGTGACTAGACAAGACACAGGTGATGCACATTAGGGCAGGGAACGCAATCAACAGGAGAGAACAACCAGGAAGTACAGTAACAGGGAACACGACAGAACCAGGACTTCCAAATAAAACAGGAAGTGGCACAGACCAAACACTAGACACCAGACAGAACTCAAAACATGACAGAAAAAACTCAAACTCCGACATAGAACCAAAACCATGTGAGCAAAGGGCTTTCCTTTTCTGTTTCAAGGATTTAGGATTTCAAGCATCTAGATTAGTCACTGATTAAAAATCTCAAGTACTTTGTGCCACCCATGGATTCAGTCAGCATGGGATCACAGATATTGCCATGTATCAGCTGCAGTTAGCGTTTGGAGCCAATTTCTCCCACTGGCTTTTGTGGCTGTATAGACAGCATTCCCTCCACACACACTTCACAGAAGGGAACTTCTTTCTCTGCACGAAAATCCACTCCATTCACCAGATTTTTGAGCTTCTTAAACTTGGTCATGTGACCCAGGCAATGACGTTACAGGCTAGCTGCTACAGATGCACCTGTCCCCCTCTAGTATTCTGCAGCCAGAGGCAGTCCTGGCTATTTTTCTTTTTTTTGAGGGTGCTCATGTGGATTTGGAGGAGTATTGCTGGACTCCTCTGGCCCTCATTTTGGGCGCCTCCCTCATCACTATTTTTTATTGAGAGCATCCTGACAAGCTGCCGCTTTGTCATTGGCTTACCTGGTTTGGTTCCACAGGACACCTACATCTCATCTCTTGGTCAAGTCCTGTATTATCACAGGCTATCCTTCCACTCCTCACTAGATTGTTATGGCTCCTTTGTGGTAGTCTGTCTTGGCTGTTCAGTATCTCCCACAGATCTGAGTTACTCCCTACATTTATTCCTGTGCTCTCCTGTGCTCTCCTGTGTCACAACTGAATCAGAAAATAATTATTGCACTGAATTACCAATCACTTGCTTGGCCATGCATTCACCACATCTCAGCCATTTTTTTGCTTTTAAACCTTTTCCCTGTCATATGGCCTGACAATGAGGGAGGCAGGGCAGAGGCTCCGGTCCAATCCGATCCACAAATTCAGACATTTTGACCAGGGGGCAGGTATTCAACTTTTGACTAGATTGTAGCTTTCAGTATATTAGCTTGAATTTACTGTAAAACAGCTCTACAATTGTTTTATTTGTTTAAGACAGATTGCTGAATTTTGTTCAAGCACATCTCAACAACCAGGCAAATAGGAAACCAAGGTGTGTTGCAGAAAAAATCAGCCTCTGACTTTTGCTGTGTGCAATAATGGCTGTGGGCCTGCTTAAGACTGCAGTAAAGATACTACTGGAACCTACAAATGAAAATTTTTATTTTGCTGAATATTTTTGACATTTTCTGTTGGGTCAGCCCTATATAATAGATAAGAAGTCCTTATGAGAGCAGTCTTTGGTGATGAATTAATCAGAGTGTTGCTGCTGCTATGCGGAAATACTCTCTGATAATAGTGTTAATGTATTTCCAGTCTGTATTGTCTTTGAATTGTGTTTTTCAATTCAACTTTTTTCCTGCTATTTATTCAGCTCCAGTCCTCTGCCAATGAAATGTTCCCTGTGCCACCGGCTGCAATACAAACCCAAACCATGATCGATCCACCTATGTTGTTTTTATGAAATCTATTCTATTTTGCCTTCGTCAGGCCAAATGACTTGTTTCCAGAATGCATCAGGCTTGTTTAGATGTTCATTTGCAAATTGAATTTTGTCTCTAGGAATCAGAAAAGGTTTTCCTCAACTAACTCTATCGTGATAACCCTCAATTGTTTAGGTGTTACTGCACAGTAGAATACTACAACACCACTTCAGAGTCAATTTAAACTTCCTGAAGGTCTTTGCAGTCAATCAGGAAATTGCATTTGCCTTTCTAGCAATCCAACAAGCAGTTCCTACAGGAAGTTCTCTTGGTTCTCCAGACCTCACCTTAACCTCCACAGTTATTTTTAACTACCATTTCTTAACATTACGAATTGAGGAAAACATTTTACCATTTTCTTGTAGGCTTCTCCTCCTTCAGGAGCTTCAATGCCATCAATGGTAGTAGGTTGCTAAGAGGAGCCTATGGCTGTTGATTTTAGGGACAAGCTTGAAGAGTCAGAGACTTTGTATAGCTTTGAAATCTGCATCACCTGGCCTTTCCTAATGATGAGTAGAGCCATCGCTAAATTAACTAAATAACTTTTAAGAAACGTTTGCATGTTATTTCCTTCTCCATTTCATCCTATGGTTGTATGAAACAAGAAAAAAATTCTGAACAACAATGGATTATTTTACTTTATCTTTATTTTATCTTTAACGTTTATTTTTACTTTTTGCAGTGCTGATTTAGCTATTCACAGGATCAGGCATTGTTAGCATGGATGCCCAAACTTTTGCATGCCACTGTATAGTTGTGTCCAGGTGGTAAACAGTGCCCTGCTCTGGAGAACATTTAGGCTCATAATGATGTATAGCACTCTGTGCCAGGAACGCTAACTTGATTAGTAGTTAATGTGGCAGACAAAGCCTATCAGTCTTCATCATGCCCCTGCCTCCCCTGGTGCACAGTACGTGTGTACTGCAGAGAGTGAAAAAATAAAATAAACATGCGACTTTGGGACCCTTTGAAGCAGCATCTGCTTATATCATCTTTACACACTCTTGTGCTGGCCTGAGACTTGATTGCACATGAAATAGGTGCAATGTTCCAGAGTCAAGGAACATTTCACTGAACGTCCAATGGCCCAAACAGGGCGTTATTACCTCTAATGCTAACTGCTTTTTCACTCAAATTTGGGTTATCATTATATCTGCAGGCCTGAAGTTGGCAACAACATGTCAGATGAGTCTGTGACTCATCTGACAAGCTGTCAGGTCAGTCTGGATCTTTGTAGCCTTTAAAACCCAGTTGAAACTCGACAATTAGTTCTATAAAGGATTTTTGCTTTGCATCACAAGCTGTGACTGTCCTTACTGCAGGTCTGCTTGTTTTTAAAGAAGTTTGTTGTTTCACTGAGTTAAAAGTCAACTAAATTTGTCAAATGTAAACCTCATGCTCCCTATTAGTCTTGTTTGTTTTCATTATTGATGCTGAGGTTACCTTAATATATTTTGGGCCATGAAGAACCCTTGTGGGGGACCTTTCGGGACCTTTGCCAACATATATAGGCAGTATTTGGAGGGGCCTCAAAATTGGAAGAGGGCAACAAGTAATCTTCAAATGCAGCCTCAAAAGGATGTAGTCCCTGAATTTGGTAGTGAAGTGAAGTGAAGTTGTGGACACAGTAGTGTCTAAAATGTGCACTTATTGTTTCATACCTCAACCAACATCCAACATCACTGAGTTGTCAATATCATCCAGGTCACTACCAAAATACGATAATAACCTGAAGATTGTCAATAAGTACCATGATAAATAGCAGTAAATTCTGTGAACTAGTTAGATGTTTTCTGATCCATGATCAAGAACAAAATCTGGATGTTCTATATTATATTAAGTCTTGAGTCTTCTCAGAACAACAAGGGCTCTGATTCAGAAGCACATGATGAGATAGCATAGTTTTGGCCATTCAGTATTTTCTGTTTTTCAAATATTTTTTTTTACCATGTCTCATGAGCATGACATAGGTCTCAATCACTATCTGTTTTGTCAGCAGACCACATTGCACATAATCCGGAACAGCAAGGAAGGTGGTAGGGCGGCAGGTGGACTAGGCAGAAATCTTGAGTTCTCAAATGGGAAGATTCAAAGAAATCTAATTGAGGCAAAATTTGTTGCAGCACAGCCTCCACCCTGGAGTCTCAAACATCATCTGTTCTTATAGGGTGATCAATTCAAACCTTCACTGCTCAAACAGGTGACCTACAGAATAACTTTAACACAAAGACATCAAATGCCTTATTCTCAGTCCTTTACCAGCTCATTTACATGGCTAAAGGGCGAGCAACATGGCAAATCATCTTTAATGCATTACTTTAAATACTTTAAACAAAGAATAGAACCATTCTAACAAAAGGAAACCCCTCTACTTGTTTTGTTCCAGTGATGTCAACGTCACATCACCAACCCCATAAAAATCAACAATTGCAAGGCTACTGTAATTCAATGAAAAACACAGGAAGTAACTTATGACTGTGCGTTTACTTTAATCTGCTCATCTGCTTTCATGTAAACTGTAATATAAAAATAATATAAATAAACCCATGGTTTATTTGATGAACGGCAATTGTGTATTACAGCAAAATTAACTCATGAAGAAAATAATATGATTAAATGTATAAGGTGAACATGTGTACATTTTTTGCAAAATATACTCAAAATTAATCTTAACATCTACCGGAATTGAATTCTGTCGGAGTGGACCACAGCTTGATGACCATTGGAAAATGAGGCTTGTTGAGAACAGCAGCTCAAAGATTTATGTGCTTTATTAACTCTATTAAACTTACTTACATAAAAGAACTGACAATGGAATAGCTGAATGATTATTTATAAAGATAATCAGAGTGAACAGTTTAAATTGTTTACTGTATTTCAAGTTTATGTTTTACACATCGATCAGTATGGAATAGTAAAGTGCAAATGATAAATCCAACTAGAAGACACTCGACAAAATGAAAATAAAGGGTAATGTCTGATGTATTGCAGCAAAGGTTTTGCATATATATGTGTGTGTGTGTAGTGGGAACTTGATGTCAATTCCAACAGGACCAAGGGGGCAATTAGGGAGAGCTCCACTTTTGAACAACATGACAGATCTAAAAAAGGTCTCAAAACATGCTGTGACGGAATGACAGACTGGGATTACGGTAGGACCAGAGAAACAAGTGAGTGAACCCGGGTCAAGTGATTTCAAAATGTAGTTACCATTCATTAACTGTCAAAAATGTTTTAAGAACAGTGTACACATCAATTCATATGACAAAAATATGTGTTGGATGGATAGGTCCCGATCAGGGATAGGGAGGGGGTTAAACAGGTATATGGGTCATGACAGAGAACCTGTGAAAGGATTAAGTTATGGAGATGATACAATTAACATGTGCATCAGTAGCTGTTATTTATCATTTTTATTATATTAGTATATATTACAATATTTTATATCTAGAATTTTACGATCTTTTCATTTATATTTTAGTTTAATGAGCAAAACCAAGTTTTGCGCTTTGATAAAATGGTGGAGCTTGCATCTTTCCTTCTACCAAGGTGGTGAATACATCAGTCTACTTGGACTAGTTTACCTTATTTGATTTGCCTGCAGATTAAATTTAGTTTAAAGTAATAATTTAAAGTTTTGCACTATAAATACTTATCCATGTTTCTCATCTCTAACAGATTACTACAACAGTGTTTCAACCTGAAAGCTTTAGCATGTAATCTTCTAAACACACACAGTCTGATGGGATTCCAGAAATGATCCTTTGTCAAACAAGATATAATGCATTTTCTGTTTCTTGTTTGTTTGGATACAATTGAGAAGGGGACAAAAAATGAGTGTGTTGGTTTTCTCTTTACCTCAGATATGCACCAAAAAAATCTTTGCCACAAGAATAAACGCTTATAGTGCAAAAATCAGCCCCCCAAACCACAGCTAGTGAACCAGCTACCATCTCTTTAAACCAACACATCATAAATTCAGACCTGCAGTCTTTCTATAAGTGGTGATACACATAATAAACAGGGTGTAGGGTCAAGTATCTCCTGTGCAATGTCATACCTGTGGCATCAGTTAAGATACAAATTGGGGCTGAAAATGTCACTTGGGGACTGAGGGAAGGACATAAAACAAATAAAACTACATATAAGAAAAAGAAAGGAAAAGACATAAACTCCAGAATTAAAAATGTACCCTGCCCTACCTGAAGATGTAAGCAAAGCAAACAGCATTAGTGTCACCGCTGGAGTGTTCAGACTGGTTCTGATGCTTGGTTTGTTTTAAAAGCAGGGGATTTCCCTTGAGCCTGTGTTGCTTTCTCATAAGGCCCTTTTATTGTCCAAGCACAAATGGTGACCATCAGATAGCTATCATCTATTAACTTACTTGTAGACAATTATATCTGATGAAGAATCAGGGGCAAACCAATCACAGTGGGTCAAATCTAATCCCAATAGGGCCAAAGGTGTTTAAAATAAAGAGTTGAACCTGATACTTTGCACTTCTTTTTTTTCTCACTCACCCACACCACAATTTCATCATGCTTTATTTACATGTCTGACCAAAAGAATCCAATACACAGGAAATGTTTGTGATTGCGGTTCCTCTCCTCAAATGTTGGGAGGTTTATTTATTTCAACAAACATTCCTGATTTACACAGTGCTGGCCTCACACAGCTTTTTCAGACAGCCATGTGTCCAAGATAAAGACCTATTTTTAGACACGGCTGCTCTGTCTGTAATGATGCTGTCAGCAGCACTCTATGATTACATGCAGGTGTCTCTGGTGTAGCAGCTCGGAGAAGCTCACATAGGACATCAGATCCATCAGAGTTCACTGGATGTATATGTTGACCTACTTGATGCAATTTATACTGACTCTCTCACAGAGGGCGTTTTATGATAGCCCACATTGCATAGGCCTTCCATGTTTTCCTAGAGGTTTTTTTTTTTTTTTTTTTACAAGCTGCAGAGTCAAAGTGATCTGATGTATCTTTCACTGATCACAACTTTATTGTTGAATTGATTATCGTCAAATTATTTTAGATCTTCTAGAAGAAGATAAGAAACTTTAAATTACTATATAACATAATAAATCAATGTAAGGATAAGATGTATGCAATTTTTTAGATTTCTCAATATTGTCAAGTCTTCGTTATAATTTACTATAAATGTTAAAAGAGTTAAGTCTCTAACTGTCAGATGTTTTTTACAGCATAAGACAGACTGCAAAATCCTGACTGTCATCACAAAAGCTGTTTTGAATTTACATTAAACATTTATTTAAAAGAAAATATATAAAATTTGAGAACTCCTTAAGAATAAATGTAGAACACAGACACTGAACACTGCCAGTGGGAGCGGGGGGGTGGCAAGGGGGCGCTTAAGCTCCCCTTCATAAAGTCTTAGCCCCCCCCCACAAGCAAAAATAACAATACTGTAAGCAGCATCCACAATCAACTGCTGCGTTCCTATGCCGTTGTTGGGAAAAATCCAGACTGCTGCCATTACAAAATAATAATAATAATAAAATAAGATCCTGGATTAGGGTTAGGGTTCATAACCTTTATATTGGAGAAGAATGGACATTTTGATGACATTTCCTTCATACAGCAGGAAAATGCTCCAGTCCTCCAACAATATCTCCCACATTTGGTGTATCACATTTTAATTAAACCATAGAATCATTTTATATCCAAACTAAATTTTATTTTGCACACAATTAGAGTGGAATGTACAGCAGCACTGATTACATTACTAATAGTACTAAACTCATTTATCTTAATATTTCAAAAATTCAATGTAGGCTTGACAAGCCAGTCATTAGGCTGGATTCACGATTCTTCCACGAATGACAACATATGTATAAGAATTCATTCAGAAGAACAGTGAGCTTTCTCATAGCCATGTACATCTATTTACACTTGATGCTTTTAGAGACCCGTGGGTAAAAGACGAAATAAGAATGGCAATTCATTTGAAATGTAAGACTTTGTCAGGACAGCTGAGTGACAGATAGGAGCACAGGGGGAATTCCATCTGGTACAGCTGATGTGGCCGAGCACCGAGCAGCACGGAGGAGCTCCAGCCCGGACCTTGCTGCTCTGCGCATGTCTCCCTTGATACACTCAGGACGCTGCTGCGCGTGTCTTCTTCACTTCTAGATAAGATGTTGTCGATACTGAAGACTTTGGATTTATCCCTGCTGGCACCGTTTTCTTTGGGCCTGTTCTCCGCGGGTGCAGCCTGGTTTGTGTTGGCCGTGCAGCTGACAGCGCAGAGCGGACCTCTCTCTCTGCCTCTGCCACCGAACGCGGACCGTCTGTCCTCCGGCTCACAGCGAAGGGACATCCCCAACAGATGGACGCCGTCCACCCACGGAGGACTGTGTCTCAGAGCGGAACACGGCTCGGGTTGCGGATGTTGAAGCCTCCTCCCGGGGGACGCCAACGTGTCTTGGTCAGGGAACGCTTTCTGTTTTTGCACTGGTGGATTGTGAGGCAGTTCTCTACAGCTAAGGGCGACAAAAACGGATTTTGGGTCTGATTGTGTTTCCACTTTCTCCGCGTTCTTTCTGGCCGGTACCGTCCCCGTTTCAGAGCCACTCTGGTGTTTGGCGGAGGAGTGGGGGTCCCTTGGTGGCCCGGTGCCCTTGGTGCGCTTGTATCCACCGGCTTTGTCTACAGAGTCCGGAGCCTCTTGTTGGCTTTTGGACTTCCTCTTCCTCCGACGGTAGTTGCCGTTCTCAAACATATCCAAACATTTGGTGTCCAGCGTCCAGTAGCTGCCTTTGCCCGGGCGGCCCTTCTCTCTGGGCACTTTGATGAAGCAGTCATTGAGGGACAGGTTATGGCGGATTGAGTTCTGCCAGCCTTGCTTATTGTCATGATAAAACGGAAACCGGTCCATGATGAATTGATAAATGCCGCTGAGCGTTGCGCGCTGTTCTGGTGCGCTCTTGATGGCCATGGCGATGAGCGCGATGTAGCTGTAGGGCGGCTTCTGTGGAGGCTCCTGGCGGGCGGGCACGAAGTTCAGGACTGTGGGCAAGACTCCTCCGGTCTCTCGGCCGTACAAGTAGATCAGCGGCGGAGCGGAGAGGCTCAGGGCCGAGGATGCCACTCCGAGGGCAGGTAGACGTCCGTGGTAGAGAGTCATGACGCCAAGTAAACAGGACTGTGTCCCGGGGAAAACTTAGCCTGCTCCCGGCCGGAGCTTCACTCCTCCACTGACTGACTCTTCAGCCCCATGAGTACCCCAGAAAAAAATGTTGATAATTGCTGTAGGTTTACTGTGTTATGTTGACTTTGCACCGGGGAATAAATTGTCCATCATAAACAGTCTGTGGTGTTCTCAGCCCACCCACATTAATTAAAATTTCATTGCCCTGAAACTACTTCGCCCCCCTCCCCACCGGCGCTCCCTCCCCCGGCCCGACAACCAATGAGCTGCCGGGTTATTCCCTCATCTGTTTATAGAATTAGTCGCTTGATAAGTCTGCCCACCCAGGTTGAATCAAGCTGTGTTTATTTGGAAAAATTTCCGGGCACCCAATACATAAACGCACTGATGTGCTGTTTGAAATATCACGTCCACCCCTGACGCTGAGAGTTGCTCACACAGAAAGAACAAGCAAACATTTCTGGGAGTTGCTGTGGTTTCGCTCAAATGAAAACAAAGTGTATAAAAGGGAAAATAACTTAAACAGCTTTAACTCATGTCAGGGCCTCGTCTGTCCTCCAGCCAGCCATTCTATAGAACACACCACAAAACTTTGAGTCACATACATCTTTGGATGCAGCAAATGATGCGACAGGAAGGGTTTGTAAGAATTTTCCTTATTATTAAAACATAAATACGGGATATGTCTGTTTCTGATTAAAAAACTTAAAAAACTTGGTCGTTGACTTTATCAAAATGTGGTCAAATTGTAGTTCACGTGAAACACAAACAAGTCTTAATTAATATGATCATGTGTGACTAATCAATCAATAATTATTGATCCCCAAGTGGGCATGAAACACTGGGAAGGCCTCAAACAACCAGAGTTCTATGGCTGAAAAAACATAACCAAGTAAATAGGTTAATAAATGGAATTTTGGTAAATGAATTAGACAGAATGTACGAGAGGCAGTGAGAACATGCAGACTTCAAACAACAAGCTGCAGCAGGCCAGCAGATTCCAACCCTGAAAATCTTATTTTCATATGCAGATCACAATAATTGAACCATAACAGTAAACAAATAGGTGACCTTAAAGGGGTTAGTTTTGTAAGAGTGAACTCATTCATACCAGGAGATGTTTCTGTTTTCTTTTGCTGTTGTAACACCTAAATTCCCATCATGAATTTATATGTTAAAAAAAAATGCACAGATCTCTTCCTTTGTTGACTGGCTCTGTGGTTGAAGGGCTCTTGGTAACTGCTGTATTTACCTTCAACAGACAAAACATAATGTACAGAATGATACAATAATTCAGGAAAAAAAATAAATATTTATTTTTAATCATTGTTGAATTCATTCATCACCCAAAAAGCCAAATATTGCTGTCATTATAGCTGTGTAAATGTAAAGATTTTCTTCTCTCTGGAACCATTGCTAGTCAAACATGGGTATAAAATGACCACAAACTGGTTATTTGAACCCCGGATGATCATGCATACCACAGGTTTCTATTCTAAATCAATTCCAAACCATCGTCTCTTAATTATCTGCTGTTATAATAGTAGTAAATGAAATGTTGTGGCTTAATTGTCCTTAGAGCAGATGCACACAGACACTTGAGACTGCAATGCCTTACAAGGACAACATGGACAGTGTATTATTTGTAGATGTGAGTATGTGAGCTTTATATTATGTATTTTCCTGTTTATAGGTCAAAGGAGGATTATAACAACTTTACAAGTGCACACAGCTGTCTCCTGCTTACATTAGGGGCTTGGAGCTTTCAGTGGATAAACGCAGAAGTCCCTCTTTTTTCTATCTCACTGTCAACAAATGGTGATTCATTAGCAAATAAAACTAAACTAACATGCGAGAGACTTATACAGGACACACCAAGCAGGCCTTGATGCTTTCAATGGGCAACCACACAGCAAAAAACAAATTTTAGGGTCTACATTAATTTGAGAACCTCTCAGCTGGTGTACTGGACACATAAATCTGAGATGTGGAAATTTGGGAGTTTTAAAAAAAATCCTCATCTTAATGTTAATGCCGCAGTCTGTTACACACACATGCACTCAAGTTCATAATGCTGTTACAGAATGAAACATTTAGCAGCGTTCTGCTTTTCCATTCAGAGCAAAAATACCTGGATCGCTTAACACCATGCAAATAACAAAACATCCTCACAACTGTTATGTCAGTGTTGGAAATTCACAATATTTTCAGTTTAAAAGGAAAACAAGTACTGCTTCTCATAAATCATGAATAGACAGCTATGATTGTTTGTTTTTTTTATTACAATTGCCTGTATGTATGTAACTTGCTGATCTTCAGTTTGTCAACACTCCACTGTTGTGTCAAAGGCCTTGTCCTTGCATCCTTTAACACATAAAATGTATTTTGAATAAGAGTTTCAGTTTAATGTGGTTGTTAATGACAATGTACCTGGTTTAAAGTAATAAAAAGATATCTGCAAAATTTCATCATTGAAATGTTCACACCCTACAAACATGCACTTTTTTATTTTAAAGCTTAATAGTCTTAACACAACTAACATCCGCGACATTTTCAGAAATATCCAGTCACTTATAAGTGCAGCTGACCATCTCTGAGATTTTGATCTGGTTTCCATTTTGGCTACAGCTGGGTTAGGGTTAGGCTCATGTTTAATGCATTCTGCAATGACACCAGCTATT
Source organism: Echeneis naucrates (assembly GCF_900963305.1). Lineage (NCBI taxonomy): Eukaryota > Metazoa > Chordata > Actinopteri > Carangiformes > Echeneidae > Echeneis > Echeneis naucrates. The sequence continues at coordinate 21,685,116 of NC_042526.1, read as the reverse complement.
AGTCAAGCTCATGCTAACATGTTTGTATCTGGTGACATCTTCTGGACAAATAGAAAATGACTTCACTGTCAAACGTGAGGCAGCACAGCAGTTAGGACTGTTGGTCCTCAACAAGGTTAGGGTTAGGGGTTAGGTTCCAGGGCTTGGTGGGCTTGGTTCCAGGCCTGGGTCCCTCGGGTACTCCGGTTTTCTCCCACCATCCAAATGAATGCATCTTTCGGTTAGTTTATGACTCTGCCCGAGTCTGAGTGGTTGTTCATCTCTGTCTGTTGACCCTGCAATGGACTGGTGACTTGTCCAGGTGGTACCTGATCCTCACCTACTGTGAGCTGGGAATGCATCCAGCATACACCACAACCAGGAAACAGAAGTAGTAGAAGATGAATGAATGTCAAACGTGATACTGCAATGTCACATGACTGCAGTGTGTAACAAGTGTTCAAGATAAATGCAAAATATAGGATATAGCTAACTAATCTTTAATCATTCTCTTCATATATGACTTTCACACTTAATACTTGACTTTTATGACTTCCTAGCCACTTGAAAATGACAAATTTCACAGTCTGAAGTCTTTTGAAGCATAGTTTTTTAACTTGAGTAATTGTTTATTGATTTATTTTTAAAAGTTTGGATAAGCCAGAAAATGATGACCCTGGGCTCAAATATTTTAGAAAGAATGCACCCTTATTTTATTTTCGCCTCACAAACTAATGATTTTCATGGTGCCAAAGACATGGAAAACAGAACAGACTCAAGACTTATTTACACAAAGCTGAGCTCTGAGGGTATTACATCTGTTGGTTGGTGGTTGGTGAAGATATTTAATTCTTCACTCAATATGACAAAATACCAAAAGATGAGGTTAAAAAGGTTTGAACATTGCAAAAAATTAAGTATTCTCAATCATGCCAGAAGGTACTGGCACGTCGCATGGAGCTTCTGTCAGCTTTGGAACAACAAGATACTTAACTGCCCAGAGCAGCAGAGATTCAGAAATTCTGAACTGACTGCAATTTTGCAGATTCTGTCCAGACACTTGGTAAGAGTAAGAGAATGGTCTGCCATCACTGTGAAGACATGGGGTTTTTCTTAAGACAGTTGCTGCTTTTACACCCTTTCTGCTACCCTCCTTGGGATCAGAGGCTGCCTTTGTGTCAAGGAGCCAGGATGGAGGAATATCACTTATATAAACATCCCCCTTGTGCACCTCCACTGAGGTGCTAAGTGTTTCTTGTGTAGGCTTGTGTGTCTTTCTTTTGGCATTTCTGTTTTTTCTACCAGTAGATTCTGCCATGTCCTTCTGCAAAAATTCCCTTTCTTGGTCCAAGGCTGAAAATTGTGCTCCGCGGGTGCAGGATTGGAATGTGGCAGATGACAGGTGTGATACCCTGGAAAAGGGCTCTGGAGGACTAACAGACGCTGAGGAAAGGGCACTGGCAGGGAGGTTAGTGGAATATGCCTGTTTCTGGTATGGTGGGATGCAACTGCTTTCTCCTTTGGTGTGCTCTGATGTCTGCTGGCATTCTGTGGGGCTGTGGACAGGAAGTAGCATGCTGGTTGTGCCATTAGAAGAGCTGGGGAAAGTTTCTGTTTGTGTTGCTCCTGGGGATGCATCTGAAGGTGAAGAGGTAACACATGGAGGAAAAATGTCCCATGGGTTGGATAAAATCTCACTGTCACTGTCAATCATTTGGGCCACCATGTCCTCGTGGAGAAGAAAGCACTTCTGAGGAAAGTTCTCATCAGTGACATGAGCTGTCGCTGTTACTGCTGGCAGAGCAGTTTGTTGCTCTACATCATCGACAGATTGCTCTGTGCTCTCCGGATTTTTGCACACTTCTGATAAATCCCTATTTCTATCCTTGGAGACAGCAAAAACCCCAGTTGTTGTCCTGTTTCCAGGATTGGCCCGAATCCACAGCTGGTCACTATCTTCCTCTGGGATATGGAGACACTTTATAGGGACACTGAAACATTTCAATCCCTTAGATCTGACTCTGTCTACATCCCAGTTTGATGTGCTGGATGTGCCTGGGTGGGTCAGCACTGAAGTGTAAACTGAGGTGGAGGGCTGTGGACTTGCAGGATGGCAGCTTGCTACCTTGAGTCTCTGCTCAACATCCTCCAGCACATCCTCCAAACAGCCATGCTGCCATTCGCCCAACAGGTCTGATAGATCAAATTTACATTGGTCCTGCGTCTCCTGGCCCAACAGGGCCCGCCACGTCTCACAGATCTTCATTCTGACGGATGATAGCGACGTGCAGCATGGCGTGTTGTCTTTAACTGGGCCAGCCGCAGTCGTAGCCAGCTTTCCAACCAATAAAAAGAATCTACATTTACTCAGCTCCAGAGCCATGTGAAACTGCATACGGTAGTCCTGAATGTACACGGTGGTGTTGACCAGGCTGGTGAAACACTCGCGGTCCTCTTGCTCCTGGAGATGCTCCCAGGCTGTTGCGGTGAGAACGGCAGAGATCTGGAGGACACCGTCGGAAAGTACGAGGATTCCCGTAGGACCCTCGGTCCCCTGAGCCTGGGACTGAGACATCTGACCCACTCCGATGACATGAGCCTTCAGTCGGCCGCTGCTGTTCCCCTGCTGGCTGCCGTAGCTTCGGATCAGAGTTTCGATCCACGGAGACAGTTTACCTCGAGCGGGGCGAGGCATGTTTGTAGTTTCAAACTGTGTGTCTGCAGTTAGGTTCCGCGAGGAAAACTTTTACGCTGCTCAGAGGTTCCGCCATCAGGAGATTGCCATGGGAACTAAAAACGAAAGGCGCATGACTCATTAACTTTTATAAATATTAGTGTGTTCCTTTAACAAGACAGATTTTGGTCGAAGGAAGTTATCGAGCAGCTAACACGCTCAAGATGTAGCATAACTTACAACTTACAACGGATGGTAATACCGTTTTTCTATTTCGGGCAATCTACCATAGTAATAATTTATATTATGTAAATTCAGCATCCTTACCTTTGTGTTAGCCTGTTCAATCAACATAATAATTGTTAGTTTGACCCAAGAAATGGCGGCGGCGGTTGTTCAAATTAACAGGAGGGAACCGTGGCCAGAAGGCGGAAAGAGGGTATATATTACTTCAAATTAAAAGCACAAATTTCAATGTTTCCACCAACCAGGATGGAAATTGATATATACAGTAAAAATAAGCATTAATTCGCCTTCTTATATCGTTTAATGAGATAATTTATGTGAACTAATAATACAAGGTTTAAATTACTTGGTCTAGAAGGTGTTGCTCATATCGGAAAAACCTCCCAGTTTGTGTATTGAAACGCCAACAGCGAAGATTTAAAATCCAGTGTTTTCAAATTTTTCAACGGTGGATCAAAACACCAAGCGTTCATACAACTTACCCATTATCTGACATGCTCGTCATTTGTGGATTATTTTGTTGGTGCATGTGACGGTTGTTTATCCACATATTTCCGCCGGCAGCTGATGCTGCGTTCTAAGCCGGTTGAATTCTCAAAGGGCTATGGTTTCAGACGGCGTGAAACATGTTCAAAGTGATCCCACTTGTCTTGGTTATCGTCTTAGGACTGATCACTAAGTTACACCTTATGCAAAGAGAATTGGTTATCGTTTAATTTATTTTGGACAAGTAGCCAAAATATATATCATTAGATAAATTCGCAACCCTGATTCATTAGTTGTTGTTTTTTTGTTTTTGTTTTTTTAAACACGTATAATTGAAGAGATTACTCTACCTCAATGCCCTTCTGAGATAAATAAAGTTTGGAGGAATTAATACATTGAATATCTACACGAGTTTTGTATTTACGACGTTTACCTTTTCCGCGAAGGTAGCACCATAGGCGTCTTCACGGCCACTTGCCACATTATCACTGTGGGTGCGTAACCTTCTGTGAAATGTAACTTAGGGCGTGTAGCCCATACATACAAGAAAGAAAACCACACTCCTAAGTCTTACGGTAAGGTTCGTGCAAGAGTAAACTTGAAATGTGAAAGGATAAACGTGATACAACAACTTTGGCAATGCGTAAACATGCCTACGTAAATGTGTGTCTTGCTTTCCCCATTTGGCAATCATTCAAACGACAAGTGTCACGTTAGCTACCTCTTCCAGCACCGATTGTGAAAACATGTAGATAATAATATACAGTTTTTGACATAGGAACTTTTGTTAATCGACGTGTCGTTTGTTTTCCTACTAGCATGGGCTACGCCTACCGGCTTCACCGTCACCAGTACCTTCACCCCTACCCACCCCCAAAGAAATTTTAGAAACCAGTTAGTTTAGGACGACGAGTCGTCTTACTCACAGTTTTGTGCCAGTAACATTCTGGAAAGACAAGTCGCCAACGACTGGCGTTACAAAGATGAAAGCAGATCATGGAGGCAGTGAAGTCTGTTTACCCTTTACTGTTTATGCACCTAAACCCCATCGTGCCCCTTACCATATCCAGCCATGGGTAATGAAATATGAGCCCAATCTTATTTTAACCCTCGAGTCGTACACACAGTCGTAAGCATGTTCTCCAACCATTTATCCTGAATTGTATTTATTCTGATAGCTAGCCAAGTTTTGCTTGATCTTCTCTATTAACAGGAGGGAACTGCCCTCTTCTCGCTATCACAAGCTGAGACATGCCCAATTCCAGACTGAGTGAGGTTGGTTCAAGGGTAGCTGATCCACAACATTCCCTGAAACTTCTCAGGGTCCTCCGTACCTTCTGGCAAGAGCAATGTTTTCACGATGCACTGCTTGTGGTTGATGGAGAGGAGCTTCCCATCCAGAAAAACATACTGGCTGCTGCTAGTCCATATATCAGGTCAGGAAACAAGCACTCAACGTGTGCTCAGATTTTTATTATTTTTTTTTTTTATTTGGTCAGAGCCCTGGCAATATGGGTGTGTCCACTCACACAATAACATAACAATATCACCAATGCTGCTGTGATTTTGCTTTTTATGCAGGTGTCCAGTCTTTCTTTTTATGTTTTGTCATATTCAATTCTGTTGATTATTTACTGTTAGGACCAAGCTGAACTACAATCCTCCAAAGGAAGATGGATCTATATATAGAATTGAGTTGCAAGGGGTCTCCATGGCCATCATGAAACAGATTCTGGACTACATCTTCAGTGGTGAAGTGTGTGTGGAGGCTTTAAAATGCAAAAAATAACTTGTTTAGCTTTTAGGTATGGTTAGCACAGTGTTTGCCTCACCGCTACCTTTGTTTTGTGCCCTACACTGACAGATCACTTTGAGTGGAGAGACCATCCAGGACATGGTGCAGGCATCTGACATGCTCCTCATGACAGACCTCAAGTTCTTGTGCTGTCAGTTTTTAGAGAGCTGCATCACTGCGGAAAACTGCATTGGCATCCGTCTCTTCTCTCTACACTATTGCCTTTACCATGTCCACTATGCTGCCACTGAGTTCCTGCAGACACATTTTCGGGATGTAGCAATCAGCGAGGAGTTCAGGGAGCTGCCAGTTGAACAGCTGTGTGAGGTGCTTGCCATGGAAAAGCTGAATGTGGGCAACGAAAAGCATGTGCTGGAGGCTGTGGTCCGATGGTTTGCACATGACCCAGAGGATCGTAGGGTGGGTAGCATTAACTTTGCCTTCATTGAGAGATTATGAAACATGTAGACAGGTCATTTTTGTTATTAAACACAATAACAAGAATCCTTAAACCAGATAGCAAAGGTTGTAGACACCTGCAATATTCCATATATGTAGGGAAAAAAATATTTAAATTGGAAGATAGGCTTACAATAAAGATTAATATTACTCTTGTAAAAATTCAAGCTTAAGTGTTTGGTGTTTAAACCAGTTTGACCATTTGTAATGAAGAGCATCAATTTGAGCTTGTAGTCTAGATATGTCTCGTCAGAATATAGAGTTAATCCTGAAATTATTCATACCACATATTTTTATTAAATCAACCAACATTGATTGGAATTGAAACAGGCTTCCCCCAAAAGATAAGATAATGTACAAGAGGCAACATTTTGGCAAAAAAATAATAATTCTCTGCTTTTACTTACATCTGAACAAAAGGTGGCATGTCCAAAATTATTCATACACATTGCAAACAGTCACAGTCTATGGTAAAATCCAAGGTTCTATACTATTACTAATAGTCCAAGCTGTTTCTTAAGCATCCTAATTACCTTGATTCATCGGGGACAGTTGTTTTAATCAACTCAACAGGTGTAAAACAGCATCTCAGCATGGCTAAGACAATAGAGCTTACTGAGGACCTGTGTAAAAAAACAAAAACAAAAAAACCTTCAATCCCAGCAACACCATCCCCACTTTCACTTTTTGCAGAGAAACCTAGCACCACTGGATATTTCAGTATAACAACGACCCAAAACACAGCTAAAATGGTGAAAAAATTGTTAGCAAAAACATTGACATTTTGGAGTGTCCCAGTCCTGACTTGAATCCAATTTAGAATAATCACAAAGATGAATAAGCAAGAATACCAGTAAAGACCTGCAAAAAGCTGGTCAGAAATTATAGGATTGCTGTAATAGCCAATAAAGGTTTTTCTATTGATTATTGAGAAGGGTGTGAAACATTTTGGACATGCTATTTTTTGCTCAAATATAAATAAAAGCTGAGAAATATAATTTTTCCATGATGATGCTTTTTTTTTTTTTACAATTTCTTTTGGGGGAACAGCCTTTGTCATTTCCTTTTTTTTTTTTTTTTTACTTCAGCTGGGGCAGGCAGTGTGAATGTTCCTGGTGCCTTGTTGTGCTATCAACATGGCGGAGACAGAGGTGGTGTACAGAAACAACAACAATATCAACATAAACAGTCACAGCATTGGATTTTCCACGCAATCTGAGTTGTGCATGTTGTGTGCGTGTGAGTATGTGTGTGTGTATATGCATGCTGAGGTTTGTCATTGGATGCTATGGGTAGCTGACTGTAGCTGATGTGGGGGGGCCGGTACAACACGCCCCTGGCCCAGGATAGCAGGCAAGTCAGGACTGAGTCACCAGGACACCCAGCAACCCCCTGAACACAGGCAACTCCCACTGCACAAGGCCAGACCCGTGACCAACACCAGCCTAGCTGCCATGTAGGGAGTCAGAACCCCCCTTAGAATGCCAAACAGAATCCCAGGCCAGTATCAAAGACCCCCCACCCACCCACCCAGATCCGCTAGGCCTCAGAGCCCCAGTCCAACACTGGTGCAGTCGGTGGCAGGGGCACCAATGGGCTCATGCCCCACCCTACCTGTCTCCATATCCCAACATGGGTGCAGGGTGTGTGTTGGGTGTGGGAGTGTAGATGTGAAGGCGTGTTTGCCTAGGGTGTAATTAAAATTAGGGAAGGCGGGAGAGGCAGACATGGCATGGGAGCCCTGCCATTTGCAGAGTCCCACCATGCACTCCTCTGAGCCCTTGATGTATATGTTGTGATTAAAATTGGGGGGTCCAGCCCCTCAAGGCCTACTATCACATAAGGTGTGGCCTGATGGGATGAAGAGGTGAGTAGAGAGCGAGGCATGGGCCAGTCCTGCAGGGGGCCAGCTTCCAGACTGCCCACAACAAGCTCAACTGATTCTGGGGTTGAACCGGAGCATCCAGGGGCACCATCCAGAGACCCAAAGAGAGGGCCCACCACTCTTGCACCTGGGGGCAGGGAGGACCCAGACCCGCTGTGCACAGCCAGTCATTATCCTCTTGGATAAGAGGCGAAACGTCTTCACAGATAGATAACCAGGTCCATTTGCACTTGACACAATTTTCTTTGGATAATGATGACCTGAATGAATGAGAACTTTCACAGACGTTGGCTTGTCTGAAAAACAAAAAAGTTATTTAGGTCTGCACTTTTTTTTCGCCATGAAACCAAATAATCATTGTTTTTTCACTGGTGTTTCAGGTGCGCATGAAAGAAGTGATGTCTGCTGTATGGCTGCACGGCCTGGACACAAGCTACCTGAGAGAGCAGGTAGTGAAGCAGTAAATTTTCTTCATATTAAAAATAGTCTTATAACAATGACAGAACCCATTTCATAATGTGACTGTCAAGTTGAAGTAGTAAATAACATCCACTACATGTAACATTGTGGATGCTACTTTTGAGGTCAAAATTCTTCTTGGCTAGCTCTAAATTATAGCTGTGGATTGTGTTGCATGGAATCCCATCAGGCCATGGGGGAACCACTAATGAGAGAGGTGATCAGAGAGTACTGTCAACCTGTGTTGGGAGATGGTCAGTTGCAGGGAGAGGCTCTGCTCACCGCCTTCAAACCCAGAGGGTACTCTGAGTGTATTGTTATTGCCGGAGGAGAGGATCGCAAGTGAGTCTGATGTTTTCAAAGTTATTGTTAAATGTTTTTATTTATTTCCTTTATTTCTCATCAGCTTTACTGTTATTGGTTGACACCTACATATAAATTCCTCCGTCACACTTCATAGTGTAAATTTGTGTTTGTTTGTTTTTTTTTGGGTTTTTTTTTTTAATATGTTAATTGACAATACAGTTGTGGCTTCAACATTTTTTGCACCCTTATTCCAGTTGCTCTTTTGAGATGTCTCCACAGGTGTTCAGTGGGGTTCTGCTCTGGGCTAATTGTTGGTAATTTCAGGACTCCCTGTGATTTGTCTTTAACTATTTGTTAGTGCTTTTTAAAGTATACTGTGGGCCAGACACATGACCTCTGAGGGAGGTCATGTGTCTGGCATTTGGCCCATATTGAGCCTACATTGGGCCTATGTTAGGTCCAGTATCCTCCTGATTTCATGATGCCATCCACACAGGCAAGGCACCTAGTGCCACAAAGAGCAAAGCAACCCCAAAACATTGTTAACCTCCACCCTGTTTGACTGTAGGTATTTTGTTCTCCTCTTTAAAGGTATCATTTTGTTTTGTTCAAACAGTGCCTTGATAAGTTTTGTGAAATGGGACACTTTGGTAGAAGACCCAGGATGACCCCACTACTGACAAAGACACATAAAAAACAGAGTGGAGTTTGCCAAGGCTTTTGTGTAGAAGTCAAAATACAAACTAGAGCCTTTTAGTTATGCACATCATGACATCATAGACGTAGATAAGATATCAAATATATTGAAGTTTCCAAAACCACTCATATGCTAGACAGTCCCGAAATGACCAGCAATATATCCGGACAGGAACACCTGTGGAGATATCTCAAAAACGCAATTGGGTAGGCACCCCTCAGATCTGAAGGATCTTCAGAAGTTTGCAAAAGAAGAGTGGTCCAAAATTGCACTAGAGAGTTGTGAGAAACTAATTTATGGTACAGGAAGTGATTAATTTCAGTATCTATTTTAAAGGATGTCCTACCAAATCTTAAATTTAGGGTGAGAAATAATTTTTTCAAACCATATTTGGAATTTTGTGTGGCATAAGCTCAAATTTCCTCTGTATTTTTTAAAGAAAAAAATTGGAGAGGTATTTTAGTTTGAAATGTGGCCATAGCCAAGGGAAGAGATCAAATTTGTGCGTTAACCTAGATCACACAGAAAGACTCCAATCATATTTTGTCTGATGGTATTTATCCTGTACAGAAGCAGGAAACCAACTGCTGTGACACGTTGCATGTGCCCACTCTACGACACCAACAGACGAGGCTGGATAGAGCTGCAGCCAATGGAAGTCGCCCGTCTCGGCCATGGTCTGGTTGCTGCTGGTCAGTGCTGGGCTAGAGTTTGTTTCACTCACATCATGAATTGGTTTGAACCTGAAGAATGTCTTTTCAATTAAATATGACAGTCCCAGGATTTACTTTCATTAATAATACTGGGTTTTGTTTTGTTGTTTTTTGCTGTTAGAGGGTTTTCTGTTTGTGATGGGCGGAACAGATCAACACAACACAGTCCTAGAAAGCGGAGAGAAATATGACCCAGACCTCAACACATGGAGCTCCATACCCCCAATGCAGCAGGTACACTCGTCTCTTTATGTGGGCACACTTCTCTTGGGCTTTAGGCAGCAGTGATTACTCCTCTTCTAGCAGATATAATTGATCTTGTAATTAGGGCTGCATGATATATTTTCAATTATGATTTTGGCTGACATTATGACAAAGAAGCTGATCGCTGTAAAAATATTATTGTGTCACATTCTGTTCTGCTATAGATTTCATTCGCCCTCAAAAAACCATCTCATTCAGAAATTCATCAACATCTCTTCTGGAAGCAAGGTGTGAGGGGAAAGGATAGATTTGTCTCATGCTAGTTGGTTGCTTGTAAACTATTGCACAGGAAAATATTGTCAAAGAAAACATTCTCTTGTAAATAGTTCACTACTAACTAATGCACCATTACATTACCATTGAAAAGTTCTATCAAGTTATCATTCCTGATGTAGGAACTTGCCGCTGTTTATGGCAGTTTTTTTTATGTTGGCATTATCATCCTTAGAAAACCAAGGAGGCCCAGAAAGGATAGTGAACTTTTTTTTTTTCCTTAAAAAAATATTCTAAAAATATGGTAATATCACTTACTTTTCCCACACTAGTGGGCACCTTGTGGCTGGGTTTCCCCGTCTCCCGCATACCAAGCGTGTAGGTTCACCACTATGTTAACAAAGCAGTAATACCATTTGTTAATATATTAAAAAACAAAACTCTCAGGACTATCTTAGAAATACAGGGTTGCAAAAATGTTACAGTACACACTTTTTTTAATATTCTACCTTGTCACCAATAGATGTCAGCAAAGCACCAATTCACATTCGCTTCACCCTTGGTAGTTTTATATGTGGAGATTAAAAACTCACTCCCAACTTCCAACACTGTACAATTCTAAAATCACAGATTAGCATAGCTGTGTACAACTTTCCCATCAATCTATGGGAATTTTAGAGTTGCCTAATTTTCTAGCCAGCTACAATGGTTGAACCCAGGGACCAGGTTTGGTGTTGAGTCCGTAGTTAACAAGTATTCGAGGTTCCAGTACAGACTTAAAGCTATTGTTATTTAAAGTTGGTGAGTAAGGTATATGTTGCATGATGGTCTCTGATGTTCATAGGCTCGTCAAAACTTTGGCGTGGTGGAGCTGGAGGGGCTGATCTATGTTCTTGGAGGAGACAACAATGTTACAGAACTGACCACTATGGAAGTGTTTGATCCTCACTTGAGCACTTGGAAGATGCAGACCAGTATGACCATGATCCGCAAGGTACAATATATATTATTATCATGTTCACAGCATAGTTGAAGTTTTGAAAATATTGCCATTCTTGTCCAGAAATTAGACAAAACTTAGATCAAGGGATTTTTTTTCATTATTTATACATTTTTTTTTGACAGTGGATTTCTTTCAACACACTGCGATTTGTACAGTTGTGACTGTGTTCCCCTTCAGGTCGGTTGCTATGCCTCCATGAATAAGAAAATCTATGCCATTGGTGGAGGTTCCTATGGCAAGCTTTTTGACTCTGTTGAATGCTTTGACCCCAAAACCCAGCAGTGGACTGGCCTCTGTCCACTGAAAGAGAGAAGGTAAATGCAAATGCTGTTTGTGTAAACTGTTTTGCTAAGGACTAAAGATAGATGCATCTGTGAGCTGATCAGCTGACATCAAAGTCTCAATACTTTATGCTTGTTTTGCCCAACAGGAATAAAACATGGGTCACTTTCATTTTTAATTTGACTTCTCTCAAACGGAATAGTCATACCTAAAGATGAAAATGCTGCTAATGAAGATAAATAGCTTTAAAACTGTTGCTTAAAAATATGTGCATTTAGTAGTTTTCCAAATGTGTTGGTTTGGGCTGCTCACTGCCAAGAGTAATAACAGGCTGCATAGTATTGTGAAGGAATGCAGCAAAATTGTGAGGGCACCCTTAAATACTCGTCAGATTTATATTTTGTCTGGGCTCAAGTCAAAGCACAAAAAATCTTGATAGATCCCACCCATCCCCTGTGGTCTGAGGTAAACCTTGTTTCATCTGGCAAGAGATACCCTTGCCTAGATGCAGGGCACACAGAGTACAGAGATCTTTTATTCCTACTGCTATTTGTATTTTGAACAAACAAGTAATTTTTTTTTTTGCGCTTATACTTGTTTATTCTGATCTGTAAGGAAAAAAAAAAAGTTTTTTTTTTTTGCCCTGTAGAATTGACCTTGACCTTACTCTTGACTGACAGTACGTCTTCTGTTTTATGGATCCTAAAAACACCATGGAATAAAGCTTTAGAAAAAGAAAGATAATGCATTCATTGAACCTAGAGATGGGAAAATAACACCAGAATGCCGAAAATTGTGTCAGTCCATTGAACCGCTGTGTGTCTGTCATGTGAGTGATTGAGGTCTGAAGCTTTGTACACCACTGGTACTTCACGAAGTGTTTCATTGGCTTACAGCTTGAATGCTTCGGCACTCTATATTATATACGATGTCTCAATGGCACTCAAAGATTTGGATTTTGACAGGCCATACTAATCACTATCACTAATAATAAGTTAATGAATTAATATTTTATTTCAGTTACAATATACAGTACAGAACTTAAATTATGTGCAATCAGCTTACAAAATATTTTATACATGCTTGCACTAAATGTTTTCTCACAAAAAAAATTTAACAAACTCTGTAACCGGAATAGGCTGAAGCTTATTTTTGCCTATCCTGTACCATCCATAAAATAACCCAGAATATCAGTAATACAAAAAGAAAAAAAGTAACAACATTTGCTCTAAATAATTCTTTTACATAGTAATCCTTAATTAATTTACCTTTCACCTTTTTTAACTCAACAGAAATCTACACAATTTCAAATAATCACTACGTTCATTCTATAATTTAACTCCCAAAAATGAAACACATCTATATTTAACATTAGTTCTCACATTACCTATTTCAAAAAGACCCAACCCCCTTAAATTTTAGTTTTTTTCTCTTAATTAAAAAAATTTGAATCAAGGTGGGAAGACTTTTATTCTTTGCTCGAAATAGTATTTCTAACGTTTTTAAGTATACAATATCTAAGAATTTTAGGGTTCAAGACAATAATTTAAGTAGTTTCATGATAGGAGGCTTTATTTATTATTCAAGTAACTCTTTTGTGGAGTTTAATTATAGGGTCTATATATGTTATGTATGTATTTCCCCAAACCTCAACACAATATGACATATATGGCATTATAAGTAAGAAATACAATATACACAGACATTTCTTATTCAACAAATTGCTTGTTTTGTAAATAATACCAATAGATTTAGATAATCGCTGTTATATTTTGTATATGTGGCTTCCAACTGAATTTATGATCTAAAGTTATGCCAAAAAATGTTGTTTCAAATACTTTAGGATTACTTTAATTTCACAATTAGTCCTAACACCACCAAACACCATAAATTTGTATCATCCGCAAATATAATACATTTCAACTTATTAAATACTGTACAAATGTATAATTCAAATAAAGTATAAATAACTTAGGTCCCAATACCAAACCTTGTGGAACACCACAAGTTACTTTTCTATAATGTGACAGTGTTATTAATTCTTACATTCTGAAACTTATTGTTTAAATAACTTCTTGCCCAATTTAGTGTAACAACTCTTATGTCATAATGTTCCAGTTTCTGCGGTAGTAAAGAATGATTAATTTTGTCAAACGCTTTGCGTAAATCAACAAAAATACCTAGAGCATATTGTTTATCTACAAATTCTGTCACTGCTAAGGATGTTGATCGGTTACTCCTAAATCCATATTGATGGTCACTCAATAGCCCGTATTTCTCCATTGAATCATCCAGTCTATTTACAAACATTTTTTTCAAATTTTTGAAAACTGAGGTAACAAAGACACAGGTTTGTAATTTGATACAATGTCTTTGTCACCATTTTTATAGATTGGGACCACCTTCGCCATTTTCATCCTATCAGGAAAAATTCCTGTTTTAAAAGGTTTATTACATATACAAGTAAATGGCTTGAGTATGCAATGCATTACTTCCTTTATAAGTGACATATCAATATTATTATCATCTGTAGATTTTTTACTCTTAAACTTTCGGACCTCTTCTAATACATCACTCTCGCAAACCACTCCAAGGAACCTTGAATTGTTACGTGTCACAAATTTCCCTTGCTAAATTTGGGCCGACATTAACAAAAAAATCATTGAACTGAATTAACAATTTCCTCTGAATTTTCAATAATTGAATTGTCATTATTTGCAAAACTATGTTGGAAAATCATTTTTAAAATAATTTTTTATCATGCCATTGAGCACTCTCCAGATTATTTTTGCATTTTTGCAGCAACTAAGCATAATAGTCTTTTTTTACAACCTCATAATAGACGTCAATTTGTTTTTATATTTTTTGTACTTGTCCTCCTTTTATATATTATAAATTCCCTATAGAGCCTATTTTTCTTTTTTCATTCATTTCATAACCCTCCAATCCATCCTTTAGATCTTTTTCATCACTCAACGAAGTCTCTGAAATTGCTATTATAGTAAGCTTTTCTTGGAGCTGTTGAAAGTAATCTTCAATTTTTGAGAAGTTACTGTAGTGATTCCTACTCTTAAAACGAATTACTGAAAACGCCTCTGGAATTAAACTTGTCTTCAGAATAATGTTCACAGTTTATGTCAGTGTTCTGGTAGAAGTGGATCATAAAGCTTGCGATCTTGACATTAAAAAGACTTAAAATCTGTGTATCCACACATTTTTTACTATATTTGTCATTCACAAGCCATATTTCGCATATACCTGTACTTCATAACAAAATAAATGTATGACATTCCCCCACTATTCCATCTCTTTACTATGTGATTCATCATTTTGATTTGTATTGATCCAGTTCTTTAATGTCTCTCACAGCTATCACTCTAGCCTGTTCTGGTGTGCCATTTAGTCGTATCATAATTTTGCAGTTCCTTGTCCAAGTGTCTTCCTTTTTCCTTTTTCAGGATTCTTGGTTGTCTTGCAATTTCACCATTTCTTTTTGTCATATGACAAAACATAAATATATATAATTTATATCGATGAATGAAATGTAGCCTGTAAAGTAAAGTAATGCAAAACAAGTTGCTAAAATATTTGGCCAACAATCGAAAGCAACTGGATTTAGGACTCTCACCTCTTATCCAAGGGGCTTCATCAGTTCATAATTCATTGGCCTCCATAGTCAGCTTCACACAGTGAAGTCCTAAGCCCAGTTGCTTTCGATTCAGTTGTTGGCCAGAAATGACTATGACCTGGATGAATGAGTATATACACAGACAAGTTGCTAAAATGACCTTTGTACAGCTCCCTAAGTTGCATTCAAGAACTATAGTTTCTCTCTCACTTTAGGTAAAGATTCACATCAAGCCATAAACACACAGTTTTATATTTTTGTCAAATAATTACTTTTATTGCTATACAAAAAGAGACACACCACGCTGCGAAAGCTTGTGTATAGCTTAAAATATGTTAATGAACATGTATCTTTTTACTGCGTAATATGCGGACAGTTGTAATTCCAGTCTGCCACCAGATGTCACTGTTCCTCCTAACATCACTAATTGAACCCTTAAGCAGGTGTGTCACGTGTTATAGAGTATGCCTTGAACAAAACTCCTGTTTTTTTTTTTGTTTTGTTTTTTTAGATCAGCCATTAGCAGGCAATCAATTTTGGTTACATTAATAAGCGGCTGTATCCAAAAAGTGGTCACATATTTTTCACAGTCTTGAAGCGTTTGATATTCTGATTTCATCTAGATATGGCTACACATAATAATGGATCAGAACAAAAGATTTTATCCATCTGTCCAATCTACTCAATTTCCCTGTTATGTCCATGCCAGGTTTGGATCAGTGGCGTGTGGTGTCAGCCAGGAGCTCTACGTGTTTGGTGGTGTTAGAAGCCAAGAACCTGACAACCCTGAGGAAAGGCAGATGACAACCTGCAAATCTGAATTCTACCATGATGAGATGAAGAGGTCTGTGTGGAATAACTGTATTTCATTTTACTATTATTGTTATGATTTTAAATATTTTTAAATATTCCACTATGGTCTTGATGTAGAGTTGAGACTCATAAGCAGAGGTCCCAACTCAGCTCCACCTCCTACCCTGCAGGATCAAATAATTACATACAACTCTATTCAGTACTGACTGTACTGAATCATTTGCAAGACTACAAAGAAACATGAATTAGAATGCTAGATAAGACTAGTTGTAATAATCCCTGATGAATACACAGCAATTAATTTGCCCTACCTCTGAGGAAGTGGTGGCCAATTAGAGGCCCTTTGTTAAGCTCTCTTGGGCAGTTTTTCTTGCCCTGGTAGATCCTTAGACCCTTTCCTGATGTCACCTTTTCTCAGCCACAGATACAGCTTTGTAGCTTGTTCCCTGCAGATACTACTACTCCGTCAGTTGCTGTGCTGATCACCTCATTTGTTATTGTAACCGTTCCAAGGTCTGCTACTGTATGTTCATCTGGTGAGCCATTTTGCACCCCTGCGCTCGCTGACTCTGGGGGTATCCTTCCTGAAAAAAGATGGGTGGGTCCAAGTCACAAAATAGTGTCATGATCCTGCCAGCATAAGCACCTAACCCACATCAGCCCTGTTTGGGTCTGCCAGAAGTCTCATCAGGCTGTCACCAGGTCTTTCCCGGGTTGTCAGGACAGCTGACAACCAGGCGGTGGTGTTTTTGCAGGGTGGGTTGGTGTGGGAGTACAATGACCATGAGGTGTCATCAGTACAAAACATCATCAGTTGTGTACACCCATTAATGTTACTTAATTATTAGACATTATAATGCACAAAACACATTCTAATACAACAGCTAACAAATAAGGGGAAAAAGTCTCTGATCATGTGTTACACCTCTGTGTTTACAGTGAGAGACCATAAAGTTTCCTGAGATTCCATATGTGTGTTTACTACACTGTCTGTTAAAAAAGATACAAGTATGCTACCTACGGTTAACATTATGGGCTAACTAATAACGTTATAGACTATGAAAAGATTAATGTTGCTGCTTGTTTATACTAACATATTTCTCAGAAACATATGAAATTTTACACAAGCTACTGTTTTCATTCATCACAAATACCCAAAGTCAGCCAAGGGTTTCTTACCTGAAGTAACCTATGCCCAGACGCTGTTGTCTTTTCAGCAGACTTCTGTTTCTGAGAGGAGGGGTGTAAATCAAATCTCACTCTTCAGAATCGACCAATCACAGCAGAGCCAGTACTGACCCCTGGTTCCTTCCCCCACTGTGCCAAAAGTTTCAAGTGAGAGAGCAGAAATCAGGTTCGAGAGAACAAGGTGATTTTTAATTTTTTTAATTTTTATTTATTTATTTTTATTTATTTTATTTTATTTATTTACTTATATATTTTTTTCAGTGGTTGTTTGACACGCTGGCCACACATTCCTCCTCGCTTGGAGAGCAGTTTCCTCTGAGTGTGTGCACGCAGAGATAATTTGCAGGCTCGCAGTTAATATCTACATGTGTGAAACAATATAATACGCCCGACCGTATGTTTCTATCGCGTAAGTGCTTTTTGGCACTAATGTGTCACCATACCACTGGTTCAGAGCTTCCTCCATCCATGTCCACCACGCTCAGCAACTCCACTTTTATTTTTGCTTTGTTCAATGCGTGTTTAGCGGCGCGGTAATGAAAAGGGTCCCCTGTGAAACAATTTACCAACGTGCTGCTTACATGTTTAGACATGTTTAGGCTATTTAAACTGGTGTTGTCTGTATATGAAAAATTCCTATTATGACAAATATAAAAACAAGTTTTTGGCACAAATCAGTATACCGCCCAGCATTAATCCGGAGTTACCGTGTGGCCCAACTTGTAATTTGAAGAGTGGTGTCCAGCTCTTCATATTAATCAAATCAGAGCCATTTTCCACACAGCTAGGGATCAGAGAACCACATCCTGATGTCAGACAACTATGTCCTGTTCAGAGTTTGAGACAGTACATTGATGTGTCAGCTGGTTTCCATGAATCGGATGCACTTTTTGTTTGCTATGGTGGACACAGGAAAGGTTATGCCTTATCCAGGATGGCATTTGTACATTCTGAATGGCTTCTTGTGAAATTTAATTCGACTAGGAGTGTCTCCACCTCCTGGGCTTTCTTTAGGGGTGATCCCTGAGTGGCATCTGTGCTGTGGCTATTTTCTACAGGGTTAATGTTCCTGCCCCCCTCTGGGGGACACAAAGGCTTTACCTGATTATTGAGCATACAACAGCAGTGGGTGTAGATTCTTTGTAGCCCTTGTTGTTACAGGTCATGCAGATATTTTAGACCATCTTTGACTGTCAGAAAGAATTGTGACTTTAAGTAGAGAGTAGGGCTGGATGTGTCCAAATTTATATCCTGAGATATTTCTTAATTTTGGTTGATACAATGTAATTCTAATGTTGATAAGAACATTATAATAGTCCCTGAAAATTTGCCATGAGTGCTAATTTGAAAAGAAATTAGTTTGCCTATCTACCTAATCTATGAAAATGTCTCCTGTCTAACTATATAATTTTTTTAGATATAAAAATTACATGTGCATGTGAACAATATGAAATGTGCTCAGAGTTGCTAGTAGTCCATCTACCATTTAAAGCTTTTATGCTGCCCGATCTTCATACTCCTTTCTGGCACATTGAGCAGCACACCGAACCCGGGAGTTTATCTGATCTTCAATAGCCAAATGTCTTCCACACCCCTGAATTAGTCTTTGCTCTCTCATTAACTATTCTTTCTACTTTACCATGTATCGTGGAAGGTAATTTAGTCACAATTTATTGTGGTCAGAGCTATATATTGAGCAGCTAACACTTGGCACTGGACCCAAGCTTGCCACTCCTGAGCCTTGGCTGTGTAATGTTATTAGGCACCGAAGTTGCCTTTTGTGTTCTGCTCTTTTTGCTCAGCTTGCATGCAATGAAGTGATGTCATTTGTCACATATCATTCCCTACTGTCTCTCTCTCCCTGATTTTCTGTCACTCCTGAAGCTGTCCTATCTAATAAAGAAAGACAGACATAAAAATAAGAACATCCATCCATCCAGCAATCCATCTTTGTCCACTTATCTGAGGTCGGGTCGCAGGGGTAGCAACTTCAGCAGGCAGCCCCAGACTTTCCTTTCCCCAGCCACATTGGCCAGCTCTGACTGGAGGGGGTTCCCAGGCCAGAGTGGAGATATAATCTCTCCGCCTGGACTTCAGTCTGCCCCGGGGCCTTCTTCCAGCTGGACGTGCCTGGAATGCCTCCCAAGGGAGGCGCCCAGGATGCATCCTGACCAGATGCCCAAACCACCTCAACTGGCTTCTCTCAATGCAAAGGAGCAGCGGCTCATCTGAGCTCCTCACCCTATCTCTAAGGGAGAAGCCAGCCACCCTTCTGATCTTCGATCTTGTTCTTTCAGTCATGATCCAGTTCTCATGACCATAGGTGAAGGTAGGAACAAAGGTTGACCTGAAGATCCAGCTCAGCTCTCTTCATTACAGCCGTGTGACACAGCGACTGCAGTATCACTCCCGCTACTCTGATTCTCCAGCCAATCTCACGCTCAAAAATCCCCCCACTTGTGAACAAGACAAGAAGTACTTGAACTCCTTCACTTGGGGAAAAAACTCATTCCCAACAGTCCATCGGTTTCCTGTTGAGAATCATGGCCTCTGCTTTGGAGGTGCTGATCCTCATCCAAGCTGCTTCACACTCAGCTGCAAACCTGACCAATGAGAGCTGAAGGACACAGACCAATGGTGGCAACAGCACCACATCGTCCATAAAAAGCAGTGACGCGATCCTGATCGCCCCCAACCTGCAACCCTTCTCCTCCTCGACTGTGCCTGGAAATCCTGTCCATAAAAATCACAAACAGGATCAGTAACATGGCGCAGTCCTTGTGGAGGCCAACCCTCACAGTCCAACTTACTGCCGAATACACACACACAGCTCTCGCTTTGGGCATACAGAGATTGGATGGCCCTTAAAAGTGACCCCCTCACCCCATACTTCTGCAGCACCCCCCACAGAAGCTCCTGGGGGACCCGGTCATATGCCTTCTCAAGTTCCACAAAGCACATGTAGACCAGATGGGTATACTTCCAGGCTCCCTCCAGGATCCTTGCAAGGGTGAGGAGTTGGTCTGTTGTTCCTGTTCAATCAGAGGTTCAACAATCGGCCTCACCCTCCTTTCCAGTACCTTGGAGTAAACTTTTCCAGGGAGACTGAGTAGTGTGATGTCTCTTTAGTTGACACACACACACACACACACTCTGGTCCCCTTTTTTTAAAAAGTGGGACCACCACCCTGGTCTGCCACTCCTTCGGCACTGCCCTGACCCCCACGCAATGTTGAAGAGGTACCTGTGACAGCTCCTCAACAATCAGGGCCTTCAACATTTTAGGACAGATCTAGTCAATCCCTGGGGCTTTGCCACTGTGGAGTTGTTTGACTACCTCAGTGACTTCCCTGAGGGAAATTGCCGATGATCCCCCTTCATCCTCCAGCTCTGACTCTGCTTCAGAGGGTGGGTACGTCGGATTCAGGAGTTCCTCAAAGTGTTCCTTCCACTGCCCGAATATGTCCTCATTTGAGGTCAACAACGTCCCACCCTTGCTGTACACAGCTCGGATGGCTCCCTGCTTTCCACACCTGAGGTGGTGGACAGTCATCCAGAACAGCTTTGGTGCTGACCAAAAAGTCTCCACAGGGATGTCGGAAAAGCAGAGAACATTAGAACATGCTTTATAAAATAAAAAACACAATTTCCAAAAGACTAACTGAGAGTATTGTTAATAAAAATAAAATTCCATTGTGGAACATGTCTTTCTTAAAATTAATTGATTAATATTTCTATCTGCATTTCTTTGGAATGACTTGTGCAGGTGGATGCTCCTTGATGACCAAAACCTGTGTATCCAGACCAGCTCATCCTTCGTCTATGGCGCTGTGCCCATCGGAGCCAGTATCTATGTGGTGGGGGATCTAGACACAGGTCAGTAAACTACCCAAAACTATACAGCTCTAAAGAAACAATAGTATTTGGATTGGGAAGGTTATTTTATGTGAAAATAGGTACAAACTTCGACTACATTCGGGAGTTTCGACGCAGCACTGGGACCTGGCACCGCACCAAGCCTATGCTATCCACTGACCTCTCCAAAACATCATGTGCTGCCCTGCGGATTGCCAACTGCCGACTATTCCGCCTTCAGCTGAAACAGGGCATGTTCCCAATCAGAGTCTGACTGTCTGCTCTACACACTTCCACTTTTGTACACCGGCAATTATGAACACTTATTTACATTGTTGTCAATTCACTTGTTTATACTTGAGACCTTTTTGCTGCATGAATTGATGGGACAAAGGTTTATCTAAACAAATTTTTAACATTGGATTTCATGGAAATTTTTGTTTAGGTTTTTTTTATCCCCCCCCCCCCCATATTAATATTGGATCTATTTTTCCTTTTTATTCTGTGGACATTCCTTATTTGTTATATTTCCTGGTGAAGCATTGCTTGGTAAGGCATTTCAACATAATAGGAAGTCTTTGACTTACTGAGAGATAGAGAGAGAAAGGAGGAGAAGTGTGACACTATAATTTGTTGGTTTATAACTCTACTACATTGTGAAAGAGGGTTTTTTGTTGTTGTTTAGCCGTTTTTTTTTTTTTTGTTTTGTTTTGTTTTTTTTGTTTGTTTGTTTTTATCTTTATGACCTTTGTCAAAATTTTGAAAATGCTGTCTAAGAAATAAGACATGATTCCAAGAGCTGCTAAAGTCCAGAGAGAGGAAGTCAGGGGGAATAATGTCTACTCTTTTACCATTGGGTCTGCATATTAAAATCCTAAGATACTGACCTAATACACTCCTGAGCTGAGTGAGTAAGTCACAACTGGTTGTCTATGCATAAAATAGCAAACAACAAGTAGGCAGATTGTCTCATTTGACTGCTTTTGCTGTATTTGATGTTTACTTGGGTGATTATGACGCCTATCATATATGATCATAATTAGTAGCGAAATAAAACAGCCGGGAAAAATTTGTGTATCGATGTTCCCACACACAGGAAAGAAGTGAGTGCAACAAAAATTACGTTTGAACTGTATAGCACAGAACCAATCCAAATAAAGACATGTAGTAGCTACACAAAATATGCTTCCTGTATTATTATTTATTAAAAAAAAAATTTTCAATAGTCTCAAATAATTTTTCTGTCTATCCCCATTTTAACCTAAACTATTAACTAACATAGTTGGAGGCAGCAGGTTGCAGATAGACATGGACTAACATTGGGCAACAACAAACGCTTAAACCAATCATGAACCCCTGCCTAATATTGTGTTGATTCTCCTTTTGCTGCCAAAACAGCCCTGGTTTAATCCTCATACACACCTGGACCCCAAGGTGTCACATGGGCCCAGGGAAGGGGGGGGCTAATGTTCTTGGGTGATTCATACTTAGGCTAACGTGACCTTAATGACTCACATGATGACTAGCCAGAGGACCATCCCCAGGCTGGGTGGCTTCACAAGATCCTCATTTTTGGTGACTGCCCCCATCCAATCTGGGTTCAATACCACAAATGCACATCCAGTTCTGATGCTCATGTGCCCATTGGCTATGCAGCCTGATACTTCATAAACTGCAGAACACTGTTTTCCAACACTTTTCAGGAACAGCATTAAATTCCTTAGTAATTCTAGTAACAGTAGCTCGTCTGTTGGATCAGACAACATGTTCATTTGCTGCCTTTTATGGGGTTCTGCTTCCCTGTTTGTGTGAGTGTCTGTGTGCAGGTTGAGTCCTACTGGTGCCTGATGGGTCACTAAACTTTATATGGCACACCTAACTACCTGTAGCCTCTCCACCCTGTCTCACTGTTGAAAACGTGTCTTTATCTGTTACAGCAGTGGTAGGGGTGAGAACCCCTTTTATTTTCCAGTCTTCCCCTGTTTTTCAAATCCTAGGAGAGTAGGTAAGGTATCTGTATATTTGTTTGTTTCTTCTGGTTGAGGTAAGTCCAGGGCCCCTAGTCCCTTTTGGATTGTTCATTTGAATCACACTCACACCCAAGGATTATAAAAGGTGCTTTTGAGACCCAAGATTCGTAGTGTTGGCTGTGTTTATTCAGACACCAGGAGAGGTGAGGAGCTTGCCCTGAGTTATGCCTGGGTGCCTCCTAAACCCTGGGGCATAACTTAATTGTCCAGGATCCAGTGTTTTTTTTTGTGTATATAGTTATTTGGTCTCAGGGTGACTATTTAGTTTTCTGTGCAGCCATTTGTCTTCTCTCTGCTCTATGCTTTGTCTTGTTGGCACTCCCTTTCTTCCTCTCTTTTGTAGAGCAGCCATATAGTTTGATTTGGGATATTTTGTTGTCCAACTGTGGACAGACTGATGAAATGTAAGAAAAATGATTTCATCCAGTTTTCTGGATCAATCGAAATTCAAGTGCCCGCCGGTGCTCATAAGAAGGCCGTATAGGTCATAGTCATATTTATTGTTTAGCCGGTCAAACATTTTCTCTTTAATAGCTAAGATATTTTACTGTCATTGATGCTGTTGATAACAGAATGCTTAGAGTACAGAATTTTTTCCGTTTTTGTGGAAGACCTCTTTGTTGTCTTAGCATAGGTTAGCTTATTTTTTTTATTGTTCATATTATAGAAACTGCTCGCTTCGGAGTTTTTGAAAGAGTGTTAAGTACATTAATGCATTGTGTTGAATTAAATTTCGTCAATTTGACTGAATCGCAATTGGGGCGCTAATCTTACTGTGTTCTATCAGTAGCTCCTACATAAGCATTGTTAATATATTATCATTAGCAGTGTGTCGGGATATGCATTGTATAAGCCTGGGGGGGGGGGGGACAGAAGAATGGGTAAAGGTAAGGAATTCATATATGTGCATTTCCATTTTAAAGCTCTCCTAGATGACAGAGTTAATCATATGAAAGCTGTATGTAACAACAGCAAGACTGAATTGTCTTAAAACATAAAAAGTAGCCTACCTTGTTCGTTGAAAATGTTACCAAACCAAATGTTATTTCACCTGTTTTGGTATTGCATTACTTTCAGCATAAAAATGTGGAATGCATAATTTTTTTAATTATTGAATTTAGAGCATAAAAATTTTACGTAATTTAGTATTTGAACCATTTAGCAGTTAGAGAACATAACCTCATAAAATATTTAAATATTATTCAAGATTAACCAGTTGAATTATTGCCATTGTTTTTCTAATTTAACATGTAATCTAGGGATGTCATGTATTCAGTCAGTGAGGTGATGTCCCTTATTTCTAAATCAGTTCATCAGTCTGTGTCTCTATGGCACTCTCCATTCTTGCAGCACTCTTTCAACTTGGCTCCCATTAGCTGTTGACACAAAAGCAATGTGTCTGCTGGCAGGATGGTTGACGTGTTGCAACTTGTCTCTGGAGTAATCCTGATTGGAGTGCAGGTGGAGGTAATCCACTGATGGGGAACTGTGGATGGAAAGGAAAACAAAATTGGCCATAGGAGCTCTGTGGGACATCCCAATGGGAACGTGTGGAGGTGACACAAATGTGCATGTTGTTGTAAGATGAGGCCCTGGAGATGGGAGACTGTGAAAGCTCTTTTCTGGAAATTACGTTCTGTACAGACATTTGCCCTGAGCTAACAGTCACAAGTGTTGCTTACAGCCTTGCTCCCTTGAGCCTGTTCCTCTGGAAGTTTCAAAACAACGATGCCATATTTTTTTCCACCCATGTTGGACAGATGATATTGGGGTTATATGCATATTGTCGCATTTCCCACAATGAGAGAAGGAGAGCAGGAGGAGAGGACATTCAATACAGGTGAAGGCAGGAACATGCTACATGAAGTTCATAGAAATGATGCTGTATGGAGTTCATGAAGATATGGGTGTGGTGATGATTCACCACCTGCAGGATGAGGACAGGAACTGGGAGAGACAGAAACTTTAGGAAACCTGGTTAGTAAATATAGTACACATGCTTAGAACTGGGAGAAACATTCAGTACATTCCTTGGTACAGCAGCAAAAAAAGAGATTAGTAACTGAAGTTTAAAAATAATTGAGTTATATTGATTCATTAACAAGTTGTTGATCAAATACCATTATCAATCCATTTTTGATAGAACAGCAACAACAGCTGGCTTGTTTATGAAAACAAAACTTACCAGGTAGCTTTTCTATTTTCTAATCAATTTAAAAAAGAATTTGATTCCACCAACAACATTAAACATATGCATTGTGAAAGTATTTCGTCCTTTTCTTTAAGTTAGCCAGTTCATGTTGAAAATAATGTTTCAAAACTAAGGATTTCCAAGACCTCTTTATTTTAGGATTACATAAAAGCTCTTTCTTTAAATAATATTTATTTCTCCCGATAAAATTAAATAAAGAAATCAATTTTTTTGCAGATTACAGGAGGCCTTTCTAATGTCAAGGAGGCAAACAGATCTGGATATACCTTAAGCTTTAGAGAGATCTATAATCACCCACATATTGTTTTTTTTCTTTGTTTGTTATTTGTTGGATTATTAGGTTAAAACTTAAATAGCAACGATTATTTTAATTTTCATCAATGTCAACACCCATGTAAGTGACTGTTTTCCTCACAGGAATGCCATCCAGTTCTAACATATCACATTCTTTCACTGATAATAACAGATTTGTTTGAGTTCCTCCTCAGACCTGACCCAGCCGGGTTTCTCCAATACATCCAACCGCTTTATTGAGTTCATTTCTGCAGTTTAAGAATACTGTTGTATCCTCTGCCAGTTGGGCTAACTTATATTTTCCACCAAAAGCTCTTATACCTTTAAATAATTTCTTTTTTTACGTGCACAGCCTGTTATGGTCACCTGCCTTGCCTGCAGTCTCAGTAGTTTTCCACTCACCTGGTCCCCCCCCTCCCTGAACTGCAGCCACTCCTCCTATCACTACTCACCTGCTCCACTCACCTCTGTCTCATCTGCAACTAACCCAGTACCTAACGATTCTCTAGCCTTGTTTTCCTGCCTGTTCCAAACTTGCTTCCTCTGCCTGACCCCCTTTCAATCTGCCTGGCTGTGCCCAGGCTGCTCTCCCCTGCCTCGTGTTTGTTGCTTGCCAGGTTTTCAGTATAGTAAACATCATTATCAGCATCAGCATATAACATCAGCATCTTGGCTTGTGACTATTGGTACTGCGTTTTGGTCCTCCCAACACCTATTTCACAGCCATAAGTTGTGCAACAAGGTGAATAAAAAAGGGCTTAATAGACAGCCTTGTCGAATTCCGCGGCTGCCTTTGAATTTGGAGGTTCTTCCATTTATTGACTGCACATATCACTGTTCTTTTTTCATAAACTTTATTCATAGAGTTGTTCGAATTTACAAAATGTGCGAAACACACAAACGGAAAAAGACATGCACAAAACAAATCAAACTGCCAGTCAGGAGAAAAGTAAACAGAACATTACAAGTATGCTTGTCGGTCCACAGAATAATTCAAAAGTCAGAGTCCACAGAACCAAAACCAGGTAAGATTAAGAAACCCAAGTGAAGGGAAAAAAAAAAAAAAAACAGCAAACCCCCGCCCCCCAACTTGGCTGTTCAGAGCACATTATGGTTAGTACAATACAAAATGGAACAGAGTAATACAGTCCAGCATAATTCATTTGTAGGGTGACATTGGTCTTCTGATATACTCAACCAAGCTGTTCTTTACATAAAGTTTTGACTACTAGCAACCTAATCCCAATCGAAAAAAATTGATAGTTCTAATGATGAATAATGACTAATTGTGCCAAAGACAAAGAAATCAGCAAACAAAATAAAGTTGCCATCAGATATAGACTCATCATAATCAACCAGGTCTGATATTAATCATATATATTACAGGTACCCTGCCCTGCACCATCTGCAGGCCAGCAGGATCACTCTCTTTCCTTCTTCCCTCAAAGCACTGCCTGGAGTACTTGACCCTGCTACTCCACTGGGCAAGAGAGGTGGGTGGATACAACAGGGTTCAGGTGGGCACCCCATTCATCGGTGCTTAAAGCCCGCAACACCTCGGCAGGGGCTTGACAGCAGCTCCAGCATCCTGGATCTGCCCCTGCTGACCACTATCCAAGTCTAAGCTGTCCCTTCAGCTGGTTGGCTCTGCCACCACTCCTCTCACTGTATCCAGATCCACCAGGATGCTGTGTCAGCCTGCTAGATCACATTACCTATCAGCCTTTCTTGCCACCCAGATTGTTTTTGTCAATAATACCATTTAGTCCAAGCTTAAATATTTTGGCAAAGATCACAGCAAATAGCTTTGCATCATCATTAAATAGACTGATTGGTCTCCGGCTTATCTTCTTGTGGTTTCAGAATCAGTTTAATAAGACCTCGTTTCAAGGTTGGTGGTAATTCCTCTTTTTCTAAATTACTAAAAATGGAGCTAATGTTTGATGAAAGCTTTATAAACCTCACCTATTAATCCATCATTCCCTAGGGATTTATTGTCTTTTAAAACATTAATGTCAATTGACCACATTTTTTTTAACACAAATTGATTTAACCTTCCTCTTGTGTTAGCTCTCTGTTACTGTCACTTATGTCAACGGACTCGGTTTTGACCTGTGTTCTAAATTAGCCATAAAATACCCTCAAAACAATTATCTATCATCTCATTTTTTCTTACTTTTTGGTTACCTTGTTAGACTTCCTTATGCATGAAAACATTTAAATTTTTTGGGGTGGTCCAAATTCAATTCCAGAAAAAGGGAAAAGAAAAAAAAACTTTTTTAAACTGAACTTTAACAAAAATACAAATTTAAAAGCAAAACAAATAATAATAGAAATGTCAAACAAGCATGACAATCAATCAATCAAATCAAACCAATAGAAATGAAATACTAGTTCCAAACAAAGTCCACGTGTGCAAGAACATGCATGTGTATGTGTGTGGGTTTTGATTTATGTGTGGCAGTGATACTTTTTGAATGCCTAATAGGCCAGGTTGGTAAAATCCTTGACATCAGCATATCGTTTGAATAGTTTGTAGCGATCATCTTGTGTGGGGTTGAGTTGGGTGATGCCCACCTGCTGCCGCCATTATGACACAGCTTCAGTTGTGTATCCCAGTCTCATTTTATAAGACACCCCCAACCGAGGCTGGGCCACCACAAACTGATCCAACCTGGGCGCAGGTGGCATTGAGACACCAGGTGGTCTCCACACTCTCTCCTTTCTCTTCAACCACAGCCACTGACTGCTTCTTTCGGTGACACTGGTCACACGGTGACACACGATCTTCCATTGTAACTGCCCTCTGAACTCTTCTTGCATAAACTTCCACTGCTATGCAGACGACACTCAGCTGTACCTATCAATGAAGCCAAATGAAGTCACTCAGATAGTCAGACTGCAGGCATGTCTTGAAGACATAAAAGTCTGGATGACTGGAAATTTTTTACTTCTCAACTCTGACAAAACAGAAGTTATTGTACTTGGCCCTAAGCAGCTCAGAAAAATACTATCTAATCATCTCATCAGTTTGGACGGCATTACTTTGGCCTCCAGCTCCACTGTAAGAAACCTTTGAGTAATTTTTGACCAGGACATGTCCTTTGTCCCTCACATAAAACAAGTTAGTTGGGCGGCTTTCTTCCACCTGAGAAACATTAGGAAAATCAGAAACATCCTTTCTCAGAATGATGCAGAAAAACTAGTCCATGCATTCGTAACTTCTAGGCTGGACTACTGTAACTCATTACTATCTGGATGTCCAAACAAATCTCTAAAAGGCCTTCAGTTAATTCAGAACGCTGCTGCACAAATATTAAGAGGAACTAGGAAATGAGATCATATCTCTCCTGTGTTAGCTGCTCTTCATTGGCTGCCAGTAAAATATACAGTAGAATTCAAAATCCTTCTTTTAACATATAAAGCTCTTAATGGCCAAGCTCCATCGTATCTCAGAGAGCTCATAGTTCCTTACTGTCCTAGCAGGCCACTCCGCTCTCTAGATGGAGGTTTACTTGTGGTTCCTAGAGTCTCCAAGAGTAAATCTGGAGGCAGATTGTTCAGTTATCAGGCTCCTCTTTTTTGGAAACAACTTCCAGCATCGGTCTGGGGGGCGGACTCTAGTAAATTTCAAGACCAGGCTTAAAACCTTCCTGTATAACAGAGCTTATAGTTAAAAAGTTAAAATCTACTACTCTACTCTTTAGCTATGCTGCTGGGGGAAGGACTGAGCTTCTCTCTCTCTCTTGCTGTCTGTCTCTCCGTCACCCTCTCTCCCCCTCTCCCTCTTTCTCTCTCCCTCCTCTCCTTTCCTCCCCCCTTGCATCCTTCTTAAAAAACACAGTTTCACTCAGTTCTAAGCATTTATACTGCATTTACTAACCATGTTCACCTGCTGGTCCCATATTTCATGCATTCTGTATTACAGCTCAACTCCATGAACTTCATGCAACAACATGTTCCTGCCTACACCCCCCTCCAATGCCTATGTCACTCTCTCTCTCTCTCTCTCCCACTCCCAACCCAACCGGTCGAGGCAGATGGCCGCCCCCCCTGAGCCTGGTTCTGCTCTAGGTTTCTGCCTCTTAAAGGAAGTTTTTCCTTGCCACTGTTGCCAAGTGCTTGCTCATCGGGGGATCTGTTGGGTCTCTTTAAATAAATTTATAAAGAGTTTGGTCTAGACCTGCTCTATATGTAAAGTGCCTTGATGTAACTTTGTTATGATTTGGCGCTATACAAATAAATCTGATTTGATTTGATTCCCCAATCTTTCAGTAGCCTTGTGGAACTGGCTCCAGGAGGATACACTTTGTGTTGCTGATGGCATGGATGGCATGCTAGGTGAGCTCTGCACCTGTCTGATCAAAGCTGCAACGGCTCAGGCCACCCGTTCCCTTCTCTCAATGTTCACCTTGACAAAGCAATTTCCTAGCTCCTCAAGAAATATTCTCCAGTTGTTGTTTTTTTTGGTTGAGTTCCACCCTAGGTGGATGTGGGTCCACAACACATTAGGGATACAACGGTACAGTTTTCTCACAGTTCAGTATGCATTACTTTTTTTGGGCCCCCGTAACAGTACAGTATCTTAATATAAGAATACTCACTAGAAAAGGCAAAACATTGCATGTAAAAATAATTAAAAGCAAGCACAAATATAGTCAAACCACTTTATTATAAAAATGTAACACCCTTCCATAAAAACAGAGCAGTATCCCATAAAAAATAAACAGCAAACATTATTGTAGCCACCATAATTACAAACTACTAACTGTTACAAATAGAATATTAGAGAATAGCACAGAGGTAGTCAAACCATGAAATGTATCATAAAAAACTTATCTTACTTGATCTTTATCAAAAATAGGCAATATCAAATAGAAAGTGTAGTATCTAATAAAAAAAAAAAAAAAACATTTTAACCCACTCATAGAAACTACTTAACTGCTACAAATACAATCAACAGATTTGAACATGACATTAAATGCAGCATCAATTCAAAATTGTTGCACACCGTGCTGTTTGTCATCGTAGTCAATTAAAGTTAATTATTAGGTGAGAGGTAGTGATTAATTTGACATTAACCAACAACAAATACAATCTCAGAAAATCTGACCCATATGTGAAGTCAGCACTTGACTGATATGCAAGAGTTCAATCTCTTTTGCTGTTACAAAATATATATTTCATATATCCATTCCTATATCTAATGTATATTCAAATGTGAAAAAGTTATACAAAAAAAAGTCTCATATGGCTTTCATCCACTTTAGTGCAAATAAGAATCAGGTTGTTCCATGATTTACTACGTCTGTTAACTTTTGACTTGATTCTTACTCAAACAACGAATAACTAATGTGATGATGCCGGCGAATATGATTTCTTGAAAGACTTGACTCTTGAGTACTGTTGAAGACACCCACCAAGTCCACAGGTTACTGAAAAATCACTCTTATTTTCATGGTAAAGTTGAAGATGTTTTAGCCACTTTTTGCAGGTCGGGGTCCTTCCAGGACATCTCTGGCACTGGAATATTGCTGTCATTTATTTCCACAGCTCACCTTTGAAGGATGCTATGAAGTCTTCCAATCCATTTATTTTGAGCCAAGCGCCAACCTGGTCAACTGACCATGAATGTGTCATTCCTGGATGAAAATCAAATCAAATCAGATCAGATTAATTTGTATAGCCCCAAATCATAGCAAAGTTACATCAGGGCACTTTACATGTGGAGCAGAAAGCACTTGATGACTGTGGCAAGGAAAAACTTCCTTGAGACTAAGACATAGAGACCATTAGTGTACAGCTGAAGTGGCTGAGTAATTGTCTAAGCTATAAACAGAGGTAGAGATAAGTAATGGGGGCTAACAGAATACAAGAAGTGGGAATTGGCTGAGGTTTTAGGCAGTCAGTCAGGCAAACTTTATAGATCCCAAACCAAGAAAATTGGGGTGCATTTTTGCAAACGGGGCTACTTCATGAATTTAGACACATGGCCACTGCATTTACATTGCATAGACACACAAACACAAGAATTCATACAATATCCATGTTCGGTAATTAAGAATGAATTGAGAATCTGCATGCTATTGATTACACTATCCAAATTATAATTGCATTACGTTATAAAAGCTTTATATAAACATTTGTTTCTAAATACCACCCTTTAAATTTAAAAAGTTCCCACAACAATCAAGCTTGCCACACACAGCCACAAGTAATCAGTAGATCTCCAGAGCACTAATGAAGAACCTATTTTTCTTAGTGTGTAGGATGTTATAAAACCCAACCAATGGCCATCTCCTGGTCATTCAGTGGCAAGTGTAGGTGGCAGTCAATTTGTCCTGGGGGGTATTCCAGGTAGGAGGTTCAACAAACTCTGAGTCTATCCGTGAACTCTGAGTTGACTGACTCTGAGATGGGAAATTCTGAGTATCCGTTTCCAGAACAGCTGATCTGAGTTGGTTCTGTCAACTCTGAGTATGTTCACTTTGAGTTGCGCGCGTGCACAACCTCTATAAAAAGCCATCATCAATGGAGCCACGATTCACGAGTCACCATGACAACTGAGGAAAAAAAAAGATCCAGTTATTTCAACCCAATTGAGTTGTAGGTCTTAATGCAGACGTATGGAGTGTATGAACACGTTTCTCCATGAATGTAACACCGCTGAAGCAGCGAAGGACAAACAGCAGGAAAAAAAATTACTACCCGAGTCAACGCGTAAGTTTGGATGTACTCTTTGATTTAACTGTCAGAGATCGTAGCTTACAAGTATAAATATAAATGGGAATAAAATCAGATTTTCATTTAGATGCAGTCCATCAGGAGAGAAGCGTACTTGGAAGCAGTTAAAAATTAAATATCAAAACATCATTCAAAAAGGTTATCTAACAAAATGTTAGATAACATAACCTCATCTCATTTAATAGCCCACTGGATGAACACATCATACAATGTTGGCCAATTTTTTTTAAGTAATTCAAGTGACGATGTGTACGCGAACGAACAAAAATCTACTAATTTAAAAAAAGAGATTAACAATTGAATTCTACTAAGCCAACAAGTAGAAGGCAGATGCCTGAAAAATGAGTGGCGCCGCCACCACCACCTCGACAGAGGCTGAGGAGCTGGGGACAACTCGGGGTTGTATATATATGTACATATATACATATACATATGTATATATATGTATATATAACACTTCTTGTATATAAAATATCCCCCAGCTCTCCCCACCCAACAGTTGTGGATGGTGTCATCTGCCTCGTTCAGCCTCTGACTGAAACTATTGAACACCCAGCAGCTCTAAGTATTCCAGACTCAGAGTATTCTGAAACTGAATCTTTTCCTGCATCACAAGAGGAGGATGATGATGATGGTGGTGGTGATGATGATGAAGAAGAAACGCTGTGTGCTGCCACAGGGAGAGCAGCAGAATGTATGTCATTTACCTACAATTCTGTTGAACTCCTCTTTAATGTTTCTTACAGGTTTGTGTCCCGGGAACACTACCATCATTGGGAACAGCTGTTTCAGTGCAAGAGTTACTTTTCTCACAGCTCTACACACTGTTGCCTTTACAAAGTGCTCTTTAATCACTGATGTAACCAAAACTACTGTTTGCAAAAAAAAAAAAAAGAACTTAGCACCACGCATAAAATTAGCTGGGATGTGAGCGCATGTCCACAGTGTGTGAGGTTGGTGATGTATGGCCGCAGAATGTTGTTGAGATAAATGACAGATACTCCGCTGGAAACGCCAGGACATCTAATCTCTGAATGGGCAATCCATGTCCAACAGCTGTCTTTATATGGGAAGAGGCAGGTAGAAACTCAGAGTTTCTTTAAGAAACCTGCCAGTGAGCAGGTTATGGCCACAGAGTCTGTTACCATGGTGATTGACTCAGACTTTCAGATAACCCTCTTTCTGGAACCGATAACTCCCTCCCTCATCTCAGGGTGAACATACTCAGTTTTCACATAACCCGCTTTCTGGAATACCCCTCTGGTTGTGCACTCCTCCTTTGTTTTTATTATAGTCCAGGAAAATCATGTGCTTTTTGGCACTTCCTGACAACACAACCTGAAAGGTTTTTCATAGCAATGATGAGTTTTTCAGTGACAATGGCAACTTTTTGGTTTTGAATGTTTTCAGGAGCAGGAGCAACTTGTGCACCAAAGACCTCATCAGATGTGTCTGCGTCTTCTGGCTTCCTAAGAAACCTACTCATCCCTGTCGCTATGCTGCTCTGTGTCGTCTGCCTCAGTTTCACAAAGATACGATCCAGAGCTTGCCTTATTGTCAAATTTCTTCTCATTTTAGCATGCTGCAAACTGGAGATGTGTAATCTGCAAGTAACCAACTCTAAATTTAATTGGCCTTATATGTTTGGACAGGTCCGTCTTTGTTTATTTTGTTTGTTCAAGGAGGAGACAAACAGGCAAAGACAGAGAACAAATGCTAACCTTGTTGGGAGAGCAGCTGGCTTTCAGTGGGCTGTTGGTTGATAGTGTGTTTATGATTTAAATTTTGGTATTTATTGTTTTGTAATCTTATATAATAACTGGGTCAAAACCAATGCTAACAACACAAATGTCAGAATTTTTACCAGAGCATTTCATGATTTAGTGAAAATAATTGTTTTTTTGGGCGGGGGTATTGTTTTGTTTAAATATATGTTGCTGACAAAGTCAAAAAGCCTTGATGCATTAAAAAAAAATTTATGTGGCACTTGTTTGCATTTAAAACCAAAAAACGGGTCAGTGCCGACCCTAACACAAGAGGAACGTTAAAGTTGTCATAAATTTTTCTTTGTATGCTGTTCTATGCCACTGCACATCACTGCACTTGAGTGAATCACACCGCCTGAAGATAAGCTCAGCAGACTCTGAGCTACAACAGCCCAAGAAAACCAACCAGAGTGGAATTTAACGAGAAAACTGATTTTCATTCAAAAGAAATCGTTGTAAACGTCTAATTGGAATTAATTTATTAAATTGATTTAGCCCTGCCATGGTTAAACTAAGTCTACCTGTGATCAGCTGCTTTTCTGATATAACAGAAGAGGATTGATGGGGTGTGTATCAAAACAACAGCTTCTGGGGCTGCTGTCAAGAACTTACATCCAGGAGTCACATGACTGACTATTCTTGGCACAATGACCACATCAAGTGTTCCTCTCTGGGAAGTTACTGCCCTCTTCAGGTGCCTCTATTTCCCTCTGGCATTTGCCTAAAGCCAAAGAAATAACATTTCAACTTTTATTGACATTGATCCAGTCATTCTCCTCCTGTATAAATGATTTGTGGCATGAACACTGTGACAGAGGCGAAACAGTGTAAGAATTTGGGGTTTCACCAACCTTCTGCCACTTTGCTCTTAGAGTACTTAAAAACGTGAATAGAACTCTAGAGAGTAGATTTTTTTTTAGATATTCGTTGATTGTGTTAAAAAGCCATTTTAATAATAGATGTAAATATTTAAAGTTTATACTCCATAATTACGTAACGAAGAAGCCATTTACAAAATCAGTTAAGGTGGCTTATCTCTATTGGATCCTTGTCACTTATGTGTGTCTTTTGTTTTATTTTATCTTGTTCGTATTACACTTTTAGACACTGTACTATGCAAGAAAAGTTTTTGTCCTTATGTTTTAAGAAATTATTTTTTATGCATTAATCGTAAAATTATATTATTAAACTGAACTGATAGCCCACTGTCATGCATGAACGACGTATAAACTGAGCGTAGTTAATGTATTCGTATAAACATGCTGATGGAAACAGGAAACTAACTAATAAAACATTCTTGTTTTTTTAGAGACCTCTAACCTTTCGCAAACTCAGTTCTCAGGGGAGCCCAAGCCTTGTTAAGCCGTGGATCGGACCCTGTCTTCATCCAGAGCTGAACATCGCTGCAGTTAGTGAGCTCTGTCTCTCCTTTTCATCAGCCCACCCAAAACACTGCAGCCGCGCCACATTTTCCTCTGCTTTACCTTCCCGGTGGACGCTTCAGGTTCCATCTAGACAGGTTCTTTCCATTGGTTGGGGGACAAAACGGAAAGGTGACTTGATTTGAACTCTGCGCGGTCCTCCATTTTCCCTTTATGAGAGGGAGGGGGCAGGAGGAGAGCTTGTGCTCTCAACAACCTGGCGCAAGAAGACACACGCGCATCCGCTCGCCTCCCCATTGACGTCAGTCCGGTGTCACATGAACGAGCGAGGACCAATCGGCTCGATGCTGCCGAAGAGTGCTGGCTTTTGCACACCAAGATAGGGAAAAAAATGAATAAAAAGGAAATCGTAGCGTGATCTCGTAATGGCCGTAGAACCCAGAGAGGAGCCTTGAAGCGCCGCTGTTGGATATTCAGAGCGTGTCTTCCGTCCTGTGGATTATTGTTTCTCACCCGGGGAGGACGAAATGGATAAGGCCATGGCCTTGGCATATTGAATAGCTCGCTGTTGGTAGAGGGGAGGCGAGACGCACACAGTGGAGATAATTCATGGGGCAAAGTGTGGCCAGGAAAATGGTGGATTATTCGGACTGTGCAGTAAAAACCTTACCCCGCCTGGATATCCTGCCGTAAGACACTGGAGCTAATTCTGCCCCTGCTTTGGCCTTGTCTACTGTAACTGAGGTCGTGTTGTAGTGGTTGGTTGGCTGGTTGGTAGGATCCCCCTCCACCACCAACACGAGTCGAACGATACTACGGGCTACATTTCTATTTTTTCCATAGGCTACATGTAGGATTACTAAATTGTTGCGACTCGATCGTCCTCACCTGTCCGACACTAGGAAACAACAGCCCCTTTCTATTCGTCAGCTATGGATTTCAACAGTGGCAATGGCGGCGGCGGAGGAAATGAGCTGCACAACAACCAGTTTTATCAGTGCGAGGAGAACAAGCCTCTGCTGGGAGAGATGTCGGAGGGCAACAACAACACCAAGCTGGGCGCAGGGCCGTGTAAGAGGTCCCTGCATCACTGTGGCGGCGGTGGCGGCGGCATGCGATACAAGCTGCTCCACGAGGGGGACATTCAGGTGTGCGTGGTCAAGCACCCCCGCACATTCCTCAGCAAGCTGCTCACCTCCAAGTTTCTCCGCAGGTGGGAGCCGCACCACCTCACCCTTACAGACAACAGCCTGACCTCGGCCACCGTGAGTTCATTTTCTGCCTCTTGTATGAGTGTGTATTTTTGTTGGGGTTTTTTGGGGGAGGGGGCGGAGGCGGGTGTTGTGTGTTCATTTCACGGGCAGACTCTGTGTTTGTCTTTTCTTGTCTGGACGCAGCATTGACATTACGCACAGTCGTTGACGCAGTTTACAAGCAGTGTGTCACTACCAACACGTCCTGTTCTGCCCATAATATCGGCTAAATTATTGCAGCATCTTTTGTTGGCCATCACTTCCTTGTTCACCTCCGCTTTACCTTCGACCTGGAGCCCGTGCACGCTGAGTGCGCGTTGATGTGACGGTTGGTCATTTAGTCCTGTCAAGCGCCGGGAGGATTTCAGATCTGACAGCCATATCTGAATCATGAGTGAAGTCAAACCTGTCGGCAGGTGGTCTGAGTTTACAATCTACCAATAGCTGCCTCGGGTTTGTGTAACTTCCTGTCAAACGTAACACATGAAAAATGAAATAAAACATAATCTGTTAATAACGTTATTATAATAATCTCCTAGTTGAGCGTTGGTGGTAGTGTGTGTATATATATCTATATAAAGGATATTTCTTCTGCCTTTGCAGTGTATTCTTTTCCAATTTGGCACACAATGCCATATCACCATTTTCTATGCTATAACTTCATATCTGCTCCGACCAGAGCAGATGGTGTCTAATCATCAAACACAACAGGAAGCACTTATGTAGTAATTGTAATTGTTTTGCAGGTCCTGTAGAAAAAAGGTGAAATAATAAAAGTTTTTATTTATCCCTTTGTTGTAATCAACACCATTGAGATTTTCCACACAGCCAGACCCAGTGTTTAATCAGCACACCTTGTTAGAGGGTTTTTGGATGTCTGCTTTTCACACCCACACTGCTGAATTGCTGTTTTATACGAGGGAAGTCAAGAATAAACACACCTGAATTAAGTTTAGCTGTTTCTTTTCAGTCCACTATAAACTAGTGGCCATAAGGCAGTGAATTAATTATTTATACACATCACTAGATGTTTTTTTTTGTTTGTTTGTTTTTTTTTTTAAACCATATGTTGATGTGGGTGTACTGTAATGGACTGGTGACGTGTCTATGGTGAACCCCGCCCTCGCCCAATGTGAGCTGTGATTGGCTCCAGCATCCCCCGCGACCCGGAAACGGATAAGCAGTAGAAGATAATTGAATGAATGGTGTAGGTGTAATGTGATGATATGATTAAGCGTAATACACTGAAATGATTAGTTATGAATCACTGTATGAAATATGCTGAGGTAGATTTCCCCTTAATCATGAAGCACGCTTGCTTTTTCATGGCCACCAGATAATAGTTAAATGTGTTCCACAAACACCCTTTTTTTTTTTTTTTTTTGGACTGATTCCGGCACCTCAACTTTTATGAAAGCTGATACCGTATCAGTGTTAGTATGACATTGACTCTCATGCTCTACCCAAGCTCCTGCCTCTAGTTTCTGTTTAACACACATTGGAGGTTCAGTTCTGCTTCTCAGTTCTCAGTTCACCATCTTAGAATCAGTCATAAGTCTAAATAGGTAGTTGGCTCACTGCCACACAGTACAATAACAGCATTGGACTTCACCTGACCAAACATGTTTTTGTTGCTGTTCAGCGAGACGGAACATTTAGTGGCCCAGGTACATGTCTTTGTTTCCTTGTGGTTCATGAAGCTTCACATCACTGTTCATTAAAAGCCTATTTGGGTTTAAAGAAAGGGTTTAAGAAACTAATCAGAAGGGAAAAGTTCAGCCATTCTTCTGATTGAATAAAAATATCAGATGTCAGATTTCAGGGGAACATTTTAAGAAACAAAATTTGTTGGATGGTTGAGGTGCGATTTTAATTTAGTATGAATATATAGAATCTGAGCCTGCTTTATAATTTAAATAGACCTTTAATGAACACGTTATGCAATTTTCATCACATCTCCTGGTTCACCTCATGGTTTTCTGTGGGAGTGCTTGGACAAGGACATTTGGATTGTCTATGGCATCTGGATTTGGATCAATGAAAGCAATTTGACATCAGTTCAAGTTGCAACCACATATTTGAAACATTTTGTTTTCAGACGAGACGAGCAAACACCACTTGTCTTATTTGTGAACAAAATTAAGTTTATTGTGCCATTTTGGCCTTATATTTATTGTTATTTATTTTCCCTTTTATATTACTACTCAGTGGTGGGAGAGAAGGAGGAGGACACATGCAACAAAGGGTCTGTGCTAGAATAGAAACTGGGTCACTGCAGTAAACACTCCAAAATACAGGGGAGGAGCAGAACCTGGAACCAGGTGAGCTCCTGGAAGTTCAGCCATGACCTTAGAAACAGAGCTAGACAGAAGACTATTGTGTGATATTTTTCCAGTGAACGTTGTATTTACAGAGTAAGCAACTGCATGTTGGTTGTCTTTGAATTAAGGTTTTTGGACAACTGCTGACAATACATACTGGAATATGAGAAGTCTTTAAGAAATCCTGTAATTTGAACATTATAGTCCCTCCAAGTAGAATCTTTGGAACAGTTTGAACAGTTATCTTATTTTAGGTACTCCTTTCTTTTTGCCAAAAAGAGCATAATGTAAGCTACAGATTCCCAAGACCAGCTGGCACATGTGGGAAAAAAACTAAACAAAAAACAAAATAATGGTAATATTGTTTTGAAAGGCAGCAATCTGAATGTACAGCACGACACACAGACTGAGCAGTCTTGTCTTGTCGACTTCTGTGCTTGTGTGTGTGTATGTGTGTGAATGATGACATCTAGTATATAGTAGTTGTTTATCTACAAGTTGTCTTGTTGACAATATCACAAATTTTTTATTCTGTATATGCTAAAAAGTGAGGACAAGGGTTTAATTTGGGGCAAAGCGTGAATGTATTTACTGAGTGCTGCGGTTGGGCTTGAGTCAACTAAGGTGACTGTGGGCAGAAGAGCAATGCTGGCCCATTTTCTCTGCTTCCAACTTCCAACAGTAGTTGACTTTGCATCTCCAGCATCCCCACACATGCTAAATAACTGAGCTAACTGTGTGGAAAACCTTTTGAAACTGAGCACAGCTGTAAATTGTTTATCTGTTCCAAGGATTTAAAAAAAAAAAAGAGAACAGATCCCATTTTTAACTAAAAGGCTTAGATCTTCCAAAATGATTTTGTGTCGTGTGAACAGAGGTACAGAAGATTGTAATAAATGAAATTTATTTGATTTGTAACTGCATGTTAAATAATTTTTTTTTAAATGTAAGAATGCTGTGTGAGAGAGATGTAAATATTAGAGGAGCGAGAGCGCTCACTGGGCAGAAAGAGCTGTGACTCACTATTCTTTTCTCTGACAGACCTGTCTACCACATCTTTAGTCAGAAACCTAACCTACTTCATGTTTGCGCAAGAAAAAAGCTAGTGTAAGCAAGCACTTCCTGTTCTGTGGCTGACTCACAAAAGGCATAAGAAGGAAGGGATCTGGTTGCACAATTAGCATGAAGGTTCATTAATTGTAAAATGAGCGACTGGGGCCTCAGGCAATATCTTCTGCTTATGTCTGGGGAGTCTAATGATCAAGCAGCAAGCTGGAGAGGGCCATGGTTCTAAACTACATCAACATATTAATGGTTTTAATAATGCTACTGTTTTGCCGGACTAAGGCTGGCAAGAGATATACCAGCCTGAGCAACGCTGACGTCACTTACTCACTAATTGACTAACGTTCTGTCCGTGGTTAGCCAGCCAAGTTTTCGAGATTCCCCATTGATTAGTGGCTCTTTCTACTTGGGGGGGGCGGAGAGCAGTATTGCTGACAGCATCCACTTTTCAAGCATCTGACGCAACTTCTTTTCAAGGACAACCTTGCGCCAAACAATTACTATATTTGCATTGATAACAGTTGCCAGTATGGACCTTTAAATGGGTTGGAAGTGTCTTCTGGTCAATATGTAGTCTAAATGAGTAATGTTTCATTCGGAAACTGTAATGCATTATTTGATCCTATGAGCCTGAACAATCGGTGAAAACAACATGCAAAATGAGTTACTGATGTTACAGACCTTATTGTCTTTTCTAAATCAGTGAATTAGCTGAGCGCAATTGAGAGTAAACAATCTGTTTTGTGTTCACCAGCTTTTGAATGCCTTGTGTCTATGAATGATGTATGTATATGTTTTTAGGTGTAGTACCAAAGGAATTGTTTACAATCGGGAGTTTAAATGCTTGTCTCGATGGAGATTGCCTTTCCCTTTTAAAATGGCTTTTTAAATGCAGTTGTATTACCTTGTCTAAGTTCAGGTTTGTGTGATCCTCTTTGCTGCTCTCAACTATTCTAAGTGAGTTCTTTTGGCTTCAGAGGTCACAGATATGACCTGTTTCGTCTTTATTGCCATTAGTAATAGCATAAGGCACCCTTCCACTTTGTGACACTGCACAAATGAACCTTTAACCTGGTGGCAATAAAACTGATCAT
Source organism: Echeneis naucrates (assembly GCF_900963305.1). Classification (NCBI taxonomy): domain Eukaryota; kingdom Metazoa; phylum Chordata; class Actinopteri; order Carangiformes; family Echeneidae; genus Echeneis; species Echeneis naucrates. Next base: position 21,644,010 of record NC_042526.1, on the reverse strand, counting down.
GGTGGCCTCCAGCCTCAGTAGAGTGATTTTTCTAGGGAAATGATCGAACTTAAAGTACAATGTTACCCTTGCACAGGTGGAGAATAATGCAGGCAAAGGCATTTCATGATGTCACTTATTCAGTATTTGCTAACATAAGCCTATTTAGCCACCACTAACTGCTGGTCACACTGCAGATAAAAAAGCCCAAAGTTAATGAGTGAATTAGTTGTTTATGAATTTAACTTTTTAATTATAATTGTAAGACTGTTCTTGTCTTTTCCGCAAATGTTTCTTTCTGATGTCTTAATGCAAATGAACTCATTTGAATTTGTGCAAGCTATACAGCTCTTGTAACTCAATTATTTATTAAAAATATAGGAAGCATGTAGAACTTGGCTTCCTGATGTGGTTGGATGATGCGTCATATGACACATATGATCTTCAGACTAGACTATGGCCACAGACCCCATCTCAGCCATCTGGATAGTCTTAGTGGCACTGCAAAGACAGGAAACAGCTTGAGCCACACATTTACCAAATAATCACAAAAAGTAAAAAAAAAAAAAAAAATATATATAAAATATGTAATTTGACTCACAGGTGCTACGAGCAGACTTAAATACAGCAGGTAAAATAAGCATTGAACATGTCACCATTTTTCTCAGTCAATATATTTCTAATGGTGCTACTGACTTGAAATTTTCACCAGATGCTGGTAACAACCCATGCAACCCACACATGCAAGGAAATCAAACCTTAGATGACCATGAATTAAGTTATGTGTGATAAAATGGAATGTCAGTGGCACCTTTAGAAATATATTTACTGAGGAAAGATTGTGGTGTTCAATACTTATTTTACCTGCTGTATATACCCCATACAGAAAATTTAATGATAGGTATGGTTATGCTTTAAAGTTTCATGTCTGCACAGACTTGGAATGTGTCTTGTAATACAAAGCTCAGAACAATGTAATTGAAGCAGAGAACGGGGATAAAGAAATACAGTGTACATCGAATAAGATGATCTTAGAATGTGGTGTGTGAAAGCAGAAGAACCAAGAAGATAACTGTGTTTGGTGGTGGTGGTATTGTTTTAATGCAAAATAAAGGGAATAGTAATCTGCACACACTCCCACACTCACGTGACTTGCTATCTTACCACCTGACCATCTTTGTGGGTCCTCTGTATGTGCCAGTATTGTGACCGCCTTCTGTTTTTCTCCTCCCCTTGAACTATGGCAGATATTGATTTTGGTGGGACTCCAGTATCACTGTTTGACCAAGCAAGTCTGCTAGGCCACAGAATTTCCTCATCTTTGCTCTGTGAAAGGAAGTCAGGGATCCATTGGAGTACTTTGTAAACACAATTGTTGTTCTGTAATATTAGTCTGGAATTTGTGGATGTTGTGGTCTCTGTCTTCAACAGGTAACAGCTGCATCAATCATTTGAAATATACAGTGGCATGCAAAAGTTTGGACACCACTGGTCTTGCTGTTAAAGTGAACAGTTAAGCAAGTGGAAGATGAACTGATCTCCATAAGGCATAAAGTTAAACATGAATTCTTTTGCAATATTTTAGAAAATATCAGTGTACTATTTATGTTTTCTACAATTTTGGAGTGAAAAAGGGAAAGCAGCATCCTGCAAAAGAATGGCAATGCCAGGAGTTTTATTTCTAAGATATTTGAATGACAAGTGATAAATGAAATCATCTGTTCTTTCAATGATTTCTTAAGAGAAGTGTCCCCCCAAAAAAACAAAAGAAAACTGAACAGGAGAACCTTGCTGTTCTTGTATTCTTGTGTTGAAATCTTTAAACCCAAATGCAGTGGGAGCATATATTGTTGCCACTAAGGGCTACATTTGCCTGAATGTAGAGAGAACTGTTGTGGCTTGCACGCAAGCACTCACACAGAGATGGTGATTTATTACTCATTTACCTGTGAGCTTTGTTCAGACAGCAAAATACAGCAGAGACAAATCAACAAGAATGTGTTTGATTTTGATTGGTATACATCAGCAATAAATATTGCAAGTCATATCAAATCACCATATCTAAAGACAAGACAAGACAAGTCTTGAGTCATTTCCCAATGACCAAGTCAAGCCTCAAGTCATCAAATTTGCCAACTCTATTTACTTAACTAGTAGCACACTGCCAACTGCCAGAAGGTTAACCAAGGGACTAAGCTCCATCTTACCATCCTGGGCAAAACCCGAATAGCCACAACCTAGAAGAACTTTTTAGCATATTATTTTCAATGGCCGACAAAAAATACCTTGACCAATTTTTTCCCATTTCTATTTTCTGGACTGATTGTATTTATGGCATGTCAGTGTATAGTAATATAATCTGTTTACCAGTGTCTGTATATTGCACTGTGTCACGATTGTGGCGAATAATTACCAAACTCGTAACTGGTCCTTTATTTACTTTATTCAAACAAATGTATGTAATGATCAAATTTATAAAAAGTCTTCAAAGGTCATCAAAGGATATCAGGGTCCACATTTGTGTTTGTGGTCAAACCTGCCCATGGAAATGAGAATAATCAAGTATTAAAGAATGAAATATCCTATTTATGATACAGAGACCACCAAATTTTACTTAAAAACTCAAAACTACCTAATCCTCCTCTTGTACTAAACCTGTTTTGCATTGTGCTATATTACTATGTTGTTTTTCTTGTCACGTTACAGTTCTAGCATGCACTTTCCCACACTGATTATCTTGTTCCTCCAGTTCCATCCAGTCATGCAGCATTTTTTTTGTAGACAGGCTTGGCAGTAATTTGAAGCAGTTGGTCATTTATTTCTAAGGCTGAGTGAATCGCCAATTCAACAGAAACAGTTTTGGCTTGCAAAGTTTCTGAATTCTTGCTCAAAGTAGCTGGGTGAAACCCACACTGCAACACCAGCAGGGAATCCTCTGCTCTCCTCTGTTAAGACCTGCATTACTAGTTAACAATCTACCATGGATCCAAACCAATTGAAAAGGTAGAGTGGGCTATCATTCAGGGCAGGGATTCTTCAACAACACCTAACACTTCCACACTGGGAGTCAGTCACTAAAAAGAGAGGTTCATGTTTTGTGCGACCATTCTGTTGGTTACTAGAATCAGTAATCACATCACCTGTCACCCTTTCAATCGGGGTTCAATGATTTATTTTTATTTTATTTATTTATTTTTTTTTTTTCTTCAACCCAACTGTGAGAGGCAGATGACTCCTCCCTCACTGAATCTGGTTCTGTCAGAGGTTTCTGCCTCTAAAACAAAGTGCTTCACTCCACTATCAGATTTGATTATTTTTAAATTATTCTATTAAGTTTGGTCTGGATCTGCCCTATATATATATATATTATATATATGATGTAACATTGTTATGATTTGGTGCTGTATAAATAACTGATTTTATATGATTATTATGTTTAGTTTTATTTATTTATTTATTTATTTTTTTGAAGCAGCCAAACGTATGTGAATGTATGTGAAAGATTTTAACATGTATGTATTAACATGAATCAGGACTACAGAGAATGCAAATTGATCATTTGACTTTTTGGTTGATGACAAAAACAGTAAGAATCATGCACTCAATTACACTCTTATCTACTTACTTAATTAAGAGTTTGTGGTTGCATTAACATTCCTATCACTAGTTGGGATGCAAGCAAACGCTATAGCTGTCAAAGATTCACATCCAGGATTAGTGTCTTTTGTCTCGGTTCAGTAATGTTGCTTTATTTTTTGTAGTATACAGGTGCTTCTGCATATATGCATGTTTACAAAGCCATCTTTTTAAATTATTGATATAATAAGAAGAAGCACAGATGCAAGGAAGGGAAGGAGGGGGAAAAAAGTAGAAAAGGAAAGAGCAAGTCAAAAAGCTGAAAGGATATTGGGGGAATGGTGAGATGAAAGGAGCGCAAGGAAACATGAAGCCAAAGATGACAGAGAAAGCTATTCAGAGTGGACCAGAAGAGTTTGGGAATAACAGGATGAGTAAAGGGAAGTTGGAAAACAAGGGAAGACAGGAGTGTGGAGGTGAAAGGATAAAATTGATAAGTAAAAAGAGAATGCAAGAATGAAGTATGTTAAAAAAAAAACAAAACAACGATATTTAAGATAACGTGGCAAGGACCGAGAGCAAGCAGAGACAATGGACGCTAATGGTATTGTTAGTGTGTATGTGAATTGACCTTATACCTGATATTAAAGCAGCTGTTCTCAGTCTGTTACCTAGACTGACACAGATCAGCTGTGTTCCCCCTGCATCCTCTTCTGTCATTCACTTTCCTCCTTTTTTTTTTTTAAATGCCATAAATTTTGGGGTTTTTTGCTGCCGTGCAGTGATTGGTGAATATACCAAATGAAACTTATGTGAGCAATAAAGGTAGAGGAGGAAAATGTCAGCCGGGGGATCAGTGTGGTATATCACACCAACTGCAAGAAAAACCAAAACATTGTGTACATTTGAAAAATGTTACAAAAGTCTCAATTTTTCAGATTTAATCGACATTTCATCTCATCAGGTATTGCTACAGCTACATACCCAGAAGTTGAATTTGACTTAAGAGTTGCCAGATACTTTGCGTCTTATTTTGCTTTCCATCAATTCCTTTCTTCTACTGAAGTCAGCATGCCAACTCAAACTACTTAGGTTGTCTTGTTACCGTAGCATCTGCCTGAAGAAATAGTTTTCAGAAGAAGAACCTGTTGAAATGTAAATGTAATGTAAGGTTAAAATGTTCGGCCCCTCTTGCTGGTAAACTCCTGTTAATGTGAAACCTGGAAATATTGTAGCAACACTTACAAATTGCAATAGTGTGGGACCAATTCTTTAGATGATGTAATAAAGAAGCCATGATGTGAATTTAGCTTGTGGGTGATTCCAAAATTTTGATGAGCTTTTGTTCAAAAAAGTCCAGCAGGTGTCGAGAGGTAAACCATTCATATATACTGAAATGCAGCACGTTCGCCTTGCCTCCTGTAACTAGAACCTGCAGCCATTTAAACAAAACAGTGGCAACTGCTGATATAAGTTGCTGAGAGAGGAAGCAAAATTGTGGTTTGGAGAATATGTTGTAGTAGTGTGAAATAGTGTGAAAATAGTGGGAAAACGCTGTGTATCTCTTCAAAAAGAGTATACTTTAGATTCATGTTGAATTGCCTGCGAACAGAAGTTATGTTTACTTTGTCCTTGGGAAAATTCCCTGGTTGGGGTGTTGCCATGATTGTCTTAAGAGAAGCATCATCAAAGTTTGTAAAAGTAAAATAGGATATCCATATCTTGCATGTGTAGACATGCATGATTGGGTTACTTGGTGACTCTAAATTGTCCATAGTTCTGAGTGTGAATGGTTGTTGGTCTCGGTTTGTCTGTATGTGTTGGCCCTGCGATAGACTGGTGACCTGTCCAGGGTGTACTTGGCCCTCACCCGGATCGGTGGTGGGGATTGACTCCGGCACCCCCAGTGACCTGTAAACGGATATGCGAATATGCAGAAAACGAGTGAGTGCATGACTGAGTGAGGGCTATCAGCCATACTGGACACAAAAACAACACAGTTAAAACAGTCAATTCTTTCGGTCTCATTTTTAGATCAACTGAAGGATGAAATTCAAAACTACTGCACTGTATAGTTTAAGTGGATGGTGTGTCATAGAGCCTATATGTAGATGTTAATGTATATTTAATTCTTGAGTTAATTCACAAGAAACTTTTTGAATTTTGTGTGCAGTGTTTTGGAAAAAATTGATTGGGTTTAGGGTGAGAGAAACCCTAACCCTATTCAATGTGTATCAAAAGGATCAAGGGTTGTAATGCTAAGTGAGTTGTGAGAGTAAGATAAGAAATGCATCAACACAAACAACTTTCCTTTTGAAGTGAATGTGTAGACAATCAAAATGTGTACAAATACAATGAGCAATAATTATTTCTGTGGGGAGATTTAACAGCTTTCATTAATGCATATCAGAAAGGCAACAACATTGCTGCCTGCAGTGATATGGTATGATCAGCATTGGTGTATTGAACAATTGCTAAAATACAGTATACAGGTGATGGATATTGTCTATTTTGATTTCATCTTCCTTCTTTCTTACGTCATTTTGCCATTTCAGCTTATCCATGCAAACAAACAAACAGTAAAACACAACATACATCCTGATCTTCTTGTTCCTATGGCAACACAGCAGTGAAGAGAGACGAGGAGTTGAAGGCTCTGCCAGTCATCCTCCATGATGACATGCAGTACATAAAGAGACAGAGGACTGGAAGAAAGAAAGGAAGCGAGAAGCAAGCAATTACAAAACAGTCTTTTGCAGAATGTAGTATCTCTAGTAACCTCGGCTGGTTCCTGGTTGCTATTTGTTTCCATTTTGCTGTGCAGAAAAAAAAAAGACACTTTTTAACTTCCGGTTCAGCATTCAATATTTTATTCTGTTCTTTATTTAGCAATTTGTCTCATTAGTGTTACACGTGTATTCAGTTCAAACAAAAAAACACTGAAAAAACACTATTTGGCAACAAACATACATACAGACAGAAAGACAGGCACGCAGCCAGAGACGGGTGCTGACATTTGTTCTCCCAAGGAAATTAGACATCTTTCCCAGAACCAATATTTACCATAGATGTTGTCCATAGTGAAATCCAGTGTGCGTGTGTTTCACAACAGTGAGACAGAAGGGCTAGCCAGCTCACCCTGTCAGCCATGGAAGGAGATGTAAATAGAGGAACAGCATGCTTGTTCTGCTGTTTGCTCTATAGCAAGTGACATGGATTCAAAGAAGAGAACAAGCTACGGGTAGGCTGTTAGGGGCAGACATGGCCATCATGAGAATGTATAAGTCACAGTACAATGCTTTAAGCATTATATAATATTCTCGGTATTACAACAACATATCTTGTGATATCTTATCAGTTTATTCCTTTTTTTTCCAGCTGCAAATTGGGTCCCCAAAAGGAATATACATCCATCCTTTCAAAATGGATGGAAGGATGGATAAAAGGGGCCAGTGTCCACCTCAGTATAGCAAAGTTCCTCAATATGTTACTGATGTTCTTGTTCTTGTTCTGTCGGCTGTCTGTTTTCCTCCAGTAAAACCCACTGGCAAGCTTCTTATCTCTCTTATGGGTATAGAGTTTTAAACTATGAATCAGGGCTTGATACAGTGCAGGGTGTGTTCTTCTCTACTGCACTGGTATCTCTTTTAATTGTCATCCGCAATGCTTTGTTTGATGTCTCTGACCATGTCAACAGTGGTGTTCTATGTGTTACATAAAAGTTGTGTGAGCTGTGGGGCTGCAAGTGACAGAACTGATTTTTTTTTTTTTTTTTTTTTTTCTTTGACTTAATAGAAGTTGCCACTAGCTCCAAGTTTCAGACCCAAACAATATCCATCTCATTCAGTGTTTCTCTTTCTTACTTTGGGAGATAACTGTGAAAGCCCCATATCAGCTTAAACTAAACTTCAGGATATATTTTCAAATATTACGTATTTTAATGACACGTTTATGATTATTTATACAAATGATGAACAAATGATACCATATCAACTTGTACACCAATCAGGCATAACATTATCAGTACTGACAGGTGAGTTGAATAACATTGGTTCTCCTCATCATGGCACTTTTGGTCCAGTTTGGTGAGATCCCACAGATGAGCTACTGTTGCCCAAGTTGCTAAAGAAATTCATGCTAGTTCTGATAGAAGGATGTCAAAATGCACAGTGCATGTCAGTCAGTGTGCCCATGCCGACCCCTCTGCAATGCCAAAAGTGTCTACAATGGGCTTATGGGCAATAGAACTGTACCACATATTTGACTGGTGTAAATGTATTAATGTGTGTGTGTGTGTGTGTGTGCGCGCGCATGTTGCTTGAGTATATTCAGATTTTCAGTCCATGCATTCAGACTTTCATTATAGATTCCATAAACTTCATAATGTATTGTATATAAACAATTATTATATAAAAAAAGGAATTCAAATCAAGGGATCTGATTGGTTCACAGAAGTTGTATAATAAGTGTAGACAGCAGCTATGACGTGGAAAGCAAACTCGCTACCTCTGGGTTATTTAACATCAGGAGCCTAAGATAAAAAAAAAAAGAAACCAGTGGCACAGTGGAAATTACATGTGGAGCCAAAAATGCCGAAAGGGAAGGTAGAAAAAAAAAAAAGGAAGAAATCAAAATTATTTGTAGAATGTGTCTCTGTTGCATAGCTATGTGCAGTCATGCAGGTGGATCTACTTTTGTGGCTTTTCTACAAAATGTGTATTAATGAAAGAAAGAAGTAATAGTTTATTCTGTGCATTCTGTGATATTTGCTTATTATATTACACAAGGGGGTCACCAAACATCCATCCATTCATCATCGACAGCTTTTTCCGTTTCCGGATCACAGGGCGATGGGCAGGGTACACCCTGGACAGGTCACCAGTATATCCTGGGCCCAAATCAGAAACAGAGATGAACGACCACTCACACTCATACCTACGGTCAATTTAGAGTCACCAGTTAACCCAAACATGCATGTCTTTGGACAGTGGGAGGAAACTGGAGTAACTGGAGGAAACCCATGTAGACACAGGGAGAACATTCAAACTGTGAAAGGACCCAGGCCAGGAACCAAACCCGCAACCTTATTGTGGGGTGACAGCGCTAACCACTACGCTGCATTGCTGGGTCACCAACAGCCCTTATTTGTGATATAATAAGTGCATTCTATGGCCTGTTGTGAGCTATTGCTAAAATAAATCTATCTCAGTATCTCACAAAAATGAGTACACCCCTCACATTTCTGCAAATATTTCATTATATCTTTTCATGGGACAACACACTTTGAGACAATGTAAAGTATGTAAAGCGTACAGCTTGTATAACTGGAAATTTACTGTCCCCTCAAAATAACTCAACACACAGCCATTAATGTCTAAACTGCTTGCAACAAAAGTGAGTACACCCCTAAGTGGAAATGTCCAAATTGGGCCCAATTATTAATTTTCCCTCCCCGGTGTCATGTGAATCGTGTTACAAGGTCTCAGTTGTGAATGCGGAGCAGGTGTGTTAAATTTGGGAAATTTGTTATTGTTATAATTTGTAACATGGTGAAGAGACCAGAATCCATTAATGTGATACTTTTTGTGGCATCTTTTCATGGACATACTCAAGCTTTACAGAGCGGTATCAACTATAGAGTCAAAGGATCACCACAGAAGGTGGTAAGTTTAGAAACATAGGTGTTCATCCATTCATGATTTAAATGGGTCATTATTGCAGCATCACAACTGGGATGGGATTAGAGCCACCAGTTAACCTAATGTGCATATCCCAGATGGAGAACATGCAAACTGTGTGCTAACCAATGCACCTCTCGCGAAAATGCAAGGGCCTATGAAGTGGTCCAGCTTTTCCCAGACAAACTAATCTGCTAGAATACGCAGATATCAGTATATTCAGCAAAGTTTTTCTAATGGGTGATTACTGTGCTCCACAGTAAAATTCATCATGAGGATCTGCTGAAGTAGATATGGAGTCTAATTACTAAATCTGTAAATAGCTTTTAGACAAGAAAATTCCAGCTTTGTGTTTCCCCACTTGATATTTCCAATTCTGTACATTCTTTGTACAACTTTCTTATCCTGACAACAAATTGTTCAAATCGGGATAATGGAGGTATGCTGTTGGAGTTTTGTGAAGAATGAAAAGTGACCAATGTTAACATTCTCACTCATTCTCACCAATCTCATCACACATCTGCTCAGCTGCTGGGTATGATTGTTCTACAGATTAAAATAACCAAATATGTAAATGAGCCAGTTTTAGAGGTAGGCCATTGATAGCTATTATTTGGCTGGAGTGTTATAACGGGACCACTGAGTGATTGAATCATTAAGTTACACCACCAGCTGGCTGACCTAGTTCTAGTTACTTTTTAAACAAGTTATTTTTTTTTACAAGAACTCCTATGTGACAAAGCTTGAGACAAACATTAGCTACTCTTCGTAGCAGATAGTCATCAGCTCTGCCCTCTATTTACATTGACTCATTTCACTGAGCAGAAGAGAGGCAAAACAGTTGTTTGATAACCCAACAGCTTCTGTTGCTTAAAGCTTTTGTCCTTGTCTTTAACTTATGTGCAATTTAACTTTTTAGATGACACCACAGTTACAAAAGCAAGATGCCAAATGTTGCAGTTTTGATATGGCTTGGAAATTAAATCGTAGTCCTAATGGGACACATTTCATGTCATTAACTATTGTCAGACAAAGAAAAAAAATATGGAATTAAGAAAAGCTTTATTTTAAATTTAGTTCCGTAAAATAGTGTATCAGGGCAGAGAGGAGAGAGCAAAAATAGATACACAAACCAGCTGACACTAACCAAAGTGCAACAACATAGTGAAATCATTATTTGTTTTTGACAGTCCTAAGTCAGTGACCATATGCAGTCCTGCAGTGTGTTTTGTAACAAAAAATTTTTGTTTTGGGCAGCTTTTTCTTCTCCTCCCTGTTCTTATGCTAAGTTAAGATCTTATTTTTCATTTAAAACTCAAAAGAACCTATCTTAAACTTTGTAGTCTTTCCCATTTTCACCCTGAATTAGCCATGACACTTAACAAGTCAAGATCAGCACTTGTCAGCACGGTCCCCTTTATTTATTAATTTGTCCACAGCACCTACTGCCCTTTTTCGATAAATTTTTTGTTTTTCTTTTCCTGATGAAAACCTGGTATGTTCCTATCTCGTTCCCATGGTGAAAATCTGTTTGCAGGCCAAACACAACAGTTTAAAAATTTTAATTATCAATCTGCTTACTCTATTTTAATTTAGAGCCTCCTCTATTACCTTTGCTTTCTGTTACACAGAGAACAGATTTTTCCTCCCTTTTTAAAAAAAAAAAAAAAAAAAAAAGGAAGAAAAAGCTACAGGTACTACAGGTACAGGCATTACAACTATATTCCTTTTTTTTTTTTTTTTTTTTTTTCTCAAGAAAACGTCTGTGAAATGTCAGCCACAGCATTTAGAGCTTAGTTAGTTTTGAGTCACTCAAAATTAAATATAGATGAAGCACTGTGGCAACATTAGCGATCAATAACAGCCTGAGCTTGAGCTGACAATAACAGGGGCCATTTGTGGCTGCCATATGGAGTTAGTCTCCCATCAAAAATAATTACCAAGTCAGTCAGTGAACTAATGCCTGATTTACTGATTTCCCAAGGGTTAGAGGAACACACAGTCTCACTTTCTTCGTAGCTTCCCTCAGCCTTGTTATTTGTATCTGATTAGATGTTGCCCCCCCCCCCCCCCCCCCCAAACACTGTTCTCGTTTCTGAGACCGGAAACTTGTGGTAATTTGTCAGTGTTTTTGTAATAATTTTGAAACTAACAAATAGGTCACATTCTCTCTCGTCACACCCTCTGTTGACTCAAAGCTAGATAAAAAAATGTCTTTCTATGTGATGCCTGCGTGATTAATGGATAGCTTTTGCTGAACTGATTTTCCATTTGTTTCAACATTCAGTGGCTATCCACATGGAACATCAAATTTAACAGTGGACATGGACAGCAGACAATTTAGATACGGACAGCTACTGTATATTTGTACAGTGTGGCAGTGTTTGTCAGTCTACTGCAGTGATTCTCAAACTTTTTTTGTCATTACCCACTTTGGACAGGGTGGTGGGGCATTGTCAAGCCCCACTGGCATGTATTGCCCCAACAGAATGGTGCACCAGGCCTTTTTTAAACTCAAAATTTATAAAATAATGAATGTAAAGTAACACCAGTAATAGCACTAGTCCCTGGTCCAGTTTATGTTATGATTATACAAAGGAAATGACGTATGTGGGTGTTGTCTTCTCCGGGTTGCACACTTCCTCTTCGTATTATCTGGCTCCGTTCCCGCGATCAGCCCTCAGTGACTGTTGATGGTCCCTGTTTTCTGTGGATGAGGAGGGAGAACAGACACAAACCACAAAGTCCAGAACCCCAATGCATCTCCTTCATTTAGTAATAAAAAGATCATGTTTATAATATACTGTATATGGATATTTCATATAAAAACATGTAAAACATATAAAATTAGATATTAAAACAATATGTAGTTCATTAGGTTAAAACAGCATGATTATCAACCCTACAAAAGTATGTAAATATCATAAGGTCAGACATCTCAACAACATCAATCTTCTAATAATTTATTGTTGAAAATATGTCATTGAAATAACATTGAATAATGGTTGAGTTTGATGATTGAAATGCCAACATTGAATTAATATTTTTTTCAACAATGCTGTTTCAATGTGCAGAACTGGGTCAGACCATTTAGGGCTGCCTCATACAGTCCAATTGAATCGCCATATGCTGTGGACATAATTTTTTTACAAGTAAATCTTCTTAAAGTTTGTGTGTACTATGTTATGACATCTAGAAGTTGTCTCTGGATCATGATGGGAAGGAGTAAAGTGGGGCAGTCAAAACGTTTAAGGCTGGTGGTATATCCCAAGCAGGTGGCAGGTCTCTTCAACTTACTGAAGCCACCGCAGTGTGTGAGCATCAGAGAGAGAGAGTGTGGATCATATCATTGAAAATGAAGGGGGGGGGGTGGTATTTTCATTGTTAAAATACTGCATTTAAGCCCAAGACTGTCAACTTAACATTTGTTTTGTCTTATTGGAGATAAAAAAAAACAAAAAAAACAAACTCATATTTAAGGGTGGTTGGGGCTCAATGTAAATGTAAAAATGGGCTAGACTCACCTATGATCAAGACTAGGAAGGCACTCTGATTTTCCCGCTGCTCAATTTTTGCACTCAGTCCTGCTGCTCGTTCGGTAAGTGGAGAATATTTTTCCTAATTGAATCTGTTTTGTGGGTGTTAGTTTATTAAATTTTGATGATGTTTCATATTAACGGGCATATTTACAGCATTGTTAGCTGCCCAGGTTAAGCTCTTAGCACACAAAGTTAGCTTAACATTTTAAATTTGGGTCCATTGAGAGCAGAAATTCGTGATTCATAAAATGTCTGAAATCACACTCAATCATTTTGAAAGATCATTAAAAATGTTTAAGCACATTGTCCACACTGTATGTATTATTTTTTAATCTTCCAGCTGCAGCCAGATAGTTTGACCACAAGCTGCCCACCAACAGCAGCACTGTCAAAAAGTGCCTTAGATGCTCCTGATTGAGAGGGAGGTTTGAGGACTTCAAGGGAACATTTGGAGAGCCCCCCACTCCCAATTGATTATTTTAATAGTTCTCTTGTTCAATTCAGTTGTTACTGTTGTTTTACAAGTTTTCAGAATAAATATGAAGATCAAAACAGTGTGCTCTGTTATTTTTTAGTAATTCAAATGTTAAAATTTTATACTTCATGGTTCAAATTAAACCACACAAAGGCCATTTTGAACTAAAATAATGGCAGTATTTATATCTGTTTAAAATTTACACATAGCCATGACATTTATACCATTTACATCGGGGGTGTCAAATTCATTTTCATCGAGGGCTACATCAGCATAATGGTTGTCCTGAAAGGGCCACATGTAAGTGTAAGACAGTATAAATGTAACCAAATGTAATGTATAATAAATGTAACTACTCCTTCATGTTAAATAACTCTGAATCTATTACTTATTCAAATTACTAATATTGTATATGCATTTGCATAGATAGAATAATATATATATTACTAGTTGCTCTGTTATTATAACATAAATCTGTTTAATTTGTCAGGTTAGTAAACCCACATTGCTCCATCAATCAACGATCAAACTATCCAAGTGAATAAAGAAAAATATCATCCAACAACAGTTATGACATTAACTTTGTTCAAAACTTTTTTGTCACAGTTGAGAGGGGCAGACTAATGGTACAGCCAGCAATTGTGACAGTTTGTTGCTTTGCTGGAAGGCTAACTTTGGCATAATTAAGACATACTGGCTATTCTCCTGGAAGCACAAACATCTAATCGCCTTCCCATCTTTCATGGAACAGCCTTCAACCTGCATAAATTTTTGTTTTGGGATCGTTTGTATTTCTCGATTCCAATTGTTGAAAATCACATTGATCTGGATACACCGCAATCTAGTAGCGGGATGCTGTCACTTTGCAGGTAACATAATTGCCGGAAATGTAGTTTATGGTCAATGCACACTTCTGACTTATTTATTTTAAGACAATCAGACCTTTTAAGCTCTTGGGGGCCACATTTGGCCCATGGGCCTTGAGTTTGACACACATGATTTAGATGATGGTTGAATCAGTGTTGATTCAGTGTCAGATGTGGTTGAAAATATGACGCTGATTCAACATTAATCATAACAAGCACTTTCAATTCCGTTTGAATGTCAGGTTTCAACGTAGACACAACATTTCTGCCTTACCACAATTCAACGGTGATTCAAAGTGATTTTGCTATCTGAGTAAATTAACCAATAAAAATTTGAGGAGCCACTTGAGAGCCGAACGTGTTGGCTCTTTTTAGTGAGCCGTACTACAAGAACCGGCTCTCAAGCCCCGCCCACACCAGAGGGGAAAACAATCAAGAGCTCTCCATTGACTTTGTATAGTGTGATAGTGTCTCTTGTCACTCTTCGTGTGCCAGCAAACACAAGCATGCCCAAGCATGCCCAAAAGCTGCTGTGTGGTAGGGTGCACTACTCACAGGGTAAAGAACTCCGATCTAAGTTTTTATAAGCTACCCAACAGAAAACATGAGCCTTTAAGACAAGAGAAGTGGATACAGGCAGTAAGACGAGAGGCGCCGTCGTTGGCTTCACGTCAGCCTTGAAGACCGGGCAGTCACAGTTGGCTGGTTTATGGTTCATCATTTAGCTTCCCGCTGCTAAAACCAAACACATCTGCCCCCTCCTTCCTCTTCCTTTAAGTGCGTGACGTCAACACATTGTGCTCTGTAAAAATTAAACGATTCCACGAGGCAGAAGAAATTCCTCGATAATTTTTTGTGATCAAGGTACCAATTCGAGGAATCATTTCAGCCCTAGAACATAAGAATTCACACGTCCCTGCATTAGTGGCTGAGTGGGCCTGTCTTGCACAGCAGTTTCTCAAAACAGGGTTGCAGGTTTGAAACTGCCACTCTCAAATTGTCGCTCTTGTTACCAAACTGTCCATGACCATTTATTTACCCATCCATCCTAAATATCAAATTGATGCCTACTGTCCCACATTGCCTTTGCTCCGAAGTTGCTTTTATTGTTCCACCACATTTATGTACTGAATGTAAAATGAAAAACGCTGGTCTACTGTATTTGGAGGTGTTGTTTAGCCCTCTGTTTATCCATTACAGGTTATCCCAGGATGCGTTTCTTTTTGTCTTTCCAGCTGACTGCCAGTAAAAATAATGGGCTATTTACCAGACAGCTCTGTTTAAATGTACATTCTGTGCTCTTAAGTGTTAGACAGTGAAAGACTAATATTCTCATCTTTTTCAGCCCACTGGTTACATGGAGACGTCACTATCATACAGCTCCATAGAAGACCTGCAGCTCCTCTCATGGGACAATGCTCCAAAGTATTGTGTGCAGCTGAGCTTCCCAGGTGGCACCGTACTTCTGCAGGTAATGCATGGGTCTACAATCTTTTTACACATGTAAATGTTCTTTTGACATGATAGATCCAAGTGCTCCTAAAACCAAACTTTAACTATGCATGTCTGCCAGCCAGTTACCTAACACAGTATGTTAGTTTGTTTTTCTGCAGTTGGCAAAAACCTTTGGTACTTAGAAAGTTATTGGCTCCAAGCAAAGCAGTTTGATCTAGTCTTAATTTTTCTTTTCTTTTTTCCAATGTTGGGCAAAGAATGATGATCAATGCTGTGTAATCACCTTTCATATTCTTTGACATTTTCAGATTTTAATGATGCATTCGTTTCTAGCTATTTCTTTGTGTAAAATGTTAAGGTTTTAATATCTAATATCCCTGTAGTACAAATGTAAGGACATAAGCAGTATAGGTCCATTGCAATGGTATTTCCATGGTGTGAAAGTAAGCTAAAGAAGAACTCTCTACATTTGTTTAAACTGTGTATTTCAACTAGTAGCACAAACTACCTCAATGTAGGTTTACGTGTCCTTCAGTCTCATGTGCATATTATTGAATGGTATGTTGAACAATACAAAAAGTTGCTGAAACATTTAGCTAATGGATCTTTAATGGAGCTTAGCTCTTATCCTAAGCAATCTAAACAACCCTGTCACTACATAGTTATTTGATATTGTGTCAATAAGAAAAATACAACTTTATGCTGAAGGTATTTACTTGCAATGTTGGTATTGTGCGGATTCATACAGTTGTCGTCAGAAGTTTATATACACTCATCATGGGCATGAATGTCATAAATTTTGGGCTTTTAATAATTTATTTGATTTAGCATTAGCTAAATAAAAAGAAAAAAGAAAAAATGGGAGGTTGCACAAGTTTAAATTTATCTTGGATTTTCTCTAATCCACACGGGGTCAAAATTGTACTATTTTGCTAATATTTAGTTGAATATCCCTTAGCAAATTTCACCTCAACCAGACTCTTTTTGTAGCCATCAACAAGCTTATGACATAATTTGACCACTCTTCTTGGCAAAAGTGGTAGAGTTCATTTAAATTGCCTGGTTTCCTGGCATGGAGTCAATTTTCAAGCACAGTCAGCAAATGTTCTATAGGATTGAGGTCAGGGCTTTGGGAAGGCCTGTTTGAACTCCCATGTGTGTCCAAGTTTCAGCCGTCTAGCTATTGATTTGAGGCAATTTGAAGAATCATTCACTTTGTTCAGTGCTTCAGTGCCGCTGGCAGCCAAACAGCCCCAGAGCATGATGCTACCACCACCACACTTGACAGTTGGTACAGTATTCTTAGATTTGAAAGCCTCATCTTGACTCTTCCAAACATATGTCTTGCCATGAGGGTTAGGGTTAGGGTTGGGTTAGAGTTGAGTGCCTTTATTGTCATTGTACATAAGCACAACAACATTTTTACACACCTGTTAGCCTTCATACAACTACATCAGTTAACCACAATTATCACTGGTTGAACGTAATAATGGCACATATATATTTAATTGTGTATGTACACTAAACTTTGAACAGCCTGTCGTCCAAATAGAGGCCTTATGGGTGTGAGCAGTCGCAACATGCGTCGCACCAAGTCAAGGTGTCATGGTGGCCAAATAGCTCAATCTTTGTCTTGTCTGACCATAAAACTTTCTCCAGAAGGCATTTGGGTTGTTCATGTGGGCAGCTGCATATCTCAGTCGAGCTTGAAGTTTTCGGAGCAGGGGCTTCTTTTTTGGTCGGCACCATGATGATGTAATGCTCTTTCACTGTGGACATTCACTCTGGTGTTCCAGCAGTTTCCTGTTCATGGCAGGCTTGGGCCTTTGTGGTTCCTGGGTTGTTCCTGAACATCTTAACCAATTTCTTTCCATCTGAGGGTGACAGTTTGGGTCTTCTTCCAGAACCTGGCAAAGTAGTAGCACATCCAGATAACCTGTACTTACATACAACTGTTTGAACTAATGTTCAAGTGTAGTTGTTTATAAGTGTCTCCAAAAGACCTTCCCAACTTGTGTAAATCGACAACTTTTCTTCTTAGATCTTCACGGAGTACCTTGGTCTTTTGCCATTGTTTATTGAGTATTGGTCAATCCAATGAGTGCTGCCAAACAAATCTTTTATATGCTAGCAAAGAGAAACTACCAGCTGCAGTCAATCATGACTAAAGAGAAGCTAACAGGGCTTGGCCTTGTGAAGTTAAAACACATTCTATAACCCTCAGTATATATTTGAGCCTGTATGTATAATTTTGACTGTGTGTGGATTAGAGAAAATCCCAAATAATTTAAAACATCTTTTTTTTTTTTTTTTTTTTTTTTTGTTTGTTTGTTTGTTTGTTTGTTTGTTTTGGATAATCAGCCCACCCTGGAAAAAGAATGGTTCAAACAAATCATTAAAAGCCCCAAAATCAATATGACAACCATGCCCATGATGAGTGTATGTAAACTTCTGACCAAAACTGTACATAACACTGCTGATAAGTGTGTTGTGTCTAAGAGATATCAGTTCAATTTGTAAGCTTTGGCAAAATCCTTATTAATACCATTAGGAACCCCAATCACAAAATGCTTGTTTTTTTAAACAAGTAGGTTTGTCATAGTTGACATAGTTCTTAATTGTCCATAATAATTGGAGTTCAGTATGATGGTTCAGGACAGTTCAGATTCTTGCAGATTCTATACCTGACTCCTTACACCATGTATGCAATGATTTCAGGGAGCCTAACTTCACATCCTGAAAAATCTCATTCAGTGAGCACATTTGGTTCTATTAACCACTAACCCAATTAACTGTGATATACAATTCAACTTGTTAAAGGTGCAGGGGGTCAACGCCTCCTTAGTGGTGTTTGCTTGTGCCTGTTGCCAACGGTCAACAGCAAAACAGATTCAGTTTGTGCTTTGAAAGACCAAAGATCATTTAGTGCATGCATTCTGTAAAACTGCAGAAACTAATTTAGTTTTTCAGCAATGGAAAGAAGACAGAAAGCTAAAGAAATATTGAAACTTTAAGTCTGCCATAAAACTGCTTTAATTTATTTATTTTTTATAAGTGCCACCACAATCAATTTAGGCAAACTTATCCAGACCAACTGAAAATGATTTGATCCCATTTCTCTTCTGAATGAGACACTGCTTGGCTCATTGTAGTCACAACAGAATGGAGTCAAGCAGCACACAGATGTAAAGTGGCAGTGCTCTGGTCAAGGGGTCAGACTGGACACATAGTGGGCGTATCAGCCTGTGAACACAACATTGACATCTAATCCTCTTAAGTTGTGGTGAACAACTTATCTTATTAACTAAAGGAGTTCTTTGCTTACATAGCTATCAGAAAGGGTCCAACAGTAGCACTCTATTTTTCCCTTTGAATGTGAGTAAGATATCTTTCTTCTATTCTACCTTGTTGAGTTCCCGATGTGAACTTGTGCATTCGTTTGAAGGATGCAGGAGACGTCCGTTTCACATGTTTTATTATAACATCTAACAGCAAAATAGACTATAGAAAAAGAGATTGTTTACAGAGCAGTAAACAAGACCAGACTATGCCTCCCTGACCAGCATACAACTCCAGCGTCAGTTCACAAAGTCTGATGCTCTATCTTTCCCTGGCCCAGCTTATATTATTGTTACACAAAGGAAATCAGATATCTGGGTGTAGTCTTCTTCTGCTCTCGCACTTCCGCTTCGTGATATCTGGCTCCACTCTCGTGATCAGCCCCTGGTGGCCATTGATAGTCCCTGTTTTTGTGTAAAGAGAGGAAGAACAGACACAAACTACAACCCCCACAACCCGTGTATCTCCTTCATTCAGTCAGCAATTAACAGAAGATCATGGTTGCGTCATATACTGTATATGGATATTTTATAAAAGATGTTTTTAATTCATTTCTGTACATTCAATCCTCATTATATTGTGCAGCTGTTACTTTCTTTATTCATGTAAATGTCACACTTTACTTCATCATAAGCAGTTCATTAAGTTCAAGCAATATAATCATCAAAGCGTATATGAGCATGTAAGAAGCATAAAATCAGATATTCCAACAACCCAAATTCATTGAAAAACATATAGTTCTCAAGCTGACGAATGCTTCACAAGTCAGCTTGTCTACCTTTTCCATTCTTGTTACCATGGTACCCAACTAATGGAAATTATTTACCTCAGGAAATTTCCTGAATTTGCCACCAATGTTCACCAATGTTTGTCCATAAGTCCCCAATTATGTCAGTGATTATTAGGGGTGAATGATTAATCGCATTTGTGATAATATTGCAATATGATAAAATGCAATTTTCTAATCACAACGCGTGTGATTACGTGATGTGGCCACGCACAAAGAAAAAAAGTGGCCATGTGACGCGAGTCAGAGCATGAGAGCAGACCACTCGATTGCATCAACTTTATATGCTGCACCTTAGCCTGTTGCGCAATGGCCTCTGGTTCGATGGAACCGTCAGAAACTGACTCAACTGAGACTTTAGTCTTGATGAGGAACAGCACATCAGCGGTGTGGAATTATTTCAGCTTTAAAAAGGAAGATGCTGCACAGAACATAATGTGCTACTCTTGCTACTTCAAGGGGCAACACAACAAACCTCTTCCAGCACTAAAAAAACACAGCCAAGCCATTTACGACAGCCGAGCACCAGTGCGCCACATACGCTAAACCCAAGAAAAAATTTTGAAAGATTCACTCTTACGGGTGATCAGGTGAGAATGGGTAAAATTCGGGGCGGGGGGAGGGGTTGCAGGTTGACTCATGACATGTCAGAAAAACAGCAAAACAGTGACCACACACTCATATGCTGTGCATATATCAATGCTAACTTTCTGTCATTGCACCTTCTTCAGGCATACAACAATACAACAATGTAAACAGGCCTTAATATGTAGAGGAAAAACCACTCAATCTGGCAACTCATACTTGCCGCACTAACAAATAGGCCTACGTCATCAAAAATAAAAAAAGGAGCATATTTTGAGGGCTGTCGTCCTACATTTGATATAACAACTTGCAGCAACTGAACATATTGAACTTGAATATGGAATGTTGAATTATAAACTATGATCTGAACTAGTCTTTTTAAAATTTGTAAACTGAACTATCAGCTAGTTCATGTAGAAAGTGAACTTTTCCAACACTGGCTGTCTGCACTGTCCATTCCCTCTCTCTTCATCATTGGAGGGAGCTGGCTGCAGGATGACTCAACCACCATGATCAGTTTTCAGTGTTTTATCAGGAAATAACTACAGACTCTAATCTAGTGTCAGTTTCTGGACAAATAGGGCAGGATTCAGGATTTGGGACGTTTGATCACTCTAGTCGCCCTGTATGAGCGTAGTCCTAAATGGCACGGGGATGTCACTCAGGCAATAACTGAGTTCATTGCTAAAGATATGGTGCCTCTCAGCACGGTGACCAAGGCTGGCTTCACAGCATTGATAAATGGCACAGTATGTGTATTTATGCATCTTTTTATTTATAACTTTATTTGCTTTGATTTTCCAAAATACTTTCAAAGTAATAGAGGCAAATTGTGTGTTTCAGTTTGTGTGAAATGTTACTGACTTGGGAGCAGTAAGATAGATGTCATTTAAAAATATCTTTATTTTGCAGAATTTTTAAAAAGTGTATACCATTAAACAGTACCTTTTTTTTCTTTCAAATACATAGAGGCAAAGCCAAAGATTTGTTGCTCTTATGTTTCTGTAATGAGCAGTTAAATAAACTTGCTATTTATTTATTTATTTCAACTCTTGAATCTTTTTGTGACCTGTGATCTTTTAATTCTAACAAAGACACCTGACCTATTGGAAAGAACGTTCTATAATGTATGTATCTAAATGTATCTAATATTTTGCCGGCCATATCAAAATAATTCATGAAAAAAAAGAGGATAAAATAATAATTTTTAAAAATCGCAATCGCAATATTG